>NC_044569.1:1680204-2880204 GCF_007565055.1 Rhinopithecus roxellana | reverse complement strand
ATAGTCATCTTCCTTTTTTTCTAGATGATTACTAAACCAAAATGTTTATTTAATCCACAACTATTCTAGGAAATCTAGGCCATTGGTTTCTTTTTTAACTGAGAGAACTGGATAATATCTATCAGTCATAAAATGAACCTCTAAAAATAAATTTTCTCCAAAAACAATTCTCCTGAAAGCAGATGGTGAACATTTCCTAAATTATTGTGAGTTCTGCTGGGTACAGTAGCCATGGCTGACAACTCCAGCAGGTGCACAGACCTCTGTGTCACTCAAGCAGCATGATGGTGTTGGGGACATGGAGTGAATGGTAACAGTTTTCTGACAGCTACTTCACACCTTGGGTCCTGACACTTCCCAACCTTACAGTAAAACATAGTCAAGAAGGAAGAAGTGACAGAAGGATGAAAATCACAGGCAAGATCACCTCTGATTACACAGAACAAAATAACCCACAGGAAAATGCCAACAACTCAGAGGAGGCAGGGGAACGAAGCCACGTTCTTCTAGGATCCCATTCAACAGAAGCTTTTCCTTAGAGTCTGTAACCTGACAAAGCCTTACAGAGCTTTGATCTCCAAGCCTGGAAGTATTTCAAGGTAATGTCTTAAATTATTATTGTGATTAAGTATTGCTTTTTTGATGGGCTTAAAGTGATTTTAAAAACATGGCCTCAAATTCTTTGCACTCCTGCCTTTAAGAGGTGGGGCTTAATTTCCCCTCCTCCTTTTTGTTTTGTTTTTTTTGAGACAGAGTCTCACTCTGTCGCCCAGGCTGGAGTGCAGTGGCGCGATCTCGGCTCACTGCAACCTCCGCCTCCCAGGTTCAAGTGATTCTCCTGCCTCAGCCTCCCGAGTAGCTGGGACTACAGGCACTCGCCGCCATGCCCAGCTAATTTTTGTATTTTTAGTAAAAACAGGTGTTTCACCATGTTAGCTAGGCTGGTCTCAAACTCCTGACCTCAGATGATCCACCTGTCTCAGCCTCCCAAAGTGCTGGGATTAGAGGCGTGAGCCACCAAATTCTCCTCCCCTTGGGTGTGGGCTGGGCTTAGTGACTCACTGCTAATGAATAGAATAAAGGAGAAGTGAGGGCATGGCAGTTCTGAAATTTAGGTTACAAAAACACTGCAGCTTCTGTCCTGAGCTAGCTCGCTCTTGCTCACTCGCTCTCTCTCTCTCTCCCCCCCTCACCCAACCCCCTTACCCATCCCCCATAAGTTGATTTGGGGGAAACCAGCGGTCATGTCATGAGGACCCTCAGGTAGCCTATGGAGGGTCTCGTGTGATGGGAAACAGAGGCTTCCAGCCCACAGCTAGCCAGAAGCAGAGGCCTGCTAACAGCCAGGTGGGTGAGCTTGGAAGCAGATGCTCCAATCCCAGGGGACTACAGCCCTGGCTGCCATCTTGACAGTAACCTCGGAAGACTCTGGGCCATCCCCTCCTGAATTCTTCATCCCAGATAATCATTATTGCTTTAAGCTGCAAGGTGTTGGAGTAATTTGTTACATGACGATAGATAACACATGTGCCCATCATATAGCAGTAAAGAGGAGTATTAAGTGAGAGTAGTGGGATCATAGGAGAGAGGCAATATTTCCCACACTCAGATGTCAAAACCCACAGTCCTTCATCCAGAAGACAAAGTTAGAGACCTCAGGCCGAGGCCCTAATAGTTTACTCCTCCTAATGTGAGAATATGGCATCCCCTGAGGCGGGCCCTGTGAAATCCACCCGTTAGCAAGTTCCACCCTTGCTAAGAAACATATGTCACCTGATGGTGTTGCCACATGAGGCCTGCGTTTCTGTCCTCATAAAATGTGTGGAGGTGGCCAGGCTCTGGCATAATAACTCATGCAGCAAAGGAAGAGCAAGTGGTTTGTAAGCTCCTGAGGAGTGTGTAACTAGTGCGATTCTCCTTAGGAAAGTCGAACTGCCACCAGATCCTGCGTTTCTTTTAATAAGCTTGTGAGTCACTTGTCAGCTTTTGTTTTCCTAACAAAGAGGCTTTATTCTGCCTTAAAATAAAGAATTCTCAGCACTGGCATTGAAAAGCATGCATGTCCCATTTGCAATAAATATCATTTAAATGGTTATTTCTCTGGAGGAAAATTCTTTGGCATTAGGTAAAAACTGAGAAAAACGTTGTGGGCGATTTCCTTTGCTGGTAGCTCATGCGTGGCAACGGTGGGGTGCAGTGGGTGCCTGCTCAGCCCCTCACAGCAGGAAGCAAGGTCTCTTCTTCATTTTAGTTCAGCTCATTTCTGGAATGTTAGTAACCTGAACTGCTGGATGCTTCCTTCCAGATTTCCAGGAAATGATGCTCACACAGCAATAGCAGAGGGCCACTGAGGGCCCAGAAGAACAGCAGGACATCATTACCTTGTCCCCCAAGTAGGACGCGGGTGCGACCCAGGACGCGCTGTGGACAGTTGCGGGCAGCTCCTGGAGATCCGCCACCATGCTGTTGCTGCCCGGGTTGAATGAGACGGGGATGACCATTCTGTCTGCCGTCTCCAGGCGCCAGCCCAGCATATCCACAAACTGGAAAGAGGGAGAGAAGCAACGGATGAAAACGTCTTGGTCGTGGCACCCCTCGTGATGGCTGCATGATGTATACAGAAAGCTTCACGGGCAGCCTCCTTGCCTCAGAGGCCTCCTTCATGCATCTCCTCCTCCACCTGCCCTCCCAAGCCGGAGCCCCGTCTCACCCATTGCCACTGGGAGTTCTGGGAAGGCAGTGGCCTTATGTATGTGGGATTTATCTTTGTAATCCAGCACACATCCTGGTTCTTGACATTTAGTAGGTGAACAATGAGTGTTCGAATAATAAAGAAACAAACGTATGAATAAAAACTAGGACCATGGCGCATTTAATGGCAAGCTCCCTATAAAGAAAAATGTGATGTGGAATTCAGTGGCTTGGTATTATTATTTTTCTTTAAATGGAGCATCAGAATTAAATCGTTTCCTGGTCACAAAGGAAGCCAGTTAATTTTGAGGTAAAAAAAGAAAGAACTGACCAAGCATAGGGTTGGATTAATGCTTTCTGGTTCCCAGGGGAGAAGAGACTTCAGAGCAGATTTACAAAGTATTTTTTTTTTCCAATTACTAGCTGCACTCCTTTTAGGAGACAGGCAGTAAAAGATATGAAATAGGCAGGCAGTAAAATATATAAAATAGTCATTTTGGGGCCAGGCATGGTGGGTCACATCTGTAATCACAGCACTTTGGGAGGCCAAGGTGGGCGGATCACCTGAGGTCAGGAGTTTAAGACCTGCCTGGCCAACATGGGGAAACCTTGTCTCTATTAAATACAAAAATTAGCCGGGCGTGGTGAGGCATGCCTGTAATTCCAGCTACTCAGGAGATTGAGGCAGAAGAATCACTTGAACCTGGGAGACAAAAAAAAAGAAAAAATCTGTTTTTGAATACTTGTTGGATATAAGACATGACTCACACAAAGAAGGCAAGCATGAGGTTACTGGTTCATGGAATAATGAAAGCAAGAACAGTTTTAGTTTCATTGAGTTAATTTTTAAAATGCCCAAAGAAGGCTAGGTGCGGTGGCTCACACCTGTAATCCTAGCGCTGTGGGAGACCAAGGTGGGAGGACTGCTTGAGCCCAGGAGTTTGAGACCAGCCTGGGCAGCATGGCAAAAGCCCGACTCTACAAAAAATGCAAAAATTAACCAGGTGTGGTGGTGCATGCCTGTAGTCCCAGCTACTCAGGAGGCTGAGGCAGGAAGATTGCTTGAGCCCTGGAGGCGAAGGTTGCAATGAGCTGTGATCACACCACTACACTCCAGCCTAGGCAACAGAGACCCTGTCTCAAAAAAAAAAAAAAAAGTAGTCAAAGAAAAGATATGATAAAATAGGTGAGAAGGAAAGCAAAACAGAAAGAAGTAAAAATGAGAAATGAGGGGTGTGATATTGTGACATAATGAGACACAATGAGAAATATCGATTTGGCTATTACTACCAGTTTCTGGCACCGAGTTCCTAAAACCCTTGTAATTTCCTGAATGAGAGGGGTGATAGGAGCATCTTTTGCCATAATATTTGGTCTTAGTCCACAATTCCTGATGCCAGAGCTTCTAAGACCCTTGGACTCTCTGATGTGGTAACAGTGTCTCTTTGTGTGCTAATGAGATAAGTGGTGGCTGGGTCCTCTGGGTAGCTTCAGGATGGGGGCTTGTAGCCAGGAAGACCAAGGTAGGATGAGAGGGTTGGGACTTTCAGCCCTACCCTCAACCTCTGAGGAAGGGAGAGGGACTAGAGATTGAGTTAATCATCAATAGCTAATGATTTAATCAATCACGCCTACATGAAAGAGCCACCAAAACAAAACAAAACAAAAACCCTAAATGGTGGTTTGGGAGAGCTCCTGGGTGGGTAAACACGTCTGCATGCCAGGAGGGTGGTGCGCCCTAACTCCCATGCCTGGAACCCCCTGGACTTCACCCTATGCACCTGTTCACCTGGCTGCTGCTCTGTCTCCTTTATCATATTCTTTATAATAAAAAGCAATAGGAAGGAAAGTATATCCTGAATTCTGGGAGCCATTATAGCAGATTATAAACATGAGGAAGGGGGCTGTGGGAACCCCCGACTTGTAGCAAAACACTGGAGAAGTACTGGAGGCCTGGGACTTGCAACTGGCATCTGAAGTGGGGGCAGTCTGGAAGAACTGAGCCCTTAGCCTGTACAGTCTGATGCCACCTCCAGGTAGAGAGTGTCAGAAGTGAATTGAATTGCAGGACACCCCGGGAGTGTCTGGGAAAATCAGAGAATTTTTGGTATGGAAAAAAACCCCACACATTTGGTGTTAGAGTGTTGTGAGTATAGAAACAGGGTTTTCCTTTAAGGGGGAAAATGACAAACTCTATTTATTTAATGAGATTTACTGGGCATCTGTTATGTCCCAGGTCCTATTCTAGGCACTAGGGGTGTATCAGGGAACTCACATTCTAGGGACAGAAGAAGAAGGGCAATAAACAAATTTTAAAACAGAATGTTAAATATGTTAGGGAGTGATGACTGCTGTAGGGAAGACAAGGGTAAGGTCAGCAAGAGTGTCCAAGGTGGGCTATTTTATCGGGAGTGGTGAAGGAAAGCCCCTCTGAGCACATGATATTCGAGCAAACACCCAACGAATTCAGGAAACAAGAATTTTAAAATGCTGCAGACCAAGGAGCAGCGAGGGCAACACTTACCATTTAACAAATCCATGTACAAAATGTTCCCCAGCACTTCCTGTCAATGCATACCTTAGCCCTTTGCTTATGTGAGCTGTGACATTGATTATTTACTCCAAAACAGAAACAGCTGGTACAACCCTTGGGATTGGCTGGGTCCAAATGGAATGAGCCTTTTCGACACACATTACACTCTGTGCCTTCTACATTTTCCTGTTGAAGCAAAACATGAAGTAAGAGATCACTTCTTCCAAAATTTCCCTAGTTGCAATTAGCTACTTGCACAAATTAAATACCAACACAAGATGTTAGGATAAGGATGTGAGCAAAACATTAAAAGAGACATTAATTATTAAGCTTACATCCCACGTTAATCGTTTAAACTTTTATACCACACACAAATGGAAGAGAGAATTCTCTAAATTTCATAAAATGCCCCTGCGGCATCTTGCAAGTAGAGAAATAGCACTGTATGGTTCACAGGATGGGGAGACCAATTCATCTCACTCACCACCACCTTAAAACATCTCCTGGGAATTGGAAGGTCTCCTACAACCTGGTGGAACCCCTTGGAGCAGAGATGATCACCTGGAGTCCATGGTTCAGGAGTGGGTTTTAGGGGAACCTATGAACCTCATGAAACTGTAGATAAAAGTTTGTGTTGATTTTCTGGAAAGGGTCTATATCTGTCATCAGATTCTAAGGTGGTCTGTGACCTCTCCAAAAGATAAATGGGATCTTGCCTCCTAACTATTTCTGTAGAATGAGATCATGACTACAAAACGCTACTCACACTATCAACATCTCTTCTGGGTCAGTCCTATTTCCCACATACTCTTCTATGTTGACTCAACATGAAGCACTTCCCCGCTGACTGGCAGCTGGCGTCTCTGACATTGCACTATCTCTCTTACCTTGCAGAGGCAAGCCCCGGTCCCTGGGTCACACACCCCTGGCTCAGTCCCATCTCGGTTGCAATTGCAGGGAACACACTCAGGGAATCGGTAAAACCCGGAAGCACATCGGTCACACTGCCGCCCTGTGATTCTGGGCTTGCATCTGTACACAAAGTAAAGGAAGCAAAAATCATCATTCATCATCTTTGTACACACAATTTTAAAGGGCTCACTTACACTATAGTGAAGTAGTTGGTGTGCAAAGCCAATTAAACAGATACAATGCCTGCTTATAGTCCAAGGCAGAATGGAGAGAGGCAGATAAAAGGCACTAACAGAAAGTAGGTCATTGGCCATTGTGGATGGTCATGGATGACCATCGTACATGGGTGAGGCTTAGCACTATGTGTTGAGGGTGCAAGAATGGATGTGGCCCCTGAGCCTGGAGGGCTCCCGCAGATGGCCCATAAGTGGAAATGATGACAATATACACCACAGAGTCTAACTGAGGTTCAGAGGAGTAGCAGGTGATCCAGTCACAAGTTTCCTTGGGGGAAGTGACTCCTGACCTGAGCTTTAAAGGGCAGAGCCATGGGGTAGGAATTGAGATGGGCATTCCAGGCAGAAGGAACACAGCGGGAGATCACTCAGTGTGTACAGGGAACAACACAAGCATGGTGCTGCTGGGGTGGATGTCCAGGCAGGGAATGCTTCCCCATGGCCTGAGGAGGTAGGTGGTGTCAGATCATCAGGACAGAGGGGCTGGACACTGTCCCATGGCAGCACAGCGCAGTAGTTGAGACCTGTGCATGCAAAGCTACAGTTCTAATCCAGTTCTGACCATATGAGACACACCATCTTAGCAAGTTCTTTAACTTCCCAAAGCCTGCTTTTCATATCTGTGAGGGACAGAACACGGTAGCTGCTGCCTCCTGGGATTACTGGGAACCTGTGAGGCAGTGCATGCAAAATTTCAGCCCAGTGCCTGGCACATGGCAAGTTACAAACAGGGGAACCCTGTCATGAGAAGCTGTTAAGGAGAGAGTGTGGTTGGACTTGTGTGAAGCATGGAGCCCAGAGGGTGAGTTCCAGCAGCAGCAGCAGCAGCAGCAGCAGCAGCAGCAGGCTGTCAAGTCAGGAGAGAGACTAGGGCTGACCTAGGGCAAAGGTGTCCAGATGGGGAGGAGGGATGGGCTCCCAAACTCTTTTGGAGTGAGGTTTCTGGGAATATTTTGGGGTGAGGTTTCTGGGAATATTGTAATATTCTGGATGAGGAGTAGAGGAAAGAAGGGAAGGCAAGGAAGACTCCCAATGTCCCTGCTTCGGTGACAGAGTGGATCTTAACGTCCCTTGTCTCTTGCAAGGGCCAGAGCTCAGAGGAAAGCACAGTGTGGGGTGGGGGGTTCACTTTGAGTCATTCACCCTCATCCATCTGCAGGTCCTTTTGACTGAAGCACCGGGCAGACAAGAAAACACAAGCAGCTGAGTAGAGACAGAAGAGCAAGGGGCTATGGCCGTGCCTGAAGAGCCCAGAACTCGAGGTCGAGGAGGGGAAGAGAAACTGCTGCGAGCCCTGGGGAACCAAGCACTGCATTCAGAGCTGGCATCTATCTACACACTGATTCTCTTCTGAGGGACTAAGGGAAATATTAGAAATATGTTTTTATTCGCATATAGGGAATAACATTTTATTGTTCAATTACTACCAAATGTAGGCCATCATCTATCTCCTAATACCTATGAAAATATCTTCCCCCAGAGACCATCCTTAAAAAAGTTAAATACGACTCTTCATATTCCATTAAGTTTCTCTTTGGCAAATATCTGCTTATTCCCCTTTGGCAAATATCTGCTTATAAAGGATTTTGTTTGTGATTAAGAACGTAAACTTGGAACCAGGTAACCTACTTTGAATACCAACTCTACCACTTACTGGACCTTGGGCAAATTGGTCTCTTTACAACCAAGTTTCTGTATCTGTAAAAATGAAAATAACAATATCTACTTCACAGGATTGTTGTGAGGATTAAATAATACATGTAAAAACCTTAGAGTAGTTGCTTGCACACATGTAAGTATTTGCCATTACTATTCTAGCTGTGACATGGGCTAAGGGGAGCAGACGGTGCCTTTCTGTCCACCCGGCACGCCTAAAAGGACTAACTCAGCATTACCTGCAAGAACTGCTGGCAAGTTCCGTCTTTCATCCCCATCCCTCTCATCTCTCCCTACTTGATCCCTGCAGAAATGATTCTATAAGGAAATAGCCTCCAAACCACACTTAGAGCAATGTAGGTATAGAATGTAAACATTCTGCTTGAAGCGGAAGGCTCTAGTGCAGTAGATTGTAAACTCTGGGAGAGGATCAGAGACTCTTTTGGAAAGCTGGGTAAACTATGGGCCATCATCTCAGAAAAGCGTCCACTAAACCCACAGAAACACTCACTCTCATATACACACAATTTCGCATTCTCTATAAGAGGGTTCCTGGCCCCAGGTTAATAGCACCTGCTCTCTTCCTGTGACCCTCAGACTAAATGTAATCAGACAGTCCAGCAAAAAAAAAATAAAGCCTGTTCCCAGTTGATTCCTTATTTCTGGAGAGACAGCAAGTGTGGAGCACAAGGACTCTGGTGGTCTAGAGACCGGAAAGAAGAGAGTTGCAGATGACCCCTCCCAAAATAAAAGCCATCAGAAAGAGGTGCCTCAGAAGAGAAGAGGGCCTTTGGAGATGGCCTGACATAGGCTGGGTGAACCTTGCTTCTCTTTTCCTAGCAGTGAAGGAAAGAACACTGTGCACAGAGGGACAGTGTTGCCATGAAATGCCAACCTGGCAGACTGGCATCCCAAGGTCTGAGCGTTTCTTTGAGCAAACATGCGGGGCTTCTGGCCAAGGGTGCATTAATAAGATGCTGGTGGCAGGTGAGTAACTCACACACTGAACGCCATTGGTGGGCACGGCTCAGAGTGTCCCCTGAGCAAGTGATCTGGGTGGGGACCTGGAAGGTGAGGTAACACAGACAGGACCTATGTTTTTTGTGTGTGGTTTGTGTATTTATTTATTTATTTATTTATTTATTTATTTATTTAGAGACGGAGTCTCACTCTGTCGCCAGGCTGGAGTGCAGTGGCTCGATCTCGGCTCACTGCAAGCTCCACCTCCCGGGGTTCACGCCATTCTGCTGCCTCAGCCTCCCAAGTAGCTGGGACTACAGGCGCCCGCCACCACACCCGGCTAATTTTTTTGTATTTTTTTAGTAGAGACGAGGTTTCACCATGTTAGCCAGGATGGTCTCAATCTCCAGACCTCGTGATCTGCTCGCCTCAGCCTCCCAAAGTGCTGGGATTATAGGTGTAAGCCACTGCATCCGACCCTGGAGCCTGCATTTTATATTTTCACTTCACTGGAAAGGAAAGGAACAGGAGTACCTGAAGCAAGGGCAGCTGTGGAAGCTGCTTGTCCAGACAAGGAGGAAGGGAAGCAAAATCATAACTGGCCTATGTATTTATTTTAGAATGTATGTGAGAAGATGCAGTGGAAAGAGAGTGACTGAGAAGGTGTGGCCAGTCAGTAATATAGGACCAAGCTCTGAGCCTCACACAGCACATGGGTAGCAGCTGAGAGCACTAAAGCAGACGGGAAAAAAGCCAACAGAGCAGAGGGAGGGGAGTAGCAGCCTGCAAACAGGACCCTGAGTGGCCCCACTGGGGCTGCTATGCCAGGGTAAACCAAAACAATATCTATATTCTTGAGTACTGCAATGTTTAGATCATTGAGCTTATGCATCCTGTGCAAAGACAGTTTTTGGTGTTGCCATGACAATAGGGAAGTTTTTGGTGGTGCCATGACAATAGGGAAGGAATAGGACACTTCCTCTTGAAAGTCTGGCTGAACATCCTTTAAAATGACCTCATGTCAGCCTGACTTGGTACATTTCTCCACAGCAAATTTCTGGTACCCAAGAAGCAGCTGCAGAATAGCAGTTCTGGGGAAGCAGGTCAAGAGAAGTTATCTCCACAGCAATGGGGCTCCTGGCCAAATGTTTTGTAACAACATCTAGGCATGGGTGGGTGCTTGCCATGTCTCAGAGAATCAGGCCCAGATCTGTTGGGGTGAGCTGCATCCTTTGGTCATTAAACACTGTACGGGCCAGGTGTGGTGGCTCATGCTTGTAATTCCAGCACTTTGGGAGGCTGAGGCGGGTTGATCACCTGAGGTCAGGAGTTCGAGAACAGCCTGACCAACATGGATAAACCTGATCTCTACTAAAAATACAAAAGTAGCCGGGTATGGTTGTGAATGCCTGTAATCCCAGCTACTCGGGAGGCTGAGGTAGGAGAGTCGCTTAACCCAGGAGGCAGAGGTTGCAGTGAGCCAAGATCATGCCACTACACTCCAGCCTGGGCAACAAGAGCGCAACTCCATCTCAAATAAATAAATAAATAAACAAACATTGTAAGGCCCTTCATATTATGCTCATGTTGAAGTCCAGTTTTAATTTAGAGCCCAAAATCTACCTTATTTATTTATTTATTTATTCACTTAAGAATTACTGAGTGCCTTCTACACACACATTCCTGTGTTAGGGGACATGGGAGGGAGGGGACAAAGTAGAATAAGTCAGTCTTGACATGGACATGTTTTCACTGAGGACACAAGACCTAGAATGTGGAAATTAAGAGAGAAGCTGGCTAAGCAGTCAACTTGCTTTGGCCAATGAGATGATGAGGTGATCTTTGTGGACTCATAGAAGGCTCCTTGCATTCTTTGAGTTTCTACTTTCAACACAAAAATCCTTGAAGGACAGGCATAATTTGGGGGTAGTAGGAGAGCAGGAGGAAGCCCTTTCATAACTGGAGAACAGAACACAGACAAAAAGCGTTTAGAGGAAGTGAAAAAACCAAGCCAGAGAAGAAAGCAGAAAAAACAAAAAGGCATTAAAAGTTAGGGTAGAGGCCGGGCGCGGTGGCTCACACCTGTAATCCCAGCACTTTGGGAGGCCAAGGTGGACAGATCATGAGGTCAGGAGATCGAGACCATCCTGGTTAACATGATGAAACTCCGTCTCTACTAAAAATACAAAAAATTTGCCGAGCGTGGTGCTGGGCGCCTGTAGTCCCAGCTACTCAGGAGGCTGAGGCAGGAGAATGGCGTGAACCCAGGGGGCGGAGCTTGCAGTGAGCTGAGATTGCACCACTGCACTCCAGAATGGGTGACAGAGCGAGACTCCATCTCAAAAAAAAAAAAAAAAAAAAAAAGTTAGGGTACATAGAATTCAAATCATGGAAAGTTGGTCTTTATCCTGTTAGACAATGGGGAATTAAGGAAGGTTCTTCAGCAAAGAATGTGATGTCATGGAAATGGTGTTCCCATAACAGCCCACACACAATATGGCGCTCACCATGCTGCACTGCCACTCTTGGTTAGAACAGGTGCCCCCAGCAGACCACAGACATGTGTGCCTTCCACAGGAAGCACAGTACCCAAGATAGAATAGGTATGAGATGCACTTTGAGCAACAAAACACATCCAAAATAACATTTAAGGGAAAGGAAAAAAACTTCACAAGGAACTGAGGGAGCTATTTCATCCTCATTAAAATAACAAAAACAAACAAAAATACACGCCAAGAAGATAAAATCACATTTAAGGGTAGCCTGTCATAAATCAAAAAGGAGATAAAATCATAAACATGTACGCATTTATCAACACTGTCTCAAGTTCACAGACTAACAGTACCATGTATTTATGAACAGTGTTAAGGGAAAGACAGATGTTTGAATCCCAGTATAATTGTCAATTTAGTATATTCCTCTTAAAGAGCCAAAAAAGAAAGAATGAATGAATGAGTAACCCAGGAAAAGGAAGGTCAACTAGGAAAGCATCAGTATTATCTGAACATGAAGTGGTAAAAGGACTCAACCAGGCAGTAGACAGCCATGGAAAGGAAGGGGGATAATATGTCCCTTGCCAGAAGTTGACACCTGACTGGCTGTAGGGAAAATGGGTTGATTCTGAGATAATACTCAGATTTCAGGTTTAAAGGACTGGAAAGAAGCTGTTATCATTAAGTAGAATTTTTTTTTTAATCCAAAGGGAGAAATGGCTTGAAAGCGAAGGCAATGACATGGGTTTTAGAGATAGGATCAGTATTGTAGCATTCAGGAGTTAACGATTATCCAATCTAACTTTTCATAATAGATGTGAGGAGACAGGAGCCCAAAGAGCTCAGGGAACTTGTCCAAGGCTACCTGCATAAAGTCAATAAGAGAACCCAGGTTGAGCTGATTTGCAATAAAGGTGGAATAGGATAGCCCTCAAGGAGCAGGGCTGGATCTGGGAATCATCCAGGAGGGGGGTGGCTGAAGCCAGGAGAATGGGTATAGTCTCAGGGACAAAGCATAGAGGGAGGAAGGCAGACAGCCATGACCTTGGCAAATAACCACAACAGCTAATACTTACTGGGTGCTCAGAGTGTGTCAGGCCCTGCTTTCAGTGTGCTCACAGGAGACATTTAACCCTCTAAAGGACTTTATGAGGTAGGTGCCTCCAGGATCCTTACTTTACAGATGGAGACCTAAGGCCCGGAGGACAGAAGTAATATACCTGAGGTCACCCAGACAGTGAGCGGCAGAGACAGGACACAACTCACACCACACATCCTCTTGGTCTGGGGGCAGAAGGAGAAAAATGAAGCCAGTGAAATGGCCAGAGAAGGATCATCAGAGAGGGGAGAAAAAGATGCCAGTGTTACAGAAGACGAAGGACAACAGAGGGCGTGCAGGTGAGAACCCTGAGCTCCTTCTATGTGGCAGTCACAGCAGTCACCACTGGGTCAACAGCACATCCCGGCGCCTGCACGTTGCCTGGCCAGTCTCATTGATTATTTGATGAGGTGCATCAAAGAAATTGCGTCTCCAAGTTGTTAGGGCTCGTGAATCAACACCTCGCTGGAAGCCCTTCTGTTCTGAGAACATCAAGTCTATGATCTTTTCTGGTTTTTAATTTCTCCATTTAACACAAAAGCTTAGTAAATCTGAGTGGAGATAGAGGGCATCCCGAAATCTTTCCTGTGGCTACTATCCTTCTGAAAAGGCATGAGGTACACATGGCTTCGCTGGATGTCCAGGTGGACTGCCATCTCCTTTGATCAATCTGAAAATAGCTTGGACGTGGTCAACAGCACGGCAGCTTTCACTGTCAGGGATCTCCAGCTTCCTCATGTCTGACACAGATGGATAAAGTCTTCCGAAGATATTCTAGCCCTTCTGTGTGTTCAGAGAATCTGATGGCACATGTCTTCCAGTATTAGGAGCAGATGCAAATTTACTTTTTCATCACTATAAATAGATATATGTGCTGTCTTGTGCTATAAAAAATGAAGTTTTGATCAATATAAGCATCTTTTTGATCTTGATATAATAGAGTTGGCCAGAATAATAGACCTTTTGATAATTACACAATATAGTCTGTAATACAATCAGAGATTGAAAAAGGAATGGAATCAGCATTTTAAATTTATATAGGAAGTTAGAGATGATTTTACCAAACTTCATTTTACAGAGTAAGAAACTGAAAGCCAGGAAGGCAAAATGACTTGCCCAGTCTCATAGCTAGGACTTGACAAAGGTGAGTCGAAGGCTCAGTTTTATGGTTCCAACTTATCCTCATTGCCTCTAAAACTACAACACCGGGTTGACTTAAGTAAAGAGTGAGCATTGTGGATTGCTAAAATTATTTTTTAATTCATGTTAAAGTAGATGAATATTTGTAACAGTCTGGTTTTCTTACAGTATGATAAAATTGAACACCTCTAAGTAATTAAATACAATTTGAAAAGAGCAATTTTTCAGCTTTGCAGTTTGTGATGATTTGTACAACTGCAGGATAGTCTGTTATATGACTGTGAAAAGATGTTTTCCTTTTTCTCGCAAACTCTAGTTATCTCTGATTTTTTATTTTACATGAGCTATACGAAACATATTCTTCATAAAACCAGAAAACTTCTAGTTTTTCCTCTAATATTTTATAAAGAAGTAATCCTTTCAGGCAATCAAAAGCTTTTTCAGCATTTACACTGAAATTATCATGGGCAATTTGTGCAATTTACAGTAATGTAAACTTCCTTACATTTTCTGCCAAGGCCCTTTTATGACAAATCCACTTTGATCATGGGAAGATGCATTATCCCATTAGATTATTATAGTCCCTTTCCTAAGGTCAAAGTAAACAGTTTTACATCTTGGTTTAAGTGTAATACAAGCCAGTAAGATTCCATTTCTGTTGATGCTGTCAGGTTTGGGCAAAACTTACTGTAGACATGCCTCCATCCTGAGCTGAGAATATTCCAGTCTATTAAATTATCATTGGCAGTGAGAGTTTGTTAAAAATAAAACTCCTTAGAATTTTTACATAAAATACTACAGTAAATCTGTCCATCACCTTCTGGTGCCTTAACAAGATTAAAACATTTTTTAAAGCACTCTTGGTTTTCTTTTTCTGTGACAGCAGCATTGAGAAATTGTCTGTGAAGTTCCATTTGCAGCGATTTATTGTTGACAAACTACTCCCTTTGAAAACTCTACTGCTTCTCTTCCTGCCAGAAAACTGCTTCTCCATCTCCTCCTTGGTTCCTTTGCTTCCTGTGATTAAACACAGGTATCCCCTCCGGTTCTTGAGTGACTGACCTGACTCAGGCAGGACTCACACCTGTGGTTTTAAAGCCTTGGAATGTTTCATGATTCAAGCTTTTCTCCCAGCTTCCTTACAATGTTCCAGTAGTATAAAGGAGTTGGTAGGCACCAGATGACAATTAAAGGGGTGGTTAAGAGGCCTTCCTTAGAAAAGCAAACATCGCTGCTATAGAGAGTTGAATTGTATCCCCACAAAAGATCTGTCCAAGTTCTACCCCCCTGTACCTGAGAATGTGGCCTTATTTGGAAACACGGTCTTTCCAGATGTAATTAAGTTAACATGAGTTTATACCAGAGTACTGTGGGCCCTAAGCCAGTATGACTGGTGTCCTTCTAAGAAAATGAGAAGAGACCAAGACACGCACAGAGAGGGGAACACCACAGGAAGACAGAGACACCCAGAGAGAACAGCATGGAATGGCGGAGGCAGAGGTTGCAGTGATGCAGCCACCAGCCCAGGCACTCCCAGGAATACCTGCACACCAGAAGTGAAAAGGCATGGGACAGGTTCTCCTGCAGACCCTCCGGAAGAAACCAACCCTGCTGACATCTTGATTTTGAGTTTCTAGGCTCCAGAAATGTGCAAGAATAAATTTCTGTTATTTTAGCATTGTTTGTGGCATTTGTTAATGGCAGTCATGGGAGACTACCACAGCCACCCTCAAGTGGGAGTCACTGAGGCCTGTCCCCAGCAGCCACAGCCCCTCCCGGCTCTCACACCCAAATTATAGACTCCATAACATCCATGTGCCTGGGGTGCATGCTGAAGGGAGTGGGGTGCATGGTGAACCTTCTGCTTTCCCCTGCACACTGCCATCCTGGCCTGGCCTCTGACTCAGTTTCCCTGGCATATCACCACTGATCTAATTCTTACCAGTCCCTCCTTTTGGAGCCATACCCTTTCTCTGGCCCCTGCAGCCCCCACCCAGTCCTGCTGAGATCAGCCTCAGCACCTGGAACCATGTGACACTAGCCTCCACGTTCCAATGCAGCCCCTGAACCAAACCTCTCAGCAACGCAGCATCTGCATGAGCCAAGGTCTCTACCTGTTCCTTAACAATTAAGTAGTGGACTGCTCTGTGGTCCTCTGAGGGCAGCCCCACTCTCAGGCCAGGCTCTCCAGTCTGTCTCCTGCTCACCCTGACTCCCTCCTAACTCCCACCAAGCCCTGCCACGGAGGCCCCAGCACCCCTTCCAGCCCACCTCAGCTAGGTGGGATTTCAGACTTATCATGCACTGACCTTAACCACACTGCCAGCAAACCCTAGAAGGAGGGTATGAAGCTTATACCTAAATACAAATGGACAGGTGCTCACCACAAGGCAACCCAGCAAAGCACACAGATACCTTCATTATGCATGTATCATTCCTCTCCCACTTTTGCCTCATGGCACACACAGAACACAGTCCCATAGTGACAGCATGCTGGAGTCTATGGGCAAGGCTGCTGCCAGCTCAAGATGACTGACAATCCATCCACGCAGGCTCTGCCCGGCTCTGAGCCTAAGGCCAATCACTCCACTCACTGCAACCCATTCTGGCTGGGAAGCCCACACTGGGGTCAACACAGGACACCCCTGGACAGGTGGGAAGTGGAAAGTGACGATGACCAGTGTGTGGGCAGATGGTGTGCGACCTCCCTGTGACAGAAGCGGACAGGTTACTCCCCCAGCTCACCTGCACTGCCCGCTGTCCCGGTCACACTCTGGCATGGCAGCCTCCATGATGCCCCTCCTGGAACAGTTGCAGCCTTCGCAGCCGGCCATGGGGTGGAAGCTGAACGAGTGTGTCTCACACACTTCGCACTGGGGCCTGACCGTGCGGGGAGGGCAACGGCACTGCCCTGTCATCTCTTCACAAAGGCGTGGGCCACAGCTGCACGCTGGCCAGGGGATAAAGAAATACCATGTGACGGTCAGAGGCTGCCTGGTCTCCAGCAGCACTCCACCAACTGCCAGGTTTTCCAGAAGCCTCCAAAGGGTCTGAGAGAAATGTTTAGATCTGAAAGGCCCGTTTCTTGGAGTCAGGACCAACCACACCAAATACTCGTGGCAGACAGTGTGGATGGGGAATGAGGAGCAGCTGCGCCAGCCAGCTCCAAGATAGACCCTCGAAGGAGCCCACCTTGCTGCCACTGTGTGCCACTCATATGGGGCTTCTGGACCATCGAAGGATTCTAGAAATTGGTAGGAGGCTGCTCTCAGGCTCCCTGAAGCAGCTCCACATCTACCTCACCCCAGTGCCCTGTGGGTCCAGAGCCCAGGGTCAGGGCACGACCTGGCAGCAGGGTCCTTGTTCCTTGGCCTCTGCATGGGGACTCCGCACACTGCATTCCTCACTGCAGTCACATGAAGTGAGCTGACCCTACCCCTCAGGCCACAGGATGGTTCTTAGATAAAGTTCCCACGGGTTCTCATTGAGTGAGTAGTGCTGCCACATGACCCTGGCTGTCCTATCTCAACAGAGTTTGGGTTGGGTCGAAGAAATGGAAGGGGCTTCTGTGAGGAAGGCGATCAAGCTCTCCAAGACTCTGAGGTTTAAGACTTGTCACACTCACCTGCTTTGCCAAGTACACAGGTCACACAGCAGGGGAGTCACAAATACTTATCTTCTAGAATATTGCTACTCAGAGTGTGGTCCAGGGACCAGCAGCATGGGCATCACCTGGGTGTTTATTGGAAATGTAGAGACTCAGACCCCAGCCCAGTCTCCTGAATCAGAACCTGCATTTCTCCAGATCTCCAGGTGAGTCTCTAGCACAGTGCCAGGAAGAAGCGTGCCCCAGTGAGCATCATCCACACGGGACCAGAGTAGACCTTGGGTGACGGGAAACGTGCACTTACGCTTGCAGTGTGGGAATCCATAGTGGCCTGTTGCACAGCGGGTGCACTGCCGCCCAATGACATTGGGCCGGCATGGGCACTGCCCACCTTCAGGGCTGCAGTGAGGGCTGGTGGCCCCGGCGGGGTGGCACTCACAAGGCAGGGCGCCTTTGTGGTAAAAGGCCACCAGGGACCTGGCAGAATTCTTACAGAATCTGGAGGCTGTCTGGGGGCTGTGGAGACAGAAACAACTCATGGTGATGCCCAGGGAGGTGTGTATGGGAGTGGCCTCAACCTCGCCTTTACCATCTGCTCCACCCAGCAGCATCTGTGGGAGTGGCTCATGGTTCTGGAGTCAGGGAAGAGTGGGAAACACCCCACCTCAGACTCAGTTGGTGACAGGCACACGTTCTCCCTACCACCTGCCACAGGAGGAGACATCACAGAACAGGTCAGTGGGAACCTTGCACAGCTGGAATAAAAGAGTGGAAATAGACCTAAAGGATGAACTATATAGTATGTGAATTATAGCTCAATAAAGTTGTTACCAAAAAAGTAGACCTATGTGTGTAATAATATAACTAATAAAATGATAATGAGGAGGAGAATCACTAACATTCATTGAATGCTGTGTGCTGGGAGCCTTAGTGACATCCCACATGACCTCCCAACCTCCCAGCCGATTAGGCCTAAGCCCCAATTCACAGATAAGGCAACTGAGGCTCCTAGAAGTTAGGCAACATTCCCGAGGCTGCAGGGTTATGGAGTGGCTGAGCAGCATTCACATCCACAGCCGCTTAAGAGCCTTTGCCTTAATATTCATTGTACAGCAGGTATCTGCCTCCCAGGGCCTCTGGAGCGCCTGGGTTCCTCAGGAACCCTACAACAGGAAAAGGGTGGGTCCACAGAAGAGAACGGCAGGAATTGGTACTCAGGACCATCCTAGTTCTTGGCATTCAAGGACACAAGGAGAGAGGGCAGGGAGGCCATGTCTCTGGACACGCCCTGCTTGGTTAGATGGTAGAGGAGAGTGGGACTCAGGGTTGATGTCCTTCCCAGTGGAGGGTACCTTGTGTGGTATGTCTTAGGAATCTGTGCTGGCACACAGGAAGCAGTGGAGAGGGAGAGAAACTCCTAACCAGCCCCTGAATCTCAGCTTGAGGTGTGTGCCCCTGTTGGGTTCACAGCTGAGGACAGTCATCTTTCCCAGGCAGTGCATGGCAAAGTCTGTCATGGGAGGGTCAGTGTGGAGAAAGAGCATCTTCCCCTGGGACTCACTGACACTCTCTTGGGCAGTAGGGGGAAGAGGACACATCCGAGGGCCAGCCCCTCCCTGGGCCTCGAGCTGGTCAGGAATGTGGGAGTGCCTCCGCATTCCAGAGCCTTCCCACAAAGTGATACTCACTCAATGTAAAAGCTGTTTTTTCCACAATGGGTGATAAACTCAAGTGACTTGTCCATGGATTTTTTGTGAAGTATTTGGTAGTCATAGTTTTCTGTAGGCACCATTAGAACACGGACCTGAAAGAAATCCACCAGCATGTCTTAGAATTTCCAATGATGACACAGACCTCAGGCTACTTATTATACAGGTTGAGCACCCCTACTCGAAAAACCCAAAATCTGAAATGCTTCAAAATCTGAAACTTTTTGAGCACTGACATAATGCTCAAAGATCACGCTCAAAAGAAATGCTCACTGGAGCATTTTGGATTGGGGATTTTTGAATTAGGGATGCTCGATCTGTAAGTATTATGCAAATATTCCAAAATCCGAAAAAAAAAAAATCTGAAATCCAAAACACTTCTGGTCCCAAGCATTTCAGATAAGAGATATTCAACCTGTACTTTCTCTTCACTGAGATCAACGCTCTTTATTGTAAGACCAAGACCAGATGAATTGGGATTTATGAAAAACAATCACGGGAGCAGGCCAAAGCCAGGAGTAAAGGCTCAGTCCACATTACTATGCCGGGAACGATGAGTTCCCAGGCAGAGCCCTTGGCACTTCTACTCAGAGAAACAAAAGCCTTGTGTGCTGGCTGGGTGACGGGACCTTGGGGATAAGCAGGGGTCTGTTGCATGGCCAGGGCTCCATGTGACTCATGTCTGGTGTTTCCCTGGATCTCCAGGGATGGCTGTTTTGTATTTTTAAAGGGAAACAAACCAAAGTGGCAAGAACAATGCAGAAGCTAACACCATGGCTTGTCCCTGGAGCTGACATCATACCTGCTACTCTATTATGACTAACGGTAGTTTGGTTCCCTGTGTCAGTATAAATCAGAATATGCTTATAGCAAATACTGTAGAAATTTTCAAACATCTTTGTCAACTGCTCACCAGCTCACAGCTTACAGGGAGCCTACTACTCTCATGATATTCAATTCAATAAACGTTTGCCGAGCACCACACACCAGGTGGTATTCCAGGCACAAGGGATGCAAAATGAACAGATGCAGCCCTTGTCTCCTAGGCAGATGACTTCCTCAGAGAGGAGAAGGCTCACGCAGAGACCTGGAGGGCCACACAGAGGGTCCGGGCAATGCTTCCTGGAGGGCTTTACAAAAAGATGAATAAACTCTGAGCTGGGTAAGTGGGTACGCCGGACTTATCCAGGTAGAGAAACAGACAGAAAATGTCAGAAAAAGGGTCAGTGTGAGAAACCCTGGTGGCATGAGAAGAAATGGCATATCTGGGGGCTTGAGAATGGATTTGCATGGCCAGAGAGTGAGGTGTGGGAGGGGGAGGCGTGGAGTAGGGCAATGGCAGAGAGGAGGATGAAAGATGAATTAGGGGGTCATGAGGGCCTGAGTGAGGCACATGGATCCTAGGGCAGTAAGTGGACCGTATCCCATCAGTTGTTGGAAGCCCCGAGAAGCGGCTGGGTCACACGGTATGCTCCTATCCCTCCAGTCAGGTAGGTAATGGCCAGGAGTGCGGAGGAGGCACTGGAAAGAGGTGGACCAGGAAGGGAGTGCTGGCAGGAGGCTGGCCCTGTCCAGGTGAGCGGAAGGATGGTCAGCGAGGACAACGGGGCTAGAAGAGAATGGTTGCCTCCAGGAGGCATGGCAGAGAAAGACCCCGGTGTGTGGTAACAGATGTGGGAGCAGAGCTGCTAGAGAAGGGGGGTCAGCATGACTCTAGGCACTGGTTGCCATCACTCAAGGTGATGAACAGGGTGGGCACACCAGGGCTGTGCAGGGTGCAGACTAAGTAAGGGACTTGCAAGATCTCTGGCCAGGCAGATACGCAGGAGATGGTGGTCACATACTGGAGTTCAGGAAAGATCAGAGACGACCTCACAGATGTGAGCATCCTTCCCACAGGGGAGAGAATAGAATCGATGGGCATGGAAGACGTATCCAAGGAGAAATGACACAACGAGGGGCTCGGCGTCAAATCAGAAGGAACGCCAACACACAGTGACAAGTGGAAAAAGAGAAATCACCCAAGGAGCACTAGAGAAAGCAGGGGAAACAGAGAGAAAGCAACTGCAGGGCCAAAGGAAGAAGGGAGTGAAAAATGCTCCAGAGACTGGTCAGATGAGGAAGCAGGGACTGGTGAAGAGGGGCGATGCCTGCTCTCTTCCATCTAGTTCCCTTGATTTTAATTGTCACATGCTTTATTTATTTATTTACTTATTTATCTATTGGGGAGCAAAAGACAGCTGTAAAATTTAAACATTTTTCTACAAATATGACTTCAATTCCTTGGAAGAATTATTTCCATGAGCCAAACAGACACCCAAAATGGCCAGCCAGGCAGGCACGTGAGGAGCAAGTTGAGGGACAAGAGGAACGCACCAAAACCAAGGACTTTCCTTCTGGAACCTTCACGGTTGCAGCCACTTCAGGCTCTGAGATGTCAAACTCAATCTGGCCTTCGGCAATCACTTGATCCCGGCAGCCAAGCACATGGGGGCAAAAAGAGGCACGGAAGGAGCCTGGCAGAGAGAGAGAGACTTCCTGTCATGCACAGGACTGTGGGGTCGGCCCAAGGCAGGCAGCAGGGCCTGCTCATTGCGGCTCACCTGCCCGTGGCCACCCGCCGTCCACTGACACCTGCGCGGGAAACGTCAGGTGCGCTGCTTGATAAAAATGGATGACAAAGACGTATCGGCCCAGGTGTGGTACACGTCCTCTCAGGGTCACTTGATTCTAAGAGGAAAAAAGAGGAGGAAAAAAAACCCAAAAAACCCTCAAGCTGGAGAGCTATGAATAACTGGAATCATAAGAGTATTCAGAGGTTAAAAAACAAAACAACCTATTTACCAAAGTGAAATGACAACCCATCTTCACCCAGAAGCCTTCACACATACATTTACAGTAGCTTTTTTTTGTTGTATCACAAACACTGAAAACAAACCAAATGTCTCTTGCTTGCAGATTGGATAAACAAACTGTGATCCAATCATACACGTTGGAGGGGGTATAATTTGGTAAGTCAGGTTGGAAACCTGTTTGGCAATATTTACCAAAGTTGAACACATAACCCAGCAATTGGCCTTCTGGGTACATACCCAAAAGAAATGTGTCATATGTTTGCAAGAAGGCCATACTTAAATGTTCATAACAGTGCTATGCATAATAACTATGCAGTAAAGAGTCTGACTCCACTTTTTTTTAAGAGATCAACGCTCTTTATTGTTAAGACCAAGACCAGATGAATCGGGATTTATGAAAAACAATCACGGGAGCAGGCCAAAGCCATGAGTAAAGGCTCAGTCCACTCTGTCTCAGAGTGACAGAGGGTCCTGCTCTGTCGCCCAGGCTGGAGGGCAGTGGCACAACCATAGCTCACTGCAGCCTCAAACTCCTGGGCTCAAACGGTCCTCCTGCTTCAGCCTCCCAAGTAGCTAGGACTACAAGTATGTGCCATCATGCCTGGGTACTTTTTAAATTTTTGTAGAGACAGGGTCTTCCTATGTTGCCCAGGCAGATCTTGAGCTCACAGTCTCAAGCAATACTGCTGCCTTGGCCTCCCAAAGTGCTGGATCACAGGTGTGAACCATGGTGCCCAGCTCTGACTCCATTTCTGATGTTTGCCCACTGACAGCTTTCAAGCCCTATTACACCCTTGTGCCTTTTGCCCCACACCCAGACAAGCTCATAAGACTGCTCAGGGGCTCCCAGCTCCCTCCTTTGTCATGAGTGGGGAGTTCTAATCACACGAATTCCAGCCCCTGGGAGAGGAAGTCCTGCCTGGACAGCCCTGGCCCTCCCTCCACTCCCACCATGAAAAGGAGTCTTTTCAAGGGCTAAAAGCTACAGCCCGCCCTCCTTTTGCTCAAGCTCGAGTACAAGGCCTGCTCTCCCCAGAAAGCCTCACTTTGTGAGTAACGAATCTTTTAACTCACAAAAATAGCTCATCCTCATTTTTCAGATGAGACCCGTGACTCAGGGAGGGTAAATAGTTCATGGAAAATCATGCACTAATTTCATGACAAAAGCAGGACTAGAACTCTGTCATCTTGATTTCAACTCATTCCCCCCTATTATTCTAGACTGCCTTTCCTATATGGGATCTTATTTGATTCTATCGCTCAGATCCTGTAAATTCTCAAATCCAATGCACTGTGAACAGATGCAAACAATCTTTGAGATTATAAGGACATAATACAGGTTGGACATCCCTAATCTGAAAATCCAAAATGCTCCAAAATCTGAAATTGTTTGAGCACTGGTATAATGTTCAAAGGAAATTCTCATTGGAACATTTTGGATTTCAGATTTTCAGATTAGGGATGCTCAACCCATAAATATAATGCAAATATTCCAAAATATGAAATTCAAAACATTTCTGATCACAAGCAGTTCGGATAAGGGATACTAAACCTTGTAATATCATAATGTAAATTATATTTTTATAATGTAGAACTTTAAAAGTCCTGTGATTTTTTTAGCTTACAAAATGCATTAATTTATTATATTTCACCTTTGTGCTCTAGATGATTAATTAACAAATGTTTATTGAGAATTTCCTACCTGCAAGGTACTGTGCTGGTGCAGTGGGGGATACAAAAAGGTTTACTGGTCCGAGACCAGCCTGGGCAACAGAGCAAGACCCCGTCTCTACAGAAATAAAAAAGAAAAAAAAATTGGCTGGGCAACGTGGTGCTCACCTCTAGTCCCAGCTACTTGGGAGGCTGAGATGGGAGAATTGCCTGAGCCCAGGAGTTGGAGGCTGCAGTAAGCTATGATCATGCCACTGCACTCTAGTTTGAGTGACAGAGCAAGAATCTGTCTCAAAAAAAAAAAAAAAAAAAAAAAGCGGGGGGGTTCTTGGCTACAATAACTATTCTAAAATTCTTATGATCCAACTTGGGAAGAAAACTAATAAATAACTATATTAAACAGCAGCAGTCCACAAAAATATAAGATATCACAATATGGGCCATGAATAATTGCCAAATGTCTAGTGGACAAAGCTTAGGAGGGAAAGGGCATCAGGCAGGGGTGGTCCTAGGCAGGATTAACCAGATGCCTGCATTTCTGGACTCTTCACAGAAGACAGTAGAGGTTCTCAAACTTTAGGAGCATCAGAATCACCTGGAGGGTTTGCTAAAACACAGATTCCTGGGCCCACCCCCAGAGCTTCCAACTCAGTAGGTCTGTAGTGGGTCTGTGAATCTGCATTGCTGACAAATTTCCAAGTGATGTGGATGCTGCTACTTGAGGTCATACTTTGAGAACCACTGGTTTAGAAACAGCACACTACCTGCGGTGCCTTCAAGGTGACCCCAGGAGGAACATCAACAGAAGGCGAAGACTGCTGGGGCAGGTGAGGGAAAGGCCTGCCACTTACAACATCCAAAATTAATGCTGTTGGAGGAGTTTCATGGGCCAGGGAGACACAGGTGGCACTGAAAAATAGAATATTTAAAAATCTGATTTTTAAAAGAACCCAAAGCTACAGGACTGTCCATCAGTGAAGAGACAGACTTGGAGCAAAACCCACATGGGCATCAAAAGGATACAGTGCTGGGGGCAGCACAGAACTCTAGGGATCTTTATATAATGATACTCATGCCAAGTGTATTCCAGCCACCTGTTCCATTAAACTAGTTAAAACACAGAGAATCTTGATTTTGAAGTAAAGTAAGTTAGATAGAAACTTACAGAAACTTCCCTTTCCAGAACTAAAATTAACTGTTAAAATGAGATCAATGAAATACAACATGATTCACCTGTAAACATAAATACTGACAGAACACTATATAAGAAGGAAAAAATGCACATTGTCTCTTTTACGCACAACCAGAAAAGCATTGTGTTGGTGGTTCCTACAGTCCTAACCGTGCACACCAGATTTCATGACCATGCCCATAAGCTGTTTTTGAATCTATAGCAAAACAACCCTACCAAAACCCCAATAAGCATTAGTTAGCTGATTCTCATCACATAGTTATGAGATAGGTCATTATTTTCATGGTTTTCCAAATGAAGAGTCTCAGACAGAGAGATTAAAAGATTGGAACGAAACGAGTCTTTTCGAGGGCTTAGAATAGAACTCAGGGTTCCTGCCCTCCAGGGATAGGCTTAACCATTTCCCTGGCTGTTCCTGGATCAGCTTCCTGATATTATGGAATTCTGGAAAGACTGCTGGGGTAAATTATTTAGCTGGTTTTTCTTTCTTTCTGTTTTAAATCCACCACCAGACTTTAGCACCTTGGCTTATGATCATTTCTGATGTTGAGTATAAAGTTTCAGCCTTACACTCATCCCAGTGTCACTCAGGACATGAACGGGGAGACAGGAAGGAAACATTACCTTTGATTGACAAATCGCCTGTAACTGGCAATGCAGTGGACTTGCGGTCTCACATACTCAGCTGAGAATTCTTCAACGGGTATGATACAAACTTGATGCTATTGAGCAAATACAATACACAAAGGCACATTGCAGTTACCAGGAAAACCAATGGTATGGCCAAAAACACCCTTTTAAAAAAGCAATGAAGTAAAGGATTTATCCGTAATAATTCTAATTGTTATTTTAAAGTAGTAAATATTGGAGGATGGCATGTCCTCAGGCATCACTGTGTGCAACAAATCCTTTTTACTGTTTTGTAGAATTACTGACTGAATTACTGCTGAAATACTTACATAAACAGAACCGAGAACAAAACCATAAGAAAGCTCAGAAACTACTCTTTTCAGTGACTTCCAGTGCCTGTTTTTTCTGTCTTGTCCTGGGCCAATCCTGGCTTTTCAGGCCCGTTGGGAGGAAGACAGGGGATGTGGTGTGTGGCCAGAGAGCCTGCTTTTCAAAGTGAGGGCTGCCACTGCTAGAAATAACCCTTCTTAATAAAGAATGACTCCCATCTCAGGCACATTTGGCCTTTGTTGAAGAAACTGTCTCCAGAGCTAGTTTTTGAGCCACGCAAGAAACTCAGTCATTAATTTATCAATATACTTTATTTTACATCAAAACTGTATTACCAGCTTGACTGCAAAGCTATTCATTAACAACAACAAACATTTTTGTTGAATACTACTGAAACTAGGGGGTCTTGCAAGTCCAAGATGGACAACACCCCTGCCTTCATAGAGTTTATGTTCTAGCCAGCCTTGACTCTGAATGGCATCTGACTACTTCAAAAAGGGAAAACTTGGCCGGGCGCGGTGGCTCAAGCCTGTAATCCCAGCACTTTGGGGGGCCGAGGCGGGCAGATCACGAGGTCAGGAGATGGAGACCATCCTGGCTAACACAATGAAACCCCGTCTCTACTAAAAATGCAAAAAACTAGCCGGGCGAGGTGGCGGGCGCCTGTAGTCCCAGCTACTCGGGAGGCTGAGGCAGGAGAATGGCGGGAACCCGGGAGGCGGAGCTTGCAGTGAGCCGAGATCGCGCCACTGCACTCCAGCCTGGGCGACTGAGCGAGACTCCGTCTCAAAAAAAAAAAAAAAGGGAAAACTTATTCTTAAATGATGAACATTCAGCTCCATTATAATGTCCAAAGATGAAGAGGTTAGATTCTCTTGGATTGTTATGTTTTAAGAAGGAGTCACAATTTTATAATTATAATTTTTTAAAAACTGAATTCCAGCTACTTCTTAAGAGTAGGCTCCAAGTTTTTAATACCATCAGGCACAAATATTTAAAATACATTAGCACAGGGGGGCCTGGCATTTCCCAGGGTGTGATGCGTGCGTAGTATCATCAGTAACAGGAAGTTGCTTCACACTCAAGAGAATCTTAAATTCCCTGAGATAGTCATTGTAAATCTGGCCACCTCCTTTCTAGCGAGATCCCACTGCCTCTGTTTATCAGAACCCTCAATGTTCAAGTCATGCCATTACAAGGGTGGGCATGAAGATTATTTAGTCTGCCATACTTGATATTTTAACTCTTAATAATATATATATACACATATATATATATGATTAACTGAAGGATATTCTTTTTGAAATAGTTTTTTTAAACTAGGTAATTACAAGCTTTAAAATTTTGATAAAATTTACCAAGAAGCTAATAGAGATAATAAAATAGTAAGATGGAAAAGAAAATAAATGATAAGCAATGGGATTTCTAAACTCTGGCAATAATGATAAACTAGGAAATACAACAACAGAAGACATTTTCTTTATAATAGTAGAAATGAATAAAAATTAATGAAATGGGATTTTGTGAGAGGTGCTTAAATATGACTAAATTTTATTATGCCATACCAAAAAAGGCTCAAATAAATGAAGAGGCAAGTCAGGTTCTAGATAGGAACCTGGCAATTATCAATATCAAACTGGCAATTCTTCACAGGTTATAGGAGTAATGCAACCGCAGTCAAAATTTTAATAAGCTTCAAAAAATATAGATATCAGCAAAATGCTTCTAAAATTCAATGGGCAAAACAGAAGCATACCAGAAGGAATCGGGCCATGTGTCCCTTGAGCTGAATGTCTGCATCTGCCAATAGCTCATACACAGCGATGCGGCTCATGTGATCAATCACAGCGCTCCGGCAGAGAACGCTGCAAGAGAAAACAGAGTTTTCTTAGCCTGATTCTCAGCATCTCCCTCATTCTGCACATCCTTATGGGGTGCCTGACTGCTCCTTGGTTTCACCTGTTTATAACTGAATGAACTGTAGTGAATTCTCCTGCATGATGAGTTGAAGAGGGATGCAGCTCGCAGTCTCTATGGGGAAAAGAACCTTCCCGCTGTGACCAGTGTTGTACCTCTCAGGGCTAAAGGCCCCATTCAGTTTTTCTACCTGGTAGAAAAGTACTAGGTTTAGTCCTCGAGAGAAAGGGCCCCAGGGTCAGTAACTGCAGATCTCTAAGGCACAGCCAACCTTCCTGGGACTATTCACAATTAAAGTCATCCACTAGCCTCACAGCCACCACCCCCTCCAGCATGGATAAGACCCCGAGTTTGCCTCTGAAACTCAGTCTGGTCCTCCTCCTTCCTTCTTCATTTCTACCTGTGGCGTCTCTTCCCTCCATCACATCAAGTGAGATACAGAGTTCAGGGACATTCAAAAGCTCACAGTTTTGAACCAAATAATTCTAATGGCAAAACCCTTATAGGAGGTACTTTTTGAGTAATGCTTCTGACTTCATACTCCATTGCAAATTCTCTGTTTCTAAATATCATTTGAAACTACTGTTATATTAAAACAAAAGGGCTATTTCTGAGAAATATTTGAAATAATTTAGGCAATGACTTTTTTGGTGAGGATTACAATGAGGTAAGTTATATAAAAAGCCAAGCCCAGTGTGTGTTATATATTAGAAACTTAATAAACCGTTGTTTGCTTTCTCACTCCCCTATGTGAGTGTGAGTGAGTGTGTGTGTGTGTGTGTGTGTCCATTAAAACACATTCTTTTGGATTTAGGCATAATCCTAAGGTTAAATATACTAAGTGATTTACTTAGTTTTATCCTTATCCCATATTAAATTCCTCCTAAGAAATAGCCTAACAGTAATAACCAGATTGATTGAATCACTAATGATCATCTCTTTTATGGAGAGCAGATTAGATTTATCACAGCACTACTCTGAAAAGTGGTTTTCTTTAGCACCACTGCTATTCTGCTGGGATTTTTTTTTTTTTTTAACATCGTTAGAACTCACTTGAGAAATGCTGGGAAAAGTTGAAACCTCAGCAGAATATGCTGCAATGCTAAAAGGGCCTGTCATTTAACATAGGTTTTCATGGGTCAAATATTTTCCAGCTGCACCATATTGTTTGAACTCCCACACTTGTAGCCTGTTCATTTTCACTTATCCACATGACAGACAAGGAAGAGAAAGAGGAAATATTTTAGCCACGTGAAAATATACAACAGGACACTCCTTGGAGTGGCTAAACACAACGAAAGTGGTTCCTAAACTGAAACCATGCTGTCCTGCGTTTCTAAGGATAGAAACTCCTAACGCAGGACTTTGGTGTTGTCATGTTCAGAGCCAAAATGATCTGCAGACTGACATGCAGTTCACTCTCAATAACTCCATTCAGACTTAGGTCATGAAACAACACCCATGGTACCCAGAAAGGGTGTCCTTTCTTTCTTTGGTTTTGAAACCACTTCTCTCCTTGGCATAGATATTCTCAGAACTCCTCTGAGATGATTCAGAGTCACCAGAGTTATCATGAATATTTCCTCCTGCCCCCTTAGCCATCTCCACTTTGTATCCTGAGCAACAGTAGTCAAGCCATGGGATCTGGAAGTGGAAGGAGCTGGAGAGCTGAACTGGCGGGTGGGCATGAACAAATGGGTGTGGAGAAGCCCTGCCCCAGGCCCTGTGGCTAACAGTCTCCAGGCCTCAGGTGAGGTGGCGACCCACCCATCAGGAGTGGACATTCCAGTGGTTGCTGATTTCATCTATAGATACAACTCATATCTTCAGATAATGACAGAACATCCCCGGGGAACTCTTTTAGGCCCATTTTGTGCTCCTATTAAAAATCCAAATACAATTACCTTCTTTGGTTCTATCATCACCCAAAGACAAAGACTTCACAGATGCTTGTTTAGGGCTACTGAGGGTATGATGTTCATTCAATAGCCATTTCATCCATTCTCATAAAAGTTTCCATTCTAAGCTACTAAAAGTAACTCTTTGGGTAAGTTTTTGTTTATTTGTTTTCATTTTTGCAACAGGGAAAATGTCCATTGCTTCAGGTCATGTTGGGTTTGACAAAAAGCAACACGAAAGTAGTAGTAATACAATGTTCAAGGCCGTGGCCAAGAACTGGATGGTTTTACTGCAGTGCTCCACCTGCTGTTTCAAGGAACCCTGACTTCCAGTCCCATTTAGTATACAATTAATTTCACGTGGAAACACCCCTTGTGCTGATTATTTATTTAATTACAGCATGCTCTGAACATGTGCATGCATCCTGAAATATTATGCAAACAAAACCATTTTTAATAAGCCCTTGTCAGTTAGTGCTCTTGGAAGAGAAGAACTTCATCAGGGCAAATTTCGAAGTCCTTTGTTAATTTTTTTTCCACTTGACAATCATCAAACATTAATTATCCCCAGTTCTGAAGGTGTGCTGCAAAAGGTAGGTATGCACCCCCTAACATTACTGAGAACGAGTCTTTTTCCTTATGCTATGCACCCAGGTACTTGACACAGCCTTTGAGGTGAGAGCAGTGAGTTCATTGCACCGCACCTTAGTGATAGAGAATCAAAAAGAGGTTGTGTTGTGCTATGTGAATCTGAACCAAATTGCTAAGTACAGCATACAGCTTTTTAAGAAAATGCCATATTTTTACGCTCCCCATAGAGAGGGCTCCCAATACCCACATTGGTGATGACGTTGGACCACACAACTAAACACCTGCTTGTTTTCAAGAGCTGCCTCAAACAGAAAACAACCTCCCAATGCAAATAACCGTCAAAGTTCCTAAAGCAGATTTCCTAATGGTACCTTTACAGAGGAATTCCCATGGTGGGACTGAGTACCTGTACTTGCAGCTGTAAATGTTCACCTGGCCTGCCAGAACAGACCCGGGGCTCTTCACGTTCACATCAGCCACAAACAGCTGGGCTGCCTCTGTAGAATACTCAAGCACAACCACGTAGCGGCCAACCTGTGGGACGCGCAGCTGCAGATGTAATTCCACCTGTCACAGAGGCCAAGCAGACAGACTGTGATCCAGCTGTGACATGTACAGGCCACACGTGCATCAGCAATGGTGAAAATAGAGCCCAGAAGACATCCTGGAAGTATTTTTACATGTCATCCCTGTAAGCAATATGGTCCTACAGGTTGAGATGCCAGATAAAACACATGGTGTCCTGTTAAATTTTAAATGGAAATAAATAACAGATAATTATTTATTGTTTATTTAGACAATTTAATGGGGCATCCTGTATTCTTATTTTCTAAATCTGGCAGCCCTGCTTCGAGAGGCTTCTACTCTTTCTACCCAGAGTGTTTTTCCTGCTTGTTTCTCAAGGCAAAAGACATTCTAAAACTTGAAGTAAAAATGAAGTACTGATGAGGAGTAAGGGGAATGGAAATGTGCCTTTGGGCTCTTTAGTTGTTTTTTTCAAAGAAGTTTTAAATTGTACTAAGGGAAATAATGTAAAAGTGACACACACACACATCCCGCTCCTGGGATAAGGAGTGTTAATAAGGACTGTTAACGATTTCCATGTTTCCAAACCATTTTCTATGCCCAAATATGCACATGCATGTTTTGTTTTGTTAAGAAAAACTGTGATCATAGTAGACAATTAAGGATGCTTTTGTGCTACAATGACAGAGACACAGGGCCCGCAAAACCAAAAATATTTACTATCTGTCCCTTTACAGAAAAAGTGTGCCCTCCCCTGATATCACCTACTGGTTAGGAGTTTGGGGTCCGGAATCAGACAGCCTCCAGCTGTGTGATCTTGCACAAGTTACTTGACATCTGTATGCCTCGGTATCCTCCTTAGTAAAATGCAGATAACAATAGTACCCCCCTCTTAAGATTGTTCTGAGGATTAAGTGAATACATACAGAGCTCTCAGAAGTGTATTTGAGATATAATAAGCACTATGTAAATATTAATGAATATAATTGTGATTATTGCTTTTTACCATGACTTGCTTTTTTTACTCAATGGTATTTTATATGTCTTTATGGCAAAAATACATACATGCAAATACACTTACGTGCAAATATGCTTCATTTTTTGAATAGCTGCCGTAGTATGAATATAAAACTATTTAACTAATCCCTTATAGAGGGACACAGGTTGTCTTTAATTTTCCCTACAACCTCTAATGGTATACAGTCATCACGTGTATATCCTAATGCTAGTATTTCTGTAAGATTCCTAGAAGTGCAATTGCTGGGTCAAAGTGTATATGCACATTTAATGCCTGGGCCAATATTAGAACCTTATTCCTCAGCAGTGTAACCCACCTCCACCTGCAAGTTTTACCACACTTAATTAAAATGGTCCTCCCTCTCCCTGCCTTAGGAAATTCACATTTGGTATTCCTTCTGCACGGCTCTGAATCACATAACTGCAGTCTTCCAGAGTGATTTTTTTTTCTGCAACGTAAATAACAGAAAGATTTCCCTCTGGGAAGGAATGTAGATCAGCCACACCAATGTTGACACTATGTTCTAGAGGGAAATATGGTTCTGCCACTGCTCCCTGTGGCGAGGTTACTGCCAGCATTTCGCCCCTGAGCATCTCCAGACAAGGGCCTGACTGTCATTGCCCCACCACAAAACACTCACAGGTCAGTGATGTATCAGGTTTTCTCCCAGAAGTTATTATTGGCAGCAAGTTCTATCTAGCACTCTATTATAAATTTCTACTACTCTTTCCACTCTAAATTGTATGAATTACCTTTTAGAAGGCTTGTTTGAAGAGTTTAAGGTACATTTTGATGGGCAAAGTCAGGTTTGAGAAACTCAGATAAAAGATGGCAAACAGCAACTTTACTGCTTGCTGTTGTGATTATTTATGTGTGTTATTTATCTTTAAAAAGGGGAACTTCAATGGAATCAGTGTCAAACTGGAGGAATATTTCTGGTTCTATGGCACAGAACTGACCTCTACTAGTTACTAGTGTTTTAGGATAAAGACATAGAAGGCGGGTTTATCAAATCTGTTGCCTATACACAACTAAAAGGGATAACTAATATGTCTGATGTCAAAATGAGGATTCAAATGATTTGGTCAGCAAATATTACTGAATACCTGCGCTATGCTAGTCCACCAGCTAGGTGATAGGCATACAGTGGGAAGCAAGATAGACATACCCTCAGACAGACTTGAATCAAGTAATTAGATAACTAGAAAATACAGCATAAAACTACATGTGAATAATGTTCTGCAGAGGTGTTAGACAGGGGTCTGAGCTAGTCGAGGAGATGAGGGAGAAGGGAAGGCTTCCTTGAAGAAGCAGCAACTTAGTTGAGTGTGGAGGACAAGGAGAAGACAACCAGGCCACAGGGGAGAGAAGAGTGTTTGGGTAGAGGGAACGGCTTGCAGTAGGAGGCTACATACAACATAGAATGCTGTAGAGTCCCATGTAATGCAAGCCCAAGAGACTGAAAGTAGGTCAGAGGAGCAGAGAAACAGAGAGCAGGAGGAGGGTATAATAAAACTAGGAAGTAGAAAGGGCAGCTTTATAAGCCATGTTAAAATCTTTGTCTCTATCCTAAGAGCAATAAGTGTTGATCAAATATGCCCATCAGAATGTGAGTGCTGGCTATAGTCTGGAGAACAGATCGAGAGGTGCAATGGGCAGAGCAGATGTGGGTCAGCTAATTAGGAGGCTTCTACAGAGATTCTCCTAGAAAATGACGGTATTTTGGACAAGGGAGATAGAAGGAGAAAGCCAAGAAAAGTTGGGGATATACACTCACAGATGGATTGGTTTGGGTGGGGGAAAGAATGGGAGAAGTCATGGATGACCCTAAGAATTTTGCCTTATGCAATTAGATGGGTGGTAGTGGCATTAACTTAGGTAGGGAATACCGAAACGGAGTTTGCGATTGCTTTGAAACATCAAAGAGGTAACGTCAGGAAGGAAGGTAGACTTGCTAGTCTGTATATAAAAGCAGAGGTATGACTGGGCATAACAATATGGGAGGTATCTGAGTGGAGATGTGTCTGACACAATTGCCATGGATGAGACTCCTCGAGAGAGAACATAGAGTAATAAAGCCTAGGACTGAGCCTCGACAAATTCTAACACTTAACAGCTGGACAGAGGAGGATGAGTCTGCAAATGATATTTTGAGGAAGCAGTGAGAGAGGTAGAAAGAGAACCAGGTTGTCATTATTTTTTAAATTATTAAGATAGTGGCCGGGCGCGGTGGCTCAAGCCTGTAATCCCAGCACTTCGGGAGGCCGAGACGGGTGGATCACGAGGTCAGGAGATCGAGACCATCCTGGCTAACACGGTGAAACCCCGTCTCTACTAAAAAATACAAAAAACTAGCCGGGCGAGGTGGCGGGCGCCTGTAGTCCCAGCTACTCGGGAGGCTGAGGCAGGAGAATGGCGTGAACCCGGGAGGCGGAGCTTGCAGTGAGCTGAGATCTGGCCACTTCACTCCAGCTTGGGCGACAGAGCGAGACTCCGTCTCAAAAAAAAAAAAAAAAAAAAAAAAAAAAAAAAAAAAAAAAAAAATATTAAGATAGCTCTTAAATTATGAAAAACAACAGAGAGTTCGAGAATTCAGGGAGCGTCCATCAGGCATTGAAAGCTGCCGAGAAGTTAAACCAATGAGGACTGAAACATATCCACTGGATTTACTGACAAAGATCTCATCGGAAACCTGGCAAAATAAATTTAATGGAGTGGGAGGTGGAAGCCAGACTGAAGTGGGTTGAGGTGTAAGTGGGGCATAAAGAATCAGAAACAGAGAGTGTAGACAATACTTTGGAGAAGTTTTGTTGTGAAGGGGAGGCGTATGGTGCAGTGGCTGAGTTGAGGGAGACAGAGGAGGATTTTAATAAAAATAGGTTAGCATTTTTTAAATATGGGTGACTTCTGGTTCAGATGGCACAGAGAATTCACATTCACTATACTCCTGCTCCAAGAGAGAGCAACTCTGGGTAAAACGTTTTAAAAGAACAACAAAAAGATATATTTAGAATCAAAAGTAAATAGGTGTTAAAACATAAGTTAAAGAAAAACCCAAAGTGGCACCAGGACTGTGGTCACAAGCCTGTTGTCCCCTAGGTGTGGAAGCAGGTTATTTTGGCCAACAGTTTAGCTCATGCAGAGTAAAGAGAATAAAACATGTGCCATAGGAGACAATGGCCAGATCCAGGTACATTTTTTGAAGACAAGGATGTTCAAACTTAAAAAGAAGCTAAAAAATTGCTTCCAATCTGCCTCCTGGGTTATAGATTTATAAGAAACTGTGTGAAGGTCAAATACTGCATATTCTCACTTATAAATGGTCGCTAAACAATGGGTACACACGGACATATAAAGTGCAATAACAGACACTGGAGACTATGAAAAGTGGGAGGATGGAAGTGGGGGTAAGTGTTGAAAAACTACCTATTAGGTACAATGTTCACTATTTGGGTAATGGGTACACTAGAAGCCCAGACTTCACCACTATGTTATATGTGCATATAAGAAACTTGCACTTGTACCCCTAAATATATAAAAATAAATAAATTTTTAAAAGAAGCTATGGAATTTGAGAACCAAAAATCAAATATGTGGCCTCATGACCAAGAACTGAGCTATGCCATTCATGGGGTCAGTGTCTGAATCTGTGCTATCTTCAATGTCATAACAATAGAGAAGGCACATTGTAATGCCTGCTCCTGGGCTAAGGATCTAGTGGACAGGTAAGACAGTGCAAAACTAGCAGGCTGAAACAGATGCAAAAGAAGGACAGGACAAAAACCTCTCGTTCAAAATAAGCCAATATGCCTGTAAACAAAATTTCAAAACACATAAAGAAATCGAATATTAAGAAGGACAGGTAACAAAATAATCAGAGATGAGTTCACTTCAGATGAGGTGAATTTTATGGAATAGTCTGACAAAGACTAAATATAGTGGCCCATGGTCGGAAATCCCCAAACTCTGAAAAGGAAACAGGTTTTGTAACTGTTTTGGCAGCAAACCTTACCTAACTTAACCAATAATCATTTGTTGGCAAAGTCTGAACTAAACTGGTATTAGTCAGTTCGTGTCTCCCCAGGTGGGCCTATTCATGCTTCTCACTGGAGAAATATTAACCTGTTTGATTACAGGGTATTATCCCAGACCTCACTGGAGATGTTATCTTTTTTCAAATCTTAAAAATTCTGAATTCTGAAATACACCTGGCTCCAAGGCCCTTAGGATGCTAAAAAAGATAAATGAAGGAGTAACTTCCACTTAAAAGTACATGAAGTTCTGAAACAAAAACTGGCAGAAAAGACAAGAAAAAGTAAATATGATAAAGAGCCAATTGGAAAGTTTTAAAAGTATAAATTAAACTGAATCAATAAGCTGGATAATTTCTAGACCAGAGATAGTAAAATAAAATATTTCAACATTGTAAAAGAGCCTTGAGGTCCTGCTGACTAGCTCTGGGTTAAATCAGAGATTAGAACCTCCTAGATGAGTCATCAGCATCACTTCCTGGTGGTTGCCCCTTCTCAACTGTACCTCCTGTTGTCTAGGGAACACATACACACAAATACACACACATACACGTACATGTATCTGTATATCTACGTGTATGTGCATTTTATGTATATATGTATGTATGTACACCTATATACATGTATGTGTGTATACACACATAGCATGGGTAGGGAAGGATACAGCAAACTTACTATTAGAATGAAGTAGAGGGAAGATCATTTAGGTTTTTGATGCATATCTATGTTGCTTTACTTGTTACAACAAGTATATATTATTTTGTATCATGAAAATTCAAACAAAATGAAATGAAGACTTTACTTAGGAAATATACTTAAAACCCTTTAACTGTTACCTTCAAAATGTTAGAAATGTAGTTTACAAAAATGTACACATCTAAATGTTCAGTTACGATTAACTCCACATATATTTTCATCCCACAAATTTAATCCCCCAAATGAATATTTTCCTCAAAAAGACAAAACAGAGAATGTTATAAAAAGCAAACAATAAAAATATAGTGGAGGAAGTTTTTTTCAGTGTCTTCATTTTGAAGTGTTGCGTTGTGTGTTCTTATTGTTATGGTTGATATCCTATAGCTCTAACTCAAATCTTAAATTAGTATGATCTTAAATTTGGTTCTGAAGTTCAAGAAACTCCTGGAAGAAAAGTAATACCAAGACCTGTAGTAACCTGTCCTCCAAGCCATGAGGTAGGTGCCAGTGGGTGTAGAAGTTCCGGATTCTGAGCTCAAGGAATTCAGCTGTTACAAATTGCTTAGCCTAAGGGGCTGAACAGTCAGTGAGTGTGGTATCCTTTTAGGGTAAGCTGTGGCATTTCTGGAGGCTTACTAGATTGAGTCTCATCTGTCTTTTAAGAGAAATCTTGCCCTGAATCAGGTAGAACAGGATGCCCCCTTCTAAGTCCAGATAACCAAAAAGAAAGGATTTGATGGCTGCCTACATCCCCTGCCATGTCTAGAAAGTGTTCAAAGAACAACCTGAACATGGCTCCATGTAGCGTACCATCCGGCCCCACCCTAAATCAGATAGTTCAGCAAATGTTGATAAACACCTCTGAGAAAATCTTCCAGGTTCCCCTGAATTTGAGAAGCAACTGTGGCCAAGTGTTTTCAGCAGATACGGATGGGGAGGTAGTAATAACTTCGATAATAAATAAAAGGCTGGCCCACCTCTCTCCCGCTGAGGTCCACCATGACAGGGTGTGCAGGTGTGGGCTGCCTCACTGCCACGGGTCTGGGCTCCCCATCAAGCAAGAAGTGTCTGGCCTCACAAGCCAAGGTACAGGGGAATCTGGTCACTGGCAAATGCTGGTAGAGCAAGCAACTTCAACGACAACAACAACAACAGCAACAACAACAGAATCAATAGTTACAACTGAGAACATCAAACGGAATATCAAAGTACATCCCCAAAGACTCTTAGTCATTCAGTTCACTCACTCAGTCATCATCCTTCAACAAACTCTTATTAAGTGTCTGCTACAAGAATTAAGCAATAAATTTTCATCTGCATGGGGAAGAGAAGAAACAAAGGTCCACAAACCTGGGTTCTATTTTAAGCTCTTCCTCCCACTGGATGCATGACTGACCTTGAGGGCACTGACTTGGGCATGTGTCAACATTCCCACATGCTGGAGGGTGGTAGCTACTTCTAAGCCAGCTATGGTGTGCAAAGTGCTTTGTGAATCTTATTTAAAGGACACAAGTAAGACATAGAGGAAGATCACAACTAATCATCCAGAGCATCGTGCTGTCGTTGTGACCCTGAGACACCTCATGAAAGCTTGCATTAAAGGCTCCTAATTTAGAGGACCCCAATGATGTGGCTGCACCTTCTGCCCCATACTGACTTTTCTTGGGGAGGTCCTGCGTAAGCACATGGTTCTGTGACTGGCAGCTGCAGTACAGAGGCTTCATAGTAGTCCCTGGGGAGCAGTACCAGGTAATCCTAGTAAATAAAGACCAAAAGGAGAATCACTCATTTTGATGGTAGCCCTACTTTGGATATAAAATAATCAAACATACTAGTTAAATCAATAACAACCAGGTGAAGTCACTAATTAAACTCTCCATATCAACTGCTTTGTTCTTCATCCTGACTCACCAAAACAGAAAGAACCATTCATCAAAGAGTCTTTACATATCAGAGAGAAACCTGTCTGTGTGAACATTTTTATTCTTCAAGTTTCAAGAGATATTTTACTGTCTCTCCTGGGTTGTTTATAAACTCACAAATTAACAAAGATAATAAATTGTCAATTGATGAAATGTTCTGTGGAAATGCTGGTTGCCTTCACCAATACAGAACACTGAATGTGGATCACTTTCTACTCCCACACCCAAGTAACGCTCAACTGGCACGGTATAAAAAGCAATGCCTTGTGATCTTGGTGATTCACAGAATGGAACTGGCCTACTGCCTGCCCCAAGAAACAGAGGAAGAACATGTTCCACTGAGTGTGCCAAACGAAGCCCACAGCGTAAATTCAGCTAAGCAGCTCTTCAGGAAAGAGCAGAGCTGCAGGCTTCTGGGAGGTGAATGATTGACAGCCCCCGGCTGTCCTGACAGCAGCACATATCTGCAGAGGGAAGAGGGGAGAGCGAAGAGCTCATACACAGACCACAAGGCTTTTTCTTTCCTCAGAGAGAAATGTATAGGAGGGGAAAAGTAGGAGATTGTGGCTCAGGGGACTCAGTAAGTTTAAATTTTTAAAGGGTTACTGTTCTACTAGTAAGTTTGCTGAGTTTGGGACCATATCTCGTCTCTCCTCATGACTTTATAGTCTCACAGATACTAGAATAGTAAGGGTTCATAGTAGGCACCCAATAAGATATTTTTAGAGACAATAGGATTATAATATGGAGGCATACATATGAATTACTACACAATTGCACAGACTAAATGTCATTAGGCATCCTCCATGCCTAAATAGTAACTTTTATAATGAACTTAGTCCAACGTTGTATCCATTACTGGTATCAATGGGATTTTCCTCTGCCTCATTTCTACCATTTGTGAAACATTCTTGAACTTTTTTTATAAAGCAGTAAAGCTTCCTACTAAGAAGGTGCAAGAAGAGCACGGACCTTCTGATATTCCTTTGCTGTCTTGAATGGATGGCACAAACCCTTATGTTATCCTTGTAAGATCCCAGATTTGAAAGGACCTATTAAGATAAGTATTTTCCCTGTTGTATGGAAGAAGCAACTGGCAGGACTGGAGGAGGCAGGATTGGAATTAAGGGACTTGCCTAAGATTTGCTAACATGGCCAGTAAATGGGGTTGTGCCAGAAGGAAAAGCTTTATGTTTTCCACTCTGAGCATGAATCCAAGCTTTTCCCAAGAACTCTATTTTGAAAAGACCTTGCCATGAAGCAAAGCAGGCCTTAAAGCACATAGCAAAGAGGGCTGTCTCAGAGAATAGGTTTCATCCCTCCAACTCCCCATGGCTTCTCTGGCTATGCTATTAGGTGTTTGAAGACAAAGCCTTTCCTGAAAAAAGAGTTCTCTGTTGTAGGCAATCTGTTTGGTGAGAATAAACCTGCATTAGGTTTAACACAGAAAAAAGCAGAAAGAGTGTCATGGAGAAGCAGTGGCTCTTATAGCCTCTTGCTTCTCTTTCCACCCCCAAGAACTTTACTGAAATTCATATCTTCTTGTCTTCTAGGTTCTTCTTCCTTGGTTCTACACAATCTCCAGACAGTGTAGATAATAACCAGGTAAAGTTACTAGTTCTTATGATGTGAGGCAATGGGTGCTAAAGTCTATATTTCTGACTCATGTTGGAAAATCCCATGCCAGCTTTGGAAAGGTGAAGCCACATACTCATGAGGGTTTTGCATTTGTTCTGATAATTTAAGAGTCTTTAGGAGACCTTTTTTATTTTTTACTTTTTTGTCCAAGAGAAGCTAGCTGAAAGGATACAAAAGATACTTCAAGTTGAGTCCTATGTCATTTGAGGGCGAATGTCACCACATATTCCTTAGGTTGGGGCTGAATAGTTCCTGGGTCTAAAACCACCAATGATTGTGATATTTTATGGTCGCTGTGGATTGTAGTCTTGGATGGAACCATTTCTGAGGTAGGAAGAATCCCGCAAAAGCTCTCCATTCAGAACTAAGTCTTACCAGAAGGACTCCTTCTGCCTTAATACAAGCAACCCATATTCCTGGTGTGATTGAAAATGGGTCTGCAAAACCATTTCCAGGGACGGTGACAAAGGCTGGCTCCTTACTTGGCAGGAAGATGATCTCTTTGCTTTGAGCAGCACCTATCAGAAATACAAAGAACTGCTTAAGGCATTTTTCTATCAGTCAGTGTTATGATTTTAGATATTCAGTTTTGAACATTCAGTTTACATCTCAAAAAGTTTAAGATGATATATACTGATCAGATTTACTGATCTTATCCTTAAAAACTGTAATATGCAAATACACATGTATAAAATAGGCTAGAAAGATACTGATAAGACATCAGCAATGGTTATCTACATTGGGTAATTGTTTAACTTATTAAATAAGTATATTAATATTGGTAAACAGTTTAGGAAAGTTCCTTGCATATAGTAAATGTTCAATATATTACATTAGCTGTTAATTATTTTTTCCTTTCTTGTTTATATGCGATTTTTTTTAAAGCCAGGGTCTCACTATGTTGCCCAGGCTGGAGTACAGTGGTTATTCACAGGTGCAATCACAGCTCATGACAGCCTCAAACTCCTGAGCTCTAGCAATCCTCCCACTTCAGCCTCCCAAGAAGCGGGGACTACAGCATATGTGATTTTTAAGTTTTAATTTTTATGAATGAACATGCATAAGAAAAAGTTTTACTCTTCTGTTTGTTTTCAGGATAAAATATGTTTTCTTCTGCATTAAACAAAGGGAGGACCTTCTGCAAGAGGTTCAGACAGAAATAAACTATTGCATCTGAGTTCAACTGAGACTTTTTCTTCCAAAGAATTATCTTCTCCAAATCTTTGGGTTCACTCTTGTTCTACAAACATTGATGGGGGCCTACTATGTGCCAGGCTTGGAACTAAGTTCTGGTGACAAGGCAGTAAACACAGTAAGCATGGCCTTTGCTCCCTGCTGTTGAGGACCAGAGAGGAGTAAGGACTAGAAGACAGGAGAATGTGGTACAGTCTGGACAGTGGTATTTGGGAGGAGGCACAAGTTACCATGGGACGTAACATAACTGGGGCTCCCAACTCAGACTTAGGGGAAAGGTGTCCCAGAGGACAAGGAAACGAAGCAAAATGTATTCCAACTATTTGAGTTAACAGAGAACAAACTGCTGCTGTTATAGTCATGCAGGTGGCAGAGGGACCTGTTAAGAGTTTGGAATCTGAAGACTTTGTCTACAAACATCCAGCTGTGGCTGGCAATATACTAAACCTCTCAGCTCTGTTTTCTCTTCAACTCTCTTCAGTTTGCAAAGTTCTTATGATGTGAGTCAATGGGTGCTAAAGTACTCTATAAATGATTAAGTAAGCCTGCTAGTCTTTCAATGGGTTAATCAACCTCCAGCCACGCAAGTTGGACTGACTCAACTCAGAAATGACATCATTTCTTCCCCCATTCCGAATGAACTGTGGATGCTTAACAAAGATGGCGTACATTTTGATGCTAAATTAGATTTCCATTGGTGCCATTTTGTGTCCTCGTAAAATTCCAAATGCTTCTTGGAATCTGTTTCCAGGACAGGTAGAAGCCCTAATACCTTGAAGAACAGACCTCCAGGCCTTCTCTCTGCCTGTGGCGAGGCTGTACTCTCTTCTCTTGTCCCTCTGCCCTCAGGAATTCCTCAGCTCTGAGTCAGGTTTACAGCTTCCTCCTGGAGCTCTTTTGGGCTTCATGCTTTACAGCATTCATAGGAAAAACTCCCATCCTCACCCATTTCTCCTCTATTTGGTTGGTTTGAAACAATGGAAGAATTTGGGGCAGTGGGCCAAAATCTCTCAAGTAACACCAAAAAAGTGACACCCACTTCACCATGAATGAGTTATAAATGAGCTCTGCCCAGTGAAGACATCATAACCCATGGGGTTCAGCCAAGGTACACAGGTTGTCATATCGATTTTTAAAGTGACAGTTAATGATAAATTTAGTAGCGAAACTTAAGTGATTGTTTAGAGAAGGAAAGGTAACAAACGACAGGGCTCCTAGAGAACTGTCTGACCAGACTGTGAGCCAGGCTTGACATTTTCTAAGGGTGATCAACTCTGCAAAAATCAGAGAAAGTGTTTCACTATTTATTTCTTAATTGAAAAGAGGCTTGAAATTTTACCTACTTGCCTTACCCCAGGATGGATAAATAGTTATATGGCCAGATACTGCTTCAGTTCCAGGGTTAATGTATCTCAGAATAACGTGAAACAAGGAGCCACTTGACTTCCCCACATTCAATGTTATTCTTACATCATTCTGAAATATACCGAAAGTCCATAAAGCATAGAAAAACATTGGTTAAAAGACATGCTAGCCAAACAGTGACTTTATTCTATTCAAGTGTCACCACTGGACTTGTAATGTGCACACATGCGCACACACTCACACTCAGTCAACAAGCACGGAGTAACCTGTGAAAGATGGAAACAGGCAAACCTAACGATGAATTAAAATCACTTACAACCAAAATTACAGTGAAAACGCACTTCCTCAGCAACTGAGATCCTCTTTTGACCTTTTCGCAATCAGGCAGACAGAGCGGAGTATCAGATGGACTAGTTTAAGAAAGCCACAGTGACGGAGCAACCACCACTGGCTAGGAAAAATAAAAAGGCAGAAGAGAAGGAAAGGAGAGGGTATTATTTCACACCACCAGAGAGAGATTGCTTCAGAGTCTGCTTCACATACATAAAGTCTAAATGGTCATAGAAACCAACGGTGGCCAAGGAAAGGTTAAAGACTTTCCTTGTCTTTACAAGGTGGTAACATCTGGATGTAACTAAAATATACCTATTAAATTTTATGATGTTTTATCTCAATTCCTTATGCAAGAGAAATGATGGTTTTTGAACCTAGAGGAGGGGTCCTGTTGGTCCCCAGGGCCTGGGCTCACACAGTGTTCTCTGAATATTGTGGAGCCTGGACTGCTGAAGGAAAGAGTAGACTATTTTAATTCTGAACCACTGACTACACGTCCAGATTGGGCTGTGGCCCAAGGAAACTTCATGAAACTTGGAAATGCCCAAATTAGTGGTTCTTTTGGCATTTCCCCCTACTTCTTTAGTTAAAAGGAAGGGGATATTTGTTAAGCGAGATATTGGTGACAATGAAGTCTGACTTTGTATAGAACCACTTGCTCTGGAAGCAGGAGCCACAGGTGACCCACACAGAGGAACTCCTGCTGACCATCACAATTTGTCTGAATTCATCTTGAAGTATTAGCTTCAGATGGAAAATAAATATGCAAAAATGTATTAGGAGCAGAGTAAAATAAGTGGTGATTCTGGGGACACCACCAAGGTCCTCTGACCAAAACAACTTTCTCAGAAAATGTGTCATTAGAGATGAATTCCTTTTTGTCCACCAGCTATTCTTTGAAACTGTAAGCACCTATGAGAAGGCATACACTTTGATTGGGTTGTCAGTCATTTACATCCTGCCATGACTCAATGGAATTTACTGCTTGTTTTCTGAATAATGAAGTAATGTCAGGGAACTAAAGAAATTAAATAGCTGTATTTGGGGAGTGGCGGGAAAGAGTGAAGTGTCTTAAGATGCTAGGTACTATTTCAGAAAGGCAGCTTGGATGGGGGACTATGGCCAGGCAAAAAGCAGTGTTAGAATCAATGAGGGGGAGGGGTCCAAGAGAACTGTGGCCCTGTCCCAGCTTCTCTGCAGGCTGATTGAGGTAGCAACAGCAAGTAGCAGTCTTGAATGCGCTAACGAACAATACTGTGTTACCATGATCGTTAATTTACCTCTCATATTCTGAATTTCTCCACTGAGAAACAGCTTGAGGAAACCAACCTCAAAGAAAAATTCTGAGGACAAAGCTACTCAATGGCTATACAGAATGTTTTAGTTATAAGTAGCAAGACGTATAAGTTGTAAAGGTAAACAAAGAATGTATAAATTCCCCTACTCATTCTAATATAAAGCAAAGATAGATGGATACAGTAGAGAAGAATGAAGGAAAGAGAAATATGGAAAAGAAAAATGAAATAGCACTTAACTAACACTCATTATTTATCTTAGTTTCCATGTACATAGCAATTCAAAGTTTTAAAAAAGCATCAGCCAAAAATTAGGAACACTAGCTTTACTGGAATTACTTAAGCCAACTCATTTTTGTTTTCCACAAATGGCTTTACAGAAAACTGTCCCTCACATTCTAGTACAGCCTAACATCATTTAGGAAACTTCCCTCTTCTTATAAAATGTCTCCAGAGATAAACACTATTTTTCTTTAATCTCTTAATTTTCTGATTTGGTGATCAAATTAAAGTAACAATGAACTATGAAACCCACACAATACCAGTTAATATACAGCCCTACCCCAAGCCCCAGGTTTAACCTAAACTCCAATGTCAACCCATAATATGGAGAAAAAGAATCGTGGAATGAGTTCTGGGGACAGGTCACCTTTCAGGGGGCTCACTGAGACTGGTGTGGGGAAGTATCTGAGCTACTCAGCCATGAAGCTGCTTTCTCCGGGCTGCATACCTGTACTGAGGTCATTTGGGCATATCCTCTCCAGCTAAACCCAGGAAATGCCAGCGGATCAAATCCAAACCGAAGGTCTCTCCCATTAGGTGTGCTGCCGTCTTCAATCTCGTACTTCATATGATGCAAATCTGGGAAATAGTAGTTGTTTTCAGGCCTTTCGTAAATAAAAAGTAAACACATACAGGAGGTTAGGCCCATAGATCATCTGAACATCCTTTAATCACGATAGTTACTATGAAGGAACTCCACCACATTAACAGAGTACATTAAATAAAGGAAAATGAGAAGGATCTCCTGCTCTTTCTCTAAATCATTGCTTTCATTCACATAAACATTCACACAAAACACACTCAACACCTACTAATTCCAAGCATTAAGATGAGAAAATCATTTAGCACAAGCCATAGTGGTAGCATCCTTTAGTATGTTCTAAATAATTGCCAAAAATTTAGCAAAGTCAAACTAGTTTATTTACTGTGTATTTATTTAATCATTCATTTATACACTCATCACATAAATATTATTATCTGTGTGCTAGGCACTCTTGCTAAGGACCATAGGTATAATGATGAACATGACATAAAATATTTCATATGCTAAATTTACAAGTTAGATATATTTTCTCGGTATGTATTTTTTAATCATTAGAATGACTCTTCTATGCCTTGTTTTCTCTTAAACTATATGCCTATTAAAGAATTCTTTTCAAGAGTTCAGCTGTGTTAGGCACAGAGAAGTATCCAAAATATTCCAACATTGTGCGGCATTTAACAAACTACTTAAAGTTCTCAAAAAAAAAAAAAAAAAAAAAAAAAAAACAGACACTTTGCTAATCCAGTCGCAAGCTAATAGCAGTTAGTGGGTTTAATGCCATAAAGATGAATTTGTTCAAGGAAATAAAAGGCCATGCTCCTATACTGCAAATAGAATTAGGAATGCTTACAACTTTTCTGGAAACAATTTACAAAGATCCTTAAAAATGTTCACACACATTGACCCAGTAATTCTACTTCCAGGAATCTGTTCTAAAGAAAGATTTTGTAGATAGTCAAAGAATTAACACAAAAGAATGTTTGAAACAGTGAAGACTTGGAAACAACGTAAGTGTACAATTATGAAATAAATTATAAAAAATTATATAACCATTTAAAATGTGAAGGCTAATGATGACAATAGGAAATATTTATGATATGATGTGAAGAAATCAACACCAGGGTGGAGCAAAATGAAACACAAATGGAAAATGTTTATTTTTTTGAGACGGAGTCTCACTCTGTCGCCCGGGCTGGAGTGCAGGGGCACTATCTCAGCTCACAGCAACCTCTGCCTCCCAGGTTCAAGCAATTCTCCTGCCTCAGCCTCCGGAGTAGCTGGGATTACAGGTGTGTGCCACCACGCCTGGCTAATTTTTTGTATTTTTAGTAGAGAAAGTGTTTCACCATGTTGGCCAGGCTGGTCTTGAACTCCTGACCTCAGGTGATCTGCCCACCTTAGCCTCTGAAAGTACTAGGATTACAGCCGTGAGCCAGGAAAACATTTTATGCAGGCATTTACAAAGCTCCGCTGGCCCGTGGTGAGGCTCACTGGTCTTCAGGAAAGCAAACCTACAGACGTGCCTTCTTCACAGATCTTTTACTCCAAGCCCCCACAGTGACAGCCAATTAGAAAGACTGAGGGAAAGTGCAGCTGGGTTACTGCAACCTCAAACTCCTGGGCTCAAGCTATCCTCCTGCCTCAGCCTCCTGAGCAGCTAGGACTACAGGCATGCACCACAGTGCCTGCCTAATTGTTCTTTTTGTTTTTTTGTGTTTTTTTTTTTTTGTAGAGATGGAGTCTCACTATGTTGCTTAGGCTGGTCTTAAACTCCTGGCCTCAAGCAATTGTCCCAGTTGGGACACCACTCCCGGCCTGCTCTGACTTGTAGAATTCAAACGTTGGAAACACTGAGGGAAAGGAGAGAATCACCTTGCTAAATACAATTTACCTTCACAACATAAAGGATCTCTTTATAAATCTGTTACTATTGCAAGTAGTGAAGGTACCTGAGATTCAGAAGTTACTTTTCTTCCCTTCACAGGGGAAAAATCACTGATGAAACATCAAGGCTTCAAAATAGTTATAAATGGTGAAGTGCAATGGCCTAAGAGACGGAACAGTGCCATAGTTCCCATGGTTCCCCAGCCTAAGAGACGGAACAGCGCCATAGTTCCCATGATTCCCCAGCCTAAGAGACGGAACAGTGCCATAGTTCCCATGGTTCCCCAGCCTAAGAGACGGAACAGTGCCATAGTTCCCATGGTTCCCCAGCCTCAATCTCCACCTCATTCCCTTGCTCCTGCAGTTCATTGTCACCTGCTTCTGCATGAGACAAAGCACTTCGTCCCCACTTCCAAAGTTTTCTTAACCCTACCCTCACCGCAACCCTGGGGAACAACTTTGGCCTCTACTTCCTCACTCCTGGTCCCGACAGGGAAACAGGAACTGAACCTTACTAGCCCAGGCACCTGGGTATGTGGTGACACTCCCTCTTATGCCCTCTCTTATTGGCCCAAGCAGCTGGGTATGTGGCACTGCCCCCTCTTATTCCCTTTCTTATTGGCCCAGGCACCTGGGTGTGTGGAATCGCCCCCTCTTATTGCCTTTCTTATTGGCCCAGGCATCTGGGTGTGTGGCACCGCCCCCTCTTATTCCCTTTCTTATTGGCCCAGGTACCTGGGTATGTGGTGACACTCCCTCTTATGCCCTCTCTTATTGGCCCAAGCACCTGGGTATGTGGCACTGCTCCCTCTTATTCCCTTTCTTATTGGCCCAGGCACCTGGGTGTGTGGCATCGCCCCCTCTTATTCCTTCTCTCCCTGGAGCGGGCCTATCTGTGGGCTCCTCCTGCTCCAACGTGCACATGGAGGTTGGGCCCTGAGAACCCACCTCATGCTTCCAGCTCTCGTTTTGCCCATCTGGTTTTTGCACCTGTGGGAACTTTCAAGCGAAGGTGCTTCATGGTCTACACAGTAGAACAGGCTTTATGGGCAAGGTAATCTCCTGTTTTAAACAACTCACACACAAATGTCCAGATTTCAATTGACATAGGACAGCTTCCCCTGCCCTTGATCCGTAGGGCCACTTCTCTCTTCACCAGAGCTGTAGCACAGGCAGGAATGTCTAAGACCGTCTTCCACACCCTGAACATGGGAAGAAGCCTCCCGAAGACTCACCGCTGGCACGCCTTTCCCACGACATGCTCTCGGCACTGGCACACTCCGGAGCGCCCGCTGCACACAGAGGACAACGCCCCACCAATGTCACACTGGCACCCTGAAAGCCAGGAAACAGCAGCAGTTACCCCTTAAGCCATCTCCACACTGAGTGCCTCCCCTGCTCTACAAGAAAGGAAAACTGACCATCCCAGTGACACAGTGCCTGCTTTCTTTCCTCTGCCACACCTATCTGGCCAGTGTTTGAAATCTCGGAAACTCCCAAACTAAAATGGTGTGTCTGCACTTGGAAATCAGATTCAACTACAAAAACAAAAACAAAATTAAAATGGTGTGTCTTTCCAAAGGTCTGCTTCTAAGTTGGAGGCGGCTACTATGGGCCAGCTCAAATGCTGTTGTCCAATGCAAAGACGACAGCGGCCCAGGAGTAAACATGCTTCAGAAACCGTGCTATTCTAAAGAACATGTGATAACCAGGTGCCGAGCGAGAGATTCAGGAGTAGCCTTGTAGGGCAACTGTCCTGTAATTTCCTTATTTAACACAACACTGTCTCTGAAAATCTGATGCTAGCATTTTTGATAATATAAAATATATCTTTAAAATTACGAAATCTTGATGTTATTTATAAAACTAACAGATGCCCTCCCATCCCAGTTATGTTTCTTATAATTCAACCCACAGTGTGCTGGCAGAAGAGAAGTGGAAACAGCTTCACTTGCAATTTACTAGTTTCAATGTAATCAATGTTTGGCCAAATTCCCTGGACAGAATGCTGCAGGGCCATTCCGTCAGAGAGTCTGCATGCAGATGACAGACTCAGAAGAAATGTTATTTGGACTATCTTTGTCCATTAACATTGTGCTTTGCTCAGGGCCCACTGGACTTATTTACCTTGACACCCAAAGTAACTGCTCTTTTCCAAAGCAAAATATCCATCTTCACAGGTGTCGCAGGAATCGCCACCCACATGGGACTTGCAGTGACAGTCACCATCTCCCTGCAGAACAATGAACCAGATGACAACATTTTATACAACTACAGAATTCACTAATCTTCAAGATTGAAAACTGGCTCGTTGTATACTAGGAAGCAGGGTAGCCAGAATCTGGAAAGGATTACCATGCACTGTAGAATGACAGAGGTACTAACACACACCCCCAGAAACCCCACAAGCAGTTGCTGTAACATTCTGCTGTTGTCACACGAAAACTTGGCCCACTTTACCTGCCTACACTCTCCAGTTCCACTCACTGTTCCCGCCTTATGGCACTGGCATTCTGTGGAGATAAGAGAGCATCCTTAAACCAAGGGAGACACAAAAGACAGTTCCTGGCTCTGGGAACATCACACAGCTGCAACACAACGTGTGCAGTCGGCCTTGCCAGCGCAGTTCAATGGAATGAGAGTTTGCATCACTGAGGCCTAAAATTGGACTGCTTTCTGAAGTTGGCAGAACAGACCAATCCATACTATCCATCTACAAAAAGTAACGGCTACTTTATGGCTACTCCATGACAAAAGTTGCAACATCATGGGATTTTTGAATGATTCCAATGCCGGCGTCATTACTGATACGCATGCATGGAAATACACTCTATTCAAGGTTATTCAGTATCCTGAACTCAGTGTTTTTAATTCCTTATACTGGCTTTGATATAAGCATAAAATTAAAGTTAAACCAGAAAAAGTAGATTATAAAAACAAGGACATAAAAACCATATATCAAGTAGCTGCCTTCTCAAACAACAAAATACATACAGAAACAGGCTAGAAATCCCTTGCTGAGATTTTGAAAATGACAGAAGTTCCGCCAAAAGTGGGGGGAGAACATCAGAACATTACATAGGATCTTGTCACATTGAAGTGATTCAACAAATAGCTCTTGTGTGTGGGTTTCGTCACTGGGGCAGAGAAAATTAAGAGAACATTACAATATAGTAAATTAGGATAGATAAGAAACCTACCTGAACATCCATTGGGGTTTTCTTTGTCCAGATTCCAATACAACGGTTTGCAGATGCTGCAAGTAGGGCCTTCAACGTGAAGCTTGCATGGGCAAGACCCCTTTCAATGAAAATTGAACAAGCATTTGACATCTTGGAATTAAGACATGTTTTCAAACGTGAGCAAAGACTTGTCACAGAAATATATTTTGGTCACGAAAAGTAATTAAGTGTCTCCAGGGGGAAAAAAATACTGGGTTGATTTCAACAGTCTGCGAATTGCTTTTGTTTATTTTTATTCATTTATTTTTTATACATGTAATCCGCATTTGTGGTTAAAAAGAAATTGGAAAATACGGAGAAAGAAAATTTCAAAATCACTCTTATTAATAGCATTGTCAGTGTCTGTTGATACTGTTACAGCAGAGACTACCAATTTAAATAGAAAAAATGTCTGAATATTTAACATGTTGAAAATCAGTACAGAATTGTTTATCTGAGAGTGCTTTGGTAATACGCAAGATCACGGCCTTGCATCAATGTCATCAAGGCTTACAGGAAGGATGGCAGAACCTCGTTCACTCCATCCATTCTGTGCCTGGAAGTCGGCATCTCTAGGCTCTGAGGCCAAGAAGACAGACAATTTCTAAATTATCTTAGAAAATTGCTCAGAATAGGCCGGGCGTAGTAGCTCACATCTGTAATCCCAGCACTTTGGGAAGCCGAGGTGGGTGGATCACCTGAGGTAAGGAGTTCAAGACAAGCATGGCCAACATGGTGAAACCCCATCGCTACTAAAAATACAAAAATTAGCTGGGTGTGGTGGGGCGTGCCTGTAATCCCAGCTACTCGGGAGGCTGATGCACAAGAATCGCTTGAACCCAGAAGGCGGAGGTTGCAATGAGCTGAGATTGCGGCGCTGCACTCCAGCCTGGGCGACAAGAGCAAAAAAAAAAAGGAAAAGAAAAAGAAAAAAATTGTTCAGAATACCATGGTATTGTGCTTGGAATAATATAAAATAAATTGTAATTATTTTGTACACAGCCAACTTTATTTAATGTGCCCTTGGCCATTGATTTTCTCAATGGTATTAATTATGTTTGTCAGACTTACGTGCAGGGCTCCACAGAGGCAACACCCTCTGAGTAAACTACAAATCTGCAGTAAGAGTTAAACTCTAGGACTCCAGAGTAACAAGTTTAAATCTTATTCTTTAGTTTTTGAAAAAAAATCACAAAATCACATATGCTCTTTGAAAAACAACAATGACCTCTTTAAGCAATTTAGCCCTGGGTCTTATTTTAATTCTGGAAGTGCCCACACTGTTAGTCCTTAATATGTATCAGAATAATGGAGATAGTTAGAATTGCAACCCTTTTATAGTCTACTTACCAAATTGGAGTCGATAGTACCAGCTGGGTCACAAGCACTGCTGGAACCTGAATATGATTCAGAAATTTTTAAATTATCTGGTTGTTTTTCTCTTTGTTTTGATGTTTCAAGTTTTAAAAAGTTTTGTTTTCAGAAATAGTGTATCTACATTTATATTTTCGATAGATGTGTGGCAAAGTCTGCATGCAATTCATAGTCAAGCATCTTGAATGACATTTATGGTCCTTAATTCCCAAATTGCCTCTTTGGCCACTGAACAAAACTCTATCCTATCTACTCATGACAGTTGACTTCTATTTGCTGATGAAGAAGATTAGGGAAAGATTCTAAAATTTTGAGCATCATTAGTATTGTCCAGAAGAGGGCAATATTGTACCAAGAGATTTTTAATCGCCCATTTAAAAGAAGTTCAAGAATTTCTAAGTACATTTTTAATTATCACACCTCCTTGTTCCCACCTGTACTAAAGTTATTTATAAAATCAATTGGTTTGTTTTCCTGACTTAGTATAACACTATAAACCAAATATAATCTCTCCTCAATACATTGGGATCTTGCAATGTTTCAGTATTACAATTACACAGTGTTTGAACTGGGTAAGTCTGTTGAGTCTAGTTTTTCAAATCATTTAAATAAATCCATAATAGCATCTTGTTTCCTTGCAAATTGTTCCTTAACCCTATTGGTTTTGTTTGTTTCTGTCTGCCTCAGCTTCCCCTTGATGATTCTAATTCTCTCTCTCACTCTTTCTTAAGACAGGGTCTTGCTCAGTCTCCCAGGTTGGAGTGCAGTGGCACGATCATAGCTCACTGCAGCCTCCAATGCCTGGGCTCAAGTGATCCTCTCACCTCATCCTCCTGAGGAGCTGGAACGACAGGCATGCACCACCATGCCTGATTATTTTTAAAAATATTTTCTAGAGGCTGGGAGTGGTGGCTTACACCTGTAATCCCAGCACTTTGGGAGGCCAACGTGGGCAAATCACGAGGTCAGGAGATCAAGATCATCCTGGCTAACACGGTGAAACCCCATCTCTACTAAAAATACAAAAAATTAGCTGGGCGTGGTGGCATGCGCCTGTAACCCCAGCTACTCAGGAGGCTGAGGCAGGAGAATCGCTTGAACCCATGAGGCAGATATCGCAGTGAGCTGGGATCATGCCACTGCACTCCAGCCTGGGGGACAGAGCGAGACTCTGTGAAAAAAAAATAAAAAATAAATAAAAATTCTAGAGACAGGATCTCATTATGTTGCCCAGGCTGGTCTCCAACTCCTGGCCTCAAGCAATCCTCCCGCCTAGGCCTCCCAAAGTGCTGGGATTACAGGCATGAGTCGCCCTGCCCTGTCCTCTCTTTCTTTTCTGATGTTCTCCTATTCTCTGCATTTTTCCGTAATACTCAGCACCAACTTCCAGCTGTTTGTGTTCCATGCCCAGCCTCGGGTTCCTCTCCAGGACACAAACGTTGCCATCCAGCACTGGGATGAATGTGGCTGCTCACCTTCTCTGCCAGGCAGCCACAACGCTTCCTTCTGCTCCTGAGGCCCACGGAGGTGAGCAGACCCATGCAGGATACCGTCACATCCTAGGGACCTTCAGGCCTTTTGAAAGGCAAGCACCCCCTCTGACTGCCTGCTGCAACTTCCACCCTCAAGGAAACCTGGTCTCCAGAGGATTCTAGTTAGGAAGATTCTGGGAAATGAAGTCAGTCTTGTTTTCAAAGGGCAGGAAGGGGTCTGAGAAACCACATTCTCCTGATGGATAGTCTGGGTCAGCCTTCCACAAACACCTCTTCACAGTAGCAAGAGTCCTCTGAAATTGACAGGAGCTACTGGTCTGTTCTCTGGCTGCACACACCAGGGAACTCAGGGAAACTTGTGGACATCTCATTTCTGTCCCCTCCACATGAGCAACCCTTAATCTGTCATATTAATGGAGGGATGAATACCAACCACATCTCATAGCTGTAGGCTTGGTTTTCATCTCCCACTCAGTGCACTCTCTCCAAACTGCATAGACTCTAGTGCATCCCACCGGCCTTCCCCAACACCTGGGCTGAAGTGTGATGACACGGTCCCCCAGAAAGACAGAGGAGGGCAAGGAGAGAGGCCTGAAACACAGCAAAGGTCCTGCTAAGCCTGCTGGCAAGGGGATCTGTTAGAAACATTACAGTGCTGCCAGCATTAGCACCACAAGCTGGGAGCGAGAGAAGGCAAGATGCCTCGGGACAGAAGACAACAAATGGCCCCTTTAGCTCAAAGGAGTCACCTATGCCACAGTGCTATCCACAGAAAACTGACATGTGAACCAAGAAACCCACATGTTTAGCACATGGAAATTTACATTCTTTTTAGTTAAAAAAAATCATTTCTGGATTCCGTTGAGGGTACATATATGATATACGTGTTTTCAAACCAGACTTGAACAGGGGAGGAACCAGGCAGACTAGACCTGTGAAAGCAGGATGTAGGGGTGGCCAGTGGTGGGTCTGTGGGGGATTTGCAGGCTTCTCTGGGAGGCTGGCTGTACACACTTCAGAGGTGAACCAGACCTCCAGCTATCTGCTGGCTTCCCTACCTTGGCAGTGGGGGAAATCATAGGCTCCTGAGAGACACCTGTCACACCGCTGTCCTGTAACTCCTGGCCGACATTCACACTGTCCAGTCACTGAGCTGCAGGGCATCTGGTAGGATCCAAGGGCCGAACACCAGCAGGCTGGATGAAAGAATTCAGTCAGACTCAGGCGGGGGTTGCAGGTATAGGAGGGGGAAGAACCACGTCCCCGGAGCAGAGCATGAGGGTGGAGCCAGAAAGACCCAAACGCAAGTTCCAGCTCCATCTCTTATGAGATTGGAAACCTGAAACAAGCCACTCAGCTGCTCTCAGCCTCAGTTTCTCCTTCCTTAAATGGGAGTGATGCTAACTTTTATTTGATAACTTGTTGTGAGGGTTGCATAAGATAATACGCAAAAGAGCTGGGGACAATGCCTATCATAGCGAGCACTCAATAACTGCTAGTTTTTATTGCTGCCATGAATTTCATATTCAGCCAGATTTTCAGGTGCTGGGTGATGGTTTTGGGGATTCTGCTCACTTACAGAAGCTGGTATTCGTAGGAGGAGGATGCAGGCAACAAATGATGGGGGATGTGACTCACTGGAGGGCCACTTTAATTCCATATCCCACTGAATATTCCATATCAAGTGCAAGTCATTCCAGACCAGATCAGCCTACAACTGTCCCTGTTCTTCTCTGTCCTCCTCTCTTTATACCTATTTTCTCAATGTCTAGTGTAGTTATATAGTCATGGAAAAAATGGTGCAGACAACATTGAAATAGATGGGAAAGGCATCCTAGTTTCCTCCCTCCCCCAAGCTGTTACCATGATCTTTGGCTAAGTGATGAATAAACATGTGTGGATAGAGAGAACAGATGCTGGCCATTCATTCTCCTCTTGACCCCCTTCCCACTGGGTCAGGTCCCCACTAGCCTCTATGAGACTAGACTTCTATGGGCTGGAGTTGTACAAGGTCATCCCCATTTGCATTGCAAAAACCCTTCTTCTGGGGAGGGATGAGCAGTGGAAATGACCTGACTGACTTCTCCGGCTGAAGAGTTCTACATCTTAAGAACTGAAAGAAACTAGAGAGAGCATCTCATTGAATCCATTACATGGTGAAGTTCAGAAGTTAAAGGGCATTTCTAAAGTCAACGGATTAGTCTCTAACAAAGGGCTTCAGTCTTTGGAGACAGACACATCTGGATTCCAGTACCAGCTGTGCCACTTAACAGCCCTGCAGTCACAGCTAGTTGCTTAGCTTCTTTAAGCCTCAGTTTCCTCTTCTGTAAACTGGAGCTGATAATAGCGCCTACTTTATGAAGTCATCAGAGAATCATCAGCAATAAGGCACTGAGCATGATGCTTTGCACATCCAAAATGCTCAGGAAGTGTTCACGCTTATTAACATTATTCTAATTACCCAAGTCCCCCAGTGCATGGGGAGGTGCTCTTTACACTTTCCCATACTGAATTAACGAAAATCAATGAATTAGTATATCTGACTTCCAAATTTATATCCAGTGTAGTGTACGCAGTAAAAGATACAACCTGTTTGCAAGGTTTCAAAAATTCCATGCTAGTTGGAGCCTTGGGAAAGAAAAGATTCATAAGGTAAAGCCCCAGTTCTGGTGATTTATTTACAGGTAGACTTGGAATCTAAGCCTTGGCCCATGGGGCCCCCACATGGACAAGACCATGTTATTTTCATTCTCTGTGACGGCCCAACCCATGTACGGTGAATTTCCCTGAAACAGATTTTTAGTAAATGATGGTGAATGACAGAATTTACCTGAGTTGTCATCGGAAACATAAAAGAAACTCTCACTGATGGAGGGGAACTTGGCTAGTTTACTCACTTACAAATTACCTAGGAGTTTCAACAGGCTATGTGACTTGTTCAGAGAGACACAAGTAGTTGCAGACTCACGGAATTTACTACCATTTCACTTTCCTATTTTACAGTCATCCATCCAGCAGACGTTGATTGAAGGCCTACTGTGTTCAAGCAGCACCCTTGCTAGGTGTTATCGTGGAGGTAAATGTGAAAACACGTATAGTTAGCCTTCCATATCTGTGGTTCGGGATCCGTGCATTCAACTAAACACAGATCAAAAATATTCAGAAAAAAACACAACTGAAAAATAACAAATATAATACAAATAAAATAAAAATGCAATATAACAACTATGTAGCATTTACATTACATTATGCATTATGAGTAATCTAGAAATTTAATGTATATAGGAGGATGTGTGCAGTTTATTTGCAAATACTGTGCCATTTTATTTTATTATTTATTACTTATTTATGTATTTTGAGACAGAGTTTCGCTCTGTCACTCAGGCTGGAGTGCAGTGGTGCGATCTCGGCTCACTGCAAGCTCCACCTCCTGGGTTCACGCCATTCCCTGCCTCAGCCTCCCGGGTAGCTGGGACTACAGGCGCCCGCCACCACACCCAGCTAATTTTTTTGTATTTTTTTAGTAGAGACAGGGTTTCACCATGTTAGCCAGGATGGTCTCGATCTCCTGACTTCATGATCTCCCCGCCTTGGCTTCCCAAAGTGCTGGGATTACAGCCATGAGCCACCACGCCTGGCCACACTGTGCCATTTTATATCAGGGACTTGAGTATCCTTGGCTTTTGGTGTCAATGAATGGTCCTGGAACAAATCCCCCATGGATACTGGGAGTTGACTGTATTCCCTGATCTCAAAGAGCTAAAAATCCAGAAGGACTAGAGAATGATTGACATAGAACAAAGCTCTCCCACAAGACACTACCCACTCCATACAAAGCATGCCTAATGCTCCCCTAGCTATTGGCAGACAGAAGGACAAACACTCAGATCTCCTATAGCCATTTTCACCTGTCTTTCACCATGGCCCATGGTCCCAGCTGGCCTGTCTGCAGAGGTTAAGTCTCTACCTACTGGTAGAATTCTGAGGAAATGTTCTTGGGTTCTACAGTGGTTAATTTGGTGTCAACTTGGCTAACTATGTTGCCAAATGGTCAAACACTAGTCTAGATGGTGCTGTGAAGATATTTTTTTTAGATGAGATTAACATTTAAATCAGTAGACTTTGAGTAAAGCAGATTATCTTCCATCATGTGAGTGGGCCTCATCCAATCAGGTGAAAGCCTTAAGAGAAAAAGACAGATGTCCACCAAGGAAGAAGGAATTCTGCCTACAGATTGCCTTTGGACTTAAGCTACAAAACCACCTCTTGACTGCATCTCCAACCTGTTAGCCTACCTTGCAGATTTTGGACTTGCCAGCCCCTACAACTATGTGAATCAATTCCTTAAAATAAACCTCTCCCCATCCACACACACACCACACACATACACACACACACATACAATATATATTATATGTACATAGATAAGTAGATAAGATGTATCGCTATATCTATATTTATCTATGTGCCTATCTATCTATCTAGAGAACCCTGACTAATACAGACTTTGGCACCAAGAGAAGTATTCTTAGAGGACCAGAATTTTTTTAAATTCATAAATACAGGTAGGGTCTCACTATGTTGTCCAGGCTGGTCTCAAACTCCTGGCCTCAAGTGATTCTCCCAAATTAGCCTCCCAAAGTGCTGACATTATAGGCATAGGCCACCACGCCCAGCCAGGAACAGAATTTTAAGAATAAATTCTCTGAATTGGTTTGGGGGTTTCTGGAATTGGTTCTCTAAATGACTAGATTTAGAAACACTAATGACTTTATTTCCAATACTGAAGAAAGCACTGATAGTCATCGGTGTCATGTGGTAATAGAGATACACAAAAATATCACTATTAGATACTCCTAATCAAATCATTATGATAGGTAGGGTTCTGGGTGACCATGTATTTGATAACATAGAACATTTCTGTCAAACTAACGGGCATAATGAGCTTGGTTGGTTGCTCCTAATTGAGCTGGACAAAGTAGGGAAAGAAAAGGAGTTGAGGGATTTGAATTCCCACTCAGATGCAGCATAAATGACCTGAAAGTTTCTGCGTCTTCCCAAAAAGAAATCCTTATCTCCTACAGCCTCAGAGCTGAGACTGCAGAAAACCAAACCAAGAATCTTCATCCTCCGAGTGTCTGAATTGCAATGCAAGTTAAATTCCGAACCTTGCAGAGGATCTGCTGTTAAAGTAGGGGGATAGATTGGGAAGGAATGGGACTTTGAAAATTGGTTTGGGGACATATGGGAAGATCATGATGAAGATGGGGACACTGACCCCCTAAATTCCAATGAGTCTTCTTTGTCAGAAGAAGCAACTGCACCCCACCATGTCTGAGCAGGTTAACCCTGCTTTGCCTGAGAAAGCTGTAATGACCTCCCCTGAGGGAGCCGTCATGGAAGACCTGACTGGTTCTCTTCAGGACCCACCCCCATCTGACTTTCCTTATCAACTGATAACTGGACTCAAATCCCAACAAGCCCTGAAAGGTGAAAAACCAAGTATGACCCATGAGAAGGTACACTACACTCCAAAAGAACTAAATGATTTTTCCAATTTAAACACACAGACAGCTATTTGAGGAATATCTGTAAGAATCGATGTTAAGGGTGTGGAAACTGCTGCCATCGAATTGGAAAACCTAAGTACAATGGGGATAACTGGGCCCCAGGTTGGTGGCAGCCAAGTGTTGACAATAAATCACCAAAAGCAAGGTGGGTGTGGTTACCATAATGGACAGCAGAGTTGAAACAGCAGTCAGAATAGTCTGACTCAGAGACTTGTGCTGACTAGTTGATCATGGTGTTCCTGGGAGTGAAATAGATGGGAAGTCTAGCAAATTCTGACTTGCTTTGTAGAAGTGGAAGAGTTCTAGGTCAAATGAACAAGTCTAACCTGAAACATAAAAATAGAGTCATGTCCCCTCAATCAATTCCCAGACCTAAGCTGGTTTACAGACCCAGAACTCTTTGAACGAAGGGGAGAGTAGATACTATGTGGAAGAACTCCACTCCACCGCCAAACATTTATGAGGTAAATCTTTCTCCTAGCCTTTTCCAAAGAGACCTATGGCCTTTTACCAAAGTGACTGTAAGGTGGCAAAAAGGAAATAATCAGATCTTTCTATTCTTTCTATTATTGGACATCAGCTCTAAATTGACACTAATTCTAGGAGACCCAAAATATCACCGTGGCCCTCTGGTCAGAGTATGGTTTTATGGGGGTCAGGTAATCAATGAAGCTTTAACTCAGGTCCATCTTATAATGAGTGCAGTGGGTTCCTGAAATCATCCTGTAGTTATTTCCCCAGTTCTGGAATTCATAACTGGAATATACATCCTCAGCAACTGGCAAAATCTTCACATTGGTTTCCTGACCTATGGAGTGAGAGTTATTATGAAGGAAAAGGCCAAGTGGAAGCCGTTAGAACTGCCTCTACCTAGGAAAATAGTACAACCAAAAGCAATACATCATTCCTGCAGGAATTGCAGAGATTAGTACTACCATCAAAGACTTGAAAGATGCAGGGGTGGTGGTTCCTACTGCTTGCCCATTCAATTCATCTATTTGGCCTGTACAGAAAATAGATGGATCTTGGAGAATGACGGTAGATTATTATAAACTTAACCAGGTATAACTCCAATTGCAGTTGCCATACTAGATGTGGCTTCATTGCTTGAGCAAAATAACCTATCACCAGACACCTGGAATGCAGCTGTTAGTCTGGCAAATGCTTTTTTCCTTCACATCTTGTAGTAAAAACCAACAAGCAGTTTGCTTTCAACTGGCTAGGCCAGCAATATACTTTCACTGTCTGCATTAGGCTATTCTTGTGTTGCTATAAAGAAATACCTGGGGTTGGGTAATTTATGAAGAAAAGAAATTTAATTGGCATAGTTCTGCAAGCTGTACAGGAAGCATGGTGTCAGCATCTGCTTCTGGTGAGGGTCTCAAGGAACTTACAACTCATGGCAGAAGGTAAAGGGGAGCCAGTACATCACATAGCAAGAACAGAAGCAAGCTAGGGGGAGGTATCACAGCCTTTTAAACAACGAGATCTCAGGTGAACTCAGAGAGCGATCTCACTCACTATCAGAAGGACAATACTAAGCCATTCATGAAGGATCCATCTCTGTGACCCAAACACCTCCCATCATGCCCCACCTACAACATTGGGGATCAGATTTCAACATGAGGTCTGGAGGGGGCAAACATCCAAACTATATCACTGTCCTACATCAGGGATCTATCAACTCTGGTCCTGTGTCATAATTTAGGTTGCAGGGATCTTGATCACCTGTCCCTCCCATAAGGCATCACATTGGTCTATTACATTAATGATATTATGCTAATTGGAGCTAGTGAGCAAGAAGTAGAAACTACTCTAGACTTATTGGTAAGACATTTGGGTGTCAGAAGGTAAAAATTAAATCCAATAAAAAATCCAGAGTCTTCTACCTGAGTTAAATTTCTAAGGGTCCAATAGTGGAAGTCCCAGAACAACGGATGGTTCTGCAGCAGGTCCAGGCTGCTGTGCAAGCTGCTCTGCCACTTAAAGCATATGACTGAGCAGATCTAATGGTGCTTTTAAGTGTCAGTGGCAGATAGGGATGCTTTTTGGAGCCTTCAGCAGGCCCACATAAGTGAATCACAGTAAAAACCCTTAGGATTTTGGAGCAAAGCCCTGCCACCTTCTGCATATAAGCCATCCTCTGCAGAAAACTTTTTTTTGAGAAAGAGCTTTTCACTTTCTACTGGGTCTCAGTAGAGACAGAAGGCTTAATCATGGGCCATGAAGTCACTATGTGATGTGAGCTGACCATTATGAACTGGGTGTTTGTTATCTGACCCACAAAGCCATAAGCTGGACAAGCACAGCAGCATTCCGTCATCAAGTGGAAGTGGAATATGTAAGACTGGACCCAAGCAGCCTCTACACAAGTAGGCTATGCAAAGAACGCCATGCTCCACACTCCTGTTACATTCCACATCTCCAGCATTATGGGGAGTTCCTTGTGATCAGTCGACAAAGAAAAAAAACAGTTAGGCCTGGTTTAGACCAGGTACTGCATGATATGCAGGCACCACCCAAAAGTGGACAGCTACATCACTTTTTCACCTTCCTGGGACATCCTGAAGGACAGTGGTGAAGGGAAATCCTCCCAGTGGGGAGAACTTTGAGCAGTGTGCTGGTTGTTCACTTTGCTCGGAAGGAGAAATGGCCAAATGTGAAATTACACATTGATTCATGGGCTGTGGCCAATTCTTTGACTGGATGGCCAGGGACTTTGAAAAAACATGATTGGAAAATTGGTGACAGGGAGATCTGGGGAAGGGTCTGAGTGAAAACCCTCTCTAAATGGCTAAGAAACATGTCCTATGTGAATGCTTCCCAAGTAGACAGGAGGATCTGTTCTATGGATACCAGGCAGCCTCTGTCCCATCCACTTCTATCATTATCCAGTGGGCTCACAACAAAGTAGCCATGGGGGCAGGGATGGAGGTTATCCCTAGGCTCAGCAAAATGGACTTCCACTCACCACAGCGGAGTCCCCAATCTGCAAGCAGCAGAGACTAACACCGAGTCCTCAATACGGCACCCTTCTCCAGGGTAATCAGCTGGCTACCCTGTGGCAGGTTGATTACTTTGGACTGCTTCTATCACGGAAGGGGAAGTGTTTTATTCTTACCGGAATGGACACGTACTTGGATACAGAAATTCCTTCTCTGCATGCAATGCTTCTGTCAAAACTACATTTGTAGACTTGCAGAATGTTTTATTTACTGTCATAGTATCCACATAGCATTACTTCTGATCAAGGAACTTGCTTCACAACAAATGGAATGCAGCAGTGAGCCCACGGTCATGGAATTCATTAATCTTGCCACTTTCCCCACCATCCTGAACAGGTGGCTGAATACAACAGTGGAATGGCCTTTTGAATACCCAGTTACAGTGCCAGCTAGATGGCAGTACCTTGCGGGGCTAAGGCAAGGTTCTCCAGAAGGCAATATCTGCTCTGAATCACTGTATCACATCTGGTTTCTCTGATAGCCAAGATTCACAAGTTCAGGAATCAAGAGGTAGAAATGGGAGTGGCATCACTCACTATAAACCCTAGTGATCCACTAGCTTCCAGTCCCAGCTGCCTTCTGCTCCAGTGGTCGAGAGGTCTTAGTTCCAGAGGAAGAAATGCTTCTACCAGGAGACATGACGATCATTCTATTGAACTGGAAGTTAAGACTGCTACCCGGTTTCCTCATTTCTCTGAATCAACAAAGATAGAAGCAATTGTGTTCCACTAATTACCAAGGGGAAAATGAACTGCTCTTCCAAAATGGAAGTAAGGAAGAATATGTCTAGAATACAGGAGATGACTTAAGGTGTCTCTTAGTATTACCGTGTCTTGTGATTAAAGTCAATAGAAAACTACAACCCAATTCAGGCAAGACTACTGATGTCCTAGACCCTTCAGGAATGAAGATTTCTGTCACTTCCCCAGGTAAAGAACCATGAGGTGCTTGCTGAGGGCAAAGGGAATGTGGAATGGGTGGTAGAAGAAGGCAGTTACAAATACAGTTTGAGTATCCCTTATCCGAAATGCTTGGGACCAAACATGTTTTAGATTTTTTATTTTTTGAGATTTTGGAATATTTGCATTATACCTGATTGGGCATCTCAAATTTGAATATTCAAAATCCAAAATTTTCCAATGAGTATTTGTTTTGAGCATCATGTCAGCACTCAAAAAGTTTTGGATATGGGAGCATTTTGGATTTTGGTAGTTGGGATGCTCAACTTATACCAGCTATGACCATGTGACCTGTTACAGAAATTAGTACTTGTAATTGTAGTGAGTATTTCTTCCTATTTTGTTATGAATATGTTTTTTCTGCATATGTGTATGTTGTATGTATGTGAAACAAAAATCTTTGTTTTCCAACTGAACAGCAAAAAATCAAATAATGTGATTTAAAAGTGGGCAAAGGATATAAATAGACATTTCTCAAAAGAAGACATACAAAAGGCCAACAAGTATACGGAAAAAATGTTCAACATCACTAATCATCAGGGAAATGAAAACCAAACCCACAGTGAGATACCATCTCCAGTTAGAATGGCTATCATCAAAAAGACCAAACATAGCAAATGCTGGAAAGGACGTGAAGAAAAGAAAACTATTATACATTGTTGGTGGGAATGTAAATTGGTACAGCGATTATGGAAAACGGTATGGAGGTTTATTTAAAAACTAAAAGTAGAACTACCATATAATCTAGCCACCTCACTATTGAGTATCTATCCAAAGAAAAGGGAATCAGTGTATCAAAGGGATACCTGTGCCCCCATGGAATTTTTTAGGCTCTAAAATGCAGATAACTTTTTTTTCAACTTTTCATTTAGGTTCAGAGGGTACATGTGTAGGTTTGTTAGTTATATGGGTAAATGGCATGTTGCTGAGGTTTGGTGTATGAAACCAAAAAATCGCCCAGGTACTGAGCATAGTACCTGATAGGTAGTTTTTCAGCCTTCACCCACCTCTCATCCTCCTCCCTCTAGAAGTTCCCAGTGTCCAGTGTCTATTGTTCTCATCTTTATGTCCATGTGTATTCAATGTTAAGCTCCTACTTATAAGTGAGAACGTACAGTATTTGGTTTTTCTACTCCTGTGTTAATTTACTTAGGATAATGGCCTTCAGCTGCATCAATGTCACCGCAAAGGACATGATTTCATTCTTTTTTATGGCTGCATTCTATTCTGTACCCCATAAATATGTACAATTATTATTTGTCAACTAAAAATAAAAGGAAAGTCATCTTTTGTTTTCTTCACTCTCTCATCTCCTTATCATTCAACCTAAGACGTATTGACTTAATACCACAGTATTGAAGTTACAGGATATCAAGGGGAAGCTCGAACGTTACCCAAGGACTTTATTTCTTCTTCTGGGGAAAGGGTTAGTGCATTTTCAATTGTATACAGGATAGTTGTATCATGGTAGTCAGAATTGTGTCTTGTTATACTCTTTATTGATGATTAAGTACGGTTTCAAGAAATGTATATGAGTGCCAAGGTGGCAAGGCAAGAACTAGTGTTGGGTAATTTTATATGTCAACGTGACTAGGCTATAATGCCCAGATGTTTGGTCAAATGCCAGCCTAAAGGTCACTGTGAAGGTATTTTTTAGACAAGATTGACATTTAAATCAGTAGACTTTGAATAAAGCAGATCATTCTCCATCATGTGGGTGGGCCTCATCTAATCAGCTAAAAGTCTTAAGATAAAAAGACTAATGTCCCCTGAAGAAGAGGGAGGAATTCTACCTCCAGACTGTCTTTGGACTTGAGCTGCAGAATCAACTCTTTTCTGGACCTCCAGCCTGCCAGTCCAACCTACAGATTTCAGACCTGTCAGCCCTCACAATCTCATGAGCCAATTCCTTAAAATATATATATATATCTTTCTCTCTCTCTCTGCCTCTCTATCTTCCTCTATATGTACACACACACCTCTGATTGGTTCTGTTTCTCTGGAGAACCCTGGCTACTACAGGCTTGTTCTGCTATTTCTGCCCTAAAGGAAAGTGAATGCAGAGAGGAAAACATCCATGCAGGCATTAGGGTAGCTGCCTGGAGCACAGTGGTGGCAGCTCCACAGCATAACGAGAGTGACACAGACACTGGTCTTAGGACCACAGGGGTTATCTGGGGAGCCAGAAGACCCAGTTACTCTTTGGAGGTAAAAACAAAGGCTTGACCTTAAAAGCATTTGCAGTGTTTTAAAATTGTGAATTAATCTGGCAACACACTTCTCATTTCAATCCAACTATTAGTAAAAACTGCCAAATCCCAAACACCAACTCAAGCATTGGCAGCCCTTTTCTCACTCTTGGAAATACTATAAGGCTTCAAAAATATTTCAGTTTTGCTCTTTGTTTTGCTCCAGGTCCTTTGGAGTTTCTGGAGTATTTTACTTCTTCTTGTCTACTCCTCATTGTTTCTGCTTTAAGAAACTTACTCTCAAGAAGAATATAAAATAAGGATCACTAAAAAACGTCTTTAAAATAATGATCATAAAGGTCCTAGAGGACAGGGGCTTGTCTGTCATGCTCTTGAATGTCTTCCAGGATTAAATGTAGCCCTGTTCCACAGTACCTGCCAAATAGCTGGTTGTTACATGAGAGAATGAGAAACTATTGAAATCCTTCTTCAGGTCCAGCCCTGTATAATTCTTGATATGCCTTATCTCATTGTATCTTGCAACATTGCTATCAGACAGGTATTGCCATGAATAGTGCCTTCCTCTTCACCCGCAGTAATAAGCTCATGAGCGAAGCAACACTATATCTCTCACTGGCAACATATTTATAGGACTTTTCTAAAGAAAACCCTGATACCACAACCCAAAGGCTACATCAGACTCTAATGGGGATGGTTCTGGGCCCTGGGTCAAGTCACATGGGTGGGGCTGGGGGAAGCTGCACTTCCAGGTACCTTCAGTTCATGTCATGAAAGGACCACCCGTTTCCACATTGCTGCCTTCCTACCCTCTGTTCTGAGTACTAGCTAGCTGCTACCTAGCAAGCTGCTCCAGAAAAGAAGGGTAAAGGGGAATAGGAAGGAGGAAGAGGAAGAGGAAGAGGAAGAAAAAAATGAAGAAGGGTAGGGGGAAAAAGGAGGAGAGGAAGGCAGGAATGAGGGATGGGGAGGAGAAAGAGGGAAGAGTAAACCCCCTAAATAACCAAATTAACAGTTGTATTCTGTGGTTGAAGACAGAGTCAAAAAACCCATAAACATAAATACATATTTTATATACATATAGACAATTCTCCAATATGGTCTCATATATATATTAATTTGATTAATTCCCCAAAAAAGAAAACCATAGGGCACTTCAGTGAGTCAAAGTCAAAATGAAAAAAATACCGCATTGTACTTAGAAAAGTCTGGAGTAAATTAATTTAATGCAAAACATAAATCCAGGACTGCAGTTGGCAAAAGCAGCTTAGAAGGGTTTTAAAATTCTCTTTAAAGAAAATTTTGAATTTTTTTTTTTTTTTTGAGATGGAGTCTCGCTCTGTTGCCCAGGCTGAAGTGCAGTGGTGCAATCTTATCTCACTGCAACCTCTGCCTCCCAGGTTCAAGCAATTTTTGTGCCTCAGCCTCCCGAGTAGCTGGGATTACAGGCATGTGCCACCATGCCCAGCTAATTTTTGTATTTTTTCATAGAGACGAGGTTTTCCCACATTGGCCAGACTGGTCTAGAACTCCTGACCCAGGTGGTGCGCCAACCTTGGCCTCCCTAAGTGCTGGGATCACAGGTGTGAGCCACCATGCCCGGCCAGATTTTGAAAATTTTTAAAGCAAGAAAGAGCAAAGCTATAAGAGCACTTTTTGGCTAGAATATACTGGGCCAGCTGATACACCATTGTGAGCCATGTTGATTTGGTTGTAAAATTCAGTGGGTCAAGTAATTAATTCCCTCTAAAAAAAAAAATCACAATAGCTATCAGAAAAAAAGGTAGTTACAAGACAAGGGATGCCATCACAGACAAAATGTTGCATCCTCCCAAACTCTTACCAGAATGGTTCAAACCCTAAACAACAAACTGCAAGGTACACCTCGACACCACACGAGGCAGTAAATTTCTTGCACAGCTCAGAAAACAGCTCTTAAGCATGGGCAGGTTTCTCCGAGGTTGGATCTGTATGTATTAGTCCTTCACTTGAGCCAAGACTTTAGACCACAGAGAATCCAGCAGAGGCTGACCCCAGACATTCACCTGCCGGAGCCAGAAGCATGCCTGCTGATGTCCTCCAGCCCCTCTCTGAGAGGCTTGATAGTCTTTTCCCTCTCATGCTTCTGGTGAGGTCAGAAGGGTCTGGTAGACCTTTAGAAGCAGAGGTCCAAATCAACTCTACCAAAAATATCAATGAGGCCAGGCGTGGTGGCACACGCCTATAATCCCAGCACTTTGGGAGCAGAGGTGGGGTGATCACTTGAGCTCAGGAGTTAAAGATCAGCCTGGGCAATACAGTGAGATCCCATCTAAAAATTTTAAAAATTAAAAAAAAAAATCAATGGGAAGATAAACACTTATTTTTAAAAAGGAGTCCTGGCTCCAACCATTTAAAATAAGAGATACGACATTATCTTCATGTACTGTAGCTGATTAAAGAGCTTTTGATGTCAGATGTCAGTTTCTTAAAGAAAAGAATGCTACAGTTAAACCTCACAGGGTTTCCCAATCTTTCTCAGGATTGGTCACTTTGGGGAACTATATTTTCTCAAATTGCTGAGGATTTTACTGACACATAGTTTTGCCACCCTGTCTTGGCTATGGCACCCTGATTTTACCATGGGGGAACCTCTCTTCCCTTGCTCCATTCATGCTGCTCAGATGGTGTTGACCCACTTCTAGTTCTGTGGATATGGGGGAAGACTCAGGCTTGGCCAATCAATGCACTGAATTCCACGGCCACAGGACTAATTCCAGAACTGGCATGTGGTCCAATCAGAACCAGATGTGTCCTGGTGGAAAGCATACTCTTTTCCTAGTCTTGAACCTAGAAGGATATGTATTAAGTCACCTTGAGCTGCCATAACAAAATACCATAGACTGGCTGGCTTAAACAATAGGAATTTATTTCTCCAGTTCTAGAGGCTGGGAAGTTCAAGATCAAGGTGCTGGCTGGTTCAGTTTCTGCTGAGGGCCTGCTTTCTGGCTTGTAGATGGCCACCTCCTCACTGTGTAACTGTGTCTTCACATGATAGAGGGAGAGAGAGAGTGAAGAAGCTGTCTTGTGTCTCTTCTTATAAAGACATGAGTCCTATCAGACCAGGGCTCCACCCTTATGACCTCATTAAACCTTAATTACTTTCTTACTCCAAATACAGTCACATTGGGGGTTAGGGCTTCAACATATGAATTTTTAGGGACACAATTCAGTCCATAATAATGTGTGTCTAAGAGCTGCTGGCTGCCATTTTACTATCATCTGAGGCCTAACAATGAAGCCAATATACGAGATAGCAGAGTGTATAGATAAAGAAAAACAATCTTTTAAGCCCCTAGATCAAGCTAAACCAAATATGCCTGGACTTTTCTATTACTACCAAGAAGTTATTTTTGCCTTAAAGAGTTTAGATCTAGTTTTCTGTCACGTGAAACTGTAGAGTCATAACTGACTCTCTAATCACCAAACTATTAACTATTAGTTAACTATTTCATCTAGTACTCATTTTAACTATTAATATTTTAACTATTTAATCTAGTACTCTTACTCAAATGTATTTTATACTCTCCTTCCCAATGAAGCAGGTATATTAGAATAATTTAACTCTTTTTCATGACCTACAGCTATCACTATAAATGTCCATTTACTTAATCTAATAATGATACCCTCAGGATCTTCAGAATTGGGTTAGCTTGTTTGCCCTTCATTCAGTGGCCCCAGGCTGCTGTACATCTTAAGCTTCATGTCTGCCTGTCTGTTTTCTCCCTTGCTATGAATGTTTCGCCTCAGTGATCTTTTCCCTCTCTCCTAATTTTATGTTTCTAATTTGCCATGCAATTGGCTTGCAAAACAAATAACTAAATTTAAAACAATTATTTTTTTAAAAGGGAAGGGGAGACTAGGCTGCGAGAGGGCCTATGGGATTCCTTCTGTATGCATCTTTGGAGCTATGCTTTTCCACTTGACAGAGGTTGTGGCGGTGGGGACATAATTGCTTGGTTTTTACTTTTGCTCCAGATACGTGGCCACATAACCAAATTCTAACTGGATGGGAATAATACTCTGCTGAAGGTCAAAGAATTATAACATACATTTAAAAATCGGGATTTTTGTGAAAATAATGTTGAGAGTTTGTGGGTTTTTAGGAAATCTACACTTATATAAGCAGAATATTAAAAATAATAGAATTCCCTAGAAACAAATCAAAATCATGGAGTCCCTTTAAGGAAGCCATGGTAAATGAAGCCACATGGAGATGCAACTGACTGTTAGACAATTAGTGTATTCAACAAGCACAACTCCCGCTGTCAACTAACTCCCACGGCCCTTTTCAATTTTCTGTAGTGTGGGTGACTGTCTCCCTGCACCTAGATGAAAACTCTAGGAGTTGTAGGGTTTGTCAGCACACTCTTAGGTAAGAGAACAGAAAGTAAGTAGAAATCCAGTTTAAAGGCGAATCTCCTGTCCTCCAGCTCAGACCTGATTCAGACCAAAATCCCACAGTGGGCAAGGAAGGTGGAGAGGTGGGTGGTAGGAGTGGGCTGGGGGTGGGAGTGGGTGTTCTTTCCCCACAGCTGGCTTCAACTTGGTGGGGGAGGAAGAAGAGGGAAAAGGAAAGAACTGTTGTGGTGTCATGATATATAGTGGTTTTTGCCCACAGTTTCTGGCTAGTAACTCTCATAGCACTTGTTACAGTCTTTTGTTATGATGTTGGGTGTGTTAGGCCTTGGGACAGGCCTCTGACCTTCTCCTGCCCTCTTTTAACCTGCCCCAAGGCAGGACACTAATCTTCCCCGACCTTTGTGATTTTGAGTCTTAAGACTCTCCCCAGAGAGGGTCAAGTCCATGCCCTGGCAGAAGGAATGCTGAAGTCAGGAAGCTTCCTGAAAAACCCAAGAGTACAGGGTTCAGAGAGTTTCCAGACAGCTGAACATGTGAAGGTTCCTGGAGGGTGGTCCCCAGGGAGGGCATGGAAGCTCCCAGTTTCTTCCCTCACACCTCGTCTTACGTGTCTCTTCATCTGTATCTTTGCAAAATCCTTTGTAATAAACCAGTAAATGTAATTTGGTATTCTCCTGAGTTCTGTGAGCCACTCCAGCAAATTAACTGAATCCAAAGGAGGGTTGTGGGAACCCCAACTTGAAGCCGCTCTGTCAGATGTTCCAGAGGCCCAGGCTTGCAGCTGATGGTGAAGGAAGGAGGGAGCAATCTTGGGGACTGAGCCCTCAACCTGTGGGATCTGGCACTGTCTTCAGGTAAGCAGTGTCAGAACTGAATTGGAGGACACTTGGCTGGTGGCTGCTGCTTGGTGATGGGGAAAGACCCCCACACATTTGGTCACAGACATTTTCTCTGTGTTGATGGTTGTTGCGGTGTAAGAGTAGAGGAAAACCACAATTAGAGGAAAGAGCTTTTCCCCACACAACTGTTCTTGGACCAGCCCTATGCTAATCTCAAACTGGCTCTTCTTCCAAGGATGCTGTGTAGGGTCTCTTGGTGGTCGTCTGCTGAGCACCACTCTCCTGCTATTCCCTTGTCCTCCAGGGATGGAAGCCTCTCTATTTCTGTTGCTTGTGACTCTCTCCTCAGCCCACAACTGCTTCAGCCCCTGGGCATTGGACTCACCATTTCTTTTATTTTCTGTTTCTGACGCTTTGAAATCTTGAGGCCTTGCTGACCCTGGAGGGACTGCCCCTCCCAGGGTGAGCCAATTCCCAGAGACAATAAACAACCCTCCAGAGAGCTGCTTTCGGAATGCACACTGGCCAATCCAGAGCACGGCCCCACTGCCTCCTTTACCAGCTCTCATACTCTGGTGTTCCCTGCCCTAATCACCCCAGGGCCAGGTACCAGACAACTAGGGTCAGCCTCTATGTCCCAGCGCCCACTGAAATATTCAAACTAGCCAATCCTAAACCTGCCTATCCCTGCCCATTCTTGACTATGGAAATGCTCTGTCTACAGTTCCTTCCCCTCCCTCTGCCTCCAAACCGACTCTGACGCTTCTCCATGTGGCCCGTACAGCATGCTCTGCCCCTCCTCTGGGAACTGTATCTTCTCAATAGCAGTTGTCTCCCAGTCTGCTGTCCTTACTGAACCCCAAATTTCCTATTAATACTCTCTATTTTAAAACAAGCATCTGGACAAAAACTTCAGCTGCTTTGGGTAGGATCTCCTGATGTGTCTGAGCAGACCTATTGGGCAGGAACTAAGACACGCACTGGATTCCCCTACATTTGGCTGTGGGAAACACCTACACATCCCTTGCCCCAGCACATTAAGCACAGGCCATTCCCAGCACAGGAACACTCTCCCTGCTCTGCCTCAAGCAAAAAAGCATCCAGCTCTTAGCCTTTGGGTTTTCCAAGCCGAAGTCTGGCCGGAAGCACCTCTGCCCTTCCTGAGGCATCCCACATGCTATGGTTTGGATGTGGTTTGTCTTGCCAAAATTCATGTTGAAGTTTCATTGTCAGTGCAGCAGTGTTGGAAGATGAGGCCTAGTGGAGGTGTTTGGGTCGTGGGGGTGGATTCCTCACGAGCAGATTAATGCCCTCCAAAGACAGTGACTGCATTCTTGCTCCCACAGGACTGGATTAGTTACCGTGAGAGTGGGTTGTTATAAAAGTGAGTCTGGCTTCCTGGACTCTCTCTCTCTTGCATCCTCTCTCACCGTGTGATCTCTGCACATGCTCACTCACCGCTCCACCTCACCATGTTTTGCCCCAGTATGTGGCCCTCACCAGAAGCCAGCCAGATGTGGCGCTATGCTCTTGAAGTTCCCAGCCTGCCGAATGGTGAACTAAATAAAAGTCTTTTCTTTATAAACTACCCAATCTCAGGTACTCTGTTACAGCAATACCAAACGGACTAAGACACATCAGAGGTCCCTCATGCGTTCTGAGGCAAGGAAGAAGGGTAAAGAGTTCACAGCAACAGTTTCCTCCATAGATATCCACCCCTTCCCAGATTCTCTCTCCTCCACTCTCCTAACCTTTTCATAATCCTTTGAGTGTGAGACGCTAGAGTGTCATAAAATAAAACTGTTTTATTTTATTGGACATTTATTTTGAAAATCTGCACGTGGTGACTTGACCTTGGAATTTTGTATATATCATTGTTCAGGGCCAATACTTCAATGTTAACATTTTCAAAAAGAGTGATATGGGTGGTTTTTAAATATTTTCCTTGTATTTACTTTTAAATTCAAGCAGTTTTCTTTACTACTCATATGAAGAATATCAGATGATTCTCATTTGAAAGAGTGACTCTAATGAAAGGCAGATTATCATACACATTTGTTTGTTTTTTTGTTTGTTTGTTTTACACAGATTCTCAGTCTGTGATGCTCAGGCTGGAGTTCAGTGGTGCGATCTCAGCTCACTGCAACCTCTACCTTTCAGATTCAAGCGATTCTCCCACCTCAGCCTCCCAAGAAGCTGGAATTACAGGCATGCACCACCACACCTGGCTAATTTTTGTATTTTTTTTTTTTTTAGTAGAGACAGGGTTTCACCATGTTGGCCAGGCTGGTCTTGAACTCCTGACCTCAAGTGATCCACCCACCTTGGCCTCCCAAAGTGCTGGGATTACAGGCATGAGCCACTACATCTGGCCTATTATATACATTTGTGAAATCCCAATTATCTATCATTTTCCCCCCGACAAAGGACCCCAAGCTCAACCTATTAATCAAAGCCAAACATCTTTAAAAAGTAACTGTGTCTGCTGCTTACATTTCTAGGTAGCTTACTGGTAAGGTCAGACTGAAGTCTCCACACTCTGAGTTACGTAAAGATTATAGGACTTCGAAATTTATACCGTCCTTTCTCCTCGCAGGGTTTAAGGAAGAATAGTAAAGACAAGATCATGGATTAAAGATAAAACAGGACATGCATCTCAAACTAGTTCTTCATGTTTGTCTCTTTGGTCCTTGCTCTTCATAGATAATGGTAAAAAATAAGGCAGAGTGCTTTCTGCCCCTTAAACAGGTTTAGGAAGGAATTATGCAGTGTATACTGGCACAAGAATATCTTCATGGGGAAAATGGATTCATCAGATTATTGCTACAATTACTGAGCAACAGTTTCCAGCTGAATGAGAGAAAATTCACCCAAATGTTCTATGACTTCAGGTTATAACTATTTGAGAGTCTGAAGCCACAAGACCAAAGAGCAGAATAAAAGAAAAGTGACAAACTACTCAGAAAAGGAAAGCGGCAAACTACTTCCCATACTCAGAAGTGCAGATAAAATCCTTCAGGATCTTTTAGTACAGCAGTTTCCAAACTTTTTAGCTACGTTCACAGTAAAAAATACATTTTACGTTATAACCCAATAAACACAGACACACACACACACACACACTAATAGATGATAGAGATATCTAGCAAAATATAAATAACTATGAACAAGAACTTTGCAAGAGATTTATTTTCTCTACTACTTATGATGCATTCTAATAATTTTTATTCTATTCTATTTCATTGTAATGCTGGCCCATACCCTCTAAACTGATTTCTCTATCCACTAATGGACAGTGAACTGCAGTATGAAAAGCTCAGCCTTAGAAGAATAGCCCTCATGCTTCTTGATGTCCGAGATCACTAGGTGAGGAAGGGGTTTAAAGAATAGAATAGAATTCCTGCTGTATACCAGGCTGAGAGTAAAAAAATGTGGGTGCTACTCACCACCCTGCAACTATCTACTCCCTACGTATTCTCCTGGGTCTCAGAATGGCTGCTATAAAATAAGTACTTGTGATTTCAATTCCTTTTAACTCTGAAATTCAAATGTACATTATTTGATCATCACTATAAAACATAAGAGAGATGAGCATCAAATTTACAAAGAGATAAGGCTGACAACTGACTGGGGAGGAAGACCCCTTCTTTAGTGTGTTGGGATTCCACCTCCCACCTCTGCCTTATCTTTTTCAAACAAGTTTATTGAGATAAAATTCATATACCATATAATTCACCCATTTAAAGTGTAAAGTGTGCAACTTAATGTTGTTTAATATATTCACAGAGATGTGCAACCTTTGAAACAATCTAATTTTAGAACATTTTCATTCCCTCTAAAAGAAATCCCATATTCATTAACAGCCAATCCACATTGTCCACTACCTTCACTCCCAATCACAAATCTGCTTTCAATCTCTATAAAGTTTCCTATCCTGGACGTTTCATATAAATGAATCACACAATATGTGACTTTTGTACTGACTTCTTTCATTTAGCATCATGTTTTCAAGGTTTATTCATGTGGTAGCATGCCTAAGTACTTCGTTCCTTTTTATTGCTAAATAATATTCTATCGTATGGATATACCACATTTTATTTATCTGTTCATCAGTGGAGCATACGGGTTGTTTCTCTATTTTGGCTATTTTGAATAATGCTGCTATGGACATTCATATACAAGTTTCTGTGTGGATGTGTTTTCATTTCTTTTGGATATACACTGAGGAGGGGATCTGCTGGGTAGCATGGTAACTTTATGTTTAACTTTTTCAGGAATAGCAAAACTGTTTCCAGAGTCACTGTACTATTTCACATTCCCATCATCAATGTATGAGGGTTCAAATTTCTCCACATCCTTGCCAATGCTTGTTATTGCCTGCCTTTCCAGTGGATATAAAATGGTATTTCATTGTGGTTTATATTTACATTTACCTAATGACTAATAATGTTCAGCATCTGTTCATGTACCAATTGGCCATTTGTATATCTTCTTGGAAGATATGTCTATTCAAATCCTTTACTCATTTTCAGTTAGGTTGTCTTTTTAATTATTTTTAATTTTTAAGTATTGAGTTGTAAAAATAATAATATATCCATATATGTGGATTATTTTATAATAATATATCCAGATTTTATATATTACATATGTATATGATACTAGTGCCTTATCAGATATATGATTTGCAATAACTTTTTCCATTCTATTATTTGTCTTTTCACGTTTTTGACAGTGTCCTTTGGAGTGCAAGGGTTCTTAACTGTGATGAAGTCCAATTTATCTATTTTTTCTTTTGCTGCTTGTGCTTTTGTTGTCATATCTAAGAAACAATTGCCTAATTTATGGTCATGAAGATTTATGCCCTTATTTTATTCTAAGAGATTTATAGTTTTAGCTCTTACATTTAGTTTCTTCATCCATTTTGTACTAATTTTTATTTACAGTATGAGGTTGAATCCACTCATGTTTAATGTTATTATTGATAGTGTTGGATTTACCTTGGCCATTTTGCATTTTATTTTCATATATCTCATGTATTTTTTGTTCCTCTATTCCTCCTTTATTGCTTTCTTTTGTATTAGATATTTTCTAGTGTAATCTGTATTCTGTTTAATGACTTTTTAATCATTTTTGAGTTATTATATGAGTGGTTACTCTAGGGCTTACAAAAAAGAATCTACTTCAGTATTATATTGATTTAGTTCCAGTAAAATAGACCTTTTACTCCTATGTAGCTCCGTTCCCTCTCCACCATTTTTATACTATTGTTATTATACATATTATGTCTCTATATATTAAAACCCAGCAACACATTTTTATAATTATTAATTTATATAATCTATGTTTTCTAAGGAAGATGATAGAAGAAAGGAGAGCAAGCATATATTGATAGAGTGTCTTTATGAACTCTCTTTATCCTTTCTAGTTCTCTTTATTTCTTCCTTCCTATAGATTTGTGTCATTTTCTTACTGCAATACAGCTTTGTTCTCACCCATCTCCTTTGTGCTACTGTCAAACATATTACATTTTTATATGCTATAGGCCCAATATTTATGTACGTATGTATATATTTGTATATATAGCTTGTATACTTTCTGTTAAAATCACTCAAGAGAAGAATGTATAAAAATATTCAATTATACTGTCTTTTGTAATTTTTACATGTTACTCAAATTATTGTTTGATGCCTGTTTCAGCTTTAAGAACATCTTTTATTATTTCTATTATTTCTTATAAGTCAGGTTGGGTGAATTCTGTTACTTTTTGTAACAGAGTAAAGGAAGCATCTGAGGAAGCCTTTACTTAGCCTTGATCATGAACCGTAACTTTGATGGACAGAAGATTCTCGGTTGACGGTTTTTCCACTTTCAGCACTTAGAATATATGATCCCACTGCCTTCTTGCCTCTATTGTTACTAATAAGAAGTCAGTTGTTATTCTAACTGGGGTTCCTGTGTATATAATGAGTCTTTTTTCCTGCCTTCAAGATTTTCTCTTTGTCTTTCAAAATTTTAACTACGATTTTAACTATAATAAGTCTGGCTGTGGATCCCTCTGTATTTATGCTACTTGGCGTTCATTAAGCTTCTTAAATGTATAGATGGCTTTTCATTAAATTTGGTAAGTTTTCCACCATTATTTCTTTGACTATTTTTTTCTATTCATTTTTCTCTCCCCTCTCTTTCTGATGCTCTCATTACACATATGTTGTGCTTAATGGTATCCCATATTTCTTTCAGGTTCTATTTATTTATTTATTTAGTTAGTTAGTTGAGACAGAGTTTCACTCTTGTTGCCCAGGCTGGAGTGCAGTGGTGCAATCTCGGCTCACTGCAACCTCTGACTCCCGGGTTCAAGCAATTCTCCTGCCTCAGTCTCCCAAGTAGCTGGGATTACAGGCACCCGCCACCATGCCTGGCTAATTCTTGTATTTTTAATAGAGACAGAACTTCACCATGTTTGCCAGGCTGGTCTCAAACACCTTACCTCAAGTGATCTGCCCCACTCAACCTCCCGAAGTGCTGGGATAAGAGGCATGAGCCACTGACCACTGCCCGTTCATTTATTTTCGTTCTTTTTTTCTTTCTGTTTTCAGGCTGCATAATCTCCATCAATTTGTCATTAAGTTTGCTGATTCTTCTGCTAGCCCAACCTACTGTTGAGCCACTTTAGTGAATCTTTCATTTCAGTTATTATACTTTTCAACTCCAAAATTTCCACTTGGTTATTTTGTGAAACAATTTCTATCTCTTTGTTGATATTCACTATTCAATGAAATGTTGTCATCACACCTTTAATTCATTAACCATGATTTCCTTTAGTCTTCTACACAGATTTATAATAGCTGCTTTAAAGTCTTTTCTAAGACTACCATCTGTCTCATTCAAAAGTGGTTTCTATTGTCTTCTTTTTCCCCTATGTATGGGTCACACTTCCCTGTTTCTTTGAAGCTCTGCTCTGCTCTACAAGTGGACACAGGTGGAGGTGGTGCCGTGGTCTTCTCAGTTTTCCTCTTCCACCATGGACCCCTATTCTGTGAGCCAGCTTGGGTAGGGGTGATTGGGATCCCAAAATTTTCACCCTGAAGTGCCTAAGTTAGAGCTCCTACCCTACAGGGGAGGGGTGGTGGGTAAGAAAGAGCTGGTCCTCTTTGCTGAGCCCACCTGGAATAGGGCTTCTGCTATACAGGACTGCAGAAGGATGAGAAATATCAGTGGCCTGCCCCTACCAAAATGAAACAAACCATAGCCCCAAACTGGGGTAAAGGGTAAAGAGAGTGCCCATCTTCTTGGCAACACATATGGGTAGACTTTCTATAAAACAGAGTTGAGGGTGGATAATGAAGGGGGTCATGGCTGAAATGTAACAGAGACTCATTTCTTACCTAGATTCAAATGTTGTTAAGTAAGTGTTTCTTCATTTGCTATATGCTCTTATGACTATTAACAGAGACTTCAAACAATTTTTTAAAATAATTTTCACTGGCTAAATTTCTGTTTTACTGTAAAGAGTATCTACCAAGCTCCCTACTCTGTTGTTATGGAAGTCCTTCCTCCCCTTTGCTTTATCGTGAATACATTCATGCATTTTCTACCTACCTTAAAATAAATTAGTTCTAGTAGTGGAGAAATGTAGAAAAGAGCATTCTTAAAGTGTTGTATTATTCATTATGTTTGTATTCATAAACACAAGCTTTGTCCATATGAATGACTAAGTTAGAATATTTGTAATTCATTCTATCAGAATGAGTCTAAAGTTGTGGCTGGTAAAGAGGAGGAAAAAAAGAAAACCTTTGAGATATTTTCAGCCACAAGAATGTTTTGCATGCCAGGAGCCAGAAGGTAAAGGAAAGGTTTGGGGTATGGGATTCAGGCATTTAAGCAAACAGGAAGACAGCTGGAACTGACACTACAAGTTCTTAAAATGATGCAGAGGGAAGTATAGGTCAGGAGAAGAAAGGTGAAAGTGAATATTAACTTACAAACAAGTACTTCCTCAGTTCTAACAGCTTTACCTGTCAGTACATACGTAACCCTCACAACAATGAATTATGAGACAGGCACTATTTTTTGGAAATTGAGGAACACAGGGGTTAAGTAACTTGCCCAAGTTGACAGCTAGTGCCACCCCTGCTCTTCACTACTTTGTCCTCCAGCTTAGGGGAGGGAGTTTTTCACACTCACAGTTCCTTAGTGTGGCTGACCTTGCAGGTGAGATGACCTAATACCTATTCTAAACTCCTCCAGTGTTCAGAGGCTAGAAAATTTAAAGACAGCACTTCTCAGACTCTGTTGGGGCAGGGCTCTGAATGTCAATTGGGTTTGCAAATTGGACGTGTGTGAATAAGATTAGACAGATGGGAAATAAGGAGAAGGCTGCATCCTGTAGCTGGTGGAGCATTTATGCAGCTGTGCCCTGTCTCTGGCTTCCTGGATGCCAAGAGATGAAGGTACCAATCACGGGCCTCCCATCCTTGCACTGGGCCATGGCAGTCTGGGCTTAAAACCCAGCCATTCCATTAGAGGCCTCCTTGGAAGCCCAGCCTAGAACCTGCTGCTCTGGCTCTTAATAACTCCTCTGGGTTAGCAACTAATTACCTAGAGTAAATCTCTTTCTGTTTGTAGTGTCTGAAGTGGTGTTTTATTTCCTGCCTTGATCCCAGACTGATAATAATCTTCTCATCTTTCTTCTCCCTTCCCCTACACCATTGTCTGCAGAAAGAAGAATAATGTCAGACAGTAGAAAGGAGGCAGGGAAGAATAATTTGGGCAAATTCATTCATTCATGTGTTCACTCACGAAACGTTGAGTGCATACCTGCCATGCTCTAGGGACTGGACCAGACACCTCCTCCTCCCACCTTTCATCCCCCTCAGCAACTCTTGCTAGGATGGGATACTAGGATACAAACAAGTGGGGAAGAGGGGGCAGTTGTGGTCTCATGTCTCTATGATTTGCACACGCTGTCCCCTCTTTCTAGAACACCCTGCCTCCTTCTCTATCCACCTTCCCATCTTACTAATCTTATTCACACACTTCCAATTTGCAAACCCTATTGGCATCCAGAGACCCACCCTAACAGAATCTGAGAAATGGTGGCAGGTTCCTAAATGCTGTTCAGATACCACCTCCTCTCGGGAGCCAGGATTTGAACCCAAACAGATTATTTCAGAGTCCATGTGCTTAACTACCAGGGAGGAGGCAGCGTAAGGTTGGAAAGAAGGGAGATGACAAGGTCCAGGTAGGACAGTCACGTGTAACATCCATATATAAGCCAGGGGCTCATTTATTAAACTGCAAGTCACACAGCTCTGCCAGAAAGATCTGCATTTCCTCAGAAGGAAATTTATCTGGAGGGGTTGATTATGAACATGCTATGTTTTGCCCACTTACCTTGGCAAATAGGGAACGAGTAGAAACCAGAACGGCAGGTATCACATCGAGGGCCCTCAACCCCAGGGCGGCACAGGCACCGTCCGTGGGCATCACATATTTCGGGGAGAACACCTTCCAGATTACAGTCACACCCTGCGGAAGACAGGAAATTTTCAGAAGGGGTCTCCATCTTCCATCCCTTTCTTAATTTCTCCCTTCCTCTAGGTTTCTATCATGGAAATACAGATTATGAATTATCTATGGCTATTAAACATTCTTAACTCAGAAGACTACATCTTGAAGGGAAATTTTTAAAAATTCACAAAAGGTCAGACATATCATTAAAAAAAAAACATGTAGGGGTAGGCATTCATTTGCAAACCATTCTTTTAACATCTATTCATGTGGAAACATTTTCTTTTCCCTCTAAAGCTGAGCTTTGTAAAGTGTAACTTCAATTTAATAGATTCCCATCTCGTGACAGTCATGAATTAAACATATTTCTTCGTTCTAATTTTTAGAAGAAAAGAAACTAACATCAATTCAGTTCTACTACATGCCAGACCTCAGGGGCTTCCCTTGGATCGTCTCACTTAACCCTCCCAGCACTGGCCTTCCCCACAGTCAGGCTGCTTCTAGTACCTCTATCCAGGGCTTTCCCACCTCAGGACCTCTGCTCAGGCCAGTCCCTCCACCTGGTATGCACTTCCCTTAGTCGTTAGCACAGTCAACTCTTTCTCATCTACCAGGCATCAGTTCAAACATCAGCTCCTCAGAAGGTCCCCCTGACCAGTCGGTATAAATGGCCCCCACTTTCCTCCTTTTATTCTCTATCTTAACTTTGCTTCTCTTTCACAATGCTTTCATTTTTGGGATCGTATATTGGCCCGTAACTTGCTTTGACCACTAGAATGAGGTGTAAGTATTGTCATGTGACTTCTGAGTCCAGGTCACCACAGGCCTTGCCGTTTCCATTCTTGCCCTCCAGGAATCCTGAGACCACCATGGAGGGACACAGTCTTGCCTCCCTGAGGACAAAAGGCCACAAAGACAGAGACTCCCAAATGTCCCAACTAAATCCAGCCCCAGAAAACCCTCCAGCAAGTCCAGCAGAAGACCTGCCCAGCCAACTCAAACAATTGAGAGAAATAACCCTTGTTCTTTTAAACTACTTAGTTTTGGGGTGACTTATGAACCAGAAATAGATAAGTAAATCACCCAGCAGACTGGACACTTAGTGAGAGCTCACCACAGGCCCCCAGGGCCAGTGCACAGTATTCCTTGGGAAATAGATATTGCTCAAAATAATAATTAAGTCAAATAAGAGCCTGTAAGACAGGTCAGTATTTTATAGATGAAAAAATAAAAGATGCTCAGAAAGGTTAATTAAATAGCCTAAGGTCACACACCCAGGGAAGCAGTGTCAGAATTTGAACCCAGGACTGCCAGATTTCAAAGCCCATGTTCTTTCTATTATACTAAAAATACAAGCTGAGAACGATTTTAAAAGCAACTTTCAGAGTATGTACTGGATTAGCATATATATTCAAACCAATCACATATTTAAAGCATGTATTTCTTTTTTCTTTTTTTTTTTCTTTTTTCTTTTTTTTTTTCTTTTTTCTTTTTTTTTTTTTGAAGCAGAGTCTCACACTGTTGCCCAGGTGGAGTGCAGTGGCTTGATTTCTGCTCACTGCAACCTCTGCCTCCTGGTTTCAAGCAATTCTTGTGCCTCAGTCTCCTGAGTAGCTGGGATTACAGGCGTGCGCCACCACATCTGGCTAATTTTTGTATTTTTAGTAGAGACAAGATTTCACCATGTTGGCCATGCTGGTCTCAAACTCCTGACCTCAGGTGATCCACCTGCCTCAGCCTCCCAAAGTGCAAGATTACAGTGTGAACCACCATGCCTGGCCCTGAAAGCAACTGTATTTCTATAAATTACATTAATATCTAAATTTGCAACCAGTCCCCTAAGGAAGATCCTAAAAGACTCGAAGATTCAACTGAGTCCACCCTACTTACCAAGGAAGGAAAGTCTCATGCATTTTGGAAAGATTTTCTACAAGGGTTAAAATAGTAGCTAGTATGAAAAGTAGCCAAATCCCTTTGCCCTAAACCCTTAATTTTTCAAATAAAAGGTTAGTAACAAAGTTGTGGAATTATTTTTTTCTAATACAATAATTAAGAAAAAATTCACAGTAAATGAGAACAACTTTAGAGTCTTTACGTGATCTTTAACTTGTTCATATTTAAACCAAACAGTTGCCTAATTTGACAAAAACAGCATTGGAAGTGAAGGGGTTTAGAATATGCCATTTCAGCATACTGACTGCTTCCAGCAAAGGCACTTTAGAAGCAGCAGATATAGGAAGCGTTCTCTGATCTCACTCTTTCTACCTAAAAGCAGGTCATAAAATTTCCCAGGGGAAAGGTGCCTGCCCTCCTTGTACCAGGAGGAGGGCATACTTATCACTGGAGACTGGGAGTCGACTGGATTGGATCTGCACCAAGAAACCCACTAAAATAACGCTTAGTTTCCCCCAGTGCTTCCTAGCCAGGGTCCCACAATGTAGAGCCACTAGCCCAAGCTCTGTTGTCTTGTCACACTCCATACTGCATTGTTCTTTGTGTAAACACGTACGATACATAGGCTTTGGGGCCTAATGGCTTTTTCTGGTCTTGATTTTCCTTCTAGAGACTCTCATGTACATGTCAAAATATCACATAAGTTTGTATGCTTTTTTGCTGTTAATCTGTCTTAGGTTCATTTACTTCTAGGCCCACCCATGGGACCTAAGAGGGTAGAACAAAGTTTTTCCTCCTTTTCAGAAGTGACAAGGACACATTCATGACAAGGGAAGCCTTGGAACCCAGGCTGGCACGAGCACCAACCACCCTGTCCGTCCATCACAGCTGCCATACAAGGTCCTAATGCCACAGCCCTGTAGGCTGAGAATGAATGCCACAGGGAAAGAGAATATTTTACCGTGAATTACAGTCTTGGCATTAAACGAGGTATTGAGATTCAGAGAGAAACTTGGGCTTTACCTTGGCATTAAGGTGCAAATAATTCTGATTAAAATAGAAAAAGAAAGAACATCCCACACCTCATCCCTAAGTCACAGTGATTATATTTCAAGAAAATCCCTTGAGTCCCTCTCTACTGCCAGAGTTCCAGACCTCATCTTTGTTTGCCTGGATTATTTTGAGAACTTCCTAAGGAGGCTCTCTGCTTCCTATCTCTCTCCTTCTGATTCATTCTCCATGCTGGTGTCAAGAGTGATATTTCAAAAACATCAGCCTTTTCATATCACTTCCCAGTTTTAAATCCCTTGACAGTGACCCAATGTCTGCAGGACACAATACGAAGTCCTTCACATGTGACAGAGTAGATCCTTCAACATTTTCCAGGCTGCCAGCAACCCATGGGGCATCTTTGTGCAAATTAGAAAAAGGTGCCCCTTCCTCAAGATGCTTTCCTGTCACCTGCTATAAAATCATCATCATCAATATGGAAATCTGCAATGTCTTCCATAATTGCGGTGCCCCTTAGATGAGGCACAGCTGTGCTTTGCAAACCTACACATCTGAACTGGCTGCCCACTCAGGTCTTTTCTTATTCCTCTCGGTCCTCCCTTGAACTTCCTCTCTCTATCCCATGCTTCAGTCCCAATGACCTGTCTGCCATCCCCTCTCTCCTAGCCCCATGGCTTCTCTTCCCTGCCCCTCTGCCTGACTGACTCCTCTTCATGCTCCAAGACTCAGCTCAGATACCTCCACCTGCTGCTCTGGGGAAGCTCTTCCAGGACTCTGTCTCTCTCCTTTCTCCCCTCCCTCCCTCCCTCCTTGCCTCCTTCCTTCCTACCTTCACCCTGGCTGTAAGGCTGCCCCTCCCATATGCTGTCATGGCACTTAACTCCTGCCATTAGAACTGTTGACCGTCCTACGTCTCCTCAGACTGGGAGCTCCCAGGCAGGAGGAACTGTGTATCAGGCAGCTGCCTGGCAGTGACTAGCACAGCATAGGCACGTAATAAAAGTTTAATGAATGAAGATTATGGTAAATATTCAAGACTGCAACTCTCTTCAGTAGTCACCATTCCTTAAATTCTCCACAACTGGCATCTGTGCAGAGCCTCCAAACTGAGTTATGAGAATGTGCCTGGCCCTCTCTGAGCCTTAGCGGGCAGGTCTCTAAGCCAACGTGAATGCCCCACCCTGCAGAGCTGCTGTCCTCAAGTGGCCCAGTATCTGACACGAGACAGTCCCCCACACAGTGCAATAACGCACAGCACCATGGTTAGACTGAGGAGGAGTGTGGGTAGGGCAGAAGCAGGGAATGACGTCAGGACTGAGGTCCTGTTATAACTGACCTCCAGGGAGCCCTTGGCGCCACCCAGCAATCCCACGACTTTCCCAAGCCCATCCTCCCCCCTACATTCCTGGATGACTCTTATACCTTCTCCCTACTCAACCCCAAGTTCCCCTCTCCTGCTTCTTGCTCTCACCTTGTCTGTTATTCCACAGAGAAAACAAAAACCAGCCAGAAGAGAACATCCACGAGCTCCCACCACTGCCTCTGCCCACCCCTCCTCTGGCCCATGCATTCTACTTTCTCTTGTTTTAGTCTTTCCCTCTCAACAAAGAGCAACTTCTTCCTTCTATTTGCTCAACTGAAAAGCCTTGGAGTCAACCCAGAGCCCTCTCTTTCTCTCATATTCTACTTCTGGTCTAGCAATCCCCCAGCAAATCCTGTTGGTTCTACCTTCAGACGATATCCACAGTCTGTCCACTGCTGTCCTCTCTGCTGACACCACCTGGGTCTGAGCCACCATCATCTCTTCCTCATGGATTATGGAAAAAGCTTCCCATCAGGCCCCCTTGCTTCTTCTCTTCTCTTTTCCTGAGACTTTCTTTCAATACAGTGGACCCAAAGAGCCTTCTATATAACGTCACTTCTCTGTGCAAAAGTCTCCATGGCTCCTGTCTCATTTAGCGTAAAAGGGAAGGTCTCTCTAGTGGCTGACGAGGGCCTCCCTCGAGCCCTGGTGCCTTCCTTTCCTACCAGTCTCACCTTCCCTCACTCCACTTTCACACACCTGGCCTCTTTCTGTTCGCTGAACACTCTTGGCCCAGGGTTGCCCCTGCCCCAGGGACTTTGCACTTGCTCTTTCCTGTACCTGCTTCAGTGAGGCCTTCCCTGACTGCCCTAATTTAAATCTGTAAACTTCACATTCCCTAACCTCCTGTCTGCCTTGTTTTTCCAGCAGCACTTATCACCAAAGCTGTCTCCAGACCATACCTGAGTTACTATATTGCTGTAGAGCCTGAACTTCACTGCCAAGGCGAGCTCTTCAGAAACCATCTCCTCTGCTGGTCCACACCGTGCTATTGTGAGCACGAAACATTCAGCTCAGGCTGAGACTCAGCTATTGTGAGCACGAAACATTCAGCTCAGGCTAAGACTCAGCTATTGTGAGCACGAAACATTCAGCTCAGGCTGAGACTTAGCTATTGTGAGCACCAAACATTCATTCCTGTTCATCGTTATACAAATGGGAATGTCTGGCCAGGAGGAGGGGAACCCGTGCTCACACATGCCTGGCACTACCTCCTCCCCAGGGACTACCAGGCCTCTGCTGGCACCCTAGGGTAGGAGAGGCAAACTCAGGGGATGTGAGCATGAGTCAGATGGTGCCCAGTCGTGGGCTGTGTGCATGTGCTGCGTCCTTCCCTTGGTGCCGGTGTGCCCTTCTGAGAACCTGTGCATCCCTGCAGATGCCATAAAGGGTTTATGTAGGAAACTCCCCATGGCTCCAGAACCCAGCCCAGAGGACTGGAATCTTCTCACGTGAGTTAGTTTATACCTATGATGTGAATAGCTCCCCCTTAAAACTGGCACCCACGTTCGGAATACAACTCTGCCTCTCACAGTCTAATGAATTAGCTATTTTCCTTGCCTGGGTTTCTGTATTATATATGTTACTATCTGGGTCCCTCCACAGGAATATAAGCTCCAAGAAAGCTGGGAATTCTTTTCTATTCTGTTTACTGCTAAGTCCCCAGCAGCCAGAATGGTACTTTGCACATAACAGGGAATCTTAAAATATTTATGGAACGAATGATTAGGTAAATGTAACACCCACACCCTCTGGTACTCACCCCTCCACCCCCAGAGACTGCTTACTGCACACCACTGCTACTCTCTGCCAGGGGCTTGTTTGGGGGCTGCAGAAGCTCCTCAGCCTTCCTGAAGGGCAAGCCATAAGTGCCAGTGAATGCCCCAGAAGCACTAATGCCTCCATTAATGGCAGATAACTGCCATTACCTGCCATCGCACCTTTATCATGGTCCCCTCCACTCCCTGACTCTCTCCCTTCCTGGGATCGCCTCCCAAATAAATGACTTGCTCTCCATTCCTTTCTCAGGGTCTGTTTTCAGGGAACTCAAAAAAAGACAACAGACCACGGGCTGCCCCTGAAGGTCTTCGAGCAAGCTGGTGATATCTAATCCAAGCTCTGCACAGTTTCCTACGTCAGGTAGTGCCCTCGTAAGAGACAGGCTGGAGTGGGGACTGATGGGTGGGTAGTAGGTCAACTAGGAGACACCTGCAAGGCACCTACCATGCTCTAGGAAGGGAGACTTGGCCTTGGATGTGGCAGTGTGCACAGGAAGAAGGAAAAGAATAAGGGCATAACATTTTCACTGGAGTTAAACCAAAAGGGAGGTTACTTGCCTCTTATATCTCCAGCTACTGGATCTTCTGGACTTGGAGTAGAAACAGGAAAAATGGGAATTTCTGTAAAGATAGTTTATTTAAAAATACAGAGGATGATTAAGGAGATAGTAAAGCAAAACACTAAGTTGTACTAACTAAGACGACACCCTCTGTCACTTAGTGAAAAGTAGCATATAGAGATTAATTTAAAGAAAGGCGATATTGCTATATCTCAAATGTGTTTAGTAACTGAAACCAGACTGGTCAGACACTCCCATTTGTATAACAATGAACAGAAATGAATGTTTCGTGCTCACAATAGCAAAGTCTCAGCCTGAGCAAGGATGAGTTTGGCTTCCTTAACATCTTTATTGGTTTTTTTAACATAAAGTCAAGGCTTTAAAAAAATGTTTTCTTTCATGTTTTTTTCCTGACATTTTGTTTATGCCATAAAACTACTTCAGGCTTCTTCCTCTTCTTCTTTTCACTAAAAAGGCAGACCAGGCATGGTGGCTCATGCCTGTAATCCCAGCACTTTGGAAGGCCAAGGCAGGCAGATAACCTGAGGTCAGGAGTTCGAGACCAGTCTGACCAACATGGAGAAACCCCATCTCTATTAAAAATATAAAATTAGCTGGGCATGGTGGCGCATGCCTATAATCCCAGCTACTCAGGAGGCTGAGGCAGGAGACTCGCTTGAACCTGGTGGGCAGAGGCTGCAGTGAGCCAAGATCGTACCACTGCACTCCAGCCTGGGCAACAAGAGCGAAACTCTGTCTCAGAAAAAAAAAAAAAAAAAAGGCAAATATAATTTCGTTCAGCCTTCTATCAAGACACACAGATTCAACATTGATAAAATTCTGATGTGGTGTCTCATCAACCAAAGTAGGACAATCTGCACAGAGAAAGTGGGTGCAATTTAAACAATTACCTGAGGTGGCAGATGTGAATGAGAACATATAAGTTACCCATTCATGTGAGTCCTGCCCCCATGTCCTCACAACCCAATATGAGTTTCCTATGATGGCTCTGCAGGAGTCAGGAGGGTAGGGCCAGGAAACATCTGATAGAGTGATACAGAGAGACAGGCTCTCCTTGAGACAGTGTTTCTTTGTCCTAAGCCCAAAGTGCAGTTTTCCCACTGCTGCACAATAAACAGAGCCAACACGCATCACGGTTTGCGTAGCTGGTTTCACAGATACTCCTGTTTCATGCTCTACAGTGTTTCTGACAGACACATATTTTTTTCTCTTGGTGATGCTGAGATGTTCACTTAGATCACTGCAGTGGGGTGGAGTAGGCGTGCTTAAAACTTGGCCTCTTACACAGCAGGAGAGAGGAAACATGTCTCCCCGGGCTCCTAAAACACAGCACACACTATATGCATGCAAACAAATATCTGGAAGCCCATGATATTTCCCCTCCGTTTAGGAGGAAAAATCACACACATGGATTATTAAGTTGAAATTGCAAAATATTTGACCTTTTTGACCTACTGAGATGGCAATTTCTATGGTACAACGTAACACTTTGGAGATAAGTAAGACTATAAAGTGTACTAATATAAAATTTGTGTTCCAAACTTTCAGAAACACTTTTACATAAATACAACTCATCTGGCCCCATTTCTGTCTCTCCTTCCCTACCTGTCCACCATGCCTCAGAGGTTAATGCACAAAAGCCAGCTCTGGACCAAAAAGGGTGGCCTCTTGTTCCGCAGCAGGTACTTACTCAAGCAAAATGGAAAATTGTAGTATCCAACTGCACACTTCTCACAGTTGTCTCCATGGAAATTTGGCTTGCACTGACAGCGGCCTGAGCCCTGTTCACAGCCATCCGCATGCTCAGGGTCACAGCTGCAGGCTAAGAGAAATCCAGTTTTCAAAGGATCAGTCCTTCACTGCACTTAACAAAGTAAATATGTTCCAACACTTCCCAGCAAACGTTCCACACTTGATCATTGGTCTATAGGTATTCTTGAAAGGGCACAGCCTATTTCCCACCTCACACCTGATTGATGGTTCTCACTGCCTGAAGCTCATGAGCTGTCAGAGATCAGCTGTAATGAGTGTCCACACAGAAGTTCTCATGGATGTCATTTATCCCACTGAGCACTGCCCAGCTCACTGAGTCAGAGGCAAGGCCTGCACAGACTACAGTGAGAGGGGCTGGGGGTGTGGTGGGGGTGTATGCCTTAGCGCTGTTGGGCACAGCCCTTTCTAGCTATGAACCAACTGTGAATGTCCACAAAGTGGTCATCAATACACAGTTATGATACAGGCACAAGTGTGGAGTGCCTAGACATGGAGATATAATCTGTGGACAGCAGACCAAGACCCATAACCCAAATGTTAATTTGAGTGAAATGGCTTACTGAAGGCAGCTTTTGTAACCAAAAATGATTATCAGGCACGATTATCAGGCTTGCACTGCAGTAAGACGTAGTTGAAGTATAAGAAGTTTGTTGACCTCCCACTTGGGGGCCTCCCTTGACCTGGCAGGTGCATCCTGGACAGGGAAAATACTGTCACAGCTCATCTGAATACAATTCCCATGAAGACCTGGGAGACCTGGCATCCTGGTACCCTTTGCTTAATTTGCTTAGAATTCATGCGTCCTACTGATCCTTCACACCAAGCCTCTAATACCTCTGTGGACCACTTCAATGATGAAAAAACTAGAAAGGTGATGAAACAGTGAGGCTCCTAATGAGGTACAATTACATTGGCAATGTCCTCTTTTCCTTTCCCTATGCCTATTCTTTGTAGGCACAAGACAGGCGATGGACATACTTTGCAGCATGATGTGGAAGAAGGAAAAAAAGTGAAAACACATTTTTTTAGCAACTAAGAATGCCCTAGAGAGAAGTAAATCCGTCTACATATTCCTTGGACTTTAATGCCCTCAAATGTTAATGATATGATTAATCATGGAGTGGGCACAGGATTGACTTCAGGACTGGAATTGCTTTCCAACTGTGACCATCAGGCAACTTAAAAGAACAAAGCATTGAATAGGGTATAGGTTGCACATGTAGGGAAAAGTCTGTAAATCTGACACAAGATTCATAATTCTACAAGAAAAAAACTAGAGGCATTCTGTGTAATAGAATAGTTATGGCACAGTCATGTCAGACAAAAAAAAAACTATATCCTGGATCTAGCAGTTAGTGGTTTTGTCACCTAGCCTAAATTAGATGACAAAACATATTGTTTGGTTTCTCCGTATCTAAAAATGAGGATAATAATACAATGTCCTATTTGTTGTGATAATTACACAAGACCTCTGTGAAAGTATTTAGGTAATGCCTCACATATGGCAAGTACTCAACAAATATTAGCTATTTTAAACAATATGACTATTATTAAATCCTTATGAACTCATTACTATGCTGTCTTGTTCTAATTCACTTGTTGTTGCTGTTGTTGTTGTTTTTGAGACATAGTTTCACTCTATCTCCCAGGCTGGAGTGCAGTGGCACGACCTTGGCTCACTGCAACCTCTGCCTCCCAGGTTCAAGCAATTCTCATGCCTCCACCTCCACAGTAACTAGGATTATGGGTGAGCACCATCACGCCCGGCTAATTTTTTTGTATTTAGTAGAGACAGGGTTTTTCACCATGTTAACCAGGCTCGTCTTGACCTCTTGGCCTCAAGTGATCCACCTGCCTCAGCCTCCCAAAGTCCTGGGATTACAGGCATGAGCCACCACCTCTGGCCCAAAAATTGAAATTATTAGAGATCATAGAAACATGTCAAAACAACAGAAAATGGAGAAACTAACATTTATCACAGGGCTAATATGTGACAGGCCCGGTGGTAAGTATTTTATTACATGCTTTTGATTGCGTTTTATTTAATCTTATGAAATATATTATCATTTCCATTTACATGCAATAAATCCAAAATTCAAAGAGACTGTGTAAGTGACTGAGGTCACATAGCGAGCACAACTAATACTCTGAAGAGAGAAGGCATGAAGGAAGTTATTAACTGATCCAAAGTTAGCCTGATGACTTCGTTGAGGCAGTACACACAGACTAAGATACACCAACTTGAAATGAAACTTACGGATGCAGCCATCAGGGGCATCCACTGGAACCCCATAAGGGCGGTAATAGCCCTTAGCACACTGTTCACAGTTTACTCCCGCTGTGTTGTGCTAGAAAGAGACAAAAGAAACTTAAAAGGAAGGGTTCTGGGGAAGTTGATTCTCCTTATTTTGTGCTACTCATGCAGAGGAATAATTCTGTCATATACAATTGTAATTTTGAAGTCACTGAAATAAAAAAAAAAAAAGCATTAATCTTGACCTTGACCAAAATTTACCATAGGATTGGCTTAATCTTGGCTAAGGAATTTTTTTCTTATTGGGAGAGGAAAGGAAACATTCCATCTACTGGACAAGCCCAGGCTTTATCTCTGATTGAAGAATTTGCTTTAATGAAGCACCTGACATGTGAGTGAGAAAACACTGAAGACGACTGTTCTCATAGCCTCATTCAGAAGAACTGACGAATGGATAACGAATCGCCTGCAGTTTAACCCAAGGATCATGTGTGCATTTACATCTTCTCCAATTTTGGAAGGAATAACATATACAGATCCTTGTCTCTCTTCGTTCTAATTTTATCTGTGCTTTAGTCATAAAACCTTTTCTGAATACTTCTGTTTCATGAATGGAAAATGGAGGCATAAGTCTCATACACGGAGCTCTTTTTTTTTTTTTTCTTGAGACGGAGTCTCACTCTGTCGCTCAGGCTGGAGTGCAGTGGCCGGATCTCAGCTCACTGCAAGCTCCGCCTCCCAGATTCACGCCATTCTCCTGCCTCAGCCTCCCAAGTAGCTGGGACTACAGGCGCCCACCACCTCGTCTGGCTAGTTTTTTGTACTATTTTTAGTAGAGACGGTTTCACCATGTTAGCCAGGATGGTCTCGATCTCCTGACCTCGTGATCCACCCGTCTCAGCCTCCCAAAGTGCTGGGATTACAACACGGAGCTCATTTTAAAGTACAATACTAGGCAGCTCTTTCCAGTTCATGGTTAATCCTTGTAATTGCCACAAAATTAAATTACCCAACATGCATCATCAGTTTCCAAGAACTATGGATCTAGCGCATTTCTGCCTCTTTTGCTCTAATTTGGAAATAATTAGGAGGACAATGTTCTTTCATTAATGAAAAGAAAGGCAATAAGAAGTTAACAAGAACAAAAACACACTTTGACCCACACAAAAGTCTGCACAGAAACACAGAGGGGAGAACAAAGATCCATTCTGTATCCTCTCCTGTTTTAGATAATTTTATTAACTACAGACTTTTCTTTATTACCACTCCTTTTCCCATAGGCTAAAATCTGAATTCACTTTACTGCTGAGGTCTAAAACCACATTGGCCACTTCTGTGACTTGAAATTTACATGCATAAACATGGTGGGTAAATCAGAAACAGCTGTGGCTCACCTTCCCCTCCAACATCAATTAACCCTCACATCTGTTGTTTGCCACTGTTTCTTACCATAGACAGAGGACATTAGGTTAACTTTGGCTCCCAAATCTTTTATTGTTGGAGTGGGAAATGAAAAAATGTTCTCTGAATTGGGCAGCCCAAGTTTCCCCCTCTACTACAAAGTGGTTAATAAAGTACCTGCTACAGAGAAATTATATTTTTAAGACACAAAGGATAGCAATGAAAGACTGAAAGAGAGCAACAAATTAGAGTACTCTGTAGAAAGAATAATGCCTGTAGTTTGCCTTGAAATCTCAGTGGTTCTCCAGAATATCTGCACACCCTGAGGGCAAGACACACCACGTTATCCATGGACACCATGGTCCTGGTTGGACCAAGGCCAGGTCGAAACCCAGGGACAGTGGTGATGACCCAAGGACATCCATTCCTCTATCCACCCACTAATTCATCTTATCTCTTATGCATTTCAAAACAAATTGCAGCTATCAGTCACTTTCCCCTAAATACTTCACCATGCATTTAACTAGCTGGAGTTCAATATTTGTTTACAGGTTTCTTCTTCTGTTTTAAATGACAGTTTTTTAGGACATATTGGAGGTGTGGGAGAGGTGATCTTGTTGGGAGCAGTGGGAACTTGAAGTTGCATTTGCCTGACACTTAAGAGCAAACCCCAGCTGCCCAAACTAACGAGGGTGCTAATGGAATCTGCACAGGTAGCAAGCCCGACTCCTCCCCACCTTACTTAGTCCGTCCTTTGGCACTACTGAGGGAGGCTTTCTATGGAATGCTCACCTACAACCAGGCCCTGCTCTGATCAGCTTTAGGTCTGAATTCCTTCAAGAAGAACTTTTCCAAGTTGCTTTTCCGCCTTCAAGCAAATCCTCCATCCCTCTGCCTTTCTGTCTTTCTCTCAATTCCTTCACCACTCTGTTGCTGGCTTCCATTTCTGTGAATCTCAAGCACGCAGAGACTCTGGGGTGGCCCATTCACCAGTCATCCTCTCTCTGGAGGAGTTTCCTTACTTAGGCCTATAAGGCCCGATATGATCTGGCCTTTGTCACCCTCCGGATTCATCAACCCCCTACTCACTCCCCTCCAGCTACACTGGGCTCCTTGGGAAGGAAAGGGAAGAGAGAAGAAGGGAAAGGAAGGGGAAAATAAAAGAAAAATTAAAGTCTGGAAATAGTGAAACCAACATAACAAAGACACAACTAGGGAGTGAGTTTAAGACTTAGATCAGTCCAGGTGCAGTGGCTCACGCCTGCAATCCCAGCACTTTGGGAGGCCGAAGTGGGTGGATCATGAGGTCAGGAGTTCAAGACCAGCCTGACCAACACGGTGAAACTCCGTCTCTACTAAAAACATAAAAATTAGCCGGGCATGGTGGCACGCACCTGTAATTCCAGCTACTCAGGAGGCTGAGGCAGGAGAATTGCTTGAACCTGCGAGGAGGAGGTTGCAAGGAGCCGAGATCACACCACTGTACTCCAGTCAGGGTAACAGAGTGAGACTCTGTCTCAAAAAAAAAAAACTTAGATCAGAAGTCACATGTCTTTGGAAGAGGTGAAGGACTTTGTTTTAGTTCATGGAGATAAAGTATCTTCATGCATCATCTCAAACAACAGGGATAATCTTCAATCTTAGTTAAGAGCATCAATATTTAACCAAAGGGAAAGAAATCAAGAAGGAGTCAATCCAAAAATTTTGTGCTTCTGGCGGCTTCTTCTTTCATTACTCTTTACTCTCAACATTTTATCTTGAAAAATTCCCAACTTTACAGTGAACACCTTTACACTCCCCCTCCTAGAATTTACCATTAATATTTTACCACATTTGTTTTATTATATAATTATCCATCCATCCATTCCTCTATCCATCCACTAATTCATCTTATCTCTTATGCATTTCAAAACAAATTGCAGCTATCAGTCACTTTCCCCTAAATACTTCACCATGCATTTAACTAGCTGGAATTCAATATTTGTTTACAGTTTTTTCTTCTGTTTTAAAATTTATAAGTGCAAAAAACTTGTAAGTGCAAAACTATTAATTGCACATCCACTGAGTCAAGACAAATGCATACATCTGTGAAACCCAATTCCTTATCTAGATATAGAGCAGTTATCATTACCCCAAAGTTCCCCTTTCCCCTTCACAGTCCATCCCCATCATCAACTCTTCAGAGTCAACCACAGTTCTGATTTTCTCCACTATGGACTACTTTTACCTGTTTCAGAATTTCATTCAAATGGCCCTGATACTTGTGTGTGTGTGGTTTTTTAGTCGTCATTCACTCGGCATAATGTTTTTAAGATTCTTGCATGTCGCTGTGTCCATCAGTAATTTCTTCCTCTCTGTTGCTCCACAGAATCCCATTCTATAGTTATGCCCGAGTTTCTGCATCCATTCTACTATCGTTGGTCACCTGGGCTATTTCTAGTTGGGGGTATTTGCATAAAGCTGCTATAAACTTTTTGAAAACAAACATTTCCATTTCTTATGAATAAATGCCTGTGAGTGGAAATTGTGAGTCATAGGGTAGGTGTACGTTTAGTTTTATTTTTTTTAAATGGCCGTTTTCCCAAAGCAGTTGTACCATTCCGCATTGTTATCAACAATGCATGAATAGGTGTGGTTATTCCATATCCTCACCAAAATGTGATGTTGTCAGCCTTTTTAATAAGAGTCATCCTTTAAAGCTGAGGAGAAAACAGTAATCCTGGGGAGTATGTAGTGGTATGTCATTGTAATTTTAATTTGCATTTCTCTGATGACTAACAATGTTAAGCTCTTTGATGTACATTTACTGGCCATTTATTTATCTGTTTTTGTCAAGTAACTATTCAAATCTTTTGAATTTTTTTGAGGTTTTTTTTTTTTTTATAACTGAGCTGTGGAAGTTCTTTATATATCCAGGATACCAACCATTTGTCAGGTTTATGTTGTGTGAGTATTTTCTGTCTGTGACTTGCCTATTCATTTTCTTAATAGCATGTTTTGTTTTGAACAGAAATTTTTAATTTTGATAAAATATAAATTGTCAATTTTTCATGGCTATTGCTTTTTGTGATGTAAGAAAACTTGGCATATCCTCAAATCACAAAAATATAGTTCTATATCAATTTAATTTTTGTGTATGACTTGAGGTAGGGGTTGGGGGTTTTTTTTTTGTTTTTGTTTTTTAAGTATCCAGTTGTCTGAGAACCATTTGTTGAGCAATCCTCCCATTGGATTGCTTTGGTGTTTTTATCAAAAACCAAATGTCAGGCCAGGTGCTGTGGCTCATGCTCATAATCCTGACACTTTGAGAAGCCAAGGCAAGAGGATTGCTTGAGGGCAGGAGTTCAAGACTAGCCTGGGCAACATAGCAAGATCCCATTTCTAAAACACAAAAAACTTTTGTTTAAATTAGGCATGATAGTGCCTGCCTGTAGTCCTAGCTAATTGGGAGGATGAGACAGAAGGACTGATTGAGCCCAGAAGTCTGAGGCTGCAATGAACTATGATCACATCCCTGCACTCCAGCTTGGGTGACAGAGTAAAACCCTGTCTCTGAAAAAAAAAAAAGAAATAAAAAATCAAATATCTTTAAAAGTGTGGGTCTGTTTCTGTGCTCCCCACTCTGCTATATTGATCTTTTTCTATCCTTATGTCAGTATCACAATATAGCGTTTTCATTACTGTAGCTTTATAGTTAGTACTGAAGTAAGATTATGTAAGCCCTCCAGCTTTATTCTACTTTTTTAAGACACCTTTGGACAGTCTAGGACATTTACACATCCACATAGATTTTAGAATCCACTTGGCAACTTCTATCCAAAAGCCTGCATTAAATCAACTTGGGAAGATCAACTTGGGAAGAATCAACAAGTTAACAATACTGAGTCTTCCAATCCATAAACCTTTACACCTTTCTGTTTATTTAGGTCTTTCTAGATTTCTCTCAGCAATTATTTTAGTTTTAGTGTGGAAGTCTTGCATGCCTTTTGTTAAATGTATTCCTAAGTATTTCATGTAATTTGACAATATTTTAAATTACATTTTTACATTTTCCTATTGTTTGCTGCTAGCATATAAAATACAATTAATTTCTATATTATCCTTGTATCTTGCAATCTTACTAAATTCACTTATTAGTTCTGGTATTTGTTTTGTATATTCCTTAGGATTTCTAAATAAAACATCGTATCATCTGAAAACATAGTTATACTTCTTCCTTTCCAATCTAAATGTCTCTTTTTTTTTTTTCTTGCCTTATTGCAACGGTTAGGATCTCCAGGGCATTGTTTAACACAAATGGTGATTGCCTTGTCCCAGTATTTCAAAGAAAAAAGTTCAATATTTTATCATTAATAGGCTGTTAGTTGTCATAGGGTTTTCAAAAATGCCCTTTATCAGATTACAGAAATTCACTTCTATTCCTAGCTTGCTAAGAGTTTTTATTATAAAATAGGTATCAATTTTGTTTAATGGTATTACACAATTGTTCTCCTTTATTCTATTAATATGATAAATTACACATTGATTTTTGAATGTTCAATCAACCTGTTTTCCTGGGGTAAATCTTACTCTTCATAATGTATTATATTTGTTATATGTTGCTGGATTTGTTTTTCATATTTTTGAATCTATGATCTTCGTGACAGATATTGATCAGCTATCTTCTTTCACGTGGTGTTTGCCAAGTTTTGGTATTAAGGTTATGCTGGCCTCATCAAACAAGTTGACAAGTGTTCTCCCCTCTGTCTTCTGAAAGAACTTGTATAAGATTAATGTTGTTTCATCTTTAAATGTTTAGAATTCACCAATAGAACCATCTGGGCCTGGAATTTTCTTTGTCAGAAAATTTTCATAATGAATTTAACTTCTTTCACAGATAACATCTATTTGGATGTTCCACTTCATCTTGTATCAGTTTTAGTAAGTTATAGTTTTCAAGAATGTGTCCATTTAATCTAGGTTGTCAATTCTGTTGGCATAAAATTGTTCATCGTATTATTTTATTTTCCTTTTAAAGTCTATAGCCTGTAGCCACTGTAGTAACACACCACTTTTATATATGAGATTGCTAATTTGTAATCTTTCTTTTTTCTTGATCACAATAACTGGGAGTTTATTAATTTTGGTGACCTTTTCAAAAGACAGATTTTGGCTTTATTGTTTTTCTCTATTGTTTACCTCTTTTCTCTTTTGAATTCTTTTCTCTGTTAAATTTTGTTGAATGTATTGCTTTCTTCCTGCTACTTACTTTAGGCTTACTTTGGTCTTCTTTTACCAGCTTCTTAAGGTAGAACCTTCGGATATTGATTTTAGACTTTTTTTCCTAACACAAGCTTAAAGCTATGAATTTCCCTTTAAGTACTGCTTAGCTGCATCCAACAAATTTTGATGTGTAATGTTTTCATTATTATTTAAATTGAAATATTTTCTAATTTCCCTTCTAACTTCTTTGACCATGGCTTATTTAGAAGTGTGTTGTTTCAAATATTAGCATTTTTCCAGTGATCTTATTCCTGTTGATTTCTAATTTAATTCCACTCTGGCCAGAGAACATAGTATAATTATATGACTTCAATCATTTTCAATGTAATGAGATCTGCATTATGGCTACACTTGTATAATAGCCTATCTTGGTGAATGTGCCATATGCACATAAAACGAATACACAGTCTTCAGTTGTCAGGTGTACTGTTCTATAAGTATCAGTTAAGGTAAAGTGTATGATAGTGTTGTTCAGATCATATGTCTTTGCTGATTTTTTGTCTAGTTTTATAAATTGCCAATAGGATGGTATTTAAATCCCCAACTGTGATCATAGAATTGTCTACTTTTCCCTCTAATTCTGTCAAATTTTGCTTCACGTATTTTAAATTTTTATTATTAGATGCAAACACACTTATGATTACTGTCTCCCTGATGAATTTACTTTTAGCATTATGAAATGTCTTTATTTATTTGTGTCAATGCTCTTTGTCTTAAAGTCTACTTTACCTGATATTAATATTTTTACTCTATCCTTCTAATGTTTAGTGTTTACATAGTATATTTTTTCCCATTCATTTACTTTCAACTTGTCTTTATATTTAAAGGTAAGTACTTGTAAACAACATAGTTGAGTCTTGCTTTTTTATTCATTCTTATATGCTTCTGCCTTTGAATTGGAGTGTTTAGTCCATTAACATTTTGTGTATTTTTGATATATCTGGATTTAGGTCTACCACTATTTGTATCTACTTTCTGCTTGCCCCTTCCTTTTGTGTCTGGTGTGTGTGTATGTGGTTTTGTGTGTGTGTGTGCTTGCGCACGTGCGTGCATTTCATCCCCTGTTCCTCCATTCATCTATTTTTTGGATTATTTGAATGTTTATAAAATTATCTTTAAATGTATCTATTGGCCTTTTAGCTGTACCTCTTTGCATTATTTTGTCAGCAGTTGTTTTAGGGACTACGATGTATATCCTTCATGGCTCACAATCGAATTAGAGTTAATACTGTATTATTATTTATGCTATTGCTGCATATGTATTATATTTACATGCATTTTATAAATACCATGAGACGTCATAAATTTTGTTGTAAGCAGCCCTACATACTCTAATTTTTCCAGTTATATTGAAGTATTATTTACAAAATATTCTTTTATTTTCCTTTTCCATTATTTATTCTCTCCTCTAAAACATTTACAAATGGGATTGAGCAAAGGAAAATAATTACAGATCACTGTATTACCATAAAAGGGCAGATATTTGGAAATAAGAGGGGTTGGGAAGGTAGGTAGTTTCCTAAAATTCTTTTTTCAAAAAAAAAATTCAACTCTAATTTTAGATTTGGGGGTACATGTGCAGATTTGTTAGCTGGATATATTGCATGAGGCTCAGCTTTGTTATATGATTGATCCTGCCACCCAGGTACTGAGCATAGTACCTAATAGTTAGTTTTTTGACCCTGTCCCCCTTCTTCCCTCTCCTCTCTAGTAGTCCCCAGTGTCTATTGTTGCCACCTTTATGTCCATGAGCACCCAGTGTTTAACTCCCACTTGTAAGTGAGAACATGTGGCATTTGGTTTTCTGGTTTTGCATTAATATGCTTAGGATAATGACCTCCAGCTGCATCTATGATTTCATTCTTTTTTATGTCTGTGTAATATTCCATCATGTATATGTATCACATTTTCTTTATCCAACCCACCACTGATAGGCACCAAGGTTGATTCCATGTCTTTGTTATTGTAAATAATGCTCCAATGAACATATGAGTGCATGTGACCTTTTGGTGTAATAATTTATTTCTTTTGGATATATGCCAAGTAATAGGATTACTGAGTTGAATAGTAGTTTTATTTTAAAGTCTTTGAGAAATCTCCAAACTGCTTTCCATAGTGGCTAAAATAATTTACATTCCCACCAACAATGTATAAGTGTTCTCTTTCCTCTGCAACCTGGCCAGCCTCTGCTGTTTTTTGACTTTTTAATAATAGCCATTCTAGCTGGTGTGAGATGATATCTCATTGTGGTTTTGACATGCGTTTCTATGATGACTGGTGATATGGAGCATTTTTTCATATGTTTGTTGGTCACTTGTATGTCTTCTGCAGTGTCTGTTCATGTCTTTTGCCCATTTTTAATGGAGTTATTTGTTTTTTGCTTGCTGAACTATTTAAGTTCCTTATAGATTCTGAATATTAGACCTTTGTTAGATGTACACTTTGCAAATATTTTCTCCCACTCTGTAGGCTGTCTGTTTACTCTGTTGATAGTTTTTCTTCTTAGTATAGAAGCTCTTTAGTTTAATTAGCTCCCATGTGTCAATTTTTTGTTTTGTTGAAGTTGCTTTTGAGGACTTGGCCATAAATTATTTCCCAGGGCCAATGTCCAGAATGGTGTTTCCTAGGTTTTCTTCTAGGATTCTTATAGTTTGAGGTCTTATATTTAAATATTTAGTCCATCTTGAGTTAATTTTTTTATGATACATGGTGAAAGGTAGGAGTCCAGTTTCATTTTTCTGCACATGGAGAGCCAACTATCTCAGCACCATTTATTGAATAGAAAGTCCTTTCCGGCTGGGCGCGGTGGCTCAAGCCTGTAATCCCAGTACTTTGGGAGGTCGAGGCGGGCGGATCACGAGGTCAGGAGATCGAGACCATCTTGGCTAACATGGTGAAACCCCGTCTCTACTAAAAATACAAAAAATTAGCCAGGCGTGGTGGCGGGCGCCTGTAGTCCCAGCTACTCAGAGGCTGAGGCGGGAGAATGGCATGAACCCGGGAGGCGGAGCTTGCAGTGAGCCGAGATCGCACCACTGCACTCCAGCCTGGGCGACACAGCCAGACTCCGTCTCAAAAAAAAAAAAAAAAAAAAAAAAAGAAGAAAGTCCTTTCTTGCTGGGTGTGGTGGCTCATGCCTGTAATCCCAGAACTTTGGGAGGCTGAAGCAGTTGGATCACCTGAGGTCAGGAGTTTGAGACCAGCCTGGCCAACATGGTGAAACTCCATCTCTACTACTAATAAAAAATTAGCCAGGCATGATGGCATGCACCTGTAGTCCCAGCTACTTGGGAGGCTGAGACAGGAGAATCGCTGGAACCCAGGAGGCAGAGGTTGCAATGAGCCAAGATCATGCCACTGCACTCCAGCCTGGGTGACAGAGTGAGACTCCATCTCAAAAAAAAAGAAAGTCCTTTCCTCATTGCTTATTTTTGTTAACTTTGTTGAAGATCAGATGGCTGATCTTCAATCTACAGATGGCTGTAGGTGTGTGGCTTTATTTTTGAGTTTTATATTCTGTATAGTTTGAAGTCAGGTAATGTTATGCCTCTGGCTTTGTTCTTTTTGCCTAGGGCTGCTTTGGCTATTTGGGCTCTTTTTTTTTTTTTTTTTTTGCTTCATCTGAATTTTAGAATAGTTTTTTATAGTTTTGTCAAAAATGACATAGATAGAAATAGTGTTGAATCTGTAGATTGCTTTGGGCAGTATGGTCAATGTAATGATACTAATTCTTCCAATCCATGAGCATGGAATGTTTTTTCATTTGTTTTTGTCATCTATTATTTCTTTTGGCAGTATTTTATAGATGTCCTTGTAGAGATCTTTCACCTCCTTGGTTAGATGTATTTCTAGATTTGAGATTTTTTTAATTGTTTGTTTGTTTGCAGTTATTGTAAACGAGATTATGTTCTTGATTTGGCTCTCAGCTTGAACATTATTGGTGCTTAGAAATGCTACTGATTTTTGTACATGGATTTGTATCCTGAAACTTTACTGAAGTTGTTTATCAGTTCCAGGAGGCTTCTGGCAGAGTCCTTAGGTTTTCTAAGTATAAAATCATATCATTAACAAAGAGAGATAGTTTGACTTTTTCTTTTCCTATGTGAATGTCTTCTATATCTTTCTCTTGCCTGATTGCTCTGGCTAGGACTTCCAAGAATTTTTTTTTTTTTTTTTTTTTTTTTTTTTTTTGAGAGTCGTGTTCTGTCGCCCAAGCTGGAGTGCAGTGGTGTGATCTTCGCTCACTGGAACCTCTGCCTCCTGGGTTCAAGTGATTCTTGTGCCTCAGCCTCCCAAGTATCTGGGATTACAGGTGCACACCACCATGCCTGGCTAATTTTTGTGTTTTTTAGTAGAGGCAGGGTTTCACCATAGTGGCCAGGCTGGTCTCGAACTCCTGACCTCATGTGATCTGCCCACCTCGGCCTCCCAAAGTACTGGGATTACAGGCATGAGCCACCGCATCCAGCCAAGAATTTGTTTTTAAATAGTACTTTATATTTGCCCAGACATGCACCATACTCTTCATTTCTTCCTAAAGATCTGAGTTTCTATCTCGTATCACCTCTCTTTAACCTAAATAACTTCCTTTAGCATATCTTGTAGTGTAGGTCTCTTAGGCAATAAATTCTCTTAGTTTTATCTTATCTACCAACAATTTTCTTTTTGCTTTTATTCTTGAAGGATATTTTTACTGAATACAGAATTCTGGGATGATGGTTCTTTTTTCTTTTAGCACTTTAAAGATATTATTCCATTGTTCTGTGACCTCTACAGTTTCTAATAAAAAGTCCACAGTCACACTATGTTGTAATGTTTTCTCTGTCTACTTTCAAGATTTTCACTTTGTCTTTGGATTTCAGCAGTTTGACTCTACTAGGCCTAGGAATTACTTTCTTTGTATTTCTTCAGGTTAGGGTTCATTAAGCTTCTTGAATCTTAGCATATTGCAAAATTTGAGGTATTTCCTACCATTATTTCTTCACTTTTTTTTTCTGATTCATTGTCTCTTCTCTTTTTCTGGGAGTCCAATTACATGTTCCTTACATCTTTTGCTATTGTCTTATAGGTTCCCAAATCTCTGTTCATTTGAAATATATGTATTTCTCTTTCTCTTCTTCAGACTAGATAAATTCTACTAATCTATCTTCAAATTCATTGACTCTTTCTTCTATTACCTCCATTCTGCTATTCGGCCCCTCCAGTGGATTTTTTATTTAACATATTGCATTTTTTAGTTATAGAATTTTCATTTTGATCATTTTACAGTTTTTATTTCCCTCCTATTTATTATCTTTTCATTCATTGTGACCATATTTTAATCTATTCTCTTGAGAATAATTATAATAGCAGCTCTAAAATCTTTAACTGCTAATTCCAACATCTGGGGCATGTCAGAATTGATCCCTATTGATTGTCTTTTCTCTTGAGAATGGGTCACTTTCTTTGAATCTTCATATGTTACAAAATCTAGGATTATATCCTAGACATTGTGAATATTGCTTTAGGGATTCCAAATCCATTAGTGTATTCCTTGAAAAAAATGGGGTTTTTTTCTTTATGAGACTATTAACTTTACTCAAGTTGCATATTCTGACCCTTAAGTGGTAACTGAAATGTCAAGTAAATTATTTTAGTCTCAGATGAAATCCATCCTGTGCTTGGATTGTAGGGAAAATGGACTGAGGAGTCAGTCAGAAACTTGAGAAGAATTTATATATGGAATTAGGGATTTCCCTGCTCTTGATTTCTCTTTTCCTGGACTCCCCAGCAACTTTCCACAAGTTGTAGTTGTCCTAAGCTCTGCTCTCTGGTTCTTCAGAGAACAGAGCTCTAAGACAAAGGTTCCATATTTGTAGAGAGATTTTAGTCAGACCACATGGGACCAACTTTGGCTTCCCCTCTGGGTAAAAGTCATAAAGATATGTAACTTACCCTATGCTGATCCCTTTTGCCAAGTTGCAGCTCCCCTCCAGTACCTTCCTGCTTATTTTTACTCTTCAGTGCTTTCAGATCATGGTTTTTGTGGTTTTGTTGTTTATTTGTCTTTTGTATTTTGCCCAGTTTATCATATGAACCCCTAAAATATGCCCCATTCTTAAGCAAAAAGACAATCAATACAGACCAATCCTCCGTGGGAGGGTTGAGTCCTGCAGCAGTCACTAAACTGTAAAAGAAGCAGAACTCTTTCCTTGTCTTTTGATTATCAATATAATATAAAAGTTAATTATGCTGCTAAAATAACACTCAAAAATGGTTAAAATTGTAAATTTTATGTTATGTCTATTTCACCACAATAAACATTTTAAAGTTAATTACGCTACCTAAATATCTAACTTAGTAAAAGGCATTTTAAGTTTACGTTGGAAAACAAATGAAACAAGAGTTCAGTAATTTCATAAGCCAAAAAAAAAAAAAAAGTTTTTGCAGAGCCACTATGAAAAAAAGACTACACTGATGGTTTTCTGGAATAGCAAAGTACAAAACATAGTATCACTGAGAGAATGATGAAGGATAACAAAGTATTCTAAAGACACATTGAAGGGGCTTGACCTTTCATCTGCAGAAAAGATTCTACCTACACATTCTAGTCCAGTGTTTCTGCAACTTCATGTGCACACAAATCACTTGAAGGTCTTACAGTGCTTAGCCTTATCCTAAGATATCTCACTTACACATGAAACCTTGTGATTCATAATAAACCTATGACTTATATTTTACTTATATTTTAATTATCTGCAATAACAGATGATATAAAAGTATGGAGAGGGAGACAACTGAAGAATGGTGGCTCTCCCTATGGGTATGTAGCCCTGGTTTCATATTAATGGGCATCTCATGTGAAGAATGCCTCTTCAGTGGTATATAACAAAACATCTAAAAGAACACAAGAAAGAATGACAATGTAGACCAAATTCATAAACATTTGACAGGACCATTAATGAATATCTCAACGAAGATATATCCTCCTCTACCATACACTCCCTTAACTAAATTCCAGTGAAACCAGTTGTCCTACAGAAGTGATGAAAAATTAGTGTTTCATATTTGATGTCTATGAAAGACATCATTAATTGATCATGATGCAGTTCCTCACTGAGTCTACACTCAGTCTGTCTGAAAACAAGATGTAGGGTCAGCACTAACATTGACAACTACTTGCCCTCCTATCTTAGAGCTTTCCTATCAGAAGATGGATGGATAGCAGTCAGAGATGACAGCCGGGAATCCTCCTCTCCATCTGGGCAAAGATCTAAATGGAGAAACTGATCAAAGGAGTGTGGGTAAACATACTTCAGTCCATTTTCCCTACAATCCCTAAATTACATCCAGCTAACAAAACCTTGTGTGAACAACAGTGGATAAATGGTCTCAGAAAACACTTTCAATTGCCTATCACTTTCTCGGTATCGCTTCAGGAGCAAAGCTTACGGAATACTCATTCCCCATGACAACACATCCCCTTTGATTTAAATAGTGCCTCACCTGACAGTTAATGCAGACCCCTCCACCAGCATAGATGCCCTGGGTATTCAAGCTTGCCTGCTGCCGCTCAACATCTGAATCATAGTAACAATCACTGGCATGGCCGTGGCAGTTGCATGCTGAAAAAAAGCATACTAAGTCAATATTCTCATCATTACTATCAGAAGCTTAGTAAATAGCGTAAATAGTATTACTGCTAATTGAGCTATAAAAAAGTCTATTCTGGAACACCCAGGACACTCTTAGTGGAAAATTTTTCGAGATTTTTACACAAAGTCCAGGCTATACTAAGATACAGTTTAGAGCTGCTTTCATTTGATATTCAATGGGAGAAGTTTCCCTTTTTTAAAAAAAATACTACTTGGGGCTGGGCATGGTGGCTCAGTCTGTAATCCCAGCACTTTGGGAGGCCAAGGCAGATGGATCAAGAGTTCAGGAGTTCGAGATCAGCTTGGCCAATATGGTGAAACCCTGTCTCTACTAAAAACACAAAAATTAGCCAGGCATGGTGGCATGCGCCTGTAGTCCCAGCTACTCAGGAGGCTGAGGCAGAAAAATCGCTTGAACCCAGGAGGCAGAGGGTGCAGTGAGCCAAGATCTCACCACTACACTCCAGCCTGGGCGACAGAGGGAGACTCCGTCTCAAAAATATGTGTATATACTACTTGAGAGGCTGAGGCAGGAGAATCCTTGAAACCAACATTTTCACTGTCAAAATGTCAATTAAACTTTGTGAATGAAGAGAATATTATTACTACCACTATAAACTATTACTAACAATAGTAATTGAGCTCTTGACACCCTGTGAAAAGTGTTTTACATGAATTATCTCATTTAATCTGCACAGTAACTCTCTAAAGTAGGTACCGTTATCCCTATAGCCCAGACTGGAAAGCTGAGGCTTAGAGAGGTTGAGGAATATGCCCATCGTTACATTGCTCATAACCAGAAGAAGCGAAATTCTGACCTGTCTTTGTTTGACTGCAGAACCTATGCTGTTAGCCAATACTCTAAACCTTTCAGTTCAACACTGTCTGGTAATCAACTGGGAATAATCTTAAAGTTTAATTACAGGGGAACGACTAAGCAAGCAACAGTATATTTGCTTGACTCTAAGTTCTATGACGACAAGGGCTGCATGTGTTTTGTTTGCAATAGAGCAGTTGTCAGCACACAGTGGGTCCTCAACAAACACTTGTCAGATTGGAACAAAACCCTGTACCATCAAAAATGATGTCAAAGCATTTTTAAGGATTGGGAAAATATGGGGAAATATCTAAAAATATCAAGTGAAAAAATTTAGGATATAAAATTAGATTATATAATCTTGAGTATTTAAAGTATGTATAAAAATACTACATATCTAACAAAATATTAATAGTAGCTCTCTGCTATGGACTGGATGCTTATGCCCGCATCGCCCACCAAATTCACAGGTTGAAACCTAATCACCAGTTATTAGGAGATGGGCCCTCTGGAAGGCAATAAGTGCCCTTATAAAAGAGGCTCAGAGAGCTGCCTTGCCCCTTCCACCTTGTAAGGACACAGCAAGAAAGTGGCATCTATGAACCAGAAAGCAGGCCCTCACCAGACACCGAATCTGCTGGTGCCTTCATCTCGGACTTGCCAGCCTCCAGAACTTTGAGGCTATTGTTTATAAGCTACCCAGATGTTACAGCAGCTGAACAAACTAAGACACTCTGTTGGGGTAAATTCTTGGTGATTTTACTTTATTATCTTTTTTGAATTTCCAAGTTATCTACAAGTAGTATATAATACTTCTAAAATTATAAAGTATAATTTAAAACTCATTTGGGATTGTCATCATTGCCAAGATGAAAAAGATTTAACATGAGTAAAATTCTTGTTCTTTCTTAGGCAGACTATATATCCATTACATTCCAATTACATCAAAATGTCCAAGTTCTTGTTAGTAATTTGTGTGTTTTAATCAAATTCCCAGGTGACTACGTGAAGGAAAACTTAATTAGATATTACACAAATTACCCTATAACTTGTAAAACAGGCTGAATGCTTTCTTATCTTCATTTTCTCTGTGGTGCCATGATTTTAAAAATTCAAGGCATTTATACTTACTACATCAGTTATTTCTTAAGAAGTCTGTTCATTTTGAATTATATATTTCAAATGGAATTTAGAAAGCACCTAATAAATGGAACCTGATAGGTCTGACTTCCATGCACTATTTTTGTAACTTTTAACCATTTGATACATTTTAAAAGGATAAAAACTCAGTAAAGGAGGTTTAATTTTTTTCGTGTGTGTTGGAGTGAAGCATGTTATTTACAAAGGCTTCCATTAGTTTGGAAAACTAATCAAGTTGCAAATACTGGAATTCATGTAATTCAATCAAAAATATCCTAAATCAGTGTTTGAAAGCAGTGAAGAAACAACCCCTGATTATTTTTATCATATCTTTCTCTGGTCCCCTCATCTGGGGTGAGGCATGGGGAAGTCATTGAGAAGGAACCGATTAGCTGTGACTATAAAGTGAGGCGGCCATCCGAGAAACACCAGGACTCAGAGATGCGCCAGAGCATTTGCCTGAAATGGCTGCAAGACCATCCCAGAACTTTAGCATCTCTCAAAACTCCCTTGGAAGAGCACTGGAAATACCTTTTACATAAGTCTACTGGCCATAAGAGATCATCAGTCTTATCTCTTAATAGTTATAAAAACTATTTGGTCAAAAAGTATAAAGTCCTATAATCCCAGCACTTTGGGAGGCCAAGGCAGGCGGATCACAAGAGGCCAGGAGTTCAAGACCAACCTGGCCAACATGATGAAACCCCATCTCTACTAAAAATACAAACAAACCAAATTAGCCAGGCGTAGTGGCAGGTGCCTGTAATCCCAGCTACTGGGGATGCTGAGGCAGGAGAACCACTTGAACCCAGGAGGCGGCGGTTGCAGTGAATGAAATGTTTTCTGTAATTGGAATAAATATGTACCTTCCCAAGAAGATTGATTTAGAAGAAAATCTATAGTTGGATGTCTTAGGGTTTGTTTGTTAAAAATAACAGTTGTCTTTCGTCTTTTTTTTTTTTTTTTTTTTTTTTTTTTTTTGAGACAGGATGTTATTCTTTCACCCAGGCTGGAATGCAGAGGCAGGATCAGAGCTCACTGCACCAACTCTTGGGCTCAAGCCATCCTCCCACTTCCGCCTCCCAAGCAGCTGGGACTACAGGCCTGCACCACCACCTCTGGCTAATTTTCGAATTTTTTGTAGACAGAGTCTCACTATGTTGCCCAGGCTGGTCTCCAACTCCTGGCCTCAAGCAACCCTCCCACCTTTCCCTCCCAAAGTGCTAGGAGTCACCACGTCAGGCCTAAAAAAAGAATACTTTTCTTACTTTATGTCACACTGTTAAAAGCAGTTTCCTGTCTTTTTTTCTTCCTTCTCTGGTCCCCTCCATCCTCCTCAATCCTACCACATTACTCTTCCTAGCCCTCCATACTCCAGTACTCCCAGTTTCCTGTTTAGACTCAACCTTGCCATCTTCTCTGGACCTCGGTCCTCAAAATAGTTGATTGCTATCCAGTATCATATCCTATGAAATGGACAAGGGGTTAAAATTTTATAGTGGCTGCCTCATATTTATGATTGCTAAAAAGAGAGGTCAATCCATTAAAGCACTGAGCCCCATCATGCATGGTCATCGTCACTATTGTTCTTTTTCTTCTCATATGTACATCTGAATTCAGAGGGCACTTTTCCCTCCAGTCTGTGAGGTTCTTATTACAATAGACAGACCTGAGCCCCTAAGACTGACATGACCTCAGCCTCCTCACTAGCATGGGGAAAACTGCCTCAGCCCCCAGGGAGAGGAGGAGAAGGCCACGTGTGGCCCCCACCCCAGCCCCATACCCACCTTCACACTCGTGGCTCTGCTCCCAGGCAGCGGGCCGCCAGCGCCTCTGATTGTACCCTGTGCAGCAGCGATCACACGTCTCCCCACAGGTGTGGTGCTGGCACTGACACCGAAACCTGGGCATGTGGGCGAAGTGCATCTCAGTTATTGAAAAGTTTTGATGAGGATCAGTTGATCCTATATGTGCGAAACTGACACATGAGTCATCACGGCACCATTCATTGAGGAATCAGGAGAACACAACACTTTGCAAGTATTATTTAAGCCTCCCATATCCTGCGTATTATCTCCATTTTACAGATGGTGAGACTGAGATTCAGAGGTATTAAGATACCCGCCAAAGGTCAGGCAGTGATAAATGGAGAGCCAGACTTCCAACCTCACTTGTCTCTGAGGCCCCAACTCTGTCTTCTCTATCCCATTGTTACCATAAATGAACACAGGGGCACTCAAGTGCTGAGTTTACTGAGATGTGTTAAGTATCACAGCTGCATAAAGATCTGGAGTCCTACAACAAAGATTTGCTCAAGTTTCTCACTCTCAACCTGTGGTCATGCCCAGAGATTTACACGATTCAAGAGCCAGCTGCTAATAAGATCCCAGAGGGCTCTGCTTCCAGAGGCGGCGCCAGCTCCATCACGGAGCCAAAAGCTGAGACCACTCAGCGAGGCAAAGGGTTAAAAGTCTCAGTTCAAAAAGGTGTACATCTGCCTTAACATTCCAGGTTAAAATGAAATTGTTTCAGCCTTGGCTTTGGATCGGAACTCCAAGCTTTGAGCTCCCTCCTTCTGTGCTTGAAAGAGGATTCAAAACCATTGTCCAGCACTGGTGTGATTCCGTCTTGGTCTTGCGTAGCTGTCTGCGGAGCAGGAGTCGTTCCTCTTTGTCTGCCTTCTCTCTCTCACCTAACAGCGCGCCACCACCCCACAGAAGATTCGATGGATGAGCCCCCTGAGACCTCAGAACTATCTTTTTGGCAACTGCTGGGGGGAGCTGGAGGAGGCCAAGCAGGGTCTAGTGGCAGTGAGGGTGGGGGCTGGGGAGGGGACCGAGGAGGAGGAGGGGACTGGGGAGGAGGAAGGAGAGGGGAAGGGTTGGAGGTGGGAATCCGGCTGCAGCCCGGGCTGCTGGAGAGCGCCAAGCAGGCTGGAGGCCCGAGGGAGTGGGAAGAGCTGCTGGATCTGGAAGGATGGGAGCCAGGAGGGAGCCAGGAGCATGAAGGGGTGGGAAGACGGCCTGAAGCCCCAGGAGCGTGAGCGAGGCGAGGCCCAGGGCCTGAGGTAAGGTGGAACCCAGTTCGGGTTGCCCGGGGTAGGCATCGGAGCTGGGCAGTGGTCGTTTTCCTAGGGGCGTGCCTCAGGCCGGCATGGTAGGCTTCTAATTCCGGGCTGGGTTGGTCCAGGAGGCTGGGTTCACGGAGAAGCACACGCCTCCCTATTGGAGGAGGGCACGGACGCACAGCCTAGGATTGCTCTCCAGTCCCCAGGCCTCAGAGTCTGGGGCTCCTGGACCCACAATTCACCCGGCTGCTTCAGCCAGTTACTGGGGCGGGGCGAGGCGGGGGGCAGGGAGTGGGGAGCGGGGAGGCTCGGAGGGGACTGAGGAGGCAACCACCACTGGGAGCACATGGTTGCCACGTGGTTGGGGAAGGACTGGGTGCAGGCACTGTATCCAGGGCCCCCCTGAGTCCTGACACTCCCGAGCCTGCGATGCTGTGGCTCAGGTGAAGTGGGCTGGTAGCACCAGGCTTCTGGAGTTCTTCATCCAGCCCTTACAACATCTACTGTGATGGCAGCTCTGTTTTGGAGCCCCTTTCCTGTCTCACTGTGGTAGATGGAACTTGCCCCACTTTGCGGATGAGGATACTGGTGCTCAGAGATAAACTCACTTGACGAAGGTCATGATTGTAGGCAAACAGACTAAATCCAAACCAAGATGCTTGACTCCACAGCTGGTGCTTCATGAATACCGTGAATATGAAAGAGGTTTTGGGTTTTGGTTGTGTTTTTTGGGGGACGGTGAGTGGGGGTGTCCCCGCATGCTGCCGTTTGTGCGGCATTGAGCAAACAGCTTTTTTTTTTTTTTAATACGAGAAACTTGCAGTGTTCAGTTTGAGTCAAATAAAGACCCGAGACTATTAAAACAGTAACAACAGCAAAACGCCTTGTCTAAGAAGGCTCTTGGCTGTGCCTGTAGGGATTCCATCAACTCTTCTCTAAGGGAAGGTGGTGTGGAATATACTCAGTTCTATTCCCAAGAGAGGGTATCATCCCTCTCCATACTCAACTGCCTGGTAAAGCACATGGACATAGATCTACCTGGCAGCACAGAACAACTGGCATCCAAATGGGCTCTTGTTGGAGAGGCAATTTCAGCTCATTGCCAATTAAACATCTGGCATTAGCTAGACTACAAGATTATTTAGGCAAGAATGCTTCAAGAACATGTAGTCTTAGGCCAGGTGCGGTGGCTCAAGCCTGTAATCCCAGCACTTTGGGAGGCCGAGATGGGCGGATCACGAGGTCAGGAGATCGAGACCATCCTGGCTAACACGGTGAAACCCCCGTCCCTACTAAAATTACAAAAAACTAGCCGGGCGTGGTGGCAGGTGCCTGTAGTCCCAGCTACTCGGGAGGCTGAGGCAGGAGAATGGCCTAAACCCGGGAGGCGGAGCTTGCAGTGAGCTGAGATCCAGCCACTGCGCTCCAGCCTGGGCAACAGAGCGAGACTCCGTCTTAAAAAAAAAAAAAAAAAAAAAAAAAAAAAAAAAAAAAAAAAGAACATGTAGTCCAAATCCACACATAGGGGGATTAAAATTCAGCATAGCAAAAAAAGGAGCTGGATACCCATCTGACTCCCACTGGCACTGCCAAATCACTGCTTTTCCTCTCTTGCAGCCCAGGCTGATGGTTAATAATACATCTGCTGTAAAGATGTTATTTGAAGATGTCATTGATTAGAGAATTCCCTTCGTGATGATCACTCCTCCCCACTCCTAGGGAAAATTGTTATTTGAGACTAGTATCAACAATCATGCTTTTTCTAAGTAACTTATTACTTTTTAGCTTGTGATCATAGTGAAATATGAAACCAAGCAGATTTCCCTTTTTGAGTTGGCTGCTAGGAGGCTCAGAATTAAATTTGAGGTCCTTCCACATATCCATGCAGCAAGGTCAACATGGTACACATGCTTGGCTAACAACCCCTCTTCTTGAGGTCTGCCTCAGTAGCCAGTAACTTTTTTGATAGTCTGGGCTTGGCTCTATCCATTAAGTTTCTGAATCCCTTTAAATTATTATAAGATTGCTACCTCATCATGGATGTGGATTTCATCAGCATTTGTTCAAGGTCAGCCTGTTGGGCAGAAGCAAACCAGCAGACAAGAAAAGGCAGGCAGTCATGTTGAAGTGGATTGCTGCCAAACTGAGCCTTTCACTAAGGCTTAGGGAGACCTCCATACATGTGTATTGGGAGAATTAACCACCTGGTGTAGAACTCCTCAGCTCGGCCAGGGTCTCCAGGGTTCAGTAGCCTTTCTAAGCAGGAAGCTCCTGCCCTCTGTGATAGCATGTACTCCTTTCCCACATGGCACTATTTTGTTCCAGGCTCAGGGACATTAGCTGAACCTCTTCTCTCCTCTCTCCAACTCAGAACTTATTTGACCCGATTTCTAGTGTCTTAGGGAGACAGGACATTACAGGGTGGAAATAAATTAACCATTAATAAACAACTCATTTTCCACTAAAGGTTAATCATTTGGTGTGTGAGCTCCCTCAACAGCACTGCTGGATCCTTGAAGTGGGGACAAAAACGTTAAGGGCTATGGATGGTCAAGGAGAAGGGCCCCACAAAGCACATCACAGACCTTGAGAACTAGCAATTCTGCCCGAACACAAAGCTTGACCTAAAGAGGCACAAGCCTGAATCTGACTAAAAGTGAAATATATCTCTGGTAAATGCTGCTCATGAAACATTGTAGACTTTAAGTTAAACATTGAGATAAAATGATTACTATATCTGGCATCCTGTAATTTCCAGCCCTTTAAAGTATCCCTCTTGCAGTGGTAACACAAATGTATTGCTGAACACTTAACATTTAAGACTCATGCATCTTATTGTATGCAAAATATACTCAAATTAAAAACAAAAAGGGTACATTCATGTTCACAGCAGCATTATTCACAATAGCCAAAAGGTGGACACACCCCAAATGTGTATCCACAGATGAATGGATAAACAGAGTGTAGTATATACATATATACAAGAAAATACTGTTCAGCTATGAACAAAAAGAAAATTTTAACACATGCTCAATATGGATGAACCTTGAGGACATTATGCGAAGTGAAATAAGTGATGACAAATTTAATAAGCCAGTATTTGTTGCAAAAGGAGAAATACTGTATGCTTCCACTTATATGGTACCTAGGATAGTCATGATGATTGCCAGGGGCCAGTGGTAAGAGGAAACAAGGAGTTGTTTAACAGGTATAGAATTTCAATTTTGCAAAATGAAGAGTTCTGGAGATTGGTTGCACAACAATGTGAACATAGTTACCACTACTGAACTGTCACTTTAAAATGGTTAAAATAGTAAATCTGATGTGTATTTCACCACAATTTAAAAAACAAGGATTTGAAATGTATACCCCGATCCCATTAAATCAGGAATGACAAGTGTTATTTCTCTTGCCAGCTCTAATCAATTGGCTGCCTGAGGTATGTCTTGGGGGTGATTTGGTGGCTGGGACACAGATTATCCAGAGTGCTGTGATTGATTAGCCATGTCTGCCAGGGCCCATAGCGATTATATGAAAGAAAGTGGAGAGTTGGTGGAGAGGAGGCACACACCCCCACCTATTCATTGATCCTGAATCATTCCTATTGAGGACAGGAACCTAGAAACATTTAATGGGATGCATACATCCACTGAAATAATTAGACTTATTCATAGTAAGGCTGAAAAAAATCTGCACAGTGTACTTACAGTTTTTCAGGATTGTTTGCATCGCACACTTCAGCATGGCCGTTGCAAACACACCGCCCACCAATGCTGATGTCCTTTATGCTGTAATAATACTGCACGACAGAACACAGAACATGCAAGTTTCACTAAACAGTGACAAAAACTTTCTCTTACTAGTCTTTAACCCACATCTGCTGCCTCTGCTTCCCTTTTAAAATTCCGTATTCTTGAGCCCTACACTGGGATGTAACATGTCTTACAAAATAAACACATTCCTCAATAAAATGTAATAACATACTGCTGAATTTGTACATTTAAAAAAATCAGGCCGGGCGCGGTGGCTCAAGCCTGTAATCCCAGCACTTTGGGAGGCTGAGGCGGGTGGATCACGAGGTCAGGAGATCGAGACCTTCCTGGCTAACACGGTGAAACCCCGTCTCTACTAAAAATACAAAAAACTAGCCAGGCGCGGTGGCGGGCGCCTGTGGTCCCAGCTACTCGGAGGCTGAGGCGGGAGAATGGCGGGAACCCGGGAGGCGGAGCTTGCAGTGAGCCGAGATCGCACCACTGCACTCCAGCCTGGGCGACACAGTGAGACTCCGTCTCAAAAAAAAAAAAAAAAAAAATCAGATGCTTGAAGTTCATGAAGGGAAATTGCCTTAGAAAAGAATCATACTTTATCGCCTATAGGAAAGGGATTAAGAACGTCCAAGTTTATTTTTTATGTAAATTAAAATAATTTTTACATTATGTTCTATACAAATGAATTTTATACATTGAACATATTTATTTATCAAAACTAAATTTTTATACCAAAAATGTTGCACTTGCTTTGTGCAAAATACTATCCCAGGTTCCAGGAAGGGAGACAATATTTACAGAGATGGATCCAATGCATCCCTGAGACTGGAGGGGCCACCAGGATTTGCTGAAGCTTTCCTAGCACAGGGTCGGAAAGACTAGAGTCAAAGTTTCAAGCTCCAGAAAGGCCAGACAGAGCCAGCTCAGATCCAGCTGAAGATCGGCCCCTAAACCAGGCCACAAATATGTATAGATCCTCTCATTGACAAGGCCCCTCTCCAATATGTTGGAGGCCTCTGCAGTGGTGACAATAGGCAGCTCCTCCTGCCAGCTCCCTTCCTTCTCAGACTTGGCAGGAGACTGCCCAGGATTTGGGAGGAATGTGAGGACTGTAGAACAATCTTTCTCATTGAGGCCATGCTGCCAGTGAGAAGAATATCTGTCAGCGAGAAGTCTTTGAATTCACAAGGACAAGAGGGTTTTTGTCCCTTTATTGTTGTTGTTGTTGTTGAGTGTGGTTGCCTTAAAGAGCCCTATTGATTTAATGTTGGGGTTCTGTTCTGGTTCCCTCATTAAAACCTGTTAAAGTGTCAATGCTTCCTGGAAACATCTTAGTCTGAAGGCATTAACAGCCCCCCTTGTTAATACAGATAAAGTCAGTATTACCAGGGCTTTCCATGACAAATTAAGACTCAGGGGCTTTCCTGCTGGCCACTGTAAAAGTTCCCCTCCACACGTGTTAAGGGCAGCAGCAGCAAGAGAAACCCCAGTCAGCCTTCACCCAGCAGCACACGTGATGTGTGTCATAAGGTAGCTGGTATCATATTCCTCCATGAGAGAAGCAACCTAAACTTGGGGGGTTAAGATTATGTATTATGTATGTGATACACTCCATAAAATAATTATTTAATGGAGAGGCCTGTATTCATCTAAGTGAAAAGTAATATACATAGATATACATGACTGCAAATCTTGCAACCCCCAAAAAGACAATTTAAGAAAAAAAAAATTGGTAAGGTACATTTGTGGCAGTGCTCCAGGGCACATGGAGGAACAGCAACACAGCCGGGCTACAGTTTATGAGAAAGTCCAGCCCTCCCTTGCAAACATCCATCCTCAGATTCAACACAGTACCCAACTACACAGAAGCTCAGAGGGAGCTGAGGAGAGCAAAAAATGCAAAAGATAGGCCACCTACACCCAAGGTGCCTGCCTTTCTGTCAAATGCTCAAAACTGTGGCAATACTTACACTTTTCCCTCCCTTCCTTTCCCAGGTCTCTGATGTTACCTATATAAAAAGCCAAACTCTATAAGGTGCACTGGGCATCTTCCATTCACCCTCCGGGTCTGCTCTCCTCCTTCTCCACCCTGTCCTGTGCCTGGGAGCTGAACTTTATGGCTGCAACCAATGGACTGTCTTTCTTTCTGGCTTCTTTTTTGGTTTGACCAATGGAAGGCACCAGCAGATCAGAGGGTGGAAGAAGAGTGAGCTCAATATATTGATTCTGTGGGCTCCCTCTGTGCCCAGGAGACAAGTGTACTGCCCTGACACCTGAGAGTGAGAGATGTTCATGGTGTACCTCCAACACAGGAGAGGGTACTAGTGCTCACCAATACCTATGTGCCTCCATTTCAGCTAGATGACATCACCAAGCCTCCTTGCATCTAAGTGAGGCTATAATATGACCAGTTCTTGCCCATAGAAGTAACCACTGATGAGAGGCAGGTAGATTTTTCTCTACACTCTCTCTTCCCTCATCTGATGACCAACACATAGGGGATCCAGAGGAGGACTCTGAGGTCCTACACAATGGCTGCATCTCTAGATAGAAAGAACCTGCTTCCCTGAATGACTGTGTGAAGCCGATCCTACCTGCTGACCCATGTTAAACTGTAATATGAGCAAGAAACAAAGCTTTATTTTGTTAAGCCACTGAGATTTTGGGATTGTTGGCTGTAGTATTAATTATCCCATCCAGACTAGTACCAGACTGACTATAATCGTTTGCCTTTCATCTTCTTTGAATATAATGATTTTTCTTCAAACAGCCATTTTTATACGTCATTAGATATAAACTCCTAATTATATCTAGTATTTCAGACAACAACTCCCACACCTACATCATTACAGGCTATAAAGGTTACTTAAAAGAGTTCGAGGCAATTAATTTGGTAAGCCAAAAAAAATGAATAAATAAAGTAACAAAACAAATGCTCTGACTACTCACCCGCCGAGTGACAGTTGGATCTCGCTGGGCTTTGGAGATGAGGTGTCCAAGAAGCGTATTGGTTCGAAGAAAACGCAAGCGGATGTTTGTTGCCTTGGTAAACTCCCTCAGGGTGTGAGAGAAAGTAAAATTTTTTGCACCTGGACGACCGTTTATCAAGGACACCACAACCTAAAATGACCACACACACATAAAGGGGGAAAAGGTTCCTTTTATCAAAATTTAGCAGCAAGTAAGCAAAAATAACTCACATGCCCCAAGGCATTTGGTTTCTCTAAGCCATTTGGTATTTGTAGGGGGTTTTGGATCTTGTTTATGTCTAAAAACATCATTGCTAGTCCCATCATCTCTCATACTTCCTGGTTCCAAGGTCTGGCAATATGTCTTTGAAACTTGGACTCTTGAGAGATGTTATCATTTCATTTTCAAAGCTTTTGTTCTATCAGTGTAGTTGTGGGACTGTAACACTATGAAATGTTGAAAACATAATGTTAAAATCTGTAAATATAAGGACACACCTTTGTTAAGCTGCATCAAAGAAATAAAGCTAAAGAAACCCAAACATCTACATGAGGTTGAAAAAAGGAAATCTCTAGATATAAAGTTTGACAGTAATCGGGGAGGGGGGGGAGAAATCTGTGTAAACCCTCCATTTTATTTTAAAGCCCAAAGTGATGAAGCCCAAGTGTCAGCCACTGGAAATATGAACCACTCATGAGTTGTCAGAAGACACCACATCCACATGCTCAAGTAAGGTCTCTCTACTTAAAGAGAGGGAGGCTGACACCTTTGATGGAAGTTTATTTGAAACTCAAAACTCAGTTCATATTCATTATAGCCTCAGAATTGCCAGGGAAATCTTCGCTGATTGTTTCGCCTGTGTTTGCCCATCTCCCTTAACAATAGCCAAGCTAACTTTACAAGGGCCAAATGCAACCCCACAGGGACAGCAATTTTTTCTCTCCAACAGATTATACCCATTCTACCAAAAGGGATCAGAGATCAGGTAGGATCAGCTCCATGCAGCCATGCAGTCATTCAGGGAAGCAGGCTCTTGCCATCTAGAGATGCAGCCATTGTGTAGGACCTCAGAGTCCTCCTCTGGATCCCCTACATCTAGTCATCAGATGAGGGAAGAGAGAGTATAGAGAAAATCTACCTGCTACCACCAGCCCCTCCTCTTCTCACTCTTACGGGGGATCATGGGATCATGGGTGAAGAGGTAAGGGGTCATCATTTCAGTTACCAGCAACCGACTTTCTAAAAACATCACCAGAAAGGACAGTTCAAGACCTGTGGGCCTTGAATCAAGAATCCTGCCTTTCGGCTGGGTGCGGAGGCTCAAGCCTGTAATCCCAGCACTTTGGGAGGCCAAGGCGGGCGGATCACGAGGTCAGGAGATCGAGACCATCCTGGCTAACACGGTGAAACCCCGTCTCTACTAAAAAATACAAAAAACTAGCTGGGCGAGGTGGCGGGCGCCTGTAGTCCCAGCTACTCGGGAGGCTGAGGCAGGAGAATGGCATAAACCCGGGAGGTGGAGCTTGCAGTGAGCTGAGATCCGGCCACTGCACTCCAGCCTGGGTGGCAGAGCGAGACTCCGTCTCAAAAAAAAAAAAAAGAATCCTGACTTTCTGGGGATAACTAAAATCCCCCAACAGAATTTCCAACCTGGTTCATTCTGGGAGCACTCAATGTGATTCCTTAACTGTTCAGTCCCAAGCCCTGTTTCCATCTTGATCTATGTTAGATGTCCTTGAAAGTGCAAGTTTCGCAATTATGAAAAATTGGATATCCTCATGTTCATTTCTGAGTCTTATCTCTCCCAGTCTTCCAAATCTACTTACCTCACCATTTTCCAAAGGTACAATACGGGAATATTCAGTAACACAAAGTACATCATCATCCTGGGTGACAGCCATATTTGCCTCCCGCCCGAATTCTTTTAAACAGTCTACTTTAGAATCTAGAAGGAAAATATTTTAACATTATATAACAAAATATTATCATTTTGTTGCAAATCTCTTAAGAAGACTTACGTTTCCTTAAGAAAATACACAAAGAAAGAAAGAAGAGAAAGGCATTTAAAACTTTTAGAGAAAAGCTGAGAATGGAGTTTTTAATTCATGAAAGAAAATACCAAGCCATTTCAGGCCAGTTGACTTTCAGTGGCAATGCTTGGAGATGCAGCGCTAACTCCACACTCCTACTTAGGCAAGTTTATCTTCTAAGGAAACCTACTGGAAAACCCAATGCCTTTATAAGCAAAATTCTTGTCCACCTCTGCTCATCACAGGGTTTAGAAACCCTGACATTCTTCATTAGTGAAGGTAACAGAGTTGAGGTGAGTAAAGCACAGCATAGGATCTATAAAGATGGAACTTAGCTTCTAATTCTGCATAAAAGGAAAAAGATGGGAGATGACAGTTATTAAAGTCATCTCATCGATTCACAGCTTCTACCGTCTTACAGGTGCTCCCAAATAGTGCCAAGAACTGTTATCATAAAAGCAGTTTCTACTTCATTTCTGCATGTGGTATCCTTGAACACATGCTTGAGAAATGGGGATATTCTTTTTTTTTTTTCTTTTTGAGATGGAGTTTCTGTTGCCCAGGCTGGAGTGCAGTGGCACAATCTCAGCTCACTGCAACCTCCACCTCCTGGATTCAAGCAATTCTCCCACCTCAGCCTCCTGAGTAGCTGGGACCACAGGTGCACACCACCACACCTTGCTTATTTTTGTATTTTTAGTAGAGACAGGGTTTCACCATGTTGGCCAGGCTGGTCTCGAACTCCTGACCTCAAGTGATCTACCTGTCTTGGCTTCCCAAAGTGCTGGGATTACAGACATGAGCCACCACGCCCAGCCAATGTTCTGAGAGTAATTTAGAGGTTAAAAGTGACCAGTCCCTAACTAGTCATACTGAGAGATTATTTTTCGTTTCTTTTCTTTTTTTTTTTTTTTTTTTTTTTGAGACGGAGTCTCATTCTGTTGCCCAGGCTGGAGTGCAGTGGTACAATCTTGGCTCACTGCAACCTCTGCTTCCTGGATTCAAATGATACTCCGACCTCAGCCTCCCAAGTAGGGACAACAGGCACGTGCCACCATGCCTGGCTAATTTTTGTATTTTTAGTACAGACAGGGTTTCTCCATGTTGGCCAGGCTGGTCTCGAACTCCTGACCTCAGATAATCCACCCACCTTGGCCTCCCAAAGTGCTGGGATTATAGGGGTGAGCCACTGCACCCAGCCAAGATTAATTTTCTAATTAAATCCATAGTCTTGATCTGTTCCAAGTAATTAAAGCCACACATAACATAGTAGGCAAGATTACTTACGAGCAAAGTATTGCCATGGTGAGTAGGTGCTTCCAAAATCTACAGATCTTTCCAAGACCCAAAGATCAGGGCGAGGAGAATTTGCAAATTTGATTAAAATGTAGGCCACATGGAAGAGCTGATAAAACAAAGGAGACACCGTTATTAAAGTCATCTCATCGATTCACAGCTTCCACCATCTCTATATGATGCTGATTCCCAAGGCAACATGTCCCACCACAACCCCTTGCCCAAGATCCCGATCCTGACTCCTAACTGTCTATTGGACATCTCTGTGGGGAAAAGAAAGAGAGATCAGACTCTTGCTGTGTCTATGTAGAAAGAAGTAGACATAAGAGACTTCATTTTGTTCTATATTAAGAAAAATTTTTCTGCCTTGAGATGCTGTTAATCTGTAACCCTAGCCCCAACCCTGTGCTCGCAGAGACAGGTGCTGTGTTGACTCAAGGTTTAATGGATTCAGGGCTATGCAGGATGCGCTTTGTTAAAAAAGTGCTTGGAGGCAATATGCTGGTTAAAAGTCATTGCTATTCTCTAATCTCAAGTACCCAGGGACACAATACACTGCGGAAGCCTGCAGGGACCTCTGCCTAGTAAAGCCAGGTATTGTCCAAGGTTTCTCCCCATGTGATAGCCTGAGATATGGCCTCTTGGGAAGGGAAAGACCTGACCATCCCCCAGCCCGACACCTGTCCCCCAGCCCAAAACCCATAAAGGGTCTGTGCTGAGAAGGATTAGTAAAAGAGGAAGGCCTATTTGCAGTTGAGATAAGAGGAAGGCATCTGTCTTCTGCTGGTCCCTGGGCAATGGAATGTCTTGGTGTAAAACCCGATTGTATGTTCTATTTACTGAGATAGGAGAAAAAAGCCATAAGGCTGGAGGTGACACAAGCTGGTGGCAATACTGCTCTTTAATGCACCGAGATGTTTATGTGTGTGCACGTCAAAGCACAGCACCTTTTCTTAACCTTGTTTATGACACAGAGACCTTTGTTCACATGTTTTCCTGCTGACCCTTTCCCCACTATTACCCTATTGTCCTGCCACATTCCCCTCTCCGAGATGTTGGAGATAATGATCAATAAATACTGAGGGAACTCAGGAGAGACTAGTGCCAGCCCAGTGTGGGGTCCTCCGTATGCCGAGCGCCAGTCCCCTGGGCCCACTTTTCTTTCTCTATACTTTGTCTCTGTCTCTTTCTTTTCTCAGTCTCTCATCCCACCTGATGAGAAATGCCTACAGGTGTGGAGGGGCAGGCCACCCCTCCACATCTCTACCCAGTGGCAGCCTCTCAAGCTGATCAAATTCAAAACAAAAATCATTATCTTTCTTTCTCCACCAAATATAGACATTGATATCATCTTTGTCATACCTTAACCAATATGCCATTCCATTTCAATCAGTCTACAGTGCATCTTAAAGTCTATGCATTCAGAAAAGTCTGACGGCAAGCAATAGTCATCACATGCTAAGCCCTCCCAGGGCCAAGAACCAACAGAACAGCCCAGAGTGTTTCCCAGCAGTGTCCTAAACCTGGTTCCAGGTCTTGGAGAGATCACGGCTGCCAGAACTGAAACCCGAGCAGCTGTTTGATGGAGTGGTAGCACTCCTTCCCTGTGGATCTCCTCTGGTCTCATCTTTTCCTGATTGTTCTCCCTCTTAACAGCTTTCTCCTTCACCCTCATCACTCTTTTGCCCGTGGCCAGGATGATGCAAAAGTATGGAAGAGATAAAGTGGGGCTTCAGTCCTGCTTTCTTCACCTCCCACTCTTCAGGTCCATGGCCAGGAGCCTTTGCAGTTTATTCCCATTCCTTCCCCCAAAACTTGGCCGGGCGCGGTGGCTCAAGCCTGTAATCCCAGCACTTTGGGAGGCCGAGACGGGCGGATCACGAGGTCAGGAGATCGAGACCATCCTGGCGAACATGGTGAAACCCCGTCTCTACTAAAAAATACAAAAACTAGCCAGGCGAGGTGGCAGGCACCTGTAGTCCCAGCTACTCGGGAGGCTGAGGCAGGAGAATGGCGTGAACCTGGGAGGCGGAGCTTGCAGTGAGCTGAGATCCGGCCACAGTACTCCAGCCCGGGTGACAGAGCGAGACTCCGCCTCAAAAAAAAAAAAAAAAAAAAACTTATTTGGCTTCAGTTTTGAACCCTGAGGTTCTATTTCCCAAAGAGCCTGGTATGACATTGAACCCAGTGTTAAACAAATCTATGCTAATGTATTAATGAGTGAGGATTATCTCCACCCCACTCCAGGCTCCCTGACCTCAGGCAACAGATTTCCCGGTGACTGTCTGAGGAGCACTCCCCTCTAGCCCAGTAAAGCCCTTTGAACCACAGGCTCCTCTAGTTGGGGAGGAGGGAGTGCTCAGACCCTGTGGGTTCCTTTTTTTCCCAAGGGAAAAAAAAAAGGACTTTCATCTTAATATTTTTCACAAACAATAGTATGATAAGAGTTGTTGTTTGTTTGGTTTTTGTTTTTTTAAGTCTGAGAACTGCCAGCTAATGTAAACATTCCAAACCCCAAAACAGAAGCCAAAGTATCTAGGACAATGAGACTCAAACTTTTTGTTCTCAGGACCCCCTTCATATTTTTAAAAATTATTGAAGACCTAAAAAAGCTTTCATTTGTATGAGTTCTATCTATTGATATGCACCATATCTAAAATTAAAGTTAAACAACTTTAAGATAGATATACTATTAATTCATTTAATATAATAAACATTTTACATGTTAGCATAAATATATTTTTATTAAAAATTACTATTTTTTTTTTTTTTTGAGATGGAGTCTCGCTCAGTTGCCCAGGCTGGAGTGCAATGGCGTGATCTCGGCTCACTGCAAGCTCCACCTCCTGGGTGCACGCCATTCTCCTGCCTCAGCCTCCCAAGTAACTGGGACTACAGGTGCCCGCCGCCACACCAGGCTAATTTTTTGCTTTTTTTTTTTTTTCTTTTGAGACAGAGTCTCGCTGTGTCGCCCAAGCTGGAGTGCAGTGGCCGGATCTCAGCTCACTGCAAGCTCCGCCTCCCGGGTTCACGCCATTCTCCTGCCTCAGCCTCCCGAGTAGCTGGGACTACAGGTGCCCACCACCTCGCCCGGCTAGTTTTTTGTAATTTTTAGTAGAGACGGGGTTTCACCGTGTTAGCCAGGATGGTCTTGATCTCCTGACCTCGTGATCTGCCCGCCTCAGCCTCCCAAAGTGCTGGGATTACAGGCATGAGCCACCGCACCCGGCCAACTATATTTTCTAAAACATTAAATTTTTGGTGAGAGCAGTGGCATTGCTTTACATTTTTGTGAAGCTCGCTAAGTGTTGGGCTTAATAGGAGAAAGCTGGATTCCCACACCTGTTTCTTCATTCACTCTGATGTGATATGTTGTTTGGCTGAAGTATTTGAAGATCTGGCCTCACATAGATCTGTAATAGAGGAAGGAGGACCTCTGGCCTTGTAGACCTCCCAAAAGGTCTTGGGGACCCTCACAGGTTCTCATCCATACTTTGAGAACCACTCCTTTCAGGCACAGAGATTTACCTCTTGCTCAAAGAAGCCCCTTTACTTATCTCTGAGGAAGGAAGAATTGTCACACTGACTACTGGAAACCCTAAGCTCAGCCAGTTCTGTCCCTATCAAACATTTGCTCTTTGATCTTGAAAAAAGTGCTTATTTGGGCTCAGGTTAACACTCCCAAGTTGTATACCAACATGCGGAAAAAGTGATCCAACCTCATAAAAACTAATTAGGAATTATAAGGTACTCTGAAAATCATAAAGCAATACTGTAAAGGTAGGTGTAACAATTTCCAAAGACACATCCCATTATTATGTAGTGAAGGAATTCATAGGAAATCCAAGAATTCTTGTTTGGAAAATCAGAGCAAATATATTTCACTAAAAACCCTTCGCACATCTCTCTCAGACCACATCAAAATAAGGCCACTGTTAATTATGTGAATTCGATAGACTACAAATGAAACTTTTTTGAATACAGTAATCATTCAAAGCATTCTTAATCCCTTCCACCAAACTCCCACAATCATAGCACACATACCCCTCTCAACTATTTATCTAATAGGTCATGATTTAATGAATACTGTCTTTCCATGTACCATGTTAAGCACTTCACAAACATTCTCTCATTTAGACCTCACAATAAGAAGCGGAGTTTTATTAACCCCACTTTAAAGTTGAGGAAAGTTTGGCCTAGAGAGGTTAAGTAACCAGCCCACACCTTGCAGGAATAAAAACACTGAGCCTAAGTGTATTCCACCCACTGAGTGTTTGCAATGTCACAGGACCTAATAGGTACCGAATATTTGATCTGTTTCATCTTGAGGGGAAGAAGTCATCAGAGAAGTGCCAAACATCATTATTTCCTAATATGCTAAAGTTCTATTCTATAGAGCCCAGGGTGGGGCGCTATGTTATGATATATCTCAAGTGTTAATTGAGGGCATTGGTTTTCTAAAGTTATAGTTTCTGCCACTGCAAAGCTATGTGAACAAAGTAGCTTCAGTGGCTCAGAAGGCAGCCTCTCTTTGTTTAGTTTCATCTTTTTTCTAGGTAACATTTGATGCCTTTGAAGCATTATGACACTTAAAAATCCCAACTCTAGCAGCAACTGATGTTCCCCTCTGCCTGTTACAGTATCCTGCCACCCAGGCCTAACTTAATAAGTCCACTGATGGCACCAACTCATCTTCCAGCACTAACTAGCTAGAACATGCCACTTTTCAATGTTTCCCTCCCATTTTTGTCTTAGGAATTATTTCTGAGGTTCCCCAATGTATGTTTATGTGCTCTGAATATATTGGTGGGGTGCATCTTTTTGGTTTGAATCCCATTTGCACCAAGCGACTATACGTGTTATTTATCGCCACCCCTGCTGTGTAACATGCTCTGGAATCTTGCCAAGGCCTCCAGCTCTGCGGCAAATCTCCTCTGACACTTGCAGATTCAAAATGTCATAGTGAGGCAGAGTGAGAGGTCTCCTAAGTATGTTCACAGCCCGGTTCAGGCATGTTAAGCCAATAGGTAGGGATTCATTCTGTTTTGCTTGGTAATTTTAAATTATATGCTTGTTGAATCACTCCTTCTGTTAACATTCCTTTTTCACTCTCAGTACTTATGCTTACTCTTTGGCCACTGAGAATACTTCAAAGCACACATGAGTGATGCTAGAGATTTGCTGATATAAACGAGGACCCTCTGTGAGACTAGAAAGCACCAAGCTATGGAGCCACTGTAGGTAGAAAGGCAAAGTTGTGCATTTTCAAAGAGATCATATTTGGGGGTCAGAGATAAGGGGAGAAATGATGGAGAGGGACTGAGTTGTAATCTCTCCATGTGCTTTTGTAATAAGCTAAAGATAGCTTGAAGTGTGTTGGTGATTGTTTAGGTAGAGAAACAAAGTAGTCTTTTAAATAATGTTTTAGTAAAGCAGATAATGATCATAAAAGGGAGAGTGTGAGGCACTTCGACTTCAAAAGACTTCAAGGTAAGTAGGGAAGACAAGAGGGTGTCCTCTGATCCTTGTTTCTCGCCGCAGGGCTGCATGCTCTGAAGCCTCTGAAATCACAGCTTGGTATAGCCTGTCCTCTGTTCATTTCAGGCCTTTCCTGGACTGACTGCATGTAACAGGTGTTCAGTACATGGGTATGAATGAATAAATGAGTGGATGGATGGATGGCTAGTAAAGCTGTGTAACTACTACTGAGTTCAAGGGGCAGGTACCAGCTGGCAAACACAGAGACAGAATTGAACCCCATAGTGGTCCTACCTTGGTGTCTAAGCTAAGTTGTAGTAGAATGAACTCCCCTGGGGGGAAAATCTCTGCCCTGTAACCCACTGGCTATGTGACTCCAAGTACATCACTTACTCTGAGATTTCATTTATTTGCTCATAAAATGATCAAAACAGATATTTTTTAAGAAAATGAAGAAGAATAATATCTATTTCATACAAATTTGATATTCTCCTTCTAAAAGAGCACCTGTCATGCACTGTGGTACATATTTGTTTTCATCTGTCATTCCCACTAGGCTGTGCCATCTTTGTGTCTGAATCACTCCTGTATCCTCAGAAAAGGGGCTTAATACATGTTGTTGAATTGAAATGAAACTAACAGATGGGATTGTGAAAGTGCAAAATACTGTGCAAGTACACTTAAAGTCACATCCAAAATAAGCTTCCTACTCAGCTAAAGAGTACTCCCTGTGCCAGAAAACTCCAAGTTTGTAATAAAAGTGAGATCAGTCTGTCAACAGCTTTATAATTTAATAAACATATTATTCCACAAGGTGGCATTTCATAATTTACTTCTCCCAACTTTTTATTTTGCATAATTTGTAAACCTATAGGAAACCCTAAAGAACAATACAATGAATACTCATATGCTTTTCACCTAGATTCACTGTTAACAATGTGCCATATTTTTTTGTTCTCTACACACACACACATACACACACATTTTTGATTCTTTGAAAGGAAGTTACAGACATCATAATACTTTCCTCCTAAATACTTCAGCATGTTATCTTCCAAGAACATGGATATTTCTTCTACATAAATTCAACATTTTCATGCTTAAGAAATTTTACCATATATTCAAAATTGTATTTAATACATTGTCCATATTCAAATTTCCCTGATCCTCTCAATAATCCCCATTGCATTATTCTCCCATTTCAGGATTTCATCAAGGATTACATATGGCAGTGAGTTGTCAGGTCTCTTTTGTCCCCTTTGATCCACAGCAGTCCCCCAACATGTTTCAACCTTCCTGACACTGACATTTTGAAGAGTCCAAAATGTCCCACAGTCTGTTCTAAGTCATAACGTTCCATCATAGAATTGGTCACAGAATCACAGAACATCCCCCAGTCTGAATTTGTCTGCTTATTTTCTCATGATTTGACTCAGATGGAGAATTCTTTTTTCTTTGTTTTGAGTCAGAGTTCCACTCTGTCCCCTAGGCTGGAGTGCAATGGCACGATCTCAGCCCACTGCAACTTCCACCTCCTGGGTTCAAGCAATCCTTGGACCTCAGCCTCCCAAATAGCTGGGATTACAGGTGTGCACCACCACGCCTGGATAATATTTGTATTTTTAGTAGAGACAGGGTTTCTCCACGTTGGCCAGGCTGGTGTCGAACTCCTGACCTCAAGTGATCCACCTACTTCAGCCTCCCAAAGTGCTGTCAGGTGGGGCATTCTTGGCCAAATCACTAGCTGGGTGGCACTTCCTTTTCATGATGTCAGCAAGAGGCGTGTGAAGCCAAGCTGTTCTATTATTGACAATGCCAAGTTTCATCACTTGCTTAAAAAGATGTCCATCATATTTCCCCATCATAAGTTACATTTTTTACATTTGTAATTAATAAGTAACCTGGGGAAGACACTTTGAAACTTTTTTTTTTTTTTTTTTTTTGAGATGGAGTCTCGCTCTGTCACCCAGGCTGGAGTACAGTGGTGCCATCTCGGCTCACTGCAAGCTCTGCCTCCCGGGTTCATGCCATTCTCCTGCCTCAGCCTCCCGAGTAGCTGGGACTACAGGTGCCCGCCACCACACCTGGCTAATTTTTTGTATTTTTGGTAGAGATGGGGTTTCACTGTGTTAGTCACTGTGTTAGTCACTCTGTTAGATCTCCTGACCTCGTGATCCAACCGCCTCGGCCTCCCAAAGTGCTGGGATTACAGGTGTGAGCCACCGCACCTGGCCAAAACATTTATTTTTATTAACTAAATTACAAATCTCCCTACTACCCATGTACAAAATACAAATACAAATTATGAAAAAAATAAGTCACTAAATATAGAACCAAGCAATTAAATTTACTTTGTGGTTGGTGTCCATTTGAAAAACTTATCAACTGAGCCAATTTTATAGACTTTTTTTTAATTGAGAAGAAATGATGGCAATTGAGTAAAATTCAACTGCAGTTTAGTAACTTAGTTTGACTTTTTTTTTACAAAATGAGGTACAATCCTCATAAAACAACCAAGGCCAGGGATGAAAATATAACCTAGCCAGCCTGAAAAGGGATCCTTTTAATCCTGGCCCAAAGAGTCCATCTGCCAATAGTTCAGCAAGAACACTTCTTTCTTTTGGGTTTGTCATCAACTTTGCTGAAAAACTCAGGCCCTGGCACTATCAGAAAGAGTGTGCTTGGTTTAGGTCTAAGGAGGATTCTCAGCTCCTCCTACTGGTTCCAGAAGTACCTGCTCACCTACAGGAGAGAAGGTGGATCACTCCAGAAACTTAGAGGAAGGGGCTCAAGAGGTCCCTAAGTCCCCTCTCACTCTAGCATCTCATTCTGAGGGGTACTCACTGCATTGCTGACAAGTTCTGGCCATTACAGGTTTCCTCCATGTTTGTCAAAAACTTTCTCTCATCAGCCCTCCTTCCCCTGTGGAGTACCACAGATTTCTACTCTTCGTCCCACATGGCAGCCTGCCCAGAAGTTAAATGCCCACGTCCTGTCTCCCTAGGTTCTTTTAAGCAATCGAGATTCAAGTCAGCAGGAGGCAAAGATTAGGGTGGAAACTGGAAAGGAGAGGAGAGAGTGTCTCACTTTCTAATGTAAAAGAACCACAGGAGCCTGAGAAATAAAATCTCTACACCAAAACTCAGTCTAAAGATTTGGGTCACCACAACAACTTGGAAAATGACAATCTTAATGAAAGATTTCAGGGAAAAAAAAAATGGTAAGACAAAGGGGAAGTTGTTAGGTATGACACCTAGATTTTATACTGATAAATTTTGAACTCTAGGGGAGGAAAGAGAAGGGTTGATGACATATGGCATAATTTTCAGTCCTTGTGGTCTTTAATCATTACTCCCTAAATAGATTTAAAGTGCAGAACTTGAGACCAAACTGCTACTCAAGAGCATTTTATCTACAACTAACAATTTACAAATAGATTTGGTGGTGACTATAAATAAACTGAAGTCAGCCAGAATCCAACAGCTCTGAGCTCAATTTCATAACTGAGTCTTGTAGTTTATCCTACTCTCTGTAATGACTTTCAACTGTCATGGATGTGTTTTGTCTGGGACCTGGTTCTCCTTGTAAAACTCACTTTTTCTCATTCACACTTTTTTGATAATTTACGAGAAAATTAGGTATGATATTCAATTCACTCACTGAACGGATGAGTAGCCTAAGAATGTGTCTGACAAACTTTACAGAACAAAGGAAATTCCATAGTCACGTTCTTCCAAAACAAAGAGATTTAACTAACTCAACTTTAATAACCAGCAACTGAGTTACCTAAATCCTCCTTCAATCTATTTATATTTTTTAGACCAAACAACTCCTAAAAATATATGGATTTTTATAAGTGGCTTACACCAGAATAGGCTTCAGCAAAATATTTCTCAGTGATGATAATTTGTCCTAAGTCAGATTCTAAATGATGTTATTGTCGCTTTTCATAAATAAGTTCATACCCTCCATCACACTCCAGTTTCCTCCTCTTGGCCAATATGCTTCTATCTAAAGAGTGTTAACATTTCTAGTCTGCACTCATAATGGTTCTTTCCAACCTTTAATTGTCATATCTATTCCCTTCTCCCTCTGTTACATCTTTCTTAGGATTCAGGATCCTTGGCTAACTCACAGTTTTACTTAAGGCTGAAATTATCTTTTGCTGCTTTTCCAATGCCCTTACTCATGTCAGGACACTTCAGAAACCTTTCTGACTACATATCTAAAGGGCATAATGAAGCTCACTTAAAATGGCTCAGTATGTTCACTTTTATTAGTCAGAATATTTATTTTGGGAATGAGCTCTATGTTAGAGTGTCACTTCAAATCAGCCGGGCTACAGATTAAATATTCTTCTTGAAACTTGCCCTTTGCCCAAAAGCTGCCTTTGCTTTCTGAACACTATATCCCTTAATTTGGTAGTTGTTGTACCGTGGTCTGGGGTGTCTGGAAAATCAAAGGGGATATTTTGTTGGTTGTCACAATTACAAACCCAAATAAGGTAAGAGGCTGTGCATCTGCAGAGGCACCAACCCGCACTCTAAGAAGGTCACAGTTCCAGGATTAGGAGGCCCTTCTCTGGGTGCTTAGATGTAGCACAAGGGACTCTGGGCAACTGTCCAGAGTCAGGCCAGAGAGGAGGCCATGGTGCAGGTGTCTGTCTTTTTTGCTTGACTTCCAAGGATCTGAATCCCCTTCGCACCGTATGAATCTTGCTGAGAATAGAATGCAACTCCAACTTTAGAAGCTGAAAATACCAGCTTTTTCAGCTCCCCTGGCAGGTAAGGCAGCAGGAATGTACACCCTGGGCTCAGTGAATTGCATGATTCCTTCCAAGCGTCTGTATCTAGAGCAAGTGATGCAAAAAGGCAGAGACACTGAAGAATTCTTTCTGGAAGTGGCTGTGATGGCAGCACTCCAGGGACATCTCACTTCCAGGGACAGTGGCTGATCCCAACAGGGGTGTGCTGAGTCCCCTGTCCAGGCTCAGGGCTGACATGCGGTCAGGACTAGCCATGGCAGGTAGCGTTCGAACACAGTCGTGTCCTCACAGGTGGGCTCTGTGCCTTCTGCTGCTGGGTGGTCCTGACTGTGCTGCTTCCTTCACTTCTGCTCATTTCTGGGCCTGATTCTCCATGCTCCTCAAACTCCCACCACTTCCCACCTTTGCTCCCTCCACCCTCAATGAGTCCTGTTTTTCTTTCACTAGCAAAATCAAAACCACAAAAAAAGGAATGGCTTCCTTTACTTTCCCAAGTCTACGAATGCATTTGCATCTGTACATCTGCTCCTTCTCTCCAGACGGAGGAAGGAAGGAACCTCTTCCTGTCAAAAGCCAATCCCTCCCTCCTCTTGCTGAATTGCACTCCCCTGCCTTCTGTTGGACCCACCCATCATCGGCTGGCAAATGTCTCTCCCAACCCAAAGAAAAGAAAACACCTCTCCTTCCATCCAGATCCTCTTCCAGCCCTACCCCACCTCTCTTCTCCCAACACATCCACACCTCAACCGCTGTGCGGGGACTCACTCCCCTCTGCTCCTCCAATTCTCTCAGAGTTCAGGTCCCCGTCCAGGCTCGCCTCCCTCCACACTCTACTTCCATCTTACACCACCGATGATTGATGTAAATCTCCAGCCCAGACTTCTCACATAGACTTCAGTGCCGGATTTCCTGGAGGCATGGCACTTCCGCCCCAACTCAGCGTGACCCAAACTGAAGCTTGACCCCAGTCCCCTGGAGCCTGATAACTCCTACTTAACCTCAGGCCTCCGAGGAGCAGTCCCTCTAGGTAGTTGTCTGCATTCTGTGCTTGATGCAGCACTGCACTTCTCCTTTAAAACACTCCTCACAAGAGTGATTAAATAATCAAATCTAGAATGCACATGGCCTTATGAATACAAGACACGCACTCAGTCTTCCTGCTCACTCCTCACCTGCAGCAGGAATCCTCTGAGCGCATGCTACTGTGGGCCAGGGCAAGGCAGGTATCCTGCCTGGATGAGGGCGATGCTGGGAGTCAGCCAGAACCCTAAGGATTCCACTTACTTGGTGTAAAACAGGACAGCTCAAAGTCACTTTCACTGTGATAAGAAGGCACATCCCAGGTGAACTCTTGGATCAGGATGTCGGAACTTCCCTTGAGTTCCAAATGCCCCCACATAAATGCTCTGGATCTCCCAAGGACCCCAGCAGGCATTTTTCATAGCAGAACAAATGTGTGGGTCAGAGTGACACTGCAGGGCAGGGGGGTTAAGAAAGGTCACCACGGAATGGGGTGAGGGAAGGTGGCTGGGAAGTGGAGTGCAGGTGGATTCCATGCCCAACGCACACCAGAACTGGGTTTCTGTCCCATCAGCATAGGCTGGGAGCCAGGTGACTTGACTGGAATGTCCCTGAGCCTCAGTTTCCTGAAATCTAGCTCTGGGATGTCACTGCTGGGAACTAGGGCAGGGATGGCAGCCTACCCCAGAAAGGACATGGAGTATAACAGGAGTCAGGGAGGTGGACAGGTAAGCCAGACAGATCCGCCTCAGAAGGTGTGGGTTAAACAGAGAAACTGAAGCCAGCAGTCTTGGCTCTGGGCACATTCAGCGAGCCTGGGGACAGCATATCCTACTCTGTCCACTGGAGGAGGGGACTAATGGTGAGGGTGGGGGAAGCATTTTCCATGCCAGCAAGGACTATCCCACTAAAAACAATCCAGCTATTTCTTGGGGAATTAGGTCTGGGTCTTAAGAGGGTAGGTGGTAGTGGCTGAGCATTCTGGAGAGAGGCCTCTGGGCTGGAGTATGGGAAACCCCAAGGTCCCTCACCCCCAGCGTCCACACAACGACAGGTCTTGCCCTGCACACCTTCCTTGGACCCAGCTCCACCCCTTCCCTTAATCTCTCATCCCTTTGTCTTCCTTCCTTAAGCTCTTCCCAATCCTGGGAGCCTTTTGCGCTCCCTGTAATCCAAAGCTACACAGAGAGGATTTAGGATTTAGGATTTTCCCCCAAGATCAGTATTGGCTTCTACCACTCTATCTTGCAAATGTGAAATATTAAAGCTTTTATAACTACATGGGACTAGATGAGATTTTTGGGCATAGCTTAAAGGAGAATTCTAATTTGTAACATTTTTATTGGAAAAAATGCAATTTAAGTTTGAAATATCTGATGTAACTTTCGGTACACACCTCATTTATACTTGTATATGATTTCCCCCAAGGCAATATTATATAAAATAATCTAATGTTGAAATGGGACAATATCGGCCGGGCGCGGTGGCTCAAGCCTGTAATCCCAGCACTTTGGGAGGCCGAGACGGGTGGATCACGAGGTCAGGAGATCGAGACCATCCTGGCTAACACGGTGAAACCCCGTCTCTACTAAAAATACAAAAACTAGCCGGGCGAAGTGGCGGGCGCCTGTGGTCCCAGCTACTCGGGAGGCTGAGGCAGGAGAATGGCGTAAACCCGGGAGGCGGAGCTTGCAGTGAGCTGAGATCCGGTCACTGCACTCCAGCCCCGGCGACAGAGTGAGACTCTGCCTCAAAAAAAAAAAAAAAAAAAAAAAAAAAAAAAAAAAAAAAAAAAAAAAAGAAATGGGACAATATGATCAATGTGAAAGATCGTCTCACTAATTGACCATACAAATACCACCCTGTAGTCGTCAAAAGCAAAGAAATAGATGCATATCCAGCAATATGGGTGAATCCACATAATAGAAAGCACAGGAAAATTGAAAATGTCAAACTAGATGTGATAGCACATTTATACAAAGTTTAAAAATACATACATAAAAAAAGCACTTCATATTTTATGGGCAGTGTATTGTAATGGTTGAGAGTGCAGAATTTGGAGCCAGAATGTCTGGTGCTAGTTTCCAAGCTGTGCCATCTCTTAAGAAATTAAGCTTTGAGATTCACTCAATCTCCTTGTGCCTTACTACCCTTGTCTGTATAAAGAAATAATAATAATACTTAATGTTGAAGGTTTTGAAAGGGCCCAATAAAAACCATCCCTCATCCCTATCTGGTTCTGAACCAATTAAGAAGTAAGAAAGAGGAGCAGGGCAGATGAGGACAAAAGACCATATTTCTGGGGAAGCGGGTCTTAGAGGATGCAGGTTGTAGTTGCTGATACACCCTGTGGCTGGGCAGCCCATGTGCTTCACTTAAGCAGAGAAGAGCACTGGGCTGCCCCCAAGGGAGGAGGCAGAGGTGTGCATGCCCAGCTCTAGACTCCACACTCACCATCTGGCAGAAAATGGGCAGAGAAAGGCTGGGAGCATGTCCAGGGGGTCCCTCTGCATGGAAAGACATCAGAGCACATGCAGCACACACGGTCGGCATGAGGAGTAAGAGCCCATTCCTGCGGGACTCTCGACACAGAGCACAGCACACAGTAGGTGCTCAGCCCACAGCAGTGAGCGCTGCTCAAGGGATAAGCGTGTTTAAGGATAAGTAGCAAAGAGGTTAGAGCAGGTGTTTACAAAGGAGAAGGGATCAGGAGTGGGGATCTTAGACAAGAGACGAAAACAGAAATAAAACAAGATACAGGCACAGCTCACAACACGCTAGGAACCAAGACGTATGAGCAGCTCACTCCTAGAAGCCAACATGCATAGCTCTACAATTCTCTAATGACTTCTTCCTATGGAGACAGAATGACTCAAAACTAAACGGAACAGCAGTCTCTAGTAATCACAAAATATATATTGCTGCATGTTCTAGTCAAATGACTTGGCAAAAATCCCAGGGAATCTTTTGAAATGTCTGTCAGCCCCTAGTCCTGGTTCCAGGCCAGCCTCGGGAGCCACCTTTGGTTCAGGGTGGAGAGAATATGGCACCACAGGGAGAACCTCATAAATGCAATTGCCAATGGGCACATGTACCCAAGGCAGAGTCACATGCAGTCTATGAGGAACCCTTTCCTTCTTGTGGTTTTGGCAGTCAGTACTTGAGATTCTTTAACTCATTCTTGTTAGCTAAGAGAAATAGGTACATTAACTGCCTCACTGGTAAAGAAAGAAGACAGCTTCCACTTGAATTGCAATTCAATTGCCCAGGGAATAAATCCACCCCAAATTTGGGAAACCTTTCTGAGCTTTAAAATATCCATCTGGAAGGCCGGGTCCTACTCCTGCCAGCCATCCAGATCCCACGGCTCTGCCTTGTATCTCTATGACCCTGTAAACTTCTGGCTTCTTTTCTCAGCATTCTATTCAGGCTGGAAAGACCTTTCCATAAACTAAACCCAGGACTGGTTGCTCCTTGAAACTCCTGGTGCACAGGCACAAAGGCCTAAAGATGGCCACATGGGGCTGTCTTTTTATTGTAGTTCAGTCAGAATCTCAGTTTCTGTTCGTGGAGTTCTAAAAGGAAATCTTTGGTTTTTTTTCTGCTCCATTCCAGGGAATCAATTTGGAAAGTTCTGTCCATCTGCCTTTTGTCCTACAACTAAGGAACTGAGGATAGTTATAGGCACTCTCCATCAGAATGGAGTTTGTGTCTGTCATGGTAAGTTCACTGTGGTTGCAGTGACCATCCATGCCAAAACCTCAGTGACTTCAAACAATATGTTTGCATCTCACCCATGCCCCATGTGTACTGAAGGTGGGCTCTGCTCCATGCTCTTCTCACCCAAGGACACAAACTGATGGAGGCTGTATTGTCTGGGACATCACTGAGGCAGAGGGAAGGAACTGTGGTGCATGGGGAACCAAAGCAGGCCCCAAGGTCACGTTTTCTGTTAAAGACACAGGACGTTCAGAATACCCTGAGGCTGGAAGGAGACCTGGAAATCCTAGTGAGCCAGGAGTACAGACAATGATGCTTAGGTGACCCCGCTGCATACCAATTTGGCCCCACTGGCTAAGTTGGAAATCAGTGGTGGTAGAAGTTGAGACTTCAGAGATGTTGCGTCACTTTTTCTTCACTCACACGTCCCACGCTGGCCATGGAGGATCACCGTGGCTGAGAGAAGACAGAGTGTATCCCTGACGCAGGGAAAGTGTTACTCTGAAACTTAAGTGTACATTAGAAGCAACCAGAAAGCATGTTAAAACTCAGATTCCCAGGCTATAATCCCGGAAATTCGAACTCAGTAGAAATTCAGAGAGCTCAAATTCGGTAGATCAGCAGGAAGTACTGATGATCAGTACTCATGACCTTGACTCGTGATCAGGTAGCCCTGGTCATGACAGTCTAGTAGAGATGACCAGCCATTCCAGTCTGCCTGGGACTGTCCTGGTTTTAGCACTAAAAATCCTGCATTTCCAAAATCCCTCAATCTCAGGCAAACTGGGATAACTGGTCACCCTATGAAAAGGGCCCAATAAACTCCGATTTATCTTCTAAAGACAAATGGAAAAGGTCCTTTTTTGCGAAACCTTCCTGAAATGGTTTGGCTATGTCACCACCCAAATCTCATCTTGACTTGTAGCTCCCATAATTCCCACATGGTATGGCAGGGACCTGGTAGAAGATAATTGAATCATGGAGGGAGTTTTTCCCATACTATTCTCATGGTAGTGAATAAGTCTCACAAGACCTGATGGTTTTATAAGGGGAAACCCCTTTTGCTTGGTTCTCATTCTGTCTTGTCTGCTGCCATGTAAGACATGCTTTTCGCCTTCTGCCATGATTGTGAGGTCTCCCCAGCCACGTGGAACTGTGAGTCCATTAACTCTTTTTCTTTACAAATTACCCAGTCTCAGGTATGTCTTTATCAGCAGCATGAAAACGGACTAATACACTTCCTAAAATATTCCAAGCAAAGATAATACCTTCCTCCATGGTAGTTACACTTATCAGGGATACCATAATCTTTGTGCATGCATTTGACTCTCCAGGAAGCATGTGAAACCCCAGAAGGCAAACGCTGCCCACTGAACTAGAAACCCAGGCCTCCTCTGCTTGGCTCCCTGGGCTGCTGATTAGTCCCAAACCTGGAGCTCTATCTGCTGGGATTCTTCAGCTTGAGGAAATGCAAGTCAAGAGAGGATAGGTGGGCAGGTGATTGCAGTGGCAAATAAAAGGCAAAAACAGTGGCATCTGCCAGAAGGATTAGTCAAGCAGAATCATTAAATTAATAGTAAGAAGGACAAGGAAGAGGAGAACTAGCACTTGTTGAGGATTTAGTTTATGCCAGATACTAATGCTTACATGTTTTGTGGCCTTTACAACACCCTAGTATGTCAGTACTATTATTATCTCTAATTTCTAGATGCAGAAGCTGAAGTTTGGAGAAGACACATGGCATGTTTACAGTTACACAGTAAGTAGGTAACAAAGCAAGGACGTAAACCTACATCTAGAGGATTCCAAAGCCTGTGCTCTGAAGCAATTAGTTTCCCTGGTATCCCAAACAGCTACAGGGTGAGATAGAGCCAAGGCAGGGGAGTTTGATGCTGAAAACCTGCCTGCCCTGCAGGTCCCTTCTTCAAGGAGCCTTTCCTCCCTGAGTGGTTCCACGAGGGATTGCTGCACAGACTGATTTTCCAGCACCCTCATGAACATACCCAAGAAAGCCAATTTCTATTTATTGATCAAACGGAAGGAATAGAAAGAGTTAGCTGGCTGTGAGAAGTTTTACCCCAATCTTCAGGTCTGTGTGTCCCTAACATACCACGTTCATTCCCACCCTCAAAGTCATTTGGGAGGCTTTGCCCCCTCCTCCTCCTGGACCCCACCTTTCTTTTTTTTTTTTTTTTTTTTTTTTTGAGACGGAGTCTCGCTCTGTCGCCCAGGCTGGAGTGCAGTGGCCGGATCTCAGCTCACTGCAAGCTCCGCCTCCCGGGTTTAGGCCATTCTCCTGCCTCAGCCTCCCGAGTAGCTGGGACTACAGGCGCCCGCCACCTCGCCCGGCTAGTTTTTTGTATTTTTTAGTAGAGACGGGGTTTCACCGTGTTAGCCAGGATGGTCTCAATCTCCTGACCTCGTGATCCGCCCGTCTCGGCCTCCCAAAGTGCTGGGATTACAGGCTTGAGCCACCGCGCCCGGCCCCCACCTTTCTGCACCAAAGCTCTCGCCTCTTCCCCACTGCCCATCCTGCTGCTAGCCCCAGCCTTTGCCTCAGCTCCTCTCTTCCCTCTGAGCCCTTCCAGCCTCTGGCTGCTCAGAATGTGGCCCACAGACCAGCAACCTTGGCCTCACCAGGGGGGCGTCTTAGAAATGCAGGATCTGCAGGCACAGCCACACCTTGTGAATCAGAATCATCATTTTAATAAACGATCCAGATGCACTTTAAGGTTTGGGAAGTGCTGGTTCAGCCCATAATATACACCCTTTTTCCATCAGAATCACATTGCCAGGGCTGCCCTTTCTCCTAAGGAAAGCTGATCTCATGTGACTCTGAAGTCAATGTATCACCTCTTCTAAAGACATTAGCCTTTTATCTCATTTTTTATAATTTCAACTATTACTTTAGATCCAGGGCGTGCACGTGCAGGTTTGTTACATGGGTATATTGCATGATGCTGAGGTCTAGGGTACAACAGATCCCATCATCCAGGTAGTGAGCATAGTACCCAGTAGTTTTTCAACCCTTTTCCCCTCCCTCCCTCCTCTAGTAGTCCCCAGTGTCTGTTGTTGCCATCTTTAAAGACATTAGCCTTTTAAAAAAGCTTTATCCTCAGCTAAAGGAATTCCAGGCTCGTGGGAAACCTACTCTTGCCTCCTGAAATTACACCATGCCAACGGCTGCCAGACCATCTCCCTGGAAAGCTGGCCCTGTTTTCCTGCCTGTGAAGTGTATGTCTTCTTCACGCCATGACTACACACCAGTTTGGGGAGCAAAGTAATTGTCTTCAGGTAGTTAGTACAAAGTATGGTGTATTTGTGCAGGTCTATCTGCTATAGGATAATACATTGAGCAAAGAATTTCACTGTAGAACATGCTTTAGTCCCCAGCTGTCCTCCAAAGCAAGCAATAAATCTTAAAAAGAAGAGAAATAATGGCTAGGAAGAAGTACAACGTGGGTAGGAGGGGTGTTTTAAAAGAATGCCTTAAGACAAATGTCATGTTCTAGATGCTTAGGATGAATCCCTGTATATTTAGAATCCCACTCTCAGCAAGCAACACACATGTTATTATCCCACTGTCACTGGAAACATTTAAGAGCAAAAGAAAAGTTTCTCTGGGAATGAAGTAGTACAATAGCTCTTGAGGTCTTATAATTAAAGCATATATTTGCTCAAGGGGAAAACAACCAAATCAATTTTAAAAGGCAACAGCTGAGTAAAAGCAAGTTCTTTGTCCATTAGAGGTTGTAAAAGGAAAATTATAACCTGGCACCGCCTTCAGACAGCCTTTGATGCTCAGTCATTCGACTTGCTGTTGAGCTTCTCTGTAACAATCCACTTAGAAAAAAACCAAGAGGCCGGGCGCGGTGGCTCAAGCCTGTAATCCCAGCACTTTGGGAGGCCGAGACGGGTGGATCACGAGGTCAGGAGATCAAGACCATCCTGGCTAACATGGTGAAACCCCGTCTCTACTAAAAATACAAAAAACTAGCCGGGCGACCTGGCGGGCGCCTGTAGTCCCAGCTACTAGGGAGGCTGAGGCAGGAGAATGGCATGAACCCGGGAGGCAGAGCTTGCAGTGAGCTGAGATCCGGCCACTGCACTCCAGCCTGGGCAACAGAGCGAGACTCCGTCTCAAAAAAAAAAAAAAAAAAAGAAAAAAGAAAAAAACCAAGAAATAAGCCTTGGTAAGCTCATAAAGTTAGAGTGTCTTCCGCAGAATTGCACTATACTTCTGAAAATGACTCAGAAATATTTAACACTATAAATAAAAAAAGCAATACTTCTGTATGAATATACAAATTTTTTGGGCTTAGAATAATCATAAAGGTAAAATATGCCTGGACAGCATATTCTAAGTAAGAAAAAATGCATCACTGAAATGAAAACAGCAATTGTATTTCACTGTTTCATCAATATATTGCTTGTATTCATCTACATCCCATTTTGTTTAAGAAAAAAAGAGTGAAGGCTGGGTGCAGTGGCTCATGCCTATAATCCCAGCACTTTGGGAGGCCAAGGCAGGCGGATCACCTGAGGTCAGGAGTTCAAGACCAGCCTGGCCAACATGGTGAAACTCCATCTCTACAAAAATACAAAAATTAGCTGGGCGTGATAGCGGGTGCCTGTAATCCCAGCTACTCAGGAGGCTGAGTCAGGAGAATCGCTTGAGCTGGGGAGGCAGAGGTTGCAGTGAGCCAAGATCGCACCATTGCATTCCAGCCTGGGTAACAGAGCGAGACTCCATCTCAAAAAAAAAGTCAAAAACAAAGAAAAGAAAAGAAAAAAAAGAAAAAAAGAGCAGGAAGGAGATTGAGGTCAGTGTATAAGGATGGAAAGAAAATGGCAATGTGAAATTACCAAAAATCAAAAACAAAAAAAAGGAGTAAAAGCAAAATTACAGATAGGGATGAAATGTTGAACCCATAATGAGGTTTGCACACAAAATAATGCAGGCCGTGAAGCTCTGTCCACCTGTATGGTGGAGCCATACATTTGACCCTGTGCTTCTAGTAGCCAGCAAAAAGAGGGAAACATAATCCCAGGGTCCATACATTTTTGTTTTATTTTGTTTTTTAATGTCCCAAAGAAGCACAACTATTCCGGGACTAAAGGGATTGTCCAGATGGATCTTTGCAGGGGAACACAGTGGGCGGTGATGAACAACATCATGACAGCATCCTGCAAGAGGGACAGCAATTATGACCAAACACCCACACGGGTCATGAGCATTCCAGCTAAGCCCAGCACAGACAGGACAGGAGCGTCACGTACATTGCCATCACACAGCGCCTAAGGCTGGCTCTGGCACCAGACTGGGGGGAGCAAATCCTGGGTCTATCCCATACAACCCTGTGAGGCTACAAAACATCTCTGGGCTTCCCTTTTCCCCTTTTAGAATGTGGGGACCCACCTCATAAGCTTGTGGTGAGGATTAAATGAGTTAATAATGGTAAAGTGCTTAGGTCAATTTCTAGCATGTGAATTACGTTAACAGTAAATTTATGTTGTATCTGCCATATATATATAATCATTCTTAAATTCTAAATGATTACCTTTTGAAGCAGATGTTGAAGAGTTTTCGAAGACTTACAAGATTATCTACCACAAAAGAGCAACATACTTTCTCCCGACCATCTATTTTTGAAATATTTAAATTAATACAGTTAATACTCTAAATATAAATGACCAAAGATCCAACCTTTTCATTATTTCTTCAGTGTGTTCTAAGTTATAAAAGACAAATCTTTTTACTATCTGTTGCATATGTATGGCTTTGGTATGTGAGGGACATATGAGAATAGGGCAGACACAAGCAAGGAAGTCTGTATCTTCATTCGTTCGTACATGAAGTATCCATTTGCTGGATTATTTCTATACACCAGACATTTTCCTAGGTGTTGGGGATATACAAAGGGACAGAATATTATTCTGTACTCCAGTCATAATTCAATTGAGATCTCTCTTTCTCTCTCTCCACACGCACACACACACATACACACACACTGAATACATCATATGCACTTTTTAAAAACTTCAGTATGGTCACCCCTCAATACTTTCCTTTATTTTTTTTTCCAGACAGAGTCTTGCTCTGTTGCCCAGGCTGGAGTACAATGGTACAATCTCCGCTCACTGCAACCTCTGCCTCCTGGGTTCAAGTGATTCTCCCGTCTCGGCCTCCTGAGTAGCTGGGACTATAGATGCACGCCACCACACCTGGCTAATTTTTGTACTTTTAGTAGAGACAGGGTTTCACCATGTTGGCCAGGCTGGTCTCGAACTCCTAATCTCAGGTGACCCGCCTGCCTCGGCCTCCCAAAGTACTGGGATTACAGGAGTGAGCCAGTGCACCAGCATTTTCCCTTCATTCTTTAAGAGATGACAACTGGAAAGCTTTGGCAAATTTCAACCAGTAGAAAAGCAAGTCAGAATACTGCATGTCACTCATAGTCCCAGCGATAGTCAGAACCTCCTAGAAGGAAGTGATTGAGGAGAGCTTAATAAAGAACCTACAGCATTGACAAAGTCGTGGGCAGTGGGAGGGAAGACTTCTGGTGATGGGGAAGCATCTCAGAGCTAAGAAGATCTGAGAACCTCTCCTACCCTCAGCTGAAGGGCAAGGAGAGAGAACAGATGCTGGATCCCAGACAGAGCTAGAACCTTACAGTGAGTTGCCTGCCAGGAGCCAAGATCCCCATTAGGATGAAACAGCTGGGATACTGCAGCCTATGGGCCAACAGAGGCAGCTGGGGGACCAAATGCCCCATTGTCTTTGCTCTCCTACTCCCTGAACACCTGGGATACCTCCCCCCAAGCCTGTTGCTGCTGTCCAGGAAGGTCACCAGCCTGGGTCACTGGGCACAGAATGGGGGGTGAGTGGACAGAGAGAAGGGAGACTATCTGGGTCACAAGAGGGCTTGGGCTGCTTAAATTTTCAAATAATTAACCAATGTATCTTGAACCACATCACCAAATCTGAGCAAGAGAAGAGACGTGAGGTAGCAGAGAAGAGGAGGCCTTTTCAGGATGGGACGACGATAGCTCTGAAGAAAAAGTTCAGTAGGCCAGGCACCAGTGGCTCACAGCTGTAGTGCCAGCACTTTGGGAGGCCGAGGCAGGAGGATCACTTGAAACCAGGAGTTCAAGACCAGCCTGAACAACATAGTGAGGCCCTATCTCTACACAAATAAAATCAATAGTTGGGTGTGGTGGCACGTGCCTGTGCTCCTAGCTACTGGCGTGGCTGAAGCAGGAGGATCACTTGAGCTCAGGAGTTCCAGGCTGCGGTGAGCTATGATCCACACCACTACATTCCAGCCTGGGCAACAGAGCAAGATCCTGTCTCAAAAATAAAAGAAAAAAGAAAGAAAATAAAAGTTACAGTACATGGCCTAGAGCAGCACTACTCAAAGTGTGGTCCATGGACCAGTGCTGGTCCAGGAACTGTTTGTTACTCATCCACAATGAAACAAGGGGCCATGGGAGGTGGCTCACGCCCATAATCCAGTACCTTGGGAGGCCAAGGCAGGTGGATCACCTGAGGCCAGGAGTTTGAGACCAGCCTGGCCAACATGGAGAAACCCCATCTCTAGTAAAATTACAAAAATTAGCCAGGTGTGATGGCATGTGCCTGTAGTCCCAGCTACTGGGGAGGCTGAGGCAGGAGAATGGCTTGAACCCAGGAAGTGGAGGTTACAGTGAACCAAGATCACACTACTGCCGTCCAGCCTGGGAGACAGAGCAAGACTCCATCTCAAAAATCAATCAGTCAAACAAGGAAAGAAATCGAGAGTCAGCATTTAGAAAGCCTTAAAAACAATTTAAAAGAGTAAGCTGATATCTGTTAAATCTGGTTTTTTAAATGAGGCTTATACTTTGTCTTTAGGTTTTATTCCAACTTTTCTGGACTTTGGCCTAGACAAAGAATTCATGACTGAGACCTCATAAGCACAAGCAACAAAAACAATAATATATAATTGGGACCTAATTAAACAAAAAGCTTCTGCACCGCAAAATAAATAATCAACAGAGTGAACAGACAACCTGCAGAATGGGAGAAAATATTTGCAAACTTTGCATCTGACAGGGGACTAATATCCAGAATCTACAAGGAACTCATTTCAACAACAACAAATAAATAACCTAATTAAAAAGTGGGCAATGGGCCGGGCACGGTGGCTAACTCCTATAATCCCAGCACTTTCAGAGGCCGAGGCAGGCAGATCACTTGAGGCCAGGAGCTCAAGACCAGCCTTGCCAACATGGCAAAACCCCATCTGTATTAAAAATACAAAAAGTAACCAGGCACAGTGGCAGACGCCTGTAATCCCAGCTACTGGGGAGGCTGAGGCACGAGAATCGCTTGAACCTGGGAGGCAGAGGTGCAGTGAGCTGAGATCACGTCACTGAACTCCAACTGGGCAACAGAGCAAAATCCTGTCTCAAAAAAAATAAAAAATAAATAAACTGGGGCTTGTGTGAACACTATAGCCATCTATCCACAGAAGCAAGTAGGGGCAACCCAAGCCAGGTGTCAGGCCCACCTGCTCTAAATACCAGGCACCTTCAGGCCCAGCCCTGCCCAGGGCCTAAGCCAAAAGACACCCAACCCTGGCAGTGCGGGTGCGATGCCCTCCCCATGAAACACAGAGATTTACACAACAGCCGTCCACACAGTCTTCCTGCCCTTGCCTCACTCCACAGCAAGGAGGCTGGACTGTGCTCTCATGTGCTTTATCTCGCCTGGGCCAGGCTCTGGCTGGGCATTCTTGCCCTCATTAGAGCTGTGCCAGCTGCTCTGCCCACCTGGGACCCTGTGCTGGAGACAACACCTGGATTTCAGCTGCCTGAGCCCACCTGGATGGCAATTTAAACTGATTCCAACAAGGGGAAGAGTACTGCATCTCCCAGCTCTGGGCTTCCTTGCCCGACTCGCCCTCCCCATCTCTTTGGGAGCTCCCAGGAGCTCCCAGGATACTTGGTGCAAAAGGCAGCTCGAGGGATGGTGAGAGTCTGCCCAGCAAGGATGACTGTGAGGGGAGGGGAAAGAACTGAATGTTCCATGCTGGTTATGCTGGTTATTCTGTGATGCTGAGGAGCGATAAAGGTAAACACACAATTTTATCATTCAAAGTGTTTAAAACCTATGGAACAGAGTATGTTATGCATGGTGCGCTGAATCTGGAATTCCTAAGCCATAGAATGTTTGCATTTGTGGTTTGAAAATTAAAGAGAGAAGTGCAATAGCTCAGGAATTTGCTTTCAAATGAGAGAGACACGGGCACATAAAACATCCTTATCTGCAGGCTGCCAAGACCAAAGGGAACCTTGTGAGGAAGAGCAGCAGGAGTTGCCAGGTGGAGGAGACAAAACCTGGCCCCTCTGGTCTAGAGTGAGCTGTGGGATTCCTGGGGAGGCAGGATGGTCACACTGTCTGTGCCCCGAGGCCACTTGGGGGACCTAGTACAACTGTCCTAGACAGGCAAAGAGCTTGGTCTTGCTGGAGCCCCGCTTATGGGGGAGCCCCAGACCTCCTTAGCTCACTCCCCACCCACCTCCACTCCCCTCTCTGCACACACACCCCCAGCGACTCAGCACGCCACCACTCTGCCAAGGACACAGCATGGCGCCCTCGTCAAGGCTGGCAGTGACCACCAGAAAAGAATGGTGGGTTAGGCCAGGCACAGTGGCTCATGCCTGTAATCCCAGCACTTTGGGAAGCCGAGGAGGGTGGATTGCCTGAGGTCAGGAGTTCAAAACCAGCCTGATCAACATGGTGAAACCCCATCTCTACTAAAAATACAAAAAAATTAGCTGGCTATGGTGGCCCATGCCTGTAATCCCAGCTACTCAGGAGGTTTTGGCAGGAGAATCACTGGAACCTGGGAGGCGGAGGCTGCAGTGAGCCGAGATCATGCCACTGTACTCTAGCCTGGGTGACAAAGCAAGACTCTGTCAAAAAAATAAAAATAAAAAGAATGGTTGGCCGGGCACGGTGGCTCAAGCCTGTAATCCCAGCACTTTGGGAGGCCGAGACGGGCGGATCACGAGGTCAGGAGATCGAGACCATCCTGGCTAACACGGTGAAACCCCGTCTCTACTAAAAAATACAAAAAACTAGCCGGGCGAGGTGGCGGGCGCCTGTAGTCCCAGCTACTCGGGAGGCTGAGGCAGGAGAATGGCGTGAACCTGGGAGGCGGAGCTTGCAGTGAGCTGAGATCCGGCCACTGCACTCCAGCCTGGGCGACAGAGCAAGACTCCGTCTCAAAAAAAAAAAAAAAAAAAAAAAAAAAAAAAAGAATGGTGAGTTATACTGTTATACTTAGAAAACGCGGTTTGGTTTGGTTCTTGTTTTTTCCTAAAGTAAGGAAATGCAATGGGAGTAGAAAGTGAAAAAGAGAGACAGGTGAATCACAGAAACAGGAATAGTGGAAAAAGAGGCATCAGGAAGGAAAGAGTGAAGGAAGACCATTTGGTGGTGCAGGAAGGCTGCAGGGTCACAGGTATGAGAAGGAGCAGGGGCTCTGTGGGGGCTGGGCAGATGCCCTGAGGACGGCGGGCAGAGGAGAAGAGTTGCCAGGCACAGTTGACTCCCCTGAGACGCCACATTTAACTCAAGCTTCCATGAACTATCATGAAGAATTCATGAAATTCAGTGTTTCCTTATATATGCTTGCCATTAATAGTAATAGGAAAATGGCCATGATTTAAAGCCCAAATGTGCTTGAAATTGCAAAAGTTTCACAAGGGAAGAAGCACATAAAGTAGTTTTCAAGATTAGCTAAGGAATGAAATATGCTCTTTTTAAAAAATCAATTTCCATTTACTGAGTATTTTTCTGATTCTGTTGGCATTGAAAGATCTCTAGCAAGCCAGCCTCATTCTGAGACAAAACAGTCAGAAGCTCATATCAGGAGGACAGGGTGGCAGGAGGTGAGATAGGGCAAGGAGGGCATCAGGAAATAGTTCATACTGGGGAGACAGAGGACATCAGGAAAACTCCAAGGAAGCTTTTTCATTGATAACTCAGATCCTACCAGAAATCATTGTTCCTTTTGTCCTCTTTCTATAGAACCTTTTATTTTCTCCAAAGACAAAACAGCTTTATTGTATTTCTAATTCTAAAAGTAATACATGCTCATTGTAGAAAATACAGATGTATATGTATATACCATTGACTACTACTCAGCCATAAAAAGGAATGAATTAATAGTATTCGCAGCAACCTGGATGGGATTGAAGACTATTATTCTAAGTGAAGTAACTTAGGAATGGAAAACCAAATATCATATGTTCTCGCTCATATGTGAGAGCTAAGCTATGAGGATGCAAAGGCATAAGAATGACACAATGGACTTTGGGGACTTGGGTGAAAGGGTGGGAGGGGGATGAAGGATAAAAGGCTACAAATTGGGTGCAGTGTATACTGCTTGGGTGATGGATGCACCAAAATCTCACAGATCACCACTATAGAACTTACTCATGTAACGAAACACCACCTGTTCCCCCAAAACCTATAGAAACAAAAATTTTTTAAAAAATACAGATAGTATAGATAACATGGACTGAGTTCTTACAGCATGTAAGGCACTATTCTGAGAGCTTTTTCTGTATTATCTGATTAATTTCTCACAAGAACCCTCCTAGGCTGGTGCTAGATTTATCCCTGTATTTCAGATGAAGATACTGACCCTGAGACATTAGTTAGATCATCCGGTTACACACAGCTAGGAAGCTGTGGAGTGAGATGTTTACCTAGGTAAAAACCCAGAGCCAGCAAGCTGACATACACTGTGAGATTTACAGAAGAAAGTAAAAATCCCCGATGATCTCCCCATCCACCGAGAAACACTCTTAGCATATTCAAGTATCTCTTTCCTCACTTTGTTCTTTGCTTATACAGGCACATTATTTTTTCCTACTAAATGTGATCATTCCATACGATCTAGCTAGTTTACATATAGTTTTGGTCTGTTTCTTCACCATATAGTATGGACACATGTTGTGTCGATAAAGACCATTCTATGGCACCATATGGTGCCTATTAATCCACTAACTGAGTCAGTCCCCTTTTATTGGACATGAGATTGTTTCCCACTGGATGCTATTTTTATAATGCTTTGGTGAATATCCTGCATCAGACATTTGAGTATTTATCTCATGAATTCCTTTGGATAAATTCAGAGTAGTAGTTTCATGTCAAAGATAGAAATTTTTTTTTAATGCAAATATTCTGGGAAGTAACATCAGTACTGAGTTCCCAGAACTTTCGTGTGAATGTGTTTATAGATACTTCACTCCCCAGAAGAGATAAGGCAGCCTAAGCTCATTAAAAGGGGGAACAAGAGGATCAATGACAATTTCTCTAGGTAATAATAATAAAATTCCATATCATAGGTGATATGTAAATGTAAAGCACTAGAGTGCTTTACAATGGTCAAAGAACATTCACACACACTCACAGGAGTCCCTAGTCATAAGCAGGGTCCTCTCCACCTGCCAAGCCTACCATTAGATCCTGGATACCCTATACCAGTCTGCCACAGTTCCATGCCTGGGTCTCTCTCCTGCCCTGACCACCCCTGCATAACCAAAGATTGGCACAGCAGCCTGGGCTCTTCCTTCCTGGACATCGCACTACCAATTCCACAGCATGCCATCTTCCTTCTGTCTTCTTAACTGCATGGACAACCCTCAGAGAAATGGGATCAACCTTTTCTAAAAGGCACCAGGGGCATTGTACAGCTCATTTTTCTCTCATCAGCATAGGCCACATGAACCATGGTCCTGGAGTTCTCAAGAAATGAACCTTGTCTGCATGTCTGCTGTCAAGTTATACAAGAAACCCATAAAAAGCGGGCTGATTCAGCAGCCCTCAGGCTACCTGCTCTGGTTCCTCTCCCCAGCCCACAGGCTGCCTTTCCCATGTGATGCTAAACTCTGGTTTTCACCCTTCATGATGAGAAAGATCCCTCTGATGACTTTACAATAGCCTTGATCCTGGGAAGTGACCAAATGCCAGTCATAATTGTGTGTTGACCCAAAGTTGCATCATAAGACTCACCGAGGAGGTCACAGTGACTTCCGTTTATCATTTTATCATCTTAACATCTATCTGTATACAGTGAGAGAATGTTCCAGAAGAAAGTGTTTTGTTTCCTACTGTTGCTGTTCCCTAGTACAGTTTTCATCTTTGTTCCTATTTCTTGGATTTATGTTGACTGCCTACAGCCTTCTGAGTGTTTTGGAAGGAAACATATTTAATTCATTTTCTGTTATGTCTGTTATATTTGCGGTGCTAGTTTTATGAAAACCAACAAATGTAAATGTTAGCTTAAAATAGAAGAGAGCTGTCCATGATGATAGCAAGACATATAACCCAGTGGAATAATAAGAAAACAACAGTATTGAAATTCACATTTCCATTTAATTCCATTTCAGTGGAGGACACAGTATATTCTGGCACTTTTAAGCCCCATGGATACAAAAAGAATATGTTCACACAGCCCCTGAGCTTAAGGAGCACACGGTGTATCAGCCTTTACAGCACAGCTTAGCAAATGCCTCTGAGTAAACAGACACAGTTCAGAAGGAAGCAGGCAGTCAGGAAGGGTTTCCAGCAGGCAATATTTGAGTTATCTTGGGAAGAAGGTAGCCAGACCAGGCAAGGTGTCTGGGAAGGAATTCCAAGAACCGTGAATAGCACCAAAATAATGCCCAGAGCCAGGGAACATCATGGAATATTCAAGGAATTACAGTTAGGTCCCTACTGACATAGCATAGGGCTTGTAGGAGAAAGTACCATTTAAGCTGACAAAAAGTCTAGGGGCTAGACTGAAGGAGCGTATGTGCCATGTTAAGAAACTTGGACTTCATTCCAAAAGTAATAGAAAACCACTAAAGGATACTAATCAGGGAGAACAGCATACTGAGATCTTTGTTTTGCCCTGGTAGTAATGAGAAGATTGATTGATAGGTAGACCCTTGGAAGACTGCCAACCTGATTGTTTCTAATCTTTCTCACCTCACCACTATGGATTCTGTTCCTTTCAGGCTGATTCTAAAACAAGGTGAGCTGAGAGTAGATGCTAAGATCAATTAGAAGACTGGTAGACTAATCATGGGGAGAGCTGCCACGGTCTCCACTACAATAGTGCAGTATCAAGGCGGAGGAGGAGCCAGACTCCAGAGATATTATGGCACAAGACATAATGAGTTTACTAAATGGTAAGTGGGGAGGGAGAGGGAAGTGGAGGGCTATGGAAGAGACCGAGAGGGATGCTGGGTAAACTGGCTCTTGGAAAGGAGCAGCCCTGATTTGTAACATTTGCTGATTTCCGTAGTGTAAATGCTCCCACCACAGCCAATATCAACCTACCTAGCTGATGTGCCACTTCTAGTCTTGCCCACACAAACCTCCCTTCTGTGTTCTTTCCTCATTCGGGCTGGTTGGAATAAAGATGATCCACGGGGCAAACTTGGGAACCCACGTGTTGAAAAAGGCAGACCCAATTATGGAAGGAGTTTACGTCTTTGAACCACTGTTTGGAGGGGAACTGCTTAACCAGGATCAGCCGTGTTTGGACATGATGAGAAATATACCTTCATTATATTTAGCCACAGTGTTAATCAGCGTTCTCCAGAGAAACAGAACCAATAGAATGTGTGTGTGTGTGTGTGTGTGTGTGTGTGTGTGTGTTTGTGTATAAAAGAAATAAATAGAAATAAAAAGAAATAAGAATAAATAAATAAATAATAAGAATAAGAATAAAAAAGAATAAATAAAAAAGAAATAAAAAGAAAAAGAGAGGGTTTTTTTTTTTAATAGAGGCAGGGTCTTACTGTCACCTAGGCTAGAGTTCACTGGTGCTATCAGAGCTCACTGCAGCCTCCACCTCCTGGGCTCAAGCAGTCCTCCCACCTTAGCCTCCTGAGTTGCTGGGACTACAAGTACATACCACCATGCCTGGCTAATTATTTTATTTTTTTATACAGATGGGCTCTCACTGTGTTGCCCAGGCTAATCTTAAACTCCCGGCCTCAAGCAATCCTCCCACCTTGGCCTCCCAAAGTGCTAGGATTACAGACATGAGACACCACACCCAGACTGAGTTTTTCATGTATTAAAAGAAAACACCCGATTTCCAGATTCTTCCTAATGTATGAATTACTTCAAAGGCAAATTAATAGTTTGAAGTTACTAAAGGATCATAAAGGATGATATTGCATGCCTAGTAGCCCAGAGGATTTTATTGGCACCTGTTTTTCTACCCACTAATGAATTGTTTGACTTCAAGAGCTGTGCCTCATGATGATGTTCATTAATAACACATTCATTGGCTCACACCTGTAATCCCAACACTTTGGGAGGCCAAGGCGGGTAGATCACGAGGTCAAGAAATCGAGACCATCCTGGTCAACATGGTGAAACCCCGTCTCTACTAAAAATACAAGAAAACTAGCTGGGTGTGGTGGTACACGCCTGTAGTCCCAGCTACTTGGGAGGCTGAGGCAGGAGAATCACCTGAACCCAGAAGGCAGAGGTTGCAGTGAGCCAAGATTGTGCCACTGCACTCCAGCCCGGTGACAGAGTGAGACTCCATCTCAAAAAAAAACAAAAAAAATTATTAATAGCAAAATTGTTCTAAATATAATCTTCTGTATTTTCTAATTTTGTTATAGCTATAAAATACTCTTAAAATGTTGCAGAGAGACTCAAGTGTCATAAATGGAACCAACTGTAATTAATTACAGAACTAAAACTCTTCCACCCTCACCCAGAGATTTGGTCTCACAGCGATATGTTTCCATTACTACTATACCCTGGGAAAGTTCAGGCTGATGCTGAATCATCCTTGGCTCATTCTACATTAACTCAGCAAATATTTATTAAACAACCATTGTATGCTAAACACTGTGCAAGATGTTGGGAGCAAAACATCTTGTAGTGAACGGAACACAGTGAACAAAAGAAGACATAGTCTCTGGCCTCCTGAAGCTTATAGTCTATACAATCCCTCAGGAATCCAGAAAGACTGAGTCAAAACCAAGAGCCGGATAATGGGAAGATGGCCGAATAGGAACAGCTCCAGTCTCCAACTCCCAGCGCGAGCGACACAGAAGACCGGTGATTTGTGCATTATCAACTGAGGTACTGGGGTCATCTCACTGGAGAGTGCCGGACAATCGGTGCTGGTCAGCTGCTGCAGCCCGACCAGCGAGAGCTGAAGCAGGGCAAGGCATCGCCTCACCTGGGAAGCGCAAGGGGGAAAGGAATCCCTTTTCCTAGCCAGGGAAACAGAGACACACAACACCTGGAAAATCGGGTAATTCCCACCCCAATACTGCGCTTTAAGCAAACGGGCACACCAGGAGAATATATCCCACACCTGGCCAGGAGGGTCCCACGGCCACGGAGCCTCCCTCATTGCTAACACAGCAGTCTGCGATCTAACCGCAAGGCAGCAGTGAGGCTGGGGGAGGGGCGCCCGCCATTGCTGAGGCTTAAGTAGGTAAACAAAGCCGCTGGGAAGCTCGAACTGGGTGGAGCTCACAGCAGCTCAAGGAAACCTGCCTGTCTCTGTAGACTCCACCTCTGGGGACAGGGCACAGATAAATAACAACAACAAAAAAGCAGCAGAACCTCTGTAGACGCAAACGACTCTGTCTGACAGCTTTGAAGAGAGCAGTGGATCTCCCAACACAGAGGTTGAGATCTGAGAAGGGACAGACTGCCTGCTCAAGTGGGTCCCTGACCCCTGAGTAGCCTAACTGGGAGACATCCCCCACTAGGGGCAGTCTGACACCCCACACCTCACAGGGTGGAGTACACCCCTGAGAGGAAGCTTCCAAAGTAAGAATCAGACAGGTACACTCGCTGTTCAACAATATTCTATATTCTGCAACCTCTGCTGCTGATACCCAGGCAAACAGGGTCTGGAGTGGACCTCAAGCAATCTCCAACAGACCTATAGCTGAGGGTCCTGACTGTCAGAAGGAAAACTATCAAACAGGAAGGACACCTATACCAAAACCCCATCAGTACGTCACCATCATCAAAGACCAGAGACAGATAAAACCACAAAGATGGGGAAAAAGCAGGGCAGAAAAGCTGGAAATTCAAAAAATAAGAGCGCATCTCCCCTTGCAAAGGAGCGCAGCCCATTGCCAGCAATGGATCAAAGCTGGTCAGAGAATGACTTTGATGAGATGAGAGAAGAAGGCTTCAGTCCATCAAACTTCTCAGAGCTAAAGGAGGAATTACGTACCCAGCGCAAAGAAACTAAAAATCTTGAAAAAAGAGTGGAAGAATTGACAGTTAGACTAATTAATGCAGAGAAGGTCATAAACGAAATGACAGAGATGAAAACCATGACACGAGAAATACATGACAAATGCACAAGCTTCAGTAACCTACTGGATCAACTGGAAGAAAGAGTATCAGCGATTGAGGATCAAATGAATGAAATGAAGCGAGAAGAGAAACCAAAAGAAAAAAGAAGAAAAAGAAATGAACAAAGCCTGCAAGAAGTATGGGATTATGTAAAAAGACCAAATCTACGTCTGATTGGGGTGCCTGAAAGTGAGGGGGAAAATGGAACCAAGTTGGAAAACACTCTTCAGGATAGCATCCAGGAGAACTTCCCCAATCTAGTAGGGCAGGCCAACGTTCAAATTCAGGAAATACAGAGAACGCCACAAAGATACTCCTCCAGAAGAGCAACTCCAAGACACATAATTGCCAGATTCACCAAAGTTGAAATGAAGGAAAAAATCTTAAAGGCAGCCAGAGAGAAAGGTCGGGTTACCCACAAAGGGAAGCCCATCAGACTAACAGCAGATCTCTCGGCAGAAACTCTACAAGCCAGAAGAGAGTGGGGGCCAATATTCAACGTTCTTAAAGAAAAGAATTTTAAACCCAGAATTTCATATCCAGCCAAACTAAGTTTCATAAGTGAAGGAGAAATAAAATCCTTTACAGATAAGCAAATGCTTAGAGATTTTGTCACCACCAGGCCTGCCTTACAAGAGACCCTGAAGGAGGCCCTAAACATGGAAAGGAACAACCGGTACCAGCCATTGCAAAAACATGCCAAAATGTAAAGACCATCGAGGCTAGGAAGAAACTGCATCAACTAACGAGCAAAATAACCAGTTAATATCATAATGGCAGGATCAAGTTCACACATAACAATATTAACCTTAAATGGACTAAATGCTCCAATTAAAAGACACAGACTGGCAAACTGGATAAAGAGTCAAGACCCATCAGTCTGCTGTATTCAGGAGACCATTCTCACATGCAGAGACATAGATAGGCTCAAAATAAAGGGATGGAGGAAGATCTACCAAGCAAATGGAGAACAAAAAAAAGCAGGGGTTGCAATCCTAGTCTCTGATAAAACAGACTTTAAACCATCAAAGATCAAAAGAGACAAGGCCATTACATAATGGTAAAGGCATCAATTCAACAGGAAGAGCTAACTATCCTAAATATATATGCACCCAATACAGGAGCACCCAGATTCATAAAGCAAGTCCTTAGAGACTTACAAAGAGACTTAGACTCCCATACAATAATAATGGGAGACTTCAACACTCCACTGTCAACATTAGACAGATCAACGAGACAGAAAGTTAACAAGGATATCCAGGAATTGAACTCATCTCTGCACCAAGCGGACCTAATAGACATCTATAGAACTCTCCACCCCAAATCAATAGAATATACATTCTTCTCAGCACCACATCGCACTTATTCCAAAATTGACCACATAATTGGAAGTAAAGCACTCCTCAGCAAATGTACAAGAACAGAAATTATAACAAACTGTCTCTCAGACCACAGTGCAATCAAACTAGAACTCAGGACTAAGAAACTCAATCAAAACCGCTGAACTACATGGAAACTGAACAACCTGCTCCTGAATGACTACTGGGTACATAACGAAATGAAAGCAGAAATAAAGATGTTCTTCGAAACCAATGAGAACAAAGATACAACATACCAGAATCTCTGGGACACATTTAAAGCAGTGTGTAGAGGGAAATTTATAGCACTAAATGCCCACAAGAGAAAGCTGGAAAGATCTAAAATTGATACTCTAACATCACAATTAAAAGAACTAGAGAGGCAAGAACAAACACATTCAAAAGCTAGCAGAAGGCAAGAAATAACTAAGATCAGAGCAGAACTGAAGGAGATAGAGACACAGAAAAACCTCCAAAAAAATCAATGAATCCAGGAGTTGGTTTTTTGAAAAGATCAACAAAATTGACAGACCGCTAGCAAGACTAATAAAGAAGAAAAGAGAGAGGAATCAAATAGACGCAATAAAAAAGGATAAAGGGGATATCACCACCGACCCCACAGAAATACAAACTACCATCAGAGAATACTATAAACACCTCTATGCAAATCAACTAGAAAATCTAGAAGAAATGGATAATTTCCTGGACACTTACACTCTCCCAAGACTAAACCAGGAAGAAGTTGAATCCGTGAATAGACCAATAGCAGGCTCTGAAATTGAGGCAACAATTAATAGCCTACCCACCAAAAAAAGTCCAGGACCAGATGGATTCACAGCTGAATTCTACCAGAGGTACAAGGAGGAGCTGGTACCATTCCTTCTGAAACTATTCCAATCAATAGAAAAAGAGGGAATCCTCCCTAACTCATTTTATGAGGCCAACATCATCCTTATACCAAAGCCTGGCAGAGACACAACAAAAAAAGGGAATTTTAGACCAATATCCCTGATGAACATCGATGCAAAAATCCTCAATAAAATACTGGCAAACCGGATTCAGCAGCACATCAAAAAGCTTATCCACCATGATCAAGTGGGCTTCATCCCTGGGATGCAATGCTGGTTCAACATTCGCAAATCAATAAACGTAATCCAGCATATAAACAGAACCAAAGACAAGAACCACATGATTATCTCAATAGATGCAGAAAAAGCTTTTGACAAAATTCAACAGCCCTTCATGCTAAAAACGCTCAATAAATTCGGTATTGATGGAACGTACCTCAAAATAATAAGAGCTATTTATGACAAACCCACAGCCAATATCATACTGAATGGGCAAAAACTGGAAAAATTCCCTTTGAAAACTGGCACAAGACAGGGATGCCCTCTCTCACCACTCCTATTCAACATAGTGTTGGAAGTTCTGGCTAGGGCAATCAGGCAACAGAAAGAAATCAAGGGTATTCAGTTAGGAAAAGAAGGAGTCAAATTGTCCCTGTTTGCAGATGACATGATTATATATTTAGAAAACCCCATTGTCTCAGCCCAAAATCTCCTCAAGCTGATAAGCAACTTCAGCAAAGTCTCAGGATACAAAATTAATGTGCAAAAATCACAAGCATTCTTATACACCAGTAACAGACAAACACAGAGCCAAATCAGGAATGAACTTCCATTCACAATTGCTTCAAAGAGAATAAAATACCTAGGAATCCAACTTACAAGGGATGTAAAGGACCTCTTCAAGGAGAACTACAAACCACTGCTCAGTGAAATAAAAGAGGACACAAACAAATGGAAGAACATACCATGCTCATGGATAGGAAGAATCAATATCGTGAAAATGGCCATACTGCCCAAGGTTATTTATAGATTCAATGCCATCCCCATCAAGCTACCAATGAGTTTCTTCACAGAATTGGAAAAAACTGCTTTAAAGTTCATATGGAACCAAAAAAGAGCCCGCATTGCCAAGACAATCCTAAGTCAAAAGGACAAAGCTGGAGGCGTCATGCTACCTGACTTCAAACTATACTACAAGGCTACAGTAACCAAAACAGCATGGTACTGGTACCAAAACAGAGATATAGACCAATGGAACAGAACAGAGTCCTCAGAAATAATACCACACATCTACAGCCATCTGATCTTTGACAAACCTGAGAGAAACAAGAAATGGGAAAGGATTCCCTATTTAATAAATGGTGCTGGGAAAATTGGCTAGCCATAAGTAGAAAGCTGAAACTGGATCCTTTCCTTACTCCTTATACGAAGATTAATTCAAGATGGATTAGAGACTTAAATGTTAGACCTAATACCATAAAAACCCTAGAAGAAAACCTAGGTAATACCATTCAGGACATAGGCATGGGCAAGGACTTCATGTCTAAAACACCAAAAGCAATGGCAGCAAAAGCCAAAATTGACAAATGGGATCTAATTAAACTAAAGAGCTTCTGCACAGCAAAAGAAACTACCATCAGAGTGAACAGGCAAACTACAGATTGGGAGAAAATTTTTGCAATCTACTCATCTGACAAAGGGCTAATATCCAGAATCTACAAAGAACTCAAACAAATATACAAGAAAAAAACAAACAACCCCATCAAAAAGTGGGCAAAGGATATGAACAGACATTTCTCAAAAGAAGACATTCATACAGCCAACAGACACATGAAAAAATGCTCATCATCACTGGCCATCAGAGAAATGCAAATCAAAACCACAATGAGATACCATCTCACACCAGTTAGAACGGCAATCATTAAAAAGTGAGGAAACAACAGGTGTCGGAGAGGATGTGGAGAAATAGGAACACTTTTACACTGTTGGTGGGATTGTAAACTAGTTCAACCATTATGGAAAACAGTATGGCAATTCCTCAAGGATCTAGAACTAGATGTACCATATGACCCAGCCATCCCACTACTGGGTATATACCCAAAGGATTATAAATTATTCTACTACAAAGACACATGCACACGTATGTTTATTGCGGCACTATTCACAATAGCAAAGACTTGGAATCAACCGAAATGTCCATCTGTGACAGACTGGATTAAGAAAATGTGGCACATATACACCATGGAATACTATGCAGCCATAAAAAAGGATGAGTTTGCGTCCTTTGTAGGGACATGGATGCAGCTGGAAACCATCATTCTTAGCAAACTATCACAAGAACAGAAAACCAAACACCGCATGTTCTCACTCATAGGTGGGAACTGAACAATGAGATCACTTGGACTCGGGAAGGGAAACATCACACACTGGGGCCTATCATGGGGAGGGGGGAGGGGGGAGGGATTTCATTGGGAGTTATACATGATATAAATGATGAATTGATGGGTGCTGACGAGTTGATGGGTGCAGCACACCAACATGGCACAAGTATACATATGTAACAAACCTGCACGTTATGCACATGTACCCTAGAACTTAAAGTATAATAAAAAATAAAATAAAATAAAAACCAAGAGCCATCCACCTTCTGAGTTGGGCTGTGTCCACCCAGGGACCCAGCTGAGTCACCCTCCTTAGTGACCTCACCAGTCAACCATCTGTAGAGCCAAGTTAATCTCCAAAGTCCTCAAGCCCAAAAAGTATCAGAAACTAGCCCAGGCCTCCCTCCACATCTGAGTCAGCTATAAAGAATGTTTTTGGATTCATCCACCAAAGCCTCACGAAAGTTTAAGGGAATCAGAAAAAAAAAAAAAAAAAAAAAAAAGATTCTAGAAGGCAACTACATACTGAATTCACTCTCAGATGATTAGATCCTGTATTTGCATCTGGCCCCTGGGGAGTTCACTGTCTGTGATGAATTCATGAAAAATGAGAAAGGTAGAGTAATGGGACACTTCTCCTGTGACCTATTAATATTTTTCCTTAAAATTTATAATGTAGTTTCCCCTATTATACTTCACCTTGGAGCTTTAGAAACAATTTCTGAATTTTCTATTTTTTGCATTTTAAATAACATTTTCATAGTATTTGCCTGTGTTAACATCTGCAGGGGGATTCAGGGTCTCAATCTAGGCTTGCTTTCCTTATTTGTTTATTTATTTATTTAGAGATGGGGTCTCACTGAGTTGCCCAGGCTGGATTCAAACTCCTGGGCTCAAGTGATCCTCGTGTCTCAGCCTTCTGAGTGGTTGGGGCTGCAGGTATGAACTATTATGTCCATCTGGATTTTCTTTCTTCTGTCTTAGTTTGGGCCCTCTCTAAAGCCCTGAGGCAAAGACTTGAGTAGAGGTAGTTTATTTAAGAGTTGACCTCAAGAAGCACAAACTGGGGAGAGAGGAACATAAGGGAGCAAGAAAAGCCAAAAATCAATGTGTTAATGAGTGGGTTGCCACCAGAGGCAACCCAACAGAGACTCCATTCTACCAGGGACACTCTGAGGAATTATGTAGAAGGCACTTTAGAACTGGCCCATTGAGAGGCAGGGAAATGCGGTATTTTCCCACCAACTCCCATCCCTCGTGGAATGAGGATTGCCCCTTGGGGTATTAAGTGCTGGGCTTGCAGGCTGCTCTAGACACAGCTTTTAGAAGCTCCTGTGGCTCTAGAAAGAGCCTTCAGACAGGAAGCAGAGTCAGATGCAGGCCCTTGAGATGGGACAAGGGAACAGGTGTGGGAAATGTCCATCCAGGCTGCCACTCAGAGGGGGACCAGGGAGCCATGGGCATCACAGCCTTTGCCTCTACAAGGTCCAAAGGACCATCTCAGCAGCTCTGTTCCTGCAGCCACATCTGCTGTCTCCAGGCCTCACTCCCCTGCAGCCCTGCAGAGCAGGGGCAACGTCACCTTCTCTCCTCACACCTCCATCCTCTGAAGCCAACACTCAATCCTTTTCAGGGCTTAGTGTTGGGGGTGAGTGATTGTCTTTGTTTATTTTTACTACTAACAGGTTAAAATAACAAATTTATACTCTTGGGAACATTACACATTGCATACAAGCCTCAAAATTCTTCTCCAGATAATTTTGTTGTTCCCTGGAACAAAATGAGTCAGGCTTGCTCTGTGGGGGCTGAAGTCACGGACCACAGGAACCCCCTCCACACCCACCTCCTTGTGTTTTCCCTATACCTCACCCAGGGGAGGGAGCAGGAGGGCGAACATAGGGAGCCCGTAGAGTAGAAATCTGGTGTTTGGATTCTGGAGGAAGTCCAGGGTGTGTATGTAGAAACCATCGCTACACCTTCCGATCTCACGGGAGAGATCTCCAAAGCCCATGCCCCACCAGGAGTCCAGGAAGAACAAAGGTTCCTAGATTCCAAAGATTCTCCTTTTAAAAATTGGACATCCACATGCTTTAAATGTAAAACTGAACTCATTATATCTGGCCAGATGATACGAAATCTTCCTGAAAGAGATGGTGTTCTCATTCTACAGCCTGAAACTACTACATAATGTATAATTAAATGAACTTGAACAACCCCAGAAAGTATGATGCCTCTAGTGAATCACAGAACTGTCCTACATTTACCACCTTTTAAGGGGAAACTGTCCTTTAAGATCAAATCCGGGGGCCGGGCACGGTGACTCATGCCTATAATTCCAGCACTTTGGGAGGCTGAGGTGGGCGGATCACCTGAGGTCGGGAGTTCGAGACCAGCCTGGTCAACATGGTGAAACCCCGTCTCTACTAAAAAAAAAAAAAAGTTAGCCAGGTGTGGTTGTGGGCACCTGTAATCCCAGCTATTTGGGAGGCTGAGGTAAGGCAATCACTTGAACCCGGGAGACGGAGGTTGCAGTGAGCCGATATCACACCACTACACTCCAGAGCGAGACTCTGTCTCAAAAAAAATAAAATAAAAAAAGATCAAGTCCAGAAGTTAATGTTTTTATTTGTCAAACTTGTTGGCCAAAAAAATAAAAATGAAAGACACCAACCAGTCTAAAAGAAAATAAGACCCTCACAACAGCACAAGCTGTCAGACTGACGACAGCACATCAGAATCAAATTTCAGTTCTTAGCAGGTGAAAAGAAGTGATTTTGTAGTAACAAATTTATGATCCGTATTTTATTTCTCAACCATGCATCAAAATTCCCACTTTTCTCCCTCTAAGGTCTTAATGTTACTATTAAATTATGAAATCTAACCTCTCAGTGATATTCTTATGGTTAATTTCAGCAAAAGGAAGAAAACACAGATCTTACCAATGGGGCAAAAAATAGGAATCTTACAAGACACAACATGCTTGTTAAAACATGTCATGCTGCAACACAGAAGAGCAAAGAAATATCTTCAATCTGACAGAACTGATCGTGCTTTTCCTGCTCCTAGACTTTCTTAGAGTATTTTCTTCAGCATTATAGGTAGTGTTTTCTAGAGGCGCAAATGTGATCAGTCTGTTCTTTTTAATGAGAGTTTATTAAAGTTCACTTTATTTTATTAAATAAGTTCACTTTTATTCTATTAAATAAAAAAAAACTTTAGAGCAGTCTTTAGACTGCTCTAAAGAAGTTTAAATGAAGCAATTAACTCATTTAGAACTTATAATAATCTTATGAGGTATGCACAGTTATCTCATTTTATAAATGAGGAAACTGAGGCAGGGAGCAGATAAATATGTTTGTTAAGGCCACACAGCAAGTGAGCAGAGCAATCAGCACAAACTGAGCCAGGCTGACTCCAGAACCCACACTCTCAGCTGGCTCGCAGAGCAGGTGGGTGGACACAGGCCTCATGAATATGCATATCATGACTCAAGTTTGTCAGCAACCAGCAAAGTACTGAACTGTTCCTATGTTGATGTTTTCTTAATTGTCTTAATTAGGAAATTTTTCAGTACATCAAAAGGGGGCTTTTAAAGTAGGTTTAAAAAAGAGTTTTAAAGAAAAAAGAACAATCCAGCAGATATGGGTAAGTTCAGTATGGGTCATTTTGATGGATTAAAATTCCCTGTTAACTACAAAAACCCTCAGTTAAATAAGTGATATAGGCAGGTCATGGTGGCTCATGCCTGTAATCTTAGTACTTTGGGAGGCGGAGGTGGGCAGATTGCCTGAGCTCAGTAATTCAAGACCAGCCTGGGTAACACGGTGAAACCCTGTCTCTACTTAAAATACAAAAAGTTAGCCAGGCATGGTGGCACATGCCTGTAGTCCCAGCTACCTGGGTGGATGACGCAGCAGAATCACTTGAGCCTGGGAGGCAGAGGTTGCAGTGAGCCGAGTTTGCCCACTGCACTTCAGCCTGAGCAATAGAGTGAGACCCTGTCTAAAAAAAAAAAAAAAAAAAAAAGAAGTGATATGGTAGGTAATTCTTGGTTAGTATTGTCAGAAGCTATTGAATGAATGCTAGAGGTTAGGTATCAGAGGGATAAGACTAACTTATAGTTGAAAGGAGGCGTATAGAGTCTTTTGAATCATGAAGGCTCTCTGTGAATTCCTGCAGATACAAATTAATGGTGAAAATATTCTCAGGAGAGGTCTAATTTAGCAAAACACATGAACTAAAGAGGTTGAAAGCCCTTCTGTCACAAAACTGCCCAATCAAAATGAAAAGAACACATTCTAAGAAATCTCAGTACTTGCCGGGCGCAGTGGCTCAAGCCTGTAATCCCAGCACTTTGGGAGGCAGAGACGGGCGGATCTCGAGGTCAGGAGATCGAGACCATCCTGGCTAACATGGTGAAACCCCGTCTCTACTAAAAAGTACAAAAAACTAGCCGGGCGAGGTGGCGGGTGCCTGTAGTCCCAGCTACTCGGGAGGCTGAGGCAGGAGAATGGCGTGAACCCGGGAGGCAGAGCTTGTAGTGAGCTGAGATCCGGCCACTGCACTCCAGCCTGGGCGACAGAGCAAGACTCTGTCTCAAAAAAAAAAAAAAAAAAAAAAAAGAAATCTCACAGTATCATTCCATTTCTATACTATGGGATGCATTTACCTTTTTATTTCTTTCAAGTAGTATTTTTATATGAACTGTACTCTATGCTTAACTCTTTCCAGCAAAAAGAAGAGTATAAACATTAACATTAGTATTAGCATTAGTTTTAGTATTAGTATTGACATAACAAACTCAGGTAATAATAGCAGCAGTCTTCTTCCTCCTGTTTACGTTACCATCTGCATACAAGCACACAAGCATGTTGTTGCTGTCTCTATCATAAACAAATAAATCTTCTCTTTACCTGGCTTTTCAATGATTCTCCCCCATTTCTTTTTGCCCCATTGAGCAGAACTCTTAAAACTGATTTCTGTATTAGATGCTTCAATTCCTCTCACATTCTCTCTTGATTTCCCTACAGTTAACTTTTCAATTCTGTCTTATCAAAGTCACCAATGATCTCCACACTGGCAAATCCAATGGTCATTTACTGGTCAGTTATCCATCTTTTGTTATTTGGCTTATCAACGGTATTTGACACAGTTATTTTCTCCCTCTTTTTTTTTTTTTTTTTTTTTTACTTGAAACACTCTCTTTCCATGAATCCTTTTTTTTCTTAACAGTTTTATTGAGATACAATTCACACACCATACAGTTCACCCATATAAAGTGTACATGCCAATGGTCTTTGGCATATTCACAGAGTTGTCCAACCATCATCACAATCAATTTTAGAACATTTTCATCACCCTCTCTCCAAAAACATACCTATTAGTAGTCACTCCCCAGTTTCCTCCAAAACCCCTAGCCCTAGGCAGCCACTAAGCTACTTTTCTCCATAGATTTGCCTATCAGGACATTCCATATAAATGGACTCATATAAGATAGTCTTTTATGCTTAGCTTCTTTCACTTACCCTGATGTTTTCAAGACCTTAAAAACATCATGCCAAGTTAAAGAAGCCAGTCACAAAAAGACAAATACTATATAATTCCACTTATATGAGCTTCCTAGAGTTGTCAATTCACAGTAAGAGAAGTAGAATGTTGGCTGCAAGCAGCAGGAAAAAGGGGAATGGGGAGTTGCTGTTTAATGGGTACAGAGTTTCAGTATTGCAAGATGAAAAGGGTACTGGAGATGGATGACGGCGATAGTTGCACAATGATGTCAATGTACATAACGCCACTGAACCATACACTTAAAAATTGTTAGGATGCCAAATTTTATGTTGTGTCTCTTTTACCACAATTAAAAAGAATAATAAAAATATCTTTGCCAATGCAACTATTTACAACTATTTTTTAAACTCATTTGATAGATAGGGATGGGGATCTATCTGCATGCTGCCAGGCACTGTTCTGGGTTTTGTTTTTGTTTTTGTTTTGAGATGGAGTCTCACTCTGTTGCCCAGGCTGGAGTGCAATGGTGCAATCTTGGCTCACTGTAACCTCTGCCTCCCAGGTTCAAGCGATTCTCCTGTCTCAGCCTCCCAAGTTGCTGGGATTACAGGCCTCTGCCACCATACCGGACTAATTTTTGTATTTTTAGTAGAGATGGGGTTTCACCATGTTGGTCAGGCTGGACCTCAAGTGATCCACCCACCTCGGCCTCCCAAAGTGCTGGGATTACAGGCATGAGCCACTGTGCCTGGCCTGTTCTGGGTTTTAAGGGAAGCAAATATTAATCTAACAGGTTTAACAATGATTAGGGGATTAAAACTGAAGTTTGTTTTTTACAATAATTATTATATCAGAAATCCCCATGGAAACAGTGATCTAAGCTCATGCTCCCATTCCAATTGAAAGTGTAGCTCACCTGCCCCAGATCCAAGGTGAGGTTGACTCTGTTGTACTGTGTGCCTGAGGACAGGGGAGGGCTTTGCCACCAACGTTCAGATCCATCAATGGCATTGGTGACAGGATGTGCTTTCCTGGGGTCCTCAGAATTGCAATAGTCACAGAACTGGCCCTGAAAAAAAAAAAAAATTTTTTTTTAACTTTCAAGTAATTTTTTCTTATCCATATAGCAAATAGACGGAACCAAAGAAAGACCATCTTACACAGCTTGGAGATGTCAGCTGTTAAAATTCACTGGAATATATTCTGAAGTAGTAGGAAGGCTTTCTCTTTTTCATTTATCTTAAATCTTATCACCAATTTATACCTCTGTTTATGGTGTTTTTAGGATATGGGGTCTATTTATCTTCCATCTTTATAGCTATGTTTTTGTTTCATACAACACTTCAAGAAGAGCCTGTTGTATTTGGGATGAAAAGAGGTTTTCAATTCAACAAATTCACTTCACTCTTTAAGTCATCCTCTGTGCAATTCTGTCTGCGGCACTGGGGTACAAAAAAGATCCCTCCCCACAGTCCCAGCGGGGCATCGAGGATCCGAACAACCATCAGGGAAGGGGTGTACAGCAAGTGCCTCCACGGAGCAGATGGCTGTGGCCAATGGCAGTAGATATTCCATGGTGGAAGACAGGGCATGTCCAGTGCCTGGGAGGACAGATAGGACTTTGCTAAGTGGCAGTGAGTGCAAACAGGGAAAGTGTTGCAGGTAGAGGAACCAGCACGAGCAAAGGCACAGGGGCCGGATGGTCCGGTTTGACCTAAGCATCGAGAGACAAGGCTTGCCAGGTACACGGAGAGACGTGGCTGACTGTGAATACCAGCACTGAGAAGTCAGTAATTAATTCAGTCAGTAGACGGGGATCCATTTTTACCTGCAGTGATAATCTGCTTGGTATTACAATCTCTAACTCCTTATTGAATTACTCTTTTTCTTGCTAGAAAGATTCTTTTGATCCTGGTTTTTGTTTTGGTTTGGTTTTTGCATAATTTTGCAGCCATTTACCATCTAAAACCTGAACATAGGCCTTTCTTCTATGTCAAATGTATTTTAAGTGGGTCAGAGGATCATGCTTCCCCAGGGATGGACTTCCCATACTGAACTATCAGCTCCCAAACTAAATGCCCTTAAAGTATAACCATCACATAGGAGGGGGACAAAGAGGCAAACTTATACCCACAGCCTCCCAAGGAATGTGCTGTGACAAAGAGGTGGTTCTGCCCCAGCCAGCATCTTAGAAGTTAATTCTTAAGTGTTCAGAGAGAAATTTGATGCTGGTATGTAACCAAAGGTGTGACCACATGTTTTCATCTAGTACACAACTCATGGTTCTTTCATGCGTGGTGAGGTATCTGTGTAGATCTTTATCTTTCGACATTATACAAAAATATGTCTATAACTTGGAAGCAGCGCCTTGAGTGTATGTGGCCCCGCTACTTCCTAAGGTCAGAGGCCATGTGTTTCCCACTCTTCTCTCTATCACTTCAGCCCAACACACTGCCTTGCGCCCACTAGAAACTCAACCAAGGAATAATTCCATCAGCCATTTCTCAAAAATGTTGGTTCTTTCTATAAAATGCATTGTCATAATAAGGTGCTTAATGAATAACTTTTTTTTTCTTTTTTGAGACCAAGTTTCACTCTTGTTGCCCAGGCTGGAGTGCAATGGCACGATCTTGGCTCACAACCTCCACCTCCCAGGTTCAAGCGATTCTCCTGCCTCAGCCTCCTGAGTAGCTAGGATTACAGGCATGCACCACCACGCTTGACTAATTTTGTACTTTTATTAGAGACAGGGTTTCTCCATGGTGGCCAGGCTGGTCTCGAACTCCTGACCTCAGGTGATCTGCCTGCCTCAGCCTCCCAAAGTGCTGGGATTACAGGCATGAGCCACCGTGCCCAGCCATGAATAACTTTTAAGCTAGGACATCTAAACATTTACTATTAGTATGATCTTTATTTCTCCCTAAAGAACATTTTACCAGAACATTTAGCTATTTGATGAGGGAATTTAATTATTATTCCTCAAAGTTTAGAAGATTTACATCTGGCTAGAAGCAAAATCTCTCCCCAAAATGAGAAAGCTTACGATTTACATTTATCTCCATCTCCACATTACAGACGTGAGGAATGCAGAAGGTGCTTTCTAGGTTGTTAGAGTGGTTCTCAATTTCACAATAATAATAATAATTAAGATGAACACTTATAGAGCACCTATTATGCACTGAGCACCACCCAGTTTACATTTCATACTAGGATTATTATTATCACCTCTATTTTACAGATGAGGAAAGACAGTGGAATGTTAAGTAATTTTCCCAAGAACCACACCACTGGTCAATGGTAGAACCGGGACCTACGTCCAGGGTCCAGGGATAACGAGTAAGCACTACCCTGTAACTCTCTAACAGCTACAACTCTGGTTTATTACACATCGGTGCCTAATCACTAACATACATTATTTCCTGTAATTTGTTTTAAATGGTAGCCTTCACAATAGCCTGAAGGCCTCTTTCATTTAGAATCATCTTAGCCTTTCTGCTGATATACCAGTCCTTCCGCAGCTCCTGTCCATGTCATTCAGCAGACTGGGTAAGCCCAGGAGCTTGAGGCTGTAGTATAGTGAGCTCTGATCACACAATTGCACTCCAGCCTGGGTGACAGGGTGAGAACTTAACTCTGGAAAAAAAAAAAAAGGAAATGAGAAAAAAAAGAAAATAAAGACCCAAATGTATCTGCTAAAGAGAATTTTGGAAATACTGGGAGATTTTTAGCAAGGTAGCTGGATATGAGATTAAAATACAAAAGTCATTGCATCTCTGTAGAATAGCAGCAAACAACTAGAAAATTTAATTAAAGAGAAAACGCCATTTATAAGAGTCTCAGAGAACATCAAGTATCTTAAAAGAAATTTGACAAATAAAAATTTTAAACAGTATTAACAGAATTTTGAAAATCTACATAAATGGAGAGTTAGCTAGAAGATAATATCAAAAACTTATCAATTCTCCCCAAATTAAGCTATAGAGACAATATTATGCCAGTGAAAACCTGAATAAGGTTTGAATTACAGTAAGGTAATTCTAAAATTTATATGAAACTTTAAAGGACCAAGATATTGCTGAAGAAGAAGACTGGGAGGAGGAAACTTGCCCCTCAAGGAATCGGGGCTTATTATGAAGCTATTGTAATTAAGGAAAGGCAAAATGAGACAAACAGATCTATGGGACAAAACAGACAGCTCACGCATTTAAGAAGCTTTACTGTATAACACAGGTGGTATGTCAGACCACTGGGAAAAGAAGGAATATTCTAGATCCAGGGGGAAATAATAAAATCAGAGTTCTACTCAAGTCACAAATGCAATTCAACTTCAGATGAAATAAGGACGTATGTGTGAAAAATAAAACTTCAAAATCTCATGGTAGAAAAAAAGGTGACTACCTTTTAGAACTAAGAGCAAGGAAAGGTTTCTTAACCCAAGATACAAAAAGCATTGACTACAAAAGAAGAGATGGATAAATCTGACTATGTTAAAATTAAAATTTTGCTTCCTTTTGCTGGGCATGGTGGCACATGCCTGTAACTGAGACACGAGAATTGCATGAGCCTGGGAGGCGAAGTTTGCGGTGAGCTGAAATTGCACCACTGCCCTCCATCTTGGGTGACAGAGCAAGACCCTGTCTCAAAAAAAAGAATTTTGTTTCCTTGAGCCCAGGGAGTTGGTGACCAGCCTGAACAACATAGTAAAACCTCATCTCTACCAAAAGAATAAATAAATAAATAAAATATATATAAAGAAGTTCGCTTCATCAAAGACACCTTTAAAAAGTGAAAAGTTAAAACTAGAAGATATTTACAACGCAAAAGTGATAAACAGTCTCCAATTATGATTGCCTTCAATTCCTTCTCTCTCTCCATGCCTGCCATTTCACCCATCAAAAGGTGGATGCTCTTTGCCCTGGAGGCTAGTCTCTCCTCTTGAATCCAGACTGACTTGATTGTTTGCTTTGTTATAGCACATGTGTTATTGTGGGACATTCAAGCTTAGGCCTTAAAAGGGCTAGAAGATTCTGCTTGCTTCCTTTCAGAAGCCAGCCACCAGGCAAGAAGTCCAACCACCCAGAAATCACCATTCTGTGAGAAAGTCCAAGATATCCAACTGGAGAGGACAAATGGGAGAGCAACAATATACCTTACATGTTAGTGAGACCTTCTTAGGCCATCCAGTCCATCCTAGCCACCAGCTGAATGCAACTAAGTGAGGTACCCCAACTGACAACCCATGGAGCAGAACCACCCAGCTGAACCCAGTCAACCCACAGAATTGTGAGAGAAAAAACTGTTGTTGTTGTTGTTGTTGTTGTTGTTGTTGTTGTTGTTGTTGTTGTTTCAGACAGAGTTTGGCTCTTGTTGCCCAGGCTGGAGTGCAATGGTGTGATCTTGGCTCACTGCAACCTCTGCCTCCCGGGTTTAAGTGATTCTCCTGCCTCGGCCTCCCGAGTAGCTGGGATTACAGGCATGTGCCACCATGCCTAGCTAATTTTGTATTTTTAGTAGAGATGGGGTTTCTCCATGTTGGTCAGGCTAGTCTCAAACTCCTGACCTCAGGTGATACGCCCACCTCAGCCTCCCAAAGTGCTGGGATTACAGGCGTGAGTCACTGCGCCCGGCCAAAACTGTTGTTGTTTTAAGCCACTAAGTTTTGGGGGTAGTTTGTTACACAAGAATCAATAACTGATCAAAGAACTTAAAGTCAACAAAGAACTCTAATCAGAAACACATACCAAATTCCTAACAATCCTACAAATCAATAAGAAAAACATAAATAGTTCAATGGGAAAATGGGCAAAAGCAGAAATTTTACAGAAGGGGAAACACATATAAACACAGTAAACATTTATAAACATAATAAACATTTCAAGAAATGTTCACCATCACCATCATTAGTGACCAAGGCAGACCACAATGCAATATTATTTTATACTTATTCAGTAGACCCAAGTTTAAAGTTTGATGATAACCAGATTTAGAAAAGCCATAGTAGGAGTATAAATTGGTACAAAAACTTTGGAAACTGTTTTAGTATTACCACCTAAAGTTGAAATTCACATTTCCTATGATACGGCATTCTACTCTCAAACTCATAAACCAAAAATAAACTTGCACAAATGTGATGGTATTATATTCGACACTATTCACAGCAGCACTGTTCATAAGAGCAAATTCCTGGGAATAACCTAATTGCTCAGCCACAGGAGGGTGGATGAACAAACAGTGGTATATTCACACAATTAATAACTATATAAGCAATAATGAGTAAATGAATATATACAATGAAACAATATGGATGAAACAATATTGATGAATCTTAGCAATATAATATTAAGTGAAAAAAGCATGATATAATTTTTATAAAGTTATGAGCAAGCAAAATAAAAAGCACCTACTTTTTAGCAATACATATAGATGTAATAAAAACTATATAAAAAAAGCAAAGTATTAATTAATAAAGGATTTGGGATTATTATTTCCCCAGAATTTAAGAGACAGAGGGAAAGGGGGTGGGAAGACCATACGCTTAGACATAAATTATTATCCAGGCTCTATGTTTGGTTTTGGCAGCAAGTTCATGAATGCTTATTACTATTTAAAATATATATGTAGGCCAGGCACAGTGGCTCATGCCTATAATCCTAGCAGTTTGGGAGGCCAAGATGGGAGGATCGCTTGAGCTCAGGAGTTCAAGACCAGCCTGAGCACATGGCGAAACCCTGTCTCTACAAAAAATACAAAAATTAGCCAGGCATGGTGGCATGTGCCTGTAGTCCCAGCTACTTGGGAAGCTGAGGTGGAAGGATTACCTGAGCCTGGGAAGTGGAGGCTGCAGTGAGCCATGATTGCATCACTGCACTATAGCCTGGATGATGGAGTGAGACCCTGTCTCAAATATATGGGGGGGGGGGGTGTATGTATATGTGTGTGTGTATATATATGTGTGTGTGTATGTGTGTGTATATATGTGTGTGTGTATGTGTACATATATATGTGCATATATATGTGTGTGTGTGTGTTTATATAGTGATAATATATTCCTGAGCTGGGTCTCTTCCCATACATCTGGTAGTGGGCAGATGTATGGAATATATATTTGTGTATATAAATATCTCATAAACTGAGGGTTATGACTCATCCACAATCTAACTCTGTGCCTGATGTCTGATATTTTAAAAACACCCATAAATAAATAAAGCAGGACAAAAACTGATAGAAGTCAGAGAAGAAGGCCGGGCACAGTGGCTCACGCCTGTAATCCCAGCACTTTGGGAGGCCAAGGCAGGCGGATCACGAGGTCAAGAGTTTGAGACCAGCCTGGTCAACATGGCAAAACCCTATCTCTACTAAAAATACAAAAATTAGCTGGGCGTGGTGGCACGCGTCTGTAATCCCAGCTATTCGGGAGGGTGAGGCAGGAGAATCTCTTGAACCCAGGAGGCGGAAGTTGCAGTGAGCCGAGATCACGCCACTGCACTCCAGCCTGGCAACAGAGAGAGACTCCATCTCAAGAAAAAAAAAAAAAAAAAGTCCAAGAAGAAAAGCAACAGAGAAGAGAACTCCCATGTTCAATTTTTCATCCATCCATGCAACAAACCTATGATAATCATCTACTCTGTACCAAATGCCATTCTAGACAGAGAGATGAGAATACTGAAAGATAAACAGAACAAGGGACTCACACTTGGAATTGCACCAAGGCTATTATATTATTGGCCTATTCAGATGGGAAATAGAAAATGTAACGGAAGGGGCTGTGAAGAAAGGAGATAGGACTGTTCCTATAAACAACTAAGCAGAGCTGAGCTCCAAATTTGGCAGTCTCCAGAGAATAAACCAGAAGCCCACAGAATGACCTACCGTTTTTCAGAAGGATGGAAAAAAGTAGTCTCTCCTAGTTCCTAACACTTTTCATCATCCTTCTTAACTAAAAAGCCTTCCACATGTAATACTTTATAACTGAATTCACAATGTAAATACTATATTCTTCCAAGAAGCTAGAGGATGATTATAGCAGTGTTCCCTAACATAGTTTCTGGGGGATTTTGTTTGAACATTCATTCATTTATTCAACTTATCCAAATTACCTACCATGTGTAGAGCACTATGTCAGATACTGTGGTAAAAACAAACAAACAAACACTAAGAGTTGGATCTGTCCCTAAAGAAAGTTAGTAGGAGGAAGAGAAGTAACTCAACCATTGCACATTACCACAAGATGCTGGGGCAAGCTAGCACTGGGGTGCGGGAGCCCAGTGAAGAACACTGTGCTTTACTTTGCTTAATCACCAGAACACTGTGAAATGTATATCAAAGTATTCAAAACTTAAAGATGAAGAAACAGCTCAGAGGTGACGTGCTTCATCTCAAACCACACAGCTAGGTCGTGCTGGGACCAGGAACTGTGTGTGTGCCTGATAATGTTACTTATGGCCTGGAACACTTTCCTCCTGGCCAAGCTGCCCTTGTGAGCTACATCAAAAGGTGCTGTCTTAGATTTGGACAATGTGAAGCAGTCCTGGAATGACAATTATGTGACTTTCCATATGCCTGCCCACTACCAGATGTATGGGAAGAGACCCAGCTGGGGAGAGAAACCTGTCTGGCGGAGGTTCAGATGAACGCCCTTGTGGCAGGCACAAAAAAGCCTGGCAAGATAAGCATTTAACCAACGCTCATCCATCAACAGCCCCACTACAAATTACCACCTTCATATTGCTACGAACCTCTGCTCCTAGCCATCACTCACTAAGGTTCTGGAGGCCACGGTGTCCCCAGTGCCCAAACCCAAGCCAGCGGGAGGCCTGATGTGTAGAACATCCTGAACTCCCTTCCTAACTTGGGATTGCTCTTTTGCAAAGACCTTGTTCAGAGCATTCTCCCTTTTGAGAGTCACAAAGGCATTTAGGTGTGGTTACTGATGATTTGGGCAAGTGTTCTGTGAATCTCCTGAATGTTTCCTAAATATACTGGAGTGCGTAGTGAACACTCAGCTCTGTGACTCCCACACACAAGATTTCACGGCACCACGGGGTAGAAGATGACATCTCTAATGTGCCTAGTTCCTAGAGATAGGGATTTGAGACAGCTAAAACAAGGAACTCAAAGTTGGTTCCAGGTATTTAAAAATACACACACACACCCCTTTTAAAAAATAAGCAGATAAGCAAATGTCTGCAAAACTCCAAATTCTAGGTGGGGGAGTCCTTTGAACTCATTTCAACTCATTCCTTTTAACTCATTTAACTACTCTACATTTTGGAGTAGAATAGATGGAAATTCAAATCCTGATGACTACCAGTTACAGCTATGGAATGTTAGTTGAATTATGTAGCCTCCCTTGAGCTCCATTTTCTCTTTATTATAATGGGTTAATACTGCCTATCTTACGCTGTGGTTTGAAGATTAAATGAGATGTCATCCGTGAAGTAAACACCAGGTGGTGTGATCATACCACCATTGGAAGCACTGGAGTGCTTGCTGGAAATGCAGACCCTTCTGGACTTAGAATCAGCATCTCTGGCAGGAGCTGGGCATCAGAATTTTTTAAAAGCACTCCAAAGGATTCTTCTACCCACTGCAGTCTGGGAACCTCAGAGGCAATGACGACTGGCACATCTGGGTGCACCACCAGCCATAGACAGTGCTGCAGCAGTCATAGAAGTAGTTGCATTGATGGTAGTAATGACAAAAGGAAACATCCATGTGCCAGACGTGGCCCCTTGCACTTTATATGCATTAACTCAACTTCCATGGCAAATCTACAAGGTAGACACAAGCATCAGACCCTTTTACAGAGAAGGAAACAGAGACACAAAGAGGTGGAGCAATTGGTCTAAGTGATGGAGCCAAGATAGAACCTGAGAATTAGCCCAAGAGGGGATGCTGAAGAAGGGAAGACAAGAGACAAGGAAGAGGGGGAATAACTGTCTAGCAGTATGAGGTGTAGCATCTCAATCTGCTGGTGCCTCGGAGATTTAGGCACCACAGAGATTTGGGCTTGGCCAGAAAACATGTATCTCCCCTGCTGGGCACCACCAGCTTGTGAGTCAGACATAACCAGGTAAGAAAGATATTTTTAGGCCAGGCGTGGTGGCTCACACTTGTAATCTCAGCACTTTGGGAGGCCAAGGTGGGAGGATTGCTTCAGCCTAAGAGTTCAAGACCAGCCTGGGCAAGAAAGTGACACCCCCATATCCACAAAAAAGAAAAAAAATATTAGCCAGGCATGGTGGTGCACACCTGTAGTCCCAGCTACTTGGGAGGCTGAGGCTCCCTTGAGCCCAGGAGTTTGAGGCTGCAGTGAGCCATGATCACATCACTACACTCCAGCCTGGGCAACAGAGCAAGATGGTGTCTCTAAAATTTAAAAATAAGAAGAAAGATGCTTCCTTTAGGAAGGAAGATGCTTGCCGTTAGGCTTCTCCCTCCACAGACAACTGAGAACTGTGTTTTTCTATATTGATGTAATGTTTCACTATATTTACTCTTTCACTCTCCTGGAAGTTATTTCACACATTCTCCTTGCTCCTCAAACTCCCACCCCCTTCCCCTCACCTCGTGAATTTGCTTAACTTTCTCATCTTCCTAATCTACCAACCTCACAACATCTGTACCCATACACCTGCCTACCACTGATATGGAGAAGCTCTCTGTGTTCTAAAGTCCCCCTCCTCTGACACTCTCTCTCTCTCTCTCTCTCTCTCTCACTCGCTCTCTCCTCTCTCTCCCCACTGCATCTCAGTTCTTCCCTTCTACTAGATCATTCCGATCAGGATTAAAACAAATGTGCTTGAAACAACCTCGCACTTCCCCTCACTCACTCCATTTGACCCACACTGACTCTCTCGCTGTTTCTCAGTCACTCCACGGCTGCTTCAGGGGTCTTTGCACATGCTGTTCCCTCTCCCAGGAACATGCTTCTCCCTGACTGAAGTCTCTTTTCGGCAGTCTTCCCTAGCAACTCCATCTAAAGCAGTGCTGCCCTCTACCTCCGTGTCTGTCCCCCTACCCGATTCTCTTCATCCTCAGCAGGAATTGCAAATCATTTCCTTTTTAAATTATCCTCTTTATTGGATTGTAACTGCCCTGAGGGCAGGGACTTCATCAACTTTGCTCACTACTATAAACCTAGATAGGTATCTGGCACAGGGTAGGCACTCAGTATTAGTTGATTTGATTCAGAAATTAAAATGGCAGAAACTGTAAAATTTATTTACTCAGGAGTTTTTAACCAACCACAGGAAGGAATGCAGTAATTGCAGACTGATACCTATGTCACTAAACTCAGTTATTAGAAAGCACAGGCTAATGAAATCTAGACTCGCTTTTTCTACCCTAATGGAAATCCATGTGGTCCATTCCTCAGGGCCTCCCCAGAACCTATTCTCAGCTCCTAACTTCTGACCACTTGCCCACTCTGGCCAGAAAGCTCCACCCATGCCCAACTCAGCTCTTCTATCTCTGGGCAGAGTCTCACCAGTTTCAGTGACTTCTCAGGTACTCACCTTCCTTGCTTATCATGGCCAAATTAGAGAGGAAAAGAGAAAATGAGAGCTATTCTTGTGGTCACAATATATTTCTTCATTATGATTTATTTCCATTCAAAAAGAGGTTTCCCAGGTAACAGTGCCTCATTCTCCTAATCTCTGCACCTCATCACATCTGACCCCTTTTATCAATGTCTTATTTTGACTTTCTTACCAAAATAGATTTCTCAACAATGTTTAATTAGAGTTACCACTTATGACTGGGCGTGATGGCTCATGCCTATAATCCCAGCACTTTTGGAGGCAGAGGCGAGAGGATAGATTGAGCCCAGGAGTTTGAGACCAGCCTGGGCAACATGGCGAAACACCAACTTTACAAAAACTACAAAAATTAGCTGGGCATAGTGGCACGCCCCTATAGTTCCAGCTACTCAGGAGGCTGAGGTGGGAGGATTACCTCAGCCCAGAGAGTAGAGGCTGCAGTGAGCTGAGATCGTGCCACCACACTCCAGCCTAGGTGACAGAGTGAGACTGTGCCTCAAAAAAGAAAAGAAAAAAGTTACCATTTATTGAACACTAACTGTGTTCCAGATGCATTATGATCTACCTCATGTAATCCTCATAATAACCATGTGGTGTCCTCACTTTACAGATGATGAAACCAAGGCTCATAAAGGTTAAATAACTAACTCACTCAAAGTCATATCTTTGGGAAGGAATACATTTAAAGCCAGCTCTAGGCCGGGCGCGGTGGCTCAAGCCTGTAATCCCAGCACTTTGGGAGGCCGAGACGGGCGGATCACGAGGTCAGGAGATCGAGACCATCCTGGCTAACCCGGTGAAACCCCGTCTCTACTAAAAAATACAAAAAATTAGCCGAGCGAGGTGGCAGGCGCCTGTAGTCCCAGCTACTGGGGAGGCTGAGGCAGGAGAATGGCGTAAACCCGGGAGGCGGAGCTTGCAGTGAGCTGAGATCCGGCCACTGCACTCCAGCCTGGGCGACAGAGTGAGACTCCGTCTCAAAAAAAAAAAAAAAAAAAAGCCAGCTCTATTAATTCCAAAGCCCATACTCTTAATCATGACACCGTACGTCTACTTTAGGCTCCTGGTACCAACTGGTTCCTTCTTGAAAGAACTCAAGAAGTTATTTCTGGAAGACTTACAGCCCAATTTTTCAATGGTTTCCATGCAATCCTCTTCCTTCTACTTCTCTCTCTATTTTCCTGTTCCCTATGTGTAGTGTTGGCATGTTACTGTTATAGGAAAGGGGACCCGTTCCAGGCCCCAAGAGAGGGTTCTTGGATCTCACACAAGAAAGAATTCAGGGCAAGTCCAGTGTGCGACAGAAGCAAGTTTACTAAGAAAGTAAAGTGGTGAAAGAACAGCTACTTCATAAACAGAGTAGGGCATTCCCAAAAGTAAGAGGAGGAACACGTCTTACCTAGGTAAGGTAAGGACAAAAAAAGATCATGGATCTTTAGGTAAGGATAAATAAAATATTTTATATAGGATCAAAAAAGATCATGGGGAGATGTGCTCTGCTACAAGGGTTTGTGATAAAGGACTAATTTTCTTAATTACTGTATTTTGCAAGAATCAATATTAGTATCTTTAAAGCAAAATTAGGAATGCCTTTGTTCTCAAGATATCGGGACATTAGGACACTCCCAAGTCCGGGTCTGTTTAGTAAACATTATCAATCTATTCCCTTAACTGTAAGCATCTCCAGGCTAGGAATACCTAGCTTTCTGGGAATGCAGGCCAGCACGTCCCAGCCTCATTTTCCTAGCTGTCACTCAAGATGGAGTTTCTCTAGTTCGAATGCTTCTGACATTACTGTCAATGGGGTGTTTGGCAGCTTTAATGACATGTAAGTCATCTGCTCCAAAGCAAACGCAAGTTTACACGGTGGGCCAGGTCACATCTAGGCGTGCCCAATTAATACCCCAAACCCAAAGTACTTCCTCTTAGCCTAGATTTATGAAAATAGGTCTTTCCTGGTAGTTTACCCATTCAACCATCAACTACTGATCTATGAGAATCAGACACCTTCCTCAAGGAGATAGTCTGACCCCAACCTGACTCATTCCTCAAACCAGGTTTTTCCCTCTCAGTTCTATTTCAGTTATTATTTTAACCCCTTTATGAAACAATTACACTGTTTCCTGTTTTCTTTTCCCACATTCCCAATTCCCTCATCTCAACCTTTTTTAGTTTTATCGCTCACTTAAATTTTTTTGAAGACCAGAAAAGGTTATCAATACATACCAAAATAAAATGAAATCTGTATAAATTCTAGAAAGACCACAGAGATCTCACTCAGGGACAACATTCAAAACATGTAACAACAACAGTCATGTGACTTTCTGAGTTCCTGGAACACAGCAAGCATGTTCCCGCCTCAGGGAACTCAGGCCTCCGGGGTCGCCCTCTCCCAACCTCTTTGTGAGGCTGTCTTCCTCTCAACCCTCAGTTTCTGCACCAACATCATTTCTTTCCTTCCTTCCTTCCTTCCTTCCTTCCTTCCTTCCTTCCTTCCTTCCTTCCTTCCTTCCTTCCTTTTCTCTTTCTTTCTCTTCTCTCTTTCTCTCTCTCTCTCAATGTCTCTCTCTCTCTCTCTCTCTATCTCTCTCTCTGTTGCCCAGGCTGGAGTGTAGTGATGCAGTCATGGTTTACTGCAGCCTCAACCTCCTGGGCTCAAGTGATCCTCCCATCTCAACCTCCTAAGTAGCTAGGACTACAGGTACATGCCACGATGCCCAGCTAATTTTTGTCTTTTTTTTTTTTTGTAGAGACAGGGTTTCACCATGTTACCCAGGCTGGTCTTGAACTCCTGGGCTCAAGCTATCTGCCCACCTCAGCCTCCCAAACTGTTGGGATTACAAGTGTGAGCCGCTGCACCCCGGCCATCATCTTCTCTTTAATTTTTATCACAGAATCCTGTTTATTCTCTCTAAGGCAAAATAACAACCTATGATTATTATATTTACTCAATGGCTACAGTCTCCCCATGGGACGTTAGCTCAGTGAGGACAGGGGCCTTTTCTACCTTGTAACTATACTTCCAGCCCCTTATATCACCATCCCCTATACTTGGCACATAGGAGATGCCAAAAAATATTTGCTAAATATAGAAGTGAATGGACATTACCCACAAGTGCGTGGGCACACAAGTCTCCAGGCAGCACCATTCTTATTAGCTGATTGGAATCTACTTTAAGAATCACCTCAAAAGTCAGTCTTCCAGCCTCTGTTGAGCTTCCAGCTGTTAAAGTGGTAAATTAAGACAATGAGTCCAAATGAAGCACCAACCCAGACTTTATTAACTTACTGTGACAGTGCAGGCAAGAGATAAAAGAGAAGACAGGCCCGGCGCAGTGGCTCACGCCTGTAATCCCAGCGCTTTGGGAGGCTGAGCTGGGAGGATCACAAGATCAGGAGATTGAGACCATCCTGGCTAACACGGTAAAACCCTGTCTCCACAAAAAATAGAAAAATTAGCTGGGCATGATGGCGGGTGCCTGTAGTCCCAGCTACTTGGGAGGCTGAGGCAGGAGAATGGTGCGAACCCGGGAGGCGGAGCTTGCAGTGAGCAGAGATTGCACCACAGCACTCCAGCCTGGGTGATAGAGTAAGACTCCGTCTCAAGAAAAAAAAAAAAGAGAGAGAGAAACAGGCTGGTTCCCCAATGTTCCATTTCCCCCCAATACCCACCCCCTCCCACAAATTCATAGATTGAAGTCCTAACCCCCATGACCTCAGAATAGGACTGTATTTGGAGACAGGGCCTTTAAAGAGATAATTAAGGTAAAATGAAGTCATTACGGTAGGCCCTAATCCAATATGCCTGGAATCCCTATAAGAAGAGAAGATGGGGACACATACGCATAGAGAGGAGACCACGTGAAGACACAGGCAGAAGGTGACCGTCTACAAGCCAAGGAGAGAGGCCTCAGAAGAAACCAGCCAGACCCATGCCTCAGACTTCTAAGCCTCCAGAGCTGTGAGAAAATCAAACTGTGCCGTTCAAGCCACGCTGGCTGTAGTACTTTGTAATGGCAGCCTGAGCAAACTGACACAGGTTGAGTATCCTTTATCCGAAATACTTGAGGCCAAAAAGGTTTCAGATTTGAGATTTTTTTTATGTTGGAATATTTATATTATACTTACCAGTTAAGCATTTCAAATCCAAAACTCCAAAATCCAGGAAGTTCTAATGAGTACTTCCTTTGAATGAAATGCTGGCACTCAAAAAGTTGTGGATTTGGGAGCATTCGGGATTTCGGATTTTTGGATGAAGGATTCCCAAACTGTATGGTGCACTAGTAAGGAAGTCTCAGTGGAGGCACCTGGGAAGAACCTCAGCCAAGGCTCCTGATAAGGGAGCCCCCAGAATAGAGGCTCCTGGGTCAGGAATGCAGATGTGCGTATGAGAGGCTCCTGGGCCAGTAAAGCCTGCATCCTTGACCAAAACTCCCTCCAGAAAATTGCAATGCATTCACTGTGCATCAAGTCAGGTGTGGGGAGGGCAGCTGTCCCCCATGAGGCCTCCCAAGTAAAGCCCTGTAATTGCAAATGTTGGGGCCTAAAAGATCACACAGAGGATTTTGATCTACAAATGAACTCCTCACCCTCCTCTTCAGAAATCATTTCAGTGGTGCAGCACGCTTAGCACAGGAAGTTCTTCTCTGTAGCAAACCCCAGTACTTAGTGCTGCAACATTACACGCTCTTTCTTATTTAATCTCCCATGAAGATGGAGAACCGCTGCTTACAAACATCTTTGTAATGATTCTAAAGGCCCCTGGCCTCCTCTTCCTCATATTTAGTCAGGCAGTTCTACTGCGGCTTGTTTCAGCTACAATTTTCTTAAACTGCGGTGACAGTCACATGTGGAGTAGCCAGAGAAAGACCACACCCCAGAACCAAGGCAAGTGATCAAAGAAAACAAGGATGCTTCAGGTAACATTAAGTATAGGAAAGGTTGAAAGAGTCTCTCCTAAGCCAGCACCTGCTCAGAGAGAGAGAATAAAGATTTTATCTATCAGGGTGCAGTGGCTCACACCTGTAATGCCAGAACTTTGGGAAGCCAAGGCCAATGTATTGCTTGAGGTCAGGAGTTCAAAACCAGCCTAGGCAACATGGTGAAACCCATCTCTACTAAAAATACAAAAATTAGCTGGGCATGATCACACATGCCTGTAGTCCCAGCTACTTGGGAGGCTAAGGCAGGAGAATTGCTTGAACTTGGGAGGCAGAGGTTGCAGGGAGCCAAGATCGCACCACTGCACACCAACCTGGGCCACAGAGCAAAACTCCGTCTCAAAAGGAAAAAAAAAAAAAAAAAGGATTTCACCTGCTCTTAGCATTTCTATCAGAAAATTTTACTTTAACAGCTATATTTTTATTCAAAGAAAAGTCTACTAAGTTTACCTAGAAGATAATGAAATAAAATGAAAGAAAGATAACTCAGCAAGTTTATAACAAGCTTATTTAGTGATTTTCCTAATGAAGTCTCCCAGAACATTCTGCTACTTTTTCTAGTTCATCAAAAACATTTAGAATTCAGTGGCACATTAAAGATACAGTAAGTGATAAGTCATCACAATAAAACAGGAAAGCAGCCTGGAAACATGTAAGAAAATTTAAAAGTCTGAAATGTTTGCATTCTTATCAAATTACTAGGCAAACTATCTTGCATAGAATCTTTGCCACCAATGTCTTTCATGCACACAAATGTTTTGCAATATTTAGTCTCTGCAAAGCCAATCACAGGACACAGGGAATAGGAGCTTTCATTTCACAATTCCATCCCTCCCCTGAAGCAGCCCTCTGAGCCCTCACTAGTAGTGAAGGAATTATCCAACCACTGGGCTCTGTTCAAATAGTGGATCCAAGGCTCACAGGTATGCACCACCCCTAAACTTGGGCCACCCCACATGCATTAAGCAAGGATCAGGGATAAGACACACACAACACAGCTTACTGCCATAAAGAAGTGCAAATATTTCTCTCTCTCTTTTTTTTTTTTTTTTTTTTTTTGAGACATAGTCTCACTCTGTCACCCAAGCTGGAGTGCAGTGCTGTGATCTTGGCTCACTGCAGCCTCCACCTCCAGGTTCAAGCAATTCTCCTGCCTCAGCCTCCCAAGTAGATGGGATTACAGGCCCACACCACCATGCCTAGCTAATTTTTTTCTATTTGGCCAGGCTGGTTTTAAACTCCTGACCTCAAGTGATCCACCCGCCTCAGCCTCCCAAAGTGCTAGGATTATAGGTGTGAGCCACCAGGCCTGGCCTTAAGGATGACTCTTAACGTGCATGATCTCTAAATATTTGTTCAGCCTAGAGCTCTTCTCATTCTTTTTAGGAGTCACATTTTGAGTCATCAGGTTGCAAAGTCTCACAAACCAAGACCCTAGAACTACACACAGAGCCTCATGCAGTGTCCCCTCTCTGCTGCTCTCCCATACGGGGATAACACACACGCACTGAATGGTCAATACAACCGCTGGTTAACTGGTTAAAGCTAGTTACCGCATTCGTTTCTAAGGCTGCCATACAAAGTAGCACAAACTGGGCGGCTTAGAACAACTGAAATTTCTCTCTCACCATGCTGGAGGCTACAAGACCAAAATCAAGGTGTCAGCAAGACTGCCCTGCCTCTAAAATTTGTAGAGGAAGAATTCTTCCTTGCCTCTTCCAGCTTCTGGGAGTCCAGTCCTAGGCACTGGGCTCAGTCACTGCATCAGACAGAGCAGAGCCACACCTGTCTTCCAGAAGACAGATTGTTGAAATTCAGGTACTTTTAAAATCAAACAGCAATTCCAGCAGGGTGTTGCTCTGATAAGTAAAGTCTATGGTGGTGGTGCCTTTTGAATATTTCTTCAAAAAGCATTGATAGAGTGTCTAAGACAAGCTTCCACAAGGAAACAGTGCAGCATACTTTGCACAGGAATTCTTCTCTATAGGGAATCTCAATACTCTGTCCAGACATGAACAGGAAGACAGGGCCCCACCCTCAGGAAGCTCATGATCCTAATAAGGAGACAGACTTGAAAATGAATGGCTCCAAGGTGATGAGTGGAATTAGCAAGGCAATGCAAACTTTACCTGGAACTCAGAGGAAGTAGTCAGCACGTCTGTGACAGCACAGTATAGCAGGTAAGAGCGTGAATTCTGCAACCAGAGTACCTGGGTTTAAATCTGGCTTTACCACATACTAGCTGTATGATCTTGGACACATCACTTAACTTCCGTGTGCTTCAGTTTCCTCATTTGTAAAAGGAGCATGCTAATTGTACCTCCTTCATACATTCATAAATTGTTGTGACAATCAAGAAGTCAATGTGTAATATGCTTTAGACCTGTGCCAAGCATCAGTAAGTGCTGTCTGTGTGTGTTAAATCAATACCCCACATTCAGCAGAGGAGAAGAGCCCCTCGTTACTAGACCATTCCTCCTTCTTGCCGTTCTGTCCCCTGTATTTGGTATCACTCCTATACACAGTATGCACAATATATGGTGTAATTTGAAAGTAACGGAGAACTCACTTCTATTTCCCACCTCTCACAATTAAGATATGCATAATCACTTTAAACCCGTATTTCTCTCCAGTTAATATTCATGTATTAACTCCACATGTATTTTCTGAGCTTCTAGGATGGGAAAACCACTGAGGGAATACAATATGTTTTTGACGCTAAGAAACTGGCAGGACACATGGGACTCAAGAAGCTGGCTTTCCTCAGGGCAGTTTCCACCCTGTTGACATGAGGGATCTAATCAGTGCCCTACTACCTCATTCAAACAGTTCTTTACTGCAAAGCAGAAAAAGACTCCCTGCTTGTGAGCAGATGCAGCCCTGCCCGGGCAGCCCCACTCACGCACTTGACCAGGAATCCATGTATATAGCACAACCATAGGCAGTTCCATTGACTTAGACCAGTCAGGTGCCACTTAGTAAATCTTTTCCTAACTAGGCAAATGGTTCCAGAATGCTGAGGTTAACACAGGTTTCATAAATGCCTAAATTACAACCAGGAATAAATATATGATCTGGAAAAATGTATTATTGCCACTAAATTACCCTTAAAAATTAAAATCTCCCCCCAAAATGTTATTTGAGCTGATAAAAAAGTATCTTTAAACAAATAATATCTAGTTATGAAAACAGTACTATAACAAGTTACTATTTCTGTAATATAAAAGGCTACAGAAGTCTGTGTCCCAGTGGACTGTTTAGCATGCCAAATGTGTTCAGTATATAATGCACTGTACATTTCTTTTTTCTTTTTTTTTCTTGAGACAGAGTCTCACTCTCAAGAGCTGAGGGAATCCTGCTAGCAGATCTACTCTACAAGAAATGCTAAAAGGAGTCATTCAAGATGAAATGAAAAGACACTAGACAGTAATGCAAAGCCATACTAAGAAAGAACAGCAGTATGGGTAACTACATATGTAAACATAAAGACCAGTATTACTGTATTTTGGGGTTGTTTTGTTTTGTTTTTGAGATGGAGTCTTGCTTTGTTGCCCAGGCTGGAGTGCAATGGCGCGATCTCAGCTCACTGCAAACTCTGCCTCCCGGGTTCAAGCGAATCTCCTGCCTCACCTTCCCGAGTAGCTGGGATTACAGGCTCCTGTACCACACCAGGCCAATTTTTGTATTTTCAGCAGAAACGGGGTTTCACCATGCTGGTCAAGCTGGTCTTGAACTCCCAACCTCAGGCGATCTGCCCGACTCGGCCTCCCAAAGTGCTGGGATCACAGGCGTGAGCCACCATGCCTCACCATATTTTTGGTTCTTAACTGGTTTTTGTATATTATTTAGAAGACAAATGCATATATAATAACAATAATTATAAATTTATAATAATGAACAACAATGTATAAAGATGTAATTTGCAACAATAACATAAAGGACAGAGTTATATAGAAGCAAAATTTGGGATGCTATCGAAGTTAGGCTAGTATCAATTCAAACTGGATTGTTATATATTTAGGATATTAATTGTAATCCTCAGACTAAGTACTAAAAAAACTTAAATATATATAGAAAAGGAAATGAGGAGAGAATCAAAATGGTAAAAATCAATTAAACCAGAAGACAATAATAGAAGAATTGAGAGTAGCCAAAAAATATATAAGGCATATAGAAAACAAGCATCAGAATGACAGAAATAAGTCTTTTCTCATGGAAAAAAAAATTCTAACATTAATATTTTCCAACAAAAGATTTACAACGAGTCTTGAATCTATTGCTTAAAACATCAAAACAGGCTGGGTGCAGTGGCTCATGCCTGTAATCCTAGCATTTTGGGAGGCCAAGGCGGGTGGATCACCTGAGGTCAGGAGTTTGAGACAAGCCTGGCCAACATGGTGAAACCCCGTCTCTACTAAAAATACAAAAATTAGCCGGGCATGGTGGCAGGTGCCTGTAATCCCAGCTACTTGGGAGGCTGAGGCAGGAGAATTGCTTGAACCCAGGAGGTGGAGGTTGCAGTGAGCCGAGACCGCGCCACCGCACTACAACCTGGGAGAGACGAGACTTTACCTCAAAAAAAAAAAAAAAAAATCAAAATGTAATACTTTTCTACTAGGAAGTGCTGAATACAACTTGGAAGTGAACAATTACCGGCCAAGTTTCTACTTTTAAAAATGTTTAGCTAACTGAAGGATGGGGCAGAGCTAGAGCTATAGTACCATGATTTAGTGAGCTTAGACAGCAAAAGACCTGTACAGTCACATGGAGCCCTACACTTTGAAGGGCCCCTCACTTCAATGCTGTGCTGTCACCATGTTGATACTTAAAATAATTTTTTAACGAGGGTTCTACATTTCCACTTTGCACTGAACTCTGTAAATTATGTGATTGGTCAATGCAGTTCTTCCATTTGAATCTACATATTTTTTGAGGTATCTTTTCAGCTATAACAACCACTAAAATCAAGTATAACATAAAATCAGACTGGGTGCAGTGGCTCATGCCTATAATCCCAGCACTTTGGGAAGCCAAGGTGGGCAGATCGCTTGAGCCCAGGGGTTCAAGCCCAGTTTGGCCAACATGGCAAAACTTTGTCTCTACAAAAGATACAAAAATTAGCCACACGTGGTGGTGTGTGCCTGTAGTCCCAGTTACTTGGGAGGCTGAGGTGGGAGGATTACCTGGGCCCGGGAGGTGGAGGCTGCAGTGAGCCAAGATAACACCACTGTACTCCACCCTGGGTGACAGACTGAGACCCTGTCTCAAAACTAAAATTAAATTAAAAACTGGGCCGGGCACGGTGGCTCAAGCCTGTAATCCCAGCACTTTGGGAGGCCGAGATGGGCGGATCACGAGGTCAGGAGATCGAGACCATCCTGGCTAACACGGTGAAACCCCGTCTCTACTAAAAAATACAAAAAAAACTAGGCGGGGGAGGTGGCGGGCGCCTGTAGTCCCAGCTACTCGGGGGGCTGAGGCAGGAGAATGGCATAAACCTGGGAGGCGGAGATTGCAGTGAGCTGAGATCCGGCCACTGCACTCCAGCCCGGGCGACAGAGCGAGACTCTGTCTCAAAAAAAAATAAAATAAAATAAAATAAAAATAAAAATAAAAACTGAATTGTTATAAGAGCTAAACTAAATTTCTCAAAAATAATTATACACACAATTACATTTGCATATTTGTGTGTTTATAAACACACACTCATAAAATAGAGAAAGCAAAATTATTTGGGACTGATAAAATTAAAAGTATTTTCATCATTGTTATTTTATATTTTTAGTTTCATTTCTTGCATGTTTTATAATATACATAATATAGAAATATGGTAAAAAGTATTTTCATCATTGTTATTGTATCTTTTAGATTTCTCTTTTTGCATATTTTAAAATATGTGCAACACATATCAATATGTTAATACATGCATATAGTTTATAAGTAAGCACATATGGCACTACATGTTCAAGAACTTGTCATTTATGGAAGTGCATGGTCAAAAGAGTTTCTAAAGCACTAATCTAGTCACCCAATGACAGCCTTGCTTTTTTGGAACCCAAGCTCCAAAATCACTCCCTCTTCCCACTACACTTCCTATTCCTCAACATCCTCAACAATACTTTGCAAAAGAAGAAGGCAATTTGGGCTTAGTGTCGAGGATTTGAAGTCAGGACTAGATTCAAATTCTGCTGACCCTTTGGGAGGTCAAGGCAGAAGGACAGCTTGAGGCTAAGAGTTTGAGACCAGCTTGGGCCAAATAGCCAGACTCTGTCTCTACAGAAAAATAAATAAATAAATAAATATTTGCCAGGCCGGAGATTGCAGTGAGCCGAGATCACACCATTGCATTTCAGCCCTGGTGACAGTGGGAGACTCTGTCTCAAGAAAAAAAAAAAAAAATGCCAGGCAATTGCACTCCTGTAGTCCCAGTTACGCCCAAGGCTGAGGCGGGAGGATCCCTTGAGCCCAGGAGTTCGAGACTGCAGGGAGCCGTGATCGCACCACTGCACTCCAGCGTGGCCACAGAGTGAGACCTGTGAGTAAGGGCCAGGCACTGCAAGATGCTGCTTAAGCTGCACCTCAATGTCGTTTGCCCCAGCTGTTCGCGGTGAGGCTCGGATCTCCGAGAGCCATTTCTATCTTTGCCCGCCTAAGGTCTCATTCGCCCCCAGTGGATGGTGGCACTTCAGGCAGTGCGGTGAAGTGAATCTTTTCAGTAACATCAGAGTGATACCGCTGTTATAACCTAACAATTCTCTCTCAAAATACAACACAGAAGGTAACTGCTACCAGCTCCTCCGAATAAGGTATGGGAGGTGGGGCAGGAGGCGCCCCTGAACCCTCGGGGACTCAAGCCTGGCGGCACGCTCCGTGGATAACGGAGGCGGGAAGGGCCGAGGCGCCTGCATCTCTTAGAGCGCAGCCTCACACTTTCCCCTCCACCTGCCCGAACCTGACCACAGCCTCCGGTCACCTCGCGTGCTTCCCCCTCCTGGCCTTGGGCGGGTGGTGCCGAGGCGGTGCTTCTCGGGATCGCTCCTGGGTTGTGGGCCCTCGCGCGCGGGGATGGGGGCTGCCCTCCCCGGTCGCTCGGAACCACTAGCGCGCGTGGGGAAGGGGCCCGTTCCCTTCTCCGGGTGTCTGGCCGGCGCGGGAAGGAGAAGGCGCGCCCACCCCGGCTCTCTCCGAGGCGCCCTCACCTGGATGGTGTGGCCGCTGCCTGGGGCGGTGGGGCCCCCGACCAACTTGCAGTAGAGCTCGGGCCGGGGCCTCCTCTCGCCGGGTCCCCTCTCCCCGCAGGTGGCGGTGGCCCAAATCCTCGCTGCCTCGGCCAGGTTGAAGTAAGGAGGGTGAAGGCTGAGCCCGACCGCGGCCCCGGGATCCCGAGCGGTCGCCCCCCAGGCTGGCAGCACTAGCAGCAGCAGCAGCAGCAGCGGCGTCGGCGGCAGGACTGGCCCCGGTGCCCGACCCCGAGGCCGCGCGGCCGCCGCCATCCCGCCGCGCAGGATCCTCCCGCCTGCGCCGTCCGCAGAGGGGCTCGGGGGCACCGCCGCTCTCCGCCCGCGCCTCCCCGACCTACAGCGCCGGGACTAGCGCAGCCGCGGGTATGGACTGCGCCGGGGCCGCTCCCCTTGCTCCACGCGCTGGAAGCCCGCGGCGTGGGGGTAGCCGCTCAGCTCGGGAACCTGCCGCGGCTGGAGCGGGCACCCGCCGGATCAGGAACTGACAGCGCTCAGCCGCGGGCCAGCAGACGGCGTCTCTCCCGCGCGAGGCGCGCTGCAAACTTCGCGGGCGGGGAATGGGAGAGGCGTTCCCGGGCTCCCACCCAGGCGGCCAGAGCGGGAGCCTGGGATCTTCGAACCCTCCAGGCGCCAGGACAGAAATTAATTAGATCGTTCTCCTCTCTGGATACTCACCGCTCAGGTCAAAGCCAGAAAAGCCACCTGTGACCTAGGAGTAAAGGAGGCTTGCAAATGAATTCGGTTGAGAGCAGAGGAAACTGCCACTACCTACAGAACTCACATCAAAGACATTTCGATTTCCCAGCCAAGTGTTGATCCATCAACTCCTCAACACTATGCACCTAGGATCCCTGTGGCACTGCAGGCACAGGCTGAGCCAGGGAACTGGGAGTGGTGGAACGTACATCTTTAAAAGACAGCCAATAATGCGAGTTGTAATTTGCCAACCTGGAAACGAACCTTAGAGGAAATCCTTTAGATGGCTAATCTGCTAAATTTTACAGATAAGCTAAGAGAGATTGAGTGAGGTACGCCACCTGCCGTGCTGACCTCAGAACAGAGGAGACCACCCCACCCCCGCCCGGTCTCCCCAGACTGATGTTTGGTCTTACATGGAGAACACCCTACTAAAACAGAACCCACTTAGGCCCTCTAAGTTATTAGAGGAATGCAATATTTGTACAATAAAAATTGCAAAACCTCTTTGAAAGAAATGTTAAAAGACCTAAATAAGTGGAAAAGTATCCCATGTTCATGGATTAGGAGACAATATTGTGAAGATGGCAATATTTCCTAAAGCAACCTACAGTTCAACACAATGGATTTTGATAGGGATCAAAATCCCAACTTTTTTTTTTTTTTTTTTTTTTTTGCAGAAATTGACAAGCTGATTCTAAAATTCACGTGGAAATGCAAGAGACCTAGAAAAGCCAAAAAAGTTCTGAAAAAGAATGAAGTCAGTGGACTCATGCTTCCTAGTTTTAAAACTTAATACAAAACTACAGTTATCAAGACAGTGTAGTACCAGCATAAGGATAAACATAGATCAATGGACTAGAATTGAAGGCTCAGAAATAAACCCTTACATTTATGGTCACTGGATTTTCAACAGGGTGCCAAGACTATTCAATGGGAAAAGAATAATATTTTTAATAAATGCTGCTGGGAAAACTGGATATCCCAAAAGAATTGAGTAGGATCCTCACCTCATACTATATACAAAAATTAACTCAAAATGGATTTAAGATCTCTAAATTTTACATATAGAGAGCTAAACTATAAAACTATAAAATTCTAAGGGAAAAACAGGAGTAAATCTTCATGACTTTGGATTAGCAATGCTGTCTTAGCTATGATATCAAAAGCACAAGCAACAAAAGAAAAAGATAAATTGGGCTGGGCGCAGTGGCTCATGCCTGTAATCCTAGTACTTTGGGAGGCCAAGGTGGGTGGATCACCTGAGGTCAGGAGTTCAAGACCAGCCTGGGGAACACGGTGAAACCCCATCTCTACTAAAAATACAAAACTTAGCAGGACATGGTGGCACATGCCTGTAATCCCAGCTACTCTGGAGGCCAAGGCAAGAGAATTGCTTGAATCCCAGAGGCAGAGGTTGCAGTGAGCCAAGATCATGGCCCTGCACTCCAGCCTGGGCGACAGAGCGAAAATCTGTCTCAAAACACACACACACACACACACACACACACACACACACACACACACAACAAAACAAAACCAGAAAAAGGTCATTTGAAGCTTATCAAATTTTAAAACTTTTGTGCTTCCAAGGCACCCTCAAGAAAGTGAAAGATGGCCAGGCACAGTGGCTTATGCCTGTAATCCCAGCACTTTGGGAGGCTAAGGTGGGTTGATCATCTGAGGTCAGGAGTTCAAGACCAGCCTGGCCAACATGGCAAAATGTTCTACTAAAAATACAAAAATTAGCTGGGAATGGTGGTGCACACCTGAAATCCCAGCTACTAGGGAGGCTGAGGAAGGAGAATCGCTTGAACCCAGGAGGCAGAGGTTGCAGTGAGTTGAGATTGTGCCACTGCACTCCAACCTGGGAGACAGAGTGAGAATCCATTTCAAAAAAAAAAAAAAAGTAGAAGACAATCTCCAAAATAGAAGAAAATATTTGCAAATCATATTTCTAATTAGAAATTCATATCCAGAATAAACTCTTACAACTCAACCATTTTTTAAAAAGTAGTGGGCAAATATAAAAATGGTCGATAAGGATGACCATGGAAAGATGCTCACCATCATTAGCCATCAGGAAAATGCAAACCAAAACCACAATGAGATACTACTTCACACAGACTGGGATAGTTATAATCAAAAAGATAGATAATAACAAGTATTTGTGAGGATGTGGAGAAGTTGGAACTCTCACAGTTTACTGATGGGAATGTAAAATGGTGCAGACACTTTGGCAATCCCTCAAAAACTTAAACGTAACATGACCATGTGATCTGGCAATTCCAATCCTAAGAACATGCTCAAGAGAACAAAAAACATAGATCCACACAAAAACTTGTACATAAATGTTCATAGCAGCATTAGTCATATAATCAAAATATGAATACAACCCAATGTTCACCAACTGATGAATGGATAGACAAAATTTGGTATATCCATACAATGGAATATCTATCACACATAAAAACAAATGAAGTTCTGATCCATGCTTACAACATGGATGAACCTTGAAAACATTATAGTAGGTGAAAGAAGTCAGACCAAAAAGACCACATATTGTATGGGGAGTGACAGCTATTGGACATGAGGTTTCTTTTTGGAGAAAAATGTTCTGGAATTAGATAGTGGTGATGGTTATGCATCACCACTATCACATCACCAATTGTGTGAATATACTAAAAACCACAGAATGGTGCACTTTATGAATTTATCGTATGTAAATTGTATCTTAAAGCTGTTATTAAGAATTTTTGCAGAACTGAAATATCTACTAAACGTAAGAAATGTGGCCAGGCGTGGTGACCCACACCTGTAATCCCAACACTCTGGGAGGCCAAGGCAGGCGGATCACGAGGTCAGGAGATCGAGACCATCCTGGCTAACACAGTGAAACCCCGTCTCTACTAAAAATACAAAAAAATAGCCGGGCATGGTGGTGGGCGCCTGTAGTCCCAGCTACTTGGGAGGCTGACACAGGAGAATGGCCAGAACCCAGGAGGCGGAGCTTGCAGTGAGCCAAGATCGCGCCACTGCACTCCAGCCTGGGTGACAGAGTGAGACTCCGACTCAAAAAAAAAAAAAAGTGAGAAAGATTTTATATAATTTTTAAAGTCCTCTCAGACAAGATTATTTGTAGGAAAGCATTCAACAAATGGCTAAGATTCAAAAACTACTTTATTAACATGTGAAAGTGAAAGCAAAGTCTAAATGTAAAAAGCTGTTTTCTGCCCTGGCCAGTAACTCTTCAACACTGCCAAGTCCTTTTGCTGAGATGTTGTGATGCTCTCAGAAACTTCGGCAGCAGCTATGACCATCCCTGGATTCAAATCAAGCCTTTGTCCTTACAGGGCTTCATATTTTGCTATAAACGGCAACACTTAACAGCATGACATATAAATTTATTGTACTGTACAATGACAGTATTTCTCTTTAGTGTGTTTTATTACATTCCCTAGTCAGAGTATAAGTGATATCAATGACTTCATGTTGTCATTGCAGTTTAAAAATAACTTTGTGATGTCAAAGTACAATAAGTGTACTTGCGCACTGAGAACAGCTATAAAGATGATCAAATAAAAGCTACATATCTAAAGTTAATATTTGCTAGTAGAGTCATCTCTCTAAAGATTATATGTCTAAAGCAAACATCCAGGAAACAACTACACTCCACAGGCCTGGATACCAGAGATATAAAGATGAGTAATGAGAATGAGGACACTTTGGTGGGTGGGAGGAGGAAGACTGTTCCGAAGTTTAAATGAAGGAATGTTATGAGCAAGCGCTTTGAGACATTAAAGCAGCAAATATAAGGCACACATATTTTTAAGGCAAAATGGGGTTGTCATGTTTTTGTTTTTATTGTTGTTTTTGAGATAGGGTCTCACTCCGTCGTCCAGGCTGGAGTACAGTGGTGCAATCTCAGCTCCCTGCAACCTCCACCTCCCGGACTCAAGTGATCCTCTGGCCTCAGCCTTCCAAGTAGCTGGTACTACAGGTGCGCACAACCATACCCAGATAACTTTTTGTATTTTGGGTAGAGACACGGTTTTGCCACGCTACCCAGGCCAGTCTCAAACTCCTGGACTCAAGCGATCTACCTGCCTTGGCCTCCTAAAGTGCTGGGATTACAGGCATGAGCCACTGCACCTGGCTGGGGCTGTCAAGTTTTAATGTAGAAAGAGAATGCTTAAAGAAAGTAAATGACTTACCCATATTTTAAGAAAAACAGGAATAATCAGCTGGACCCAAGACATCTGATTCTCAGTTGTGCTTCTAGGAGGACTCTGAGAGGACAAAAGGAAAACACCTGCGTGAGGCCCATCTGTGGTGTGAAGGCTACAGATGTGTCCCAAGCACAAGAGGTTTACTTCACCCTAAAAGGGAGGGTGGGACATACGTGCATTGTTGGGTGCAAACAAATCCAAACTCACACAAGTGATTTTGGGGTTTGGCTGACATCCCAGTACTTCAGAAGTGATTCATGCAGAGCTACATCCTTCAAATCTTAAGATGGAAGTGGAACTTGCCATGCATGCCATTGTTAAAAAGAATGTCCTTAGAGCCAAGAACCTAGACAGGCATGGGTGATAAACGCATTGTGTCTTACAACGGCATAACAAACGCAATAATGTCCCTTTCATACAGTGATTGACCTAACATTATACTCGTGGCTACTCTTCCTTTTAGTCAAAACATAGGTTTTCTCCTCCTTTTCTACTCGCTCCCCAGTATGGCAGCTCTTCCCGTCTCTCCTCTCAATTTCTCCTAGGAATGTGAACTGGGATCAGAAACCCTGGGTCCTGCTCATTATTACCATTCTTTTTTAAATTGCATGGTTAAACTATGACTTGTTACTGGCTTGGTTTCACTTAATAATCAGTCAGGTTGCAGAAATTAACCTGTGTCATCATCATTTAACAGAGAAAACAATAACATCGTTCTGAGCCAATAGCAGTGTGTGGATCACCAACAGCAACCAAAAGAATACAAACAAAACCAAAAGACTAAAGGCATTTCTACTTATTGTCATGACACACACCCAGCAAGGTACGTAGAAAACCAGAGGAAACTAGACAATGAGTAAAGTTCTGCCGCCCAATTTGTTAGCATCATTGCAAACCCTAGGATGGAAAGCATCTTTTGGAACCCTGCAATTCTACCATCCAAGAAAAAAAAAATTTTTTTTTTTTTTTTTGGTTACTCTTCTACAGTGGCTCATGCCTGTAATCCAAGCACTTTGGGAGACCGAGGAGGGCGGGTTGCCTGAGCTCAGGAGTTTGAGATCAGCCTGGGCAACACAGTGAAACCCTATATCTACTAAAAATACAAAAAATTAGCTGGGTGTGGTGGCGTGCGCCTGTTGTCCCAGAAACTCGGGAGGCTGAGGCAGGAGAACTGCTGCCTCAACAATTCTGAACCCAGGAGGCATAGGTTGCAGTGAACCTAGATCGCACCACTGTACTCCAGCCTGGGTGACAGAGTGAGAGTCCGTCTCCAAAAAAAAAAAAAAGAAAGTTTCACCAAGGGTATTTCTTAACAAGCATTTTTCTATGTTATTAAATATCTATGTAATTGTGGAAATGTAGGCTTTTGGTTAACATGAAACAATTAGCATGACTACACAGAGCTGAAATCATTCAGTTCAGAGTGAAGATAGTGTGGTTGCTTTAGCCTATGTTGTCAGATTCTAAATAAAGGCAAGGTTTCTATTAATCATTTTGAAAACTGAGAATTACCCCTAGACCCCTGGGCATCAGGAAACACAAATCTAAGATCACCCACTTTTGTTTCTAGACAAGACAGTCAAGGTTAAGGACTTGTTCACTTGCTCAGCCCTCATTACCATGAGATGGTGTCCAGAACCCAGCTATGTGCCTGCCTGGGATTAGAGCACATCTCCACCTCTCTTTAAAGTGTGGACCTCCCTGTTCCAGGTCCCCTGATCTAAGGACTTCTTGTAAAGTAGGGATACTCACTTGGCCCATGGCCTCTGTCTGGTTTATCTTCTGAGCTCAGAAACCCCAGTGTTAACCAAACCAGAGTAGAATTCTCAGCCTGATTATACCAAGTGTTTTTGCTCACTGCAAGCAGATTCCAGCTTTCATCAGAACCTTGACAATGGTACTTCCTGTTAGGGCACTCCCTGATAGTTAACTCTGCCAAACTCCCTATGAAGAATTCACATTCCAGGCTGGGTGAGGTGGTTCACACCTGTAATCCTAGCACTGTGGGAGGCCAAAATGGAAGGACTGCTTGAGGCCAGGAATTCAACACCAACCTGGCCAACATAGCAAGACACCATTTCTATTTTTATTTTATAGCTGTTAAATTAAAAAGCTTCGAAAATTCACATTCTAGTTGCATGAATTTTCTCATCAGCTCTTGTTTCACACAGTCCCATTTGGCCTTTCTGTGAAAGACACAGCTGGGCAGAGCAAGTTATTTTATACATTTGTTATTAAGGAGGATTTTTTTTTCCCACCCCAGGTGTCTGTTACTACTAGCAGTAGTTCTAGGATAAAGGAAAGCCTACACCTAAGTAATAGTACCTTGTCTTTACAATGCCTTTTTTTTTCTGTCAGCCCAGAGCTACCCTGCATGGTAAGTGGTTGAAAGCCATTATTCTCATTTTGCAAATGAGCAAAAATAAAGTAGTGCATAATTCAATCATCTTGCTTCAGCCTTAGTGGAGATTTAAGGCATAGAGACCTCACTCTCTCGACATGAACTCTGACTCAAAATCTGGCAGAGATTTTTGACTGAAAATTAGAAATCATTAGGCCGGGCGCGGTGGCTCAAGCCTGTAATCCCAGCACTTTGGGAGGCCGAGTCGGGCGGATCACGAGGTCAGGAGATCGAGACCATCCTGGCTAACACGGTGAAACCCCGTCTCTACTAAAAACTACAAAAAAAACTAGCCGGGCGACGTGGCGGCGCCTGTAGTCCCAGCTACTCGGGAGGCTGAGACAGGAGAATGGCGTGAACCCGGGAGGCGGAGCTTGCAGTGAGCTGAGATCCGGCCACAGCACTCCAGCCTGGGTGACAGAGCGAGATTCCGTCTCAAAAAAAAAAAAAAAAAAAAAAAAAAAAGAAAATTAGAAATCAGTCTGTAAAATATCTTTTTGCATTATTTTCACATTTTCCCCTCTTTAGTTGCCCTAAGTTTAAGAATTCGAGTCCACAGGAGGTAGCACTGTTAGCAGGGTAAAAATATGTCAACACCTAGTGCTCAACCACACTGCATTGCCTGTCTTTCTTTTTCTTTCTTTCTCTTTCTTTCTTTCTTTCTTTTTCTTTCTTTCTTTCTCTCTCTCTTCTTTCCTTCTTTTGCTCCTTCTTTCTTTCTCTCACATTCTCCTTTATTTCCTTCTTTCTCTCTCTCTCTCCCTCCCTCCCTCTCTTTCCCTTTCTTTCTTTCTTTCTTTCTTTCTTTCTTTCTTTCTTTCTTTCTTTCTTTTCTTTCTTTCTTTCTCTCTTTCTCTCTTTCTCTCTTTCTCTCTTTCTCTCTTTCCTTCTTTCTCTCTGACAGAGTCTTGCTGTGTTGTCCAGGCTAGATAGAGTACAGGAGTGTGATCATGGCTCACTGCAGCCTCAAACTCCTGGGCTCAAGCAATCCTCCCAAGTAACTGGGACTAAAGGTATGCACCGCCATGCCCAGCTAATATTTTATTTTATTTTATTTTATTTATTTATTTTAGAGACAGGGTCTTGCTATGTTGCCAGGGCTTGTCTTGAACTCCTGGCTTCAAGCAATTCTCCTTCCTTGGCCTCCCAAAGTGCTGGGATTGCAGGTATCAGTCACCACACCCTGGCCTACACTGCACATTGTTTCTATGTCCAAAATACATCGCTTCAGAGACATGCATTTTGTAAGAATTCGACAAAAACAGGCTCAATAAAGGTCTATTTAACAATAAAAGCTCTAGACTCTTTGAGGACAAGGGCTGACCCGGGATTTTTTCTTTTTCTTTTTCTCCTTTAAGATTTCCATAGAAGCACCTTATACAACGCAGCAGGTTGGTAAATATCTGTCAGAATTCAGATTGAATTAATTTCACTTGAGTCTTGGAATATTGGGCTAATAGGCAATTTTGTAGACCATACAACTGAAATCTCTTACCATTTCATGCTTTGTAACAGCCCACATCATACTGAGCAGTTCAAAGAACAAATAGAGGTGCCTCCTTCAACACACACTTCTTAATAAGGCCATGTAGGCCAGGCGTGGTGGCTCAAGCCTGTAATCCTAGCACTTTGGGAGGCCGAGACGGGCGGATCACGAGGTCAGGAGATCGAGACCATCCTGGCTAACATGGTGAAACCCCGTCTCTACTAGAAAATACAAAAAACTAGCCAGGCGAGGTGGCGGGCGCCTGTAGTCCCAGCTACTCGGGAGGCTGAGGCAGGAGAATGGCATAAACCCGGGAGGCAGAGCTTGCAGTGAGCTGAGATCTGGCCACTGCACTCCAGCCTGGGCGACAGCGAGACTCCGTCTCAAAAAAAAAAAAAAAAAAAAAAAAAAAAAGGCAATGTAGATCCAACTTCCCCATTTCTCTACATTTTTACTCTTGATTTATTGATGACCTAATTAGTCTATGGGACTTGTTATTTATTTCTTTATCTCATTCAATGTGTTTTTTCTAGAAGTAAATTTCAGAAGACTTTGAGGGTAGCTGTTTAGATAGCCAGGGCATGGTTGCTCCCAGCATGTAAAACAACTGGAAAATATGAATATGCTACATGTGTGGCCCTGAAGAGGTGGAGTAAATGGGAATGGGACAGAATCAAAGGTATACCCAGCAAGGATTGGTGCAGTACAGAGTTCCTGAGAGATGGCTGCCTGCTCTAAGACTACATTTCCCAGTACTACCTGCATCTAAGTAGTTACTGCATCTAAGTAACTTAGTCATATGACTAAGTTTTGAGTCAATGAAAAGTCATCAGGGCTGGACAGCTGCAGTGGCTCACACCTGTAATTCCAGCACTCTGGGAGGCTGAGGTGGCAGACCACCTGAGATCAGGAGTTCAAGACCAGCCTGACCAACATGGTGAAACCCCGTCTCTACTAAAAATGTAAAAATTAACTGGGCAAGGTGCCATGCACCTGTAATACCAGCTATTAGGGAGGCTGAGGCAGGAGACTAGCTTGAATCCGGGAGACAGAAGTTGCACTCCAGCCTGGGTGGCAAGAACAAAACTCCTTTTTAAAAAAAAAAGAAAAAGAGTGAGAGAGAGACCAGGACTGGACACACTGGCTCATGCTTGTAATCCTAGCACTCTGGGAAGCAGGGAGTAGGCTGAAGGGATCGCTTGAGTCCAGGAGTTCGAGACCAACCTAGGCAACATAATAAAACCCTGTCTCTAAAAAAATTTGATTTAATTTAAAATACAGAAAATATCTGAGTATCTTTCAATGAAAAAATAAATAAATAAAATGCAAAAAATATATTCAGTGGAACTTCCTAACCATGCTCCCTTTTGGGCCTATCCATTTCCATCAGTGACACCACCAATTTGTCCAGTATCCCAAAGACGACACTTTTGTGAAAGTATCCAGCACAGTGCCTAATTCGCAGGCTCTTAACAATCATTAATTCACTTTTCCTTTTCCTTTCACCTATCAGATTAGAAACATGGATTTCTCATTGACTGTTCTCTTTCCATAATCCTTTATGCTCAAATGACATTGTTTACCATTAGCCTGAATTCACCCAGGTATCTACCCTCCTGCTACCACTACCTTAGTCCAGACCACACTCAACCACGCCAGAATTATCTCTATAGCTTCCCTACTGCTTTCTCTGCCTCCATTGTCTCTTCCTTACAATCCGTCCTGCGCATTAAAGAAAGAGCAGCGTGATATGCCAGACAAAGATGTATGTGTTGCCACCTCCTCCTCCCACCTACCATGTCAATCCAAGTTCGACTGCTTGGCTTTTGCAACCTGTAGATTTGGCCTCCTCATCCTCCTCAGTATACTTCTTTGTCCCTACCCCTGATACCACTCTTCTTCTCATGATCAGGGCTGCCTCCTCGTGTCAAATGAGATATCAAATTCTGTCCCTTTCATTTCCTAAGTAGTTCTCAAGTTAGTCTTCTCAACTCCATTCTCATGGCTTCAGCTTTAATTTGATACTAATTCTCACCTGAATTGTTACCAAGTCTTCTATCTTCTTCTGGTCTTGTCCTCATCCAATCCATTTTCCATATGGCTGCCAGAGGGATTTTTCTAGAGTCAACCTGTCCAATATGACAGCCAAGAGCCACATCTGGATATCTAAATTTAAATTTAAAAATTTAAAAATTCCGTTCCTCTGTCACACTGGCTACATCTCAAGTGCTCAGCAGCCTCATGTGTTTATTGGTTATCATGTTCAATAGAAAAGATTACAGAACATTTTATCATTGCTGAAAGTTCTATGGAACAGTGCTTTTCTATAATGTAAATTTGATCATCTCTCTCCTGTGGCTAACACCATTTAATGTTTCTTCCACTTAGAATAAAGTCGTTTTAGTTGAAGGGTTCATATGTTGACTTTAGCCTTCTTCTGCCCTATATCCTTCATCTGCCTGCATTGTACCCTATTTTCCAGTTTTACCAAACTATTCCCCATCCCACAATGTGCCATCATGACTTTGCACATGGCCATGCCTCTGCTAGGGTTGCCCTTCTCCATTTTGGCTACTCGTATCACCCCAAACCATTCTCCCAAATTCACTTCAGGCATTGCCTCATTTGGCAGATATGATGGTGAATTTTACATGTCAGCTTGACTGGGCTAAGGGATGCCCAGACAGCTGGTAAAGCCTTATTTCTGGGTGTGTCTGTGAGGATGGTTCTGGAAGAGGTTCATGTTTAAAACAGTAGACTGAGTAAAGATCTGCCCTCACGCATGTGAGCAGGCACCATCCAATGCATTGAGGGCCCAGATAGAACAGAAATGCAAAAGAAAGGTGACCATGCTGTCTCTTCTTGAGCTGGGTCATCCATGCTCTTCTACCTTCCGACATCAGAGCTCCTGGTTCTGCAACCTTCAGACTCCAGGATTTACACCAGTGACTCCTCACCCTCACCCTATTCTCAGGCTTTTGGTCTTGAAGAGAGTTACACAGTTGGCTCCCCTGGTTCTCAGAAATTTGGACTTGGACTGAATCACACATTAGCTTCCCTGGTTCTCCAGCTTGCAGGTAGCATATTGAGGAACTTTCTGATCTCCATAATGCATGAGCCAATTCCTGTAATAAATCCATATATGTGGATTTAGATAGATAGGTTTATTATTTTTATACAGAAGAGTATATATATATATACACACACACATACATGTGCACACACATACACACACTTCTGTTTCTCTGGAGAACCCTGACTAATACAGTAGGCTCTCCCTGGCCCTGCCCCAGACTCTCCCCTCATTCTCAGAGTTGGCCACTCCTGCCATTGTGCTCACATAACATATTATTCAGGCCTCCCTGGTAGTGCTTTTATCTGTCTACTTACTAGACCATGAACTCTTTGGGGCAGGCACCATGTTTCATTTATTTTGTAGCCCTGTGATCTAGCAGAATGTCTAGCACACAAGTAGCTACTTAAATATTTATGGTATGAAAGAAGCGGCGTAGCCTAGAAAAGAGGCGGTGTTCTTTCTTCCCTGGTCTTCAGTACCTCACATCTGGGAGGATTTGCTGCTCCAAATGCCATTACTTCTCCTCCCATTCTGCACAACTCTTCAGCTGTCATCCTCTCCCAGTGCAGTTGATTGTTGCCCATGGCCACATTGTTGGTTACAAAAGACAAGGAAGACCAGGGAGATACTGAAAAATTGAGTTACAAGAGCCCTGTCTTCTCCAAGAACAAGGATCAGGCTTGAGAAAGTCTAACCACCTTTGTTTAAGCAGCTGATTTCCCTTGATCTCTGTGTTCATGAAGCCATTGTCTTCTGTCCCTGAGAGAAGGACCAGAAGAGCCAGATGGTTGCTGTAGTCAAGTGTATATGCTCAGATTTGGATTATTAATGCCTTATTACATCTCTTAGACCATGTCTCCATGTGTTGAAGGCCTCATCAGAATAGGTCATGACTAGAAGTCTGAAATTCTTTACTACTTTACATTCTATACGATCTAATTTAGCACTTTGTTGTATTCTGTCTTACAGTATTTCCAATATTAATTTTACTATTTATATTCTCCACCTCCATTGTAGGTACCCTGCATGCAAGAAAAATGCATCTTCCACACTACTTTGCATAGTGATAATTACCCAGTCGGTGCTTAATAAATATGGATAGGTTGATCAATTGGCTTGATTGGTCTAATCTGTGAGTTTGTATAGCCCCACAAACGATTAAGAACATTCCCAAAGACTGGTGCTGTTTTACACAACTCTGAAACATCAAATAGTTTTCTGGGTAATCGGATTCTGCCTTATTCAGAAAAACCGAACTTGCATTTATATAACCTTCAACATTTCCCTATTAGTGTGATAGACTGCTAACATTGTTTGCCCCAATGAACAATGCCCGTTAGAGTTCATACGCTTGTGTTGTTCCTTCTCACACCGAGGCAGGCCTTGGTCATATGACTTGCTTTGGCAAATGGGATGTTAGCTAGCATGATGCAAGCAGAGGTTTGAAAAGCTCTAGTCCTCTTAGAAACCTCCCTTTTGTTAGCCAGGCATGGTGGCAGGAGGCTGTAATCTCAGCTACTCGGGAGGCTGAGGCAGGAGAATCGCTTGAATCCAGGAGGCGGAGGTTGCAGTGAGCCGAGATTGCGCCACTGCACTCCAGCCTGGGCAACAAGAGCGAAACTCTGTCTAAAAAAAAAAACAAAACAAAAAAACAAAACCTCACTTTTGGAACTCAGATTCCATGCTGTGAGGAAGTCCAACTACTGCTAGAGGAAAAAAGGTATGTAGAAAGTGGTCCTGGAGTATGTGAGACCACACAAGACGTGGCAGAGTAAAGCCGTCTTGGATGTTACAGTCCCATTCAAGCCCTCAGATGATAGTACCTGTATGACAGACTTCCAGGCAAGACCAGCAGAACTGCCCAGCTGCCTAGATTGCTGAGTCATGAGCAAATGAATACTTACTGTGTTAAGCCACTGGTTTTGAAGGTGGTCTATTATACCACAATAGACAACCAAAACACTCAGAATCTTGATTGCTTGAGCCCAAGAGGTCAAGGCTACAGTGAGCTATGATCACTCCACTGCACTCCAGCCTGGGTGACGGAGTGAGACTCTGCCTCAAAAAAGAAAAAAGTCTTGCCTCTTCTTCCTAATCACCAACATGAGCTGATTAATGTCACCTATGTGTAGGTTCCATTTTTAAATGATTTAATGCATCGTAAGTGAAATACAAAATATTATTTCCGATTTGACTAAGGAATAGTTTACTTTCAGACATTTCTGGGAAATTGAGCTTTTAGAATCTGACTTTTTTTTTCTATGTAGTTAGTGTCTTCAAGAAGACAAAATTAAGTTTGTCTCTAATTCTTTTTTTTTTTTTCTTTCTTATTTTTTGGCTTTTGCTCCTTAGTAAGTATCTAGGGAAAAGTAAAATTTGATCTCTTGAGTCTCATGCCCTGTTTTTTGCATTTGCCAAAATGTTCCATTAACTTCATCCCAAGTTTAAAAAAACTTTGTGTGAATATGCTTTTTGCCAAAGCATCAAGAATAGTGCCAGAAAGAACAATTCTACAAAAATAGATGTCTTCAGTCTGCATCTATGAGAATTCTACAAGTCAGATACTTTGTAGCTATCTTATGAGAGTCTTCAGTCTGCACCTATGAGAATTCTACAAGTCAGATACTTTGTAGCTATCTTATGAGAGTCTTCAGTCTGCACCTACGAGAATTCTACAAGTCAGATACTTTGTAGCTATCTTATGAGAGTCATAGTTCATAGTTTTCTCTGAAAGTGGGTTTTGACCATTTATGAATCTTACTTTTTTGTTTTTACAATTTTTTTTCTTTAAGTAGCACCAGGATGAATCTTCCTTTTAAGCATAGCATTGACCTCATTTTTCCCCTTGGCTATGGGTTATATTTTATATTTTCTCTTTTCATTCTTTATGTACCTTCTATAGGTTGATCTTAGAAGAAATCATTTCTCCCTTATGTCTAAATTGGAAAAAGTGTGGTTTACCTTGAATGAAGAAGTTTATTTAATCCTCTCATTGGGTATTGAAAAGTTCACTAACATTGATAAGCAAAAAGAATTTAAAAAGGAATAAAAGCCACAAAAGTTAGTTTTTCAGCTGTTGAGATGGTTTCAGAGTGGTCCTGCCTATTTAAAATAAAGTATGATCTCTCAATCAGTGCCAGTGGATGAACTGTTTGTTGCTGCAACGAAAAACACAAAAACTGAAAGTGTTTATAAACTTTTTTAGCAATTTCATATGGCCATGACATCCAACTATGTGATCATCTTTCTCATAACCCAGTTGTATTGCATATTATAAAATATTGGTCAATTCACTTTGACTGCATTCAGAGGCCGAGGCAGGAGGATCACTTGAGGTCAGGAGTTTGAGACAAGCTTGGCCAACATAGTGAAACCCCATCTCTACTAAAAATACAAAAATTAGCCAGGCATGGTGGCAGGCGCCTGTAATCCCAGCTACTTGGGAAGCTGAGGCGGGAGAATCTCTTGAACCCAGGAGGCAGAATTTGCAGTGAGCCAAGATTGCGCTACTGTACTCCAGCCTGGGCAACAGAGAGAGACTCTGTAAGAAAAAAAAAATGTTTTAATCATTTGTTGATTATTATTACTTGATAGTTTCTAACCTTATGATGCTCTAATACTATGTTAAATCTTTACTATTCATTCAACTGTACATATAAGAAATACAAAATATCAGAATTGGGCCAGGTGCGGTGGCTCACACTTATAATTCCAGCACTTAGGGAGCCTAAGACAAGAGGATTATTGAGCCCAGGAGTTTGAAACAAGCCTGGGCAACATGACTAGACCCTATCTCTACAAAAAGTACAAAAATTAGCTAGGGGTGATGGCTTGCGCCTATATTCCCAGCTACTAGGGAGGCTGAAGCAAGAGGATGGGTTGAGCCTGGGAAGTCAAGGCTGCAGTGAGCCATGGTCTCATTAGTGCACTCCAGCCTGGATGATAGAACAAGACTCTGTCTCAAAAAAAAAAAAAAAAATCAGAGTTTTACAGCCTTTTTTAAAAGGGCATGAAATAACCTGCTTCTTTCTCTTGGCTCAGTATGAGTAATTGCACCCAAGTTTAGACAACTCAAAAGAAATGACACATATGCTAAAGTTAAAATTCATTTCACTTACTCCACAATAGCACCTACTGATTTAGCTGCCTCTGCACGGAGACATGAGTGTAAGGTGGTTGTTTTAATAATATGAACTCAATGTACGGTCTAGATCCGTGACTCATGCATTATGAAGAACAAATGCATCTTTGGGTTATTTCAGGTGAAAGCTACTCCCAGCACTTAGTACGTAAGCCACACTCCTTGAAGTTGTATGTCTTCAAAATTTCTCTCCGTCTTACGAGATCGTCACTAACTCAGGTTTTAGGCTAAGGAGGACTAAAAGCATATAGCAAGTATTACATCCTTAATGCTTAGGTCTCTTGCTCTCCCATGGAACATCAGCTTCAGGGCAGTCTTGCTGCTGGTTTGCTCTGACACGTGTCCCGGTCCCATTAATTGGGTTATTGCTTCCTTCCTGTGTGAGTTGAGGCAAGTCACTCAGTCTCTCTATGCTTCCAATCCTTCACCTGAAATAAAAAATGATGATAAAGATATTGTGAAGGTTAAATGATATTATGTATGGGAAAGTGTCTGCTGCAGGGCTGGACCTACCACCAGAGTAGAATGGTGGTTGCCAGGGACCAGGGGGTGCAGGAAATGGAGAGATGTTGATCAAAGGCTGCAAAGGTTCAGCTACCATGGGAACAAGTTCTGGGGATCTCATGTACAGCATGGATGGTGATGGACGCATGGATTAATTTGACTATAGTAATCACTACACACTGTATACGCATATCAAATCATCACATAAAGCACTTTAATATATTACATCTTTATTTGACAATTAATTTTTTAAGCCTCAGTTTCTTTTCTTTTTCTTTTCTTTCTTTCTTTTTTTTTTTTTTTTTTTTTTTTTTTGAGATGGAGTCTCACTCTGTCTTGCAGGCTGGAGTGCAGTGGTGTGATCTCGGCTCACTGCAACCTCTGCCTCCTGGGTTCAAGCAATTCTCCTGCCTCAGCCTCCAGAGCTGGGACTAGAGGTGCACGCCACCACACCGAGCTAATTTTTTGTATTTTTTTTAGTAGAGATATGAAGGGGTGGCCTGCCCCTCCACACCTATGGGCGTTTCTCGTTAGGTGGAATGAGAGACTTGAGAAAAGAAATGAGACACAGAGACAAAGCACGGAGAAAGAAAAAGTGGGCCCAGGGGACCAGCGCTCAGCATACAGAGGACCCACGCCAGCACGGGTCTCTGAGTTCCCTCAGTATTTATTGATCATTATCTTTACCATCTTAGAAAAAGGGAAGTGGCAGGATAATAGGATCATCGTAGGGAGAAGGTCAGCAGTAAGACATATGAATACAGATGTCTGTGACAGAAGTTTAAGGAAAAGTGCTGTGCCTTGATATGCATATGTAAATATCTCCATACACCTTTTTAGTGCATAAAGAGCAGCATTGCGCTAGCAAGTCCCACCTTCAGCCCTAAGGCAGTTTTCTCCTTTCTCAGTAAAGAGAACATACAATCCAGTTTTACATCGAGATGTTCCATTGCCCAGGGACAGTCAGGAGACAGATGTTTTTCTCTATCTCAACTGCCAAGAGGCCTTCTTTCCTCTTATAATAATCCTCCTCTGCACAGACCCTTCACGGGTATCAGGCTGGGGAACGATCAGGTCTTTCCCTTCCCAGAGGCCATATTTCAGACTATCACATGGGGAGAAACCTTGGACAATACCTAGCTTTCCTAGGCAGAGGTCCCTGCGACCTTTGGCAGTGTACGTGTCCCTGGGTACTTGAGATTAAGAGAATGGTGATGACTTTTCACAAGCATAGTGTCTTCAGGCACTTGTTTAACAAAGCACACCCTGCACAGCCCAAATCCTCAAAACGCCCATGGCATAAGATTTGTAAATATTCTTTCCAGCCCCGGCCCCAGACCCTACAGCTGCCGAGATGTTGATGCTTAAGAAGAACCAGATTGCCATTTATGAATTCCTTTTTAAGGAGGGAGTCATGGTGACCAAGAAGGATGTCCACACGCCTAAGCACCCAGAGCTGGCAGACAAAAATGTGCCCAACCTTCGTGTCATGAAGGCCATGCAGTCTCTCAAGTCCAAAGGCAATGTGAAGGAACAGTTTGCCTGGAGACATTTCTATTGGTAACTTACCAATGAGGGTATCCAGTATCTTTGTGATTACCTTCATCTCCCTCCGGAGATTGTTCCTGCCACCCTATGCCACAGCTGTCCAAAGACTGGCAGGTCTTGGCCTAAAGGCCTGGAGAGTGAGCAACTTGCAAGACTCACAAGAGGGCAAGCCAACAGAGTTACCGACAGACAGAGTGCTGTGCCCCCTGGTTGCCGACAAGAAAGCCGAGGCTGGGGGCTGGGTCAGCAACTGAATTTCAGTTCAGGGGCAGATTTGGTCGTGGACGTGGTCAGCCTCCTCAGTAAAACTGGAGAGGATTATTTTGCATTGAATAAATTGACAGCCAAAAACAAAATTAAAAAAAAGATTTGTGAATACTGAAGGAAGTAATAATTAGAAGGACCAAATGCAATGCTAATACATAGTACACCTCCAATTAAAGCTAGTGATTGCCTTTATGTGCAGTTCTGGACACAGGTCTTGACCCATTGTGTCTGAATTTCTGTCCAGGAGCCTGCCTGGGATGCCAATTTCTCAGAACCTGGAAGCATTCTTTGCATCAGTCCTTAGAGATTGCATTTCTACTTCCACCTGCTGGCCTCCTGCACTGGACATAGCTCACTGCTTCCCACTTTTTGACCTTGCCAGGGCCCCAGGGTGTTGGAAGGCCTTTCAGGAGTTCCACGGAAGCTGTCACTGCCCTAATCTCTTCTCGCCAGTTGGTCTGCCTTGATTACCCTCCCCCTACTGTCTTCCCCAGATCCCCCTGGGACACTGAACCAGACTTTAGGTTTCTTCATTTCCTGTTTGAAGCTTCCCAGATCCCTGCCCACTCAGTGAGCCTGACTAGCCTCATGATTGAGCAGAGTAGTCTGGCCCTTAGGCCACCTGCTGAGCCCCAGCAGGCACAGGACTTGCCTAGGAAGGACTCAGGGCACGCGTTCCACCCTGAGATCAGCACATTACCGCTGTGTCACAATTCTGGCACCAGACTGAAGGTGGATGTTCTAAGAACCTTTTCGTCCAGAAGGCATGTTTGATCGTGGCTCTTCTGAGAGCTTCTGACATTTCTCTTTCCAATGAAATCACTTGGATTTCTACCCTAGTGTTTCCCACGTCTTGTTCCTTCTCCAGCCCCATTCTACTTGCTGGGGGAACTAAGAATTCTACACCTTCATAGAAGGCCTCAAAGCCAATCATGCCCTCTGAAGGGCTGGGGCCTGAGCTTAGTTTGACCTGCATCACTGGGACAGTGGGGGAAGGGGGAGCAGACATCCTGTAAAATTCCAAGGTCCCTTGTACAACTTCAAAATTCCTGAGCCCTCACCATCACCACCACACACGCATGCACACGCGTGTGTGCGCGCACACACACACACGTGATCATTTAATTTAAAACATACATAGACACACACAAAGATGGAGTCATGGCCCCTTAGCAAGTACTTTCAGGCCCCTCAGGCCCCTCCAAGCCCCATGCTGGGGACCCATAGTGGCAGGTCTTTGCGGGGTGGAGGGGAGAAGGTGCTGCCTTCAGTGAAGCTGTGATAGTTGTTCTACCAGGCAATATTCCTCCTGTGAAAATAGGATGATATCCTTTATTGTCACTTGCCCTGTGGCCTCACTTGGAAGCTGGTGGCCACATGCCTTAGATTTCTGAATATGAGACAAACCGCAAAATCATAGGCTCCCAATCTCGTTAGAAGAAAATGCATCAGAAACTTTAGTTTCATATTTGAGAGGTTTGTGGATCCTCAGATACTCTCTGAGGATTCATTTATTCAGAAATGCTCAGTGAACACCAACGACGTGCTAGCCTCTGGACTTGGCATCGCGGCTGCCAACAGGAGGCACACACAGCTTCTGCCCCCATGTGGCTCATCATCTGATGTTCAGCCCACTGAGGTTCCTGCAACTCTAAGCTGCCATATTACCTCTAAGCTGTGAGAAGCCCACTAAGGAACCCTCACTGAAAGAATGAGGCTCCAGCCACACTTGAGATGTACACTGTAATCTGGTATATTATATATAGTTTGTGACATTACTATAGAATTGCCAAACAGGGTCCCAAAAGTCAAATGTTAATAAAAATATTACTTTCTGCATTTCAGCCATGGGGGCGGGAGATCCGTTTTTGCCATAAACAAAATGAAATTTGCATTCCACTCTTGCTCCCATGTAAAGCTATGAGACAATTTCCATAGCACGGGAGTCTTTTTGTCCATTTTCCCTAATGATTGAACTCAGCTTTTTTGGCTTCTGGGTTTTGATTCAACTAAAGATTACATGAAACAAGTGCCAATTGGCAAATAATTTAGAACTAAGTCTGTGTGTACGTATCTCCTACGTTCTACCCACTATGGGTTTAGCAACTTGGCAGTAAAATCTAAGGACAGATATGTCAACTAGACAGAATTCAGAGTTCCCAGTACATTCAAAGATACTGCTCTTGTGTGAATACTTGGAACCCTCAGCAGAATGTCGAAGGCAGCTTCACTTAGGAGACGCCTCCTCTGGGCCCATTCATAACAGATGCTTCTATTCCCAAGGGCCAGATTAGTGATAGGGTACTTTCCAACCATTAGCCCAGACTCTCCTTAAACAAAGGTTGGAAGCTGAGAGTTACACAATAATGCTAAATATGCAAATGAAAACCAAACACTCAGGCAACAGCTAGATGTCTGGCCAGGGACTGAAGGCTCCTTAAGGCTGGCATTTCTACCCCTGTGCCTCGTCCACTGGGTCACATATGAGGCTCCCAGAAATCCTGCCATGTATTCAGGGCTCATCCCTGCATGTTCTAAACTCCAAAGCATCTGATGGAGCAGTGCTGAGGGCAACTGACCCCAATGGAGCATCGTCCATTCCATCACTAGAGTGAAGGAAATCTAACATTTTATTAAATCACTATGATGGATAATAAAAACAAAATTACTAGAACATCCAAGGCCAGGTGCAGTGGCTCATGCCTGCAACCCCAACACTTTGAGAGGCGGAGGTGGGAGGATGGCTTGAAGCCAAGAGTCGAGATCCTCCTGGCCAACATAGTGAGACCCTATTTAAAAAAGAAAAAAGAAAAGAAAAGAAGAATGAAAGGAAAGGAAAGGAAAGAAAGGAAAAGAAAGGAAAGGAAAGGAAAGGAAAGGAAAGGAAAGGAAAGGAAAGGAAAGGAAAGGAAAGGAAAGGGAGAGAGGAAGGGAGGGAAGAAGGAAGGAAGGAAGGAAGGAAGGCAGGCAAAAATTAGCCAGGCATGGTGGTTTGCACCTATACTTCTAGCTATTCAGGAGGCTGAGGTGGGAGGATCCTTTGTGCCCAGGAATTCAAGGCTTCGGTGAGCTATGATTATGCCACTGTACACTACAGTCTGTGCGACAGCACGAGACCCCATCTCTTAAAAAGTAAAAATAAATGAAAAGAATATACCAAAAAGCAAACAGTAAAAAGAGACCAAGAAGGTTACTGGCTACTTGGAGGATCATTGGGCCATTTTGTAGAGTTCCTCCATGTCAGTGTGGGACTCCTCCTCCCCGGGGAAAAGAAGGAAGTGTAGTGGAATCTTCACAAAAAGCCAAGCCAGGACCAGCCTTCCCTGGGCCAGGGCACCCCGCCAGGTGGCAACATTCGGATGCCCCACCCAAAAGAAGAGAGTGCTTCAGCAAGCAAGCAAGGATTTACACGACCGTTAGCAGTGAACCAAAGAACAATAGAAAAATGTTAGCAAATGAGATCCCCACTGCAGGAAGCCTCGTTTCCTGAGTAGCTGGAACTATAGGAGCGTGTCACCAAGCTGGCTAATTTTTGGTATTTTTTTTTTTTTTTTTTTTTTAGTAGAGGTAGGGTTTTCTCATGTTGTCCAGGCTGGAAATGTAGCGATTTTTTAGTTTGTTTTTGTATTTTTTTTTTAAACAGAGTCTCGCTCTGTCACACAGGCTAGAGTGCAGTGGTGCGATCTTGGCTCACTGCAACCTCCACCTCCCGGGTTCAAGCAACTCTCCTGCCTCAGCCTCCTGAGCAGCTGGGACTACAGGTGCGCGTCACCACACCCAGCTAATTTTTTGTATTTTTAGTAGAGACGAGGTTTCACTGTGCTGCCCAGGCTGGTCTCAAACTCCTGAGCTCAGGCAACTCGCCCTCCTGGGCCTCCCAAAGTGCTTGGATTACAGGCATGAGCCACTGTAGAAGAGCAATAAAAGAATATTTTTTCTTGGATGATAGAATTGCAGGGTTCCAAAAGATGCTTTCCATCTTAGGGTTTGCAATGATGCTAACAAATTGGGTGGCAGAACTTTACTCATCGTCTAGTTTCCTCTGGTTTTCGACATGCCTCCCTGGGTATGTATCATGACAATAAGCAGAAATGCCTTTAGTGAAGGCTAGCTGAGTAGAGTTATTTTTAATAATAGAAATGAAAACCTACATAAAGGTTTTATAAAAGGAGAAAGGTTGAATAAATTATAGTATATACAATATAAATGCAGCCATTAAGAGATGGATTTTGCTGGGCACGGTGGCTCATGCCTATAATCCCAGCACTTCGGGAGGCCGATGGGGGTGGATCAGCTGAGGTCAGGAGTTCGAGACCAGCCTGACCAATATGATGAATCCCTGTCTCTACTAAAAATACAAAAATTAGCCAGGTGTGGTGGCATGTGCCTGTAATCTCAGCTACTCAGAAAGCTGAGATAGGAGAATCACGTGAACCCGGGACAGGGAGGTTGCAGTGAGCCAAGATTGTGCCATTGCACTCCAGCCTGGGCAACAAGAGTAAAACTTCATCTCTAAATAAATAAATAACGGATTTTCAGAGAACTGTTAATGCTAGGAGGAAATGGTCACATTACAATGCTTTGTAAAGAGCAGAATATACATATTCCCATTATGTTACTATATGCTTAAGAAAGATTGTGAGCTGGGCACAGTGGCTCACACCTGTAATCCCCCAGCACTTTGGGAGGCTGAGACGGGCAGATCACGAGGTCAGGAGTTCGAGACCAGCCTGGACAACATGATGAAACCCCATCTCTACTAAAAGTACAAAAATTAGCCAGACGTGGTGGCGCACGCCTGTAATCCCAGCTACTTGGGAGGCTGAGGCAGGAGAATTGCTTGAACCAGGGAGGCAGAGGTTGCAGTGAGCAGAAATCATGCCATTGCACTCCAGCCTAGATTGAAACTTCACCTCAAAAAAAAAAAAGAAGGAAAAGAAAAGAAAATAGAAAGAAGTAAGAATTCACCATTGGTCAACACAGGACCTTAGTGACACCATGGTCTGCTCTGCCACCTTCAGGGGGTAGTTTTCCTCATGGTCACAAGGTGGCTGCAGCCATTCCAGGCATTGTATTTGTACAGTACAGTGTTCCAAGGAGGAAGGACCATCTTCTCCTGGGTGTATCTTAAAACCAAGGAAACCTTTCTCAAAAGCCCCCAACAGACCTCCTCTAACATCTCAAAGATCAGAATTTGTCACCTGCCCACACCTAATTCAAGCATTATCATCAGCCTAAACAGGAGGACTTTGGATGGCACAAAGGGCTATGTACACCTTAAGCAAATCTCCAGGGGGAGTATGATGCACAAAACTGAGCAAAACTGACATTCTGATAGGGAAAGGAAGGGAGCAATGGGTGTTGGGTAGATTACTTAAAGCTGTGTCTGCTACAGTCCTTACTGCAAGAAGCCTCATTTAAGGTAAATTCCAATAAGCTAACTAGCCGAGAGATGTGAGGTGGAAGCTGGGCATGGTGGCATGCACCTGTAATCCCAGCACTTTGGGAAGCTGACAGGCAGGATCACTTGAGCCTGTGACTTAATGACCAGCTTGGGCAATATAGTGATGCCCCCATCTCTAAAAAATAACATTAAAAAAATTAAAAACTAAACAAGGGCTGGGCGTGGTGGCTCAAGTCTGTAATCCCAGCACTTTGGGAGGCTGAGGTGGGAAAATGGCTTGAGGACAGAAGTTCAAAATCAGCTTGAGCAACATAGCGAGATCCGATCTGTATAAAAATGTTTTTAAAAATTAGCTGGTATAGTGGCATGTGCCTGTAGTGCTAGTTACTCAGGAGGCAGAGGCAATAGGATTGCTTGAGCCCAGGAATTCCAGGCTGCAGTGAGCTATGACCCACTGGACTCCAGCCTAGGTGATAGAGACCCTATCCTTATAAAAAATAAATACAAAAATTTTAAAAGATGTGGGATGGGTAAGTAGACAGAGAATGGAGACGGACAAGATGTCCGGGATGAACTCTTAGTTGGATAAAGGAGCCTGATTACAAAAAGGGAGTTAGAAAGCTCAGTAGTAGGCCAGGCGCAGTGGCTCATGCCTGTAATCCCAGCACTTTGGGAGGCAGAGGCTGGCAGATCACAAAGTTAAGAGTTTGAGACCAGCCTGGACAACATGGTGAAACCCTGTCTCTACTAAGAACACAAAAATTAGCTGGGTTTGGTGGCCCTTGCCTATAATCCCAGCTACTCAGGAGGCTGAGGCAGGAGAATCGCTTGAACCCGGGAGGCGGAGGTTGCAGTGAGCCAAGATCACACCGCTGCATTTCAGCCTGGGTGACAGAGCAAGACTCTGTCTTGAAGAAAAAAGCAAAAAAAGCAAAAAAAAGAAAGCACAGTAGACCAGATTGACCTACTTCTCAATTCTGTCGAGGGCAAATCCTGTCGGACCATCAACTGGGACAGTGCAAAATAGAGGCCAAACACATCAAGGTCTGTGCTGGTGTGAACAGAAGGTGAGAATGACTATGGCCTAATTTCAGACCAACACAGATGTCTGTGCATCTGAGTAATGCATGTCTGTGGGTAAGAGTGGGCCTTCTGACTTGGTAGATGTGGATAACACAACCCCCTGACTCTTTTACTAATTCAATGATGAATAAGTTTTGACCAGCTACCATGCCTCCAGTCGTAAACTAGCCCCTGGGGAAAATAAAAGATATGCAAGACACAGGGCCTGGCCTTGAAGAATTTCAACTCTGCTGAAGAAGTCAAAAGCAACAGAATTAGAATTGAGAGCAATACCAGACCCTGTGGAATTAGGGTTGAGGGATGTGGTGTAGAGCAGAACCATGGCAAGAGCTTAGCAAAGTTGGGAGGAAGATGACTGATGACCAGGGTGTAGGAAGAGGAACTTCAGCTGGGGGTAACACCCTGGGCAGGTTGGGATTTGGCAGACAAAAGAGAGGAGATAAAAGAGAGTCATAGAGGGAAGAGAACAGTGGTAAGATTTTGGAGCTAGACAAATGCCTACCTCTATCACTTATTAGCAAATTATTCCATTTTCTCAGAACTTTAGTTTTTTCATCTATGGAATATATATAATACTCACCTCATAAAGTGTTTATAAGGAAAGCACCTAGTACCTAGAAAACACTCAAAATGTTAGTTATTTCCTTTCTCCCTTTTATTTGACAGGATGACAAGGATGGAGAGGCTCTTGATTTGGGTAGTGAGAAGTTGTTTGGATAAGAAAGCTGGGCTATGCAGATTAAATATCATATTAGGTCCAGTGGGTCACTATTAAAGTTTGGAGTAGACCATTTTAGAAAGAATTGCCTGTTGTGACCATGAGGGCTTTGTTCCATTTCAGAGCTGTTTATATGAAGATGAGTTTAACCATGTGCGTGAGACAGTGTTAGGCACATTCTTTCCAGAGACTGACAAGAATCCCATCAGCACCCTGCCCAGAGAAAAGCAGCTTTGAGCTCAAGTGTAACGGAAAGGAAACAGGCTTTGGAGCTAGACAAATGCTTAGCCCTATCACTTATTAGCAAATTACTCCAATCTCTCAGAACCTTAGTTTTTTCATCTGTGGAATGGGTATAATATTCACCCCATAAAATGTTTATAAGGAAAGTGCCTTGTACCTAGAAAACACTCAAAATATTAGTTCTTTCTTTTCTCCCTGCTGTTTATCGAAACTATTAAAGCAGGCCAGGCGCAGTGGCTCATGCCTGTAATCCTAGCACCCTGGGAGGCCGAACCAGGTGGATCACTTGAGGTCAGTAGTTCGAGACCAGCCTGGCCAACATGGTGAAACCCTGTCTCTACTAAAGATACAAAAATTAGCTGGGCATAGTGGCAGGCACCTATAAACCCAGCTTTTCAGGAGGCTGAGGCAGGAGAATCATTTGAACCTTGGGACTGGAGGTTGCAGTAAGCCAGAATAGTGACACTTCACTCCAGCCTGGGCAAAAGAGTGAAACTCCATCTGAGAAGAAAAAACAAACAAACAAAAACTATTAAAGCAAAACCTCTGATGCTTGATTTTATATAATAATGTTGTGTGGCAACTTAAAAACTGTGTCATTTATAGACACTCAAGGCAAGGAAAAAGTTTTGAGTCCTTATTTTTAAAATTGGAATTTTCTATAAAAGTTTGGAATGTTTTCTATTTAAAGCTGTTTTAAGCACAAAGTAATACAATTTATCCATAAAGGTTAAACATTTAAATTTTTGTTACTGACTTTTATTTGTATTCATCACAAATTTAATTGAGAAGGGGGGAGAGTGAATGAGTGGATTCTTATAGTTAGAGGGGGTAAGACATCCACTTTTATACTATTTTTTTGTTTTGTTTTTATTTTCTATTTTTGAGACAGGGTCTTGCTCTGTTGCCCAGGCTGGAGGGCTGTGACCCAGTCTTGGCTTACTGCAGTCTAAACCTCCCAGGTTCAAGTGATCCTCCCACCTCAGCCTCCTGAGTAGCTGGGACTACAGGTGTGCACCACCATGTATCAGGGGAACCAGCACCCAATATTTCAACATAGGTTCTTTCTATTTTCCCTAAGTGTCGGCTGGTCTGAGAAATAAAGAGAAAGAGTACAAAGAGAGGAATTTTACAGCTGGGCCGCTGGGGGTGACATCACATATCGGTAGATCCATGATGCCCACCTGAGCCACAAAACCAGCAAGTTTTTATTAAGGACTTCAAAAGGGGAGGGGGTGTATGAACAGGAAGTAGGTCACAAAGATCACATGCTTCTGAGGCCATTAAAGATCACAAGGGCAAAAGGCAAAGCAAAGATCACAAGGCAAAGGGCAAAATTAGAATTACTGATGAGGATCTATGTTCAACTGTGCACATATTGTCTTGATAAACGTCTTAAACAACAGAAAACAGGGTTTGGGAGCAGAGAACTGGTCTGACCTCAAATTCACCAGGGTGGGGTTTTTCCCCACCCTAGTGAATCTGAGGGTACCACAGAAGACCAGGGTGTATTTCAGTCCTTATCTCAACCACATAAGACAGACACTCCCAGAGCGGCCGTTTATAGACCTCCCCTCAGGAATGCAATTCTTTTCCTAGGGTCTTAATATTATATTCCTTGCTAGGAAAAGAATTTAGCGAGATCTCTCCTACTCGCATGTCAGTTTGTAGGCCCTCTGCAAGACATAAAACATGGCTCTATTCTGCCCAACCCCACAGGCAGTGTCAGACCTTATGGTTGTCTTCCCTTGTTCCCTAAAATCGCTGTTATTCTGTTCATTTTCAAGGTGCACTGATTTCATATTGTTCAAACACACATGTTTTACAATCAATTTGTACAGTTAACGCAATCATCACAGAGTCCTGATCACAGCTGATGAAGATAACAGGATTAAGAGATTAAAGTAAGACAGGTGTAAGAAATTATAACAGTACTAATTTTGGTAACTGATAAATGTCCATATTAAAATGAAATCTTCACAATTTATGTTCAGAGATTGATTGCAGTAAAGACAGGCATAAGAAATTATAAGATAATTTCTTATGATAAATGCCCATGAAATCTTCACAATTTATGTTCCTCTGCTGCGGCTCCAGCCCGTCCCTCCGTTTGGGGTCCCTGACTTCCCGCAACACCATGCCTGGCTAATTTTTGTATTTTTAGTAGAGACAGGTTTTGCCATGTTGTCCAGGTTGGTCTCAAACTCCTAGACGCAAGTGATCTGCCCGCCTTGGCCTCCCAAAGAGCTGGGATTATAGGCGTGAGCCACTGTGCCTGGGCTACTTTTTTACTTTAACTTTTCTAAAATGCTCCCGGAGAGCTGTTATTACCTTTTATACTTAAAATTTCCAGTTTTACTTCCCTGAAACCCATCCTGGGCAGGCAACAGGAGTAAACACACATACTGCAATACTCCAGGGCTGCAGCATCAGACCCAGAGGAGGAGGGAACTGCTGTATTAACAATGAGGAGAAGGAGGAGGGGTATGAGTCTATTCCAAAATTGGCCTTTCTCCTTCGAAAAGGAAAAGACCACTTATTGTTTGTGCAATCAAAAGGTTTGTTTTCTAGATATTTTCCCCAGGAGAAAAAAAGTTTCTCAGGAAACCGAGAAAGAAATTATAATGAAAATAGCTGTTGTATGAATTTTTTCCTCAAGCTTCATTTTTACATCATTATAATATTTGTGCTGTGATGAAGGCTGGGAGTCCTCTGGGGCAGACCAGTCTATTTGGGAGGGTATATATGGAGTCTGTGCGTGAGTACATGCGGGTGAGTGGGCGTGAGGGTGGAAAATGTGTGTGGAACCTCTGTGTGTGTGGAATGTGGAGCGTATGCACAATGTGTGTGGAGTTTGGAGTGTGTGTGTGTGGATGAGTGAGTGTTGGCGTGTGGACGTGTGTGGTGAGTGCACAGTGCGTGCGAAGTTTGGGGTGTTTGTGCACGCGCGTGTGTGGCAGGTCCTGGAGCGCGTCCACGCGGCACCCCATGTGCAGTGTGCGCGCGCGAGAGCGGAGCGCGCCCCCGCGCCGCCGGTCCGGCCGGGCCCTGGGTGCGGCGGCTGCTGCCGGGCCGGGCGGCGGGAGCGCGCGGCGTCGGAGGCCGCCCCTCTGCGGAACGCCCAGCGCCGCGGGAGAGTGACGGGCCGGGGAGGACCGGGCGTCCCGGGCCCGAAGCGCGCGGGCTCCCGCTGGGGCGGCCGCGGACATGTGCAGGATGTCCTTCAAGGTGAGCGCCGCGGGCTCCGGGGCCGGGGCTGGGGCCGGGCTCTGGCGGCCTGGCCTGCGGGGTCGGGTGGGGTGGGGTGGGGTGGGCACCGCCCGCTGTCCGCCGCCTCCTCCTTCCTCTCTCCTCCCGCCGGGGGCGAGGCCCGGGAGGAAGCGGCGGGGCTGGGTGCGTCCTGTGGGTTTGCGGTTTGCCTGCCTGCCCTGCCTGAGAGGCTTCGCACTCATGGCTGTGGATCGGCTGAGTCTGTGCCCGGCGACGGGGCGGCGGGGACTGTCGCCGGGTAACAGGTCGGGGGCGGTGAAGAAGCTGGGGTCAGCGCTGTCCTGCAGCAGAAGGAGTCCCCGAACCTGACCCTCTGCGTCCTCATGCAGGAGTACCAGCTGCGCCCACGGCTGCTTCCTCCCCGGAGGGGTAGCCAGCACCCAGGGAGGCTTCAGGGTCCAAAGGTGTCTTGTCTCAAAAGAGTTGATTAAAGTCATTCCATCTAATCCCCACATTTTAGGATGAAAGAGGTTCATTTGCCTCGACTGAAAGATTTTAATAAAAATAGTAGTTAAAATGCATTAAACAGTTCAAATGTGCCTGACTCTGAACCAAGGACAAAATGTATATGGTCTCAATCCTGGGGGAAACCTATGGGAGGTGCTCTTCGTAGCTTTTTTTTTTTTTTTTTTTTTAAATGAGAAAACTAAGATATAGAGAAATTAACTCACCCACGATTTTGCAGCCAGTAAGTTATGGTGTTAAGACTGAAACCCAAGTGTGTCTGACTCTGAAGCCACTGTAATCCCGTTGCCGACAACAGCTCATGTAAGCAGGGGAGTGACAACAGCTCATGTAAGCAGGGAGATGTGCATGTTACAAAGATCTCTGGCTGGGTTTGGAGAATAGGGTTGGAGCTGGGAGATGTTGTTATCTTTTTAAGAAATGGTGCTGGACAAGTGCATAGGTGGTGAGAATGGAACAAAGTAGATGAATGTGAATGACTTTAAAAGATTTTTTTCGCCGGGCGCGGTGGCTGAAGCCTGTAATCCCAGCACTTTGGGAGGCCGAGACGGGCGGATCACGAGATCAGGAGATCGAGACCTTCCTGGCTAACACGGTGAAACCCCGTCTCTACTAAAAAAAATACAAAAAACTAGCCGGGCGAGGTGGCGGGCGCCTTTAGTCCCAGCTACTCGGGAGGCTGAGGCAGGAGAATGGCGTAAACTCGGGAGGTGGAGCTTGCAGTGAGCTGAGATCCGGCCACTGCACTCCAGCCTGGGTGATAGAGCGAGACTCCGTCTCAAAAAAAAAAAAAAAAGATTTGTTTGTTTGTTTGTTTGTTTTCCTGAGACGGAGTTTCGTTCTTGTTCCCCAGGCTGAGTGCAATGGTGTGATCTCGGCTCACTACAACCTCCGCCTCCTGGTTCAAGCGATTTCTCCTTCCTCACCCTCCAGAGTAGCTGGGATTACAGGCGTGTGCCACCATGTCCAGCTAATTTTTTGTATTTTTAGTAGAGACTGGATCCCACCATGTTGTCCAAGCTGGTCTCGCACTCCTGACCTCAGGTGATCCACCCGCCTTGGCCTCCCAAAGTGCTGGGGTTAAAGGCATGAGCCACTATGCCCGGCCGACTTTAAAAGTTTTAAATCGACATAATTCAGTAGGGAAGGCAAGAGAGATAAAGATAAAACATTTGGTTTGGGATAAAGTTTGAGGATGGATGGAAATCCAAGCAGAGATGTTGATTAGACAGATATACACTCCTCGATCCCAGGAGGCAAGTCTGGGCAGCAGCTAGAGATGAGATTTAGGAGTCAGCAGTGTTAAGTAGGCACCCATGGGAATGAACATGATTGCCCAGTGGAACCATATAAAGGTGGAAAACAAGAAGACTGAGGACAAAATCTTGAAGAAGATTTGAGAAAGAGCAGCCAGACAAATGAGAAAACTCAGAAGCATGCGCTGTCACTTACGCCAAGGATCTCTAATCTTTCAACAAAGATGAAGAGGGCCTTGATGTTTATTAATGCCATGGGGAAATCAAACAAAGAATTGAAAAGTCCGTTGGATTTAGTAACAGAATAGGCCCTGGTGACCTTGCCGAGAGCACTTTCAGTGGTGTTAGGATCAGGAGCCAGATTGCAATAGCTTGAAAGAGAGTGGGTAGAATCCACAAGTGTGGAGAACTCTTTCAAGAAATTCTGCAAGAAACAGAGATTTTTCTTTTTCTTTTTCTTTTTTTTTTCTTTTTTTGAGACAAAGTGTTGCCATTGTCACCCAGGCTGGAGTGCAGTGGCACAATCTTGGCTCACTGTAACCTCCGCCTCTCGGGTTCAAGCAATTCTCCTGGCTCAGCCTCCTCAGTAGCTGGGATTACAGGTGCCTGCCACCACGCCCAGCTAATTTTTTGTATTTTTAGTAGAGACGGGGTTTCGCCATGTTGGCCAGCCTGGTCTCGAACTCCTGACCTCACGTAATCTGCCCACCTCGGCCTCCCAAAGTGCTGGGATTAGAGGCATGAGCCACCGCACCTGACCCAGAGATTCTTTTTAAAAGGCAGTGGCTGCAGCAAGGATCTGGAATTGACCAAGGGTTTGTTTGCTTTAAAATAGTAGAGACTTGAGCGTCTTTAAATGACAATAGGCACTTCAACAATAAAAAGACAAATAAAGCCTAATTTTAAAGTGGACATGTGAATAGACATTTCTTCCAAGAAGCTTACAAATGGCCAGTAAGCACCTGAAAAGATGCTTAACATTATTAGCCATGGTCTTGGAAATGCAAATACAAAACTGTAATGAGATACCACTTCATACCTGCTAGGATGGCTTTAATCAGCAAGACAATGACGAATGTTGGCAAGGATGTGGAGAAACTGAATCTGCATGCATTGCTGGTAGGAATATAAAATAATGCAGTCATTTTTATTTTTATTTATTTAATTAATTTATTTTTTGTTTTTTTGAGACGGAGTCTCGCTGTGTCGCCCAGGCTGGAGTGCAGTGGCTGGATCTCGGCTCACTGCAAGCTCCACCTCCCGGGTTTACGCCATTCTCCTGCCTCAGCCTCCCGAGTAGCTGAGACTACTCCTGAGTAGCTGAGACTGCAGGTACCCGCCACCTCGCCTGGCTAGTTTTTTTGTATTTTTTTAGTAGAGACGGTGTTTCACCATGTTAGCCAGGATGGTCTCAATCTCCTGACCTCGTGATCCGCCCATCTCCGCCTCCCAAAGTGCTGGGATTACAGGCTTGGGCCACCGCGCCCGACCTAGTTATTTTTTTTAAGACATAGTCTCGCTCTATCAGCCAGGCTGGAGTACAATGGCACGATCTCGGCTCACTGCAACCTCTGCCTCCCGGGCTCAAGCAATTCTCCTGCCTCAGCCTCCCAAGTAGCTGGGATTACAGGCATGTGCCACCACACACCCAGCTAATTTTTGCATTTTTAGTAGAGACGAGGTTTCACCATGTTGACTAGGCTGGTCTCGAACTCCTGACCTCAGGTAATCCGCCTGCCTCGGCCTCCCAAAGTGCTAGGATTATAGGCTTGAGCCACCACGCCCAGCTGATGCAGTCATTTTTAAAACCATGCTTGTCTTTCTTCAAAAAAATTTTTTTTTGTTTGTTTTTTGGTTTTTGGTGTTTTTGTTTTTTTTTTGTTTTTTTTTTTTTTTTTTTTGAGACAGAGTCTCGCTGTGTCACCCAGGCTGGAGTGCAGTGGCCGGGTCTCAGCTCACTGCAAGCTCCGCCTCCCGGGTTTACGCCATTCTCCTGCCTCAGCCTCCCGAGTAGCTGGGACTACAGGCGCCCGCCACCTCGCCCGGCTAGATTTTTGTATTTTTTAGTAGAGACGGGGTTTCACCGTGTTAGCCAGGATGGTCTCCATATCCTGACCTCGTGATCCGCCCATCTCGGCCTCCCAAAGTGCTGGGATTACAGGCTTGAGCCACCGCGCCTGGCCTGTTTTTTGTTTTTTGTCTTTTTTGAGATGAAGTCTCGCTCTGTCCTCAGGCTGGAGTACAGTGGCGTGATCTCAACTCATCGCAACCTCTGCCTCCTGGGTTCAAGCAATTCTCCTGCCTGAGCCTCCTGAGTTGCTGAGACTACAGGCGCATGCCACCATGCCCAGCTAATTTTTGTATTTTTAGTAGAGAACAGGTTTCACCATGTTGGCCAAGATGGTCTCCATCTCTTGACCTCGTGATTCGCCTGCCTCAGACTCCCAAAGTGCTGGGATTACAGGCGTGAGCCACCACACCCAGCCTCAAAAAGTTAAATATACAGTTACCACATGATCCAGCAATTTCACTACTAGGAATATACCCAAGAGAAATGAAAACATGTTCACACAGAAACTTGAACATAAAGATTCATAGCAATAGTATTCATAATAGTCAGAAAGTGGAAACAATCCAAATATCCATAAACTGATGATAAAAACAAAATGTTGGCCAGGCACAGTGGCTCATCCCTGTAATCCCAGCACTTTGGGAGGCTGTGGCGGATCACCTGAAGTCAGGAGTTTAAGACCAGCCTGGCCAACATGGTGAAACCCTGTCTCTACTAAAAATAAAAAGATTAGCTGGACGTCATTGCGGGTGCCTGTAATCCCAGTTACTGCGGAGGCTGAGGCAGGAGAATCACTTGAACCCTAGAGACAGAGGTTGCAGTGAGCCAAGGTCGTACCACTACATTCCAGCCTGGGTGACAGAGTGAGACTCTGTCTCAAAAAAAACAAACAAAAAAAAGTGTTATGCATTATAAATACCATAGATTGGGAGGCTTAAACAACAAACATTTATTTCTCACAGTTCTAGAGCTAGGAAATCTTGAGATCAAGGTGGCTGGTGAGGGCTCTTTTCCTGACTTACAGGTGGCCACCTGTGCGTGCCCCGTGTCCTCACATGACCGAGAGAGAAAGCCCTGGTGTCTCTAACTCTTTCAAGGGCATTAATTCCATTGTGGGGGCTATACCTTCACAACCTCTTTTGCACTTAATTGACTCCTGAAGACTACTCCTCCTAAAATCATCACACTGGGCATTAGAACTTGAACACGTGAATTTTGGGGGGATGCAAACATTCGGTCCTCAGCCCCTGTCCTCCTGGCACATCTGTCTTGTGTGCAAAATGTATTCATTCCATCCCAACAGTCCCCAAAGTCTTAGCTTGTTCCAGCATCAACTGTAAAATCCACAGTCTCATCTAAATATCTAAATCAGCTATTGGGTAAGACTCAAGGTATGATTCATCCCGAGTGAAATTCTTCTCTAGCTGTGAGCCTGTGAAATCAGACAAGTTTTTTTGTGTTTTTGCTTTTGTTTTGAGACAAGGTCTCACTCTGTCGCCTGCCCAGGCTGGTATAATCATGACTCACTGCAGCCTTGACTTCCGGGGCCCAAGCGATCCTCCTGCGTCAGTCTCCCAAGTAGCTGGGACTACAGGCTTGCACCACCATGCCTGGCTAATATTTTTTATGTTTTGTAGAGATGAGGGTCTCCCTATGTTGCCCAGGCTGATCTCAGACTCCTGGACTCAAGCAATCCTGCTTTGGCCTCCCAAAGTGTTGGGATCACAGGCGTGAGCCACCACGCCTACCTCAAACAAGTTTTGTGGTTCTAAAATATGACAGTAGGACAGGCATAGGATACATGTTTCCACCCCAAAAGGGAGAAGAAATTGGAAGAAAGGAATGACAGGTCACAAGCAAGTCCAATACCTAGCAAGGCAAATATTATTAGAACTTAAAGTTTGAGAATAATCCTCTTTGGCTCATGCTTTGCCTTCTGAACTCACTGAGTGGTGGGTCCTGCTTTCTGGACCAACTGGGGCAGGGGATTGGGCTCACAAGACATTGGTGGTTAGGGCTTCAACATATGAATTTGGGGAGGAACACAAGCATTTAGTCCATAACGTGGTAATCTGTACAATGGACTATCCTTCAGCCATAAAAAGGAATGAAGCACTAATACATGCTACAACATAGATGAAACTTGGAAACATATTCAGTGAAGGAAGCCAGACACACAACGCCATATATTGGATGATTCCATTTATATAAAATGTCCAAAATCAGCAAATCCATAGAGACAGAAAGTAGACTAGTGGTTGCCAGGGGCTGGGGAAGAGGAGGGGATGGGAAGTAATTGTTGATGGGTAGATAATCTGGAATAGATAGTGGTGATGGTTGTGCAACCTTATGATTGCACCAAAACTCACTGGATTGTATGCTTTGAGAGGATGAATTTTATGTATGTAGATTATATCTCAAGGTATTTTTCAATCATAATAGGGAATGTGGAGAAGGCTTGGGGACAATTTTGCTGAGTGAATTTCTCAGGGAGTTGGGGGCAGTGAGCCTGAGCTGGGTTCCATTTGCTGTGGAATTAACTAGAATGGCAGAAGACAACCTCTCCCACTGGGGTAAAGGGAAAGGAGGTGAAGTTGAGGGTTGATGTTTTGTAAAGTGAAGCCCAGGATGAAGTCAGGATTTGGGGTAGGTAGAAAGGAAGCTGCTAAACCAGGTGCCAACATTTTCCGTGAATAAGGAAGAACGATCAGGAGGTGACAACTGCTAGGTGAGGTGAGGTAGAGGATGGGAAGATGGGATGACCTGAGTCTTGAAGGAGCAGAGATGTATAGCCCTGAATGGAGGGGCAGTGGCCTGGAAGCCAAGTGGGCCTATTCACTGCAGTGCTGATGTGGGAGAAGGCCTTGCCTCCACCAGGAACAGGCACTGGGGAGGTTGAGGCGGGGAGAGAGGGAGTGCTCTGCACTAGGCTAAGGATGAAGAGGAGTTGATTACTATGAAATGGATTTCCAGAAGGCACAGAGGGAAGGTCTGTCCAGAGCAGAGTCCCAGGCCAGTCTGAGATTTGCATTAGCAACATTCTTTCATCCACCGCCCATCCAATCAAACATATTAAAATGCACCCACAAGCCGGGCGCGGTGGCTCAAGCCTGTAATCCCAGCACTTTGGGAGGCTAAGACGGGCGGATCACAAGGTCAGGAGATCGAGACCATCCTGGCTAACATGGTGAAACCTCGTCTCTACTAAAAAAAATACAAAAAAACAAGCTGGGCGTGGTGGCGGGCGCCTGTAGTCCCAGCTACTCGGGAGGCTGAGGCAGGAGAATGGCGTAAACCCAGGAGGCGGAGCTTGCAGTGAGCTGAGATCTGGCCACAGCACTCCAGCCTGGGCGACAGAGCGAGACTCCGTCTCAAAAAAAATAAATAAATAAAAAATAAATAAATAAAAAATAAAATGCACCCACAGCCACAATAATAAGAGACTTTTCATTGTAAAATTTTTAGAAGGATTTTGTGATACTACTTTTTAAGTGATTTAGCTGTAAGTTACTCATTTAATTGAGCTTTTCCCCATTTTTCTGCAGTTGTCATAGTTGGTTAGTAACTCTCATGCAGTGAGCAGATCAGACCTACAAATGACTTTCATGTGTCATCAGTATTTTATGAATACCAAATTTAGCAATTAATAAAGTTGACAGGGTGTTATGTTTTGCAGCTATGTAATTGAATATGTATTAACTTTGATTTGGGAACCACAGATTAACTTTTTCGTTTTCATAGGCTCCTGAAAGACTCATAGGCCCTAGGCTCTGGGTCTCCAAAGCCTACATGTAAAAAGGCCCCGCTTTGTTAGACGAGTCTGTGGAAGAATAAACAGAGCGTTATAAGTCACAATTTAGGCTCTGCTTGATGATTCAGAATCAATCAATGTATGTAGGGCTGCTTGCATCTGAACAACATGACCCCTTTGCATCTACTTTTGATGGTTTTTCCATCATGCTGTTATCAGTGACTTCTCACTGGTACCACTTTGCCTCCAGCAAACTTCCTTTAACAACTGGCAACGCCTAATCTCTTCTGCTTGAGAACACAGACACACGTTGGTTAGAAGTATCTTTTAAAGTAAAAGGAAACTCAGAGAATTATTTTTTAAAAGGAGGCCAGGCGTGGTGGCTCACACCTGTAATCCCAGCACTTTGGGAGACCGAGGCCGGTGAATCACCTGAGGTCAGGAGTCTGAGACCAGCCTGGCCAATATGGCCAATACGGTGAAACTCTGTCTCTGCTAAAAAGTACAAAAATCAGCCAGGCGTGGTGGCATGTGCCTGTAATTCCAGCTACTCGGGAGGCTGAGGCAGGAGAATCACTTGAACCCGGGAGGCAGAGCTTGCAGTGAGTTGAGATCGCACCACTGCACTCCAGCCTGGGCGACAGAGCGAGACTGTCTCAAAAAAAAAAAAAAAAAAAAAAAAAAAAAGAATTTCATATTTCCTTTAGGGTCCGCTATCTGTCATATGATGCTATACCCCAGCCAGGTTGGAGCTGGGTATCTTATTCTACAAAGAGTCTGTTTTATGAATCTTATGAACTATATTTTAATGGTAATGCAGGTTAATTGTTGCGCCTAAGTTCCAAAGGGAGGAGGGTGTAATGAGGTATATCAGACCTCCCTTCCTGTCATGGCCTGAACTTTTCAGGTTTTCTTTGGGATCCCCTGGGCCAAGAGGGGGGTCCACTCAGTCAGTTGGGGGACTTAAAATTTTATTTTTGATTTACAGGCTTAATGTTTATTAAGCATTCTGAAAATTGTAAATACTTAGCACAAAGTGGGACAGTGGATTAGAATAGCCAGTAATGTCTCAAAAACATCTTTCTGCATATAGCTTTGCAATCCATCACTACATCTGTATTTTATGTCACCTCTAATATCATAGAAATTCATTATTGAGTAGAGCTAATATTATCTTGATTGAATTAATAAGTGTACGATTGAAGTCCACATTACTCTAAACCTTTTAAAACTAATAGTTTAAATCTCTACCCCCTCTTAGCTCTTAATTAGAATTCTAGTTCTGTACAAATAAATTTTCCTCTGTGTTTCCTCTCCCCTTCCTTCCTGTACAATTTCTGGAAGTGTACAGATAAGCAGTGTATTAGCCAAAATTCTGACAGTAAATGGAAGGGGGCAGGTAGGGAGAGAAGAAAATATGACAAATGTGGAATATGACAAATGTGGAAGCTTACACTCAATTTTCTACAAGGTGTAAAATGTACGATCTCAGACTCTGGACCCAAACAGACTATCAGACTTTCTTTTTTTTTTTTTTTTTTTTTTTTTTGAGACAGGGTCTTGCTCTGTCACCCAGGTTGGAGTGCAGTGGTGCCATCTTGGCTCACTGCGACCTCCACCTCCCAGATTCAAGCAATTCCTTGCTTCAGCCTCCCAAGTAGCAGGGATTACACACGTGCCCCGTCACACCCAGATAATTTTTGTGTTTTTAGTAGAAACAGGGTTTCGCGTTGTCAGCCAGACTGGTCTCAAACTCCTGAGCTCAAGTGATCCGCCTGCCTCAGCCTCCCAAAATGCTTGGGATTATAGGCGTGAGCCACCGTGTCCAGTCCAGACTTGCATTTATTTATTTATTTATTTATTTATTTATTGGTGGGTGGGGGACAGAGTCTCTTTCTGTCACCAGACTGGAGTGCGGTGACATGATCTTGACTCACTACAACCTCCGCCTCCTGGATTCAAGCAATTCTCCTGCCTCAGCCTCCTGAGTAGCTGGGACTGCAGTTGTGCGCCACCATGCCGAGCCAATTTTTGTATTTTTTAGTAGAGATGGAGTTTCACCATGTTGGGCGAGATGGTCTCGATCTCTTGACCTCATGATCTGCCCGCCTTGGCCTCCCAAAGTGCTGAGATTACAGGCATGAGACACTGTACCCAGCCCAAACTTGGATGTAAATCTCGGCTCTGTTATTTGGATGAGCCAAGATCCCTACTGCGTGACCTTGACTAACTCATTCCTATGCTCAATTTCTTCATCTTAAAAATGAGAGGCCGGGCGCGGTGGCTCAAGCCTGTAATCCCAGCACTTTGGGAGGCCGAGACGGGCGGATCACGAGGTCAGGAGATCGAGACCATCCTGGCTAACATGGTGAAACCCCGTCTCTACTAAAAAAATACAAAAATCTAGCCGGGCGAGGTGGCGGGCGCCTGTAGTCCCAGCTACTCGGGAGGCTGAGGCAGGAGAATGGCGTAAACCCGGGAGGCGGAGCTTGCAGTGAGCTGAGATCCGGCCACTGCACTCCAGCCTGGGCGACAGAGCGAGACTCCGTCTCAAAAAAAAAAAAAAAAAAATGAGAATAGTAGGCCAGGCATGGTGGCTTATGCCTGTAATCCCAGCACTTTGGGAGACTGAGGCAGGTAGATTACTTGAGGCCAGGAGTATGAGATCAGTCTGGCTAACCTGGCGAAACGCTAGCTCTACCAAAAGTACAAAAATTAGCCAGGCATGGTTAGTGTCAGGCATGGTTGCAGTGAGCCAAGATTGCACCACTGCACTCCAACCTGGGCAACAAATTGAGACTCCATCTAAAAGAGGGGAGGGGAAGGGAGAGGAGGGGAGGGAAGGTAGGGGAGGGAAGGGGCCTTCTTTTAAAAAGTAAAAAATAAAAGAAAACATGGGACTAGGCTGGGTGCAGTGGCTCATGCCTGTAATCCTAGCGCTTTGGGGGGCCAAGGCAGGCGGATCACTTGAGCTCAGGAGTTTGAGATCAGCCTGGCCAGTATGGTGAAACCCATCTCTACCAATAATACAAAAATTAGCAGGCATGGTGGCAGGTGCCTGTAATCCCAGCTACTTGGGAGGCTGAGACAGAAGAATCGCTTGAACCCGGGAGGGGGAGGTTGCAGTGAGCCGAGATCGTGCCACTCCACTCCAGCCTGGGTGACAGAATGAGACTCCGTCTTTAAAAAAAAGAAAAAATGGGAATAATTATATTAGTTATACATTAACAACAAGGACACATTCTGAGAAATGCACGTTAGGTTATTCCTTCACTGTGCAGACATCAGAGAGTGCACTTACTACAGACGTAGAGAGTGTAGCTGACTGCACACCTAGGCTCTATGGTGTAGCCTATTGCTCCTAGGTGACAAAACTGTACAGCATGCTCCTGAATGGAATACTGTAGGCAGTTGTTACACAGTGGTGAGCATTTGCATATCTAAACACATGTAAATGAAGAAAAGGTACAGTAAAAATATAGTATTATGATCTTAGGGGGCCACCATCATATATGCAGCCTATCATTATATATTACATGACTGTACTACCTCATGGGGCTGCTCCTGGAATTAAATGAGTTAAAGCAGTAAATTGTTTAGCACACTGCCTGATGCAGAGCAAGATCTCAACCTAGTTGTCCTTGCTGTTACTTAGAAAGTTGCAACCAGCCAGCCTGAGAGAAGCTCCTTGGTTTTATTGCAGTGATCAGAAAAATCGAGAAAGAGACGAAATAGTAATAGCATGCTTGGTAGAGAGCTTTACAGCTTCTGTGACGTATTTTCACGTGCACCGTCTCCTTTGAAGGCTAGAGGACTGGCCCTGTCTCTCTCCACACCATTTATGATTATGTGCATATCATACCCAGCGGAGATTTGGAAGTTATCCAGGGAATGTGATGTCTATAGACCCCAAACAGAAGGAAGGTTGGGGACTTTCCATCTTAGCTGGAGAGGAGCTTGGGATGGAGGATAGGAAGGAGGTCACCAGGGTCACTGCTGCCTTACTTCCTGCTATCCACAGAAGAATTCCACAGGAGACAGAACAGTGTGATGGGGAGTTAAAGGGCAGCCTCAAGCAAGAGACTGCCTGTTGCTGAAGCCTGACTTGCCATTTCTCACTTACCTCATCTGTAAAATGGGATCGTCCCAGTGCCCACTTCACTGAGCAAGGATGAGGATGAAATAAGCTAGTGTGTGCAGAAGATACGCCACGTGGTCCAGAGTAAGCACTTTGCACTGAGTGAGCTCATGATTTCTGACCTCCAGTAAATGTGCCGGCCATAGGGTGACAGGAGCACCTGTCCATTTCTTTGCTAGACATTGCCACCTAGATGCCCCATAGGCACTTGAAACCCAGCATGTCCAACCCTGAACTCATCATTCATACGGTGTTTCCAACCTTCATGAATTGGCACCAAGATCAGCCAGGCGCTGGAACCAGAAATCAGGAGTCAATCCACTCCTCTATTCCCTCCTATCCTGCACATACGATCACAGACCAAGGCTGTGCAGTTTAGCTCCTTAAAATGTCTCCAGTCTGTCCAGTCTTCCCATTCCCACTGTTGCTGCCTCTTAGTAAATTAAGCCCTTGACGGAAAATGAAATATTTATAGCTTTTCACAAAGCTCAGTTTCTAGAACCTTATAGGAAACCAAGATGTCCAGCCCGGCTGGAGAGGAATCCCCAAGGCCATCCTAAAGGGAGGAGAGGCCCCGGCTAGAGATCTTGTCATGACAATAGACGCTTGCTGTTTGCAGATGGGCTTTTGAAGGTATTTGGGGTTAAAGTGAAATGACAGAGTCCCTGCAAATGAATTACAGTTTATCATTCTTGTGTGTTTACCTTTCAGGAAAAGCTAGCAGAGCTGTTCCCTGGTGCATATTACATTGTCTGCCTGATTCACCCTCCCAGACTTCATTTTGGCCTTGTGCAATCTCTTTGTTAAAAGACTTTGTTTCGTGATTCATTATACAGGTCAAACCTCCCTTGCCATTGCTTTGCCTAGTTGCTGACAGCTGGAACAAATTAGACCTAGCCTGGTTCCTAAGCTGCAATGCTAGTGTGAACACCATGGTTGCAGTTAGCCTTGAAAACTCCAGGACAGCAAAATTTACACCTTTAGGAAAGGGAAATTGTTAACCTGAAATTGGAGGTGATTTTTTTTTTCTCCTAAATGAGCCAGGAAACTATTCAAAGTATGTTTGCTATTAGCTTATCACTCCCCACCTTGCCGTTCTCTCATTCAAGTATGCACAAGGGCATACACCTGTGTATGTGCTGAAGGACTTCTGAAATGAAATCCTCACACCCACAAATACTGCTGCCACTCTCCTTTCGTTTTAGAGGGCTTTGTTGAGTAGCTGAAATTGTTGGTATTTTCTTTTGAGCTTAGAGAAGCATTGTATTTAATGCAATATCAACATATTTAAAAGACATACTGTGCAAAAGGCCTTTTGAGTCAGGTAGATAAACAATGTGAATACTTTTATAACATTTCCTAAGACCATCAAAATTCTTTATTAGTACCAATACTCTGGATTTAGTTTTGCCTATTGATTCTGACTTTGTAAAGAAAAGTAAATGGAGGAAAGGAAACTAGCACTTAATCAGCATTTATGGTGTGTTGGGTACAATGTCAGGCAAAAATCAGCATCATTTAATACTGTCAACTTCAAGGCAGGTACTGTGATCTCCATCTAAGCAAGAGGAAACCGAGACTCCCAAGGGCCAACTTACTTTTTCAGGGCTGGGGTGAGCTGTCTGGTCCCAAAGCCAGTTCCTCCCTTTCATGGACTGTTCTCTACAAACTCGTATCAATTATTTTAGAGAAGAAGAATGTACTGCAGTCAGCTCTGCTACCCATTTGGAAGACCTGTTTCTACTTCCATGCTTTCCATTGGTATGGCTCCAAAATTAACTTTGTAGCTTTAAAATAACCCAGCAGGCCCAGTGGGGTGACTCATGCCTATAATCCCAGCACTTTGGGAGGCCGAGGCGGGTAGATTGCTTGAGCCCAGGAGTTCGAGACCAGCCTGGGCAACATAGCGAGAACCTGTCTACAAAAGATAAAATAATTAGCTGGTCGTGGTGGCATGTGCCTGTGGTCTCAGCTACTCAGGATTCTGAGGTGAGAGGATAGCTTGAGCCTGAGAAGTCAAGGCTACAGTGAGTCATAACTATGCCACTGCACTCCAGCCTGGGCAACAGAGTGAGACCCTGTCTCAAACAAACAAAGTGATCCAACAGTGGAATGAAGGATCCATATGAGGACATGTAATGGCATGATTTGCCCCAAGTTCCTTGTTCTCAACACAAACCTCTGGCAAGTTCCAGCTGGAGCAAAGAAAATTAGATGGAGGGTCGGGCGCGGTGGCTCATGCCTGTAATCCCAGCACTTTGGGAGGCCGAGGCAGGAGGATCACGATGTCAAGAGATCAAGACCATCCTGGCCAACATAGTGAAACACGGTCTCTACTAAAAATACAAAAATTAGCTGGGCATGGTGGCACATGCCTGTAGTCCCAGCTACTCAGGAGACTGAGGCAGGAGAATCGCCTGAACCCAGGAAGGGGAGGTTGCAGTGAGCCGAGATAGCGCCACTACACTCCAGCCTGGCAACGGAGCGAGACTGTGTCTCAAAAACAAAACAAACAAAAAAACAAAATTAGGTGGAGGCAAAGTGAAACATTCACACAGGTAGATGGAATCAGATAGAAAGCATTGAGGGCTTAGGAAAAGGGCAGGTAAACTCCTTTGAGGAGTCAGAATTGGGAGAAATTTTGCACCACTTAGAGGTGAAGAAAGATTTGGAATGTTTCTGGGAGGAAATAGCATTTGAACAGAGCCATGGCCTTGAAGGATGGAGGAAAATTCATTTCAAGCAAAAAGGAAACTGGGTGAACAAAAACACAACAGAGGCAGGAAAGTGAGAACATTAGTGGGAAATAGGTTATTAATAGTGCTGGATTATCAACAACACTGCTCTTCATATCCATATGGTGGCTCAGGTGTCTGGAATCCAACAGAGTTCATTCTGTTATTACAGTCGTCTATTGCTGGAGGAGCCATCTTTCAAATGGTGCTACACATCTGGATGTTCTCCTTTCTGAACGTTATTATCTATGTGCTTAGAAGCAGTCATGTTAACTGACATCAATTTTAAGATCCTGTTTCATTTTGTTCTTGCAGAAGGAAACTCCACTGGCCAACGCTGCATTCTGGGCAGCCAGGAGAGGAAACCTGGCGCTGCTGAAGCTGCTGTTGAACAGCGGCCGGGTGGACGTGGACTGCAGAGACAGCGTACGATGGTTCGGTAGATGCATGCCCAGCATGTACCATTGCCCTCGGTGGGCAGAGGAGCACCTCAGGAATACATTCTCCTTTACGATGCTGATTTGCTTGTTCATGTGTTTGCTTGCTTTATCCTTTTTAAAACATCCACGGTACTGTGGTGAACTTAAAAACATGCTGAGGGCAGTCAGAAAGAAAAGGAAACAATTAAAGGCATAAAACAGAAGGCAACCACAACAGGGAAAGAGGCACTTCACTGGGAATCGGAATTGGCAGATTACAAGAAGAAAAGCCTGTTTAGTGAACGAATTCAAGCCAACCACTTTCATGAAAAGATGGAGATAATTTAGAGCACAAGTGGGCTGCCATGGATGTGGGCGTTATGTTTCTTCTACAAGGATGAGAAAACAAAAATTGAAGCCTTCACCCTCCCCAGGCTTTTATCCTTTCATTACCTCTTGCAAACATAAATAAACTAATTGGCAATTTAAAAGGGGAAACAAAAATAGATACTACCGCCCACCGGCAGATACCACTTAGACAGCCTTTCCATCCCCAGCTAGAGGCAATCATTTTCCTATCCTCAGCAAGACTTCTCATCTCTGGGGACCAAGAGGACCTCCAGTGAGGAAAGGGAGCAAGCAGTGATGTTTTGATTTTAGGATTTGAATAAAAATGTTTCAAAGGAGTTTTGTTTTCCTGAAAACAGGGTGTGCCATTTCCAGCTTTTATTGTACAAATTTGGTTCAGTGAAATCCACCACCAGCCCAAAAGTGAAATAGCAGTTTGCCCCAGTTGGCCCCGTTGGGGCATCAGGGCAGGATATCTTTGGTTTACAGAATATCTTTGGTTACACCTCCAGACCCACTCCACACCCTTTTCACTCTTAGTCCCACAGTCTGAACTGTATGTACTGCTTCAGCAGACTCACTTCCCTCTGGCCTCCAGTGGTGTTTGGCCCGTAGGAGCATCTGCAGGATTCAGAGAGTGGGAGGAGAGGGATGTCAGGGAGCCCAGCGCCCTCCCTGTTTCTGTCTGGCAGCAGCACCCGGCTGTTCTCTGCATCCTGGGAGCCGCTCCCTTGCCCTGGGACCTTCAGGCTTCGGCTGGTCATGGACTCCCACTGTTCCTAAATCCCAGTACTATGCTGTTCTTTCTAGATGCCCTATGCCCAAGCCTCAGCTTACTAGTCTCTTTATTCCACTTTCTTCCAGTTATCCCAATTTGAATGTACCATCTGTTCCTTGCCAGAACTCGGGCTGTTGTCAGGTCTTGGGCATCTGTGAACTGGCCATCTCAGTCTTATTTGGGTTTTGCAGGGTTGGTTCCTACACCACAGTGGGAAAACCACAGGGCAGAAACACCAGTTGTCACTGTGGCCAACGTGGCAAAACCCCGCCTCTACTAAAAATACAAAAATTAGCCGGGTGTGGTGGCAGGCGCCTGTAATCCCAGCTACTCAGGAGGCTGAGGCAAGAGAATCGCTTGAACCTGGGAGGCGGAGGTTGTAGTGAGCCAAGATCATGCCATCGCACTCCAGCCTAGGAGACAAGAGCGAGACTTCGTCTCAAAAAAAAGAAATACCGTAGAGCACCACTAAGAAGCCATTAGCTTTTCATTACTTCGTTACTTTACCTGTACTTTTTACATAAAGCCAACAAGACTTTCACAAAACTAGCATGGCCATTGGCAGAAGTCAACAAAAGCCAGATGACAGCCTAACATTGAATTATCATAATGTTATTTTAATATCTGACACTTACTGAACTAATATCTACCATTACTATGTTAAGCATATTGCCTGACTTATCTCATTCACTAATTTAATCAGGCGGATACTTTTATTATTCCCCCATATTTCAGAAGAAGAGAATGAGACTGAAGGGTTACATAATGTGCCCAAGATCATACTGTCAGTGACTACTCAGCAATACTGCCTTCCTACAAAATCCCATAGATGAAAATAACATGAAGCCTCCAAAATTCACTTAATTACCCTATACCTAATAAGCCTCCCCTGTGTGCAGAGCCATCTGTCTCTCTCATCGTCCACTTCTGAGCGGCAGGTTGCTGAATATGCAGAGGTGGTAGCTAAGAATTTCAAGCGCTTGAAAACAACTGTAAGTCAAACTGCAAATGCCCACTTCAATTAGAAGGGTCCAAATCACATGGTACAACTCAAGTCCTTGAATCTTAAAGCTGGGACAGACTTTGGTGATCGTCCCATCCAACCTCTCATTTAAAAAAATGAAATAAATGAGTCCAAGTAATTGTAAGCAAATTGCCCAGGTTACACTGTTGGTCAGTGACAGCCACCTGGGTTTAGCCCCCACAGCTCCTGACTCTCAGCTCTCTAGTCTCTCATTTCACCTGGTGCCATACATCTTTACCTGAATCATTTTGAAGATGAAGACTTTTAAATACAGAAAATCAGATGGTACCATTTAATTTTTCTTTTGCATTAATAGCAATGTTTTGGCTCAGGAATCATTTAACAGGAATCATAAAATGAGAGCATTATATCATCGCTGCCTTAAAATGCAATAACTATGGTTCGTTTGGACTGTGCTTCTGAAGGTAATGGAAGTAAGTGAATTTTTAGATTGAAAAGTCCAACCTCAGCAATTTGTCTCTTTGCTTTTTCCCATCTAGGCTGCATGATGAGATTATTCATGAGCACTTTGATCACTGCAGGGAATTTTGCCCTTGGGTGTGTTCTGAGTGGAGCTGACGTCTCTGCAGCATCTTTTCTGGGACCCTTCTCTCTGACATAGCAGTGGCCTAACTGTTCATCTGTCTCTCCTCCATCCAGCACGGCACCACACTCCTGATGGTTGCTGCCTACGCTGGCCACATAGACTGTGTGAGGGAACTGGTTCTGCAAGGAGCAGACATCAATCTCCAGAGAGAGGTAGGTCAGGCTTTGTACTTGAAGAAAAATGACCAGGCTCAGAGATCTGAAGTTTTCATAACAGTGAACTGGTATGGGGGACAAGAGCTATCATTGCTTTTCTCCCACATTAAAGCCCATTGAAGAGTTTATTGTGCCTACAATGAGGTCCAGCAATATACTAGCAGTTATAATGCATTTGAGCATAGCTTGTCGGGCACATCTGAGGTAACCAAACCTCTTACCACCTGCCTATAAACACTCACACTTTTTTTTTCTTTTTGTCAAGCTTAAATCAGTTGTTTATTCTTCCCTTGGGATCAGATACTGTAGGATTTATAGCATTTTCATATAGATCATTATATTTTTAGAAGAGTTGAGTCACCAGCGTATTTGTAATGAGGCTCACTTGCTAGGATGTCTCAATCATCCTCCCCAAACCATGTTTTCAAAGGACTGCTCTGTAACTGGCCGTGAATTAAATAAGCTCTCCTGAAGAAAGCCATATGGGTCAACACTGGACAAAAATGTGAGCCTGTTCCCACACTTCATTCGAAGACAGTCTTGGGAGTTTGATCTTGCTTGAGGATCCATTCTTGGTCTAATCTAGAGAAGCAGAAGGGAGGCTGGACTTTTTTTCTTTCTTCTTTTTTTTTTTTTTTTTTTTTTTAAGATGGAGTCTCGCTCTGTGGCCCAAGCTGGAGTGCAATGGTGCAATATCGGCTCATGCAACCTCCACCTCCCGAGTTCAAGCGATTCTCCTGCCTCAGCCTCCCAAGTAGCTGAGACTACAGGTGTGTGCCACCACACCAGGCTAATTTTCTGTATTCTTAGTAGAGATGGGGTTTCACCATGGTGGCCAAGATAGTTTCGATCTCCTGACCTCGTGATCCACCCACCTCAGCCTCCCAAAGTGCTGGGATTGCCTAGGCCAGGACATTTTAACATACTTTGGGGCTCATTTCTGAGAAGGCTCCATCCATGTATTTCCAAGCTGACGTAGGACCTGTTAACTAATCTTTGTGGAGACACACGCTCAGGTCGTCCCTAGAGTGCATCTGACCTCTCAGTTCACACTGACTCAGACCTGAGATGGGCTTCCTAGGCAAGTCCAGACTGAACCACTTGGTTTTCCTCAGTCCAGCCTTATTTTATCCTAGGTCCTGCCTTGCAACATTTTAGAAAGACAATTCACCAGCCAAACTTCCATCAAGCCAGTATATCGTATATCTCATTCTTCCAGCCTGGACCGTCACCTCTGAGTGGAGCAAATTAAGACACGTTAGGTCTCAGGACTGTCTCAAGAGTTCCAGGTATAACATACACCTGGGCAACATAGCAAGACCCCATCTCTACAAAAAAATTTAAAAATTTAGCCAGACATGGTGGTCCACACCTACAGTACCAGTTACTTGAGATGCTGAGGTTAGAGGCTCATTTAAGCCCAGAAGTTACAGGCTGCAGTGAGCCATGATTGCATTACTGCATTCCAGCATGGGCGATGCAGCGAGACCCTGACTCAAAAATAGAGTTCCAAGGCACATCCGGATGTCCTTCCCACCACCCGTCTGGGTGTTGGAGGCCTTGGCTTTGGACCATGAAAGAGTGACGTGGCCGGGCGCGGTGTCTCAAGCCTGTAATCCCAGCACTTTGGGAGGCCGAGACGGGTGGATCACGAGGTCAGGAGATCGAGACCATCCTGGCTAACACGGTGAAACCCCGTCTCTACTAAAAAATACAAAAAACTAGCTGGGTGAGGTGGCAGGCGCCTGTAGTCCCAGCTACTCGGGAGGCTGAGGCAGGAGAATGGCATAAACCTGGGGGGCGGAGGTTGTAGTGAGCTGAGATCCGGCCACTGCACTCCAGCCCAGGAGACAGAGCGAGACTCCGTCTCAAAAAAAAAAAAAAAGAAAGAGTGACGTGCGGAATCTGGGTCTGGGTCTCTGTAGCCCTAGATCAACAGGCCTGGTCTATTGAGAGGAATAGTATAAAGAGACTACAGTAAATGCAGTCTTCTCACAAACAGATTCTTTGGTGCAATTTCCGTAACACTAGATCGTTGTTTTAGGCCATTTTCACTTCAGCACTTAATTTTCCTGTGGGATGAAAGTATCTGGACCCCTTTAGAATTATAGTTTAAAATTACTTTAATCTTTTTATTTTCCCTCTCTGCTTTATGGTCTTTGTTTATTACAGCTTTAAAGACAGATTTTCTCTAATAAAAACAAGATGGTCCAGATCTGGTTTACGTTAAAAACTTTATCCTGAAGAACAAATTCAACATGCACAAAAATCTCTCTGAAACAACTGAAAAAAGCAGCTAGAACAAGAGAGAAGTATTTGATTTCTAGCCAGTCTATGGTTTCTGTGGTTTTATATTTATCCATTTGGTTCCAGTTGCTCAACTAATCTTGGAGATGAAAACTCTGGTAGCACTGAGAACAAAAGCCTTTGAAGATTTACCAAAGCGTACTCAGCTTAATGGTAACTTGTGTGGCTTAAATGATGGTGCTGTGTAAGTTCCTGGCAGTCCCTGAACTTTCTGAGACTGTGTCAGTCTGGAGCAAGAGGGCTGCCAAGCCAAAGGCAGACCCCAGCCTCCTGTACCAGTTTTGGAAGCTGAAAGAGTGCCTTGCAGTGCTTTGAAACTTACTCCTATGGCAGACTTCTGCCTTCATCCATTGTTAATCGACTTTGCAATATCAGAATATTTGTCTCCTGAAAAACTACCTGCCACTCTTCTTAGGTCAGGTCTCTAGATACACAGAGCTTGCTAGAGAGACAAACTGGAAGCTAATGTTCCTGAAACACTATTGCTTTAAAGAACCCACAATTGGCTGATGATACCGCTCAGGCATAGGAGCTGCAAATGCAGCTGGCATGAAGCCTGAAGTAAGGCACGCATATTTATAACTTTTATTCACATTCCAGACTAAGGTCTAGGTCCTATTGTCTATGGATTGCTGCACTGAGGTACCGAATGATTGATAGTAGTGTGTATGTTCTAAAATCAACTCAAACTGCTCTAATAATGATTTATGTAATTAATGTGTCAAGACAGCTTATTGAAAAACAAATTCTCTTACTAAGGAAACAACTTCTAGGAAAGACCTTTGGTAGTCTCTACAATTTAATGTCTGTTGAGAAAGTGAGAGTTTTCCTATTCTAGCCAAGTTTCTTCCTCTAGAACTATTGATTCCCTAAGGTTTCTGGAACCCAGCATCCTCAACTGTAACAAAGCAGTGGGAGGATGCTTCCCACTTACTTCTGTGGGAACCAAGGAGAAAATCACACCTGCATTGTGTGTCCCTACCCACCTAAAGTGAGAATTGTGGTTGGTCTTTTGTTGCTGATTGGCTGTCACAGGATCCTTAGGGTGTCACTTTGCCAGCAGGAAATCTCCATGGCTGGCAGCGCCTTCTGCCCGAGTGTTGCTCAGGCCCATTGGGCTCATTTTGCCCACTTGGCCTAGCAGGCTGCACTCAGTTCACCCTACCAACCCAGATCCCACACCTGCCAAAGGCAAGCCAGGTGTATGAGCAAGCATGGGGTCCAGCCACTGCACACAACCAGGCATGCCAGCTGTGGTGAGGCAGGCAGCTCCAGGAACTGGCACAGGCACCAGCTCTGTGTGAGGGTGCGGCTGGACCAGGTGTACCGCAAGTGGCTTCCACTGCAGGCACCAGGGAATGTAGTGGTGCCTGGAAGCTTGGAGATGCCAGAAACTGCAGAACCCCAAAGAGGGTATCATAGCCCTGTCTCAGGGAGCCCCTAGGTCTGGGCTCCCCGAAGGGCCACAGCTCTTCTCTCCTCATCACCTGCAGTGTGGCAAGCAGAAGGCATGTTTCAGCCCTGTTTGTGTTATAAACAGGGTCATTCAGCAGGTCCCAAATTCTTGTCCCACGTCCAAGAAGAATGAGGTATGCAAACAACTGGAGGGTGAACAAAGTGGAGAGGAGCTTCATTGAGTGACAGAACAGCTCCCAGGATACCCGAAGTGGGTGACTCCTTTCTGCAGCCAGGTTGTTCTAACAAGTGTTCAGCTCTCAGTGGGGAGGAGACCCATAGTGGGTAGCTCCTTTCCACAGGCAGGTCATCCTGACGATTTGAGGAGACCCAAAATTGATAGCTCCTCCCACAGCTGGTAGTCCCGACATCTGTGTCCAGCTCTCAGCAGAGAGGAGACCCACAGTGTGTAGCTCCTTCCCGTAGCTGGTAGTCCTGACCTATGTGTCCAGCTCTCAGTGGACAGGAGACTCACAGTGGGTAGATCCTTCCAGCAGCTGGTAGTCTGGACATCTTTTTGAATCTGGCTGAGTCAGAGATTTTTATGGGCTCAGAAAGGAGGGAGTGTGTGCTAATTGGTCCATGGGAGACCATGGGTAGGAACGTGTCTGCCTTCCACCATCAACATGCCATCCACAGCACCCAGGCTGTTCCTGCCAAGGGGCGCCTACAGGCCCACACCTAGCTGCCCTCAGCCTCCGGCCTCCCTCCTGTGCTTGTCAGCACCCGAAGTCTGGAGGGGGCCAAGGTCGGGGGCAAGGCTGGCATGTCAGCACCACCTCAAGCACGCACACCTCAAGCACGTACTTGCCTAGCCAGGTCATGACAGACAGCACCCAGGCTCGGCTACAACTTTGCTCCACACCGGAGCAGGTGCTGGGAGTGGGGAGAGGCCAGGGAGCAGGAGCAGGCACTTCCAAGCCTGCGGGGGGAATGGGGGCTTCCCAGGCCCAGAGAGCACAGGGATGTCCAGAACTGGAGCTGCAGCTGGGCATGGCTCTCCCACCCATCAACTCAGTAGGGGATAGGGCTCCCACCTGCTTCCAGCTCCCACTGGACCTGAGGAGCGTGCAGCCCCAGCCGTACCTCCCCCGTGGCAGCCTGCATCTTCACAGCTGCTGCTCCAGACAGGCCGCCGCTGCGATCAGTGAGATGTTAGGCAAGCTACAGCTTGAGTAAGGGGCTTTTTTTTTTTCTAGACCACATTTAAAAACAGGCAAACAAGTGGGTGGATCCTGCCTGTCTCAGTGGGTCTTATTGTCCCCACTCCCATCCCACACATGCATGCACACACACACATATTCACAGAGACACCCAGGCCCTTAGGAACAAGTCTGAAGCATGATCACTAGCTTATAGGCCAGGCTGTCCTCAGCTTTTCACACGTGAGCCAGACCTACCACCTTAACAGCTTTGGGTAAACTATGGAAAAAGGGGTTTCTTTTCACTGTGTCTGGTAAGGTGTAGTATTATCTTTGTCCCAAGCTCCAAGCTCAGAAGTGAAGAGTACCTTTATAGGAAAAATGTATGTTGCCCACAAGAATGGTTCATGATTTTGCTCATATTACACAGTGGTTTGGGTACCAATCTTTGAGTAGGCTTGTAAAAGTAGATAGGAAGGGAGGATGCTAAAAACCGTCTCAGAATATCATGATCAGTTTACATTTTAGAATCAGGCTGTTTCTTGTTATTATGTCCCATTTTGAGAAATGTTTTGAGCTCATTTTGACTCTGGGCTTGCAACTGGAGAAGTTTGTGGGTGAATTACTTGTTTTCCTTCTTGTACAAGTAGTCTTCCACTCTGGGGCACTAAACGTTGTAATTTGAATTCTTCCCTGTATTAATGAATGCTAGTGTTTACCAAACACTATACCAAATATCTCGAGTTTCCAAGGGCTTCTGTGACAGATTAACACAAACTGGGTGGCTTCGAATATCAGGAATTTATTCTCTCAGATCTGGAGGCCAGAAGTCCAAAATCAAGGTGTGGGCTGTGCCACACTGCCCCTGGAGGCTCCTGCGGGGATTCCTTTCCTTGCCTCTTCCAGCCCCTGGTGGCGGTCAGCACTCTCTCCTCATGGCCACAGCTCCCAGTCTCTGCCTATGTGGTCACATTGCCTTCTCTCTGGGTCAAATATCCCTCTGCCTCACTTGAAAAAAAAATGTTATTGTTTTCTGTTGTGGTAAAATACACATAATGTAAACTTAAACCCTTAGCCATTTTTAAGTGTACAGTTCAGTCTTATTAAATGCATTCATAATGTTGTACAACCAGCATCACCATCCATCTATCTCTATAACTCTTTTCATTTTGTAGAACTACACAACTCTGTATCCATTAATAATAACTTCCTATACTCCCCTTCCCCCAGCCCCTGGCAACCAGCATCCTACTTTCTGGTTCTATGACTGACAACTTTAGATATCACAGTAGGCTGAGTGCAGTGTTTCATGCCTGTAATCCCAGCACTTTGGGAGGCCAAGGTGGGCAGCTCACTTGAAGTCAGGACTTTGAGACCAGCCTGATCAACATAGTGAAACCCTGTTTCTACTAAAAATACCAAAAAAAACCAGCCAGGTGTGGGGGTGCATGCCTGTAATCCCAGCTGCTTGGGAGGCTGAGGCATGAGAATCACTTGAACCTGGGAGGTAGAGGTTGCAGTGAGCCGAGATGGCGCCACTGCACTCCAACCTGGGTGACAGAGCAAGACTCTGTCTCAAAACAAACAAACAAACAAACAAAAAAGATATCACAGTAGAATCATATAGTTGTTGGCCTTTTGTGACTAGTTTATTTCACTTAGCATAATGTCATCAAGACTCATCGATGTTGTAGCATGTCAGAATTTCCTTTCTTTTTAGCTAAATAATAGTCCTTTGTATGGATACATCACATTTTGCTTGTCCGCTCATCCATAGATGGACACTTTGGTGGCTTCCACATTTTAGCTATTGTGAGTAGTGCCTCTGCCTCACTCTTAGGACACTTGTCATTAGATTTAGGACCCACCCAGATAACCCAGGACAAGCTCATCTCAAATGCATAACTTAATCACGTCTTTTGCCATAGAAAATAATATTCACAAGTTTTAGGATGGGGACAGATCTTTTGAGGAGCCACCATTCATCCCATTTCACTAAGAATAAAGTTTTGCTTTCCTTCTGTCACTTCTCTGATCAAAAAATAAGAATCTATTCAAATTTAGCCCCTTCCTAGGCTAGAAGGTTTCTATGCAAGGATGTTGTTTTGTTTTCTTTGCAGATGTTCAAATCAAATGTAATATAACCAAATGTCTTTCAAAACTAGCCTCTCCCTCTCTCCCAGTCAGGTACAACTGCCCTATTCTTTGCCGCCCAGCAAGGCCATAATGATGTCGTGAGATTTCTCTTTGGATTTGGAGCATCCACTGAATTTAGGACCAAAGTAAGATAACCTTCTCGATTTTATATTATGTTGAAGAATTTCAGCAGCCATGAGTATTGCTTTTCTCCTCATCTATGGTACGAATTTGTGTTTCCCTTTTTACAAGATTCTCAAACCTAAGTAAGTGGATTTCCTCAAGGTTCCTTGTAGTGGTTCAGGGGTAGCTCTAAGGGTTCCATTCAAAACATTCCATTTTTACTCTGGGCTCACAACTGGAAAATTGTATGGGGAATAACTTCTATCCTTTCCTGAACTGATACCTTTCTACTGTAGAACACTAAATTTTGTAACCAGGAGCAGCGGCTTTCTAACTTTCCCTGTTTCCATGTTCTTTTTCCCACTTAAGATTAATTCTGATACTGTGATAGGAATTGTTGGAGTATTAATCTGATCCTACTAGATCTGAGACATTTCTAAAGAGGGTGGTTTAGCAGGCAGCTTACTTTCATGAGCTATGCTCACTGAAATACATAATACATAGCTACAGTTTATATAGGTGGGAAACTATATAGTGGTTCTTCCTTTAAAGAAGTAATTGGCCGGGCACGGTGGCTCACATCTGTAATCCCAACAATTTGGGAGGCCGAGGCAGGGGGATAAACGAGGTCAGGAGTTCACGACCAGCCTGACCAACATGGTGAAACCCTGTCTCTACTAAAAATACAAAAAAAAAAAATTAGCCAGTCATGGTGGCTCACACCTGTAATCCCAGCTACTCAGGAGGCTGAGGCAGGAGAATCACTTGAACTCGGGAGGCAGAGGTTGCAGTGAGCCAAGATCACACCACTGCACTCCGGCCTGGGCAACAGAGTGAGACTCCGTCTCAAAAAAAAAAAAAAAAAGTAATTGATTTTCATTTTTGACATATATATAAGAAAGCTGAGAATGTAGAAAGATTAATTTCATGTTCACAGTATGATTTTACATGATAATATTTTGTAGTAGCAGAATTTGAACTTCCATAAGATTTTTGTAATTGTCAGCTCATTTCTAGCCTAATTATAATTTTTAAATTCCTGAAAATTTGCACAAGTTGGAAACTTTTAGGTTTTCTTAGTTAATCCTTTTTGTGGACTATTTAGATATCAAGGGAGTTTCCAGTGAGATTTTTTTTCTGTTAAAATGGTAACTACTGGAGCTGGTCAAGGTGGCTCACGCCTGTAATCCCAGCACTTTGGGAAACTGAGGCAGGAGGATAGTTTGAGCTCAGGTGTTCAAGACCAGCCTGGGCAACAAAGCTAGCCCTCATCTCTATTAAAAAAAAAAAAAAAAAAAGAATTCACTGGGCGTGGTGGCACATGCCTATAGTCCCAGCTATTTGGGAGACTGAGGCAGGCAGATCACTTGAGCCCAAGGGGTCAAGGCGGCAATGAGCCGTGATCATGCCATTGCACTCCAGCCTAGGTCGCAGAGGAAGACCCTGTCTCAAAAAAATTGAAAATAAATCAAATAATAAAATTCTAACCATTAAGTAGATGTAAGTTCATATAAGGCTTTGTCTTTTCTGAAACCTTCTGTAGTACTATGTATATGCCTCCAAACTTACTGAGTATAACATACAGTAATACTATATATATATACACATTATTATTTTATTTTCTATTACAAAAGTGATGTAACTAAAAATAGAAAGTAAAGTCCTATAAACCTAAATATCAACTGTTTGAATTAAGGTCAAAATGATCATGAGTGACCATATGGCTGCTTCAGTCTTCTTGGTTAACGAGCGAATACTGGCTTAAAGCCTTTGTGCATGAGCCAGTTTGTACTATCTCAGAAATCCATGGAACATGGAACTCAGGATGAGCAATTCCACAGGTTTCCATTAGGTCAGCTGCAGGAATCAGCTTTCCATGGGAAGAAGGGAGGGCTGAGAGGCTTTCAATTTTAAATGATCCTGTCATCAAAACTTTGCTTCAACAATTGTTCTCACTGTTACTAAATCTATATGCCCCAAAACTGTGTTTTATAAAATATAAGAGGCTGGGCATGGTGGCTCACACCTAGCACTTTGGGAGGCTGAGGCAGGCAGATCGCTTGAGCCCAGGAATTCAAGACCAGCCTGAGCAACATGATGAAACCTCATCTTTACCAAAAATACAAAAATTAGTTAGGCATGGTGGCATGTGCCTGTAGTCCCAGCTACTTGGGAGGCTGAGATGAGAGGATCACTTGAGCCTGGAAGGTCAGGGCTGCAGTGAGTCATGATTGTGCCACTGTACTCCAGCCTGGGTGACAGCATGAAACCCTGTCTCAAAAAAAATTGTTTTTCATTAAATAAAAGATGCCAGGTGTGATGGCTTACACCTGTAATCCCAGCACTTTGGAAGGCCAAGGTGAAAGGATTGCTTGGGACCAGGGGTTGGAGAGCAGCCTGGACAATGTAGCAAGATCCTATCTCTATAAAACATTTTTTAAAAAATTAGTCAGGTATTGTGATGCCAGCTACTCAGGAGGCTGAGGTGGGAGGATTGCTTTAGCCCAGGAGTTCCAGATCAGCTTGGGCCACATAGCAAGACCCCATCTGTAAAAAAGTAAAAAGTATCTTAAAAGCTGGCACAGTGACATACACCTGTAATCCCAGCTACTCAAGAGGCTAGGGCAGGAAGATCGCTTGAGCCCAAAAGTTCAAGGCTGCAGTGAGCCATGATTGTACCACTGCAGCCAGCCTGGGCGACAGAGCAGGACCCTGACATACATACATACATACAAAAATAACAGCAGTTCATCTATGAGAATCATCATATTTTATCTTTTCTATTACTTTATTAGGCAGGAAAATGTATTACTTTATCAGCTAGGAAAATTGACAGGACAAAACTTAGAAATGGTGCTTATTCCTTCTGTTACGTAATTTTGTGATGCCTCCTCACCACCACCATCTACCCCTAGCCTCAGCCCTCAGTCTCCCTCCTCTCCATTCCCCACTCTTCAAAGCCCATCTCAAGCACCCTCCCCCACCACAGAGCCTGCCTCTGGGGAGGCCCTACCCAGCCACACGCAGCCTGCAGCCCCGTAGGATGTTACCTGCCTATGAACTCCAGACCTTTTATAGCAGTGTTTCTCCACATGAGGCCCACCTGCCACCTGCCTACATAATCAACCCACATGACTGGTCAAAAGGCAGATTTCTGGATCTCACCCCAGACCTACTGAAGGCGGAGCTGAGGGTGGGGCTCTATGAGTAGGTATTTTGAACAAACACCTTATTCCCAAATTTAGAAACTACAATATCTTATATTTATGATTCATATTTTAGAACCAGATTATGTGTTTTCGAATTACTTATAATTAGCTCAGATGTACAGTTCAAAGAGCCAGACAACTCAACAACACTAGATGGGAAAAGAGAATGCCTTAGCTGTAGCACCTGACGAAAACCATTAAGGGTTTTACTTGACCACAAACTCAGTGAGTCAGCAGTATGATGTGGTTGGTAGGAAAGCTCTTTCTAATTTAGGCTGCAGAGATAAAAGTAGAGTAGAGGGAACACAGGAATATCCCATTCCACATTAGAGCACGTGTACTTTATAGTGCTCCACTTAGTTGGTTTCTTTTTTTTTTTTTTTACTTTGTTTGTTTGTTTTGACACAGTGTCTCGCCCTGTCACCCAGGTTGGGGTGCAGTGGTGTGATCTTGACTCACTGCAACCTCCACTTCCCGGGCTCAATCGATCCTCGGACCTCAGCCTCCCAAGTTGCTGGGACTACAGGTGCACACCATCACGCCCTGGCTAATTTTTGTATTATTTGTGGAGATGGAGTTTTGCCATGTTGCTCAGGCTTCTGCTTTGTTTTTAGGGCCTCACTTTTAAAGAGACCTGGACAAATTGGCACATGTTAAAAGGAAAACACTAAGTAGGATAGTGAGAGACACGCAGAATGTGCCATAGCTATCCACTCTTTTTTTTTTTTTTTTTTTTTTTTTTTTGAGGCGGAGTCTTGCTCTGTCGCCCAGGCTGGAGTGCAGTGGCCGGATCTCAGCTCACTGCAAGCTCCGCCTCCTGGGTTCCTGCCATTCTCCTGCCTCAGCCTCCCAAGTAGCTGGGACTACAGGCGCCCGCCACCTCGCCCGGCTAGATTTTTGTATTTTTAGTAGAGACGGGGTTTCACTGTGTTCGCCAGGATGATCTCGATCTCCTGACCTTGTGATCCGCCCGTCTCGGCCTCCCTATCCACTCTTTTAAAGGACTCAGGTCTTGTCCCATGAGGGCAATGGCCCCAGAGGGTTACCCCATAAAAACTCCTTAATCTCAGTGGTCTGCCACTGGGTTACGTCACAGGGAGAAGATGGTGTTTGCCCGGAAAGTCTCTGGCCAGAAGCCCTGGGAGGCTTTCCTGATGATTCCAAGAACTGACAAGACTTGCTACAGACTTTCTGTTCCGTGTTTCTCATATTGAGAAGCAAATAGATGATTCTGCATTTGGCATAGGAATTCTCTAAGTTAATTCATAATAAATAACTTGGTCAAATAACTGAAATACATCTCTAGCAAGCCACCCACATATACAACATAATCATCCTTAGAGTTCATCCTTAGGATGAACTCTGCCATAATTATAAAGAAAAAGTAAAAGGGATAAAAGAGGGAAAGTAGGCCAGACGCGGTGGCTCACGCCTATAATCCCAGCACTTTGGGAGGCTGAGGCAGGCAGATCATTTGAGGTCAGGAGTTCAAGACCAGCCTGGCCAACATAGTGAAACCCCATCTCTACTAAAAATACAAAAATTAGCTGGGCGTGGTGGTGCACAGGCAGGAGGATTGCTTGAGCCCAAGAGTTCGAGACCAGCCTGGGCAACATAGCAAGACCCTGTCTCTACTATAAATTTTTTAAAAAAATAACTGGATGTGGTGATGTACCTCTGTAGTCCCAACAACTCAGGAGGCTGAGGTGGAAGGATCGCTTGAGCTGAGGAGGTTGATGCTGCATTGAGCTGTGGTTGCACCACTACACTGCAGGTCTGGGTAACAGAGGGAGACCCTGTCTCAGAAAAAAAAAAAAAAGAGAGAGAGAGACAGACAAGGTCTTGCTATGTTTCCAGGGCTGGTCTTGAACTCCTGGGACAGTAGTCCCAGCTACTCGGGAGGCTGAGGCAAGTGAATCGCTTGAACCCAGGAGGCAGAGATTGCAGTAAACTGAGATCGCACCATTGCACTCCAGCCTGGATGACAGAGCAAGACTCCTTCTCAAAAAAAAAAAAAAAAAAAAAAAAAGAGAGAGAGAGGGAAAGTGAGTTTGTTATTATCTTTGGGAAAACTCTCTTCCTAAATTCTATGTATGTGAGAAGCATCTGCTTGGTGAAATGTGTGCCTGCGCCACCTCTAATGTGTTTATGTTTTCCATGTCCATAGGACGGGGCCACCGCCCTGTTGGCTGCCAGTCAGTACGGGCACATGCAGGTGGTGGAGACCTTGCTGAAGCACGGAGCAAACATCCATGACCAACTTTATGTGAGTGCATTTCAGGGGGACATTAGGACATTTCTCATCACACACAAAATTGCAGTCTAAATTCAGATGCCAGAAATGCCAACTTCAAAAATATTGTAGTGGACAGTGGGACTTTGGTCTGAGTCAAGAGAAAAATATGTAGCGGACCAGATGGGCTTTTTTAAATATAGAAATCATGTATTGGCCAGGCACGGTGGCTCACGCCTGTAATCCCAGCATTTTGGGAGGCCAAGGTGGGTGGATCACAAGGTCAGAAGTTCGAGACCAGCTTGGCCAACGTGGTGAAACCCCAGCTCTACTAAAAATACAAAAATTAGCTGGGGATGGTGGCAGGTGCCTGTAATCCCAGCTACTCAGGAGGCTGAGGCAGGAGAATTGCTTGACCCAGGAGGTGAAGGTTGCAGTGAGCTGAGATCACACTACTGCACTCCAGCCTAGGCGACATAGCAAGACTCTCTCCCGCCAAAAAAAAGAAACATTTATCTATACCCATCTTTGTTTTCCCTTTTAAATCTGTTTGTTGTGCAGATGAAACATTTCATGTACCTATGCAATTAAGACCTTCAAAAATCATGTCATACTTATTCGTACCATGACAAACCACAAAGCCCAGCATATGGACTTGCTGAAAACCAAAATATACAAAATTTTTCTAAATGTGCTCATTGGATATAAAGAATAGACTGTTGTAGTATTTGTGAGGAAGGGCACAAAGGGGAGAAATCTAAGGTATTTGGAAGAAAAGTGAGGTTGGATGGATGAAGACCTCTGTGAAAGATATGCATGCCATTGACCTGTGAAAGGCACCCACTGCTAGTGCGGGTCTGTTTGCAGCTAACTGTCAATTAGTACATCACCCAAGGGCCTTTCAATTGATTGTTACTATAATGCCATAGGATTTATGGCAAACATTACTCCAGTTTTGTAGGAAAAACCAGAATATAGGGAGACAAATAGACTTGACAGTCTCGTGGTGAAACGTGGAAAAACTCCTACTTCCAGTGATCTAGGAACTGTATTTTAGGCTGTCCTACAGCCAGGCATTTAACCCTTATGCCTGGGGCACTGTACTTTCTTTTTTTTTTTTTTTTTTTTGAGACGGAGTCTCGCTCTGTCGCCCGGGCTGGAGTGCAGTGGCCGGATCTCAGCTCACTGCAAGCTCCGCCTCCCGGGTTTACGCCATTCTCCTGCCTCAGCCTCCTGAGTAGCTGGGACTACAGGCGCCCGCCACCTCACCCAGCTAGTTTTTTGTATTTTTTAGTAGAGACAGGGTTTCACCATGTTAGCCAGGATGGTCTCGATCTTCTGACCTCGTGATCCGCCCGTCTCGGCCTCCCAAAGCGCTGGGATTACAGGCTTGAGCCACCGCGCCCGGCCTGTACTTTCATAGATGTGTAATGAGCTGTGTAGGTGTGAACTTTTCCATTTGAACACCCTTTCCAGAGTTGACATGGTTAACACTGACGAATCACAGGCCTCTTTGAAATTCATAGCAGCTAGCCTCACCCTCTGCACTTCAAAATCTGTAACACTCTTTGAGCCTGCAACATTACCAGTAGAATGGTTGAATTACTTGATAATGATCTAAAGAAGCAATTCTCAACTCTGGCTGCCCATTAGAATTATCTGGGGAGGTTTAAAAAAATACCAATTTTGAGGCCCACCCCAGACCAACAAAACTGGAGTCTCTGAAGGCACAGCTTGGGCAACAGGTATTTCTCACACGTAGCCAATTCTAAGAAGCACAGGTCCAAAGGTTAGATATGTCTTTGGCTGTATATAGGTAAAGTATATGTGAGAATGTGTAGTATATATATATATATATACACACACACACACATTGAATAGGAAAAGCCAAAGTGTTTGGAAAAGAAAAGCCCCTTTCCATAGTAATTTCTTCTCTGTTTTAAGGTGACTCAAGAAATTTCATGCATTATAACTTCCATTTTATGTTAAGACTTTTACCTTTACCCAAACAATCTAAATGTTTTGCAGAACTGAAACTTGGAATGCATAGTGAAAAATTCAATGCATGGGTAGTTCATCTTGGAAAATTCCTGAGAGTTAAAAAAAAAAAAAAAACTAAAAAAACAAAAAAAGAAAAAGAAAATTCCTGAGTTTTCAGCAGACTTTCTGAAAATTTTATCCCCATATAAAACATCTGCTTGAAAATCTGTACAGGCTGATTAATTTCTTAATGATTGCCTGGAGGGCAGTTTGGCAGCTCAGCTGACACCCACTGGAAATCCAGGACCCTCCACGTGACACACGTGGCTGGACTTGCAGGAGAATATGTCTTATATTTTTGCTTGAGGTTAGTGTTCTCAACGGGAGGTGTGGTAATTAGCTGGGTTCTAGGTGTTTCCTCTAGGGTGTGCACTGGTTTTCCACTGTGGTCTGAAAACAATGAAGCTCACCTTGTGCTGTGAATGTTATCAGGCTGAAGGGAGCATCCAGGGAAAATGCATGCTCTCAGCTGCTCCGCACATCTGCCGAAAGCACCAGTGATATATGTCCAAGAAAACAGAAATGCCCAGAAGGCACAGATACTCAGTTAAGAAGAAAACTAAAGAGCACTGGAAAAGGGACACTTGCTCTGGGCTTTATGCAGGAGTGCTTTTTTGTGTTTATAGGTGTTGGTGTCTGTTGGGCTGGCAGAGAAACACTTTGTGGAGATGGTTTCTAGGGCAGTTTCACTGAAAACATCTTCCGGAGTTCTTTTGTGTTTTGTTTTGTTTTCTTTTGTCTTGTTTTGTTTTAGAGACAGGGCATCTGGGGGTGGTGGCTCATGCCTGTAATCCTAGTGCTTTGAGGCAGGAGGATTGCTTGAGCCCAAGAGTTCGAGATCAGCCTGGGCAACAGAACAAGACCCTGTCTCTACTAGAATTTTTTTAAAAAAATTAACTGGATGTGGCGATGCACGCCTGTAGTCCCAACAACTCAGGAGGCTGAGGTAGAAGGATCACTTGAGCTGAGGAGGTTGATGCTGCATTGAGCTGTGGTCGCACCACTACACTCCAGGTCTGGGTGACAAAGGGAGACCCTGTCTCAGAAAAAAAAGAGAGACAGAGAGAGAGAGAAGGTCTTGCTATGTTTCCAGGGCTGGTCTTGAACTCCTGGGCTCAAGCAGTCCCCCTGCCTCAGCCTTTTGAGTAGTTGGGACCACAGGTGCATGCCACCGTACCCAGCTGCATATTGTATCTTAATTCTTGCAGAACTCTCATGTTGGGGAACAAGGATAAGGGGACAAGAAAGAGAAAAGGGTAGGAAAGATCTAATTAGAAGGACACCTTTTACTCTCAATTCTTTTTCCTTTTTTTTTTTTTTTTTTGAGACAGGGTCTCACTTTGTTCCCTAGGCTTGGAGTGCAATGGCACAAACATGGCTTACTGTAACTTCAACTTCCCAGGCTCAAGTGATCCTCCTGCCTCAGTGCCCCCAAGTAGCTGGGACTATAAGCACATGCCACCTTGCCCAGCTAATTAAAACAATTTTTTTGTAGAAATTCAAAAATACATTAAGAAGAAATTTTTAAAAAATGAGGTTTGGGGGATTTGTATATCTATCATTTGGCTCTTCATTGACAAAAAGGTGGAAACCTACAAAGAGATGGAGATGGAAACTTATATTAAATGTGTATATTTTAAATCTAATTTATTTTATTTTATTTATTTTGAGACAGAGTCTCACTCTGTTCCCCAGGCTGGAATGCAGTGACACAATCTTGGCTCACTGTAACCTCCACCTCCTGGGTTCAAGAGATTCTTCTGCCTCAGCCTCCCGAGTATCTTGGATTACAGGTGTGCAGCACTACACCTGGCTAATTTTTGTATTTTTATTTGGTTTTTGATTTTTTGTTTTTTGAGGAGGAGTTTTGCTCTTTGGTCCAGGCTGGAGTGAAGTGGTGCGATCTCAGCTCACTACAACCTGTGCCTCCGGGTTCAAGCGATTCTCCTGCCTCAGCCTTCAGAGTAGCTGGGATTATAGGTGCCCGCCACCATGCCCGGCTAATTTTTTGTATTTTTAGTAGAGATGGGGTTTCTCCCTGTTGGCCAGGCTGGTCTCGAACTCCTGACATCAGATAATCCACCTGCCTCGGCCTCCCAAAGTGCTAGGATTATAGACGTGAGCTGCCGTGCCCAGCCTAATTTTTGTGTTTTTAGCAGAGATGGGATTTCACCATGTTGGCCAGGCTGGTCTCCATCTCCTGGATTCACCTACCTCGGCCTCCCAAAGTGCTGGGATTACAGGCATGAGCCACAGCGCCCACCCTAATTTCTTTTAAAATAAGTGTGATAATGTTTTTAATGCTTTTAATTTGTTCTCTCTCAGGATGGAGCCACTGCCCTCTTCCTAGCTGCCCAAGGTGGTTACTTGGATGTTATTCGATTACTGCTGGCTTCAGGAGCAAAAGTCAACCAGCCAAGGCAGGTAATGTCCACTGTTGACATTTGCCCAAGCATATGGAGCATGGGGCAGGGAGGGCTGGGTGTCCCCTGGCAGCACATATCTGAGATAACCAGTAAGCTCAAGACATCCTTTAAACCTTTCTGCTTCTGTGATGAAAAGTGAATCTTTGAGTAGGGTATCTCCTGTTCTATGCTCTGGGCTGACCTGAAAGCCTATGAAACCAACCTGACATCACAGTTCAGTACTTTCAAAACTTAAGTGTTTGATGTCTGAGGTCAAGTACACACTCTGCCACCTCCTGTGCAAACAAATTATGGCTGCACTGATCTAATGAGTGCAGGCTGGCCTGGGACATAGGTAAACAGATGTGGGTCAGGTAGCCTGGCCCCTGCTGGTAATGCTGCCTTGCTACCTGCCCACCAGTTCTTCCACCAAGCCAAAGAGGAGCCCATGCCATTGGAATCATTAGGAGGTTCTGCACCTTCATCTCTCACAATTATTACACTGTTGAGACTTCATTTCCCAACAGCAAGCTAACATCTAGCGAGTCAATTAACTGATATTAAAAGAACATAAGTGTAGGCTGGGAGCTGTGGCTCATGCCTATAATCCCAGCACTCTGGGAGGCCGAGGCAGGAGGATCACTTGAGGCCAGGAGTTTCAAGCCAGCCTGGCCGACATGATGAAACCCTGTCTCTACTAAAAATGCAAAAATTAGCCAGGCGTGGTGGCACATACCTGTAATCCCAATTACTTGGGAGGATGAGGCAGGAGAATCACTTGAACCTGGGAGGCAGAGGTTGCAATGAGCTGAGATCACAGCACTGCATTCCAGTCTTGGCAATAGAACAAGACTCTGTCTCAAAAAAAAAAGAGTAATAATTTTAAAAAAGAACAGAAATGCAGGATTATACAGGCAGCACTTTATAAACAGTGAAGAACCTTCCAAATGTACAGTATTATAATTAGCTTCTCTTGTGTAGGTACTATTTTTGTCCAGATTAACTTTTTTTTTTTTTTTGAGACAGAGTCTTGCTCTGTCGTCCAGGATGGAGTGTGGTGGCACGATCTTGACCCATTGCAACCTTCGCCTCCTGGGTTCAAGCGATTCTTGTGCCTCAGCCTCCCAAATAGCTAGGATTATAGGTGCGCACCACCACGCCCAGCTTATTTTTGTATTTTTAGTAGAGATACATTTTGGTAGACAGCCATGTTTCCCAGGCTGGTCTCGAACTCCTGGCCTCAAGTGATCCGCACCCCTTGGGCTCCCAGAGTGCTGGGGTTACCGGTGTGAGCCACCATGCCTGGCCCCAGGTTAATTTATTTTTAACAAAACATTTCAAATTAAGGAAACATTACTATGAAGGTAGTTTCCTAGGGAAAAGTCAAGCTGATTTTGTACCCAGGCACATCTCCGCTGTAATATGACCTGATACAGGAATGCCTCTCTGTGTTCACATAATGAATAGCTATGAGGACTTTAAGGTTGGTCTGAGCTCTTGGACACAGGTTTCTTCAGTCTTTAGAAGCCCAAGCACATAAGGAGCCTGAGAAAAAGAAAGAGCCTTTGGGCAGAGTGGTTTGAGGTTAGGAAGGCGAAGTGGTTTTGAGGTCAGGAATCCCGAGTTCTCGATCCATCTCTGCCAATAATTTGAGCTGTGTGGCTTTGAACAAGTGAATCAACCTCTCTGGGCCTGACTTTCATCACTGAAAATTAGGAGACTGAGCAGGATGAGCCTGATGATCTCTTCAAATGCCCACATTTTAAATAATTGTTTTATTCAACACGCAATCAATATTTCTTGAGTACTTATCATGTGCCAGACAGTGCTATCAATGTAAAGTTGTATTTTTAGAATTGTAAAGTTTTTCTTAGGTGGCCCCAGGAATACTCCTGGGAAAGGAAGCAGTTTCAAAAAAAGTTTTACTTTTGTACCGGCTAGAGTTGACTTTTGAGGATTGGAGTTTAATATTTTCATATTGGTCCTTCTTATTTTGTTATTGTTGATTGATTCTAAATCAGAGGCTTCATTTTACTAACATTAGTAAGAGGAATTGGTTATTTTTAGATTGCATAAGTTTGATTTTGGGGCCATTATTGAAGATACCACTGTGAATTTAGAATGTGAGGTTATCAAGATTATCAAGTCTCTCTATTAGTACATCCTTCCAAAATAATTTCTGGCACTTTGAATTTTATTCTTTATATGCCTAAAGTACTGTTTGTAAAAAACCAAGCCGATACAAGAGATTATATTTCAAATGTTGCATGAGTCCTGCCCACTTAAATCTAAAATGAGTCATGCAGCGATGTTGAAGCCAAGAAGTTAAAGAGTAAACCAACATTGCAGCAGTAGCCACAACACACCACAGCTGTTTTTTCTTCCTCAAGAGTTAGGATAACCTGGTCAAAGTGGATGACCTAGTCTTTGCGTGCAGGGATCCTCCCTCTGGTCAAGGAGCAAGTGCTACACCTTCTAAAGACTGCATCTAATGCAATTGTTTTGAATTATTTTGAGTTCAGCCCTGAAAGAATTGTTATTCAGGAAAAGGGTGTCTTATAAAATAAGAATTGCTTTGGGGAAAAAAAGGCAATGGAATTTTTCCTTTTTATAGAGTATACCTCTTTGTGCCCTCAAATCATAATAATTTGTATTACCTACTGTGAGCTTATAATTAGAGGTTGTTATCTATCCAGGTCAGACTAGCTCAAGTTCCGTCTTCTCTGAAAGTGTAAACTCTGCATATTTATTCTGTTCCAAGAAAACAGTGCCATGCATATGATAAAAGTGATACCAGTCCTGGCTGACTTTGTCACAAGTTATAAGGAGGTTTAAAAAAAAAAGTCTAATTAAAAGTTTCTATTAAAATGGCCTGCACATGGTAAAATATACTATAGGTAGAGCATTTGGAAAGCAACATTTTATTCTGAAATCTCAGCTGACACATTGAGTCATTATTGGAAAATCCTTGAATTTACAAAATGAGGACAAGGATACCTGCATGGTTTAATTTCCTAATACTTTTGGCTAAATCTGATTTGTAATTGTTGCACTGCCATTCTATGAAGCCCTACCATTTTATTTAGGTATCCTGTAACAGGATGTTGACAAAGTTACATTGAAATTACTCAGCTGACATTTGATATGAGCTTCAGGGAATCTGAACTGTAGTGGGAATGACTTTTCTTTGTAACTCTATCACTGAGAACTAAATGAAGACCTTTTTAGTACTTTGGGATGAGGAATCATAATCCCAAAGCTAGTCATAGCCAGACAATAAGGAAGACTATGTTCTTGATTTGAACCTTTAAAAAATATTTTCCTTCCATATTGTCCTAAGCCAAAAGGTCAAGAGTCACAGAGATCATTGAAATATAGATTTCACTCCAAAGAGTCATTTTCATTTCTTTCCATGTATCCTCACCAAGTTGAGTTAATATGAGTCAAACCTTTTTAATCACTAGCTGAGGTGGCTATTTCTATTTTTCTATTAAACAAATGCCTTGACATATATTTTCCCAACTCAACTTACCCACCTTATTAAAACAATACTTTTATAGAATGCAAAGGTCTGATCCTGTTAACCCAGAGCTGAGGTTAGTCAGTCATAACTCATCTCTGTCTAGTCTTTTTCATGTGCTAAACAGTATTTCTCTGAAGTCTGGAGGAAAAGCCGTCTGATAAAGTGCCTTCTCCTAACAGAAGCCTTGACTTGTACACAGAGTAGCTGGGGCCAGAAAGTAAATGTTCTCCCACGTCAGAAGCTTGGAGGGGTGAACCCATCAATGGCAGTGGGAGAAGAAGTCAAAAGATTGACATAGAATCCTGAGGGTTTGGAAATGAGAGCAGACAGCCATAGGAAGGTCCTGCTGCTTGTCAAGGGCAGGGACTCTGTCTTGTGCCCTTTGCACATGGTACACACTCAGAAAAAGTGTGTTGACTGCCAGAAGATCCCCATGGCTGGTGCAGAGCACCAAGAAGGTCTGGAAGCCTGCAGCATTTAGTGATCAGTGCCCTGAGAGTTAGAAGAAGGCTCCAGATATAGGGCCCAGACTCATAAGCAGGACATCAGGCCCAGGAAGACTGTAAGAGGCAGCTAGGGAGCAGACCCAGATTTTTTGGGTGGAGAGCAGCTTGGAAATTATGGGGATATAGATATCTTAAAATGAAACACAGTTCCCATTTTGCTTATTAACTGTGTGACCTTAGCAAGTTGCCTAATCTCCCTGAATTTATTCAGTATTCAGTATTGTTAGGACTACTGCAAGAATTAAATGAAATAATCCCTGCAAAACTCTTAATGCAGTGTCTGATACACACCCAGTGCAATGTTAGGTATTGGTGTTATTATCATTTCTATTCCAACGAGGCCTCATTGGAACAGAAAACCCATCAGAAATCAAGGCTGTACTTTCTCTAGTGAGCCATGTGTTCTCTGTCATCTCAAAGTCCCTTCATATGTCTTTCTCTCCCCACTCCTTTCTTTTTTTTACCAGTTTCGTCTGCTTACTTGTATGTGGTCCCCAGGTTTATGGATCAGACTGCCAAACTCTGGGGATAGCCATGTCATTGTCACAGCTCATCTTTGTGCACCAGGCCACAGTGACTGGCTGGCCTGCCTGTCCTCAATCCCATCACCCTTGACTGGGGAGGATAGAGTCAGACCATGGGCAATGCAGCATCTGGTAACATCTCTTACAGACCCATTTGCTGGGCCAGGCACACGATGCAAGGGATAATCATAAGAAATAGGGTCCAGGTCAGGGTAGGGTGGGTAAGAAAATTATCTCAGTATTGAACTCCCTCTGCCACAGGCAAGGTTCCTCACAGCTCTTGGACTGCCAGCTTAGAATAGAATTGGTCCCCAAGACTTTCTGACTGGCCTAACCCCATAGGTAGAAGTAACCCGAGTGTGAAGACGAAATCGGGGGAGCAAAGAGCTAGTGCCGCTTCAGATACTTATTCCCACAGAGGAGGATGGTTTTAGTTCTTTTTCACAGATACTCTCAGGAGCCTAAATAAGACCATCCAAGCCTAAATAAGACCATCCAAGGTTAGTCTCTAATACAGGTCATGTCATATACTCCATCTCATGCTGTGATCTGGCTGTAAAAACGATCTCGAATCAAATGAGGGAATAACACAGTTGGAGGAAACTACAAAACTCACTCTATTTATCCATCCATCGGTACTCGAATCCTTTCTATGATAATCAGCTACTGTTGAACACCTCTAGGCATGGGGGACTCACTCCTATCTGCTCAGTTTCTTTGGTCTTAGCCAACCCTCATTAAACTTTTATACATTGACCCCAAGTCTCCATGTAGCTTTTACCCATCTGTCTTCTTTCTATCACTTGGTCTGAAAAATTGGTCTAAATCCTTTTCTACTTGATATACACACAAATAGTAAAAGACAACTATCATAACCCTATGAATCTCATCCTTCTTCAAGGTAAATGTTCTATTACTTTTTTTTTTTTTGATGGAGTCTCGCTTTGTCGCCCAGGCTGGAGTGCAGAGGCATGATCTTGGCTCACTGCAACCTCCACCTCCCAGGCTCAAGCGATTCTCCTGCCTCAGAATCCTGAGTTGCTGGAACTACAGGCGTGTGCCACCACACCCGGCTAGCTTCTATATTTTTAGTAGAGATGGGATTTTGCCATGTTGGCCAGGCTAGTCTCAAACTCCAGGCCTCAAGCGATTCACCCACCTCAGCCTCCCAAAGTGCTGGGATTACAGGTGTGAACCACTATGCCTGACCATTACCTCTTTAAAAAAAGTGCTGTAGAGGTTATAACTTCACAATGATTTATTTGATTTAATATCAAAGTATTAAAAATATCAAAGTATATGGAAGTATTCAAAAACCTATTTGAATATTTTTAAATGTTTTGTCACATTTTGATACATTGCAAAGCCCTACAAAAAGGAGCTAAATTGACTTACTTTTCATCATTTTCAAAATTATTTTTATATCTTTAATTAGAAAAACATTAAAAAATCATTGTTCTTTTTTTATAGAGATGGGGCCTCACTGTGTTGCTGAGGCTGGTCTCGAACTCCTGGGCTCAAGCCATCCTCCCTCCTTGGCCCCACAAAGTGCTGGGATTACAGGTGTGAGCCACTGCACCCCATCGTTTTCATGATGAAAATGAAGGCTCTAACCATTATACCAGAAGGAAAAAATAAGAGAAAACAGAAATTAAGGTATACAAAAGAGGAAAACCTCTCCTAGTTCATAAACTAAATAATCAGCTGATAAATAATCTCATTTGACAATAATACTGTAACTCACATGCAACTCCCTGGGTTCCAAAATCAGATTTGGAGATGTAATTACCAGTAATGAAATACACAGGCGGCCCCCAAATCTCATTTTACCAGTCATTCCTACCGGCTCACAGTCAGTTATCTCACAGGGTCTATGGAAGAATCAAATTAAAAAGCATATGGAAGTATTTTGTGAACAAAAGTACAAATTAAGGGGCTTATTGTTTCTCATGATAAATACTACTCAGATGCAGTTAACATTTCCTGAGCATCTGTGAGCCAGTGCTCGTGCTCACCACCTTTCTATATGTTTTCTCACTTAGCTCTGTGAAGCTAATAATTTTTCATTAGAGGACACTCAGACTGAGAGTGATTTGCCTAAGGTCTTCTAGCCAGGAAGAACTGATTGCTTTTTCCACCTCCCATGACTATTACAATTAAGATGACATATTTGATGAGTGTTATCATTGATATTCTAAATTGATCATAATAATTTTTTGGCCAGGCACGGTGGCTTATGCCTGTAATCCCAGCACTGTGGGAGACCAAGGCGGATGGATCACTTGAGGTCAGGAGTTTGAGACCAGCCTGGCCAACATGGTGAAACCCCATATCTACTTAAAATACAAAAATTAGCTGGGTGTGTTGGTGCATGCCTGTAGTCTCAGCCTCTCGGGAGGCTGAGGCAGGAGGATCTCTTGAATCTGGGTGGCAGAGGTTGCAGTGATCTGAGATGGCACTACTGCACTCCAGCCTGGGCAAGAGAGCAAGACTGCATGATTGATTGATGATAGATAGATAGATAGATAGATAGATAGATAGATAGATAGATAAATTTTTCACGATATAGCACCTCTTAGCACTTTCCCATATATTGGTTTCAGTTGTTAATACAAGTTTACTAATAATGACCAAGCCATTGAAAAGCACATCAAATAGACAGCTGCCTGCCATTTTTTGCTGGCTGCCTCTCCCTGCCCGCCCTCTGGTGGAGAGAGCGACAAAGAACAAAACAGGCCCAGAGCAGGCACGGAGGGAGAAGCACATTATTATTAGCACTGGCTTGGACCCACAATCCCCTCCTGCCTCCCAGGGTCCCACCCACCCCGCTCTGGCTAGAGCAGCTGGATTTCCCACCCTGCGTGAAGGAGCCATGCCTGTCCAAGCCACCGTGACTGTAGCTGCTTTTCCTTCTTCCTCAAACGACCCTTCCCCGCTCTCCCACCTAGCAAAATCCTGGTCCTTCTTCAAGACCCAGCTCAGATAGCACTCTATCCAGGACACTGAGCCCACATTCCCCATGCAGCAGCCCTCCCTCCTGTTTCATTTTGTGCATTTTTGTCCATACTTTATGATGGCACTGCAGTCATATGGAAACCTCCATGTCTCTTCTCCAGGACTTATTTTTAGCACTCTGCTTGAGACTTAGAAGGCTGGGCTCATACCTCTAATCTCAGCACTTTGGTGGAAAGATCGCTGGAGGCCAAGAGTTCAAGAACAACCTAGGCAACAAAACAAGGTCCCATCTCTACAAAAAGGGAAAAAGAAAAAAAAAAAACATAGCTGGGCATGGTGGTGCACACCTGTAGTCTCAGCTACTAGGAAGGCTGAGACAGGAGGATCATTTGAGCCCAGGATGTTGAGACTACAGTGAGCCTTGATCATATCACTGTACTCCAGTCTAGGTAACAGAGTCCTGTCTCGAATAATAATTATCGTTACTGGTTTCTTGAATGATTGATTAATTAAATCCTGAATTGGGAAAATCAAATAAAGAATATGGAAGTGCTTTTAAACTAAAGTACAAATTAAAGTACAAATAGCTCATGATAATATTTAGGTTGAAGAATATTTCCACCAAGAGGACCCTGGAACAATTATGAAGTAGGTTAAAGTGTCTTCCGCTTCCCTCTATCCTTTGTTTCAGCACCTCTGCCACTGTCTTTCCCAAGACAGGTCCCAACATCCTGTGACTGCTCTTCAGCACCCCCAGATCCTCCTGGGCTACCAAGTCACCAGCTTCTCCCACCCAGCTCAGATGTCTTCATCCTCCCTCCTTTCCCGGTTCAGCAATGGGCAACAATCTTGTACCTACTTCTGCTAGTAGGCTAAGATTGAAATTACACATTGCAGCAGAAAATGTAACTTTATATTCTATAACTGAATCATTTTGCTCATCAGCCCCCCTTCCCCCGATGAGCAATTCAGTCTTATCCGGCTAAAACAGTCTCTTGGGGCACATTACCATAATTACATCAGAGGTTACCTTTAGCCAATTCTGGATCCTGCTCCCTCCTGCCCTTCTCTCCGAAGGGACCTAAGAGTGAGACTGTCATCCTGGCATTGAGATGAGCATGGGGAGACTCATGCGTCGCCCTTGTGCTGGTCCACAAGCATCCTGCACTGGTACACCCCAGGGATGCAGCTGGTCTCGCCATTGTCTGCTGGCCTGGCCATTGCCTCTACTCAGGAAGTCAGGGCGCTATGGCCTTATCTTCCCAACCCCAGGCTCACTCCAGCCCACTGTTTCTCTATCGCTTCTGATTTCCCACAGGCAGACAGGACTCCTGGATGCCTAGGTGCTAGGCCCATGTGGGCCATGGGGACTGGGGGACCATTGACTCTGAAACTCTCATGGCCATTTCTCTCCTATCTCCCGGGCACCAGCAGAGAGCAGAACTTCTCTAAAGGGCTTGTAACTTTCCCGGTTTCTCACAAGAAGAGAAAATCCTTTCCCATCTGGAATTCCCCATAACTGACCTGATGTTTCTACCACCCCTGGGTTACCACTCCCCCACAACACACCCGAGATTCAACGCAGAGGGGGAGGAAAACGTGGACACTCTCATCTGACCTCCGCCTTCCCCCTCCCTCTCTAGCTCCTTCACACATTGGAAGGCTTTCCCAGTTTCCATCCCGTCTGGTGGGAACCACCCTACTGTCAAATCCTTCTCCATCCCTTGCACGTTTTACTTTTTTCTCCTCTGGAGCAATATATCTCCACTTCATGGCCTAGTGTGCACAGAGAAAGCAGTATTGGGGAAATACTCCCAGATATAAGCGGAGGAAATATTCCCCAAAATGCTGTTCTGCCGTAACTAGTTTATGTGCTTCCTAGAAGACACAACAACACATTCCACATAAAATTAAGCCCCCTAAGAAATGAAGTGGCTGTGCAGGGTTCTGGACACCAGACTAGAAGAGGAGAAATGACTTGAGTTCTCTGACCCGCAGACCCCACCTCAAAGGAAACTGCCTGCTTTTCTAGGGGAATGAAGGGTGTGTATTGTGTGAACATTAAGGTGTGAGCCACTGGGAAAGCAAAGAAATGGACAGTCTGGAGGAATAGACTGGCTTCTCTCTGGGTTTGTGGAATTTGGTTCTGCTGTGGTGTATGTATACAGCTCAACTGCTCCCCCAAGCCTTCAAAGCAAGATTCCCATGCATCCTTCCATGAAGGCTGTACCACACTTTTTGGTAAAAGATCCAGCCACAAAATGGATGATTTTATAAGCCAAAATTTCAATACTGGCAATTATTCAAGTAGCACAGGCTCAGCCATGTGCCGTCTGCGTGCGTGGTCTACACACACCCCCTCTTTTCTTAGTGCCTCCTGGGCGGTGTGGATCAGCTGGAGAGTATGATCTGCGGTCAGGGAGTGCCTTTTCGCTTTCAGACCCCTGGAGTTAAAGACATTCTGTGAGCGGGTGGGGCCGGGCGCCCCACTCACGGCGGCCGCCGCCTCCTCTTCCCGCAGGACGGGACAGCGCCCCTGTGGATCGCGTCCCAGATGGGCCACAGCGAGGTGGTGCGGGTGATGCTGCTGCGCGGAGCCGACCGCGACGCTGCGCGGAACGTGAGTGCCCGGGTCGCGCGGCCACAGAGCGAAGCCTCCCAGCGCGCCTGTGCGGAGAAAACGGGTCTTGACTGAGTCTGCAGCCCACAAGGGCTTCCTCCCAACCTCCACCTGCTCTTGAGCAGGAAAACAAAGTCAAGGTCCGATTCGGTGCTGCTCGGTCTCTCTCCTGCTCCACCCGAGATGACCTTGGGACGCACTAGACAGGGTGGAATCTTAGCCTCAGGCCTGGGGGTGGTAGAGACCGGGCCTCCCGGCTGTCCTGGGGGCTGGGGTAGGGGGATCCCCTGGCTGGTGCTGCGCCTCCTGCAGGCCCTGCCTCTCGCCCCTGCTCTTTGGGGCTGCAGACGCCCCTACACCCCGTCCCCTGTCGGCCCGCGGTCTCCACTGGCCTCTGCTGGTGTCACCTCATACTGCCTTTGTGTGCCCCACAGCAGGCCCTTTTCCCCACAAGGAAGGCTTGAAGAGAGCCTGACCACCTATGCTGTTTGCTTTTTGTGTTTTGCTGTGGCCTTTGTATAACCCTTGCTTACATAACCCACCTTCCCCTCTCCAAGTCTAAGCTCCATAAAAGGGAAATCAGCAGACGCTTTCGCCGCCATTTCACTGCCCTCTCTCCCACGCTTCTTCTTCCCACAATCTCTGAAGCCAGAAAAGAACCCCCCCGCCCCCCAATTCCATCTTCCTTCTTTCTGATTACAGATAAACCCTAATGGCAGGCCGAAGTAGTTTCTTGGCTACAGGAGAATTGTGAACTAAATCCTCCAAACACAGCGATTGATATGTGAAAACGGGACAAAAAGGAATTTGGAAACTGTGTTCTTGAGCCAGAAAATAATAACAGAAGCTAAATATTAATTTTTGAATTTGGCTTTTCATTCTTTTTTAGCAGATTTTATTTTTTTCTGAGACAGAGTCTCACTCTGTCACCCAGGCTGGAGTGCAGTGGCACTATCTCAACTCACTGTAACTTCCGCCTCTGGGTCCAAGTGATTCTCCTGCCTCAGCCTCTCGAGTAGCTGGGATTACAGGCACTGGGCCACCACACCCGGCTATTGTATTTTTGGTAGAGATGGGGTTTCAAATGACCCTCCTGCCTTGGCTTTCCAAAGTGCCAGAATTACAGACGTGAGCCACTGGACCTGGCCTTTTAGCAGATTTTAATCTATCACCCATGCCCCTAACCCCTACTGCCCACACACAGGCAGATACCTAGAGCAGACTAGGGCAAGGTTGTATAAATTTTTTTAGAAACAGTAAATACAGCTCAACAGTGATCTAAATTATTAAAGACAGTTAACCATTTCTGCTAAGTTATGAACAGCAGAGAATGCCTCTTTGATCCATCCATGGCCTAAAAATATGCTCTTGAAATTCCCCTTGTCCCTGCCCAGTGTTCTCAGGAACTATAGGAATATGAATTCCCAAATGGCAGAGTTCTAACATAATCTAAGTCACTGTTTATCTGATACTCTTGCATGCAGAATTAAATGCTTAATATTCTCTAAAATGCTCCTAGATTAAGAGACATTGCTGATCTGTGCTTAATTTACACATTTCATTCATTTCTGACAATGGTACTTTCCAGTTCCCAGCTGACAGCTCTTAAGCAACACAGACATATGTTAATAATCAACTTTTATTTTCCTCTTTGTGTTAAGGACGGCACAACGGCATTACTGAAAGCAGCCAACAAAGGGTATAATGATGTCATAGAAGAGTTGCTTAAATTCTCACCCACTCTTGGTATTTTGAAGGTAAGACCTAAAGAGAAATTTTACTAATCTGTAAGAGAGAGGTTGGAAAGTAAGTCCTCACTTGGGGACTGTGTTAAACTTGGGTGCCTGGTTAGTTGGATTCTTGAAAGAACACACCTGCAGCTTCTTGATGCTGGAGATCCCAGGGGCACTGGTAGAAGTGGGGAGGTGGTAGAAAGTGTGGACCACAGTCTGTCACTACCTTGTTTTCCAGAAATAAAAATCGACAGTAGTAATGAAATAGCTAAATTGGAAAGTATACCATATTGACACCATTTGGAGGATTCGTGAAATCAAGGAAGAAGAACAGACACTTAGGTTCGTTCTCTTCATTTTCGTGAGCGAAGAACCACTCTGTTTTGTTCCCTTAAGTGAAATAAAATAAGCCTCAAGCACCTGGAAGCCTCAGAAAATATGTCAGTTTGGAGACGTGGGTCCCCTAAAAAGCAGAGCCAAAACCCTTTTTTTTTAAGTTTTGATCTTTTTGTTTTGTTTTGTTTTGCTTTTTGAGATGGAGTCTCCCTTTGTAGCCCAGACTGGAGTGCAATGGTGCGATCTCAGCGTACTGAAACCTCTGCCTCCCAGGTTCAAGTGCTTCTCCTGCTGCAGCCTCCCAAGTAGCTGGGATTGCAGGCGTGCCACCACCACACCCAGCTTTCTGTATTTTTAGTAGAGATGGAGTTTCACCATATTGACCAGGCTGGTCTCGAACTCCTGACCTCAAGTGATCCGCTTGCCTCAGCCTCCCAAAGTGCTGGGATTACTGGCGTGAGCCATCCCACCTGGCCTAAATTTTGATCATTTTTGATTAAAATATTTATAACCTATAGTATATATAAGGAGTCAGCAAACTTTCTATAAAGGTTTAATTAGTATTTCTATTTACTAATATTATATTAATTATATTATTGGTTATATTAATTTTATTATTATGTTATTTATTATATTAATAGTAATGCTTACTAATATTTTAGCAAATATTACTAAATAGTAAATGGTAATAAATATTACTAATTACTAATATATTTACTACAGTAAAGCTATATTAATATATAAATATTACTATAGCAAATATATACTACAGAATGTATTTACTATACACTATATATAGTATATATATAGTATAAATTTAAATTTTTTCAGAGATAGGGTTTCACTCTGTTGCCCAAGCTTGAGTACAATGATGCAATCATAGCTCACAGTAACCTTGAATTCCTGCCTCAAGTAATCCTTCCGCCTCAGCTGGGACTACAGCCACACACCACTGCACCCATCTAATTTTTAAATGTGTTGTAGAGATAGGGTCTCACTATATTATCCAGGCTGGTCTCAAACTCCTGGTCTTAAGCAATCCTCCTGCCTCAGCCAGGAGTCATATTAGTATATGGCATATATTTATTATATATAGTATGTACTATACAATATATACTATATACTGTAAATACATACTATATAATATATAGTATATACTATATAATATAAATATATACTGTATATACTATAGAGTAAATATTTATGTCTAGTAATATTTACTGAAATGTTAGTAAATATTACTGTCACCAGATAGCAAATATTTTAGGCTTTGCAGGCCATACAAATCTCTCCCAACTGCCCCAGCTCTGCTGTGGTAATCCAAAAGTAACCATAGAAAATACAACAAAAAGGCCCAGTGCGGTGGCTCATACCTGTAATCCCAGCACTTTGGAAGGCTGAGGCGGGTGCATTGCTTGAATCCAAGAGTTCCAAACCAGCCTTGGCAACATAGCTAGACTCCCTCTCCACAAAAAAAGTTTTTAAAATTAACTGGTCATGATGGCATGCACCTATAGTCGCAGCTACTTGGGAGGCTGAGGTGGGAGGATGGCTTGAGCCTGGGAAATGAAGCTGTGATCGAGCCACTGCACTCCAGCCTAGGGGACAGAGGAGACCCTGTCTCAAAAAAAAAACTTAATTCCTATAAAACTTTATTTATTTTTGAACATTGTATTTATGGAATTTCATGTTTTCACGTATTATGAAATATTTTTTCTTCTTTTTAAAATCATTTAAAAATGTAAAAACAGGCTGGGCGCAGTGATTTATCCCTATAATCCAGCACTTTGGGAGGCTGAGGCAGGAGGACTGCTTGAGGCCAGGAGTTAGAGACCAGCCTGGACAATATAGTGAGACCCTATCTCTACAACACATTTAAAAATTAGATGGATGCAGAGGTGTGTGGCTGTAGTCCCAGCTGAGGCAGGAGGATTGCTTGAGCCCAGGAGTTCAAGGTTACTGTGAGCTATGATTGTATCATTGCACTTCTGCCAGGGCAACAGAGTGAAACCCTGCCTCTGCAAAAATTTGTAAAAGTAGAAACAGTTCTCAGCTTGCAGGATTTGATTTGCAGGCTGTGGTTTGCTGACCCCTGAGATATAATGCTCCTGTTTTATTAAATACAGGACACCAAATCTGTCCTAAATTGACACAGTGGCTTAACTTTGGGGCTGTCCTTTCAGGGTCTCTCAATGTATATAAAACCTGCTTGCCCTTGAATGACCCCAGACGCTTTTTGGATATTTTGTGTCTGCTCTTTATATTTTTAGATTCCACTCTTGCTGACAGTTAATACAGAACTGCTGTTGTCAGTGTGTTGGCCTCTCTCCCCTATGCTAATGGGCTCAAGCGCTACTTCATCTGCCACGAGCTTTTTTTTTTTTTTTTTTTTTTTGGAGACAGGGTCTCACGATATTGCCCAGGCTGGTCTTGACCTTTGAACTCCTGGGCTCAAGTGATTCTCTCATCGTCCTGGCTCAGCCTCCTAAAGTGCTGGGATTACAGGTGTGAGCCACTGCACCTGGCCTGCCATGAGCTTTAGAAGCTAGAAAGCTGCGCTTGTTAAAATTGTTTGTCAAGTAAGAATAAACCGTCTATGAAAATGAATTCTATGACCAAAAGGAACAAGCTTTAGAAACCTTGGACTTTGCAAAATCTAGTCTTGTTTCAAACAGCTCTTTTTTGGCTTTTAAAAAACTCCTGATCTGGTATGGTGGCTCACACCTGTAATCCTAGCTCTTTGGGAGGCCGAGGGGGGGTGAATCACCTGGGGTCAGGAGTTCAAGACCAGCTGGCCAATGTGGTGAAACCTCGTCTCTACTGAAAATACAAAAATAACCCAGGAGTGGTGGTGTGCACCTGTAATCCCAGCTACTCAGGAGTTTGAGGCAGGAGAATTGCTTGAACCCGGAAGGCAGAGGTTGCAGTGAGCCGAGATCGTGCTGCTGCACTCCAGCCCAGGTGGCAAGAGTGAAACTCCATCACTAGAAAAAAAAAAAAAAAAAAGCAGAAGCCAGAAAGCTGCACTTGTTAAAATTGTTTGTAAAGGTCGGGCGTGGTGGCTCACGCTTGTAATCCCAGCACTTTGGGAGGCCAAGGCGGGTAGATCACCTGAGGTCAGGAGTTCAAGAACAGCCTGGCCAACATGGTGACACCCCCGTCTCTACAAAAACACAAAAATTAGCTGGGCGCGGTAGCTCGTGCCTGTAATCCCAGCACTTTAGGAGGCCGAGGTGGGTGGACCACAAGGTTAGGAGATCGAGACCATCCTGGCTAACACAGTGAAACCCCGTCTCTACTAAAAATACAAAAAATTAGCCAGGGGTGGTGGCGGGCACCTGTAGTCCCAGTTACTTGGGAGGCTGAGGCAGGAGAATGCCATGAACCTGGGAGGCGGAGCTTGCAGTGAGTTGCAATCACGCCACTGCACTCCAGCATGGGTAACAAAGCGAGACTCTATCTCAAAAAAAAAACCTTGTAAAGTAAGAATAAACCATCTATGAAAGTGAATTCTATGAATAAAAGGAACAAGCTTTAGAAAGCTTGAACTTTGCAAAATCTAGTCTTGTTTCAAATAGCTCTTCTTTGGCTTTTTAAAAACTCCTGGTCAGGCATGGTGGCTCACACCTGTAATCCCAGCACTTTGGGAGGCCAAGGCAGGCAGAACACCTGAGCTCAGGAGTCGGAGACCAGCCCAGGCAACATGGCGAAACCCTGTCTCTACAAAAAATACAAAAATTAGCAGGGCGGCTGTTACGCACTTGTAGTCCCAGCTACTCAGGAGGCTGAGGCACGAGAATCGTTTGAGCCCTGGAGACGGAGGTTGCAGGAAGCTGAGATTGCGCCATTGCACTCCAGCCTGGGAGACAGAGTGAGACCCTGTCTCCAAAAAAAAAAAAAAAAAAAAATTCTGACCCATGTTGCACACAGGTGAAGCTGATAGATTGGCTAAAATTTAGACAAGTACATTGTTACAAGAGTAGTGAATTATCATAGGTATTTAAAAGCAACCATAGAAAAATGCTTTGCTGGAATTTTTCTCTGGGTATGAGATTTTACTTTTTTACAAAATCAGAGTGGTTTCTATTATGAGTAATTAATTAGGAAACTAAGTTTGCATTTAGGTACTGTTTATAGACATATGTACCCTCTAGAACCATGTCCTATGGCTGCCCACTGTTATTAGTTTTGTTATAGTCTCCTCCCCTCCTCTCCCTGGTCCAGCTACATGCTGCATTTAGCTGGTTTCTTATTTTGATAAATATTTGCAATAAATGTCATAAAACATTAACAGCTCATCTGTGAGGCCCTTCTGTGCTCAAAAATGCTCCAACTCAAAGTTCTGGGGCATTGCCTCACCCCACATACTCTTCCTCTTAAGCCCTGTAGCTCCACAGTCACAGTCCTGCCCACCTGAGTGCTCAGAGTATCTGTAGCTGGGCTGACAGGTCAGCTCGTTGGCTAAACAGTTGTTCCTCTAGCCTTGCTGGAAGTGGCTCAGCAAAACTACAAAGACTGTATGTATTGTCCTTGAAGAACAAAAATGTTGGGCACGGCGTTGTTGTTTCTTTGGCAACAAGTTCCAAAGTGTGTAAAACAGACTGAGTGACCATGAAGTCATGTGCCCCCTCGGCCCGATTCCTTAGTTCACGTGTAACAGAACATTAGCAATATTTGTACTGACCATCAGTTGTGTATCCAAGGACACTATACTAGGGGCTGACGTGACTTTGAAAAGTACAAGGCAAGATAAGGAAGCTTAAGGGTATGAGGTTACAGTCTTATCACCCAGATGGTTTATGATGAAAGACATGCTGAATGCCAATGGCTGTGAGCTCACTCCTGACACACACTGTCATTTTCTCTTAGAACGGGACATCAGCGCTCCATGCAGCAGTGCTCAGCGGGAACATTAAAACAGTTGCGCTGCTCCTAGAAGCAGGGGCAGACCCATCCCTGAGAAACAAGGTACCCACTTAAGCAATCTTTTAACTCCATTGGACCCCTTGAAGTGTCCTCCTAGGCCAGGAAGGATAAACATCTCCCTGGCTCCAGTCACCATCTTCATTCTTTGCATAGTAAGGGCATTCAAGGTTGCTATTAGTAGGTGATTAGTGAGCAGTACAGTTGGACCCAGGAAATTCTACTATTAATAAAAACCCTGACTCATAGCAATGATTTTCTTTCTTTCTTTCTTTCTTTTTTTTTTAACAAACCCTTGTGTTGAGGGGCTGACTTTCAATAGATCGCAGCGAGGGAGCTCTCTGCTGTGTCCGAAACCCTGACCCAGAAGCAGGTCATCTCCAAATGGTTTAGCGCCAGGCTCCCCATAGACGTGCATTGTGTGATGGGTGAGAGGCTAGCAATGGTTTTCTTTTTTTTTGAGACAGAGTCTCGCTCTGTCACCCAGGCTGGAGTACAGTGGCACGATCTCGCCTCACTGCAACCTCCGCCTCCCAGGTTCAAGCAATTCTCCTGCCTCAGCCTCCCGAGTAGCTGGGATTACAGGTGTGTGCCACCACGCCCAGCTAATTTTTGTATTTTAGTAGAGATGGGGTTTCACCATGTTGGCCAGGCTGGTCTTGAACTCCTGACCTCAAGTGATCCACCCGCCTCCACTTCCCAAAGTGCTGGGATTATACACGAGGCACTGCGCCTGGCCAGTGGTTTTCAGTTAACAGTGGTGCACCCTCCTGGTGGAGGTGAGGAAGAAAGGTAGAGCGGTTACTATAGGAGTAAGTATTGTTCTGTCATCCAAGATGTGCCCTAAAAATGCCAAAATTCTGGTAGTTTATCACCATTCCCATAAGTTCGATGTTCATATCTTGAGAATTGCTTGTGCTATATTTGGTTGCTTTTGTATTGTTAACAGGAGTACATGCCACTGATACAAAACAAACCCACTTTTTTCTAGTCCTAAATTGTTCATTTACAATTAGGCCAAACTTTGAAGTGGGAGGGTACACAATAAGAATTTTTTTAAATGATTGTCATTTTGCTTCCCCCTCTTCAACATCTGCTTAAGCTGGCACATGTATAGATTGCAGCAGAGGAGAGTAGCCTAGGAAAGGTCTTGAGAGAATGCATGGGCAAGGCGCAGAGGCTCACTCCCGTAAACCCAGCACTTTGGCAGGCTGAGGCAGGTGGATCGCTTGAGCCCAGGAGTTCAAGACCGTCCTGGGCAATATGGCGAAACCCTGTCTCCACAAAAAATACAAAAATTAGCCAGGTATGGTGGTGTGTGCCTATAGTCCCAGCTATTGGAGAGGCTGAGGTGGGAGGATTACCTGAACCTAGCCAAGGAGGTCAAGGCTGCAGTGAGCCATGGTCATACCACTGCACTCCACCCTGACTGACAGAGTGGAGAGAAAATGCACTAAACTACAAACTTTATTTATTTATTTATTTATTTATTATTTAAATGTAAATTTTTTTCTTTTTATAGAGATGTGTTTTTACTATGTTGCCCAGGCTGGTCTTGAACTCCTGGATTCAAGCAATCCTCCCACCTTGGCCTACCAAAGTGCTAGTATTATAGGCATGAACCACAACACCTGGCCTAAACTACAAACTGTTGTTTGTTTGTTTGTTGTTGTTTTGTTTTGAGTCTCGCTCTGTTGCCAGGCTGGAATCCAGTGGCAACCTCCACCTCCAAGGTTCAAGCAGTCAGCCTCCCTAGTAGCTGGGACTCCAGGTGCGCACCATCACGCCCAGCTAATTTTTTTGTATTTTTCGTAGAGACAAGGTTTTGCCATGTTGACCAGGATGGTCTCCATCTCTTGACCTTGTGATCTGCCTGCCTTGGCCTCCCGAAGTGCTGGGATTACAGGCGTGAGCCATAACTACAAACTTTTGAAGGAGGAGGTGGTATTGGTGTTTAGGAATAGAGGAGGATATGAAAAGCAACCTTCACTTTATACTTTATACTTAACATACTCTGAATTTTTCTAAGCATATATTACTGTGTTAAAATTTTTTTATAATAAAAACAAAAACATATAACGTTTCATGACATTTTGAAAAGAAACCTTAAAAAGTGCCAGTTAAACAACATGCCAAGGATCACTTTTTTCATCTGACTCAGCATGTAGAAGTATTACTTCCCCATTCCCATTGAATTGCTTGTCTGTAGCATTTCTGCTTATCTCTCCTTAGATACTTGGATTTGTTTTCCATTAGCTGGCCTGGCTGTGTGATAAGCCAGTTGAAATCACAATTGCCTTTCTTTAGATCTTATCTTTAGACCTTGTGCACAGACTTCCTAAAGAGACCAGTCTTTGTTGGTGAGCTATCCAGTACTGAATTAAGGCAAGGAGGAAACATAAGACCCGTTAGATAGAAACTGAAAAATGCAATTCCTTCTGTGTCTCCTAGAATAATGGAATAACTACCAACAATAATGATTATGAGTAATTTCAAGTGGGCAAAATGCTGGACTTTGGACCCTCCTGAATCCAAGCAAGTGTAACCGCCCAATGGGTTCACCTTGCCTGCTGCCTAGACAGAACCGATTTATCAAGACAGGAGACTTGCAATGGAGAATGAGTAATTCACGCAGAGCCAGCTGTGCGGGACACAGGAGTTTTATTATTACTCAAATCAGTATCTGCGAGCATTCAGGGATTAGAGTTTTTAAAGATAATTTGGCGGGTAGGGGCTTGGGAAGTAGGGAGTGCTGATTGGTCAGACTGGAGAGGGAATCATAGGGGGTCAAAGTTAGGTTTTCTTAATGTTTTCTGTTTCTAGGTGTGATGGCAGAACTGATTGGGCCAGATTACTGGTCTGGGTGGTGTCAGCTGATCCATCAAGTGCAAGGTCTGCAAAATATCTCAAGCACTGACCTTAGGTCTCACCATAGTGACATCACCCCTGGGAGCAAATCAGGGAGGTTCAGACTCTTGGAGCCAGAAGTTGCATGACCCCTAAATTGTAAATTTTTTTTTTTTTTTTTTTTTTTTTTGAGACGGAGTTTCTCTCTTGTTGCCCAAGCTGGAGTGCAATGGCGCGATCTCAGCTCACTGCAACCTCCACCTCCCGGGTTCAAGGGACTCTCCTGCCTCAGCCTTCTGAGTAGCTGGGATTACAGGTGCACGCCACTACGCCAGGCTAATTTTTTGTATTTTTAGTAGAAATGGGGTTTCACCAACTTTCACTTTGGGAAACGTTTCCCAAAAGTGATTACAGGCATGAGCCACTGTGCCTGGCCCTAAATTGTAATTTGTAATCTTGTAGCTAGTTTGTTAGTCCTACAAAGGCAGACTGGTCCCCAGGCACGAAGGGGGTCTTTTCGGGAAAGGGCTGTTATCAATTTTGTTTCAGAATCAAGCCATGAGCTGAATTCCTTCCCAAAGTTAGTCTGACCTATGCCCGGGAATGAACAAGCACAGCTTAAAGGTTAGAAGCAAGATGGAGTTGGTTAGGTCTGATTTCACTGTCATAATTTCCTCGGTTATAACTTTGCAAAGGCGGTTTCACAGGGAGGAAATATTAGTACCTGTATATAGAAACTGAAAAATGCAATTCCTTGTGCATCTCCTAGAATAATGGAATAATCACCAGCAATAATGGTTATAAGTATTTTCCAGTGGGCAAAATGCTAGACTTTGGACCCTCCCTTAAAAATGACTTGAGGCCGGGCGCAGTGGCTCAAGCCTGTAATCCCAGCACTTTGGGAGGCCGAGGCGGGCGGATCACGAGGTCAGGAGATCGAGACCATCCTGGCTAACACGGTGAAACCCCGTCTCTACTAAAAAAATACAAAAAACTAGCCGGGCGAGGTGGCGGGCGCCTGTAGTCCCAGCTACTCGGGAGGCTGAGGCAGGAGAATGGCGTAAACCCGGGAGGCGGAGTTTGCAGTGAGCTGAGATCTGGCCAGTGCACTCCAGCCTGGGTGACAGAGCGAGACTCCTTCTCAAAAAAAAAAAAAAAAAAAAAAGACTTGAAAACATGTGGGGGCACTCCTGTTGGAGCCTCACACTGCAGAAGCCCTTAGACACCTGGGAGGAGCTGCGAGGGAAGCCCCCAGCTTCCTACCAGCCACTCCATAGAAGCCAGTCTTGTTAATAGCAGCTCCGTAGGCAAGGGTGTTGGGATTCCTGCAGAAGGAGCATTCTTGGCTCTCATTCATTCATTCAACAAACACTAGATACCATGCACTGTGCTAAGTGCTGGGAATGCAATAGTGAAAAAGATTCACAGTTGCTGCTTTCATGAAGCTCAGAGTTTAGTGGGGAATAAAGACAACTAAACAAAGCAATTGCAATACGGAGGGACAAGAGCTGTAAGCAGGGAAGGAAAGAATGGTTTGGAGGCTTCCGGGAGAAAGTGACTTCTCGGCTAGTATGGCGTTCCAAGACTTCTGCTCTGGGCCTTCGAGACAGATGCGTGAGGAGAAGGCCAACCAGTGGCCCCAATAGCCACTCCTCACGCTATTGCCACTCCTCACGCTATAGCCACTCCTCACACTAAAACCATACCCCTGGGTGCAGGGGTCTTATGTTCCCAACACCCTTGACTGAGCACATCTTCTCCCAGGAGCAGTGGGGAGATTTCAGTGGTTTGATACTGTAGTATCATGAATATGGGCCTATGGTCCTGCTCCATAATGAACGAGATAGCCTTTAGGGGCTAGCCTGGGGCACTCGCCATCACATCAATCTGTACAGTCTGAGCAACCTGAGAATCTAGTGGGGACTAACTGGGAGAGAAGAGGAACTAAACCAGGATTTTAGAATGACATGGAAGACAGAATGGTGATGTGAATGACCAAAACTTGACAACACGATTTGAAAGTATAAAGCTTTTTTTAATGGCAGAGGATATGGACATTCATGGAGATGGTCACACAAGGCAACACGCTGGCAGGTTGGTAGACAGAGGTAGAGCTTCTTAAGTTCCCTTCTCCTTGACTGTAGAGGTTCCTCTAACTACCCACCAGTCTGCTCACCATGGACCAGCCACTGATGTAGACAGCTCAATTATTCCTGAGTATTTGCTCTGAGACTGGATGAAGCTTATGTCTGTTTACCAGGAGCATTTCTCTGCAGGCCCAGGTGTTAGGCCTGTACAATGTCTGTTCCTGCAGGAACTAAGCTAACAGAACTTGACCCCATAGAGAAGCCTCTGGTCTGTAGTAGCATAGCATAATTTCCTCTGTGATTGAATCCAGCATTGGTGTCAAGGGTCCCATGTGGTGGGAAGGGGTGCAGCCACAGGACAGCTGCACAGCAGACTACTTGTGGCAAATTTACATTTCCTAACAAGTGAGGTCCCAGCCAGCAGACAGGGGTCAGGGAGCAGGATCCAGCTAGAAGATGGGGACTGCAGAAGCTTCACCTAGGATCAAGTTTCCAGATAGAGCAACTGGGGTTCCAGGGTTGGCTGCAGGAGAAAAAAATATGGTGAGACAGGTAACATCTACAACCAAGCCTCCCTCCCTCATTCTGCATGCCACTTACCCTTTAATGGCTTCCCCTGAAATTCCCAGAACATCCTTCTTACTTTTTAGAGACAGAGTCTCACTCTGTCACCCAGGCTGGAGTGCAGTGGTGCCATCAAAGCTAACTGTAACCTCGAACTCCTGTGCTTAAGTGATACTCCTGCCTCAGCCTCCCGAGTAGCTGAACTATAAGCATGAGCCACTATGCCCAGCCATGAGAACATCCTTCTGATTCCTCTATACAAACAGTTCTCAAAGTGGGATCCTTGGACCCTTGAAGATCTTCATGACCCATACAGGAGGTCTAAGGAGTCAAAACAAGGTTGGGTGTAGTGGCTCATGCCTCTAATCCCAGTACTTTGGGAGGCAGAGGTGCAAGGATCACTTGAGCCTGAAAGTTCAAGACCAACCTGGGCAATATAGGAAAACCCCATCTCTATTAAAGAAAAATCTATTTACAATTTTAAAAAAGAATTCAAAACCATATTCTTAATAATAAAAAGATGTTAGTTTAGGTGGTTTGTGCCTGTAATCCCAGCAATTTGGGAGGTTGAGGCAGCAGGATCGCTTGAAGCCAAAAGTTCAAGACCACCATGGGCAATATAGCAAGACCTCATCTCTTTAAGAAATTAAAAAAACAAAAAACATAGCTGGGCATGGTGGTGTGTGCCTGTAGTCCTAACTACTAGGGTGGCAGAGATAGAAAGATCGCTTGAGCCCAGCCAGGAGTTCAAGGCTACAGTGAGCTACATGATTGTGCCATTGCACTCCAGTCTTAGAGAGAGAAAACCTGTCTCCTAGAAAAACAAACAAGATGTTATGTGCCTTTTTCATTGTGCTGACATTTGCTCTAATGGTACAGAAGCAAAAGCAATGGTGGGAGAAGCTGTTGGGGCCTTAGTACACACCAAAGAAGGAACACTAAACTGTACTGGCAAAATATTTTACAAACCTTTATAAATTATTTTATAAATTTTGTAAATTACTTTACAAAAATACCAGTTGTACTTAAGAATGTCTCTGATAAAGCAGTTTAAAAAAATGTCAATTTTATTAAATTTTGACTCTTCCTATACATCTTTTCAAAATTCTGTGTGATTGGCTGGGTGCAGTGGCTCACACCTGTAGTCTCAGCACTTTGGGAGGCCAAGGCAGGCAGACCACATGAGGTCAGCAGTTCGAGACCAGCCTGGCCAACATGGTGAAACCCTGTCTGTACTAAAAATACAAAAATTAGCCAGGTGTGGTCGCGCATGCCTGTAATCCCAGCTACTCAGGAGGGTGAGGCAGGAGAATTGCTTGATCTTGGGAGGTAGAGGTTGCAGTGAGCCGAGATCGCACCGTTGCACTCCAGCCTGAGCAAAGGAACGAGACTCTGTCTCAAAAAATAATAATGACAATAATAATAATAATAATAATAATAATATTCTGTGTGATGGTGGGGCAAAGTGGCCAGCACCTATAATCTCAGCACTTCAGGAGACCTAGGTGGGAAGATTGCTTGAGACAGGAATTCAAGACCAGCCAGGGTAACATAGCAAGACCCCATCTCTACTGAAAAAAAAAAAAAAAAAAAAAGCCAGGGATAGTGGCACACACCTATAGTCCCAGCCTGAGCCGAAGGAGTTTGAGGCTGTTGTGAGCTATGATTGCACCGGTACATGCCAGCCTGGGTGACACAGTGAGACCATCTGTCGAAAAAAATAAATAAAATTCTGGGCTGGGCATGGTGGCTCACACCTGTAATCCCAGCACTTTGGGCATGGTGGCTCACACCTGTAATCCCAGCACTTTGGGCATGGTGGCTCACACCTGTAATCCCAGCACTTTGAGGTCAGGAGTTCAGAACCAGACTGGCCAACATGGCGAAACCCCATCTCTACTAAAAATATAAAAATTAGCCAGGAGCAGTGGTGGGCACCTGTAATCCCAGCTGCTCAGGAGGCTGAGGCAGGAGAATCACTTGAACTCGGGAGATGGAGGCTGCAGTGAGCAGAGATTGTGCCATTGCACTCCAGCCTGGGCGACAGAATAAGACTCTGTTTCAAAATAAATAAATAAATAAAATAAAATTCTGTATGGCAAAATGGAAAGCATGCCTACGGCGCTTCTGCTGTGTACTAAAGTATGATGATTATCTCAAGAAAAAGCACCTGGCCAGGAATGGTGGTTCACGCCTGTAATCCCAACACTTTGGGAGGCTAAGGCGGGTGGATCATGAGGTCAAGAGATCAAGACCATCCTGGCCAACGTGGTGAAACCCCGTCTCTACTAAAAATACAAAAATTAGCCAGGCCTGGTGGCATGCACCTGTAGTCCCAGCTACTCGGAAGGCTGAGGCAAGAGAATGGCTTGAACCCAGGAGGCAGAGGTTGCACCGAGACTGTGCCACTGCACTCCAACATGGCAACAGAATGAGACTCCATCTCCAAATGAAAAAAAAAAAGCACACCTGTTGGGCAGTGAGCAGGCAAACCTGCCCCCAAAAATCTGAGGAAGCTGAGAAGCCAAGAAAGCAGCTGACATCCAGATGATCACAGCAGATAAGAAGAAAAAAATAAAAAGAGGCTAACATGTCCAGTTTCTCAGAAAGTAACAGGGACAGGAGTCACAGTCTTGGGACATCACCCCCAAGACCCAGGGCCTAAGGGAAGGAATATATAGGACAAGTGAAGTCAACCTCTCAGAGAAAGGCAAGAACACTATGTGACTGCCTAAGGGCAGGACTTATGGGCAAGGTCATTTTGACCTATGGGCAGGATTTTCAGTAGGAACCACAACAAAAAAGTAGATAAAATAGAAATCTTAGAGGCATTCCCCAAACTAGCGTTAATCCCATGGCAGGCTGAGTGTGCTGGCTCATGCCTGTAATCCCAGCACTTTGGGAGGCCGAGGCAGGCGCATCACTTGAGGTCAGGAGTTCGAGACCAACCTGGTCAACATGATGAAACTTCATCTCTACTAAAATACAAAAATTAGCTGGGCACGGTAGTGCACGCCTATAATCCCAGCTACTGGGGAGGCTGAGGCAGGAGAATTGCTTGAACCTGGGAGTTAGAGGTTGCAGTGAGCCGATATGGCACCACTGCACTCCAGCCTAGGCAACAGAGTGAGACTCCGTCTAAAAAAGAAAAAAAAAAAGAAGTAAACATGGTAGATTAGCATCCAAGATGGAGCTGCATTGGCCCCTGTGCAGTTGTTTGAACTGCAAAGTGAACCTGCCACTTTTTTCATAGAACACTAGTTTTACTTGAAAGACCAAGGTGTCCACCACTATGATTTTAACAGCTTCCCAAAACTTAAAGGCTCTTCTGATGGATCAGTTTTGTTTGTTTGTTTGTTTGTGAGATGGAGTCTCACTATCACTCGGGCTGGAGTGCAGTGGCACGATCTCAGCTCACTGCAACCTCCGCTTCCCAGCTTCAAGGAATTCTGCCTCAGCTGGAATTACAGGCATGCGCCACCACGCCCAGCTAATTTTTGTATTTTAAGTAGAGACAGGTTTTCGCCATATTAGCCAGGCTGGTCTTAAACTCATGACCTCACGTGATCCACTTGCCTCTGCCTACCAAAGTGCTGGGATTATAGGCGTGAGCCACCACACCCAGCCAGAATGTGAGTTTTTGATATTGCACAATGAAATGTGCCAACATTCTGCAAACTCAGTGAACTGATGTTTTCCAAATGAGCAGTGCACGTTACAAACCATGCATAGGCAAAAGATCCAACTATAAATAGATAATAAACCTGTGGGTTTTAAAGTTCACTGATATGGTTTCAAATCCCACATTGCATTTAACCTTTAAGAAACTGCCGCTTGTTGAATATTGATGTGCCATCAGAGAATAGTATCTACAACAATCTGAAAAGACTGTTAAAATACTCCTTCCTTTTCCAACTACATAGCTGTGTGGAGCTTAATTTTCTTTATATCCTTCTACCAAAACAACATATCACAACAGGATACAGATGCAGATATGAGAATCCAATTGTATTCTGTTAAGCTACACATGAAAGAAATATGTAAAGCTGTTAAGCAGTGCTACTCTTCTCAGAATTTTTACTTGTTTTTGAAAATTTAATTTTTCATAAATATATTAACTTGTATTGGATTTATTTTTAGTGAATTAATATATTTTTTAATTTTTCTCAGTTTTAATTTTTTTTTCTTTTTGAAAATATTTTCTTTTTAAATAATAGAGATGAGGTTTCACTATGTTGCCCAGGCTGGTCTCCAATTCCTGAGCTCAAGTGGTCCTCTCACCTTGGCCTCCCAAAGTGCTAGCATTACAGGTGTGAGCCACTGCACATAGCCCTTGGGTTTCATTTTTAATAAGTTAAAAACAAAATTTGTTAGACTCTTCAATAATTTTTGAGAGTATAAAGGGTCCTGAAACCAACAGGTTTGAGAACCACTTCCACATCACACCTGTTGTCAGTGGTAGGGACTGGTTCACTAGATGCCTAATGGATGTATCTCAGCAGCAATGTGAAAAGAAAGGACTTCGAGTGATACTGGGTCAGGTGGAAGGTGTTAGCCACCAATGCTGTTCTTTCCCAGGTGTCTCTTATGCTCTGGAGGTTTCCTCACTCTGCCTTCTCATCAAAACATACCTGGCCCAGCGCAGTGGCTCACACCTGTAATCCCAGCATTTTGGGAGGCTGCGGCAGGCAGATCACTTGAGGTCAGGAGTTCAAGACCAGCCTGGCTAAATGGCGAAACCCCATCTCTACTAAAAATACAGAAACATTAGCCGGGCATGGTGGCGGGCGCCTGTAGTCCCAGCTACTCAGAAGGCTGAGGCAGGAGAATTGCTCGAACCCAGGAGGCAGAGGTTGCAGTGAGGTGAGATCACACAACTGCACTCCAGCCTGGGTGACAAATCAAGACTCCATCTCAAAAAACAAAAAAAGATACCTGTGCTGAGTCCTGACTCAGTCCCAAGTCCTTGGTGGACAGACTACCTCATGTCATACATTAATAAATATAAGGTAGGCTGGGCACGGCGGATGATGCCTGTAATCCAAACGCTTTGGGAAGCTGAGGCAGAAGGATCACTTGAACCGAGGAGTTCAAGACCAGCTGGGGCAACATGGCAAACCTCATCTCTGGAAATTAGCTGAGCATGGTGGTGCACATCTGTGGTCCCAGCTACTTGGGAGGCTGAGGAGGGAGGATCATTTGAGCTGGGGAGGTCAAGGCTGCAGTGAGCCATGATTGCACCACTGCACTCCAGTCTGGGTGACAGAGCAAGACCCTGTCTCAAAAAATAATAATAAAATAATAAATTAAAATACATATAAGGTATAAAATTTAATTTGACCGGTACTTAGCACATTCTAGATGTGCTGGCATTGTGGTGGAGATAAGGATACAATGATTAATTAGCTCTGGACCCTTCCCCCTAAGAGATTACAGTCTAGTAAGGGATCTGGCTGGAAAATGTCTCTAAAAATGAGATAAGGAAATAAAAGTAATATTTATACATTTAAAGATTTTTTAATACCTTTATATAAAAGTGTGAGTCCAGTGTGGATTTTTTTCATTAGTGGAGGAGAAAGAGTGGGTCAAATGCCCCTCCCTGGAGTCCCTAAAACCACGCCAGCCGCGGGGATTCGCTAATGCCCATCTTCTCTTCGTTCAGGCCAATGAACTTCCGGCAGAACTAACCAAAAATGAACGCATACTGCGTCTCCTGAGAAGTAAAGAAGGTCCTAGGAAGAGCTAACTTAGCTCCATATCTGACAGAAAGATAGAAAGTTTAACCACATTGTCCAAGAAGAAATTGCATTTCAAGCAGTGTTGGAAATTCTTTTATGAAAAAAATGCCCAGAACGCCCACCCTGTGGGTCCCTGACAAAGAAGAGCTACACTCTGTGCATCAAGTCAAGAACCAAACAGCTCAGGGGCCCTCTTGCCCCCTCCCCATGGGCTTCTCGCGGTGTCCTGTAACTCAGCTCAGGGGCTGCCTGGCATGTTCGCAGATTCCACAGAAACTCATTTTCAACGATGCTAACTTGGGCCTCTCAGTTAAACTCTAAGGTGGACAGGGTTCTCAGTACTAAGCAAGGAGACAGAATGCTTTGTTCCTTTAAAAAACTGAAAAGCTGACCTTCAATGGATTGATGCACTTTTGCTTTTGTGTTAAATGTAGGTGTGCTAAAATATATAGAGCTATCATATTTTACCTACATATATATGTCATTCCAGTATAAAATGTTCTCCTCTACCCAAGAACCATAGCCATGACTGTTACAAATCAATGAGGTGTCAACATATGTTATTAAAAAACCACTTCTGACATTCCATTGTGTGCTATTCAAAGATGGACTATTGAACTATAGAAAAGACAGACTGTGCATTTGTTCGTTGATCCTCATCTTATTCCTGACATGTAAAAATCAATTTTACATAGAGTCAACATTGTAGGTAGGTTACGATACCAGTGGCAAATTTGGAAATTCAGAAAATTATAAACCACGAGAAATATATAGGCTTGTCTCTTTGGTCTTTTATTTTGGCTCTATTGTTGGGAATCTATTTCCTATGCCATAAGTAAGTATACCTAACATGCTGTGGAATCTTCAGTTTCCAACACCGTGTTGCTTCATAGAATGACTTTGAGGTCCTTGGATAAAATGTGATATATGCAAGTACAATATGTTGCTATTACTGTTGCAGGAGCATAAATAATAAAAGACTGTTATTAGCACTTACTAAGTCTTCATCTATGCATGTTTTTGAGTTGACTGATTGCAAGAATGAAATCTGAGTTTTATTGAATTATTCCTTTGAAGAGGATCAAAACTTATATTCAATGCACTTTATAATTAATGGTGTCTAAATGCCTCAGTCAGTGCCTAACTGCACATACGAAAATAAAACCTTCTTTCTGTAATTTACCAAAATAAACACAATGGTATTTCTGCTATCTAAACACATGTTTAGTTTATTTCTTCATGTTCTGCTCTGGTTTTCAGTCAGTGTCTGTGTAAAGACATGTTTAGAGGAAAATATTCTAATCCCAAAAGAATTTTTGTTTAACCAACTTTCAGTGTTACCAAAAGGATTATCTTTAATTCAGTAAATAATAGAATATAATCTTCAAAATTAGAAGGTATTCTCTTAAAATTTGTTACAATTAATGCAACAACAATCAGCATATTTTGATAAATGTCTCAAGCAAATGAGCAACTCACAGGCCCCAGAGGTGCCTACAGCCTGACCAGCTATACAAAAAGCCTGCAGCCTGATTCCAGGATAAAATATTAGAAAGCTCTCTGTTGCTAAAACACCCAGATATAAACATTTTGATGGCTAAAAAGCAGTGCTAATTTCCTCACTGACATTCTTTCATTCAGCAAATTTGTACAAATATACATTTTTTCCTGTGGGAATTTCAAAAAGCTATATTCATTTTGAAGAGGAAAATAAGATGGCCTTAAATGCTTTATATTTTCCCCTTAGTTAGCCCTTATGGCAAAAAATAGTTGCTAATCACTGATACAAAGCAAAACATTATGGTACTGGTCACAGAGTTCCAAAAGACAAAATGGGATGAATCACAAACTTACTGCTTCTCACTGAAACATGTCACTGGCCTATTCAATAGTTTTAAGTGGGAAATGTTCTTGAACAATATTAGAGCCATAAAACTGAACCCAGTAGCTTTAACAATATGGAGACCTGCTTACAGTAAGAGGTGTCTAGCTTAAAAGGATCACATTTGATCTAGATGAGATTACCCATAGCAGGGAAGATGATTAATCACCTGCCAAAGACTGTATGGAAAGGTCTTTTAGTTTAAAAATTTGCACACGTGTAAATGATTATTCTATGTTAATCTAATTGATAATTCAGTTAGCTCCGCATCCTGACTTAAAACTAGCAACTCCTATGCAAATTGTCTGCTTAACTGAACTACAAATGTTTTTCATTAATTCATTTCTCTGATGACATATTCCATGTTATATAATAATTCAAAATAAAGTTAGTATACTACCCCATTTGCCTTGCTGCTTTTTTCTTTTTGTTTTTAATCACAAGTTATCGCTATGTGATTTTTAGTAGCATGGAATTTTAGGGTGAATAATTCAACTCTGCAAATACATTGATATTTGGGACCCTAAATAGATATTTAAACTTTATTTTAGTAATAGACCTATGATTTCATTATTTCTGCTGTAGAGAATGTAATGATTCCAAAAAGTTTTCATTCAGAAAAGAATTTTTGGGACAGTTATTGAAGACACTGAAAATAGAAAATTTTCTGATTTGTATTATTTATGGTGCTCCTGGCTCTTCAGTCCTTTGCAATAACTTTCTCTTGTGAAGTAGCTGGTGGTTTTGCAGAACTACTGGTGTAGGAGACAATAATTTGCAGCAGTAACATCAGGAATATGGAAATTTACAGGGACATCCTGGCTTCCATCTGCTCCATCCACCCTCTACCACCACAAGAAAGCTACATCTCTTCATAAATCCCATAGTGAGACACTTACGCAGAGGAAAAAAGTGCCCCCAAATCCTAGGCTACTTAGAACCAGACAGAGATGCCTGTGTTTTGGTGGGGGGCTACAGATTATAGGGGTGAGAAGCTGAGTTCCTATTTCCTAACAAAGTGCTTTTGGTGCTAGAACTGGATGTTTCAGAGGTAGTGACCAGGTGAGCAGTCCTGATGGCTCACGCCTGTAAACCCAGCACTTTCGGAGGCCAAGGCGGGGTGGATCACTTGAGTTCAGGAGATCAAGACCAGCCTAGGCAACATAGTGAGACTCCATCTCTCTAAAGATAAAAAAGCCAGACGTGGTGGTGGTTCACACCTATAGTCCCAGCTACTTGGGAGACTGAGGTGGGAGGATGGTTTGAGGCCAGGAGGTCGAGGCTGCAATGGCACCACTACACTCCAGCCTGGGTGATAGAGTGAGACCCTGTCTCAAAATAAATAAATAAATAAAAATAAAAGCAACAACTAACATTTGTTAAGGGATTGTTATGTGCTAAGCACTTTAGATAGGGAATCTTGTAAAGTGTTACACATTTTTTTCATTTACACCTCACAACAACCTTATGAAATAAACACTATTACCATCTCCATCTTACAGCTGAGGGAACTGGCTTTGAAAGACAGTTTACCTTGTAGTGGTGTCTTGGTGCTGTCCTCCAATCTTGGGCATTTTACTTTTGCTTTTTGAGGGAAGGTGGAGGAGGCAGTGGTGCCCAGATAAGAGTCACAATTGTAGCATCAGAGCAGTGAAGGTGGAGAATATGGGACATGTTTTTGAAAATAACTTGCAGGTAGAATTAATGATAATTGACAATTAAATATAGAGGATGAAGAAAAGAGAGCTAAGAATTATGCTAAAGTGCGTTAGGCATTCCCAAGATCATCCCCAGGTTTAGTGACTTGCTAGGAAGACATAGGACTCATATATCTAGTTTACTCATATATATACTCATATACGTGGTTACATATACATGTATACTCATATACATGGTTAAGATTACAGCAAAAAGACACACAGCAAAATCAGCAAAGAGAGAAGGAAAATAGAGCAAAGATAGAAGACACCAGGTGCAAGCTTCTGAGAAACCTCTCCCGCAGGATGAGCTTAATTCCTCCAGCAACCAAGTTGTGGCAGCAAGTGCTGTCTACCAAGGAAACTCATTGAAGACTTAGGGCTCAGAGTTTCAACTGGGAGCTGGTCACATAGGTCCCTTCTGCCTAGCATTTACCAAAAATCAAGACCTCCAGAAGGAAAACAGGCATTCAGTATAAACCCCATTGTTTGCACAGCAGTTTAGGCAAAGTGAACACTTCTTACCATTTAGGGAAAGTTTGCTATCAGCGTAGGGAACGGTTTGCCAGCTGAGGGCCAACCTCATAAGCAGGACTCCCTGAGGATAGGAAGTCTTGGGCTGGCTTTGTTAATTCTTCTTGGCCCGCAAAGTTTACAAGGTGGATGAGCCAGTAACTTTTTTAGGAAATAGGGAATAGCAGATTTGGGGTAAAGAGAGAGAGAGTTTGGATATGTTCACTTCGAAGGATCTGTGAAATAGATTCTAGAAGGCAGTGGGAAATAACAAATTAATGTTTAGGACAAGGCTGTTGTTACTGATTTAGGCATCATCTGCATAGAGATGATGGACAAAGTCATGGGATGAATGAGGTCCCCACGGGGAGTCTACTGAGAGTAAAAGAGATGGCAAAATGGCTGGGCATAGTGGCTCCTGTCTGAAGGGAGGCTGAGGCAGGAGGATTGCTTGAGCCCAGGAATTAAAGACCAGCCTGGGCAACATAGCAAGACCCTGCCTCTAAATGTAATACATTGTTTTTTTTAAACAGATGGCAAACTGAAAATAAACTTTGAAAGAAGGGAACTCAGTAAAGAGAATGAAACAATGAACAAGAGCAGGAAGTGAAACACAATGAGGAAGGAGAAGGTCTCCAGGAGAGGAGAGCAGGCAGCGAACCACGTGAAGAAGTGTGGCCATATGACACAAAGGCTGGGAGACTCGAGGCTGCTTTTGCAGCTCTGTCTTTGATTAACTTGTTCAGTCACCAAAGAATTCTGGCCTTGTGGCTGGGCATGGTGGCTCATGCCTGTAATCCCAGCACTTTGGGCGGCTGGGGAGGGGGGTGGATCACGAGGTCAGGAGTTCAAGACTAACCTGGTCAAGATGGTGATACCCCATCCCTACTAAAACTACAAAAATTAGCTGGGCGCAGGGGCAGGTGCCTGTAATCCCAGCTACTCAGGAGGCTGAGGCAGGAGAATCACTTGAACCCGGGAGGCAGAGGTTGCAGTGAGCCGAGATTGTGCCACTGCACTTCGGCCTGGGCTACAGAGTGAGACTCCATCTCAAAAAAAAAAAAAAAAATTCTGGCCTTGTAATGGAGATTATGGATAAGGATTGGTGAGTGGACCTGGAGCTAACGTTAAATTAAATAAAATTATTCCCTCGAAATGATTCTACTCCTCACTGGATAGAATTGTATTTGTGAAGATACTCCTGATGCTTTCTAGGGATCACTGGCAACTATCAGTACGCATTGCCTCTGCACTGTACCAAAACTAAGGCAGCATGAAAACAACAGCCTTGGTACCAGCCTATAGAGATGCACATAGGTGTGGTGCAGCAAACAGGCCTGGTCAAATGAGATGATTTATGGCTGCGTACCTATACCTATGATGGCTGATTGGTTTTAATGGTGATTTTTTTTTTTTTTTTTTTTTTTGATACAGGGTCCTGGTCTGTCACCCAAGCTGGAGTGCAATGGCACGATCTCAACTCACTGCAATCTCCACATCCTGGACTCGAACGATCCTCCTGCTTCAGCGTACCAAGTAGTTGGGACTACAAGCATGCACCGCCATGCCTGGCTAACTTTTGTATTTTGGTAGAGCTGGGGTTTTGCCATGATGCCCAGGCTGGTCTCAAAATCTTGGACACAAGCGATCTGCCTGCCTTGGTCTCTCAAAGTGTTGGGATTACAGGCCTGAGCCACCTCGCCCAGCCAAATTGGTGAATTTTATCTCACTGTAAAAAGATGCTAAAGTGTTTAGAACATGCCTGGCTGTGAACAAAGCCACGCTGGGTTATGATATTTCATGCCATTGAGCCATAGCAGCTCACACCCTAGGACTTGTACTTCAAAGCATGGAGAAAAACAAAGACAAAAAATGACAGGCAAAATTAGCATTAGACATTCTAGTCGAGGAATGTGAAAATAATTCTTCTGCTTAACGTAATGAACACATAGAGGGTAAACCAGTCACACAGAGGTGTTTTCTCTGGGCCTCTGACTATACTTAGCCCCGAGTTAAATAACCCATGTATCAGTAGGTCTGGAAAGTCTTCTATTGTTTTCCTGGTGACCTAATCCTTATTTTTAGCAACACTTTCAGATAATTTTAAAATACGAGTGAGGCTGGGCATGGTGGCTCATGCTTCTAATCCCAGCACTTTGGGAGTCTGGGGTGGGAAAAGCACTTGAGCCCAAGAGTTCGAGACTAGTCTGGGCAACAAAGTTAGACCCCGTCTCTACAAAAATATACAAAAAATTAGCCTGGCATGGTGGTGTGTGCCAGTAGTCCCAGCTACTCAGGAGGCTAAGGTGGGAGGATCACTTGAGCCTTGGGAGGTCGAGGCTACAGTGAGCTGTGATCTCATGACTGCACTCCAGCCTGGATAACAGAGCAACTCCCTCTCTCAAAAAAAAATTATTAATTTATTAATATGAATGAGGTTATGTTTCAACAATTAAAGGAATTCAGCTAGGCACAGTGGCTCACACCTATAATCCCAGCACTTTGGGAGGCCAAGGAGGGCAGATCACTTGAGGCCAGGAGGTCGAGACCAGCCTGGCCAACATGGTGAAACCCTGTCCCTACTGAAAATTTAAAAATTAGCCAGGTGTGGTGGTGGGCGCCCGTAATCCCAGCTACTCAGTAGGTTGAGGCAGGAGAATCACTTGAACCCAGGAGGTGGAGGTTGCAGTGAGCCAAGATCGCACCACTGCACTCCAGTCTGGGTGACACAGTGCGACTCCATATCAAAAAATAAAAACAAAATAAAATAAAGTAAAATAAAAATAAAAAATAAAGGAAGTTAGTTAAAGATCTTCAGTTCTTAGGTGATGTGTCAGCTTTGTCTCTGTCAACAGAAAAAATTCCTTCCCCTATCTTTGGTTCTTCTTCCCTCCCTCACTAGGATTGAATCCTTCAATCTTTAATGAGTGAAATGCTGTTGTTATTCCTACATTTCAAGTTTTAAGAATAGTCTTACAGAGAAAGTCTTCAGTTTACAGGAGTTGGACTCTCCATTTTAGGATAGATTTGATCAAAAACCACCCCAGACAAAGGAAACTATGTCCTGTGACCAAATTCTGCAGGGAAGGCAACGCCAGTTTGAAACCCTGACTGCTAAACCGCAAGTCATTCCCGTCTGGTAGCATCCTAGCTGAGTGGAAGTTACACCACAACCCATGACTGGATTAATCACCAACTCAAACATCCTTACTGGGATGAATAACATTTTACCAGAATTCTGAGCAACAATGCCCCATTTCCGAGTCGGTCATAACCATTGACACTAAAGTCATGAGTTGTAGCTGTAAGTTATTTTAAATGAAGATGTCTATAAAATTTGGCTTGCGTAAGTACGGAGTTTAAAAAGTCTGTCACAGAACCCAAAGTAATTGAGTGTGTATATTGAACATATGATACGTACAAGAGTGTTCACAGCACCTTTATTTGTAACAGCCCAAACTGGAAGAAGAAACAACCCAGATGTCTGCCATGATATGTTTAAGCCATGGAATACCACACAGTAATTCTTTTAAAAGATGCTACCACCACAAGTAATGTGAATAAGCCCCACACATAGTGTTCAGTGAAAGAAACCAGACGCAGAGGAGTAGGATTCCCTTTATATGAAGTTCAAGGACAGGCAAAACCAACTTACAGTGAGAGAAATCTGAGGAGTGGTTGCCTCCTGGATAAAGGAGGGGTGATGATATTGACTGGGAAGGGGGCACAAAGGAGCCTTCTGAAGTGCTAAAGTTTCCATATCCTTCCTCTGGGTGTTGGCTACATGGATGTTGTGGTTGCCAGCCTCCAAGATGGCCCCAGTGCTCCCCTCCTCTTGCCCCTGTCTAGTCCCTTTCCTACACTGCATCAGGACTGGTCTGCATGCCCAGTATTACATGGCAGAAATGATGGCCTATCACTTTTGAGGCTAACTCAAAACAGACATTATGGCTCTGCCTTGCTCTCAATCCCTTTTGGATCACTCCTTCTAGAGGAAGCCAGCTGCCAAGTCCTGAGGACACTCAGCAGCCTGTGGAGAGAAAGGAGGAACTGAGGCCTCCTTCCCACAACATCTTTTTTTTTTTTTTTGAGACAGAGTCTTGCTCAGTCACCCAGTCTGGAGTGCAGTGGCATGATCTCAGCTCACTGAAACCTCTGCCTCCTGGGTTCAAGCAATTCACCTGCCTCAGCCTCCCGAGTAGCTGAGATTACAGGCATGTGCAACCATGTCCGACTAATTTTTGTATTCTTAGTGGAGACAGAGTTTCACCATGTTGGCCAGGCTGGTCTCGAACTCCTGACCTCAAGTGATCCACCAACCTTGGCCTCCCAAAGTGCTGGGATTACGGGTGTGAGCCACTGAGTACAGCCTCCCACAGCATCTTCAACAGCAGATCCTCCAGCCCCAGTCAAGCCTTCAGATGATGGTAGCCTGGGCCAACTTCTTGACCATAACATCAGGAGAGACCCTGAGCCAGAACCACCTAGAACCACCCAAATCCCTGACTGGCAGAAACTGGGATAAAATAAATGTTTGTTCATTTAATATACTGTTTTGGGGTAGTTTGTTATTCAGTAATAGACAACTAATAAAAGTGTTTAATACATAAAAGAAACTTGGCTGGGCGCAGTGGCCCATTCCTGTAATCCCAGATCTTTGGGAGGCCGAGGCAGGTGGATCACTTGAGTCCAGGAGTTTGAGACCACCCTGGGAAACATGGCGAAACCCCGTCTTTACTAAAAATACACAAATTAGCCAGGCATGGTGGAGTGCACCTGTAATCCCAGCTACTTGGGATGCTGAAGCACAAGAATTGCTTGAATCTGGGAGGCAGAGTTTACAGTGAGCCACGATCACGCCACTGTACTTTAGCCTGGGTGACAGAGTGAGACTCAGTCCCAAAAAAAAAGTAGAAAACTCATCAAGCTGTACATGTAAGTTCTGTACACCTCATACATGAATATTATATCTTAATTAAAAGGAAAAGCCTATTAACAAAAAGAGTTCTCAAAAATGCTCAACCTGAACCTCCTTAGGGGGATGGCAGAAGCATTAACTAAAGCTCTGCTATATTTCACCAAAATGTATTGGCAATGCGTAGCCTGCTGGAGGAAGGGAGGTGTGAGCTGTTCCCTGTGTTCAACTGGACAGCCTCCCACTCTCTATAGGAGCTTCTTTTAGAGCCAGCTCCACTGCTGGTCCTGGAGGTTTTTTGGGGAAGGCAATCAGAAAAATTTACAATGTCCTTGACTACTACAGGGAATAGGTCTACGACACCGGCTGCAAAAACAGGATCAACTTATTAGGCACAGTAGACACAGTGATACTTTTACTGTCCCATGAAAATGTTTTAATTTTAATTTCTTTTGAAATCAGAAGAAAAATAAAAACACTGTAATAATGAGCATATAATAATGAATTCAGCCAGGGTTATATGTGTCATTATATCAATGCAATTGGAAACTCTAATTAAAAAAATTTTTTTTTGAAGGAAAAAGGGGTCTTCAAAGGCAAAGGTGCCATGCAGCCCTGAGTAAAAGGAGGGGTGCTAGGGACTGAATTATGCTCCCCCAAATTTCTCATGCTGAAGCCCTAACCCCCGAAGGTGACTGTATTTGAAGGTAAGGCTTTTAGGAGGTAATTAAGGTTAAATAAAGTCATAAGGTAGGGGCCTTAATTCAATAGGATTGTTGGAAGAAGAGGAAGAGAAAGAGAAATCTTTCTCCCTGAAAGCACACACTTTAAGGCAACACCATTTGGGGACATAGGGAGAAGGCACTGTCTGCAAGCCAGGAAGAGAGCCCTCACCAGGAACCAAATAAGCTCCCCATGCTGATCTTGAACTCTCTAACCTCTAGAACTGTAACAGATAAATTCCTATCGTTTAAGTCACACCAGTCTTTGGTATTTTGTGCAATGGCCTCAGACGTCACTCAATGACATTGATTACATTCTATTACCCCAAAACCCTAGTTCTATCTTCATTTTCTGTTACTGAACTTTAGGCTTCAGGCTGGGAACTAGGCAAGCTTGCAGTTTGTCAGGTAGGTAGGCATTCTTTTTTTCCTCTGCCTATTTGAAGCACTACCTACTTTGAAGGTTGCAGATCAGCAGCAGAAAAACAATTTTAAAAAGCTTTTTTTTTTTAATTTTAGAAGAAATCAAAGTTTGTTGTTTTTTTTTGTAATAAAATTTTATTGGCTTGGCACGGTGGTTCATACCTATTATCCCAGCACTTTGGAGGCTGAGGCAGGAGGATCACTTCAGCCAGGGAGGTCAAGGCTGCAGTGAGCTGTGGTCATGCCACTATATTACAACCTGGGTGACAGAGTGAGACTCCGTCTCAAAAGAAAAAAGCACAGAAAAAGAAATAAAATTACTTACAAATGTGTGAAAAGATTCTTAATCTCACATAATTAAAGAAATACAAATCAAAGCATCCCAATTTTTATTTTTTATTTTTTATTTTTTTTGAGATGGAGTCTTTCTCTGTCACCCAGGCTGGAGTGCAATGGCGTGATCTCAGCCACTGCAACCTCCACCTCCTGGGTTCAAACAATTCTCCTGCCTCAGCCTCCTGAGTAGCTGGGATTACAGGTGTGTGCTACCACGCCCAGCTAATTTTTTTTTTTTTTTTTTTTTTTTTTTTAGACCTCGCCTCGCTCTGTAGCCAGGCTACAGTGCAGTGGGGCGATCTCAGCTCACTGCAACCTCCAACTCCCTGGTTCAAACGATTATCTCGCCTCAGCCTCCTGACTAGCTGGGATTACAGGCACGCACCACCACGCCTGGCTAATTTTTGTATTTTTAGTAGACGGGTTTCACCATGTTGGCTAGGATGGTCTCGATCTCTCATGATTCACCTGCCTCAGCCTCCCAAAGTACTGAGATTACAGGCATGAGCCACCACGCCTGGCCTAATTTCTCGTTGCCCAGACTGGAGTGCAATGGCGCAATCTCGGCTCCCTGCAACCTCCACCTCCCAGGTTCAAGAGATTCTCCTGCCTCAGCCTCCTGAATAGCTGGAATTACAGGCATCCACCACCATGCCCGCTAATTTTTTCTATTTTTAGTAGAGATGGTGTTTCACCATGTTGGCCAGGCTGGTCTTGAACTCCTGACCTCAGGTGATCCACCTGCCTCAGCCTCCCAGAGTGCTGGAATTACAGGCATGAACCACTGCGCCCGGCCAATTTTTGTATCTTTAATTGAGATGGAGTTTCAACATGTTGGCCGGGCTGGTCTCGAACTCCTGACCTCAGGTGATCCACCCGCCTCGGCTTCCCAAACTGCTGAAATTATAGGTGTGAGCCACTGTGCCCGGCCCCAATATTTTTTAAAATAAGAAACAAAATAAATAAAATCACAGATTCCATTTAGGCACTTCCATACATTGCTGGCTGCAATTTCTTTGTAGGGTAATTTGACAACAATCAAAACTTAAATGCGCATTTCCTTTGATCCAACAATATAAAAGTACTTCCAACAGTTCTATTTGTACATGATTGCAAAGATTTAGATCCAAGAATGGGCCAGGAGTGGTGGCTCATGCCTGTAATCCCAGCACTTTAGGAGGCTTAGGCAGGCAGATTGCTTGAGCCCAGCAGTTCAAGACCAGTCTGGGCAACATGGCAAAAACCTGTCTACAAAAAATACAAAAATTAGCCAGGAGTGGTGGTGCACAGGTGGGAGGATCGCTTGAGACCAGGAGGTAGAGGCTGCAGCGAGCCATGATCACACCACTGCAGTCCAGACTTGGGGACAGAGTGAGACTCTGTCTCAGAAAAAAAATAATTTTTTAAAAAAGATACAAGGATGTTCACTGCATCATTTCCAATAACAAGTGACAAACTAAATGCCCAAGAAGAGATTAAATAAGTTATGTAGCGGATCAAGAAGTCTTTCCAGCCTTCCCCTACCATCTGCCAGTTACAGATAATTCAGTCTTGGGTCAACTTTCTCCTTTTCCTCTATAAGGGAAATGTTCAAGTGTTTAGACTTTGGTGATGCAGCATGATTGGGAAAGCAGAGGGCACAGAAAGATGCCAGGCTTTGTGGTCTCCAGGCAAGCTCAGGAATGTGACAAAGTATACGGAAACAGAAAGGGGGGCTGGGAGCAGTGGCTCATGCCTGTAATCCCAGCGCTTCAGGAGTCTGAGGCTGGTGGATTGCTTGAGGCCAAAAGTTCAAGTTTCACCTGGTCAACATGGTGAAACCCCATCTCTAACGAAATCCAAAAAAATTAGCTGGGCGTGGTATCGCACATCTGCAATCCCAGCTACTCGGGAAGCTGAGGCATGAGAATCACTGGAGCGTGGGATATGGAGGTTGCAGTGAGCTGAGATCATGTCACCACACTCCAGCCTAGGCGACAGAGCAAGACTGTCTCAAAAAAAAAAAAAAGAAGAAGAAAAGTAAATTTATAATGTATTGCTGGGACCACACAAACCCTTCATATGTACCAGGAATGCAAGTAGAGGAATTGAGTTATTTTGAAATATTTGTTGGTTGCTGATGTATATTTCATTGATTTACACGCTGCTCTGAGTATGGCTTCAGAAGTGTTACATATGCATAATAAAATCCTTTACAGCTATTAAAATGAGTGAGGTAGGAAAGCATACTGCTAAAAGTAAAGAAGCCAGATGAGAACTGTGTACTGTATATTCCTACTTGTTTAAAAAGTTTATCTATTGTATTCACATATGTATGTTTTCCACCACATAGAAGTCTTCTGGAAGCTATTTCTGCACATTTATAAAGATGTACATGTCTAATAATTTCATTTTTCCCTGTTTTCTACTTTATTGCTCTGAGGTCAACATTGAATAGTCCTTATGAAGATGGTATTTAATATTCTTTCAACAAACAAAAAAGTCTCCAGATCTCAACCACTGGAGCTCAGAAAACAATACCCCAAAGTAGGAGGCTTTGGCATGCTAAGTACTTTGAACTAAAGGAGACTGAAAGGTCTCAGAAGCAGCCTCAGAAACAAAGTCTACCCATGACCTTCTCCTGCCCTCCTGTCTCCAGCCCGCTTGCACCCCGAAGTAAGTCACAGGAACCAGAATTCTTCTTCCCCAAGCAGGGTTATGGAAACTTAGAACCTTCAAAGTAATTCATAAACTTGGAAATAATTACTCTAACATTTTCTTCTCTCTCTGTCTCTCTTTCTTTGAGACAGGGTCTTGTTCTATCACCCAGGCTGGAGTGCAGCAGCATGATTATAGCTCACCATAGCCTCCTGGGCTCAAGCAATCCTCCTGCTTCAGCCTCCCTAGTAGCTGAGACTACAGGTGTGTGCCACCAAGCCCAACTAACTTTAAATTTTTTTTTTTTTTTTTTTTTAATAGAGGGAGTCTTGCTACATTGCCCGGGCTGAGAATTTACATTTCTAACAAATTCCAAGGAGATGCTCCTCTGCTGGTCTAGGGATGGCCGTTTGAAGCTCCCTGCATGAAGGCATACACGCGACTTGATCCTCAGTGGGGGCACCAGGAGCTGGAGCCTGGGGAGTGGGAAGCGACAGCACACAACTGAATGAGGACCACGAGGTTATCGTGGAGGGCCCAGGCTGAAGGTCCTGAAGAAATCTCCATAGTTTCACTGCCAGGCCAGCCAGGTGGACATCTCAGGGATGAGGAGGTGAGGAGGCAAGACAGAAAGTGAAACAGCACTTTAGAGAGTAGGGATGGGAAGGTCATCTGCATCATGGGACTCCTTGGTGCGGGGTTGGGTCATTGCTCCAGATGAAGGTTTAGTCTTTTTATTGTAAATTTGCTTCCACTGTTGGGAAAGACATCTTTACCTCCATTTTCTTAACTTCAAAATGGAAATGACAGATGCTTTTGAGTGGTCTGAATACTTGAAATTTGAGGGAAAATGTTGCCAGAAACACATATAACTGGAGTTAAAGATAAATAAATATATTAAATGCATGGCTCAAAAATGACAATGCGTCTTCTTTATCTGCCTCCAAGGAGAACTTAAAATAGACCTTGGTCCCCACCTCGGGTTTTCCTCGCGCCCACGGGCTTACGCAGCGCGGCTGGGCCAGCAGGTGGCGCGGCTCCCGCACTTTTTTTCCCCGGACTGACCGCACGGCCACCGCCCACTGCGCGGTCCGCCCCCCGGTCCGCCGCGCTCGCGGATCATCACAAGGTCAGGCCACGGCGCGTCACCGCCCCTGGCTCTGCTAGAAAGCGCCAGGGCCGAGATTCCTTTCGGGTGACTGGGTTGGGAGGAGAAGACGCTCAGCGTAATTGTCGGAGCCGAAATAAACAGAGACTCCGCGGCCGGGCGGGACCTTACCCGGAAGTCGTCCAGAACAGCTCTACCCTTCGCTGAAACCTCGTCCGCCCCCTCCAACCCAGAGACAAAAAGGGGAAACATCAGGGCCAGAAACTGTTTGCACAGCTCCACAGATAACTCTCTTGGGCCCAGCCAGACTCCATAAGTCCCGCGCCTGGCCCCCGAGGATTGCCGGGGCTGAGGAGAAGGGCAAAGCAGGCAACCTTGAAGCGAGGGCGCGGGGGCCCTGGCCCCGGCCCAGTCCTGGCCAGGGAGCGCAGGCAACGGCACCTCCCAGAAGGGGCGGAGCCGACGACGCCTTCTTCCTTCCTGACCTGCGCGCGCAGCCGCTGCTGGCGTCCGCGCCAGCTCCTGCTCCTCCGCTCTTCTTGCGCGGGGTGCTGAAACAGCCCGGGGAAGTAGAGCGGCCGCCGGTGTCCGCAGCCTCGCGCGGCCGCAGCATGACCGCTCGCGGCCTGGCCCTTGGCCTCCTCCTGCTGCTACTGTGTCCGGCGCAGGTGAGCGGTCGCCGGCCACCGGGACGCCCTGTGGGGAGGTGGCGGGGCCGAGAGCCGGCGAGGGCGACGGGCCCAGCGGCGGCTCAGGCCCGGGTCCTGGGGAAGTTGGTCTAGCTCAGAGGTCTCTCCCTTGTCCTGTTTCTGTCTCCGGCCGTGCTGTCTTTCCTGTGGTATGGAAGAAGATGGCAGTGGGGGCTGGTTGACCTGTTGTGAGCCTATTCCATCTGTGGTCACCTGATTTCTCTGTGTAGGACGTGGCACCAGAAGAAGGGAGGAAAGTGGGTAGGTAGAGTGGGATAGGGACACTACTTGTTTTTTAAAAAATTCTGCTACATGCGCACGAACTCCAAAATTTAGGAGCTCTAACCACTTTATTTCCTCTTTTCATCACCTGAGGATGGAAGTGGAAGCAGAGGTAGAGAAGAGACACAAACTTCCTCAAGCACCCAGTGAAACTGCCTTGAGTACTTGACATAAGTCAGCTTGGTCTTCTAAAGAGGGCAGGTTACATTTCATCAACTCCTGTTTACACCTCAGGACACTGAGGCTCACAGGACGGTATTGAATTTCCCCTTGTCACTATTAGCCAGCGACAGGGTGGGGCCTGGAACTGGGTGTCCTGCTGACTCCTTCGGGGGCTGGGGGTGGGGGGGGGGCCTTCTGCTTCGTTTAATAGCTTTGGGAAAGAGCATCTCACTATTTGTGTGTCTGTAGTTTCCTCTTTTAAAACTGGAGGGGGGCAGTGTCACGCTGTGGCTCTCCTTAAACCAAATCAGGATGAGAGTGCCTCCGGGGAATTGTGTCCTTGTGCATGTTAACGCCCCTCACAGAGGTGTGGCATCAATAGGTAGTAGTGAATCGGGAGAGGGAGTTCCGTGGACTAGGAAAAAACTCTCCTTCGACTTCTATTTAGTTCTCAGAAGGGGATAGGTGATGTTGATCCAGTGTTGGACTAAGAGCTTTTTTTTTTTATTTTTTATTTTTGTGACGGAGTTTCGCTTTTGTTGCCGAGGCTGGAGTGCAGTGGCGCGATCTCGACTCACCGCAACCTCCACCTCCCAGGTTCAAGCAATTCTCCTGCCTCAGCCTCCCGAGTAGCTGGGATTACAGGCATGCACCACCACGTCCGGCTGATTTTTGTATTTTTAGTAGAGATGGGGTTTCTCCATGTTGAGGCTGGTCTCGAACTCCTGACCTCAGGTGATCCGCCCGCCTCAGCCTCCCAAAGTTCTGGGATTACAGGCATGAGCCACTGCGCCCTGGGGATGAAACCCTGTCTTAAAAACATTTTGTTTTTCTTTTAATTGTTGAGGTTGAGGCTGCTGTGAGCTGTTATCACACCAGTGTACTCCAGCCTGGGTAACAGAGCAAGACCCTGTCTCAAAACAAAAAAAAATAAAAGAGAGAGAGAAATAAATAATAGCAATTGTGTGCCTTAGAGAAAATATAGCTATTCTGTTTCCCTGGAGTTTTTTTAAATGTATTTTTAAAATTTATTTATTTTAGAGACAGGTTCTTGCTCTGTTGCCCAGGCGTGGGGGCAGTGTTGCCATCATAGCTCACTGCAGCCTTGAACTCCTGGCCTCAAGCAGTCCTTCCACCTTGGCCTCCCAAAGCACTGGGATTATTGTGAGCACCATTCCTGGCGCCACCTAGAGTTTTAGATCAGGACCTTAAATTGGCAGGATTCCTTTTTTTTTTTTTGGAGACAGAGTCTCTGTTGCCCAGGCTGGAGTGTAGTGGCACAATCTCAGCTCACTGCAACCTCTGCCTCCTGGATTCAAGCAATTCTGGTGAATCCTGAGTAGCTAGGATTACAGGTGCCCACCACCACGCCCAGCTAATTTTTGTATTTTCCGTAGAGATGGGGTTCTGCCATGTTGGCCAGGCTGGTCTCGAAATCCTGACCTAGCAATCTGCCCGCCTCGTGTGGTGATTACAGGTGTGAGCTACCTTGCCCAGCCAGGCTTCACATTATTAAGTAGCTTTCTCTCTCAAATATTTTTTAAATCTCAAGTATCCAAGGCTGATGGCCAATGAGGGCTTCTTCTGTGACATTTGGGATAGGTCAGAGGTTTGTTGTAAGTCTCTTGCAAAAATGCCTGGCAGCCTTTTCAAGGTCTGTAAACCTTAACTGGAAATAATCCTATTATTATTTTAGAAATTCCTCGTGTCTAAAAGCTTTCAGTGCACCTGAACAGTTTGGGGTGGAGCCTTGAAGCCAAACAGATTGGGAGAGAGTGTCTGCTTTTAGAATTCACACCAATGATAGCAGCTCATCTAGCTTCAGTCTGAGCGCTAGTAGAGTTCTATCATGCAATTATAGACTAGTTGTCCTGCGTGAGGTCTGAAATACATGTTGGGGGGATTGTCGCTTTTTCTTAATGTTCAGTATGTACAGATGATGAAATAACATTACTAAACTGCCTTGTTTTTAAATCCTGTAGTCATTCAAAAAAAGTATGCAGTTTTGAGACATAGCCTTTATTTCTCCTGGCTGTAATTTTGATAAGCTTTATCTTGAGGGACTTGGAACATAGAGAAGCCTGGGTAGAAATTAAGCATTAAAATGGCTTTTCCTAAGAAGACTGGGAGTGGTTGAGAACAACCATCTGAAATTGGAATGACAATGGGAAATCTTTCCCCATCTTTCCTACTCCTTGACTGATGCTGTGATCAGAAATTTTACTAACATAAGTAATCAAGGGGAAAATGAGATTTTTTTTTTTTTTTATTTCGAGCCAGTGGGCAGAGGGAAAAGGACTTGCTGAATAGGGCTTTGTATTCCTTCAGTGTTTGTTATATTACCCAGAACAAAGAATCACTCTGGTCATGAAGACAGTGTGCTCTCTCTTTCCTGGGTAACCCTCACTCTCCACTCCTAAAAGGGATGCAGTATTCTAAGCATGGCAAATTACCTACAGCGGAAGCCTGGATCAGTCATCTCTGATCTCGGGTGCCTCTTTCTGCCCTTTGACCTCCAGCTCTGTGAAGGGCATCAGCTCTCCAGTCAAATTGAACTGCTTGCTAGCAAAATCCTGCTGTCTTCATTATCTACATTTCACATGCTACATTATCTACGACATTCTTGTCTTGTTCCCCTAACTAGAATCCCTTCCCTCTGAAGTTCTGGACCTTTGTTTAAACTGCTGCAGCAGCATTGGCTGCCTCGTTAAAAGACTTTGGTGTGGGTCTCGACTCTTCTCTGTTCCCGAGAGTGATCTTGGGTAAGCCAGTTATCCTCTGGAGCCTCAGTTTCCTCCTCTGTAAAATTGGATTAACTATGCCAGCTATGCTTGTGAAAGACAAATATTTTCTAATTGAACTACCAAATTGCAGGCTCCTTAAGAACAATAACTATTGCTCTCCAGTATCATCTACAAATGTGGCCAGGACACTTGAGTTGGGACTCTTTTTTTTTTTTTTTTTTTTTGAAATGGGGTCTCGCACTGTCACCCAGGCTGAAGTGCAGTGGTGTGATTGTGGCTCACTGCGGCGTTGACCCTGGGCTGGAGCTATCCTTCTACCTCAGCCTCCCAAGTAGCTGGGACTGCAGGTGCATGCCACCATGCCCACCTACTTTAAAAATTTTTTGTAGACACAGGGTCTTGCTGTGTTGCCCAAGGTGGTCTTGAATTCCTGGGCTGGAGATCCTCCTACCTTGGCCTCCCAAAGTACTGAGATTACAAGCATGAGCCACCATGCTGGCCCGGGAATCTTTTTTTTTTTTCCCCGAGACCAGGTCTTACTCTGGTTGCCCAGGCTGGAGCGTAGTGGCATAATCTCAGCTCACTGCAGCCTTGACCACCTGAGCTCAGGTGATTCTCCCACATCAGCCTCCCGAGTAGCTGGGACTATAGGTGTGCGCCATCATGCCCAGCTAATTTTTTGTATTTTTAGTAGAGAAGGGGTTTTGTCAGGTTGCCCAGGCTGGTCTTGAACTCCTGAGCTCATGTGATACCATCTGCCTCAGCTTCCCAAAGTGCTGGGATTACAGGTGTGAGCCACCATGCCTGGCCCACTGGGACTCTTCAATCATAAGATATTTGGGCCTTGAAATGGATTTTGGGGAGAGACTTAGAAACTAGTGGCAATCAAAATTGGGTTTGCAGTTGGTTTCTAGGTGATGGCAATGATCAGCCGCAGCCAGCCAGGTTTTTCTTCATCTGGACTATGCTTCTCACTTTCAAATTTTTGGAATATTTGCTTTGGCAACAAAACTTTTTAAAAACCAACTCTCTCTGGTGCAGATGTTCTGTTGGAGGATTTGAGAGGAGCTTTAAAACTAACTTCTTGTTACTGTCCTTGCTTAGGTCACAAGAGCAACTCAAAATAATTTCATAAATATGAATTGGCTGCCCTCGACACAACAAAGGACAAGATCAAAAGAACCCATGAAAAAAATCAGTCTAGGCTGGTCCTTAGGTAGTGCGTTATCAATTGATCAAAGTCAGTTACAGATTGAACTCCTTGTTCTACTCTTTCCCCCTTCTCACTACTGCACTTGACTAGTCCAAAACAATAAGTAAATAGTAAAGAAGAAAAGGCCGTCTATACACTGTAAAGTGCTGTGTAAATGTTCGTAATTACTATCGCTGTCTTCATAGTTGATGGGGGGAAGGCTGGATACATAAAAAAATGGTAATACAGTAAGAAGGGCTCAGGTAAGAATGAAGATCAAGTGTTAATGGAGGGTCCGTTTTTGAGCTGAGCTTTGGAGGAAAAATGAATGTATCAGGTGGACAAGACGAAAACAGAGAAAATAGCCGGGAGAGGTGCCTAATGGTTGCCCAAAACTATTGAACTGTTCACTTGAAAAGGATGGATTTTATGGTATGTAAATTACATCAGTAAAGCTCTTTAAAAAATTTGCAGGGTGCTGTATACTAGATTACATAAGACTAGAGACAAAAGCGACCCAAATTTTGCATAGTACTCCATTGCTGTCACATCCGATCTTGTTTTATCCGATCCCGTTAAGGAGGCTGTAATGCTGTTTTTCCTGTTTTATAGATGCAGACATCAAGGGTCAAATTTGTCCCAAGGTCACGTAGCTAGTAGATGGCAGATTGGGTGTTTGAACTGCCATCTTCTGACTTCTGTGCCCTAGTTTTTTGAAATTCAAGGCTAGATTATTGGTGTTTAGCAAGCTTAATTGAATGGGTGTTCAGCAGATATTCCACTTGTTTAGTAGACCGGTCTCATTCAAGGCCTGGTTCCATCCCCAGTGTGGCTCTTCCGGTAGTCTGTAATAGATCAGGAATGGGTTTAGCCTGCCAGCCTGACCTGTGGTTCAGTCACCACACTGAACATTCCATAAGGAAAAAACTGCAGACAGTGTATACCGGCGCCCACTTTCATAGTTTTGTTTTAGTTTTGTGGCTCCTAAATGTCTAAGACTAGTAATATGACCTTGGGTGAGTCACATAAAAAACCAGAAGCCAAAGGGGTTATCTGTAGAACGAAGAGTTGGACTAGCTGAGCACACTTAACACTCAAAATATTTGACTTAAACACCCACATGCAGGCAGGCCTGGTGCACACACAAATTATCCTTTGTTATGTAGATTTGTTCATGCCAGGTTGGCTATAAAACACTTCCAGAGATTTCCGTCAATAGAAGTCAGACAAGCCCAGCAGCCTCCACCCTAAATGTCCTGCCATATTTGTTTGGTCTGCCTCCCTGACTCCAAAGAAATAGCAGGCAGCTTAATCTCAACAGGATTCTCCATGCCACTCCCTCCACTTTAGCCTGTGTTGTCCTGTCTGGCCAGGCCAGCCTCTGCTCTCTGGAGAAGCAATGAGGTAAGGAAGTTAACCAGCAAGCCCCTCTCCTCCATCCCCTCGCTGGAGCTTGAGCTGGGTATCGCTCCATGTTTTGCCATTAGCTTTACCCATCCAGGACAGGGGCACAAATGTTGGTGCCAAGCCCTGCACTCTCAGCTCTGGTGGATGGGCAAGTACTACCCTGGGGTTGAGGACTGTCAGTGGTACTAAGTGAGTCATTACTTGACAACTGCCTAGAGAGATACTTTAAAAGATAGGAAATGGTAGGCATTATTTCTACAAGTGATCAAGTTTACATGGAAGGAACACTTGTATAGGATCATCGTGGATGGGACAGTTCATCTCCAGTGCATTCTCCAATTCTGAGGAGACATCACTGCACAAACTGTACTAGAGTTGAAATGGTACAGAAGCTGGGTGTGGGGGAGGCAGGAGGACAAGGTGGATGGGTGGAGAATGCTTAACTTGGTGTTCAAAATCATGTTACTTATGAGCCATGCGACCGCAGAGTACCTTTGAACCTGCTTCACTTACCTGTAAAATTCTGCCGTGCTACTGCATAGAGTATCTGAGAAAATGAGGCATGCAGTTGATGTTCAGTAAGTATTTTTGTTTCATTTATTTATTTTACCACCATGCCTAGAGAACAATAGATGTTCAGTGAGTATTTGAATATGTTAGTTAATGCTTTAGGATTTCCTGAAGGCAGTGGAATAGAATTCTCACTGAGTTCAGAGCTTTTCCGTATGATAATGTGTGCTTGTGGAGCTCCTGAATGGGGTCCAGTTTAGCAGTTGCCAAAGTTGCTGACATATAACACAAGGGCATTTTTTTTTTTTTTTTTTGACACGGAGTCTCTGTTGCCCAGGCTGGAGTGCAGTGGCGCAATCTCAGCTCACTGCAAGCTCCACCTCCCAGGTTCACGCCGTTCTCATGCCTCAGCCTCCTGAGTAGCTGGGACTACAGGCGCCCGCCACCACACCCAGCTTAATTTTTGTATTTTTAGTAGAGACGGGGTTTTTTTTTTTTTTGAGACGGAGTCTTGCTCTGCCACCCAGGCTGGAGTGCAGTGGCCGGATCTCAGCTCACTGCAAACTCCGCCTCCTGGGTTTACGCCATTCTCCTGCCTCAGCCTCCCGAGTAGCTGGGACTACAGGCACCCGCCTCGTCGCCCGGCTAGTTTTTTGTATTTTTAAGTAGAGACAGGGTTTCACCGTATTAGCCAGGATGGTCTCGATCTCCTGACCTCGTGATCCGCCCGTCTCGGCCTCCCAAAGTGCTGGGATTACAGGCTTGAGCCACCGCGCCCGGCCGAGACGGGGTTTCACCGTGTTAGGCAGGATGGTCTCGATCTCTTGACCTTGTGATCCGCCCGCCTCGGCCTCCCAGAGTGCTGGGATTACAGGCGTGAACCACCGCCCCCGGCCTAGAAGGGGCATTTTTTAACCTTTCCTGAACTGTTCCTATCATTGTTGAAAGAAGCTTCCATATGCAGTCATTTTCATAATAATTAAACTCTAGAGCATGTTGTGAAATATCCATGTGATCTAACCTTTAAAAATAGAAACTCTGTAGCTGTGTAACTACAAAATTCTGGGTAGAAGCCAAAACAATCAGCACTTCTCATTTCTGAATTTAGATAATCCAGTTGTACTCCCTCAGCTCATGGTGAGTTTTGACGTGTTCTGCATCCATGAATACCAGATGTGATACAGTAGGGAATTTCAAAGGAAGGATTACACACCTAGGCTCTGCCCTCTAGGATTTTACCATCTTACAAGGGAGTTGAGACAAAAGCAAGAAAATAACTCTTGCAACTTCTCCCAACATCACAACTTTGCAATTCTTATAAATTTTGCTTGATCTTAGGGCATGACCAAGGCAGAGGCAGGCAGGTCCTACTTCATGTGGGAGAGAGGGAAGGAAGGGTTGGCGATTAGAGTGATAGGTTTGGAATACTGTAGAAAGGAGAGTGGGCAGAGCCAGAGTGAGGTGTCTGGAGCTTGTCGCACAGGCAGTGGGAAGGGTGGGTTGTAGGTTTCTGAGCACCAGAAAACTTTGAGCGCTGTTCCGGAAGAGGCAAGCGGCAGGCATCTGTGCACAGGAGACACTGCCGGGTCCAGGTGAGAGCAGAAGGCTGCACGAGGGAGCCTCCCTGGGAGTGAGCCCTAGGTTCACTATGGGACACGCGGTGGATTCGAAAGGTGCCTGAGGTTTTCATTTGAAACTCTGTTGAAGAGGAATTGAAGAGGAAATACAAATAGAGGAAAGATTGGTTTCCTTTTAAGCACTGAGGCTGTCGGGCAGCTGGTGGAAAGTGCTGCTGGAGAGAAGCTGGAGATCACTGAAGCTGAGAGAGGGGTTTGTGGATATAATTAGGGCAGTGTTTATAGGGAAGTGCAGGTGAAGGGACCGAGAGAGAGATGAGGTTACAAACACAGAAGAGAGATGGAGATGTGGAGGCCCCTGAGGTGGAGCAGCTGCAGAGGCAGGCCTGGGGGCCAGGAATCTGGCTCTCCACTTTCAGCTGTTGGTGAGAAGGGAGTGACGGCCGAGCTTCTCCCATCATGCAGCTGTTGAGTGGGTGCACAGTGCTCATGCTCTTGCACACAGTGGGGTTTTGGGAGGGTGTGATGCTGCAGGGAGGACTTTTCATGATGCAGCTGATTCTCTTTTATTGAGAACCTGTTTTCTGGAGTCAACTGCTCTGTTTTGAATCCTGGCTTTGCACTGTGACCTTGGACAAGTTATTTAGCCTCAGTGCCTTCGTTTCTGCATCTGTAAAAGGAGTATAATAACACCTGCCTCATCAAACTGTTGTAGGATTAATTGGGTTAACATATGAAGAGTGTTTAAAACAGTGCCTAAGCCTAGGACACCGCCAGTGCTTTGTAAGTCTCTGGGTCCTGCTGGCTTAGGTTGCTTCTTTAGGCAGGATGACTTTTTTTTTTGAGACAGGGTTTCACTTTGTTGTCCAGGCTGGAGTGCCGTGGTGCTATCTCTTCGGCCCACTGCAGCCTCAACCTCCTGGTTCAGGTGATCTTCCCACCTCAGCCTCCTGAGTAGCTGGGACTATGGGCATGTGCCACTAGGCTCCACTAATTTTCGGCTGTTGTTTTTGTTTGTTTTGTTTTTGTTTTTTCAGACAGTCGCTCTTGTTGCCCAGGCTGGAGTGCAATGGCACAATCTTGGCTCACCGCAACCTCTGCTTCTCGGGTTCAAGCAATTCTCCTGCCTCAGCCTCCCAAGTAGCTGGGATTACAGGCGTGCACCCCCCACACCTGGCTAATTTTGTATTTTTAGTAGAGACAGGGTTTTTCCATGTCGGTCAGGCTGGTCTCAAACTCCTGACCTCAGGTGATCTGCCCGCCTCAGCCTCCCAAAGTCCTGGGATTACAGGTGTGAGCCACTGCGCTTAGCTTGTTATTGTTATTTTTAAGAGACAGGGTTTCACCATGTTGCCCAGGCTGGTCTCAAACTCCTGGGCTCAAGCGACCCACCTTCCTTGGCCTTCCAAAGTGCTGGGATTATAGGCGTGAGCCACCACTCCCGGCCAGGATGACTTTTTTTTTGGTCTTCCCTGCTGTGTCTCTAGAAGATAACTTTTTGAGAAGCCAACCTGAGTGTTGATTCAAGCCCAAATTTCCTTGGCTCATGTGTTATTTTTTTAGGTCTTTGGAACCTGCCTGTCTCAAGCAGGCAGAAGACGTTAATAATAATTCCTTATATTTGATTGCACAGTGCTCTGTAGTTGACTGAGTACTTACTGTGTATGTACAGATAGGCCCTTATTTGATCTTCACAGAAACCTGTGAGGTAGGCAGAGCTTATGAGCTTCATTTCCCAGGTAGGAAGACTCCTACGTGATTAGGTAGCCTGCTCCAGGTGTGATCCCAGGTGCGCTCCAGCTCAACAAGCACACTGAGAGCCTCATGAACTCTTGGGATCAGAACCCAGGACTCCTGATCCCACTCCGTGCCGCCTTCTCACCCACCCCTCTTCCACCAAGTGGGTGGAAATAGCACTTGCTTTGAAATAAATAAAGAATGATCATTGTGAAAAGGAACCTAAACAGCAATGGGTCATCTTTATTCACATCTATAGTACCAAGTGCTGAGTAAGGGGATCTTAGACTCCAGACACCTGTCCTTTTTGTCAGGCCAGAGCTGCAGTGTGTTGACCGCAGGTCTGTGTCTGTCACCCCTGCTCCTGTGGGTAACCAGCCAGAGTGCCCCTGAGGCAGAGACAGGCCAATCCCTGGAGAGTTCTGCGAGGTCTAGGGAGGAGTTCTTTGTATTTGAACTTTCATATAAACCTCAGCAGTTTCCTGTGCCTCTGTAGTCAGCTTTTGCCTTTTCAAACTTCAGCCAGATAGGTAATGACTTTTACTCATTAGGACTTTTTTCCATTAGTTGGAAACCCAGAGTTGCAATACTGTTTCTTTTTTCCTTAGAATCGCCAGGTTTATGGGAATAACGATTGGGATTCTCTTATATAAAAATAGTGGTGGAATCTTGGCACAGGGTTCACATGTGGCTTTGTTGAAGGCTTGTCACTTCCTCATTTGTATAATTTCCCTCCTTTGTGGCCTAAACATGACTTTCAAAGAGGCAAGAGGAGTTAAGTTGTAATTTTTATTTTAGAACATCTGAAAAATGAATTCAAAGAAAAGTGATATTGATGCCTTGGATTTCCCCACTCATACAAATCCCAATCTCCTGCTGACCTTTTCTCTCGTGTTTTAGGGCTTCAGGGACTGTCGTGGGATTTGTATTTTGATTCTGAGGAACCAGCACAGACTGACTTAGCTTCTTGCCTGTGCCACTGTCATGTGCCACTGTCACTGAAGAGAATTTCATATTGTGACTTCTGTTCAGATTTTTTTTTTTTTTAATGGCTTTTCCATCAGGGTTTTTGGGAGCCATAGCTGCTTCTTGATACCTTCTGTTTCCCTGTAGAACAGACGATTGCAAGCCTGGGGCCCTGGCGAGCTGGGCCCTCTGTGGCTTTCTGAGTCCATCGTGAGGCAGAGGATCGGGTGTGTTTTGGGCAGCAGCCTTCAGAGCAAGGCACTGACCTGATGATTCACACTGACCCCTCCCCTCCGCTGAATTTTCTGACAGCCTTGTGACTCACATGGGAAGTGTGAGTGGCGTTTGAGAAACCTTTCCATAAGAGGTTTTCAAATTTCTTTTGAGATTGCTTTGGTGTTTTTCCTTAAAGTTAGCACATTCTTTGCTTTCTACTTCAATCTCAAGGACAGGAAGTTCATTCTTGTTCTTTACATTGAGGGGCTGATGTTTGTGGTTTTGTTGTTTTGTTCTTCATGTTACTCATGATCTATTGATATTAATTAACCTAAATACATATGGAAATATTCTTTCATTACCTAAGCTTATATAGTTCCTGGTGCAGATGTGCAAAAATGGTGCCTTACCGCATGTTCTTACTCATAGGTGGGAACTGAACAATGAGATCACTTGGACTCGGGAAGGGGAACATCACACACTGGGGCCTATCATGGGGAGTGGGGAGGAGGGAGGGATTGCCTTGGGGAGTTATACATGATATAAATGATGAATTGATGGGTGCTGACGAGTTGATGGGTGCAGCACACCAACATGGCATAAGTATACATATGTAACAAACCTGCACGTTATGCACATGTACCCTAGAACTTAAAGTATAATAAAAAAAAAAAAATGGTGCTTTAGTAATTGCTAAGTCACTATCTTGCTTTTCTCTTTACTGTGATTCTGAGTGTTTCTTACATGGAACTATAGCTTCCTCTTATCAACAAATAAACAGGAAATAGAAATTACGTAAATAAGTGATTACCATTACCTACTTCACTGACTTGACAAATAGGCATTTGGTCTACTTTAATTAATATTTTTCAAAATGTTAAGGTGCCTGTTGCTGTTACTTCATTTTGCAGGTGGCATTGGAAGTGTCTGTGATAGTACTCAAGTGGGCACTTTTTGTTGAAATTTACCATTGAGACCCTAGTAACACTGAAATTTGTGTTGACTTTCTGTAGGTGTTTTCACAGTCCTGTGTTTGGTATGGAGAGTGTGGAATTGCATATGGGGACAAGAGGTACAATTGTGAATATTTTGGCCCACCAAAACCATTGCCAAAGGATGGATATGACTTAGTGCAGGTAAGATCATTATCTTAGGTATTGGGAACACAAAATGCTGATCACAAGATTCTCTGTAATTAATTCTTCCTTAAATGTTATTGCAGGATGGAGGTAGAGGCGAGACTAATAGGCTTAAGTCTTACCCCAAACTCTGAAACTCTAACCTGTAGCATACGGTGGCAGAGAACGAGCACCGTAACTCCAAAGGCTTAATTTTTCAGGGGATGACTTTATACCTCTTACAAAGTTTCCCAATAGCAGGTTACTATTTAGAGCCTGTCCTTGGTACTTCATACGTTGCCCTTGCAGCATCTTCACAAAATATTAGAAGTTAGCTGTTTTTGATTCCTAGATTTCAGGACTCGAATGGACTCTGTTGCTAAGTGGCTTTGACATCCTTGTTCCCTGTTCATCTTAGTGTTTTCTCTGTGTTCCACTGAGAGCCTGTGAATTTTGGCTGCTACCAGGATTCTGATTTCTGTTCTTTTTTTTTTTTTTTTTTTTACCATGCTGTGATACACAGGGATATTAGAACTAGAAAAATCATGTGAAAAGCCTGGTTTTAGAGGCTTAAAGTAATCAAAAGTCAAGTTGACATGATAACAGAGCTCCTAGGCTCACTTGTTCATTTCTTTTCTGTTTTTGAGACAGAAGGAGCCTTGCTCTTTTGTCCTGGCTGGAGACTAGAGTGCATTGGTGCAATCACGGCTCACCATAGCCTTGACCTCCTGCGCTCAAGCAATCTCTCACCTCAGGGTCCCAAGTAGCTGGGACTACAGGCACGTGCCACAACCCCTGGCTAATTTTTAAAAATTTTTTTGTGGTGATGGGATTTTACCATGTTGCCTAGGCTGGTCTTGAACTCCTAGGCTCAAGCAATCCTTCCTCCTCAGCCTTCCTAAGTGCTGGGATTACAGGCATGAGCCACAGCATCTGTCCTCACTTGCTGCTTTCATCATAATTATTAAAGGTTTCAACTTCCCCTGAAACAACTAATAGAAATAGTAAGTAGCACTCTGGTTGAATTGAATCAAACAAACAAAAAACCCTAAGAAGACATAAAATGATTGTCCGGAGAGGAGAGAAAGCTTCCAAATAAAAAGAAAATTAGAAACATCTCTACTACCTCTACTTGTGAATAAGTAGTCAATGTGTAGCCTTTTAAAATATTTCTATAAGAACTTTGCAAATACAGGATGTGTCTTACCCTTTTGTACTTCAAAAGGATTACGTGAAGGAATGTTGACCTTATTTTAACTACTGCCTACTCCTGTGCCTGTGCTCTTTCACCTGAAAGGAACTCTGTCCGGGATTCTTCTTTGGCAATGTCAGTCTCTGTTGTGATGTTCAGCAGCTTCAGACACTAAAAGACAATTTGCAGCTGCCTCTACAGTTTCTGTCCAGGTAGGTTCTGCTGGGGAAACAGAACAACTGGGCTGTAGATACTTGTGAACTGGTGATACTCAACTTTCCATTTATTCTTTGTTTGTTTGTTTACATATTTGTATTTATAATGTCTGTTATATGAATATATTATACATTTATACATGTATGTATACATTTAAAATAGGTGGATATATATTTAAATGTATATTTATATAAAAATACATATATGTATAATGTGTATGCACACGTGTGTGTATAATAGAGACAGAGTCTCACTGTGCTGCCCAGGCTAGAGTGCAGTGGTTTGTGGTGTGATCACAGCTCACTGCAGCTTAAACCTCCTAGGCTCCAGTGATTGTTCTGCCTTAGCCTCCTGTGTAGCTAGGACTACAGGCATGCACTACCCTGTCCAGCTAATTTTTTAAATATTTTTCTTTATTAATTTTTTTTTTTCTTGAGACAGACACTTGCTCTGTCACCGAGGCTGGAGTACAGTGGCATGCTCTCAGCTTGCTGCAACCTCCTCCTCCCGGGTTCAAGTGATTCTCCTGCCTCAGCCTCCCGAGTAGCTGGGACTACAGGCACATGCCACTACACCCAGCTAAGTTTTATATTTTTAGTAGAAATATAGAAATATAGAAATAGGCGGGGTTTCACCATGTTGGCCAGGCTGGTCTCAAACTCCTGACCTCAAGTCATCCACCCACCTCAGCCTCCCAGCGTGCTGGGATTACAGGCATGAGCCACTGCACCTAGCCTAATTTTTATTCTTTTTCTAGAGATGAGTGTCTCACTATGTTGGCCAGGCCTGGTCTCAAATGATCCTCCCACCTTAGCCTCCCAGAGTGCTGGATTATAGGTGTGAACCACAGTGGCCAGCCAGTTTTTTTTTTTTTTTTTTGAGACGGAATGCCCAGGCTGGAGTGCAGTGGCCGGATCTCAGCTCACTGCAAGCTCCGCCTCCCGGGTTTACGCCATTCTCCTGCCTCAGCCTCCTGAGTAGCTGGGACTACAGGCGCCGGCCACCTCGCCAGGCTAGTTTTTTTTGTATTTTTTAGTAGAGACGGGGTTTCACCGTGTTAGCCAGGATGGCCTCGATCTCCTGACCTCGTGATCCGCCCGTCTCGGCCTCCCAAAGTGCTGGGATTACAGGCTTGAGCCACCACGCCCTGCCTGTTTTTTTTTTTTAAGTCAGTTTTTGTTTTGTTTTATTTTAAGAAAGCACTCTTACAATTTGTCAGAAATAAAGAGAAAAACAATAATTATCAGACTTCGTTCACTTCCCAGTTGCTTTCAGAGTTGATGCTTGGTTTCCTCTGTGATGTTCTCACTCTGCAGGATGTCTGCACTGCGGCCAGGCTCCTTTCAAACTTGAGCTGTGCACTGTGGGGAAGAGAGGTTCCTAGGGGTCCTGCTCAGGTGCCTGGCCTGAGGCTCCCATCATGCAGTCCTTCCTCTCCCCCCATGCCTTGCTTTGTACATCATTCTTGTCTCTCCCTCTGGTGAAGGGATGTGATAGAGTCAGGGCCTCCGTAGAACTGGCCTTGGGGAACTGTTAACAAGCTTGTTCTGGTGTAGCTGGCTGGTTTTGTCAAACTTAGTTTTCTATCTGATGGGTTGGCTATGGCCCTGAGCAGTGAAAAAGGGCTTGGTAATAGATGTTCTTCTCTAGGCCTAGCCAGCAATTCTCAAATATGCAAAAGAGCAAGCTGGTGGTGGTCTTTAGAACAGCAGATTGTGGTATCTTTCTAAATTTTTCAGACTTCAGCACACTGGTAAAGATGTTTGGGAAGCAAATATTAAAAAGGGAAAATGCCTCTCTGTGCAAATATCACTGCAGGTGGTGATAGGGCACAGGTTGGCTTCCAGTGAAGAAGTTCTGCTTCTTACCAAAAGTTGACAATAGAGAATGGAAAACCACCACTAAATTGTTTTTTCAGAACAACAAAAGTTGAGACTATAGTTGGGCCAGCATATCCTATGAAAGGCTTGTGGACATTGATGGAACCAAATTGGAGCCTTGTACAGTCAGTCAAAACACATTTATTTAGGATCCACCCTAGGTGAGACATTATGGACATAGGGACATAAACATAAAAAGATAGCCAACCTTTCTCCATATTATGAGAGGCACCAAAGCTTTATTTATAATAACAATGGGAGAAACAACCTGATATTTGGAAAAATATACAGCTGTCAAAATTAGTGATTGTGGGCATTAAATGTGGTAACATGGAAAAAGTTTGAAAACTGTGTACCCCGAGAGTGATTCCTATTAGAATAATGTAATTGTGGTTTCTGGCTTTGTTGCAGTAAAGTAGTGGGGCTCCTGAAAGAAAGAGAGTCTGTGCTTCCCTATCTCCTTCAGTAAAACAGAGGCTCTTGAAGGCCAGGATACACTTTTTTCATTCTTTGTCTTACATGGTCACTGGGACTGGATCAGAGTGTAAAGTAATCTTGATTGCAAGAATGCAAGTCTAATGAAACAACAGCTTTTGCAAGTAACAGTGGACCAAAGGGAAAAGAGAGCTCAGGCAGCTTACGGTTCTTGTGCAGTTGTGTGCTCCTGAAGCACATGCAACCAGAGAACAACATTGCTGTTCTCAGTCTTTACAAACCATGGGGATTTCTCCTTGTGTTTCAGGAGGGCCTCGTGATTTTCTGGAGCTTGAAAGAAAACCTTCAATAGGTTGTAAGATTAAGATTCTCATGATAATTCTCATTATTTTCTTTTCTTTTCTTTTCTTCTTAATCAAAACTGTCAGCTGGTGCGGTGGCTCATGTCGATAATCCCAGCACTTTGGGAGGCCAAGGCAGGAGGGTTGCTTGAGTTTAGGAGTTTGAGACCATCCTGGGCAACACAGTGAGACCCACATCTCCACAAAAAAATTTTAAAAATTAGCCAGGTGTGGTGGCGTACACCTGTAGTCCTAGCTACTTGGGAGGCTGAGGTGGGAGGATTGCTTGAGCCTGGGAGCTCAAGGTTACAGTGAGCTGTGATCACGCCACTGCACTCAGCCTGGGTGACAAAGCAAGACCCTTTCTCAAAAAATAATAATAATAATAATAATTCCTGATGCTCCAAAGTCCCTTTACTCTAGGTCAGAGAATGTATGTCTCTAAATTATAAAGTACAGAATTCAGAGAAGCATCTCTCTCTTTTTGAAATTATAATTGGACACAATAAATGCAGAAAGTAATTAGGGCATTTTTTAAAGGTGTGTCTTTATTTTAACATGAGGTTTTAAGTTTAGTATTGCTGATTTTTAGTATGTTCTCTTGGTAATTTGTCACTTTACAGTAAGTTTAAAATATTCTTTGTCTATTTAAAATCGTTCTCGCTGGCCCTATTACGTGTGAGATCATGCAGAATATAATTGACTTTCCCTTTAGATGTCCATCCTGTTTTTATAACCTACTGAACCTGTTTTGTGAGCTGACATGTAGCCCTCGGCAGAGTCAGTTTTTGAATGTTACAGCAACTGAAGATTATGTTGATCCTGTTACAAACCAGACGAAAACAAATGTGAAAGAGTTGCAGTACTTTGTCGGACAGAGTTTTGCCAATGGTAAGTAAACTTTTAATTATTCCTCTTTTACAGCTGGCATCAGGACAGCAGAGCAAATTGTTCCTTTTAGTTGTCCTGTCAACTCTGTGGAAAATCACAATTTTCAGTTCCATTGGCCAGGAAATAAAGTTGTTGCTTTGCTTGCATCCTAGGACTTGAACTACAACGACTTTAACAATCTCCTTAAAGCGCTTGCTTTAACTCCCCCTAACTTTAACTTCCCACATGGAAAATTTTAGTATGTGCAAGTTTGCATCCATACACTTCAGTAACCATTGGATCTTTGATTCCAACAGACGTGAGTTGTGTAATGTCATAAATTACTGCAAGACTGAGAAGATAGAACTATTAATAGTTGGCAGAGAAGAGGTCATGACTCGGAAGAATCAGATCACCATAAAGGAAAGTCAGCAGGTCTAACAGATAGCAGAAATGATCCTCCAGCATTGACCAACATACAACATTTAATTATAATGACAGTTAAAAAGATAACAAAAAATTCCTTAGAAAAAAGGTCTCATTCACAAAAGCAGCAAAAAATAAGGCACTTAGGAATCCAAAAGATGTGACATACAAGGCAACCTGACTGAATGGAGAGAGGTCATTTTGTCCGGAAACAGAACCCTGCATGTATGGAAAATGGATATGTAACACGTGTCATTACAAATCATTGAGAGAAAAGGTGGACTAGTTGATAAATGGGATGAGAAAATACATTATATTTATCTAATTTTAATTTTTACAGATAAAAAATCAATTATATAGATTAAAAATCCCAATTGGAAAGTTTTAGAAGTAAATATAGAATATCTTTATGACTTTAAGATAAAGGAAAGATTTCTAGACAGGAGAGGAAAAGCAGAAACCATAAGGAAAATATTTATGAATATAAACAACTGTTATCTGGAGCAGTCAACGAAATGCAAATTTAAACAGTAAACTACAATTTCACACCTTATCAGCTTGGCACAAATTAAAAAGCTGGTCAATTTCAACTATGGATGAAAATGTGAAGCAATACGAATACTAATATACTCCACCACTTATAACCATAATTTGGTATAATTGTTTGAAAACTATTTGGAAAACAACTGTGATACGTAGTAAAGTTGAAGATAACTCTCCTCCCAGAAATTGCACGTGTAGATGCCTGCCTTAGAGAAACTCTAAATGCATATAAACCTGGAGACCCACATAAAAACACCCACTGTAACATTATTGTGATTGTGAAAAATTGAAGACCTCAAGAGAATGAGAAGACATGACACAGACTGGAAGAAAGTATTTGCAAAAGACATATATTAGTAAGGACTATTATTCAAAATATACAAATAACTTCTAAAACTCAACAAGAAGAAAGCAGACAGCCCAACTGAAAGATGGACAAAACAACCTGAACAGATACCTCACCAAAGAAGGCATACACGTGGTAAATAAGTACATGAGAAGAGATGCTCAACATTATGTCATTAGAGAATTACAAATTAAAACAACCAGATACCACTACACATCTATTAGAATGGCCAAAATTCAAAACACTTGCAACACCAAATGCTGTCAGTGAACTCTCATTCATTGATGGTGGGAGTACAAAATGGTACAGCCACCTTGGAAGATAGTTTAGCAGTTTCTTACAAAACTAATGATACTCCTTGGTATTTACTCAAATGAGTTAAAATATGCCTACCCCAAAACCTGCACATGGATGTTTATAGCAACTTTGTCCATAAGTGCCAAAACTTGGAAGCCACCAAGATTTCCCTCAGTAGGTGAATGGGTAAATAAACTGCCACATCCACACAATGGAATATTATTCAGTGCTAAAAAGCCATGAAAATTCAGTGCTATCAAGCTATGAAAGTACATGGACAAACCTTAAATCCTATTACTAAGGAAAGCCAATCTGAAAAGGCTACTTACTGTATGACGTTCTAGAAAAGGCAAAACCATGGAGACAGTAAAAAGTCAGTGATTGCCATGGGTTAGGAAAGAGGAAGGCGTGAGTAGAGCACAGAAGATTTTTAGATGGTGAAAATACTCTGTATGATACTATAATGGTGGTTACATGTTTATATGACATTTTAAAACAAAAGTACTACCTACTTAAAACATACAAGTACACAACATGCATGGGAAAGATAAACATCAAATTCAGGATTGTTTTACCTTAGGGAAGGGACTACTGTCAGGGAGGGGCAATTGGGGAGCTTCAACTGAATCTATAGAGTGTATGTATGTGTTGAAGTATTTATTTTTTTGAAGAGACGGGCCTCACTGTGTTGCTGAGGCTGATCTTGAACTCCTAGCCTTAAGTGATCCTCCCACCTCGGCCTCCCAAAGTGTTGGGACTGTAGGTGTGAGCCACCACACCTGGTCTATAGTGCATTATTATTTGTATTTATTTTTTAAATTATGCCATAGCCAGTTGTTCTGAATAGTGCGTTATTATAAAACAGAGTCAAGGTTTCATGCTGTCACCTAGGCTGGAATACAGTGACGCAATTGTGGCTCACTGCAGCCTCAACCTCCTAGGTTCAAGCAGTCCTCCCGAGTAGTTGGAACCACAGGCATATGCTACCACACCTGGCTAATTAAAAAAAATTTTTTTTGTAGAGATAGGGTCTTGCTTTTTTGCCCAGGCTGGCCTCAAACTCTTGGCCTCAAGCGATCCTCCCACTCAGCCTCCCAAAATGCTGGAATTACAGGTGTGAGTCACTGCACCTGGCCAAGTCCATTTTTTTTTTTAATGTTGAGGCAAATGTTGTAAAATGATAAGATTGATAATTAACTGGGTAATGAGGAAATGAGAACTGTAGTATTCTCCGTGTTTTTTTGTATGCTTGAAATATAAAATAAAACCTGAAAACCAAATGGTGAGCTGGAAGATATGAGGGAATTACCCAGAAAACAGCATAGAGATAGATCTATAAATCATTAAAGAAATGACATATAGGATAACATGAGAAGCTCCGGAGAGTTGGGGAGAGACAATCAAAGGGATAATGAGGATTTTCCAGAATGGATAAGGGATGAACCCTGAGACTTTGAGAAAATTCAGTATACAAAAATCAGTACAAGTGTACAGAAATACTGCAGTGGACAATCTCAAAGTGAAAATAAAACAATTCCATTTACTATAGTATGGGAAATACTTAGTAGTAACTGTAACAGAAGGCAAAACACTTTAAAACTAAAGAACAGCCGGATGCGGTGGCTCACACCTGTAATCCCAGCACTTTGGAAGGCTGAGGTGGGCAGATCACAAGGTCGAGAGATTGAGACCATCCTGGCCAACATGGTGAAACCCCATCTCTACTAAAATACAAAAATTAGCTGGGCATGGTGATGCTCGCTTGTAATCCCAGCTACTTGGGAGGCTGAGGCATGAGAATCACTTGAACCTGGGAGGCGGTGATTGCAGGAGCCAAAATCATGCCACTGCACTCCAGCCTGGCTGACAGAGTGAGACTCCATCTCAAAAAAAAAAAAAAAAACCACTAAAACTAAAGAACATTATTCAGAGAAATTAAAGAGGATCTAAATAAATGGAAAACATTCCATGTTTATCAATCAAAAGACTTAATATTGTTTAGATATCAGTATTCTCCAAGTTGTTTTGAGATTCAGGGCAATCTCTGTTGTAATCCCAACTGACTTCTTTGATTGTCAAGCTGATTCTGAAATTCACATAGTAGTTTGAGGGACTTAGAATAGTAAAACAACCTTGAAAAAAATAGGAAGACTCACGCTTCTCAATTTCAAAACTAAGCAATGGAAATCAAGACAGTGTGGTACTGGAATAAAGATAGACATGTAGATCAATATAACTGAGAATAAATAATATATCTATGATCAACTGATTTTTGACAAGGGTGCCAGGGCCATTCAATGACAAAAGAATACTCTTCATCAAATGGTGCTGCAATAACTGGATACACACATTCAAAAAAATAAATAATAATGAAATTGGGCCCTACCTCACACCATATGTTAAAGAAATTAACTCAAAGTGGATCAAAGACCTAAATGTAAGAGCTAAAAACTATAAAACAGAGTAAAACATAGGGATTAATTTGCATGGCCTCATATTTGGCACTTGATTCTTAAATATGACACCAAAAACAAGAGCAACAACAAAAAAAAGATTAATTGGACTTCATTAAAATAAAAAAGTTTGTATTTCATAGGATGCCGTCAAGAAAAGACAAGAAGGCCAGGCACAGTGACTCACACCTATTATCCCAGCATTTTGGGAGGCTGAGGCAGGAGGATTGCTTGAGCCTGCGAGTTCAAGACCAGCCTGGGTGACAAAGTGAGACCCTGTGTCTACAAAAAATAATTAGCCAGGCATGGTGGCATGTGCCTGTGGTCCCAGCCACATGGGTATCTGAGGCAGGAAGATTGCTTGAGCCCGAGGAGGCTGCACTAAGTACCTCGCACTCCAGCCTGGGTGACAGAGTGAGACCCTGAGTCAAAAAACCAAAAGGACAAGAAAATGTTTGCAAATTATGTATTTGGTAAAGGGACTTGTATCTAGAATACATAAATAACTCTTGGCCGGGTGCAGTGGCTCATGCCTGTAATCCCAGCACTTTGGGAGGCCGAGGCAGGCGGATCACCTGAGGTCAGGAGTTCAAGACCAGCCTGGCCAACATGGTGAAACCCTGTCTCTACTAAAATAGAAAAATTAGCCAGGCATGGTGGTATGCGCCTGTAATCCCAGCTACTCAGGAGGCTGATGCAGGAGAATTGCATCAGCCTGGGAAGTGGAGGTTGCAGTGAGCTGAGATCACGCCATTGCACTCCAGCTTGGGTGACAGAGCTAGACTTCATCTCAAAAAACAAAAAAAAACTCTTACTACCCAATGATGAATAGATAAATAACCCAATTTAAAATGGCAAAAGATCTGAATAGAGCAGACGTTTCTTCAGGGAAGATATACAAATGGCCAACAAGCACATGAGAGATGTTCAACACTATGAGTCATCAGGGAAATACGAATCAAAACCACAATGAGATACCACTTCACACCCACCAGGATGGCTAGAATCAAAGTCAGATAACAAGAAGTGTTGACCAGGCTGTGGAGAAATAGGAACCTTTATTAAAAAGAAATCCAAAAACCAAAAACATTAGCTGGACACAGTGGCTCATGCCTATAATCTAGCACTTTGGAAGGCCAAGGCAGGTGGATCACCTGAGGTCAGGAGTTTGAGACCAGCCTGGGCAACATGGTGAAACCCTATCTCTACAAAAACTTAGCTGAGTATGGTGGTGCACATCTATAGTCCCAGCTACTTGAGAGGCTGAGGTGGGAGGATCACTTGAGCCTGAGGGGCGGAGGTTGCCAGTGAGCTGAGATAACACCACTGCACTCCAATCTGTGTGACAGAGTGAGACCCCATCTCAAAAAGAAAAAGCATTGCTGGTGATGATGTAAAGTGGTATAGCCACTGTGGAAAACAGTTGGGCAGTTCCTGAAACAAACACAGAATTACCATATGATGTGTCAGTTCCACTCACAAGATGAATGAAAACATAGGTCAACACAGAAACTTATACACAAATGCTTCTAGCAGCATTACTGATAATAGCCAAAATGTGGAAACAACTCAGATATTTATCAGCTGATATAGGTATAAACAAAACATATATCTATACAATGAAATGTATTTTGGCCATAAAAAGAAATGAAGTATTGATACATGCCACAGTATGCATGAACCTTGAGATCATTATGCTAAATGAAAGAAGCCGGTCATAAAAGACCACATATTATATGATTGGATTTACGTGAAATGTCTGAAATAGTCAAATAAATAGAGACAGTTCAGTGGTCGCTTAGGGCTTAGAGAGGTGGGGAGGTAGTTGAGCATAGCTAGAATACAGGATTTCTTTTGAGGTGATGAAAATGTTCTAAAATTGACTATGGTTATGGTTGCATATATCTATGAATACGCTAAACTCCATTAAATTATATAGTTTAAGGGGGTAAATTGTAAATTGCATGTAATTATATTGTAAATTATATTGCGCCACCACACCTGGCTAAATTTTTTTTTTTTTTAATTTTTTGTAGAGACGGGGTTTTGCCATATTGCCCAGGCTGGTCTGGACCTCCTGAACTCAGGCAGTCCACCCACCAGGGCCTCCCAAATTACTGGGATTACAGGTGTGCATGACCACCCCCAGCCCAAAGACAAATATCTTAAAAGCAAATAGAGACAAGACACAAATCACCTTAAGACAATGATAATTGGAGATTTTCTTACCAGCCGTGATAGAGCACAGAAGGCAATGGAATAATCTATTGAGAATTCTGAGGGAGATGACTGTCACCCTAGTTAACCTGTCTTTCCAGAGCAAGGGTAAAACAAAATGAATGTGTAAGCATCTCCTTGAAGATTAGGGAAAGAAGATCCTGGGAAGTTTCTAGCAAGCAGGGATGGGTAAATGAGAATCGACAGACCCATTCCAGCTATTTTCTTAGGTGTAAAACACTGATACTATCCTTATATGATGTGTTGTCTTTATGTATAATAAAATGTAATCCAAAAAGATAACAGTATTAGGTTTTTGGGGGTTTTTTAATTTATTTTTTTGAGATGGAGTCTTGCTCTGTCGCCCAGGGCCCAGGCTGGAGTGCAGTGGCGCGATTTCAGCTCACTCCAAGCTCCGCCTCCCGGGTTCATGCCAGCCTCCCGAGTAGCTGGGACTACAGGCGCCCGCCACCACACCTGCTAATTTTTTTGTATTTTTAGTAGAGATGGGGTTTCACTGTGTTAGCCAGGATGGTCTCGATCTCCTGACCACGTGATCCGCCCACCTCGGCTTCCCAAAGTGCTGGGATTACGGGCATGAGCCCCTGCACCCGGCCAACAGTATTAGGTTTATTGACATATGACCTCTGCCCTGAAACCAGTTTTCCAAGTAAGTTCCATAATTCTCTGGCTGTGTAGCTTCCTGCGGCAGAGGTTTTCTGGAGTCAGCTTCGTTAACTGAAGAAGTACTAAGACTCTTAGCTGCGTCTTCCTGGGCCTTGGTATGCTCTTCTATACAGTGGGGATACAACTCCAAGCTGTTGTGTGCCTTTCCCTTTCCTGTTTTTACTTTTAAGTTACTCGGAATCGGGCCTCCATATTATTAGCAGGGTGATAAGCCAATTTAAAGGGAATCTCTGTTCGTGCCCTTAGTGTTTGCTGTCCAGCGTTCCAGCATGGTGCGTATGAAGTTCGTGTTTCCCTTCAAGAGGCCTTTGTAAGATCTTTCCTCGTGAATTACAGCAAGCATCTTTTCTCCTTTTTCCTTTGGTTTCCTCTTCTAGCAATGTACAATGCCTGCCGGGACGTGGAGGCCCCCTCAAGTAATGACAAGGCCCTGGGACTCCTGTGTGGGAAGGACACTGATGCCTGTAATGCCACCAACTGGATTGAATACATGTTCAATAAGGACAACGGACAGGCACCTTTTACCATCACTCCTGTGTTTTCAGGTAGAGATAAAGATTCCAAGTTTGGTGTGTTTATGATATTGTTTTAAAGCCAAGGAACTGGCTGGGCACAGTGGCTCACCAGTGCTTGGGGAGACTGAGGCAAGAGAATTGCTTAAGACCAGGAGTTCCAGACCTAGCCTGGGCAATGTAGTGAGGCCCCATCTCTACAGAAGAATTAAACATTAGCCAGGTGTGGTGGCATGCACCTGTAGTCCCAGATACTTGGGAGGCTGAGGCAGGATTGCTTGGGTCCAGGAATTCAAGGCTGCAGTGAGTTGTGATCATCCCATTGTACTCCAGCCTTGGTGAGGGCAAAGCCCTATCTCTCCATGAATGGATGAATGAATCTCAGTTGAGGAATCATAATCTGCAATAGGAAGATAAACGCATTCAGGTAACTAGTTCATAGTTTCTCCCAGTAAGAAAGGTAACTGGTACATTTATCCTGCTCTGGCTAATTTAGTGGGTGCTGGGAGTGGGAGTGGAGGAGGAAATGAATTGCCTTCAGGCATTGCTGTGGTAATTGAAAGAATAAGCAGTTAAAAAGGGAGTGGGAGGCAGCTTTTCCAGAGCTCTGCTGTAGTATTAGCTTCTGAGAATGGAGATAGGACATGACTGAGGATTACCTTGGTATGTGGTGCACTTGGAGGATTGCTCTATCAGTGACAAACCCCTATGCACAAGTTCATTGAGGCAACTTAAAATTCCACAGGACGAAGCAGCAAAACATAATTGAATTAAACTAAAACCTCCAATTCTTTTTATTCTTTCAGTTGTTTTATGTATTTCAGTGGGCTTTTCGTTGGGTTTAAGTATAATACAAAATTTTGGATGTTTTTAAGTGAGATTTGTACTCAACACAATTCCTTCCTGTAGATTTTCCAGTCCATGGGATGGAGCCCATGAATAATGCTACCAAAGGCTGTGATGAGTCTGTGGATGAGGTCACAGCACCGTGTAGCTGCCAAGACTGCTCTATTGTCTGTGGCCCCAAGCCCCAGCCCCCGCCTCCTCCTGCTCCCTGGACAATCCTCGGCTTGGACGCCATGTATGTCATCATGTGGATCACCTACATGGCATTTTTGCTTGTGTTTTTTGGAGCATTTTTTGCAGTGTGGTGCTACAGGTAAGCAGTTTTGTTTATCATCCAGGGCAAGAAGAACAAAATTGCCCACTGGCACTTTGAGTTTTCACTTGTCAGACCTTGGTTACTTAGGACAAGAATCAAATACCTACATGAATACCACTGCGTGGATTACTGTGTTCTACAGCTATCATATAGTAAACCATCAAAGTCCTGTTTAACACTGCAACAGCAGAAGTGAATTTTACTGATTTATTCAAAATGATGTGTGATTTAAAGCACCGTGCATTAGCCACTCATTCTTTTTTTTTTTTTGGACACTGAGTCTCACTCTTGTCACCCAGGCTGAAGTGCAATGGCGCGATCTCAGCTCACTGCAACCACCACCTCCCAGGTTCAAGCGATTCTTCTGCCTCAGCCTCCTGAGATAGCTGGGATTATAGGCACCCACCACCATGCCTGGCTAATTTTTGTATTTTTAGTAGAGACTGGGTTTCACCATGTTGGCCAGGCTGATCTCCAACTCCTGACCTCAGGTGATCTGCCCGCCTTGGCCTCCCAAAGTGATGGGATTACAGGCATGAGCCTCTGCACCCAGCCAGCCACTCATTCTTTAGAAAGTCAGAGTAAAGGCTGGGCGCGGGGCCTCATGCCTGTAATCCCAGCATTTTAGGAGGCCGAGGCAGGAGGATCACGAGGTCAGGAGTCCATTGCACTCCAGCCCTGGTGACAGTGCAAGACTCTGTCTCAAAAAAAAAAAAAAAAAAGATGTCAGAGTCAAATGAGGGAAATCAGATTCAAATCTAATTAAATGCAGTACTATAGTCCTTTTAGATATTTGCATCTTAATTTAGGACAGTACTTTTTTTTACTTTTTATTTTGAAATAATTTTAGACTTAACCAAAAAGTTGCGAAAATGGTAGAATTTGTGTGTATCCTTTACCTAGTTTCCCCGATGATACAACTTACATAATTCCTAGTTCAATGATCAAAACCATGAACATGCCATTATTATTACATTATTATTAGCTAAACCACAGATCTTAATCCAATTTCACCAGCTTTTCCTCCAATTCCCTTTCCTGTTTCAGGGTCCCGTATTACATTTTTGTGTTTTATGAGTCCCCTCAATCTGTGACAGAAAGTTCCTCAGTCTTTCCTTTTCTGGCCTTGACACTCTTGTTGATACTGGTCAGGTATTTTGTAGCATGTCCTTCCGTTTGGCTTTATCTGGTATTTTCTCATGATGAGATTGAAATGAGGTGTTTTGACAAGTACATCACAGAAGTCACGTCATGTCTTTCTCGGTGCATCATGTCGGGGTCGCTGATGTTGATGTGTCTCTTTCCTGGTGATGTTAACCTTGAACACTTGCTCAAGGTGATATCTGCTGGATATCTCCATTGTGAAGTGACTGCTTTTCCCTTTGTAATTGATAAATATCTTGGAGGAAGATGCTTTGAGACTATGCTAATATGTTGTTCCTCCTCAAACTGTCAACCCCTGATTTTAGCATTCCTTGTTGGGTCTTGTCTGCAACAATTATAACTAAGGTGTTTACCTAATAGTGATATTTTTTCTCTTTCCTTCTCTTCCTCTGCATTTACTAACTGGACTTCTGTACAGAAAGCTATCCCTCTCCCTCATTTTATTTACTCAATTATTTACATCATGGACTTTTAATTTTGTTGGTTGTATCCAACTCTGTCATTTATCTTGTTACTCAAAGTTTTCCAGTTTGGGCCATTGGGAGTGCCTTCTGGCTGACTTCTGTGTTCTTCTTCTTGAGAAGGAGTGTCGCTCTCACCCAGGCTTTGGAATTAATAGAGCTGGCTTTTTTTTTTTTTTTTTTTTTTTTTTTGAGACGGAGTCTCGCTCTGTCACCCAGGCTGGAGTGCAGTGGCCGGATCTCAGCTCACTGCAAGCTCCGCCTCCCAGGTTCACGCCATTCTCCTGCCTCAGCCTCCCTAGTAGCTGGGACTACAGGCGCCCGCCACCTCGCTCGGCTAGTTTTTTGTATTTTTAGTAGAGACGGGGTTTCACCGTGTTAGCCAGGATGGTCTCGATCTCCTGACCTCGTGATCTGCCCGCCTCGGCCTCCCAAAGTGCTGGGATTACAGGCGTGAGCCACTGCGCCCGGCCTTCTGTGTTCTTCTTACATACACCTCCCATCCCCAGCTTTATCTTATATTTTCCCTGTCCCTGCCTTGCAAGGAGCTCTGGTTCCTTTAGTTCGAGAGTGGTATGTAGAAACGAAGATCTGGGCACTAGGTGTGCTCATTGCTACTGGAAAGGGTAGCGTGGTTTTTGTTTGTTTGTTTGTTTTATTGGGATGGAGTCTTTGTCACCAGGCTGGAATGCAGTGGCGCCATCTCAGCTCACTGCTACCACCGCCTCCCAGGTTCAAGCAGTTCTCCTGCCTCAGCCTCCCAAGGCACACACCACCACACCCAGCTAACTTTTTTGTATTTTTAGTAGAGACAGGGCTTCACCTTGTTGGCCAGATTGGTCTCGATCTCTTGACCTCGTGATCCACCCACCTCGGCCTCCCAAAGTGCTGGGATTACAGGCGTGAGCCGCTGCGCCCGGCCCAGTAGCGTGTTCTTAAAAGACCTAAAAGTTTTAAATAAAATGAGGGCCACAAGGTGAAATTATCCTTTATTAACTGTTCTTTTAATATCTTCTTAAATTTTCTCCTGAGACTGGTGAGCAGAGGCACCCAGAGCAAGGGAACTTAGGGGAAAGAAGGCAGTAATTAGGGAGGAGGAGGCCAGGAGGAGGAAGAAAGCATTTCATGGGATTACAGGAATGTCCCAACAACAGCCTCATTGTGATGAAGTCCACTGATACTATTTCCTCTCTTCTGTTTTTCAGAAAACGGTATTTTGTCTCCGAGTATACTCCTATTGATAGCAATATAGCTTTTTCTGTTAATGCAAGTGACAAAGGTAGGCATATTTGTCCATGAATGAAAGGGTTCAGATGATGCTGTCTGTCATGAGAGTATCCGTTTGCTCAGCAGGGTTGCGGCAGTGGGTGAGGCGGAGTGCTAGTGCCGAGGACACGGCTGCGACCAAGGCAGATGTAGTCCTTGCCTTTGTGGCCCTACCATCTAGTCAGGGTGGCACAGCAGAACCGAGTGATTAATCATAGCTGGGGAGGCGCGAAAGCAGCAGGACAAGAGTGGGAATAGCAGGGCAGGGTTGAACCTCACCCTTCAGAGGCTCCTGTGTCAGTGTCTCTTCTGTGGGGTGGGAACAGCACCCATTGAGGGCAGCCAACAAAGGTGGCTTTGCTGAGCAGATAGATAGCTGAGGGCAGGGGTCTCATAAGTGTCCCCAGGGGAGCTTGATTCCTGCCATGAGACAGCAGCTAATGCTTTCCCTGTTCCGACTTTCAGGAATGGCTTGGCTCTTAACCTCCACCCTCCCTTCCTCTCCCGCTCTTCCAGGAGAGGCGTCCTGCTGCGACCCTGTCAGTGCAGCATTTGAGGGCTGCTTGAGGCGGCTGTTCACACGCTGGGGGTCTTTCTGCATCCGAAACCCTGGCTGTGTCATTTTCTTCTCGCTGGTCTTCATTGCTGTGTGTTCGTCGGGCCTGGTGTTTGTCCGGGTCACAACCAATCCAGTTGACCTCTGGTCAGCCCCCAGCAGCCAGGCTCGCCGGGAGAAAGAGTACTTTGACCAGCACTTTGGGCCTTTCTTCCGGACGGAGCAGCTCATCATCCGGGCCCCTCTCACTGACAAACACATTTACCAGCCGTACCCTTCGGGAGCTGATGTACCCTTTGGACCTCCGCTTGACATACAGATATTGCACCAGGTAACCTGCTGTTTGAAGAAATAAGTCATTCCAGAGGACCTTGTGGTTTGCTAGCTTTTACATGTTGACTACTGCTGGATGGGGATTTGGGGCTGAATGTCATGGTATATCTTGAAAATCTTAGCATATAATGGCAAAGCTGCCTTTAAGTTAGGTTAAAAGAAAGTGAATGATGTAGAACTTAAGGAAATATTTATTGTTGCTCACTTTTGTATTTACTTCAGATAGTAGATCTTGCCTTTTTCTTGAAATTGAGATGAGCAGAGAAAGAAGACTTCAGTGGCATTTGTCTATTGAGGCAGGATGTATTTATTAGGAAGTCACCTTAGGAATTTGCGAATGTTTTCTGGTGGTAACTGAAAGTAATATGCAAGGACCCAGAGGCATGAAGCCCTTACTGCTGTCCTGGGGGCCGAGGAAGGAGCTGCCAGATCACCATCCCGATCCAGCCTGTAAGAATGAACTTATCACTGCCTGAACATGGGCACCCAGCCTGTTTTTGGTGAGAGGTACATTTGGGGCAAGATCCATCCCGTTGCTCCTAGAAAGGCGTGTAAACCTTTCCATTGTCCCTGTCACACTTGCCTTGGAGAACTGTACCTGTGCATAAACTGTACCCGCTTCTTTTTTTGTTTGTTTGTTTGAGATGGAGTCTTGCTCTGTCGCCCAGGCTGGAGTGCAGTGGCCGGATCTCAGCTCACTGCAAGCTCCGCCTCTCGGGTTCACGCCATTCTCCTGCCTCAGCCTCCCAAGTAGCTGGAACTACAGGCACCTGCCACCTTGCCCGGCTAGTTTTTTGTATTTTTTAGTAGATACGGGGTTTCACTGTGTTAGCCAGGATGGTCTCGATCTCCTGACCTCGTGATCTGCATGTCTCGGCCTCCCAAAGTGCTGGGATTACAGGCTTGAGCCACCTCGCCCGGCCCTGCTTCTTTTTTAATGAATGTGTAATCATATGGTTTTTCCTTTAAACATTGCTCATGTCTACAAGAAAATCTGAAATCTTGAAAAGCATTAAAATGGTCCTAAGACTTGGATAGAATCTTTTCTCTACCCGGTGACTGTCTGTTGCTTTTTCCAGCTTGTTGCTGAAGGTGAACAGCATAGTCATTTACCTCCAAGATCATCTTCTATGTTAGGAAATAAGGGGACATATGTAAATGGCTGTAGTGCAGAGCAAGGCAGGAGGTTTTGTGTTATTATTGAGGGGAGGGTCAGGGAGACCAGGAGACCCCTCCACTCTCCCCTCTGGCCTGCTGGCCACCGCTGGAGAAAGGTGGAGGGAGATGGTTGTGTGTCCTATGTTGATAGCTGTTCTGGTCATGGTGTCCCCCCACCCCCTGCCGCCTCTGTGGACGCCTCTAACCGGTTTGCTGTTAGAGTGGGCCTGTGGCCTGACCCGTTTTCTTAATGTATTGCGCCTTAATGCTCTCCTTCGTCTTAGGAAGTATTTTCCCCAAATACTCTTTGTCTTCTGACCCCTCAGGGCAATACTGACTAGTCAAGATCTGAGAGAAATGTGATATGTTTCTGGGTTTGCTTATTTTTGAAATCTTCTTTCAGGTTCTTGACTTACAAATAGCCATCGAAAACATTACTGCCTCTTATAACAATGAGACTGTGACACTTCAAGACATCTGCTTGGCCCCTCTCTCACCATATAACACGAACTGCACCATTATGAGTGTGTTAAATTACTTCCAGAACAGCCATTCCGTGCTGGACCACAAGAAAGGGGACGACTTCTTTGTGTATGCCGATTACCACACGCACTTTCTATACTGCGTACGGTAAGTGGCAAGAGACAGTCATTGGTAGATACCATTCTTGGGTCTGACTTAGGGTATATGGGCATAAGCCTGTTTTATGAGCATAACCCAGAGGTGAGCAAACAGAGCAAGTCCTTGCCCTGTGAAGCTTACATCTTTATTTATTTCTTTTTTCTTTTTTTTTTTTTTTTTTTTTTTAGGACGGAGTCTCGCTCTGTCGCCCAGGCTGGAGTGCAGTGGTCGGATCTCAGCTCACTGCAAGCTCCGCCTCCCAGATTTACGCCATTCCCCTGCCTCAGCCTCCCGAGTGGCTGGGACTACAGGCGCCCGCCACCTCGCCCGGCTAGATTTTTGTATTTTTTTTAGTAGAGACAGGGTTTCACCGGGGTAGCCAGAATGGTCTCGATCTCCTGACCTTGTGATCCGCCCGTCTCGGCCTCCCAAAGTGCTGGGATTACAGGCTTGAGCCACCGCGCCCGGCCTCTTTTTTTTTTTTTTTGAGACAGGGTCTTGCTGTGTCACCCAGGCTGGAGTGCAGTGGCGCAGTCTTGGCTCACTGCAACCTCCCAAAGTGCCTCCGGAGTTCAAGCGATTCTCATACCTCAGCCTCCTGAGTAGTAGCTAGGACTACAGGTGTGTGCCACCACGCCCAGCTAAGTTTTGTATTTTCAGTAGAGATGGGGTTTTGCCATGTTGGCCAGGCTGATCTTGAACGCCTGACTTCAAGTGATCCCCCCCACCTCGGCCTCCCAAAGTGCTGGGATTACAGGCGTGAGCTGCCACACCTAGCCGGAAGCTTACATCTTAATGGAGGGAGACAGATGATGAACACATAACATATGCTATCATGCCAGCTAGAGATTAGTGCTGTGAGGAGAAAATTAAGGCTGGACAGAGTAGGGGTGTACTGCTTCAACATGGAGATGTGCACAAAGGGAGAGGAAAGGAGGACAGCTGGGCACATCACAGGGATGCGCGTTCCCGGCAGAACCAACAGCAAGTGCAGAGCCCCGGCAGGGCGCCCTCGCGGTGCATGATTGAGGAATGCAGCTGCCCCTTACCCTTTACCTCGTGCCTGGGTCGCTAACACAGTGTCCTGTATCACACCTCCCACAAGATTTATAGAATAGCCTTTGATGCCTTTTCTTCTCTCTCAGATATATAGCCCGGTCCCCTGTAGTGCCCCAGCTGTTTGGGAGGCAGCCTGCCTGTGAGGAGTTGGGGCAGGATAGGCCCACAGTTTTAGATTGGAGGGCCCTGCAGCTGCTTCCCTTAGGAGGCGTGTCTAGCTGGGCAGGGGGCGTTTATAATTGGGAATTGTCACTCCAGGACCTGTGCTTGGGTGACCTGTAGGGGAATCTTAAGGCTTCTTCCGGTAGAGGAAGAGCAGCACGATGCCAGATGGGCCTACTCTGCCCGAATGCTCGGGACCTGGCCTAGGGACATTTGTTCAGCCAGTTGAGAAACCACAGGGGCTATTTCTTCAGCATGAGAAAAGAGAAATTATTTCTTGTCGCCTTTAAGGACGCTGCTCAGCCAACTACTTCTCAAGAGCTAAGGACTCTCACTTCTGGTTCTAAAGAACTTTGACCTTAAGTTCTGTTTGTTTGTTACTAGAGTAAGACTTTTTATGTAGTTGGGCTATATTTACTGTTTCAAGAATATCACCACTAACAACACGAGTTATACTCGTGAAAACGCAATAGCTTATGCTCCATACCCTAAACCGGCGTTCTCCACAGGGTAGACGGTACAGGCTACCTGAAAAAAAAAAAAAACATTGATAGTTGGACGACCATTTAATGTTATGTAAATTTTATAGTTTACTCTCAGTTGCACAGCTAAAAGTCAACAAAAATGAGGGGGGCAGAGGTGCGTGAGCCTTGTGCTTCCTCAAAGCGGGCGTGGTTCCCTCCAGTGTGGAAGCAGTGCAGGGAGTGGCAGGCTCCTGGCAGCAGGGACCTGAATTGGTTTGTAGTTAATTAATATGCTTGTGCGCATCCTCATAACCCCAGGCCCGCCTCTAGCGCTGTCCCCTTTCCTCTCCCTCCAGCTTTTCCTGGACTTTTTCACCTGAGGGTCCTGCAGTAATGGCAGGTGGCCTGCCCAGAACCATACGCTGACCTGCTTATTTTCCCCATTTCGTTGAAAGGCAGTGACAGTTACCAGTTACTCAGACTTGAGGCTTTATCCCTGAATACTGTCTTGCCCTCACCTTCCTCATGGGGTTCTTGCGGGTCTGAGCCTCTGGATGGTCTCTCAGATTTCTGCTGTGGATGAAGGGACTCAACTGCTCGCTGCAGGTCACCTGACCTCCCTTATGCCGTCACCCATCTGCTCTGACGGGTGGGTCATATGCAGAAGCTTCTCAGCACCTGGTCAAGTTCTAGCTGATGGTCTGTCTGGAAATGCTGGCTCCCTCTCCACTGGCCCGCTGTCTGTCTGCACTGCACTGCCAGTTGCCCCTCGCCTGGGCCATTGCACTAAGATCTCCACTTACTGTTCCACCTGCTTCCTGTTTCTTTGCCATTTCCAGACCTTCTTCCACTTGACCACACGAGCTAGCTTTGTAAAGCAGCTCATGACATTTCTTTTCCAGAAATCTCTCATTGTTCCCTGGTGCCTCCAGAATAAAAATCCAAACTACTTAACTGGCACTGAGTCCTTTTATTTTGCATTTGTCTGTCCATTACTCTTCCCAGACTGGCCCCCTCCTTCAGGAGCCCCCTTGGTGGGCATCCCGTGCTCTAGGACAGGACATCTTTTCTTTGAATTATTTTCTTTCTTTTTTTTTTTTTTTTTTAAGAGATGGGGTCGCCGGGCGCGGTGGCTCAAGCCTGTAATCCCAGCACTTTGGGAGGCCGAGACGGGCGGATCACGAGGTCAGGAGATCGAGACCACCCTGGCTAACACGGTGAAACCCCGTCTCTACTAAAAATACAAAAAACTAGCTGGGCGAGGTGGTGGCGCCTGTAGTCCCAGCTACTCGGGAGGCTGAGGCAGGAGAATGGCGTGAACCCGGGAGGCGGAGCTTGCAGTGAGCTGAGATCTGGCCACTGCACTCCAGCCTGGGTGACAGAGCGAGACTCCGTCTCAAAAAAAAAAAAAAAAAAAAAAAAAGAGATGGGGTCTTGCTATGTTGTCCAGGCTGGACTCAAACTCCTGGGTTATAGCCATCCTTCTGCCTCAGCTTCCTGAGTAGCTGGGATTAGATGTCCCGCCATACCTGGCATACAGGACTTGTTAAACCACCATCTTGCTCTCATTCCCTCTCACTGTTCTCTCTCCCTCCCTTTTTCCTCCCACAGTTGTAATTGTGAGACACCCTTTTGTCCTTCCTCTTTGGTGAAACCCCCTCATCCTCGGAGGTCTGGGTCTATCCAGTCTCTTCCTCTTGGCTGCAGTTTCGCCTTTTAGTGTTTGCTCCCTTCTCTGTGCCTGCGTAGCATGCACTATGTGCCATTGATGGCACTGGGCTGTATTTGCCTGCCTCTTGCCCAGTGATTCTGAGCTCCCAAAGGTGAGTGCTGAGCTGTATTATTCAACTGAGAAACCGTGGGGCCCATGTTGTCTTTAGAATACAGCCAACCTCATCAAATGTTCATTGTGTAAATGTTTAGGTCTCTGACGCCTTGAGGCCCTTCTAACTGGGAAGTGTTTTCTAAACTTTTTGGCAGGGCTCCTGCCTCTCTGAATGATACAAGTTTGCTCCATGATCCTTGTCTGGGTACGTTCGGTGGACCAGTGTTCCCATGGCTTGTGCTGGGAGGCTATGATGGTAAGTAAGAGCAGCTTTGACTCTTCCTTTTAGGTAAAGTCGTCTCGGTTTTGTCATTAGCGTCAAGTGGTAATTATGAAGATTTCATAAATTGGGCAGTTTTAATTTCCTACCTCTTGAATCCCAAAATAGTATCTCCTTTGGCTTTGGCTTTGGGTTTGGGTTTCATTCCAGATTTAAAAGAAGTGGATTGTGTTAGCCATCTTTTTTTTTTTTTTTTTTTTTTTGAGACGGAGTCTCGCTCTGCCGTCCAGGCTGGAGTGCAGTGGCCGGCTCTCAGCTCCCTGCAAGCTCCGCCTCCCGGGGTCACGCCATTCTCCTGTCTCAGCCTCCCGAGTAGCTGGGACTACAGGCGCCCGCCTCGTCGCCCGGCTAGTTTTTTGTATTTTTTTAGTAGAGACGGGGTTTCACCGTATTAGCCAGGATGGTCTCGATCTCCTGACCTCGTGATCCACCCGTCTCGGCCTCCCAAAGTGCTGGGATTACAGGCTTGAGCCACCGCGCCCGGCCGTGTTAGCCATCTTTAGATCACACATGCCTTTGAGAAGCTGTCGAAGGCTAAGTGCCTTTCCCCAGAGTAATGCAATTGCAAACCTCTGCATTGTTGTTCAGCTTCAAGGAGGTCTTGGGCCCTCGAAGCTCATTTATGGACCCTCTAGGGAGCTCATGGACCTCAGACAAGAACCCCTGTGATGGAGAAAAGCTAGTATGTGAGGTATGTGGAAGAAGAAACAAAGTTGATGGATTTTTTTCCTTCTAAACCGTCAGTTGAGTATTTGGACATCTTACAGTGTGAAGAGCAGGTGGTTTGCTCTTTGCTGGTTCCTGTAGCACTTTAGAACCAGTTGTACTTGATAAAATGAGGTGATGATTCATGTGACACCTTTGGCATCTGAAGCCAAATTACAGGCTCAACAGGTTTTGCCCAGCCAGTGAAGAACCCAGATAGGTTTTCTTCTCCTCACTCAGTGGCAGGGGAGAAGTTGCAATCTGTATTTAAAATTTACTCTGCGTCATAGAGGAAAATGCCATTTCTAATTGGTGGAAAAGGGGTGGTGTCAGCAACTGGCTAGCCATAGGGGAAACAATTGACTTTGATCTCTGCCTTGTTCATTTCACCAAAATAAATTCCAGATGGAAAAAAAATTTAAATGTTAAGAACTGGGCTGGGCGCGATGGCTCACACTTGTAATCCCAGCACTTTGGGAGGCCAAGGCGGGCGGATCGTGAGGTCAGGAGATCGAGACCATCCTGGCTAACATGGTGAAACCCTATCTCTACTAAAAATATTTTTAAAAATTAAGCTGGTGTGGTGGTGGGCACCTTTGGTTCCAGCTGCTCGGGGAGGCTGAGGCAGGAGAACGGCGTGAACCCAGGAGGCGGAGCTTGCAGTGAGCCAAAATCAAGTCACTACACTCCAGCCTGGGCAACAGAGCAAGACTCTGTCTCAAAAAAAAAAAAAAAAAAAAAAAAGGTAAGAACTGGAAGAAAATACAGGAGGCATTTTTAAAAATAATTTTTAAGTAGAAAAGATATTTCTAAGCAAGACACAAAACTCAGAAACCCCAAAAGGAAAGACTGATGAATTTGAGTACATGAATTTTCATTTGTGGAAAATAAACATACAGTTAAAAAAACAAAATTGGGCCGAGAGTTATTCATGCCTGTAATCCCAGCACTTTGGGAGGCAGAGGCAGACAGATCACTTGAGCTAGGAGTTTGAGACCAGCCTGAGCAACATGGAGAAACCCCGTCTCTGCAAAAAATACAAAAATTAGCTGGGCGTGGTGGTGCGTGCTTGTAGTCCCAGTTATTTGGGAGGCTGAGGTGGAAGGATCACTTGAACCCAGGAGGTTGAGGCTCCAGTAAGCTGAGATTGCACTACATTCCAGCCTGGGTGACAGAGGGAGACCTTACCAAAAAAAAAAAAACTGGACAAAAATATTAGTATGCATAGCAGACGGCATTTTCATAATAAATAAAGATCTCATCTCAGCCTGGCCAAAATGTGAAACCCCATCTCTACTAAAAATACATAAAAATTAGCCACACGTGGTGGTGTGTGCCTGTAGTCCCAGCTACTCGGGAGGCCGAGGCAGGAGAATCGCTTGAATCCTGGAGGCGGAGTTTGCAGTGAGCCGAGATCATGCCATCGCACTGCAGCCTGGGCGACAAGAGCAAGACTCTGTCTTAAAAGGAAAAAAAAAAAAAAACCTCATGAAAATGATCAATAACCCAAAAGAAGAGTGGGTGAGGCCGTGTGAAATTTAACAAAACAAGAAATACAAAAAAAAAGAATGGTTTTTATTTTATTTTTCAGAGACAGAATCTTGCTCTCTTGCCTAGGCTGGTGAGTGCAGTGGCGTGATCTCGGCTCACTATAACCCCTGCCTCTTGGGTTCAAGTAATTCTCCTGCCTCCACCTCCTAAGTAGATGGGATTACAGGCATGCACCACCAGACCCAGCTAATTTTTTGTATTTTTAGTGGAGACAGGGTTTTGCCTTGTTGCCCAGACTGGTCTTGAACTCCTGACCGAAGGTGATCCACCTACCTTGGCCTCCCAAAGTGCTGGGATCATAGGCATAAGCCACCACGCCCAGCCTCAGTAAATATTTTCTTGACTAATGAAAAGGGAGGCTGAGGCAGGAGGATTGCTTGAGCCGGGAAGTCAAGGCTTCAGTAAACCATGATCGTGCCACTGCACTCCAGCCAGGGCAACAGAGTGAGACCCTGTCTCTAAAAAAGAAGAAAAAAAGAAATGAAAAATAGTTCAGCTTCTTTGGAAGGCAGTTTGGGAGAATTTATCAAAATTAGAAATGTACATAGTTTTTGATTCAGTGATGATGCTTTAAGAATTGATTCTAGCCAGGTGCAGTGGCTCATGCCTCTAATCCCAGCACTTTGGAAGGCCAAGGCAGGAGGATCGCTTGAGCCCAGTAGTTCAAGTCCAGCCTGGGCAACTTGACAAAATCCCATCTCTACCTAAAATACAAAAATTAGCCAGCGATGGTGGTGCACACCTTTAGTCCCAGCTACTAGGAGGCTGAGGCAGGAGGACTGATTGAGTTGGGGTGGTCAAGGCCACAGAAAGCCGTGATCACACCACTGTGCTTCAGCCTGGGCAACAGAACAAGACACTGTCCCCCTCTCCTGCCCCCTGCCCCCCTAAAAAAAGAATTGATTCTACAAGTATGTGTTTTACACATTAAAATATTTATAGGCTATTTATAGTAACTTCGTTTGTAATATAAAAAAATTGCAAAACTACTCATCAGTGGGAGGATTGGCTAAAGTATACTAGAAAATATTGTAGGAAAAGAATAAGGAAACTCTTTATGGAGCAGTCTCCAAGATACAGAATTTTAAAATGTAATATGCAGAATAGTACTTTACTGTTTGTGTGGTTAAGAGGGAAAGGGGAAGAATCTGTGTGTTTGCTTGTGTGTGTGGAGCGGCTCTGGAAAGATTCACAGATGGTATGGGGAGGAGAACTAAGACAATGAAATAGATGTTGGAGAAGGAGAGAGAATTTTCAGTAAACACCTTTCTGTTCTGTGTGAGATTGTTAACGTGCATGTACTGTATCCTTTAAAAATAATAAAAAAAGGCCGGGCGCGGTGGCTCAAGCCTGTAATCCCAGCACTTTGGGAGGCCGAGACGGGCGGATCACAAGGTCAGGAGATCGAGACCACCCTGGCTAATATGGTGAAACCCCGTCTCTACTAAAGAATACAAAAACTAGCCGGGCGATGAGGCGGGCGCCTCCGTCTCAAAAAATAATAATAATAATAATAATTAAAAAGAAGAGTTACTCTTCCTGAATGATAACCATGCCTACCTCAGATTTTTAAAAATCCTTTTTATTCATTAACTGAAGTACATAAAAACTATTTCAGCAAACGCTTTTTTTTTTTTGAGACGGAGTCTCACTCTGTCGCCCAGGCTGGAGTGCAGTGGCACGATCTCAGCTCACTGCAAGCTCCGCCTCCTGGGTTCACGCCATTCTCCTGCCTCAGCCTCCCGAGTAGCTGGGACTACAGGCGCCCGCCACCACGCCCGGCTAATTTTTTTGTATTTTAGTAGAGACGGGGTTTCACCGTGTTAGCCAGGATGGTCTCGATCTCCTGACCTCGTGATCCGCCCGTCTCGGCCCCGCAAAGTGCTGGGATTACAGGCGTGAGCCACCGTGCCCGGCCTTCAGCAAACTCTTGTTTAATCCTTAGAGCACAGAGATACAGTCCATAGCTCCACTGAGAAATCTGTGTTGTGATTTTTTCCCCGGTATGTGTGTAATTTTCTGCATGCTTGTAATCTGCTTTTTGATATCACATTTTTCCTTTCTAGATCAAAACTACAATAACGCCACTGCCCTTGTGATTACCTTCCCTGTCAATAACTACTATAATGATACAGAGAAGCTCCAGAGGGCCCAGGCCTGGGAAAAAGAGTGAGTCACTCATGGGTGTGAGCAGACTGTCCTTGTTTTGTGGGAAGCTAGACACTTGCAGCAAGCACTTAAACTTCATTTTCTAAATTAACCAATGGCAGGTCTGAGTTATGTAATTTTGTTCACTTGGTGCTAATGATGCTAAGTAGAAACTGTAAATACGTTTACCTTTGAGCAGATGCTTTAAACATCTCTCCCTCCACAGGAATGCAAAAGTGTGCAAAAAAAGGTTCCTTGTATTGTTTTTACTTATTTCATTTATTTTTTGAGACTGGGTTCACTCTTGCCCAAGCTGGGGTGCGGTGACTCTAATCTCAGCTTACTGCAGCCTCAATCTCCTAAGCTCAAGTGGTCCTCCCACGTCAGCCTCCCAAGTAGCTGAGACTACATGTGCATGCCATCACACCCAGCTAATTTTTGTATTTGTTTGTAGAAACAGGGTTTTGCCATGTTGCCCAGGCTGGTCTTGACCTTCTAACCTCAAGTGATTCACCCTCCTCGGCCTCCCAAAGTGCTGGGATTACAGGTGTGAGCCACTGCACCCAGCCACCTGCATTGTTCTCTATCAGCAAAACTTGGGACCATGCTGAATGTACTTAATAAGGAATGAATACAATAGAATATTGTGCTGTCATAAAAGACAGTGAAGTAAATAAATGGTTCACAATGTATATTTATATAAATATATATTGTTTACACTGCTGTCCATGCTTAGAAAAAAATATCAAGCAAATGACCTGAGAAATTAACTGTGTTTGTAACCTCTGGAGAATGGGAAGAGAGGACTTAGGAGACCAGGTTGCACTTTATACCCTCCAGTACTTTTTAAAAAATGTTTTACTGAAATATGGTACATGCATCATACAGTTCACCCACTTAAAATATACAGTTCAGGCTGGGAATGGTGGCTCACACTTGTAGTCCCAGCACTTTGGGAGGCTCACTTGAGGCCAGGAGTTCAAGACCAGCCTAGGCAATGTAGTGAGGCATGTCTCTAAAAAAAAAAAAAGTAAAAAGAAAAATTTAAAAAGAAAAGAAGCGTTCAATTCAATAGCTTTATTATATTCACATATATGTGCAACCATCACCACAGTCAATTTTAGGAACATGTTCATTACTCCAATAAAACTGTGCACCCTTTAACTAACACCCTCCATCTTTTCGTCCTCCTATCCACAGCCCTAGGCAACCACTAAAATACTGTCTGTCTCTGGAGATTTTCCTATTCTGGACTTTTATGCGCATAGAATAATACGTGGACTTTTTTGTCTGGCTTTTGTTGAACATAAAATTCTCAAGGTTCATTCATGTTGTGGACATAATATTCACAAAGTTCATTCATGTTGTAGCATGTATCAGTACTCCATTCCTTTTCATTCCATTGTATGGATATACCACATTTTGTGCATTTATCAACTGATGCACATTTGGGCTGTTTCCAATTTGGCTATCATGAATAACGCTGCTATGAACACTTGAGTACAAGCTCTTGTGGATGTGAGTTTTCATTTCTTTTGGGTACATACCTAGTAGTAGAATTGCTGAGTCATAGGGTAAGTCCACTTTGAATAGTTTGAAGAACTGCCAGACCATTTTCCAAAGTGGCTATAGTGCTTTATATCACCACCAGCAGTCCATGAAACTTCCAGTTTCTTCACATCCTCGCCAACACTTTTTATTATCTGACTTTGTGATTCTAGCTGTCTTCCTGGGTGTGAAGTGCTATCTCATTGTGGTTTTGATTTAGTAGACTGAATGCTTTTTTTTTTTTTTTGAGGTAGCGTCTCGCTCTGTCACCCAGGCTGGAGTGCAGTGGCATGATCTCAGCTCACTGCAGCCTCTGCCTCCCAGGTTCAAGTGATTCTCGTGCCTCAGCCTCCCAAGTAGCTGGGATTACAGGCACCTGCCACCACACCCGGCTAATTTTTGTATTTTTAGTAGAGACGGGCCTTCACCATGTTGGCCAGGCTAGTCTCTAACTCTTGACCTCAGGTGATCTGCCAGCCTCAGCCTCCCAAAGTACTGGAATTACAGGCATGAGCCACCGTGCCCAACCCTAAACTTAAATTCAGCATGTATGGAACCTTAACTGTAATCTGATAGTCTCCAGTATAGAAGATCCTAATGCAGTGGCTGGGCATGGTGCCTGTAATCCCAGCACTTAGGGAGGTGGAGGCAGGAGGAGTGCCTTGAGGCCAAGAGTTTGAGACCAGCCTGCACAACATGACAAAGACCTCATCTCTACAAAAAAATTTTTTTTTTTTTGAGACGGAGTCTCGCTCTGTCCCCCAGGCTGAGTGCAGTGGCTGGATCTCAGCTCACTGCAAGCTCCACCTCCCAGGTTCACGCCATTCTTCTGCCTCAACCTCCCGAGTAGCTGGAGCTATAGGTGCCCGCCACCTCGCCCGGCTAGTTTTTTGTATTTTTTAGTAGAGACGGGGTTTCACCGTGTTAGCCAGGATAGTCTCGATCTCCTGACCCAGTGATCCACCCGTCTCGGCCTCCCAAAGTGCTGGGATTACAGGCTTGAACCACCGCGCCCGGCCACAAAAAATTTTTAAAATTAGCCAGGCATGGGGATACATCTCTATAGTGCCAGCTACTCAAGAGGCTGAGGCAGGAGGATCCCTTAAGCCCAGGAGTTCGAGACTGCAGTGAGCTATAATTGTGCCACTGTACTCCAGCTGAGGCAACAGAGTGAAACTCTATTCCAAAACAAGAACAAAAGCAAATGAAGGATCCTAATGCAGGATAAAGGTTAAGAAAACATGGCCTTTGAACTGGGCACAGTGGCTCACGTCTGTAATCCCATCACTAGGGGAGGCTGAGGCAGGTGGATCACTTAAGGTCAGGAGTTTGAGACCAGCCTGGCCAACATGGTGAAACCCTGTCTCTACTAAAACTACAAAAATTAGCCGGGCCTAGTGGCGCACGCCTGTAGTCCCAGCTACTCAGGAGGCTGAGGCAGGAGAAGCACTGGAACACGGGAGGTGGAGCTTGCAGTGAGCCGAGATCGCACCATTGCACTTCAGCCTGGGCGACAGAGCGAGACTCGGTCTCAAAACAAAAAAGAGAAAACGTGGCCTTTGTATCATGAAAGTTGGGAAGAAGTTTCTTACTTAGCTGTCACTAAGTTTTAACTAAAAATATAGCATTTTGCTTACCTTTTAGGTTTATTAATTTGGTGAGAAACTACAAGAATCCCAATCTGACCATTTCCTTCAGTGCTGAACGAAGTATTGAAGATGAACTAAATCGTGAAAGTGACAGTGATATCTTCACCATTGTAATTAGTTATGCCATCATGTTCCTATATATTTCCCTAGCCTTGGGGCACATCAAAAGCTGTCGCAGGCTTCTGGTAAGCGGGGGATATGTATGTGTTAGAGGTTAACAGCAGTGCACAGTGTAACGTCATATTTTTGCCTCTTTATTCTTAATCCATTGTGTTTAAAACTGCCGTAAATTCCCCCGTTTTAATTGTATGTAACATTTCTGTTGCCTACATCTGTTTTCTTCAGTTCCAGCTTTTTGGTTTATCTTAAAGTTTATTTCGCATAATCCAGTTTTTTCTTATTTGTCCAGTCCATCACCTAAGAATGCAAACTCATAACATGTGTTGCCTGGGCAGACCTAGAAATGTTTACAAGTCCTCTCTGAAACACAGAATTGTAGTTTTAACTCTAGGTTTGATACAGCCCTGTAAAGTAAAAAGGAGGACCTTTTAGTAACAAGTGGGACAGACAGCCCTGTAACCAACTGGTGATTGTGTCTTTGTCGCCCCTCTCAGGTGGATTCGAAGATCTCCTTGGGCATCGCGGGCATCCTGATCGTGCTGAGCTCTGTGGCTTGCTCCTTGGGCATCTTCAGCTACATTGGGTTGCCCTTGACCCTCATTGTGATTGAAGTCATCCCGTTCCTGGTGCTGGCTGTTGGTGTGGACAACATCTTCATTCTGGTGCAGGCCTATCAGGTATCCTTCCGTATTCTCACGGGGCTCAGCATCTGTCCAGGTTTCAGGGTCTGAATGGCTGCTGGGCTCCACATTCGTGAATGTGGCCTGTGAGGGTGTTTTCTTTCCTTTCCTTGTGTGGCTCGTCGCTCTTCTTGACTTGCTGTGGACATCTGAGGACCAAGAATTTCACCCCTCTTTTTGGTTGATGAAATAGTAGAAATAAAGTAAGAATTTTGTTTTAAATTGTATCTTTAAATAGTGTCTTTTAATAGTATCTTTTCATTTTAAATAGTATCGTGTACAAGAAGGGGCTAACGCACTTTTGGAAAATATTTTGGGTGCGACTGCTATTGAAATGATTTTCAGCATAGTATAGAATGTTGGATTCATTTTGCTCAGAGGTGCCACTAAAAAGGCAGAAGGTCAACACATGTCCCGCTGCTGTAGAAGGTGGTCTCAGTCATCCTGTAGGTCTGAACTGGGCGGAGACTCAGTGCACGTGAGAGTGATGGTCAGCGGTCCAGTCCCCTGCGGCCTGTGTATTTTCCTGATAGTGTGGCTCAGCTTTCCCTTTAGTTTCTCACGTGGTACCTGAGTGAATTAACATGAGAACATTGGAGTCCCCCACCGAAGTTTATATGCTTAGAAGACACTGCTAACCATCTGCTAATCATGTATCTTTACCGTTGAGTTAACACAAAGCAGCAAGAAGGGGCGTTGTTATGGAGAAATTTTAATGTTGCATTTTTTTTTTTTTTTTTTAAGAGAGATGAACGTCTTCAAGGGGAAACCCTGGATCAGCAACTGGGCAGGGTCCTAGGAGAAGTGGCTCCCAGTATGTTCCTGTCATCCTTTTCTGAGACTGTAGCATTTTTCTTAGGTAATTATGCTTTCAATCCTACCAGTCCTATAGTTCGCTGAGCCTGGAGAAAGAAGGAGCTGGGTATCTGAACATGTCCCTTTGTGTTGCCTTTTTTTTTTTTTTTTTTTTTCCTTTTTTCTCTTCTCCGAGATGGAGTCTCACTCTGCCACCCAGGCTGGAGTGCAGTGGTACAATTTCGGTTCACTGCAGCTTCCGCCTCCCGGGTTCAAGTGATTTTCCTGCCTCAGCCTCCCAAATAGCTGAGATTAAAGGCACGTACCACCACACCCAGTTAATTTTTTGCATTTTTTAGTAGAGACAGGGTTTCCCCTGTTGGCCAGGCTGGTCTCGAACTCCTGACCTCAGGTGATCCACCTGCCTCGGCCTTCCAAAGTGCTGAGATTCTAGGCGTGAGCGCCTGTGCTCAGCCTGTGTTGTCTCCTTTTTAAAGCTTTGTTCTGCACTAGGAAAGTGTCACTGAATGGACCACAGAACAACTGGCAGCAGTATCTTAGATGTGATTTTGCAGGTGGCTTCCTTCTCATTTAACTGTCAGGACAGCACTGATGTTGGGGTTCAGGGTGAAAGAGACCTAGAGTTCGTCTTGCCACTTTCCCCTTTTGGTAGCCACTGGGAATGTTGATAGTTGAAAATAGCATCCTTGAGTAGCCACCGAATCCTTCTCCACATGACACTCTAAGCAGCAGCTCCCAAATCCACAGGCACTCGCTTACAAGATGTTTGCCATTGTTTTCAAAGGCAGTCTTTCTCTTCTGTGCACACAACTCACTGGGGAAGCAGCCTTGTTAATGACCAGGAGCTCTTGACTCACCACATTACAAGGAGCCAGAATAAGCTGGAACAAAGTCAGCACTTCTGTGTTTCTTTCACATAGAGAATCATCAAATAGACTCACTAGTGGGGCTGCCTGCCCCGTCTCTGAAGTGTAGTAAGAGCAAAGTGACTCTGTCCACCATAGAGGAGGCTGGACTGGAAGCACTCAGTCCAAAGAAACTGCACAAGCCACAAACTCCACAGGCCACAAACTGCAGTGCCTATGTGGCTGCAAGGTCAGCTTAATCAGGGCCATTGTAAGGTCACCGTAGGTGGTAGTCTCAACACAGATACAATGCTAGCTTGTTGTTCTTCATTTCCACAAAGCCATGTGCTTTTGAAATCTGTAGCCCTGTAGTTCCTTTTGACAAACACAGGTGCAGGGGAAGAAAAAAAAAAAACTTTCTTTTTTTCACTTCTATTATAAGAAAACCAGTGCAAGTGTGATGATAATAGCAGCAGAAACTGTGCCACAAGGTTGGAGTGACCTTGGGACAGTAGGAGTGAGTAGGGATTGTGGCAGCCCAAGTGCACGTGTCCTGTCTGAAAAGACAGTTGTGTGTGGCCAACCCAGTGCTACAAGGTCTGTGTTGTTGTTGTTTTTCTTCCAAGAAAAGCTGTGAATCTAGATTTTTATGTAAAATGTCATTGTTAAATATTGGCAACTTATAAAAAAAAGTTTTTTAATCTTAAGATGGGTTGATACAGTGTGGACTAAACAGGAACCATCTGATTCATGGGCTGCCAGTTTGCACTTTCCATGTCTTACCTCATGCCTTTGATCCTCACTCGATTGTCGATTACCTCTTAACTAAACTGGGAGGCTAATAGTGTTGATGTAATAAATGGAAAATACTGTCCCTTTTGTACAGTGAAGCATAGAAGGTACTATAAGAAATGGCCTGTATTAATGGTTCTCAAATTTTAATGTGCATTAATTTGCCGTGAACCTGAGTATAGTAGAATTGGGGTTGAATTCCTGTCATAACTTAACTAGGATGGGGCTCCCCAAATGGTCTGGTGCTGAGTGCGTTTTGAAAAGCACTGGCTTATTGCCTCCTGTCCCAGTTCTGGTGTAATGTCCAGCCGCAGCATGCCTTCTCATGCATTTGGCCTGTGCTGGCTCCTTGTGTCTGTACACGCACATGAACATAAGGCCTGCAGAGAGCCCCTGCTGTAAACAGAAGTGACGCAGAGCCCTTCTCTCCCGACAGGAGCAATGTCTGTGATGCCAGCCGTGCACACCTTCTCTCTCTTTGCGGGATTGGCAGTCTTCATTGACTTTCTTCTGCAGATTACCTGTTTCGTGAGTCTCTTGGGGTTAGACATTAATCGTCAAGAGGTAAGTTGGTACCAGGATTATAGTCTATTTAATTTGAGTCTACAATCTAGAGGAAGCAGCTAGCAGGTATAACCTTTGTTCCCCTCTGTGCCCTCAGAAAAATCGGCTAGACATCTTTTGCTGTGTCAGAGGTGCTGAAGATGGAACAAGCGTCCAGGCCTCAGAGAGCTGTTTGTTTCGCTTCTTCAAAAACTCCTATTCTCCACTTCTGCTAAAGGACTGGATGAGACCAATTGTGGTATGCGCTTCTCTGTGGCTTTTCTCTTTCCTCTCACTGAAACAGATTATCACATGCCTTCTAAGAAGTCAGACAGCCTAGGAAGGAGATTCTTACAGCTGTTAAATATATCTTAAAAAAAAAAAAAAAAAGCAAAAGCAAATATGGAACAGTAGATAAAATGTTTTGCCCATGAGCTTTTATCAGTCCATATAAACAAGAGTTTTATTTAAGTTTTTTATTTTGAAATAGTTTCAGATTCACAGACAGTTGCAAAGAAACTTTTATTTTTCCTTTAATGATGAGGAAATAGAAGCCAAGGCAGGTGAAGTGGTTTGCCCCAAGTCACTAAGCCCGTAAGTGGCAGAGTCAGGATTTGCACCCGAGAACTTGGACTGTGGGTGCTGTGGTCTCACCCACTGCCCTGTACTCCCTACTAACCTGTCATTTAAGCTTTTCCATTTTAAAAAAATCCTGCTTTTTGTGTGTGCATACGATTTTATTTCTGGTCGTAAGCTTATTATACTAAGCAGTCTCTGTCTTGTGATTCATTTGTTGTTCCAGATAGCAATATTTGTGGGTGTTCTGTCATTCAGCATCGCAGTCCTGAACAAAGTAGATATTGGATTGGATCAGTTTCTTTCGATGCCAGATGTAAGATGACTTCCTTTTTTTTTTAACTTCTTTAGCTGATGATGAATACATTTTTCAAAACATGCATGTGGGTGTTTCAAGCAAGTGCCTGCTTCTAACTGCAAATGGTGACAGGGTTTCCAGGGTTAGGAAAACTGCCCAGTGCACTGCCGGTGTGGGCTGCTTGGCATTCTCACTGAGCCCCTCTGGGCACAGCTGCAGAACACGAACAACCAGTCTTATGAGGTTACTTTAGGAGGTGCTCTCCTGATTGTGGGGCTAGCAGGAGGGGCAGCCTGCGGCCCTGGGGGCAGGACTGGCAGTGTTAGGAATCATGAGTCCAGCTGGAGGCATCTCAGCCAGCAGCCTCCTGGCACCCTCCTGTTCTCCATGATCCTCACCTTGCTTGGTTACTATCAGAGTATTGTCACTCTCTCCTATTCTTTGTCTTTCAGGACTCCTATGTAGTGGACTATTTCAAATCCATCAGTCAGTACCTGCACGCGGGTCCGCCTGTGTACTTTGTCCTGGAGGAAGGGCACGACTACACTTCTCCCAAGGGGCAGAACATGGTGTGCGGTGGCATGGGCTGCAACAATGATTCCCTGGTGCAGCAGATATTTAATGCGGCGCAGCTGGACAACTAGTCAGTACTGCCTCGTCTTGTACTTCAGAAGCAGTGGGGGGGCTCTCAGCCAGGCCATCAGCTCAGGCCTGAAATGTCTCACTGAAAATAGACTTTCTTGGAAAAGTTGTTTTTACGCAAAATGTATGTTAAATCTGGCTTTACCTTAACAAAACCTTTGAAAGGACTAATTTACCACCTAATACTTGGAAGGTTGTTTTCATTAAGTGCTCGTGTAGTTTTTCTTTTGACTGTTAGCAGCATAAAGTGTAGAAAAGGAAGTTAGGTTTGAAGAAAAGTACTGAAACTAAAGACTTCCTCCCTATGGGGCAGGTCAGCAACCCTGTCTCTCTCTCTAGTACCCGAATAGGCTTCGCCCCCTCATCCTGGATCGACGATTATTTCGACTGGGTGAAGCCGCAGTCGTCTTGCTGTCGAGTGGACAATGTCACTGGCCAGTTCTGCAATGCTTCAGGTACTTTCATCTCCTTTACCAAATCTTTCCTTTTTTGCTGAAAAATTTTCAAATTATCATTTAAAAATCATTTGCATCGTGCCTCAATTTATGCCTATTTGTATATCAAAGCTGGGTCTCCCTCCCTGTGTCATCGTTCCTTTCCTCAGTCATTCATTCTGAAATTGTCACGTCATTCCTGGCTCAGGCAGCCACCCTCGGGGCTGAACAAGGCCCACATCTTGGGAGTGTGGTTTCCAGATAAGGTTTCTCATCCTGTCCTGACTCCAGCGATTGCGTCTCAGGATTGGTACCTGGCCTTAGCTTCTCAGAGGAGGGCTTTTCTTTATCACTTTGCCCTATGGTTTTATAGGAGCATCGAGGTTGCCCTGGAATTTTCTTAATAAAAACATGGACGCCCTGGGCTCTGACCAGTCAAGGCCATTCTTGAAGGAGGAGACCTACTTCAGGGCAAAAAACGATGCAAAGTATGCCTAAGATGAAAATGGTATTTCAGATCATTAAACTATGAAATTGACATGGCAGAAGCTTTTAGATAAGGGGAAAGATTATCCCTCACTAGTAAGGAAAATCATGGGTAGTTGAGAAAGTAATGCCCCTCACTGGCAGTATTTTTAAATGTGTTACAAAAAATCTGGAGACCTATTCTTCTAACAGTCCTCCCTGCATGTCTCCACCAGTGGTTGACCCTGCCTGCGTCCGCTGCAGGCCTCTGACTCCGGAGGGCAAACAGAGGCCTCAGGGTGGAGACTTCATGAGATTCCTGCCCATGTTCCTTTCGGATAACCCTAACCCCAAGTGTGGCAAAGGGTAAGTGCCACTGCCATTGCAGATAAGCATCCACTGCAACTTCAATTTGCAATAGAAAACTAGGAGAGGACTGGGCTAAAACAGTTGCATGGGAACGTCCTCTTCTCTGCCCCACCCTGTCCTGGTCCTTTGGTGGAAGCAGGAAAACCGAAAACACCTTTTTAAGAAAATGCCTCAGGCTGGGCACAGTGGCTCACTGAGGCGGGCGGATCACAAGGTCAGGAGATCGAGACCATCCTGGCTAACATGGTGAAACCCCATCTCTATTAAAAAAATACAAAAAACCAGCCTGGCATGGTGGCGGGCGCCTGTAGTCCCAGCTACTCGGGACGCTGAGGCAGGAGAATGGCGTGAACCCGGGAGGCGGAGCTTGCAGTGAGCAGAGGTGGCACCACTGCACTCCAGCCTGGGCGACAGAACAAGACTCCATCTCAAAAAAAAAAAAGAAAATGCCTCCTAGTGTTCAACTGATTATATCTTAGCATGGGCATTCACATCTCATGCTCTCTCTGCGTCCTACCCCCACATGGGCATGAGAATGAACGCAGATTCCTGTGCACATTCCGAGCGGGGGTGATGGGGAGGACGGCCTGCTGGTAATCCAGGCCTGGAGGAACTCAGCCTGTTCATTTGTGCTGATGGCAGCTGCGGCGTCATCTTAGCTTTGGTAACGTTATCCCACATTAAGGTTGCGATTCTTTTAGCCCTGTCATGGTCCTTGCCAGCCCATCCGTGTATGGGGTTATGTGCTATCTCACTCCCCCATCCAGCCAGGCAGCCAGTTACCCATGGAAGCCAGATATATGGCCCAGAAGTCTCTGGGGTTTGGAAGCTTTGGGAAGCAGAAGATGAGTATCCCCATGTATGTTAGGTAAACCCTGAACATAGGTTTTTCATAAGAACATACGTCTGACCAGAGTTACATCAGCGAATCATTTCTATCATGCATGTGCTTTGAGACCTATTCTAGGTACCATGGGATGACTCCCCCTAGAAGTAAAGTAGAAATGAATCTTGCGTATTGATTTACTCACTGACTGATGCTTTGGCCTACATAAAATAAGCTGAAGTAGATTCCGTTTTCTGAAGGCAGTAGCCAGCGTTCCTGGGGAGCCTCCAGGGTGCCAGCGTCATGCCAGGCACTCCCTGACATTATCCCATGTATCACCACACAGCCTTGCGTAGGCGGTGGTATACCCATTTACAGAAGAGGAGACTGGGGCTCAGAGGAGGTCATTTTGCTCAGGGTTACATGACCAGTAAGTGGCAGGGCCAAAGTTGTTCCCGGGGCCCTCGCCCTTTCCTGCCTCCTGTTACGCAACAGGACTGAGTAAACTCTGTACATCTGATTATACATGAAACCAGGTGGAGAAACAGCAGCTATGTACCAGAGAACCCAGAGCAATCAAGAAAAGCCCATCTGGCTGGGCACAGTAGCTTATGCCTATAATCCCAGCATTTTGGGAGGCTGAGGTGGGCGGATCACCTGAGGTCAGGAGTTCAAGACTAGCCTGGCCAACATGGCAAAACCCTGTCTCTACCAAAAAAAATACAAAATTAGTTGGGCATGGTGGCAGGTGCCTGTAATCCCAGCTGTTTGGGAGGCTGAGGCAGGGAGAATTGTTTGAACCAGAAGGCGGAGGTTGCAGTGAGCCAAGATTATGCCACTGTAATCCAGCCTGGGCTACAGAGCAAGACTCTGTCTCAAAAAAAAAAAAAAAAAAAAAAAGCCAGTCTGAGAGAGAACAAGGTAGACCTTTGGTGTTCCCTTATTCGGGGGCCTTCTTCAGCCCTGTAATGTACAGCTGGGTCTGACCTCTGAACCCAGGGTCAGGTGATTTTGCTTAGCCTCGAGTGCTCAGATTCTGCTGATATTTTGCAAGACCTGGACTCTCTGACACCCAGGACTCTTTCCTCAGGGGACATGCTGCCTATAGTTCCGCAGTTAACATCCTCGGCAATGGCACCAGGGTCGGAGCCACGTACTTCATGACCTACCACACCGTGCTGCAGACCTCTACTGACTTTATTGACGCTCTGAAGAAAGCCCGACTTATAGCCAGTAATGTCACCGAAACCATGGGCATTAATGGCAGTGCCTACCGGGTATTTCCCTACAGGTAAAGCCTGCCCTTTTTCAGTGGGGTTTGCCCAGCAAAGGGCCTACACTGGGTGGGAATGGGGAGGGTTCTCTTGGCAAGATGCTGATTTTCAGGTTGGGTTCTGGCCCCTGCCCCGTTCGGAGCACAGGGCAATATATCAAAGGAAATGAGTGCTGGGCAGGGGGGTTCAGAATCTAAAGCTTCTGTGAAGGCCTGAGGGCTAGAGACACAGAACTTGATCTCTGCGCTACCACACAGCTGCAAGAGACACACACTGGAAAATGGCTGGGGGCAAGGAGGCGCTTGGAGACCAGGTGGCTTAGAGCGGGGCCAGGCCCACATCCTTGGCCAGCAATGGACCAGAATCCCCAGCTGCTGGTTATTTGGGATGTTGCCTGTTTGTAGACTTTTTATATTGTTAGGGTTTTTTTTTTTTTTCCCAGCAAGAAAAGTATTATGTATGAAATGCTGAATTTGAAAACTGTAGAAAGGTAGGAGAAACAAGTGATTTCTTTTTCCTGCCTGCCCATGATCTCGCTTAAAGCAAGAAGGCCTGGATTTGTTTGGAAGAAGTTAAGAGCCGATTAGCTCCACAAGAAAATAAATGAAAGCATTTTTTCCTCAGGCCTTGCACGGACCCGCTGAGCCTGAGGGAGTGTCTCAGGATAGATCAGGATTCGTTGTTGTTTTTTTTTTTCGTCCCCCAGAATGCTGTGGAATGCTCTCTGTAAATGTCTATAAAATAGCATAGATTGGGCTTATAAACACAAACTTTATCAAAAATACACATTTTGCATCACTGCTGGGCCCTTCTCTGGGTGGTCAGTGGCCATGAGAGGTCAAGTGAGTTGCTTTAGATGAGTCTTGTAGACAGCCAGCAAGGTTTTCTGCAAGGGATGTTTCCTGAAGGAGTCTGACCACTTGGCAGTGGTGACAGGATGAACATGCAGTGTTTGGGAGCGAGAGCGAGCTTTAACGAGGCCTCCCCCTCCTCTCCAGTGTGTTTTATGTCTTCTACGAACAGTACCTGACCATCATTGACGACACTATCTTCAACCTCGGTGTGTCCCTGGGCGCGATATTTCTGGTGACCATGGTCCTCCTGGGCTGTGAGCTGTGGTCTGCAGTCATCATGTGCGCCACCATCGCCATGGTCTTGGTCAACATGTTTGGAGTTATGTGGCTCTGGGGCATCAGTCTGAATGCTGTGTCCTTGGTCAACCTGGTGATGGTGAGTCCTCGTCCACTCTCAATTTGTCCCTAGCTCCTGTTTCACTTAGGGGAATTGCTGTCTTGGATTCCATGTAAACCCTAAGATGGAAGAAGATACCAAGTCTGGTGCTCACTCTTGGCGCACATGGAGAGGCAGGATGAGTGCTGGATGGTGGTGGGACAGGGCGTAGAGGGAGCGAGCATTGAGTTGAACATCTGGGAGCATAAGCACATTACAGGGAATTCTGTTCAGTTTTTTCTTTTGTCCCATTCCTTGCGGCTGTTACTAGTATACCTGATGGTGCCTCTGACCATGGAAATGTGATTTCCTAGCCTTGTTCGGAGCTTTTCCACCTGTCATTTGTTGTTCTTTAGAGATTGCACAAACCTATAGCCTAATGACAGCAGCATGTTCACTTTTTGCTTAGAAAATTGCACCCCGCCCCGGGAGCTCTCTGACCAGTGCCTTCTGCCTCCCATGTGGTTGTCAGGTGCTTTTCATCATTAAAGATGAGAGCACTGGAGAAGGTATTTATGGAAAATAGAACAGGGTATCTGTACTCTCAGATGTGAACGCTGCTTCAGATAGGGGAGCAGCGAGGTCCAAGGAAAGAAGTTGTGACAATGTGCCAGCTCGGTGCATGTGGGATGACCTTAAGGGGTTCCAGCAGTTTCTCCTGATCAAAACAAACATGCACATAAAACCAGGCTTTTGGCTGTGTGTAGAGAGGGCCCCAAAAAGTTCCCGGTACAGTATAGATTGGTGTGATGGAGGCCTTATAAGTCCAATGGGATGCTTGGCCTCCTCTAGCACCCAGGGTGCCCTGGTAATTAGCCCCCATCCTGGGAACGGGGTGGCTGCCTAGGGTCTTCAACAGGAAGAGAGCCATCATCCTAAAGGAAGTGCTTTATTTCAGAGCTGTGGCATCTCCGTGGAGTTCTGCAGCCACATAACCAGAGCGTTCACGGTGAGCACGAAAGGCAGCCGCGTGGAGCGTGCAGAAGAGGCACTCGCCCACATGGGCAGCTCCGTGAGTACCCTGAGCAGGGCCACGCCAGCAGAGCTGCACCATGAAGTGTCTTGCTTAGTGACTGAAGAGTCTGGATCCTGTTAGCTGCCACATCATGAACAGAACAGATGTTCTGTAGCACTGTACCTGTCAGTGCAGTTCCTTTTTAGGTGGCAGTGTGCTGAAGCAGGAAAATAACAGAAAAGTTAAACGTGAGACAGCTGCCAGTCTTCTCCATTTAAAATGCAGGCAGGGGAGCCCGGGCCAGAACCCAGCGTGTGATGTGCGGTTGGTGCCTGGAGAGTCTTCCTGGTTCAGCTCTACACCCAGGCTTAGCCTATCTCTTTACCACTGTAGAAAATACTTGGTAAAGAGTAAAAACTAAAACTTTGTTTCATAACACTTTTAAATATTTAAGTTTTCACTTGAGAACATAAAGATACTCAATTTAGAGACACAATGCTGCGTTTATGCAGAATACACAGCTTTTACCTTGGTCATACCTCTCCCCCAGGATCATAAGGCAGCAAATAAAATAGTGTTAGGTAGTAGATGATGCTAGCTGGGTTCAGTTCTCATTGCTTTGGACCTTGAATATTAAGAAATCCTCATAAGGGCTGGGCATGGTGGCTCATGCCTGTAATCCCAGCACTTTGGGAGGCCAGTGCGGGCAGACCACTTGAGGCCAGGGGTTCGAAACTAGGCTGGCCAACATGGTGAAACCCCATCTCTACTAAAAATACAAAAATTAGCCGGGCATGGTGGCGCACACCTATAATCCCAGCTACTCGGGAGGCTGGGGCAGGAGAATCACTTGAACCTGGGAGAAATCCTTGTAAGGAAGTGTTTCAATTACAGGTTGGTAAAAGTGGTTTCTAACACAGTATCTCTTCTTTTAGGTGTTCAGTGGAATCACGCTTACAAAATTTGGAGGGATTGTGGTGTTGGCTTTTGCCAAATCTCAAATTTTCCAGATATTCTACTTCAGGATGTATTTGGCTATGGTCTTACTGGGCGCCACTCACGGATTAATATTTCTCCCTGTCTTACTCAGTTACATAGGTAAGAGTTCTTGTCTTAAAAGGGTGGCACAAGAGGAAGCACATTAATGAAAGGGAATTCTGTCCTGAGGCATTCTTTTCAAGTATTTGAACTCATACTAATGGTCATTTGATAAATGATACTGAGTAAAAACAATTCTTCTAAGAGAAAAAACCCATCCAGGGGCTTCATGATGGTGCAGACTGTTTCATTAGTAAGTTGCTGATGTTTTTTCTGGAGGCCTGGAGCCAGCCCTTGAATGGGTATGAGTGTCAGCAGGTGGGGCGGCTCCTCCCTGCCACTGAGATGGAGGAGTCCGTCCGGCAGCCGGCTCTCACACCAGCAGCGCTGCAGAACAGCTTTTTATGTCCCTCACGGATTTCCCGTTCTCAGCAAAGTGCTGCCTCTGTTCATCTCGAGACTATTCTTGATCCTTTTACTTCTATGGCCACTTCACCTTGCACAAAAATGACCCACGGCTGAAAGAACAGTACTGATTTGCTTGACTTAAAGCTTTGTCACTAAATTGGAGCACTGAAGTAAAAGATTAAGAAAATGAGGGGCTTTTTATCATCTCCGGGAGATAGAAAGTAGTTCTATTACAATCTAATATACTAGCTCCTTTTCTTTAAGACAAAAAAAAGAGAGAGAGAGAGAGAGAGATGAGCACTTTGGAAGGCTGAGAGGGGAGAATCATTTGAGACCAGCCTAGACAACATAGCGAGGCCTCCATCTCTACAAAACTACAATTGGCCAGGTGAAGTGGTCTGCGTCTGCAGTCCCACCTACTTGTTAGGCTAAGGCAGGAAGCTTGCTTGAGCCCAGAAGGATGGGCTCAGGATGCAGTGAGTCGTGTTCATACCACTGCACTCCAGCCTGAGGAAGAAAGCAAAGAGCCCCTCTCCGAATGAGAGAGAGAGATGTGGTCTCACTCTGTTGTCCAGGCTGGTCTCAAGCAATTCTCCTGCCTCAGTCTCCCAAAGTGGAATTACAGGCGTGAGCCACTATGCCCAGCCAACCAGTTCCCTTTCTCCTGCAGAAATAAGAAAAATTATTTTTCTCTCTCATAGGGCCTTCAGTAAATAAAGCCAAAAGTTGTGCCACTGAAGAGCGATACAAAGGGACAGAGCGTGAACGGCTTCTAAATTTCTAGCCCCCTTGCAGGGCATCCTGACTGAACTGTGTCTAAGGGTCGGTCGGTTTACCACTGGACGGGTGCTGCATCGGCCAGGCCAAGTTGAACACCGGATGGTGCCAACCATCAGGCTGTTTGGCAGCAGCTTTGAACATAGTGCCCGTGAACTCAGGAATGCACAGTTGACTTGGGAAGCAGTATTACTAAATCTGGAGGCAACCACAGGACACTAAACTTCTCCCAGCTTCTTCAGGAAAGAAACCTCATTCTTTAGCAAGCAGGAGGTGACACTAGATGGCTGTGAATGTGATCCACTCACTGACACTCTGTAAAGGCCAATCAATGCACTGTCTCTCCTTTTAGGAGTAAGCCATCCCACAAGTTCTGTACCACATTTTTAGTGATATTTGAGGTTGTAGATACACTTTATAACATTTTATAGTTTAAAGAGCTTTATTAATGCAATAAATTAACTTTGTACACATTTTTATATAAAAAAAGCAGCAAGTGATTTCAGAATGTTGTAGGCCTCATTAGAGCTTGGTCTCCAAAAATCTGTTTGAAAAAAGCAACATGTTCTTCACAGTGTTCCCCTAGAAAGGGATTTAATCGCCAGTTAGATGTGGCATGAAATGAGGTACAAAGAAAGCATCTCGTAGGTGTGTCTACTGGGTTTTAACTTATTTTTCTTTAATAAAATACATTGTTTTCCTAAGTTTTGGGGTTGCCCTATCTGCTTTGAGAGACAAGTAGAAAAGTTAAATGGAAGAGATTCTATCCTGTCCTTACGGTAACTAAATGCCATTTTATATTGAGCTAGAAAGAGTTAGACCTACATGTTTCATTAGAGAGTCCTGATCCTTCCCTATCCTAAAGAAGATGTCTTAGGTTGTATAACTATTTGGAGATGAGAATGATCAACCAGGGCCAGGTGCAGTGGCTCATGCCTGTAATCTCAGCACTTTGGAAGGCCGAGGCAAGTGGATCACGAGGTCAGGAGTTCCACACCAGCCTGGACAATATAGTAAAACCCCATCTCTACTAAAAATACAAAAATTAGCCGGGTGTGGTGGCACACACCTGTAGTCCCAGCTACTCAGGAGGCTGAGGCAGAAGAATCGCTTGAACCTGGCGGAGCTTGCAGTGAACCGAGATTGCACCACTGCACTCCAGCCTAGGCAACAGAGCGAGACTCCGTCTCAATGAAAAAAATAAATGAGAATGATCAACCAATGTATACTTCATAAAACTGAAACCTTAACAAGCCCCAGACCCTTTAAAACACTTAGCCACCATTTGCCGTCTTATTCCTGGCTTCAAGAGATATTCCAAGATCTGCTATAAGAGATGGGCTGTGCCTAATAGGTCCTAAATGTGTCTTGACTCAAAACACACCTTCCTTGGTGAGCTGCAGAGTATAACTCAGATTCTGTCAGCATACTGAATTCACTCTGCTACAAATAATGGGCCGAGGGTTAGGTGGGCTGTTACCAAACTGTGTTGTTTACAAAAACGCTAACCCAAGAGTCCTCGCCCACCAGCTGCCAGTGCCCTCTGCTACTCTTAGAGGCTATGGTTACCCCAAGTCTTTTCATTGCATTCTCACCTGGTGTGAAATTGGGGCTCCCTCGCAAACGCTGATTTCGCTGTTCAAAAAACCGGAATATTGTATAGAAAAGCATGTTGTCTTCAGTCTGCTTTGCAGCATCTAAAAATTTTCGTGCAGAAATGTTGTCATGGCCACCAATACCCCGGATAAACCTTAAGGCAGCTAACACTTGGTGTTTGGAAAGAAGAACTTCTACTATTTCATCATTTGCTGTTGAAAGTCGCTAGGAATAAGGGAGAGAAGTCCAGGTCAGTGCAAACAACAGGAACAGAGTGAGTTTCCATAGTCTAAAACCTCACACAGCAGACTTACCTTCAGCATGTCCAGAGACAGCTGATGAGCAGGAGGATAGAAACTCTCTAGGGATAACAGCAGACAAGCCTGAAAGACGTTTTTAGACCTGCTTCAGTTGGAAGGTTAACAGTGAAAATTTTCTGTTTTTAACCACAATGGAAGTAAAAATCTGGCAATGCATACCAAAGGTTTGGAGTCACTGAGGACGTGGTACTGCAAGAACTGATGCAGCATGTAAAAGAGGTTGTGCTGGACAAGGGTTTTGATAACAAGTTCATGTAGGTAATGCTGAGGACAAAAGTAAAAAGTGAAAGAACACTTCCAAATCATTCAGCCACAACAGACTAGAGGCTCCCCGAGGACTGGCTGTTCCAACCAACATGGCAAAAGTGTCACTACAAGAAGTGGTTTCATCATGCAGGTAAAGACCCCAACTTGACATTACACTTGCATTCCAACTAATAAGAATGCTGGGAGAGTCACTCAGCATTCTGAGTCAGGGAGGCAGACCTGTCTTAGCATATGAGTCATCTTCTAAGAGGGACTGTGTCTTTTTTTTTTTTTTTTTTTTAATTCCTGTTGTTTTAACTTGGGACCAGCTGATTTGAAGGTACCTGTACTGCAATCTGAAACTGGTTAAGAGAACGAATGTATTCCATCAGCACGGCTATCACAAATTTGTGAGGCATCTCCTAGGGAGAAAAAAATGTGGTTTTATAAATACCAACGAGGTGCAGAAGGGGCTGCATATAACACTTTATCCAACACCCGCCTTGTTTTCATCTTAAAATGGCCCCGTTCATCTTTCACTGGTTTTGCATAAATTGCTCCAGAACCACTTGTCACTGATGATGCTTTAGGCCTGAGTATTAGAAGCCAAACTACCAGCTCTAGGTCCTCACCCAAGGAAACTCCAGTGATTCTAATCACATGAAGTCTCCTGTTTTCCTCAACTGCCTTGTTTTGAGCATTCTCAGTCCAGAAGAGGCGGAAAGCTGCAGCCCACCTTCTTTTCCACGAAGGCTGACAGGACATGGGTGTACACATCCGACTGGTCCAGCACCGCCTGGGTCCGCACCGGCCTCTTGAGGAGCGGGCTGCTTCGGCTCTGCCCTGCTTCCACCGCCTGAAAGAAGAAGCCACCAACTATGACCTTTGGCATCTTTGAGGAAGGGTGCTGTCCACAGCTCATCCACAAGGACTGAATTCTTCCATGTGGGCCCCAGGATATGAACGGAAAACACTTCTTTCTCTACTTAGGTAACATTTTTCCTGTGCTGGCTTGGGGAGGGTCTAGGAAGTCAGAATTGGTCATCTGGAAAACACTCCAATGTTCATGGTAGATGCAACTGAAAAAGCATGTGTCAGAGTTTTCTCTTAAGATATATCATACTTAGCCTCTTGCAATTTTTTAACTTCCTGTCTAAGCTTCTTGATCCTGGACCACGGGCATTTGTTATCTGGCAAAAATGAAATGGCCTGCTGCATCCCTGCTTTACGAAGTCCTTATCCTACAATAAATGAGCAGCTCCTGCATGGAGTCTCCAGGGATTTTGAAGTGGGAAGCCAGAGCAAGTCCTTTCCTATTCACAAGTCTTTCTGAATAGGAAAGCTCTGTGAGAACTTGACAACCTCATCTGACGTGTGAAAGCAGTTCCGGCTGGGCGCGGTGGCTCATGCCTGTAATCCCTGCACTTTGGGAGGCCAAGGTGGGTGGATCACCTGAGGTCAGGAGTTCCAGACCAGCCTAATATGGAGAAACCCCGTCTCTACTTAAAAAAAAAAAAAATTCAAAATTAGCCGGGCGTGGTGGCACATGCCTGTAATCCCAGCTACTCGGGGGAGGCTGAGGCAGAAGAATCGCTTGAACCCAGGAGGCAGAGGTGGTGGTGAGCCAAGATCTCACCATTGCACTCCAGCCTGGGCAACAGGAGCAAAACTCCATCTCAAAAAAAAAAAAAAAAAGCAGTTCAGATCCATGCGGATTATGCAATAGCTGTGGGGTGTAGCCTGAGAACCTGCATTTCCAAGAAACTCCAGATGCTGCTCACATGGCTGGTCATTGGCCCCCACTGCTGAGTCATGATGTTTATGGAGCCCAGTAGACAGTGCGGGACAGCACAGAAACTGCCATTTGGGATCAGACCTGCTGGTTCCCACAGCCCAGAACACCCACAGCAATAGGGTTCAAAAGGACTCAGCCATTCCTCATATCTGACAGGGTGGAAATGGACACTGTCCAGGCAACCGGCCCTCTTCAGTGCCTGTCTCAGACCTCTTACCCTTCCACGAACAGCTAAAGGGGACTGGAGTTCTGGGGCTTTTGTTGGTTTAAAACCATGTTCAGCCTAGGACTAATGATATCCTGGAAGTGAAGTGATTAGTTCTCCTTGTCCTAAACTTTTCTTCTTTCTGGCTTCAGGAGATACGATGTACGAGTAATACAGTGGAAATTGGTGGCGATAAGCCATGGTTACTACCTTCACTGCAAACATGTCTGCTAAGTGCTAACACTGAATCATCACTATCTCAACAGGATGCTCTCTCAACAGGAAAGAAAGGTGTGGCAAACAGAAATATTTCGAATTTAATTTACTAAGTCCTCACTCTGGCAAAACAGAAAAATACACAAAATATTGCAAAGCAGAGACTGATTTTTCTCATCTATATATAACAGTAGGCCAAGGATCTACAGGCAAGATCAAACACAGATGGGGAAAAACAAAAACAGTGAAGGTATGAAGTGAGATGTAGCCTCCAGCTCATGGGATGCAGGGCCCCTGAATTTACTACTCCCCCACTATCCCCCACTATCACCACCCTGCCCTATGGCAGGCAGCAAATCTCAGTGACGTTATTCTAATATATAGGAAACAATTTTGCACCATAATGACTTAGAAAATACCAGGGAGGGGGTGGGGGAGAAGGACCCTTTGTCATACTCCCTGTAACTCACCATCGCATAACTCTGCTCGGCATCCAAGTACTTTTTATACTCATGGTTGAGTTTATCAAAAACAGTGGCTATCACGGGCAGCGATGCTCTGTCTGACTCACTTAACACTGGAAAGGCACAAAGTTCACACGGATCAAACAAACTTCATGTCAGCCGCAGAATTTCCACACGTTGCTATGATAAAAACTGATCTCAAAAGGTTACCAACGCAAAAGTACCTTTAAAGGACACTCCAAGAAATGCATTACTTTAAAGACCTGATACCTAGACATCATTCGCAACCCCTTTCTGGTTACAGTTGAAAAAAAAAAGCTATAGCAGGCTAGGCTCAGTGGCTCATGCCTCTAATCCCAGCACTTTGGGGAGGCTGAGGCAGAAGGATCACTTAACGCTGGGGGTTTGAGACCAGCCTGGGCAACAAGGCAAGACCCCATCTCTACCAAAACAAACAAAACAAACACCAATAGCACATACTGGTAGGGGATGCTTTTTTTCTTTTTTTTTTTTTTTTTTTGTTTTTTTGAGACAGGGTCTTGCTCTGTTGCCCAGGCTGGAGGTATACTGGCACAAATGGCTCACTGCAGCCTTGTCCTCCCGGGCTCAAGCAATCCTCCCTCTGCAGCCTCTGGAGTAGCTGGGGCCACAGGTGTATACCACCAAATTCAGCTCATTTTTTTTTTTTTTTTTATAGAGACAGGGTTTCGCCATGTTGTCCAGGCTGGTCTCGAACTCCTAGGCTCAGGCAATCCTTCTGCCTCATGCTCCCAGAGTGCTGGGATTAAAAGCATGAGCCACCATGCCTGGCCTCAGTAGGGGATTCTTAAAGAAGACACATACGCAGTGAAGTGGCTTGGATTTTGAAAGAGGTGTGTGTGTGAAGGCCAGGGGCGGTGGCCCACTCCCCTCCTGTGCGCCCACTTTCATTCAGAACCATCCCATTTATTGTTCTTTTCTCTACAAGTATCTCTACAAGTCATCTTTCCATTTAGCAGCCTTTCCTAGGGGGTCACATAGCCACCCCTCACACAAAGAATGAGGCTATGGATTACAGACAAGGCACAACAATCTGGCCCACATCCCAATAAAAAGTGTTGGGCAGCACAGGCCTCATACTGGAACCAGACCAAGGGGGAAGGATTCAACTTACTCTGTGAACAGACAGACAGGATGACCATCTTGCATTCTTTTCTCTGGAGGAGAAAGTCCATCAATCTTCCTTTGTCTGGTAAGAGATTTACTATGGGCTCAAGTTTCACTTGGAGGTTCCAGAGGTAACCTGGATTTTAAGAGGCAGCAAATATAACAATATGATGCAAACCATAACAAAAGCCCAAAAGTGGTTCCCCTAAACATCTGCAGGGCGGGTGGGGGGTGGTGATAAATGTAGCTTTTTCTTCCTAACCAAAGCAGAGCCAAGCCATTCAACAACATGTCTACAGCAGAAGGACTGATGGCCGAACTACTGCACACTTGGCTGACTCCAAGTAACCTCTGCATTCAGGGGCACATCAATGGTGTAGCTCCCTAGTCCTTAATTCCAAACGGGGCCTTCCCTAGACCTAGTCCCTCTTTTAACGTTTAAAATAGAAAAAGATGTCAACATGTGGCATCAACTTCAGTCCTGTGCTTTGGTTTCTCCTATAATGGCTCATTAGTTTAAAAGGTAACTCCAGAGGCTCTCAATGGAACATCATAACTCATCCATTCATCAACCCATAAATGTACTGATCACCCACACTGCCAGCATCTGGTGTGGCCTTTCCCAATTGGAGTTCTGCAGAATGAAGTGCCACATAAAAACTCATCTGGGTGATCCCTTTTTCAGTTGTCCCAAGGCAGGTGCAGAGCAGCTGTACAGGAAAACACCAGCAAAGATGCACAGGAGAGAAGTGACTTCATTACATACAGTGGATGCTTACAGCATCAGGACTAATTCTCTCCTCAAGAATTCTTAGGAATTCCAGAGGAAAGGCAGGAAAATACACAGAGGATTAAAGAGTAACATAGGAAATTCTCTAATACCAGCCTGGCAAGGAATTAGACAGGTTAGGGCAACATGGCAAGATCCTATCTCTAAAAAAAAAAATTATAGGCCGGCTGCAGTGGCTCACGCCTGTAATCCCAGCACTTTGGGAAGCCAAAGTGGGCAGATCATGAGGTCAGGAGATCGATACCATCCTATCCAACATGGTGAAACCCTGTACCTACTAAAAATACAAAAATTGGCTGGGTGTGGTGGTGCATGCCTGTAGTCCCAGCTACTGGGGAGGCTGAAGCAGGAGAATCGCTTGAACCCAGAAGTCAGAGGTTGCAGTGAGCCAAGACAGTGCCACTGCACTCCAGCCTGGCGACAAAGCGAGCTTCCGTCTCAAAATAATTATTATTATAATAAAATAACTGGGCGTGGTGGTGTGCGCCTGTAGACCCAGCTACTCAGAAGGCTAAAGTAGGAAGATCGCCTGAGCCCAGGAGCTCAAGGCTGCAGTAAGCTGAGATAGCACTACTGCACCCCAGGCTGGGTGACAGAGCAAGACCAGATTACCCAGGAAGAGACAACTAATAGGCTGAGGAGGCTTCGTCAGCAAGACCAGAAAGAGGAGCACACCTCCTGGGCTCATGCGGAACAGAAAAGGGCACGGACACCGGAGGGAAGGTGGATGGGAGAAACGAAGGGAGACGGGCTGGGGTGGAGTCTGGCTTTCCAGGATGGGCTTAAGCAGGAGAACGGCATTCTTACAGGAGAACGGCGTTCTTACAGGAGAATGGCACTCTTAGTTGTTGCTTTATTAAAAGTAGTATATGTTCTTGATAAAATGCACATACAGTAGAAAACAGTATAAAGTGAAAAAAAAATCCCATTCCCAAGGTTGAAAGGAGGCGTCACTGCTCAGAGATTCACCTTGAAAATGTCCCTGGCTACAACTGGGATCCAAAGTCAACAAGCCCCATGTTCTAACACGACAACTGTCCCGCTGACCTACCTTGGCTTGCACTGATAATGATGTCAGGTTGAAAGACAATCCAGGATGAAGAATCTACATGTTATAGGAAATTCTAAACCAGGAAAAGATGAAAACAAAAGGCAAAACCAGTTTCCATTAGCACACGCCCCTGCCCCCCATGTGCTGAGTCCACGCTAAACACGGGGCCCCCTGGACGGTCAGGGAAGCTGGCTGCGGGGTGGCTCTCAGAGCGTTATTCACAGCTGCCCAGAGGAGGGCTTCAGGACCACTCTGTAAGGGTGACCACTTGCCCTGTTGTGCACGGTGCCAACGCCTTAGTAAAGGATACAGAGTTTACACGGAACAGGAGACTGGCTGGTCACGGCAGCAGGACCTACAAATTGAGAAAACATAAGTGCGACGCTGCAGCCAGAAAACACTGCGAATGCTGGTACTCACGACGCAAAAGTATTTTTTTTTTTTTTTTTTTTTGAGACGGAATCTCGCTCTGTCGCCCAGGCTGGAGTGCAGTGGCCGGATCTCAGCTCACTGCAATCTCCGCCTCGCGGTTTCACGCCATTCTCCTGCCTCAGCCTCCCGAGCAGCTGGGACTACAGGCGCCCGCCACCTCGCCCGACTAGTTTTTTGTATTTTTTAGTAGAGACAGGGTTTCACCGTGTTAGCCAGGATGGTCTCGATCTCCTGACTTCGTGATCCGCCCGTCTCGGCCTCCCAAAGTGCTGGGATTACAGGCTTGAGCCACCACGCCCGGCCAGTACTTTTTAATGTCGTGACAAAATGTTCATTCAGCTGTAGTTAAGGAAGAAATGAACTGTTCATCTCACTGATAGCACATACGGGGAGGAAGGGGGAAGAAATTGAAAACAATCCAGGAAAAACTCACCAAGAAAAAGAAAGCACGTCAAGGCTTCAATCACTGTGGTTTGGGTTTTTTTTTAAATAACCAAAGATGACTCATGATCATTTACAGATGCACATTAAGGAACTGAGAAATTTACTTGGAGGATTCAAAATCAAATACCCAGATCATCCACAGAGAATGTTTCAAATAAATGTGGCTCGTAGCTTACCGCAGCTTAATTATCTTTTTTTTTTTTTGAGGTGGAGGCTCGTTCTATTGCCCAGGTTGGAGTGTACTGGTGCGATCTTGGCTCACTGCAACCTCCACCTCCCAGGTTCAAGAGATTCTCCTTCCTCAGCCTCCCAAGTAGCTGAGATTACAGGCATGTGCCACCACACCCAGCTAACTTTTTTGTGTTCTTAGTAGAGATGGGGTTTCACCATATTGGCCAGGCTGGTCTTGAATTCCTGACCTCAAGTGATCCATTCACCTTGGCCTCCCAAAGTCCTGGGATTATAGGCGTGAGCCACCGGGCCCGGCCTTTTTTTTTTTTAAAGACAGACAGGGTGTTGCTCTGCTGTCCAGGCTTGAGTGCAGTAGTTGATCATAGCCCACTATAACCTCGAACTCCTTGGCTCAAGTGATCCTCCTGCCTCAGCCTTCAGAGTAGCTAGGACTACAGGCACGTGACCACTGGAACAGAGCTGCTAACTTTTTTCTTTTTCTTTTTTGGAAAGACAAGGTCTCTCTATGTTGCCCAGGCTGGTCTCAAAGTCCTGGGCTTAAGTGATCTGGCCACCTCAGCCTCCCAATGTGCTGGGATTATAGGCATGAGCCACTGCGCCCAGCCACTTAATTATCTAAATAATTAGCTTGATTATCCATTGCTTAGAGTAGGTCCAGGCACAGTGAGCTCATCTGGGAAGCAGACCCCCAAAACCTCACATGGCCGGGGACCCTTAGCAACCAGTTAGGCAGCCCCACAAGCTAACCATGACTCCTGGTTCTGTTCCAATTACCCAGGTGCAATCAAGGCAGGTTTCGATCAGCTGGTCAGAGAAAGGGTCATTGTGAACAGACGGCCCAAAGCCAGGAAAGAGCCCAGGCAGACAAGCTTCGGCGAAGAACGCTCGCACTTTGGACCTAAGGGTCAAGGTCTGCACCGAGTGCACAGCCCTCATCTTTGTGTGGCTGACCTGCACACTGTCAGGCGAGAGCTTTCATTTTCCAGGCCCCCCAGATGATTCTAATATGTAGTCAGATTGAGACCCACTGTTCTAATAGGCCCAAAACAAAAAGAAAAAGGGTGGCTGACTCTTCCCAAAAGTGCTGGTTATATCTTTCTAAACAGGCCCATTCAATTCCTGAGCATGCCCACCCAGTGGCAGCACAGTGGGCAAGACACATGGATGCTTCAACCTGCCAGGGCTCACAGCCCAGCAGGAAATGAAAGTCACTAACCTCTGAAAATGCTTTGCAGCCCAAACCACCTAGCTCCCCAGACCCTCAGTGGATTCCTTACTTCCTCCTATTGATCTCTGCACTGGCTACTACTGTGACAGCCTCACATCTGTTCCATTATAACCAGATGGTTAGAACCTGATACCTCCTAACTGGTCCTGCACCACTGGAACAGAGCTGAAGGTTCTAAGCCAGGGGTGTCCAATGTTTTGGCTTCCCTGGGCCACATTAGGAAGAAGAAGAATGGTCTTGGGCCACACATAAAATACACTAACATAATATAGCTGATGAACTTAAAAGAAAATCATTAAAAAACTTCATAATGTTTTAAGAAAGTTTAAGAATTTGTGTTGGGCTGCATTCAAAGCTGTCCTGGGCTGCATGTGGCCCACAGGCCGTGGGTTGGACAGGCTTGTTCTAAATGTTGAGTTTTTTTCCCCCAATTCACCAGCAGTTACGTTCATGCCAAGTGGGCAGCAGACACAAGACAATCACTTGGCAAAATCTATTCTTTCAATGCTAACATTATTTACAAAGGAAAAGGAAGAAGCTCGAGAGAACACAGGAGACCAAAAGACCTAATCAAATGTCTGTTAAGAACCAGCTCCTTCCTCCAACTGTGCCAGAAAGTAACTAAGCTTTTGGCTAATCCAGCAAGACAGGGCAGTCGGGCTGACGATGCTGCTCTTGCTAAACTTTCAGCCAGAGCCCGACTCTGAATCTCCTGGGTGAAAGGTACAAGGAAATCCTGACTGCAGGCTGGGTCAACCGCCCAATGCTATCTGACAAAGAATAAAATATTAGTACCAGGGTTCCAAGTGTGAGCCATCTGACTACGTCTTGTACACTGAAACCTCAGACTAGCCAACTCTGCACTCCAATCTCCTTCAAAAGAGAGCCGGGAGAGACTGCTAGGAGGGACAGGCACAGAAGAGACAGACCCTGTGTGAACACAGTGAGAAGGCGGCCATCTGCAAGGAGGCCTGCAAGCAGGGAGGCCCCAGAAGAAAGCAAACCTGCAGACATCTTAATCTTGAACTTCTAGCCACCAGAACTGTGAGAAAATAAAGTTCTATTTAAGGAAAAAAAAAAAGAGAGAGAGTGTTGAGTATTCTTTCAGTTCTATGTTAAAATCAATTACACTGGGAAAAGGCAAAATGAAGCAAATAAATGACTTTCCCTTTTCCTGAATTCCTGGCCTCCACTCTTCTGATTTCCCAACCCCACCTCTCCAGGCAGAAGGAGGACTGATTTGGGTAAGCCTAAGAGTCACAGCCAAAGCACTTACTGTGACTGTCAGTCCCAAAGAATCCAATATTCATCATCACTGTCACACGGAATGTGAGGAAGAGAAAAGTGATCCCAGGTTAAAGTAACAAGCATACAGCCAAAGTTAATTTCAGCGTTACAGAGCTCAGGCAAACAGAAAACGTTATGGACGTACTCAGTATTAAAACATCTTTCACCATCAATGAGTAATCGAAACTATCCATTCTACAGCTCAGGTAAGATAAATTATTTCCTCCCAAGGGAGATTCATCTAGCTTAGAAAATGCTTTTTTCACAACATATTTCACAACATAACAGTAGTAGTTGCATTTTTTAAAAAACTACAACAGGCTGGTCACGGTGGCTCACACTTGTAATCCTAGCACTTTGGGAGACTGAGGCAGGCAGATCATCTGAGGTCAGGAGTTCAAGACTAGTCTAGAACATGGTGAAACTCCATCTCTATCAAAAATAAAAAAATTTGGGCCGGGCGTGGTGGCTCATGCCTGTAATCCCAGCACTTTGAGAGGCCAAGGCGGGCAGATCACTTGAGACCAGAAGTTCAAGACCAGCCTGGCCAACATGGTGAAACCCCATCTCTACTAAAAATACAAAAAAATTAGCTGGGCATGGTGGCACATGCCTATAATCCCAGCTACTTAGGAGGCTGAGGCAGGAGAATCACTTGAACCTTATCTCCTCTCACAAGTATTTAAGCAACTGAATACTTGGTTCGATTGCTCGAATACCTCACAACCTTGATCTTCTAAGAGGCGGAGGTTGCAGTGAGCCAAGATCATGCCACTGCACTCCAGCCTGGGCAATAGATTGAGGCTCTGTCAAAAAAATAAATTTAAAAAAATATAAAAATTAGCTGGGCACGGTGGTGCACACCTGTAATCCCAGCTACTTGGGAGGCTGAGGCAGGATAATCACTTGAACCCAGCGGGTGGAGGTTGTAGGGAGCCAAGATCACGCCACTACATACCAGCCTGGGCAACTGAGTGAGACTCCCTCTTAAAACAACAAAACTGGAACAAATGGCCCCTGGCAAAATCAGACAGATCTGGGAATCTGTTTACTCCTCACTCCACTTTTAATGTGAGTCCCAAAGATCATGGTGAGAACACAGCCACGTGGTAAAATGGCAGCACAGACTCCTCTACAGAACCCGTTACCTGCAATGGGGATCTGATAGGGCTGGATCGATCGCGCAGGAAGCACTGGGTGGTGGAAGGTAACAGAGCCATCAAACTCTCCCCGTAACTTGATATCAAATATTACCGACGTCTACGGGGGGAGAAAACAAGACTGAGGCCAAAATGAATCACAGTTTCCCAGTCCCTTTCATTCCATCCCATCTTGCTGTTTAAATCAGTTTAAAAGCCTGTGTTTGCATCTCTTCCCTACAGGCTAGTTCTTGAGGAGGAATTTGTCATTAACATTACAACTCTCTTTTAATATTTTTATCTCCTCTCACAAGTATTTCCTGCATTTATGACATGCTTCCTTTGACAAGCTCAAAGTGACCTAAGCAGATCTCTGTCATTTACACTGGAAACATCTTCACGTGTCAGAGAGTTAGCGTCACCACCCTCTGCGAGGGTAGAGGAGGGAAGTGGCTTCTTTATACCAGAGGCCCAGCCCACGGGACCCATTCTAGTTGTCCTGGTCCACACGGCCTCAAAACCATTATCCCCTAGCACTATCATCCATGCTCACAATTGCAATAGAGAGTTCATGTACTCATGGAATGGAGCAGATTCCCACCTCCTTCCAAGGTCAAATCTCAAGTGTTACTTTCTGAAACAGTTTTCAATTATCTTTAATCAACTGACACAATCACTGTTTTCTAAACTACTTAACCCATTTCCATCTGGAAGATGAAAACTCTTAGCATAAAAAATAAAAATGCACTTTCTAATCTTACTCAGACATTTTGCCAATTTTCTTTTTTTTTTTTTTTTTTTTTTTTCCCCCCGAGACAGGATCTTGCTCCATCACCCAGGCTGGGTGCAGTGGCACAATCTCAACTCACTGAAGCCCCGACCTCCCGGGCTCAAGCTATCCTCCAGCCTTAGCCCCACAAGTAGCTGGGACTATAGGCGTGCACTACCACACCCGGCTAATTTTTTTATTTTTTATATAGGTGGGGTTTTGCCATGTTGCCCAGGCTGGTCTCAAGCTCCTGGGCTCAACCAGTCTGTCTGCCTTGACCTCCCAAAGTGCTGGGATTACAGGCGTGATCCACTGCACCCAGCCGCCAATTTTCACAAGGCTTTTAAGCAACCTTAACTTTGGTAGAAACGTAGACAGCTTGTACCTCTGTATCCTGATGATGCACGACTACCAGGTTGTCCACCACGTTCAGGGCAAACTTTCCCGTCCTATTTAACTTCAATATGTGCATCTTTTTACAGGCACCTTCTCTGTAGGATAGAAAGCAAAAAATAGATCAACAAGCTGCAGCTCACATTTTAAAATCACAGAGAGAGGGGAAACAAAGCATGAGGTCTACCGTGGCAGATGATAGAGGACCACCTCCGCTCCTGTGCTGTTGGAGGTCCGAGAATGGTGCCTCAAGAACAGAACATACAGCTGCCCGTATCTAATTAGGGAACAAAGAGTCATAAATCACATCTGGCCATTCAAAATTCCTTTGTTCTAAATGGCATCACCGTTAATTATGAGATATTCATTTAATGGATATTCTGCTGCCAACAAAAATGTTTACAAAGAAACATGCAGTTACTCAAAGCCTATTATAAAGTTAAGTGGAAAAGAGAACACACACTAAATACAGCTTGATCATAATCTTTTAAAAGAAAACCCCAAACCTAAGCATAGAGTCTAAAATGATTAGAAACACGTTAATAGTTACACTTGAGTGATATGCTAAGTTCATTTTCTTCTCTGTTTTCCAAGTTGTGTATAATGAATGCATATTCCTTAGTAACAAGAAAATATAATCACTTTTTTTTTTTTTTCATTTTTCAGAGACAGGGTCTCCCTCTGTCACGTGCAACCACAGCTCACTGCAACCTCCAACTCCTAGGCTTCGGTGATCTTCCCTCACCTCAGCCTCCCCAGTAGCTAGGACTACATGCACATGCCACCGTGCCTGGCTAATTTTTAAATATTTTTGTAGAAACAGGGTCTCACTATGTTGCCCAGGCTGGTCTTGAACTCCTGGCCTCAAGGCGCTCCTCCTGCCTTGGCCTCCCCAGTCACCCAGTCACTGGTATTACAGGCGTACGCCACCATGCTCAGCCTCTTCTATTTAAGTGCCATCTAATAAGTGTTGCTGTGAACAGTTCCTGAATGCATACTCTAGTCCAGTGGTAAACTCTGTGCTGGGCCTGCCCAGGGACAAGGAGACCAAAGTGGGAGAGAACAGGTCCCCCACCTCCACTTCAGCCAGGACTGCTCTCGCTTTATCTATTGTCCAAATAGGAATGCTGGTTGGGCACAGTGGCTCATGCCTATAAACCCAGCACTTTGGGAGGCCAAGGCGGGAGGATCACCTGAGCCCAGGAGTTCAAGGCCAGCCTGGGCAACATGGTGAAACTCCATCTCTTCAGAAAATATAAAAATTATCCAGATGTGGTGGCATGCACCTGTAGTCCCAGCTACTCAGGAGACTGGGGCAGGACAATCACTTGAACCTAGGAGGCGGAGGTTGCAGTGAGCCGAGATCGTAACACTGCACTCCAGCCTGGGCAACAGAGCGAGACTCTCCAAAAAAAATTTAAAAATAAACAGGAAAGCCACAGAAGAGTACCAAAAAAAACAAAAAAAAAAAAAAAAAAAAGGAAGAAGAAATAAAGAAAAGAACATTATACTAACTACCAAAAAGTTTGAAAGTTTGGGGTTCTTTTTTATTAATCTCTATTGTGTGTTTAAAATTTTCATTACAAATTTAAAAACTGAGATATCCACTTTTTCAAATGAAAATATACCTTCGTACTGCCGGGCACGGTGGCTCACGCCTGTAATCCCAACACTTTGGGAGGCCGAGGCAGGCAGATCACCAGGTCAAGAGACTGAGACCATCCTGGCCAACATGGTGAAACCCTGTCTCTACTAAAAATACAAAAATTAGTTGGGCATGGTGGCACGTGGCTGTAATCCCAGCTACTCGGGAGGCTGAGGCAGGAGAACTGCTTGAACCTGGGAGGCAGAGGTTGCAGTGAGCCGAGATCGTACCAGTGCACTCCAGCCTGGCAACAGAGCAAGACTCCATCTTAAAAAAAAAAAAAAAAAAAAAAAACAGAAAAAGAAAATATATCTCCATATATAAGTAATTGAGTTCCATGTTTGTTACATAAAAATCTTAATCTATTTTCTTATTTAGAACGATTATTAACTTAGCTTTAAAAAAAAAAAAAAAAACTTGGCCAGGCACAGTGGCTCACACCTGTAATCCCAGCACTTTGGGAGGCCAAGGCAGGTGGATCACTTGAGGTCAGGAGTTCAAGACCAGCCCGGCCAACATGGCGAAAACCCTGTCTCTACCAAAAACAGAGAGATTAGCCAGGCGAGGTGACACATACTTGTAATCCCAGCTACTTGGGAGGCTGAAGCAGAAGAATCACTTGAGCCTGGGAGGCGGAGGCTGCAGCGAGCCGACACTGCACCACTGCACTCCAGCCTAGGTGACAGAACAAGATTCTATCTTGAAAAAAAAAGAAGAAATTATAAAACAAAAACACTAAGAAATAAATTAGTTCAAAGTTCTTGTCTTATCAGGCTAGAAAGGTAAAGGAATTCCTTAGCATCACAAAGCTGATAAAAATCAAAAAGGAATGCCAGAAACACGGCAGGTTTTCTGTGTTCAGAGGATCTAGACACTGAATACCCAGGACAAGGGGAGTCCTCCTCATGTGTTCTAGGGGTCAGGGCATCATGTGGTGCTTGTACCACACTCCTTCTATTATTTAGATTACTGAAAGCAATCGCAGGACGGAGTTCTCTCTGACACAGACATACACGGTAGCCATTGCGATGTCTCTTTCGGAAAGGCTGGGTTTAGTTGACTTAGGTGCAGCTGGTAATTCAATCTCAAACTTGGGCAGCTTTGACATAGTGCCAGCCTGTTTAGGGGGAAAAAAGTTTTAGGAAAAACTTATTAAACCCTTTTGATGCTTCACCATTCCCTATGTAAAACCAACAAGGATAAGCATAGACTTTGGATCCTTTCCACCGTCCCCCGTGTCCCCTCACGGCCTGTCTGCTCAGCATAGAATGAATGGCTCCAGGAGCTGACGGGTACACAGAGTGCCCTCTAGTGGTCAGAGTGGTGACATTACGGCTGGAGGAACCTGTCCCTAACATGCCTGACACATTAGGATGCTACAGCAACAGGGGATAACTGGGGAAATGTTGTGTTTTCAGGGGGGGCTTCCTCTCACCCTAAAGTGAAAAGGCTGCAGGACATTCTCCAGGACCGTGGTAGACAGCAAGATCACGGCGCTCTCGGGGCAGTACATGTACCAATTCACATTGAGATTGTGGCTCTTCAAGAGTTTCAGGCTCCGTTTCTCTGGTAATACCTGAAGCAGAGTTTAAGAAACAGGATCTTCATTTAAAAAACAGCAAACTAATCCCAGCACTTTGGGAGGCCGAGGTGGGCAGATCACCTGAGGTCAGGAGTTCGAGACCAGCCTGGACAAAATGGTGAAACCCCGTCTCTACTAAAAATACAAAAATCAGCTGGATGTGGTGGCACATGCCTGTAATCCCAGCTACTCGGGAGGCGGAGGCACAAGAATTGCTTGAATGAACCTGGGAGGCGGAGGTTGCAGTGAGTCAAGATTGCACCATCACACTCCAGCGTGAATGACAGAGCGAGACTCAGTCTCAATAAATAAATAAATCAATAACAGCAAACTGTCAGAAGATTCTTACAGTGCACTCTGAGAATAAAAAGCAGAAGAAACCCACTAAGTGAAATGAACATTCTTACCTGTGCTTATTACAGCTACTACTTAACCAGCCCTGTGCTTGGTGCTTTATATGCTTGGGCAGGTGGAGCACATGGATACACCTAAGAGCAATTTACAACAAAATTCTCCTCATCCAGGAAATGACCAAAAGAAACTGACACCTCCAGGGCCCCATGTATTAACTCAGCCACCTCCCAGGCCATGGCAGATCTGCCTTCTACTTGGCCTCCATCTCGACTCCAGTCTACAATGGGCCTGGGAGGAGCTCCCTTCTTCTAGCAGACGTGTTCATAAGACTGCATACAAATGCGATACTTTATAATCCAGGCACATTTTAAATGTACCGTAAATATTCTGCTATTATGGAACACTGTATAGAGCCCCCAAGACATAAATGCTCATGGTACACTGCACTGAAGAACTGCTGTGCAAGTCACAGGCAGGAGCCAGAAGCTTCTTAATAACTATAATAACTAGGATGTGCTAGAGTCTTCTTTCTTTTTAACTTTTTTCTTAAAGATCTGAAGCCATCTAGGTAACCTTAAGGTATACTTTCCCACTGCAGAGAACAGAAAGACTTTAAATGATTGCCATAGGGCACTCCTCCATAAAGCAAGCCACCCTTCCCATGCAATCACATGTACAAAATTCTATTTCTGTGTGTATGGAATTTGTCTAAAGTTTGTTTCAAGTTCTCCTATTGGTCATTAAAATTTTGAGGCGGGGGGGGATGGAGTTTAGTTCTTGCTGCCGAGGCTGGAGTGCAATGGCAAAGTCTTGGCTCACTGCAACCTCCACCTCCCACGTTCAAGGGATTCTCCTGCCTCAGCCTCCCAAGTAGCTGGGATTACAGGCGCCCGCCACCACACCCAGCTAATTTTTGTATTTTTATTTTGAGACAGTAGAGACAACGCTTAGTAGAAATGGGGTTTAATAGAGACGGGGCTGGCCGGGCACGGTGGCTCAAGCCTGTAATCCCAGCACTTTGGGAGGCCGAGACGGGCGGATCACGAGGTCAGGAGATCGAGACCATCCTGGCTAATACGGCGAAACCCCGTCTCTACTAAAAAATACAAAAAACTAGCCGGGGGGGGTGGCGGGCGCCTGTAGTCCCAGCTACTCGGGAGGCTGAGGCAGGAGAATGGCGTGAACCCGGGAGGCGGAGCTTGCAGTGAGCTGAGATCCGGCCACTGCACTCCAGCCTGAGCGACAGAGCGAGACTCCGTCTCAAAAAAAAAAAAAAAAAAATAGAGACGGGGTTTCACCATGGTGGCCAGGCTGGTCTCGAACTTGACCTCAGGTGATCGCCCACCTTGGCCTCCCAAAGTGCTAGGATTACAGGCATGAGCCACCGCGCCCAGCCAGTCATTACTAAGATTTCGGTGATGGCCTTACAGCAAAGTACCATGGCATTAACGCATAGGTGTATTTTCTCTATCCATACATTCTAAATTATATTGCTTTCATTAGGTCAATAAAATCAAAACCTGAAAGAACTCTTAACACCCTCTGAATTAGTTCCACTTAGAGATCTCAGAAGCATGCCCAATAGGTCAGGAAGCTGGAACAGATGAAAAGAAACAGGCAGGTACATCAAAGGACACAATCCAGAGTGGAAAGGCAACCTCCAGATTCGGAAAAAATACTTGCAAATTGTATCTCTAAGAAGGTGTTAATATCAGAATATATAAAGAACTACAATTCAACAAATAACAATAATTTGATTTTTAAAATAGGCACAATGACCCGAATTAGTCATCTCTCCAAAGATGGTACACAAAGTGGCCAACACACACACAAGTGCTCAACATCACTAATCAACAAAGAGCACATATCAAAACCACAATTAAGATGGCTCTTATCGGCCGGGCGCGGTGGCTCACGCCTGTAATCCCAACACTTTGGGAGGCCGAGGCAGGCGGATCACAAGGTCGGGAGATCGAGACCATCCTGGCTAACACGGTGAAACCCCGTCTCCACCAAAAATACAAAAAATTGAGCCAGGAGAATGGCGTGAACCCGGGAGGCGGAGTTTGCAGTGAGCTGACATCATGCCACTGCACTCCAGCCTGGGCGACAGAGTGAGATCTCCGTCCCCCCCCAAAAAAAAAAAAAAGAAGATGGCTCTTATCAAAAAAAAAACAGCAAGCGTTGGTGAGGATACGGAGAAATTGGGACCCCTGTACACTTGGAGGGATTGCAAAATGGTGTAACTGCTACGGAAAACAGTATACAAGTTCCCTAAAACATTAAGAAACAGAACTACCATCTGCTCCAGCAATCTCACTCTGGGTATAAATCTAAAAGAACTGAAAACAGGATCTTGAAGAGGTATCTGCATACCTGTACTGACAGCAGCATTATTCACAATGGCCAAGAGGTGGACGCAACCCAAATGTCCCTCAACAGATGAACGGATAAGCAAAATGTGGTGTATACACTCAATGCAATACTATCAGTCTTAAAAAGGAAACCCTATCACGTGCTATAGCATGGGGGAACCTTTAGGACATTATGGTAGATGAAATAAGCCAGTCACAAAGGGACAAATACTGTATAATTTCACTTATATGAAGCATAAAAGGAAATCAAATTCGGCCGGACACAGTGGCTCATGCCTGTAATCCCAGCACTTTGGAAGGCTGAGGTGAGTGGATCACCTGAAGTCAGGAGTTCAAGACCAGCTTGGCCAAGAGGGTGAAATCCCATCTCTACCAAAAATACAAAAATTAGCCAAGCATGGTGGCACACACCCGTAATCCCAGCTATTCGGGAGGCTGAGATGGGAGAATCGCCTGAACCCAGGAGCCAGAGGTTGCAGTGAGCTGAGATCACGCCACTGCACTCCAGCCTGGGCGACAGAGTGAGACTCCATCTCAAAAAAAAAAGGAGTCAAATTCATAGAAACAGAAAGTAAAATAGAGATTGTTGGGGCTGCAAGGAAGGGATAAGGGGAGTTATTTACTGGATACAGTTTTGGTTTCACAAGATGAAAAATGTTCTGGAGCTATTTCATAAAAAACAATGTGAATGAATATACTTAACACTACTGAACTGAACACTTAAAAACAGTTAAGATGATAAATATGTTTTTTACCACAGTAAAAAAAAATTTTTTTGGCCACAACTGTGGCTCGTGCCCATAAATCCCAGCACTTGGGACGCCAAGGCAGGAGAAAGGCTTGAGCCTAGGAGTTCAAGACCAGTCTAGGCAACATGGCAAGGCCTCATCTCTACAAAAAAAAAAAAAAAAAAAAAAGGAAAAAAAATTAGTTGGGCGTGCTGGCACACACCTGTAGTTCCAGCTACTCAGGAAGCTGAGGTGGGAGGACTACGTGAGGCTAGGAGGTCAAGGCTGCAGTGAGCCGTGATTGTGCCACTGTACTCCAGCCTGGGTGACAGAGATCCTGTCTCAAAATAATTATCACAAAATAAAAAAACTTTAAGAGGCAGTTAGCAAAATACAAATGGACAATATACAAATGAAAAGATGCTTACTTCCCTAGTAATGTAAAATGCAAATTAAAATGTCTTTCAGCCAGGTGTGGTGGCTCATGCCTATAATCTCAGCACTTTAGGGGGCCAAGATAGGTGGATTATTTAAGGCCAGGGGTTCAAGAACAGCCTGGCCAACGTGGTGAAACCCCACCCCTACTAAAAATACAAAAATTAGCCAGGCGTGGTGGTGGGCACCTGTAGACCCAGCTACTTGGGAGGCTGAGACAGGAGACTTGCTTGAACCCAAGGGGTGGAGGAGCCGAGATAGTGCCACTGCATTCCAGCCTGGGTGACAGAGTGAGACTGTCTCAAAAAAAAAAAAAAAAGAAAAGTCGGCCGGGCGCGGTGGCTCAAGTCTGTAATCCCAGCACTTTGGGAGGCCGAGACGGGCGGATCACGAGGTCAGGAGATCGAGACCATCCTGGCTAACCCGGTGAAACCCCGTCTCTACTAAAAAAAATACAAAAAACTAGCCGGGTGAGGTGGCGGCGCCTGTAGTCCCAGCTACTCGGGAGGCTGAGGCAGGAGAATGGCATAAACCCGGGAGGCGGAGCTTGCAGTGAGCTGAGATCTGGCCACTGCACTCCAGCCCGGGCGACAGAGCGAGACTTTGTCTCAAAAAAAAAAAAAAAAAAAAAAGAAAAGTCTTTCTGCCTCTCAGGTTGACAAATGTCTATGGACTGATAATATCCAGTTCTCCTAAAGGTATGAAAAGCAGAAGTTCCTATATTGCTAGTGAAAACGCACATGTCTAAAAGAGATTTGGTGATACCGGTTCAGCTTCTCAGATGTTCATACCTATACTGCAACTCTCCCTCTAACATAAAGAAGTGTGTACAAGAATGTTACTGAACGGTTATTTGTAATCACAAAAAAATGGAAAACCAGCCAATGTCCAATAACAAAAAATTGGTTAAGCTGCAGTCCATCCATACAGTGGAATACTACCCAGTCAGAATAAAATATAGAATGATGTCCAAGATACACTTTGGGAAAAAAAAAAAAAAAGCTAGCTGCAAAAGTTTATATATAACATTCCCCTTTTTGTTAAAAAGAAGTTTGTATGTATTTATTTTTAAAAATGGAGGAATATGCACCAAACTGTTCATAATAATTATTTATTGGGATTATAGGGAACATTTGCTTTCCATATTATGTATCTTGCAATGTTTGAATGTTGTTTTAACTTTTAGGTTCGGGGATAGATGTGAAGGTTTGTTACACAGGTAAATTCATGTCACGAGAGTTTGTGGTACAGATTATTTCATTACCGAGGTATTAAGTCCAGTCCCCAATAGTTATCTTTTCTGTTCCTCTCCCTCCTCCCACCCTCCCCTGCTCAAGTAGATCCCCGTGTTTGCTGTTTCTTTCTTTGCATTCGTAACTTATCATTTAGCTCCCACTTAGAAGTGAGAACATGTGGTATTTGGTTTTCTGTTCCTGTGTTAATTTGCTAAGGATGATGGCCTCCATCTCCACCCATGTTCCCACAAAAGACATGATCTTGTTCATTTTTATGGCTGCATAGTATTCCATGGTATATATGTACCACATTTTCTTTATCCAATCTGTCACTGATGGGCATTTAGGTTGATTCCATGTGTTTGCTATTGTGAACAGTGCTTCAGTGAACATTCATGTGCATGTGCCTTTACGGTAGAATAATTTACATTCCTCTGCATATACACCCAGTAATGGGGCTGCTAGGCCCAACGGCAGTTCTGCTTTTAGTTCTTTGAGGAATCGCCATACTGTTTTCCACAAAGGTTCAACTAATTTACACTCCCAGCAACAGTGCATAAGGGTTCCCTTTTCTCCACAACCTTGCCAACATCTGTTATTCTTTGACTTTTTTATAATATCTATGCTGACTAGTGTGAGATAGTATCTCATTGTGGTTTTGATTTGCATTTCTCTAATGATCAGTGATGTTGAGCTTTTTTATGTTTGTTGGTCGCGTGTATGTCTTCTTTTAAAAAGTGTCTGCTCATGTCCTTTGCCCACTTTTTTTTGAGATAGAGTCTTGCTCTGTTGCCCAGGCTGGAGTGCAGTGCACCATCTCAGCTCACTGCAACCTCCGCCTCCCAGGTTCAAGCAATTCTCCAGCCTCAGCCTCCCTAGCAGCTGAGATTACAGGTACCTGCCACCACACCTGGCTAATTTTTGTATTTTTAATAGAGATGGGGTTTCGTCATGTTGGCCATGCTGGTCTTGAACTCCTGACCTCAGGTGATCTGCACGCCTCGGCCTCCCAAAGTGCTGGGATTACAAGTGTGAGCCACTGGGCCTGGCCTTTGCCCACTTTTTAATGAAGTTTTTTTGTTTGTTTGTTTGTTTGAGATGGGGTCTCACTATCATCCAGGCTGGAGCGCAGTGGTGTGATCTTGGCTCACTGCAACCTCCCGCCTCCTGGGCTCAAGCAGTCCTCCCACTTCAGCCTCCCAAGTAGCTGGGACTACAGGCGCACCCCACCACACCTGATTAACAATTTGTATTTTTTATAGAGATGGGATTTCATCATGTTGGCCTGGCTGGTCTCAAACTCCTGGACTCAAGCCATCTGCCCACCTTGGCCTTCCAAAGAGCTAGAATTACAGGTATGGGACACCAAGCCCCCCCACCCCCGCTTTTTTTTTTTTAAAGGTATTACTTGCAATTAGGAAAAAAAAAAAAAGAATAAAATCCCCAGCAAGAGACTAAAGCTGAGTGCTGCAGCTCATTCCTGTAATCCTGGCACTTTGGGAGGCCAAGGCAGGAGTCGAGGTTAGGAGCTTAACACCAGCCTGGGCGACATAGCGAGACTTCCGTCTCTATAAAAAAATTTAAAAATTAGCCAGGGCTGGGCGCGATGGCTCACACCTGTAATCCCAGCACTTTGGGAGGCCGAGGCGGGCGGATCACCTGAGGTCAGGAGTTTGAGACCAGCCTCAACATGGTGAAACCCCGTCTCTACTAAAAATACAAAATTAGCCAGGCATGGTGATGCATGCCTGTAATCCCAGCTACTCACGAGGCTGAGGCAGGAGAATCACTTGAACCTGGGAGGTGGAGGTTGTGGTGAGCTGAGATCATGCCATCACACTCCAGCCTGGGCAGTAAGAGCAAAACTCCATCTCAAAAAAATAAATAAAATAAAATAAAATAAAATAAAATAAAATAAAATAAAATAAAAATTAGCCAGGCATGATGGTACATGCCTGTAGTCCTACCTACTCAGGAGGCTGAGGCAGGAGGATTGCTTGAGCCCAGGAGTTTGAGATTACAGTGAGCCACGATGTCGCCACTGCACTGCAGCCTGGGCAACAGAGCAAGATTCCATCTCTAAAAAATGTTTAAAAAAAAAAAAAAATTCTCTTCAGTACTGAATTCAAAAGGCTGTCAGAATGCTATCACTGAACTTTTACCAACAAACATAAATGATAAACATAATACCTGGTAAAATTCGATTCCTTGATCTGTTATGAAGACAATTTCAGTAGAACTAGTCCAGCAGAATCCTAGAATGTTGGCATTCTTAGTCTAAGAAAAATGTTTTTAAAATATTTGTAATTAATAAGAAACAATATATATAACTCTTTTCAAAAGCTTAACAATCTCTGCAGTTTGTCATTCTTTAATGAAAGTTCCCCGGAATGTTTACTAATTAACAAAACAATTTTTATTTTAAATACTATGTTCCCTGATTTTTGCCCATAACTCTTCATTCAAGAACCTGAATCCTAATTCCTTCTACTGAACAGAACGGGGGAAGTCTATGTTTTGTAGAAAGGTAACCAACCAGAGCTCACAGACACAGCTTCTCCCTGCGGGAATCACCGTACTGCCGACATTCTCAGTCACCCACATTACAAAAACTGTTATTACAAATGTACAAAGGCCTAAGGGTCTTTAGCGAGTGTTGACCAAAATGGGTTGAGGACCCTGAGACACACACCCTACTCGCTTGAGGGCAGACAGGGCTGAGCAGGGCTGGGCTGAGGGCCTCCTCACACGGGGCCACCGCAGGGCAGGGGGACAGTGGTGGGGATGCACCTCTCCTCATTGAATAGTCCACCCTGAACTCCACTGAGCAAAACAGCCACAAAGATGCAGAAAGCCCTACCCCAACCACTAGCAGCCTCTGTCAGCGCCCAGGGTGCCACACTGCCACTTTTAGCTCAGCTCCCTCTAGCCTAGTTTACGACACCCAGCAAATCTCATTAATGTGGATCAGAATCAACACCTGGGGGAAGCAACAAAGAAAGTAAGGACGAGACAAAGACAACAAATGGAGGAAAGGAAACTTCAGGAAAGAGAAAAAGAAACTCCTCACCAGAAACCTCCGCTCCATGTGGCTGTGAGGGATCGCAGGGCCCAGACCCAGATGTGCTGTCGGCCCAGTGAGGAGAAAAAGGGCAGGACAGATGACAGCCCCCAAGGGTTAGCACCACTGGGTGTTCACCACACGTCATCCATTGAACCCTCCCCGCTCCAAAGGAACAAGTTTTCAAGCTTAGAAAACTGTTCAACGTCACAAAGCAAACACCCTGCCCGACTCCAGTTTTGGAATCAACATGTGGGACGGTCTGACTTCAAGTCTGTGCTCCCTGTGACCCTGATGCCCCGCTCTCCACAACATAACCCAGCTCAACACCACTGATGCCAGCAGCTGAGAAAGGGCCTGGGGTCATACCTTGCACTCCTGTGTGTATTCCAGCTGGGAATTATCAGGGATAAAATTACAAAAATCCTGAAAGGAAAAACACACACACACACACATTTGGATTAGGCAGCATACTGCTAAATGGGTAGTAGTATGCCTACGTTGGCATACTACAAGAAAAAGATAAATATTAACTTAAAAAGTGACCAGAAAATAACTGAAGACAACCCAAACACAGGAAAGATAAAAAGACCAATTCGGATCATCTGTCTCAACAGCAGCAGGCTTACGATTCAATTTTTTTAAGTTAATACAAATATTCAGTTACAGTTTAGTAACTCCTTTCAAAATTCATTCCTCAAGCAGCTGATGTCAGAGAAATGTGTTGCTGCACTTACTAAGAGGCTTCCCCAAGACTTTAACACTTAAAACTGATGGAAGAAACCACGAGAGGATCCTGCCTGTTTGGAACAGCCTTCCCTCTACTCTACAAACGGCAATGGTGAACATTTACAAGGGCTAAAGTGCTTGCAGGCTGTTTCGACTTGGAATATCTGCTCCTATCAGATCTAGCACTCAGAAATGAGAGATGAGAAGGCTAATTCATAAAGTAGCCAAAAATGATGCCTCACACAGTCTATGCTGCTAGCTATCAAGCAATACAAAAGACACACAAAGTTACAAATTACTTTTTAACAATTTTTAAGGGAGGCTGAGGTGGGAGAATCACTTGAGCCTGAGAGATCGAGGCTGCAGTGAGCCGAAATCACATCACTGCACTCCAGCCTGGGCAACAAAGGAAGACTGGCTCAAAAAAATTTTTTTAATTTAATTTAAAAATCAAACTAAGGTCATTTTTTTTAACCCACTCAAATGTCTTTTTTGTTTTTGAAGGCTCTAATACAATACAACATAACTATACCTTTCACAATAGTAAGATAATAAGTTTCCTTTAACACTGAAAATTTGCAATTCCTTCTCTTCCAAATGCATTTCTAATGCCCTTTAATGCTATATTTTAAAGATATGTCTTACCACAGTCTTTGACGTCCTCTGAACAGCCAATATCTTATTTTCTAAGGAAAACTTAATGCACTTCACTTCTCCTTTGTCATCCATTCTTTAAGAAGAAAGAATGTGTTAGTAGTTAAATAATCGAATTCTAGCTACTATCATTTATTGAAAAGGCAAAAGACACAACCTATATTCAGGAGGCAGCAAACTCTAGTCTAAAATTAAAGTTATGTTTCCGAAGCCATCGGGAGGACCTCTTTTCAAACTACCAAATCTAACTGGAAACAACTTGCTGGGAAAACAAGTGATTGAAGAATTGAGATCACACGCACATATCACCTGAGAATTGTTCGCAACATAAATAACTATAGACCCGCACAGGAGCCTTCTCCATGACTGCTGTTTCTCTCTCACAGCAAAGCTTCTGGTAAGAACTATCTACTTGTGCATCTCACAGCGCATTCATTATGCAAACCTGCGATGCACCAGATGGCTCCACCACAGTGTCTCACGACCGCCTCAGACAGAAGTTAAAAAGTGAACTCAGCTGGGCACAGTGGCCTACACCTGTAATCCCAGCACTGTGAGAGGATGGAGGAGGATCACAGGAGTTCAAGACCTGCCTCTATTCAAATACATACTTTTTTAAATTAAAAATTCATTTTAAAAAAGCAAACTCAAGGGATGGATTACAGAGGGGCTCAAGGAAACTTTTCGGGGTCTGAATATGTTCATTGCCTTGACTGTGGTGATGGTTTCATGGGTATATACATGTCAAAACTCACATATTGTATAATATTAAATGTGTACAGTTTATTGTGTGCCAACTATGCCTCAATAAAGCTGCTTTTAAAATATCTTTTTTTTTTTTTGCGATGGAGTCTTGCTCTGTCACCCAGGCTACAATGCAGTGGCGCGATCTCGGCTCACTGCAACCTCTGCCTCTCAGGTTAACGTGATTCTCCTGCCTCAGCGTCCTGAGTAGCCGGGATTTCAGGTTTGCACCACCACACCCGCCTAATTTTTGTATTTTTAGTAGAGATGGAGTGTCACCATGTTGGCCAGGCTGGTCTCGAACTCCTGATCTCAAGTGATCCACCCACCTCGGCCTCCCAAAGTGCTGGCATTACAGATGTGAGCCACCGCGCCCAGTCTAAAAACTCTTTTTAGGTTAAATTCAGTACCTTCCTCCCCACAAACTTCTCAGAGTCCCCAATCTAGATTATCATGGGCTCACTCTTGTTTTCCACACCCAACCAACCCCCTGAGTCTTACCAGAGACCCATCTTCCTAAGTATCCCTTGACTGCCTATGCAGTGCCACTCTACATTGCCAGAGCGCTGCTCGTCACCACACCTGGCTCGGCTGACTGCTACTCTCCACGGCATCCCTAACTCTGACAGGCTCCCAACTAAGCCAGCCTCGTGCTGTGAACAGCACGATCTTTCCAAACACTGACACGATCATGCCACACCCCACCTGACGTGTCAATAAGATAAAGCTCTAATTCCATAGGAGAATATCTAAGTTTCAAGCTGACCCCTGCCAGTGGCCACACCACCACCATTTCCCTTACCTGTAGACACACCCTGTGTAACCTTCAGTTACACAGACCCGGAGTTCCCCCAAAACACCATGCTCGAACCCCATCCACACTTTAAAACCCCATCCATACTTTAAAAAACTTTGCTTAGGCCGGGTGCAGTAGCTCATGCCTGTAATCCTAGCACTGTGGGAAGCCAAGGTGGATCGCCTGAGGTCAGGAGTTTGAAACCAGCCTGGCCAACGTGGTGAAACCCCATCTCTACTAAAAATACAAAAAAATTAGCCAGGCGTAGTGGCAGGCGCCTGTAATCCCAGCTACTTGGGAGGCTGAAGCAGGAGAATCGCCTGAACCTGGGAGGCGGAGGTTGCAGTCAGCCAAGATCGCACCAATGCACTCCAGCTGGGCACAGAGGGAGGCTCCCGCTCTCAAAACAAAAGACCGTTTCTCATTAACACAGGCCAACAGTAAAATGAAGTCACTACTGAACTGAGGGCCTACATTAAACTTTCACCTTCTGTAAGCACCAGTGTTAACGTGGCCAGATAGCTTATCATCCAAATCGAGCCACTTCTGAAAGTGAAAGGGGCTGCTATTGATCATTACACCTGTTCAACAGTGCAAACTGTGACCATGCAGTCACCTTAAGTGGCAGTCATGATTTTCTTATTACATGAGAAACAATGAATCTCCTTCACCTGCCACTCTGGAACGACCTGGGCTAAAGAAATGAAGGCCCTCCTCGGTCAACAAACCGGAAATGGGCACATCATCACGCTGACTTGTTAATTTCCAGTGCCAGGAAGTGGGTGCCCCACTTTTGAAGTATTTGGCTCCCAAATGAAATGCTCCAGATATTCCACTCTGACAAGAGGTGCTAGTAAGTGCCACTAAGACCCTCCCTACAGACAGGGCTTCCATGTACGCACACACACTTCAGGCCTCTTAGGGCGGGCCAAATGACAAAATTATAAAAAAACCTTTTGAATTAGAAAAACACCATTCTGTTTACATGATAAAATGATCTTAAAGTGTCTATGCCATTACCTAAATGAGATGGGATTCCTATCATCTGGGCCTTTAACTACCACACCAGTAGCTCCACCAGATCGAACAGCAAAAACCTGAGAGGCAAAAGCAGCAAAGTTAATAGCCTGAACTCTGAAAGGATCTAAACTCAAAAGCCGACCCGCAAGCGATTATCTCTGTTATACACCACCCTGGGTTCAACTAAAGTAACACATATCAAGGTACAGATGTTTGGCTGCTCATGTGAATTTTAAAAACCAAGAGCAGAGAGCGAAAAGGATGCCACTCCAAGTGTGGCCCACTGTGCCACACCGGGTCGGGTCCCCAGGCTCCAAGTTCTAAGGCCGGTTCGCGCATCGGCGCCGCTGATGCGCTTGAAGTAGTCTCTTCCCCCTCTACAAAATTCCAAGGAAAATGAAAATCTCGACGTCTAAAACCTTGACTGCGAGTGTAACTAATGACAAAGACAACAAAAGAAGCCTAGAAAAGATGGGCGCGCCAACAGTTGAGATACCGGCCACGAGGCCACGGCGTCCGCGCAGCAGGTTCGGGGGTCCAGCCCCGGGGTCACCTGCGAGGACACCTGGCCGCGGCTGAGCCCACCCAACAGGGAAGAAGCGTGCGCCGCCTCCCGCGCTGGGACGGGACAGGACCGGACAGGAGGGGACGCTCGGGCCTGGTCGCGCGGGACCAGCCTTGGTGCGCCCACGACTCCGGCAGGGCCGCGCGGGGGAGGAAGGCGCGGGCCGCCGGACCTGCTTGTTGGCCTCATCGAAGAAGACGCAGTTGACAGGGTTCGCCTTCTCGAACTGCACCGGCCGCTCGCACAGCTCCAGGTAGTAGTCCTCCTCGCCCATGGCGGGCGCCGCGACCGCGGTGGGGGCCCCGAGGGCGGCAGCCAGCGTGGAGCGGGGCTGGCGGTCAAGCCCGGCCCAGACTGTGACTGTGGCTGCGGCTGCTGCTGCGGCTGCTGCTCTGGGCCCGGCGCGGACGCCGCTTCCTGGTGCCACGCCCCCACCCCCACCCACCACGTGACCCGCGGTCCTCTGCGCTTAAGCGGGCAGCGTCTGGCTGCGGTGGGGCCCACCGGCCGTAACCACGCCCTACCCCGGTGCTGGAGGCTCCTCCCTTCTCCCCGAGGGCAGGAGGAACGCGGCGGCATGACCCGGAAGCCCGCGCGGTTCCCCGCGAACCGAGGGCGGCGGGGCCGCCAACCCTACCCCACTGTGGGTTCCTGCGCGCGGCTCGGTCGCCCTGCCCCGGCCTGTCCCCCGGCGTGGGACCGTTCCCGGTCTACGAAAGGCTCCTCCTTGCTTTCGGGAGGATTTCCCAAGCGCCTCCTGCGCCTGAGTTCCAGCCTCTGGGAGCTTCGTCAGGGAGAAGGGGCTGAAGGCTCACTGAGCAGGTGCAGGGGCGCCAGAGACCGTCTCCAACCGCCTCAGCGCTTCTGCGGGCTCTTCCGCTGGAGCCAGAAACCGAATTGACAAGAGACAGATAAACAAAAGAAAAGCATACACACTTTTTAAGTTTTTCATGGGGACCTTCAAAGGAGAGTGAGGTCTGAAGAAGTGGCCAAAGCAAGATGCTTTTATACTTTTTAGACAAAGAATGATGCATTTGAGAAGAAAGCACAAAAGGCGTCTGGTTAGGGGCGGTACATTTCTAAGGGAGTCACTAGGAAGAATTTTGGGGGGGTGTAAAACTAGTGAAAGATAAGTACTACTTGGGAAGTTCGTTTATTCAGGTCCATTGCAGCCCCAACTCCCAGTTTCTGGTGATAAGGGCTATTTTCTGGCCCGGGTACAGAGAAGGTACCACTCCCAGAGGAATCTTTACTGCTTGTTCCCTGTAGGAAATGACAGGCCATCTAGCCCTTTCTGAAACTGCAATTTCTCCAGTGTTTTTAGCTCAAAATAATATACCAATTTTTGGACATATTTTAGGATAGCACATCCTTACTGCTTCCTAGTAACAGGGAAACCTAATTTAGATTGTGGCTCAGCAAGCCTTTTTCCTTGATAAGAAACATGACATTTACCATGTTAGCCCCTCTTTTTTTGTTTCAGAGGCAGAGTCTCTCTCTGCCCAGGCTGGAGTGCAGTGGTGCGATCACAGCTCACTGCAACGTCAGTCTCCCATCTCAGCCTTCCAAGTAGCTGGGACCGCAGGTGCACGCCACCACACTTGGCTCGTTTTTATATTATTATGTTTTGTAGAGACGGAGTTCTCTGTTGCCCAGGCTGGTCTCAAACTACTGGCCTCAAGTGATTCTCCCACTGACAGTGCTCAGCCCCCATGTTAACCCTTTTTTTTTTTTTTTTTTTTTTAATTATTATTATTTTGAGATAGAGTTTCGTTCTTGTTGCCCAGGCTGGAGTCCAATGGCCCTGACTCGGTTCACCGCAACTTCCACCTCCCAGGTTCAAGCAATTCTCCTGCCTCAGCCTCCCAAGTAGCTGGGATTACAGGCACCTGCCACCATGCCCAGCTAATTTTTTTGTGTGTATTTTTAACATAGACCAGGTTTCACCATGTTGGCCAGGCCAGTCTCCAACTCCTAACCTCAGGTGATCTGCGCACCTTGGCCTCCCAAAGTGATGAGATCACAGGCATGAGCCACCGCGTCCGGCCCCATGTTAATCCTTTCTGAGGTGTTCAGTAGTATCAGGCATATTGACATTATCGTGAAATACATTTCCAGAAATTTTTTATCTTGCAAATCTGATTTCTGTCCCTAAATTTGACTAATCTAAGTATCTCATATAAGTGGATTTTATAGTATTTGTCCATTAGTGTCTGGCTTCTTTTGCTTAGCAAAATATCCTCAAGGTTCATCCAGGTAGCACGTGTCAGGATTTCCTTCCTTCATTAAGGCTGAATAATATTCCATTTTATGTATATAGCACATTTTGTTTATCCATTCATCTGTTGATGGGCATGTGAGTTGTTTCCACCTTTGGCTGTTGTAAATAAAGCTATGCAAATATATGTTCAATATTCTGTTTTTAATTCTTTTGGGTCTATACCCAAAAGTTGGATTACTGGATCATATGGTAGTTCTATTTCTCAGAGAGCCATTTTTGAGTGGTTTTGATGTCTGAGTCCAAGAGTTCGGTTTGGAGCATGTGAATCCAAGGAGAAATGACATCTAGGCAGATGGATATATTGGTCTGAAACTCACCAGAGAAGTGACAAGACTGGAAATGTAAGACTCCTCCACTCAGCGCCACCCACCCAGGCCCATGCCACACATAGAAAACCCGATAACTCCAGAACCCTGCTCTCCAGCCACACTGTGCCGTCCGTGCAGCTGGCTTGTTTAGCTGTTTCCTGTGACTTTTCCTCAACATCATCAGGATGCCCTGTCGTTGTTCTGTCCTCTCTACCCCAGTCTATCCGCCCTCTCCTCTCTTCCCTTCCCTCTTCATCAGCTTTGGTTTCATTTCTCTGCATTCCAGTTTTTTGCCAGTTTTTGCCATTGCCTTTAACATCCTTGCTGTGCTGTTCTTGTCACACTTATCTGGCAGAGCCTCCGCCCTGGATGAACTCAGCCACCTGCTTTCCCAGTACCTACTACTGGAGGGGCCACACAACAGGACAGAGGGCACTGCTGGAAATTCAAATGGGTCTTCAGCCCTGCCTGGCTATCCCCGTCATTGTCTCTCCTGTTCTCTGCAAGGACATTTTCAGGCCTTCTCCACACTCTTCAGACTGTCTAACCCCTATTTCCATGAACATCGAGGCCTTCAGATGGAAACTGGGTTTCATACCAGTTGCGCAGCCCACCATGGCTGCCCCTCTAGAAAACGGTCCATCTTGCCCAAGGCCAAACCCTGTTTATTTATTTATTTATTATTTATTTATTTACTTTTGAGATGGAGTTTTGCTCTTGTTCCTCTTGTTGCTCAGGCTGGAGTGCAATGGCACGATCTTGGCTCACTGCAACCTCCACATCCTGGGTTCAAGTGATTCTCCTGCCTCAGCCTCCCGAGTAGCTGGGATTACAGGCATGCACCACCACGCCCAGCTAATTTTGTATTTTCAGTAGAGACGGGGTTTCTCCATGTTGGTCAGGTTGGTCTCGAACTCCCGACCTCAAGTGATCCGCCCGCCTCGGCCTCCCAAAGTGCTGGGATTACAGGCGTGAGCCACCGTGCCTAGCCCAAACCCTCTTTATTTTTATATTTTCGCAAATACCACAGTGACTTACCAGCACTTCTTTGAATTCCATCTTTCGGCCTGGTGCAGTGGCTCACACCTGTAATCCTAGCGCTTTGGGAAGCCGAGGCAGGTGGATCACCTGAGGTCAAGAGTTCGAGACCAGCCTGGCCAACATAGTGAAACCCCGTCTCTACTAAAAATACAGAAAAAGTAGCCAGGAGTGGTGGCAAGTACCTGTAATCCCAGCTACTCAAGAGGCTGAGGCAGGAGAATCGCTTGAACCCGGGAGGTGGAGGTTGCAGTGAGCCAGGATCATGCCATTGCACTCCAGCCTGGCCAACAAGAGGAACAAGAGCAAAACTCCATCTCAAAATTAAATAAAAAATAAATAAATAAATACAGGGTTTGGCCTGTTTATATAAACAGGAGGCAGAAGTTGCAATGAGCAGAGATCGCACCACCGCGCTCCAACCTGGGCAACAGAGCAAGACTCTGTCTCAAAAAAAAAAAAAAAAGTAAAATCTTTTAAAAAATGAATTCCATCTTTCACCTTCTCAAAAAAGCCTACAGTATTGACCATGCCGTGTTTCTCTCATATAGGCAACCTCTCCTCAAATCCTGCTCCTAGAAGCAGACTTTATATTCGCTCATTTCTCCCATCGTAAAAACAAAACAAAAACAGAACTGAAAACACAGAGGACTTCCCTAAAACACACGTCCCTGTCTGGCTATCACTGCCTTCCTCTACTTCACGGTGAACAGGAGTCAGTCTTGGCCTATCCCCACTCATAGCCTTCATGCCCAAGCAGGGACAGGCCATCAGCTTAGGTAGAAATTTAGAGAAAGAGACTTCTAAGAAAACCCAAAGCTACTCCACAGAAGTGCGTATTTCGAACATGACACCACAGAAATGTTTGCCAAGGACAGAGCAGCCATCCAGTGTGTGTGTGTGTGCCTGTGTGTGCCTGTGTGTGCATGCTTCACACTTAGAAAAGACCATGGTCTTTTTGTGACACCGGGTATCTCGTCCTCCCCAGAGAATTCGGTGCAGTTGACTCCGGCAGATGTTTTTGTCCTAAGAGCCAGGCTTGAATAAAGTCTTTATGCCTCCATGAGCTATCTCTTTCTGTTGCAAATTTCTTCTGCATTAAAACAGTTCGATTATTTGCCCCATGCCCATATAGGATTCCCTATTCTTCATAAATTTAAAAAAAAAAAAAAAAAAAAAAAAAAACCTTTTCATTGATAAACATCAAAACTCTGCAAATAGTCTTTTAAAAATGGACAACAGACATTTCTACTTTGAGGTTCCGTATGTTACCAGAACTCACATATTAAAGTGCCTAGTATCAGTATGGAAATCACCAAAAGGACTGACCAGAATTTGAATTAAATGAGAATTTTCTTTCTATCATATCCCTACCTGGCCTGATCATTGCTTCCTGTCTCAGAACATTCTTTCTGTGGATTTCCTTTGCTACTGAGTCAGATACTTTCTTCCTCATTTCTGTTGTTTGTGTAAGAGATGTTTCTGCTGTGTCTTTGAAACTGCCTTTGCAAAAGTTATAGCTGAGGAAATTATGACAGTGAAAGAGATCAGACCTAACCGACTGCATCTTGCTTCTAACCTTTAAGCGGCCCTTGTTCATTCCTGGGCATTTGGGAAAGAATTCAGTTCATAGTTTGACTCTGAAACAAAATTAATAATAGCCCTTTCGCAAAAAGACTCCCTTCTTGCCTGGGGCCAGTCTGCCTTTGCAGACAAGTTAGCTACAAGATTAGAAATTATGGTTTAGGGGTCATGCAGCCTCTGGCTCCAAGAGTCTGAACCTCCCCAAATTGCTTCTGGGGATAGCATCACTATTGTAACACCTCAGATCAGTGCGTGAGATATTTTGTAGACCCTACACTGAATGGATCAGCTGACACCATCTGGACCAGTAATCTGGCCCAATCAGTTCTGCCATCCCATCTAGGAGTAGAAAACAGCAAGAAATTGACCCCCCTAGGATTCCATCTCCAATCCGCACTCTCCACTTCCTGAGCCCCTACCTGCCAAATAATTATGTTTGTTTGTTTGTTTGTTTGTTTGAGATGGCGTCTCACTCTTTTGCCCAGGCCAGAGTGCAGTGGCACAATCTCGGCTCACTGCAACCTCTGCCTCCCGGGTTCAAGGGATTCTCCAGCCTCAGTCTCCCAAGTAGCTGGGATTACAGGCACGTGCCACCACGCCCGGCTAATTTTTTGTATGTTTAATAGAGCCCATGTTGGCCAGGCTGGTCTTGAACTCCTGACCTCAGGTGATCCGTCTGCCTCAGCCACCCACTGCCTCAGCCTCCCAAAGTGCTGGGATTACAGGCGTGAGCAACCATGTCCAGCACCAAATTATCTTTAAAAACTGATCCCCAAATGCTTGAGGAGACTGATTTAAGTAATAATAAAACTCCTGTCTCCCTCACAGCCAGCTCTGTGTGAAATTACTCTTTCTCCATTGCAATTCCCCTGTCTTGATAAATCGGTTCTGTCTAGGTAGCGGCAAGGTGAACCCATTGGGCAGTTACATCTTTAAACATTAAATTGAAGAAAGGATGCAAAGCTGTACCTCTGTTTTGGTTTCTTTTCATTACCGGCATGCTGTTCCCTGCTCTTGATTTGATTTTCAGAGGACAATTAAAGTTCGTAATATAAATTAGAATAATTCACATGTTTAACCTTTAAAATTCACTTTTTAAAGTCAAAGCTAGACCTGGGAATAATTTGTAAATAAAATTAAATAAGTTAAAATCACTTTTATTGGAAATAAAAACTTGCTTTTGTGTGTGTATTGTTTTTGTTGTTGTTGTTGTTGTTTTTGAGATGGAGTTTCGCTCTTGTTGCCCAGGCTGGAGTGCAATGGCACCATCTCGGCTCACTGCAACCTCCGCCTCCCCGGTTCAAGGGATTCTCCTGCCACAGCCTCCTGAGTAACTGGGATTACAGGCGGGCGCCACCACGCCTGGCTAATTTTGTATTTTTAGTAGAGATGAGGTTTCACCATGTTGGTCAGGCTGGTCTCCAACTCCCGATCTCAGGTGATCCTCCCACCTCAGCCTCCCAAAGTGCTGGGATTACAGGCATGAGCCACTGCGCCCAGTCAAAATTGTATTTTTAAAAACTCATTAAACAATCTCACAACGTTGTTCTTTTAATTGCGTGTAGCTGTCTTGGAAGATCATTTAAGCAAACGCTGAAGCAAAAATAAAAATAAAAATAAAAACCTAAAGACCTGTTTTTACATGAAAACCCATGGAACTACCAGTAGGCACTTCGCCCCTGCCTGTGACTCTGCTGGTGTCACAGGAGTTTTAAACTCCAAGACATTTCCAGAAACTGTCTAGCTCAATGGCTCCCCAGACCAACTAGTTATCAGGCTCTGAGTCAAAATTACAAAATAAAATCACACTATATTGTAATTATGAAAGAAATGCATGCATGTTAAAGAATTTCAATAGTATGGAAAAATAGCAAGTGAAAAAAAATCTCTCCTTCTTCCCCAACAATCCTCAGTGGAACGACCCAGAAGAAACCATTGTTACCAATTTTTGGTTTTAGCCCTGATGGTCACGGCATAACTTATATACTTATCTTGTTTCATCGGCTTCAGGAGTATCTGTTATTTCCTGAGGATGTAGTTTGGATGTTATCCCCTCCAAATCTCATGCTGATTTGTAATCCCCAATACTGGAGGTGGGGCCTGGTTGGAGGTGACTGGATCATGGAGGCAAATTTCTCATGAATGGTTTAGAGCCATTCCCTGAGTGCTGTCCTCCCAGTAGTGAGTGAGCTCTCCTGAGATCTGCTTGTGGCACCTCCTCCCCACTCTCTCTTTTGCTCCAACTCTTGCTGAGTGAGACATCAGCTCCCCTTCACTGGCACCACGCTTCCTGTACAGCCTGCAGAACTGCGAGCCTATTAAACCTCTTTTTTTTATAAATCATCCAGCCTCAGGGATTTCTTTATAGCAGCACAAGAATGGACTAACACACCTGCTATAAAAAATGGCCAGGCGCGGTGGCTCACGCCTGTATGCCCAGCAATTTGGGAGGCTGAGGTGGGTGGATCACCTGAGGTCAGGAGTTCAAGCCCAACCTGGCCAACATGGTGAAACCCCATCTCTACTAAAAATACAAAAATTATCTGGGTGTGGTGGTGCACACCTGTAATCCCAGCTACCCAGGAGGCTGATGCAGGAGAATTGCTTGAACCCGGGAGGCGGAGATTGCAGTGAGTAAACATTGTGCCACTGCATTCCAGCCTGGGTGACATAGTAAGACTCTGTCTCAAAAATAATAAAAATAATAATAAGAAGAAGATGAGGAATTTTTTTTTTTTTTTTTTTTTTTTTTTTTTTTTTTTTTTTTTTTTTGAGACGGAGTCTGGCTCTGTCACCCAGGCTGGAGTGCAGTGGCCAGATCTCAGCTCACTGCAAGCTCCGCCTCCCGGGTTCACGCCATTCTCCTGCCTCAGCCTCCTGAGTAGCTGGGACTACAGGCGCCGCCACCTCGCCCAGCTAGTTTTTTGTATTTTTAGTAGAGATGGGGTTTCACCGTGTTAGCCAGGATGGTCTCGATCTCCTGACCTCGTGATCTGCCCATCTTGGCCTCCCAAAGTGCTGGGATTACAGGCTTGAGCCACCGCGCCCGGCCAAAGATGAGGAATTTATTGCATTGATCTGCTTCTCACTTCCTTTTCCTCTATACTTCTCAATTTTTGTTATGTTTTTCATTCTTCTAGTATTTACTTGTGTAACTTTTTATAATATCCATTGAATTACATTTTTTAATCCATCAGGGTTAGGAAGTTCTAGTGTCTCCCCACTGTATAAAATGGGGAGATGTGGGTACCTATACTGCCCTCCCCTTCTCTCCTTCCTCCTCCCTACCTGCCATTACATTTATTGAAGAGATTGTTCTTTCCCCAGTGTATGTTCTTGGCACCTTTGTAAAAAATGAGTTCACTAGTCATTTTTGACAAAGGTCAAATGAGGTGTGTGGATTTGTTTCTGGGTTCTTATTCTGTTCCATTGGGCTGTGTGTCTGTTTTTATGCCAGTACCATGCCATTTTGGTTACTATAGCTCTGTGGTATAATTTGAAGTCAGATAATGTGATTCCCCCAGTTTTGTTTTGTTTTGTTTTGTTTGCTTAGGCTGGCATTGGCTATTCTGGGTCTTTTATGGTTCTATCTTATTCCATGTCTTGATTGTCCAGCTATTGTATCAGCTAGAATTACATTCACTGAAAGTAACCGCAAGAAACGCCAGCTCACAGTAACAACCAAACAGGACTTTATTTTTTCTCTGGGAATAAGAAGTCTGTGGGTAATCCATCCAGACCTGTTACTGAGGTTCCATGATGCCTCAGGGATTCACACTCATTCTTTCGCTCCCCTTACCCATCCATCCCTATAGTGTGACTTCCATTCACGCTCATCACATCATAATTGCAAAATGGATGTTTGCTTCTCCGATGGGGCCCACAGTCCCCAGGTAGAAAGAAGGGGAACAGTGAAGGACAAAAGAACTTTCTAAGAGGTTCTCACCCAGTGACTTCTGTTTCATCTTATTGGCCAAAATTGTGTCTAGTAGCCACCCTAGCTGCAAGGGAGTTTGGGAAATGAAGTTTGTAGCTGAATATATCATGCCCTGTAGAAAACTAGAGGTTTTAGTAGGGAAGAGGGTAGAAATGAACATTGGGTTAACAACTAGCAATGGGCTTTTTTTGTTGTTGTTTGTTGATTGGTTTTTTTGAGATGGAGTCTCACTCTGTCACCCAGGCTGGAGTGCAGTGGTGCTATCTTGGCTCACTGCAAGCTCCGCCTCCCGGGTTCACGCCATTCTGCTGCCTCAGCCTCCCGAGTAGCTGGGATTACAGGTGCCCGCCACCACACCTGGCTAATTTTTTGTATTTTTAGTAGAGACGGGGTTTCATCACGTTAGCCAGGATAGTCTTGATCTCCCGACCTCGTGATCCAACCACCTCAGCCTCCTGAGTAGCTGGGACTACAGGCACCCGCCACCACACCTGGCTAATTTTTTGTATTTTTAGTGGAGATGGAGTTTCATCATGTTAGCCAGGATAGTCTTGATCTCCTGACCTTGTGATCCATCCACCTCAGCCTCCCAAAGTGCTGGGATTACAGGCGTGAGCCACCGTACTTGACCTTTTTTTTTTTTTTTTTCCATTGCATTTCAGTGTTAGTTATGCCTTTTTTTTCCCCCTCAGACTTCAGTGAGCATCAGAAGTGTTATTTCTGGCTGGGTGTGGTGGTTCACGCCTGTAATCCCAGCACTTTGGGAGGCCAAGATGGGTGGATCACTTGAGGTCAGGTGTAGGGAAAAGAAAGAGAGACCAGACGGTTACTGTGTCTATGTAGAAAGGGAAAACATAAGAAATTTCATTTTGACCTGTACCTTGAACAATTGCTTTGTTGAGATGTTGTTAATTTGTAACTTTGCCCCAACCACTTTGCCCCAACTTTGAGCTCACAAAAACATCTGTTGTATGAAATCAAGGTTTAGGGGATCTAGGGCTGTGCAGGATGTGCCTTGTTAACAAAATGTTTACAAGCAGTATGCTTGGTAAAAGTCATCGCCATTCTCTAGTCTCAGTAAACCACAATGCACTGCGAAAAGCCACAGGGACCTCTGCCTTGGAAAGCTGGGTATTGTCCAGGGTTTCTCGCCATGTGATAGTCTAAAATATGGCCTCGTGGAATGAGAAAGACCTGACTGTCCCCCAGCCTGACACCCATAAAGGGTCTGTGCTGAGGTGGATTAGTAAAAGAGGAAAGCCTCTTGCAGTTGAGATAGAGGAAGGCCACTGTCTCCTGCCTGCCCCTGGGAACTGAATGTCTCGGTATACAACCCAATTGTACATTTGTTCAATTCTGAGAGAGGAGAAAAACCGCCCTATGGCGGAAGGCGAGACACGTTGGCAGTGATGCTGCTTTGTTATTCTTTACTCCACTGAGATGTTTAGCTGGAGAGCAACATAAATCTGGCCTACGTGCACATCCAGGCATAGAACCTCCCCTTGAACTGAATCATGACACAGATTCTTTTGCTCACATGTTTTCTTGCTGACCTTCTCCCCACTATCACGCTGCTCTTCTGACGCGTTCCTCTTGCTGAGATACTGACAATAATAATCAATAAAAACTGAAGAAACTCAGAGACCAGTGCCGGTGCAGGTCCTTGGTCTGCTGAGTGCCGGTCTCCTGGGCCCACTGTTGTTTCTCTATACTATGTCTCCGTGTCTTATTTCTTTTCTCAGTCTCTCATCCCACCTGACGAGATATACTCACAGGTGTGGAGGGACAGGCCACCCCTTCAGTCAGGAGTTTGAGACCAGCCTGTTCAACATATGAAACCCCATCTCTACTAAAAATACAAAAATTAGCCTGGTGTAGTGGCATACACCCGTAGTCCCAGCTACTCAGGAGGCTGGGGCAGGAGAATCACTTGAACTCAGGAGGCAGAAGTTGCAGTGAGCCGAGATCACGCCACTGTACTCCAGCCTGGGTAAGAGAGCAAGACTCCATCTCAAAAAAAAAAAAAAAAAAAGAAAAAAAAAGTGCTATTTCTTAAAATTCAGCTTTCTGGGTCCTAGTGTGACATCCTTGCTTGGGAATGTATACTTTTAGCAAATCCCTCAAGTGATGATTTTCAGCCAAATTGACACCTATTCACAGACAAACGCATTGGGACCACTAGTTAGTTATGAAATTCAAACCTGAATATGAACTGTTAATAAACTAAATCAAGGCCAGGCGCGGTGGCTCACGCCTGTAATCCCAGCACTTTGAGAGGCCGAGACGGGCGGATCACCTGTGGTCAAGAGATCGAGACCATCCTGGCCAACATGGAAAAACCCCGTCTCTATTAAAAATACAAAAATTACCCAGGTGTGGTGGTGGGTGCCTGTAATCCCAGCTACTCAGGAGGCTGAGGCAGGAGAATCGCTTGAACCCGGAAAGTGGAGGTTGCAGTGAGCCAAGATGGCGCCACTGCACTCCTGTCTGGGCAACAGAGCGAGACTCCGTCTCAAAAAATAATAAATAAATAAATAAATAAATAAATAAATAAATAAACTAAATCAAAATAAAATATCAAAATAAAATCAAAACAAAAGATTTTCTCATGAATCCTCACGTTTTGGCTCAGGTGGAACCTGAAAACATTAGAATATGAAACAACAATTGGCAAATTAATTAGGATCTTCGTTTTCATTAATTGTGAAGGCAGTTCTTTTACCTTTTGTGAAGACATTGGAGAACAAGGCAGCTAGAACCTGAGAAACGTGATTCTTGAGAGAGAGGGAAGCCTGGAGAAGGGAGGCTCACTTTTTTTTTTTTTTTTTGAGACGGTGTCTCGCCCTGTCGCCCAGGCTGGAGTACAATGGTGCCATCTTGACTCACTGCAACCACTGCCTCCCGGGTTCAAGCGATTCTCCTGCCTCACTCAACCTCCCAAGTAGCTGGGATTACAGGGGCGTAACACCACACCCGGCTAATTTTTTGTATCTTCAGTGGAGCTGGCGTTTTGCCATGTTGGCCAGGCTGGTCTTGAACTCCTGACCTCGTGATCCACCTGCTTCGGCCTTCCACAGTGCTAGGATTACAGGCGTGAGCCACTTCAACCAGCCAGAGGCTGACATTTGCTGCCACTTTGTTCCACAATGAACTTGCTGCTTTGAAAGCGGTGACTGAGAGGTTGAGATGCTGAGCAGAAAAGGAAAGCTAAGAAGCTGAAAAGCTGATAAAACTTTTTTTAAGGCACATTCAGGACTGGGACAGTAAAATCTGGGGTGCAGAGCCTGCTAGGGGCAGTCCTGGGGCCCTGGAGGGGACTCCTACCTAGGAACAGGTCAACTAAAATAGGGGTAAAACTGAAGTACAGCCCGGAGCCAGCTCTACCCTTGATGGATGGTTGGCTGCCCTGCCCACCGCTGGGGTTACTGAATCAGCACTGAGTTCACTAGTTTGTTTTTCTTCTCCTTTCTTAGTTTACTATGAACCACTGTTTCCGGAGCCACCAAAAGCTCAATACAACTCCCGGTGTTTAAGATAAGCACTTGACGTGCTTGTTTTCCTTTTATAGCAGCTTAAAATGTGCGTCTGACAGTTTCTAAAACCTAAAACAACACATAGGCTTTTCTGTTTATTTTTATTCTCATTTTTATTTTAAGTTCTGCTTTTCTGTTTTGCTGAGTTTTGTTTGCTTGAATTTTTGTTTTATAGTCTTTGCTAGACTCTATGACAGATGTCTGAAGGCACATGTAGTAAGATTTGTATAGTGGTTCTCACTGCTTGGCATGTTTTCAGGTGACTTTTACTTTGTCTTTAACAAAGTCTTTGTCTTTAAACTTTCTAAAGTCCTTTTTGTTTAAAAATAGGATGAATAATATTTACGAACAGGAGCTATTTCTAAAGTATGTATTTGCTGGCAAATCTTGACTGTATATCACTGGTTTGGAACCTGCTTTTTCATTTCAGAAGTATTTTATGTTTGAATGTATCTTCCTTCCTTCCTTCCTTCCTTCCTTCCTTCCTTCCTTCCTTCCTTCCTTCCTTCCTCCCTCCCTCCCTCCCTCCCTCCCTCCCTCCTTTCCTCCCTTTTCTTTCTTTCTTTCTCTTTCTTTCTTTTCTTCTTTCTTTTTCTTTCTTTCTTTCCTTTCTTCTTTCTCTTTCTTTCTTTCTTTCTTTCTTTCTTTCTTTCTTTCTTTCTTTCTTTCTTTCTTTCTTCCTTTCTTTCTTTCTTTCTTTCTTTCTTTCTTTCTTTCTTTCTTTCTTCTTTCTTTTCCTTCCTTCCTTCCTTTCTCTCTCTCTTTCTCTCTTTCTTTCTTTTTTTTTTTGACGGAACTTCATTCTGTGGCCCAGGCTGGAGTGCCGTGGCGTGATCTCGGCTCACTGCAACCTCTGGCCCCCGGGTTCAAGCGATTCTCCTGCCTCAGCCTCCCGAGTAGCTGGGATTACAGGAGCCTGCCACCACACCCGGCTAATTTTTGTATTTTTAGTAGAGACGGAGTTTTGCCATGTTGGCCAGGCGGGGCTTGAACTTTTGACCTCAGGCGATCCACACATCTTGGCCTCCCAAAGTGCTGGGATTACAGGCGTGAGCCACTGTGTCAGACCTGAATGCATGTTTCTCTCTACATTTGCATGTACATATGTATATAACAAGTGTCAGGAGTAATGTATATGGTGGTTGCCTTGTACTGTGGGTAATTTCTGCTTTTTTTCCCCTACTGTTGCCAGAAGGTTCCGGAGGGTCTCCAGATGCTGGTGAGACCCCCGCCCCAGTTGGTTTCCAGGTTCTTGACACCTTTTCGAGAAAGAATTCAGGGTCAAGTCAGAATGCAGGGAAAGGCAAAAAGCTTTTATTGCAAAGTGACAGTATGCACTGAAGAGAGAAGTGCAGGCATGTTTGTAAGAATAAGTGACACACAGGGAGTTTGGGTTTCTCATTGTACGGGTGTTTCTTTGATTAGGGAGTGAAATAATCATTAGGTATTCTGGAAGAGGGGGGATTTCAGGGACCCCCCCTCTGTCCCATACCCCCAGGTACCACCCCCGTCTCCCTGATTTGGGTTTGCCCTGAAGAGTCATGGACATGTCAGCCTGTCTCTGTTGCCCAGGCTGGGGTGCAGTGGTGTGATCTCGGCTCACTGCAACCTCTGTCTCCTGGGTTCAAATGATCCTCCCGAGTAGCTGGACTACAGGCGTATGCCACCCTGCCCAGCTATTTTTTTGTGTATATTTTTGGTAGAGAAGGGGTTTCACCATATTGCACAGGCTGGTCTCAAACTCCTGACCTCAGGTGATCTGCCCTCCTCAGCCTCCCACAGTGCTGGGATTGCAGTCGTGAGCCACCAAACCCAGCCTTCTCCTCCTTATTTTGGGTTTTCTGTTATCCCACAGTTTCTTTGCCTAGCTCTTGTTTTAGCTCTTGTTTGGATTCTTCCATCCTCCTGCGAGCACCCAGTGATCTTCCTATCTCATTCCCCCTTCAGAGATTTCCATCCCTTATTCTTTTTTTTTTTTTTTAAGAGTTGACAATTTTATTTTCACATTTCCCAATATAAATGAAAACTGCATCTTTTTTGTCCTACTTCTCCCCTCCAAAACTATTCTCTTTGATAGGACAGGGGAGCAAGTCTTCCCTATGCTGTTTAGAAAACTCAGTATTACAGCAGCATGATCTCCTGGTGAAGCAGAACAGGTAATATAAAACTGATACAATGAGGCCTCCCCTCTATCCTTATCTGTCTGGTCGAGTCATTCCGGGCCGAGTGGGCACCATCATGGGACGGGCAGGAGGTCTCATCATTGGGGGCCCAGGCATCATTGGCATGTGGCCTCCCATGGGCGGCCTCATTCCAGGAGCAGGTCCCACTGGCATCATCCCAGGAGGAGGAGGGCCCATCATTGGCATCATGGGAGGGCCCCCCATATGGGGTGCTGGCATCATACCAGGGCGAGGAGGACCCGGAAGGCTGGGGGGAGGTGGTATCATCGCCCCTGCAGGAGGAGGAGCAGAGAATGGAGTAGGAGGTATCTTTCCTTGTTGAAATGCAGCCGTTGTTTTGTCAATCAGGCTCTGAGCCTGCTCTTCCATCCATTTCTGATAATAGTCTTTCACATTCTCTTTGTGTTTCCTTCCACTGCAGTGTGTCTTTCTCACAGATGGAGAGTCATGGGTGAGGTATGTATCGCAGTAGTCACAATAAAACTTGGGCATGTTGCTCTGCAGGATGTTGGCCACTCTGTTCCATCCCTTATTCTTAAGGGTTGATGAGGGAGGAGGCCAGTCTTCTGTGTCTTCTTGCTGATTTCAGGGCGCTGGCCCTGCCTACCAAAAGATTGGAAATCTCTGACTGCCTGGTCTAAGGGTCCCCAGGGTGCATTAGCAGGAGAGTCCCAAGTTGAAACAGGAATTGGCTGGAATCCTTGCATCACCATCATCTTTACATGGAGCTGCTATAACCTAGAAGATATAAACTTTACAAGGAAGTTGAATGTGTGTGGGCCAAATATTTTTATTATTGTTATTGTATTCATTTTTTGAGACAGTCTCGCTGTGTCACCAGGCTGGAGTTCAGTGGCGTGATGTCGGCTCACCGCAACCTCCGCCTCTCAGGCTCAAGCAATTCTCCTGCCTCAGCCTCCTGAGTACCTGGGACTACAGGCGTGCGCCACCACCCCCAGTCAATTTTTGTATTTTTAGTGGAGACAGGGTTTCACCATGTTGGCCAGGATGGTCTCAATCTCTTGACCTCATGATCTGCCCGCCTTAGCCTCCCAACGTGCTGGGATTACAGACATGAGCCACTATGCTCAGCCCAACGGATCAAATACTAACAATAAGATCCCCATTGATGGGCCTAAAAGTGGTAAAACCAGATAATAGAAAGTAGAGCAGCCTTAACGCATTCCCTACAGAATCAGCCAAAAGGTTTTCCTTTCCAAAGGTGTGAAGCCCTTTTGCTTGGTCAGTTGTGCCTGGATTCCAAAGCGAGGGAGGGTGTGGTGAGGCGTGGCTGACTCCCAGCTTCCTGTCATGGCCTGACCTAGGTTTTCAGGCTGTTGCGGCTGATATTGTTGTTTCGATTCCCTTTGGCCAAGAGGGAGATCCATTCTGATGGGGGCTTCTATTTTTTTTTTCTCTCTCTCTTTTTTTGTCAACATATCCCAGAGGCAGTGTTGGTGGCCAAGCTTTGATTCTGGCCCATATTGAGGCCAGGGTGGCATGCTACAGGCCCTGGGTCTTACACTAGTGGGGCCCCTATGGCCAAGAGACTGAGTCAAAAAACGTTGCCAGTTAAACGTTCTAGACCAGATAGGAATGGAGGTGGGCAGGGACTCAAGCTTCAGCCTGTTTTCCCTTTGCTCCCCCTTTCCCTTTTGTGTGCACTTTTAGGTCTGAAGGTTTGTCCTTTCCTGCTGCCTTTTTTTTTTTTTTTTTTTTTTTGGCTTCGTTTCTACTTTTGCAGGAGCAGGGTTAACGGACAACTGTGCCAATCTCCTCCTGGGCTTTTCCTTCACGGCCCCCCTGACTGAGCTGACCTTTGTCTTTGGCATGTTGGTGGTGGAGAGGGGGCCTGCCGGGTCCCTATGGGCAATGGCAAAACCAGAGCCTTCTGGAAGCTGGGCTCACCGGCTGCTGCTCCTCCTCCCACCACCCAAGCTGCCGAGACCTGTGGAGCAGACTTTTTTCCCTCAAGTTTATAGAGCTATCTGTAGTAGCTCACTCATGTATTCTGTAATGAATACCCCACATTCCCCACCCCTCCATCTGCCACTTTCTTATCTACCGAATTTGATCTTAACTCCTCAAAAAGCTAGCCAAGTCTGGGAGAAAGCTGGAAAGCTTAGGATGGTAAAAGGAATGCTGTTCCAAATGCAACCTTGTATTATTTTTATACTGGAAACAAATTGGAAAAGAATAAAAACAAGAGGCTTTCAAATTAGTAAACTGATGTCTCCAAGTATAAAACACACACTTTGATAACTTATTTTTATGTAATCCTGACAAAAATAGAAAAATATTGTCTTCAAAAACCTAAGGATCAAGGTTTGAAAATATAATCAGATGAGCTTTTCTCTGTCCCTATAGTTCTTGGAATTTCAAAAGGTGCAGAAAACAATTTCTTCTGATGCCCAGAGCCCAAATGAGCAGTAACAAATGTACTCCTAACACACCTTAGGGTCTACTGTCTTCATCTTCCTTAGAGTCTCCCATGCTCAACATCTCCCCATCAGCTGCCTCACTTCATCCTGCTTTTTGTTCAAAGGTTTTTTAAAAAAGAAAATACCATATGCTGAGGGGAAAAGTTGCAGGGATGCATGCCACACTATAAACAATGGTCTCTGGAATATGAAGGACTTTTACTTTTTTTTTGAGACAGAGTCTCGCTCTGTTGCCCAGGCTGGAGTGCAGCGGCACCATCTCAGCTCCCTGCAACCTCTGCCTCCTGGGCTCAAGTGATTCTCCGGCCTCAGCCTCCCAAGTAGCTGGGATTACAGGCATGTGCCATCACGCCCAGCTAATTTTTGTATTTACAGTAGAGACAGGGATTCACCATGTTGGCCGGCTGGTCTCAAACTCCTGACCTCAGGTGAGCTGCCCACCTCAGCCTCCGAAAGTGCTGGGATTACAGGCCTGAGCCACTGCGCCTGGCCGAGGGACTTTTACTTGAACATTTCTAAATTCCTACAATATTTACATTCAAATAAATGACTTACTTTTGTAAGCAAGAAAAACTAATTTTTATGAAAAGGAAACTGGTAATTATCGTATTGAAATAAAAGTTATCTAGGCATCCTTATTTTGATAACTTAATGTGAGATAAAATATCCCTATTTCCATATTTTATATATTTTCATTTTATTAATTTATTTATTTTGAGACCAAGTCTTTATCTGTCACCCAGGCTGGAGTATAGTCGTGTGATCATAGCTCACTGCAGGCTTGATCTCCTGAGCTCAAAGAATCCTCCTGCCTCAGCTTCCCAAGTAGCTGGGACCAGAGATGCGTGCCACCCACCTAATGTTTTGTAGAGATGAGGTCTGCTCTGCTGCTCAGGCAGATCTCAAACTCCTAGGCTCAAGTGATCATCCTGCCTCAGCATCCCAAAGTATTGGGATTACAGGTGTGAGCCACCGTGCCCAGCCTGTATTTGATTTTTTATTGACTTAGCAAACCAGTATTTTTCACTTTTTTTCTACTATAGGAAAAAATCTATAATCTTCAAGGAGGGGTGGGGGTGAAAACCTATTTGTAATGTGAAGTAGGACATTTGAGATTGAAATCTAACAATGAGAAGTTGAGGGGGAATAATCTACTGAAAACAGTATCGCTTAACTTTATACAGAAATGGCAACTTGGTACCTGGACATAAGTCAATATAAGGCACAGGAAGATACCACACAAAGAAGCAATTTTAAAATGATCTCTTTTTAATTTCTTAAAAAGCACATTCACAGCACACTCCAAGAATACCACACAGCAGCGGTTTGCTGCTCTTTGTCAGAATATGTCAGAAAACAAAACAAAAAAAGTTTTAAATGCTAAATGTTTTAAAAATTAGTTCTCTGAAATTTCTGTAAAGCCAGTATCACCAGTCATCTAAATCTTTATTTTGGAACAGTAAATCTTTCAAAAACGTAATGAGCATCTACCCAAAATCACACTTCTCTGAAATGCAATTAAAAGCTATCCAACAAAAACAAAAATAAATATTTTTCTAGAAAGAACATATTTGGCATTTTAAAATAATGTTAAAAACAGCTTTCTCAAATGTAAATGATGTCTAGATTTTTACTTTCTATTACCAGACAGAAGGTTTGGATCTTAGTGGTTCCAATCTGACTTCAGTAATAGGAGGAATGATTACATTGAAGTTAATGAACTTCAATCCTAACAAAGCCAACATACTTTTCTAGCACAGTGATTGCTTTTTCAAAGTGGCGTCCAGCACGTACTAAAAACTACTGCGAGTAAGGCCAGATAGCTCAAATTAGTTGATTAATTTGGTATCCAAATTGGGCTTTTTTTTTTTTTTTTCTTCCTGGAAACAGAGTCTCACTCTGTCGCCCAGGCTGGAGTGCAGTGGCATGATCTCAGCTCACTGCAACCTCCGCCTCCCGGGTTCAAGCGATTCTCCTGTTTGAATCGCTTGAACCGCACCTGGCCCCCAAATTGTTTTATATATACCTTTCATCCTTTGATTTAATATTTCTAATTTGTGATATTTCTCTGAAAATCAATCAAGTACACAGTTTTAGTGAAATGTGAACGGAATTTTGCTTCATTAACTAAATTAAAATACGTCAAACATGGTTCAATCTTATATTCTGTCCTCTCAGATAATTTACATTTTATTGATAAATGTAGATTAGCCACACTATGAGTTATATCCTAACCATTTTACCTAAATGTAGAAAAGCTGAAAGTTGACTGGATAGTTAAAAAGCTGTTATATATTTCTCTCTTTCAGAAACCTATGATGCCTTTTCTTAGATATAAGTATGGAAAAAGAATTCTGTTCATTTTCATGATATATCAACAAAAATTACATGGCTTATATCTATTTCTGTCAGCCATTCTGAAACCAAATTTCCATTTGTTCTACCCATTAAAGAGCACACATTTTCCTTTAGAATCACGGCCACAGTCTGGAAACATAATGGAGAAAGGCTAACTCTGGGCCAATAAAATATTCAAGGGAAGACGCAACACAAAACAGGGAGGTGAATAAAGCAACTATGTCGTAATGAAACCCTCCCTTGTAAACACATCTGTCCTTTCCTCCCATATTTGGAAATGTTGCCTAAGTTTTAAAAATTATCATCAAGACATTTTACACCACAAGTCATGTAAAATTAGGTCTACTTCAGCCAGATAACCTATAGCTGTTAAAGAATTATATTATGAGAGGTAGTGACATTTTATTCTCTCAATGCTGAGCTAAAAATTCCACACATCTGGCACATGGGTTACAAGGGGGGAAAGCAGAGAAGCACCATTGCCCACTCCTCGTGTTCTGGTATTTCAAGTCGCCCATCACTTCATTTGCTATTGGCAGCTGACACTCACTGCTGTGTTAACACGGAAGCAGTGGGTATTAGTGCTATTCATCATATGGTGCTGGTGGGTCTCCATCATCTTTCAAAAAGGAAGCAGCTTTCCTTCCATTCTTCTGAACGTGATCTTCATTCATTTTCTCCAGAGCTTCTATCTACAAAAATAATACATTGAATCCATTTGTCAAAATCCTACTTTTCACAGAAACCATATTTTAGATTGTGCTAGTAATTTTTGTCTTTTTTTGAAATGGAGTCTCACTCTGTCACCCAGGCTGGAGTACAGTGGTGCAATCTCGGCTCACTGCAACCTCTGCCTCCTGGGTTCAAGCAATTCTCCTGCCTTAGCCTCCCTAGTAGCTGGGACACATGTGCCACCACACCCAGCTAATTTTTGTATTTTTAGTAAAGATGGGGTTTCACTATGTTGTCCAGGCTGGTCTTGAACTCCTGACCTCAGGTGTTCCACCCGCCTTGGCCTCTCAGAGTGCTAGGATTACAGGCGTGAGCCACCATGACCGGCCAATTTTTTTATTTTTTAATGGAGTTTATGTTGCTCAGGCTCTTCTCAAACTCCTGGGCTCAAGAGATCCTCCCTCCTTGGCCTCCCAAAGTGCTGGGATTACAGGAATAACAGGAGTGAGCTGCCATGCCTGGCTGAGTCAGTAATTTTTACTCTCTTAAAAACTAGGTTATTCCTAATGATTCTGCCTTTGAGTTGAAATTACTATGTGTGTGTGTGTGTGTGTGTGCAGCGTGCATGCATCCAAGTGTACACAGATAGTCATACATACATGTATTTTTTTTAACTTGATTACAAGGGTCAATATTTACTAACTTTATCCAGCTAGCAATTGGAATCATCTATGTTTTGAAATATATTCTATAAAACATTCCAGAAACAGGAAAAAGAGAATTCTACCATTCATCAAACAACAGTATCACTTACTTACTGAGCAACTGTATTGTGCTGGAAGCTGAATTTACTCTTTCTGTTATTTCTCTCTAGCCTTAGGCTAGGCACAGCTTACCCAAACTCAAGTCATCCGGGGGAGTTCTGGAACACTCAGTAATCATTCTCTGCTTTGGTATAACATTGGGAATAATTAACTGCTATTTCACCTTTTAGATTTTGTTCAATTGTAAGAGACTTTCTCTGGAGGAAGCTTTTTCATGGTTCTCTAGATCTGATATTATAATAACTGGGTATTTCCAAAGATGGGCACTTCTAACTTTCTATGTTTAGTAAAGGGCAGGGACCATGTTACTGCTTTTTGTATCACTCAGAGTGTTCATCAACTTCTGCATTCATTAAATAGGGGAAATATGAGTCTACTGAAAATGTGCAGTTTGCCCATCTTAACCAAATGGTGCCCTCGTGAAGAAATGTTTTGCTGTGTGTGTATTCTGAATTTCAAGCATAGAAAAAAACAGGCCAAGCACAGTGGCTCATGCTTGTAATCTCAGCACTTTGGGAGGCCAAGGTGGGCGGATCACTTGAGGCCAGGAGTTCAAGACCAGCCTGGCCAACACGGCGAAATACCGTCTCTACCAAAAATACAAAAATTACAAGCATAGTGGTGCACACCTGTAGTCCCAGCTACTTGGGAGGCTGAGGCAGGAGAATCGCTTGAACCCAAGAGGCAGAGGTTGCAGTGAGCCGAGATCAAGCCACTGCATTCCAGCCTGAGTGACAAACCAAGACTCCATCTCAAAAAAAAAAAAAAAGAAATGGAAAAGAAAAAACCAAAAACATCTGAAGAAAAGAAAAATCTCCAATTAATTTTGTTTTTGGGGGAAAGGGAGGATAAAACTAGCTCTGGGTTTCAGTTATCTCCTCTCTGCAGTTCTGCATGACCAGTAAGGTGAAAAACAGCTGTTTATCACATACCTCAGCTAAAAAATCAGCTTCATTATCTGCTGAGATGTTTAAGCCTGAAACAGCACTGAAGAGTTCTCGTTCACTAAGGGCTTCCTTGACTCCTCCTTTCTGGAAAAACTAGAAAGGAAATACAAGAAAGTCAGTAAGAAGGTATTAGCAAGGCTCTCTAATAAACTAAGAACAGGGAGCAGCACATTTATAAAGAGACACCACTACATTCCCTCCCTCATTTCTCAAGCATCGATTTTCCTACTTCCAAGCTGGACTATGCTCAGGTTCTAGTTGCTTTTCATCCTCTCACATATCCATTCTGCCTTCTGGATTTAGCTCATCCCACTGCACCTCCTATAGCTATAAAAATGAGTGCTATATATAAAACCACTTGGCATTGCTTTGAATATGTAAAGGAAATACTTTCACTAAACCCCAGAAATTAAAAATTTCAAGCAGACTCACAGGTTATTTCCAATATGAAGTTACTCTATCCTTTAGAAACATCATTCCTATCTGAATCTACTGCCAACAATTCATTTCCCTTAGAAATGCCAAACAAGTATGACCCAACCCTGTGCTTACTGAATTTTACCTTATGTATATATATGTTTCGTTTTTTTAAGAGACAAGGCCTAGCACTGTCACCCAGGCTGGAGTGCAGTGGCACAATCACAGCTCACTATAATCTTGAACTTCTGGACTCAAACAATCCTCTTGCCTCAGCCTCCCTAGTAAAACAGCCTCCCAGTTAGAGCAGCTAGGACTACAGACATGTTCCACCACACCCAGCTACTTTTTAAATTTTTTTGGAGAGACAGGAGTCTCACTATATTGCCCGGCTGGTCTCAAACTCCTGGGCTCAAGCAATCCTCCCTCCCTGGCTTCCCAAAGTTTTGAGATTATAGGCATGAACCACCATGCCCAGCCACCTAATCTTTTTTCCCTGCTTCACAGTGACAGTGATCAGACACTGTCTCACAATGGAGACTGTCTCTCTTTTAATGGTAATAATTGCAGCAAGCACGCAGGCACACCATATGCCAGCTTCTGTTTTAAGCACTATGCACACATTAAATGTCTACTTAATTGCTTATATACAAGGAGCCAAAACACTCATTCCCTTGAACATTTTTTTTTTTTTTTTTTGAGATGGAGCCTCGCTCTGTTGCCCAGGCTGGATGGAGTACAGTGGCACGTTCTTGGCTCACTGTAACCTCTGCCTCCCAGGTTCAAGTGAGTCTCCTGCCTCAGCCTCCTGAGTAGCTGGGATTACAGGCACCTGCCACCACACCCGGCTAATTTTGTATTTTTAGTAGAGATGGGGTTTCACCATGTTGGCCAGGCTGGTCTTGAACCTCTGACATCAAGTGATCCACCCACCTCGGCCTCCCAAAGTGCTGGGATTACAGGCGTGAGCCACCGCGCCTGGCACCCCTTGAACATTTTACCCAACTATGAGACATGGAATCAAATTCTTGCAAAATGAAATATGACAAATTGATCTTTATATCCTTGTCCTGAAAGCAGCCAGTATTCCTTCCTTCAATTTCTAAGAATATGGTCCTCTTACTTAGGAGTGAGAAAAATACCTACAGCTGTTACATCCAACAAAAAAAGGTATATTGGTTTACACGTCTACCTGTGAGACATTCCTGCAGTCCCGGAACAAGAACTCCAGGCCATGAGGATGGGTAGGTTCTACTGACTGACTGACATCGATCAACCAGACCTATTTCAATACAGAACACAGATTGATGTATTTACATTTTAAATTTTACTTAAAGTAATTAAATCTGAATGTTAACAAAATGTTCTCCTCACCTTTCCAGCATGCCACAGCATGTTATACTCACTGAGGTCAGCATGGACAAGCCTACATTCATGATATAACTGCCGCATCAACTGTGAAGAGGGAAGGCACACATTAGGAAATGAATAAATTAAGTGGGATTATATAGTTATATTATTGATGATGACACCCCCCCAAGTCTTTTTTTTTTTTTTTTTTGAGACGGAGTCTTGCTCTGTTGCCCAGGTTGGAATGCAGTGGTGTGATCTCAGCTCACTCCGGTCCTGGGTTCACGCCATTCTCCTGCCTCAGCCTCCTGAGTAGCTGAGACTATAGGCACCCGCCACCACGCCTGGCTAATTTATTGTATTTTCTTAGTAGAGACGGGGTTTCACTGTGTTAGCCAGGATGGTCTCGATCTCCTGACCTCGTGGTCCGCTAGCCTCGGACTCCCAAAGTGCTGGGATTACGGGCGTGAGCCACCACGCCCGGCCCCCCTAAAGTCTTATAGTAGAAATCAACATTAATGCATTTGTTTGCCAGCCCTAATATAATTAAATAGGAAAGTTTCATCACTATTTAATCTCTTCCCTAGGCACCCCACCTCCCAAAGACGCCAGAAAAACATACTTGATTTTCCTTTCAATGTTTTCCTTTGGAAGCAGAGAAAGGTGGATCACCTTTCTAGCAGTATCTTTAAAAATTAATTCGGACTAACATTTCCATATTTAGATCAACGGCTGCACTACATGACAGCTTCATGCAGAGATTGCATCAAGTAGCACATTATGTTTCTCCAGTGTTCAATTAAAACTACAGAGGGATAATGGCAGTATTAGGAGCATTTTCTTAACCTAGAAGGCCCTTAGATTGAATTCAGTTGCTATTTCAAAGCACGTAGTTTCCTTGAGATTCCCGACATGTGCCTTCCAACTTAACACCTGCACTCCCTACTATTTTCAATTTTCATCATCACTCTCTTATGATGAGACCAAACCTGCTTCCTTTCCTTCACTGTTAAAGTTGTAACGTTCAATGGCTGGGTGTGGTGGCTCACACCAGTAATCCCAGCACTTTGGGATGCTGAGGCAAGAGGATCACTTGAGCCCAGGAGTTCAAGACCAGCCTGGGCAACATAGTGAGACCCCATCTCTTATTTGGAAAAAAAAAAAAAAAGCCCCCAAAAACTAACATTCAATAAAGCACACAAACTAATGAGGCACTTTATCTGCTAAATGTAGTAACAGCAAATTTTATTTAATGAAGTTTTGTGAAAAATAGCTTCATGTAATACGTCACTAATCCTAGCAACGAAGACTTCCCTGGTTAAGTCTGTAAGTTTTCTAAAACTATTTAAGACACACACATATTGATAGAAAAACAACTCTTCCGTGTTAACATTCTTTCACAAACTTCAACTTGTCTTTATTCTAGCACCTTCAAATAGCACTATTTAAGGAACTTGAGTTTTTTTTGTTTGTTTGTTTTTTAAGAGATAGGGTCTTGCTCTATCTCTTGCCCAGGCTGGAGTGCAGTGGCACAATCATAGCTCACTGCTGCCTTAAGTTCCTGGGCACCAGTGATCCTCCCACCTTAGACTCCTGAGTAGCTAGACTACAGGTGTATGCCACCATGGCCAGCTAATTTTTAATTTTTTTTATTTTTTTTATTTATTTATTTATTTATTTTTTTTTTTGAGACGGAGTCTCGCTCTGTCGCCCAGGCTGGAGTGCAGTGGCCGGATCTCAGCTCACTGCAAGCTCCGCCTCCTGGGTTTACGCCATTCTCCTGCCTCAGCCTCCCAAGTAGCTGGGACTACAGGCGCCCGCCACCTCGCCCGGCTAGTTTTTTGTATTTTTTAGTAGAGACGGGGTTTCACCATATTAGCCAGGATGGTCTCGATCTCCTGACCTCGTGATCCGCCCGTCTCGGCCTCCCAAAGTGCTGGGATTACAGGCTTGAGCCACCGCGCCCGGCCAATTTTTTTTTTTTTTTATTTTTTATTTGAGACAGAGTCTCGCTCTGTCACCCAGGCTGGAGTGCGGTGGCGCAATCTCGGTTCACTGCAACCTCCACCTCCCTGGTTCAAGCAATTCCCCTGCCTCAGCCTCCCGAGTAGCTGGGATTACAGGCACATGCCCAGCTAATTTTTTTGTATTTTTAGTAGACAGGGTTTCACCATGTTGCCCAGGCTAGTCTCAAACTCCTGGGCTCAAGTGATCCTCCTGCCTCAGCCTCCCAAAGCTCTAGATTACAAGTGTGAGCCACCATGCCTGGCTTCTTTAAGGACATTTTTTTAAAGTTTAGAGGAAATATGTTTTTTTTTTTTTTTTTTGAGACGGAGTCTCGCTCTGTCACCCAGGCTGGAGTGCAGTGGCCGGATCTCAGCTCACTGCAAGCTCCGCCTCCCGGGTTTATGCCATTCTCCTGCCTCAGCCTCCTGAGTAGCTGGGACTACAGGCGCCCGCCACCTCGCCCGGCTAGATTTTTGTATTTTTTTAGTAGAGACGGTATTTCACCGTGTTAGCCAGGATGGTCTTGATCTCCTGACCTCGTGATCCGCCCATCTCGGCCTCCCAAAGTGCTGGGATTACAGGCTTGAGCCACCGCACCTGGCCGGAAATATATTTTAAAGGCAGTATGTGAATGCTTTTAAAAGCACAACTTACATGAAGAGTTTGATAGTAGGCTTCTTTCATTTCTTCACTATTGAGCTTTACTTCTTTTAATTTAGGGGCTGGAACTTGATCATGACCAATAAAAGACATAACTAAAATGTGTTTCTTCAGTAGTACAACTGTTGGACAAGGAATTCCAGCTCTCTGCATTCTATACAGAAAGAAATGATTCAGAATATACAGATCAGAAGGAGAAAAAATGTCATTTATTCAATAAATATTAATAAGGGCCTACAATGAGCTGGCACTATGTTCTACCCTGGTGACATGGGAATACAAAGACAATAAAACACCGCCTCTACTCGTAGGGAGCTCAGGGACTGATGGAAATGACAGACAAGAGACAATTACAATGCAGCGTGACGTACACACTGGCAGAGGTACGGGTAGGAGCTATAGGAACACACAGCACCAAGGATGGCTTATTAGAAGAAGAGGTAGGGAACAGGAATTAGCCAGATGAAGACAGTGCAAGGGAATGCAGGGAGGTGTTCAAGAGCACAGTCCATTTGGGGAATGTGTATCAATCAACATAGCTGGATCTGTGAGTAGGAGGAAGAGCAATGTGGGCTGAGGCTGCAGAGACAGGCAAGCTCCACTATGGAACACTGTTTTATAAGAAAGGCAGGAATTTCAGGAGTATAGAAAAGAGACTGGAGGACAGCAAGGCCTTCTAGAAAATTATTCTACCTGGAATTAATTAATTGAAAAAAATTTTTTTTTTGGAGACAAGGTCTCGGGAGTCTAATGTTTCCGGGTTGGTTTTGAACTCCTAGGTTCAAGCAATCCTCCCATCTCAGCCTCCCAAGTAGCTGGGAGTAGACGTGCACACCATGCCCGGCTTATTTTGGTGGGGAACTCTCAGTAGAATTTTGTAACTGAGATATATGAATAATTACTTCTGAAAGCAAACATCTTTAGAAAATAACAAACTAAAATTAAGCTTTTAATAGATTAAGGTAATGGAAAGGTTTTTAATGAGAAGGATTATTACTGAATTCCTTGGTTGATAAAACAAATTCCTTGATAGAAAATAAATTGCTTAGAAAAGTCAGATACAAGTATAAAAATTTAAACAAAATGTAATTTGATTGGTAAGAACTTACTCCCACAAAATTAACAAACTAAATGTAACAAACATTTTCTGAAACACAAAAGAAACCATTTTTTATGCTAAAGCCTAATTGGATGCTGGAAGTTTTACTTCTTGACAAAAGCAATTTAAAAATGGCATTTAGATATATGATAAAGTGTCCAAGGCAGAAAAAGACCAGATTTCCCTCAAGTTTCATTGAGGAAAGAAAAAACAAAATGGCCTTTTCATTCTAAAAGTATGAATTGAGGTTATACACCTGGCCTTTCATTATTTCTATAAATGAATGTAAAAGAAAGCATGGATTTTTTTATCCTAACGCAAAAAGATATTTACCCAAGATTACATCTAGCACAATATTTTCTTTACCTTGCGAGATTGTGCATTTCTTTTTCTGCCCACATGCGGATGATCTTACGTGGATTTAGTTTACTGAAGCGATCTTTAAACCTGAAATCATCTTTAATATATTTGTCACGATTCTTAAACTCATTAAGGGTTGTTTTAAATACCTTGATGGCACATTCTGTAGGTATAACTTTACTATCTTCCTTTTCATCCTCCATGCTAAGTGGAAGAAAAAAATCAAGTCAGTACAAGTTGCCGGCTCACAAGTACAACAATTTCAACACAAAGATTCTATAACACTAAATTAGATCTGCCCTCTCTCAGCGTCAAGTCTTGTTTTTTAAGCCTTTAGGTTTTGGATCTTAATAAAGCCTTAGGTTTTGGTTTGATTTTTTAAATAAAACATACTTTCAAATAAATTGTCAACCAATTTTCAACCATCCATCACATAATGTTCTTCACTTAATGACTATGGAATCAAGCTTGAAATACAATGAAGACATATGCACTTGAAAATAGGCTACAGTCTTCCCGATATGGTTCAGCAGCAAAATTCAATAAAAGCAACAAATAAAACAGCTTTTTAAAACATAACTCTTTCACTCCCAGCAGACATAAAGGTGAATGAAATGGTTCCTGCCCCGCAAGTCTGCGAGAAGTGGCAGCAGAGAGTAAAAGTACATGAATAGGAAAGGCCTCTTTTCGTTGGAAAGATCAGGCAAGACTTCATGGCACAAGCGCCATCTGAAACAGAAACAGGCCAATGGGTAGGATTTGAACAGCATGAACAAAAGCAGAGGCAGGAAACCACAGGACATGTCTGAGGAACAACAAACACTAGAGTTAAGACTTGGCTGGAGAGATAATGAAAATAAACTGGAGCTAAAGGACAGGACAGAGGCACATCTGTGAAGAGCCTGGACAAATTCCTAGAGGTGATGGGGAGCTGCGAGGGTTTCTGTGTATGGCACTCTCATATGCGTCCTTCATGAAGATCTAGTGAACGATACCATCAGCATGAGAGGGCACAGGGACAGGCTAGAGGTGTGAGGCGACTCAGGATGCTACTGCAATAGTCCCCAAGTAGTGAGCTTCAGTCATGATGGTGGCAGTGGGAGTGAAAAGGTGGATGGAATGAGAAACAATATTAATATTTACCTTTAAATATCTGATAGGATGTTAATCTGGGACAGAAAGGAACTGTATTTCCAAAGGACAGAATCTGAATCAAACCTCCTTCTGCACCATATTCTCCCGGCTGACTCCTCTTCCATCTAGTCTCAAAAGGTTAAAGTCCTTCACCTGGTTCTAAGAAACCTCCCTTCTCTTCCCGGGCAATTTCACTTAGCCCCATGGCTCTATATATCATCTCTATATAGATAACTCCCACATTTCTTTTTTTTTTTTTTTTTTTTTTTTGAGATAGTCTCACTCTGTCACCCAGGCTGGAGTACAGTGGTACGATCCCGGCTCACTGCAACCTCCGTCTCCCAGGTTCAAGCTATTCTCCTGCCTCAGCCTCCTGAACAGCTGGGATTAAAGGCACGCACCACCATGCCCGGCTAATTTTTGTATTTTTAGTAGAGATGGGTTTTCGCCATGTTGGCCAGGCTGGTCTCGAACTCCTGACCTCAGATGATCCACCCAACTCAGCCTCTGAAAGTGCTAGATTACAGGCGTGAGCCACCGTGCCTGGCCGATAACTCCCACATTTCTATCCCAGTCCTGACTTTCCCTAGAACTTCAGGCCCATTTATCCAACTCCTACCTCACATCACTTAGAAGTCTAACAGGCATCTCAAATTTAACATGCCCAAAACAAAACTCATGCTAGCTGAGTCCTTACCCTACCCTTCCCCAGGCTCTCACCTCATCAAATGGCACCACCATCAGCTGCTCTAGCCCAGAATCTGTCCTCCCACACCCACATCCAATCCAATAGCATGTGCTGTTCACTCTACCTCCAAAACACACGCCAACACTCTCCTACTCTTCACTTCCACTACTGCCCTCCTTAGTCCAACCCTTCACCATTTCTCACTTCAACTACTACAATGTTTTTAACTGATCTTACTGCCTCTTCTCTTCTCCTCCTATAATTCATTTTCCACACAGCAATCTTTTGAAAATAAGAATCAAGTCATAGCTTTGGTTCCCAGAGCAGCTAAAGAGCAGACTCCTTACCCTGGCCTACAAAATCCTACCTGGTCCAGCCCCTGCTTACTCCTCTAGCCCCCTCTCCCATTCACATCCTATGCTCCAGGGAGACTGGGTTTCTTATGCTCCCTCAAAGACACTAACTTTGTACCTATCCTAAGGCATTAGCACTAGCTATTCTCTAGTCCAGAATGCCCATCCGTCTGATCTTTGATGTATCCTAGATGTGTCACTCACATGTCATTTCACTGGAGAAGTGTTCCCTGTCCTACTAATAAAGCTAGTCAGCCTGTCACTATGACATCATCCTATTTTAAGTATCCACATAGCACATATCTGATATTTTTGTTTATTATTGTCATGGAGAGGGGTTGAGGACGGGGGAAGCACATTCCATTAGACCAGAGACCTTCCTTGTACCATTCATTGCCGTATCCCTAGTACCTGGAAGAGTACATGACAGCTGCTCAACTATTTGGTAAACAGATGACACAATTTTCAGGGAGACAGATTAGAGACTCTATTCAGAGAAGAAATCTCTAATAACTTAAAAGACATTATGACAGAATAGGCTAGATTTTGAGATAAGAAGCTCCTTTCATTGGACTAGTTTAACCACACACTAGGTGAGGCCCTAGCAAAAATGCCATACAAGAGATCCCTTACTTGGAAGGTCTCTAGGATCGAGTCCAATTTATAAGATTTGCCTTGTCATTGTCCTACTACAAAAAGATCCTGTTTCTTAGCAAATGACACATCCGTCTGCCTAGCTTTTAAGGTCCTCCTTACCAATTTCCAATTTGCTTACACCACTTTACTTCCCACTACCTCTGAGCACATACCTTCCTAATCTTCTCAGTACCTAAACTTCAACCCTCCCACCCTTAGCCTTTATCTTAAAGAATTAAACATCACAGATGATGCTTAAGTGCTCTCTGATTACTATTCCCCATCTTAACTCACCAGAGGCAATAACTATCATAAATGCTGTATTTCTAGTCTCTTTTAAAAGATAATATATAAGTATCCACAAGCATCTATAAATATCTCTGTAATTTTCTGTATGACTTAAAAAATTTAAATAGATGATATACTGTATATATATTCTGCAACTACCTTTTATACTCAACATTGGATTTTTTTTTTTTTTTTTTTGAGACGAAGTCTTGCTCTGTCACCCAGGCTAGAGTGCAGTGGCGTGATCTCGGCTCACTGCAAGCTCCGCTCCCAGGTTCACACCATTCTCCTGCCTCAGCCTCCCGAGTAGCTGGGAGTACAGACACCTGCCACCATGCCCAGCTAACATTTTTGTATTTTTTAGTAGAGACGGAGTTTCACTGTGTTAGCCAGGATGGTCTCGATCTCCTGACCTCATGATCCGCCTGCCTCAGCCTCCCAATGGATTTTTCTTTAACCTATTTTTAAAATCCAGATTAAGATCCAACTTCATTATGATATCTTCCCTGAATGTGCCTGGCAATGATCTTGTTCTATTCGCTATTCCTATCCCATATAAGGTCTCATTTGCATAACTGGGTACTCTATTATGTAATTATCTTTCATTGACCATAATGGTTCTTACTGTAATGTTCTCTTTTTAGCTAAAGCTTAAGCTCTTTGAGAGTAAAAAATATGTCTTATATTTTATTCCCTGAGTAATCTAGGACAAATTACTGCTTGAATAATTGTTGATTGCCTGACCAACCTGAGAGTGACAGAAACCAGAGCTTTGACCCAGGCACAGTGGCTCACACCTGTAATCCCAACACTTTGGGAGGCTGAGGTGGGTGGATCACAAGGTCAGGTATTTGACACCAGCCTGGCCAACATGGTGAAACCCCATCTCTACTTAAAAATACAAAAATTAGCCTGGCGTGGTGGTGTGCACCTGTAATCCCAGCTACTGGGGAGGCTGAAGCAGGAGAATCACTTGAACCCGGGAGGTAGAGGTTGCTGTGAGCCAAGATTGTGCCACTGCACTCCAGCCTGGATGACAGAGCAAGACTCCATCAAAAAAAAAAAAAAAAAAAAGGAAGGAAGGAAGGAAGGGAGGCAGGGAGGGAAGAAACCAATCAACCAGAGCTTTGTGGAAAGCAGAATTCTAAGATGACTCCAAAAACTCCCAGCCCCCTTGGTGTGCACACCCTGTATAATATCTCCTTCCCTTGAGCATGTGTGGGATAGCCACTCCCTGGTTAGGTCATGTGGCAAAGGTGATGGTCTAGTCATTCCCATGATAACATCCCACTAAGCCTCAGTCTTAGCAGACTGGAGAGATTCTCCTGCTGGCTTTGAAGGTGTGAGCTAGTGTGTGAAGGGACCTGTGAGACGGCCCCATGGCTGCAGGGGCCTCGAGGAGTTGAGAGCGGCCCACTGCTGACAGCCAACAAGAGAGTGGGACCTCAGTCCTACAGCTGCAAGGAACTGAAAGGTGGCCAAGGGAAGAGGACACCAAGCTCCAGAAAGGAACACAGGCTGGCCAACACCTAGACTGCAAGCTTGTGAAACCCTGAACAGAGAACCTAGTTAAGCCGTGCCTGGATTCTGTCAACACAAACTACGAGACAATAAATGGATGCTGTTTTAGGCTGCTAAGTCTGTGGCAATTTGTTATGTACCACAGAAAACTAACAAACTTTTAAAAGCATTTACTTTTAGCTGTAGAAAACTGAATGTTCTCTAGTTTTGCTAACTTAGAAACGTTAAAGTACAGACTGTGATACCAATTCCACCAGAAAGACTGATCATTTATTTTATTAGAGTATATTAAGTATAACAGGCCAGGCACAGGGGCTCATGCCTGTAATCTTGGCACTTTGGGAGGCCAAGATGGGTGGATCACCTGATGTCAGGAGTTTGAGACCAGCCTGGCCAACATGGTGAAACCCCATCTCTACTAAAAACACACAAATTAGCCAGGCGTGGTGGTGTGTGCCTGTAGTTCCAGCTACTTGGGAGGCTGAGACAGGAGAATCGCTTGAACCCAGGAGGCGGAGGTTGCAGTGAGCCGAGATTGTGCCATTGTACTCCACCCTGGGCAACAAGAGCAAAACTCCATCTCAAAAAAAAAAAAAAAAAGAGTATATTAAGTATAACAGAAAATGGACAAAGGATAAACAAGAGAGAAGACAAGAAAAAGAAATACAAATGGCCGGTAAAGCACTTGAAAAAAATGTACAACTTAATCATAATTAAATAAATGCACACCAAAATACCAAGATACTACTTTTCATCTTTCACACTGACAAAAAGCATTAGATTTGACAGTACTAAACATTGATAAAGACGAGGAAGGCCGGAAGTAGTGGCTCACGCCTATAATTCCAGCATTTTGGGAGGCCGAGACGGGTGGATCACCTGAGGTCAGGAGTTCGAGGCCAGCCTGGCCAATATGGCAAAACTCTGTCTCTACTAAAAATACAAAAATTAGCCGGGCGTGGTGGCATGCGCCCGTAATCCCAGCTACTCTGGAGTCTGGGACAGGAGAATCACTTGAACCCAGGAGGCAGAGATTGCAGTGAGCCGAGATCACGCCACTGTACTCCAACCTGGGCAACAACAGTGAAACTCCATCTCAAAAAAAAGAAAATAATATACACACTGAAAAAAACTGGAGTCGTCTACCCAAAATTATTAATGATTATCTCTGGGTGGTGGTATTAGGATGACTGTGTTTTTTATACATTCCTATACTGCCTGGACTTTCTACAGTAACACTTTAAAAATTACGCTGCGGCCGGGCGCGGTGGCTCAAGCCTGTAATCCCAGCACTTTGGGAGGCCGAGGCGGGCGGATCACGAGGTCAGGAGATCGAGACCATCCTGGCGAACGCGGTGAAACCCCGTCTCTACTAAAAAATACAAAAAACTAGCCGGGCGAGGTGGCGGGCGCCTGTAATCCCAGCTACTCGGGAAGGCTGAGGCAGGAGAATGGCGTAAGCCCGGGAGGCGGAGCTGGCAGTGAGCTGAGATCCGGCCACTGCACTCCAGCCTGGGCGACAGAGCGAGACTCCGTCTCAAAAACAAAAAATTACGCTGCTTGCCATGCAGCATTATCTTTGATTCTGTGTAAATCCATTAATCTTGGGGAGAAGAGACTAAGTTTTCACATGATGGTATCATATTTTGCTCATTTACCTCCCTCCATATGCATGAAAGACAACAGATTCCTTTCCTGTACTAATACAGCCAGTGATTGTCTCCAACATTCCAGAGTTGACCATTTTATACATAAGTAAACGTGTCTTAGGATCAACTGCTTTTTCCTGCAAGAGATAAAGCACTGTAAGTGAAAATGACTGCTAATCATAAAATATTTTCTGAGCCACTTCTAATAACTTTTTTTTTTCTTTGAGACGGAGTCTTGCTTTTGTCACCCAGGCTAGAGTGCAATGGCACCATCTCTGATCACTGCAACCTCCGCCTCCCAGGTTCAAGTGATTCTCCTGCCTCAGCCTCCCGAGTAGCTGGGATTACAGGTGCCCGCCACCACACCTGGCTAATTTTTGCATTTTTACTAGAGATGGCTAGATTTTGCATTTTACCATGTTGGCCAGGCTGGTCTCAAACTCCTGACCTCATGATCCGCCCGCCTTGGCCTCCCAAAGTGCTGGGATTATAGGCTTGAGCCACCACACCTGGCCTAATATCTTTTTTTTTAGAGAGACAGAGAGAGACAGAGAGAGAGAGACAGGGTCTCACTCTGTTGTCCAGGATGGAATGCAGTGACATGATTATGGCTCACTACAGCCTCGAATTCCTGGGCTCAAGTGATCCTCCCACCTCAGCCTCCTGAGCAGCTGCGACTAAAGGTGCACACCAACATGTCCGGCTAATTTTTAAAAACTTTTTGCTGAGACAGGGTCTCCCAGGGTCTCCCTATGTTGCCTAAGCTGGTCTCGAACTCCTGGGCTCAAGCGATCCTTCCACCTTGACCTCCCAAGGTGCTGGGAGCCACCCCACCTGGCTTATTTACATCTCTCTCTCTCTTTTTTTTTTTTTTTTAAGGCAGGGTCTCAATCTGTCACCCAGGCTGCAGTACAGTGGCACAATCATGGTTCACTGCAGCCTCAACTTCTTGGGCTCAACCAATCCTCCCACCTCAGCCCCCCTGGGTAGATGGGACCACAGGCATGTGCCACAATGTCCAGCTAATTATTTTTGTAGAGCTGGGGGTCATGATGTTGCCCGGGCTGTTCTCGCACTCCTAAGGTCAAGTAATCCTCCTGTCCCAAAGTAGTGGGATTACAGGCGGGCACCACAGTGGCTAGATCTATTTACATCTTTGATTTGAAAAGCCAATCTCATGAAAAAATATCAAACATGAAGTTTTTTTTATTCACCCAAAGTTTTCTAATATGAATCTTTCCAGTAAAAAAGAAAAAAAACTCTATAAATCCTTACTGCTGTAGAATGTTCCTTCTTCTCATGCAGGCGGGCACTTCGACGTTCTTCTGAGTAGGCATGTTGTTTTAAAGCATTGAAAACATGGTTTGATAGCTTTAAATCCATTCCAATTCCATCTCCTACCTGAAACTCAGGTGCAAACTGCCAAAAAGAAGAATTAGCATCTAAATATTTTAAAATAGGGACAGCTAAAAAAACAAACAAAAAAAACCAACAAGAAGATTAATCTTTCATGTCTTACTCAATAGATGATCACACTAGGAAACCAGAACTCATAGCTACTACAGAGAAAAAAATTAAATAACTCACAGAAAGAGGAGCAATACTATTTAAGAAATTACAACCCAAAGGAAGGCATTTATTCCAGGCATAGAAAACATCTCATCACATCCAAAACTAAGGTCTTTCAGCATGTGTGTTGTATTTTGCTTTTAGCCAAAGGACACAATATCGAACTGTGAAGGCTACACCAAATCTTACCAAAGAAATACAATTTTGTAATTATTTGTGGAGAGTGGGTTGTTATAGCAGACTATGATCACACCATGACAATTATGCTCTAGAACTGTGCAATTCAGTTAGGTTACCACTAGCCACACTTGGATATTTAAGTTAATTAAAATTAAATTAAAAATTCAGTTCCTCTATTATGGCACCCAAATTTCAAGTGCTCAACAGCAAATGTGGCTACCATATTGAACAGCACACATATAGAACATTTTCATTACCATAGAAAGTTCTATTGGACAGAACTCTTCTAGAATCAGATCTGGACTATTTCTAGAAATGATATAATTGAATATGTTTACTTAACAAGCATTTGTGCTTTAAAATCTAAATGTTTAATATATTATATTAACTACAATATTTATGAAGGATTTAGAATGCCTTTTTTTTTTTTTTTTTGAGATGGAGTTTCACTCTTGTTGCCCAAGCTGGAGTGAAGTGGCATGATCTCGGCTCACTGCAACCTCTGCCTCCCGGGTTCAAGCGATTCTCCTGCCTCAGCCTCCCGAGTAACTAGGATTACAGGTATGCGCCACCACACCCGGCTAATTTTGTATTTTTAGTAGAGACGGAGTTTTTCCATGTTGGTCTGGCTGGTCTAGAACTCCCGACCTTAGGTGATCTGCCCACCTCAGCATCCCAAAGTGCTGGGCTTACAGGTGTGAGCCTCCATGCCCAGCCTAGAATGCTATTTTTTAAAATTACACTTTACTTCTGATTTTACACAGGTAGTTCAGGCACAAGATAATAAATTCAAAATGCACAAAAAAGTATATGATGAGAAGTATTTCTCCCTCCCACTCATATTCCCCAATCACCACCATTATCTGTTTTTTGGGTAGGGATGCTATTTTATACAAATATGATGAAGAATAAATGTTATTTTCATAATAACTACTTATTAATTTTAGAATCAATGTGAGTCAAAATAGTTTTTCAACACTGTTATGGAATTTTATTCTGAGGTACTTTATATTTTCATTAATGTCTCAGTGTTCATGATATTGCTATATTGTTATCTAAAAACATCTTTAGAAAGAAAGATATTTTTAGAAGTCTAAGATGTTATATTGTAAAAGGTATTCAAGCAAAACTCTAAATTCAGAGACAGATGCTTTCTGTAACTTACATTTTCCATTCTTGCCGTGTTCTTTCTCCCACACACAACTTCATCATGTTTGGTGGTGATACCTTTCCCTTTTCCAATAAAGCCCTTTTTAGGAGTGGGAACCGGTTTTGCTAAAGGCAATTGAAACAAGCCAGGCATATAAAAATAGCAAAGACTACATTGCTGCATTCAACATTGTCTGAAAAGACATTTGAATCTAAGAGTAAATTACCAAATGAAATTCAAAGAAAAATATAAAAGTAAGAGTTAATTGAAAAGATTAGTCTTCCTATACCCCTATTCTGCTGCCCCCAGAAAGTAAAAGCTTTGGTACCTGGTCTGTAGGGATCATCACGAGTATCCTGCCAGTCAACTTCATCTTCAGAGCTATCGCTGTCTTCATAAGGATGCACTTTTCGATAATTTTCAAAGGAAATGGAAACTTAAAAAGCAAAAATAGTTGAAGATTTACTTAGGAGCACATTATGAGTGTTTTCTACCACTCAGTGGAGCTGTCACAATAAGGTTATAGTACCTTTGCTATCTCCATTGAATTTTTTTTCTTCACGCCTAAGCTGTGCATCATATTCTCTGTCATATTCCATCTGTAGCATCTGAGCCAGCATAAGGTCACTGGAAGTATCAATGTTTTCTCCAGTAATAAATGGTCCTTCAGCAACGCTATTCAAAATAAAGCAATATAAACTAATATAATGTGCTTAAGTAAACAGAGGTTGCCAATTATCAGAGTAGGAGGTGCCTTTTCCATGTTAAAATTCAAAGAACTCTATCAAACCATTCACCTTCTCCTGCACAGCTAGGCTTAAGACCAATGGCATGCACCTGTGGGAGTACCAACTAGGGTTAAGAGAGCTAGGAGAGAAAGCTAAAGGTTCTATAACAAAATCCACACTGAGACCTAGAATTTATTTGTTCTGAATGAAAATCTGAGGCCGGGAGCAGTGGCTCATGCCTGTAATCCCAGCAGTTTGGGAGGCTGAGGCTGGTGGATCACCTGAGGTTGGGAGTTCGAGACCAGCCTGACCAACATGGAGAAACCCTGTCTCTACTAAAAATACAAAATTAGCCAGGCATGGTGGCACATGCCTGTAATCCCAGTTACTCGAGAGGCAGGAGAATTGCTTGAACCCGGGAGACAGAGGTTGCGGTGAGCCAAGATTGTGCCACTGCACTCCAGCCTGGGCAACAAGAGCGAAACTCCATCTCCAAAAAAAAAAAAAGTCTGGATGTTTCATTCATCCATAATGAAAGAACAGGTAAATATTCATGAAAAGATAAACTAAAAACACTTGATCAAAACTGTACCTCATCTAGTTCAACTGCGGCATTAACATGATATAACTCAAACTCACAGACACAGTGGTTTGTCCAAGATAATAATGAAAACCAATGCAACATCAGGACTAAAATTCAAATATCAGTGGACTCTCAACATGGTGCTTTCTTCTGCCCTGCTTTTTCCAAACCACTTGTCATGACAATTACTCATCAAATCCTAAAACTCTGCTATAAGTTGCTAGATAAAGTACTTTGTGAATTTTACTTACGCAACTTCAGGAAAAACGGCAGCTTCTTCTTCTAACTGCAATTCTTTGGCCAGCTGTTCACTCATTACATCAGCCAACGAACAAGATATCGTATTCTGAGGGATAGCCCATGGACACTACCAAAAAAGAAAAAAGAACAGCTCAACTCATCATAATGAAATAAAGCACCTCTCATTTTACAAATAATGTTATATTTTGAGAATTAAACTATGTAGTTAAAAACCAGAAATGAATAACTAGCTATTTGCAGATATCATCTCAAAAGTAAAAATACCTCCCAGGTCAAATTTAGTCAAGGATATATGTAAACTAAAATAGCCAAAAGCACTTTTTAGCCTGCTAAGTAGGTATATCCTTAAAGCTGAGGGGAAGCTTCAGGCCCACTGGCATCCCCCCACTAGCTCATGAGTTCATGTAATTCCTCTTGTTCCAATCCTTGCTCACCAAGCTACTTTCTGCTTATAATCTGATTTCTCAAGTAGATTTTCCTATAGGAATAGACTATACCAACTAGCACAATTTGAAGCCTAATGGAAAGTTATATCTCATTCTAATGTAAGCATTGAGTCATCTAAGTGTACAAATTAGTCAGCCCCTCTCAAAACATCTTAGGATATACTAAGACAAAAACAAGAACAGGCCAAGTGCGGGTGGATAACCTGAGGTCAGGAGTTTGAGACCAGCCTGGCCAACATGGTGAAACCCCATCTCTACCAAAAAGACAAACAATTAGTGGGGTGTAGTGGTGCGTGCCTGTAGTCCCAGCTATTCAGGAGGCTGAGGCAGGAGAATCACTTGAACCTGGGAGGTTGAGGTTGTAGTGAGTAGAGATGATGCCACTGCACTCTAGCCTGGGCAACAGAATGAGACCCCCTGCCACACACACACACAAAAAGCAAGAACAAACAACAAAAATTTTATTTTTTATTTTATTTCTTTTTTTTTTTTTTTTGGAGACAGTTTCCTCTGTCGCCCAGGCTGGAGTGCAGTGGCAGGATCTCAGCTCACTGCAACCTCCACCTCCCCGGGTTCAAGCGATTCTCCTGCCTCAGCCTTCTGAGTAGCTGGGTTTATAGGCGTGAGCTACCATGCCCAGCTAACTTTTGTATTTTTAGTAGAGATAGGGTTTTGCCATGTTGTCCAGGCTGGTCTCGAACTCCTAACCTCAGGTGATCTGCCTGCCTCAGCCTCCCAAAGTGCTGAGATTATAGGTGTGAGCCACCAAGCCTAGCCCCAAAATTTTATTTCTGAACTTTAGAAGCTGAGAAACAGGCTCTTAAAACAATACCAATACACACAGTAATATTCTGTCAGATCCAGTTGACCTTCCTCAGTGACACACTCCTGCCTCAGCCTTCTTGAAATCAAACTGCAGGTTTTATTTCAAATTCATAATTTTTGAGGGGGCAAGATGCTTTACTTAGCAGCAGCAAATGATTACATTTTATAGCCTACTGATTAAGACCTTCAATATTGAGTAAGATGCCTAAGCATCTCCTGAACTTGCCCAGCTCTTTCCATCCCTCTTCTATAACTCTACTCCAAGGTATCCCATTCGCTGGGTTACTTTCAGAGCATCCTGACGAATCTTTCTGCTCTCAGTCTTGGTAGTTTCCATTCTCCACACTGTAATACAGTAATTGTTCTAAAATGCAGATGTGATGGGTTCCATCTCCTTACTCAAAATCTCTTTTATTATTTCCCATTGCTTTTAGGATAAAGTCCAAACCCATTCCTTAACTACTACTGAGTATCTAATTTAGAATATAGCATAAAATGATATCTGTTTTAGCCACAAAATTATTTGATCAAGTTCAGCCAGTGTAGGCCCTCTAGTTGGTCTAAAGGCCTACTGCATGACACTCAGAGACAACTGGGCAAGTGACCTTTGTTCAGGTTCCACAGTACTGACATTCAGGAATTTACTTAGCTCAGGCTATTTGGGTGGAGCACCTAAGGGTGACAAATGATAACTATATTTATGCCTGAGTGAATGAGAATCAAGTTTTATCTAGTCTCACCCTGAGATTGAGGAAATACACCTGGCACCTAGCACATACCTACCATACACTATCGCAGAACTGTTCCAGCCTTCCGTAAAGCCAGACTTGGGAGAGATGAAGAGGCTTCCTGAAGGTCTGGTGTGACTTTCATTCACTCTGTAATTGAGTGGAGAACTCTCTTGGTAAGGATTTTAAAGTCTAGAATCTTGAAGCTTTCTATCATCTGGAGAACATAGCTAATTTTTTGGCCTCATGACTCTGCTGAGTTCCTTCTGTATCCTCTAGGTAGAAGATACAATGCTGTTTAGCCTAGAAATGTTTCATCTGATCAGTTTCAAAGTCCAGGCTCCAAAAGGCAGGTGACTGTTTAACTCAGAATTTTCAATCACATTTGGCAATGACTAACAGTTGCATAACAGACAATATCTGAATATTCACTATATTTAAGTAATTTGGTTAAATACACAAAACTTACATAGATTACTTAAATCACACAACAATTGAGTGGACAACGATGTCCACCTCACACTGAGGCAACTTCCTTGGGTGAGGTAAATAAGTAAAGATTTCAGAAAGGCTGCCACTCCCATACTTTGAAATCAAACCCAAACTCTTCAATCCATCCCCATTTTATGGATTTTAAAACTGAGATACATAAAGGCTTTTCTTTTAACCCAAGATAACATCATACATGGAAGTACCAAGCTCTGAACCAAGGCGATGCCAGGCTGCACTCTTAGCATTTTGCTATACAGCTTCCCTATCCCCTCACCCTGGAATGTGTGAAGCAAACTGCCCTACTATCTGCAATACAAAATCCAAATTCCCCACCCTAGGCAACATGGCAAGATATCATCTCTACAAAAAAATTTAAAAACTGCCGGGCACAGTGGCAAATGCCTGCAGTCCCAGCTACTCAGGAGGCTGAAGTAGGAGGAGGATCATTTGAGTCCTATGATTGTGCCACTGCACTCCAGCCTGGGTGACAGAGTAAGACCCTGTCTCTAAATAAATAAAATCCAAATTCCTCAGCAAGGGATGCCCAACTTGCCCTGATTTATCTGTCCAATCTCAACCCTCTTCCATCCTACACTCTAGTGACACTAACTGTATGCCAAAGATGGCATACTTAGGCCATGTGCAGTGGCTCACGCCTGTAATCCCAGCACTTTGAGAGGCCATGGCAGGCGAATCACCTGAGGTCAGGAGTTCGAGACAAGTCTGGTCAACATGGAGAAATCCCGTCTCTACTAAAAATATAAAAATTAGTATTTTTTATCCTAATTTACACTACAGGCATGGTGGCGGGTGCCCGTAGTTCCAGTTACTCAGGAGGCTGAGGCAGGAAAATCGCTTGAACCCAGGAGGCAGAGGTTGCAGCAAGCTGAGATCCCGCCACTTCACTCCAGCCTGGGCGACGGAGTGAGCCTGTCTCAAAAACAAACAAAAAAGATGGCATACTTTCCCCACTGCATGCCTTCACACATTCCTTTCTCTACCATTGGTTTTTCTTCCTTCTTTATTTACACCAACTAAATGTCGCCTCCTCTACAAGGCTGTCTCAGTGTTACCAGAGCTGGACCCTTTCCTTTGTGCTCCCATAGCAGTCTGCAAACACTGTTCATGCAGAACTCATCACTGTATTAGAGCTCGTGCATTAGCCACAATGGAGCATGAGCGTCTTGAAGGGTAGACACTTCTTATCCACCCTCAGAGCCCAGCATAGAGCTTTGGATATAAAGACATTCCAGTATTTCCTGAGCAGTATGTGCCAAAAGAAAACACTGGAGCGATTGGCTGCAGAAGTCTGATGTCTTTCTACATCCTTACTAATCTAATGTCCTTCCCCCATCTTGGAAAGGCTGCCCTTTTGCCTGCCCACTTCAGAGGCTTCAAGTCTGTTGCCATCTGTTAATTAATTCTGCTAAGGTATTCAAGTATTAGCTGACACTCTGTCAGAAGAGGCAAACATGACAGGCAGGAATTTTGTTATTTTGAGGCAGAGATCGACCTACTCACAGATACACTGAATCAGAAAGGGAAACATGTAGAGACCTCAAACCGCACCAAAGCATCCTCGCTGTCCACTCCTACTGACCCTAGACTCTAGAGACTATACTACCCTGTACTAGCTCAAGTGGTCCACCTCACACTGAGGCAACTTCCTTGGGTGAGGTAAATAAGTAAAGATTTCAGAAAGGCTGCCACTCCCATACTTTGAAATCAAACCCAAACTCTTCAAGCCAACAATTAAAAGCCCTCCATCCACTTTTTCCAGGCTGTGAGAGGGACAGCTTCTGGGGTCGGGAGAAGACCCCCTGGGTTTTCCCTATAGGCACAAGAAGTTTGCTATCCCAAGTGCTCAGAAAATTTACTGCAGGCTCCTCCTATGAACAGATACCATAGGTGGTATGTAAGGGAATCCTCTGTCATCTGTGACTCTTCAGTAAACCGCTCTTTGTAAAAAAGCTAACGAGATGGGGGAAATGCCCTCCATAATCTTGCTCCGTCCTAGCTATCCAAAGTCATTTCCTACTATTCCACTCATCAACACAAACTCCCTATAGTGTCACAATCTGATGGGATGCCTCATACAATCCTTTCCAGTCAGCAATTCTTCTTCAAAGGACATCCATCAAGCTTTTCACCAGCCTCTTGGTTCCTTCTTTCCTATTGCTAAATAACCCTAAGACCCACCCTGTTTTCCTCTCCTTTGCAAAACCACCCCCACTGAACTCTGTTCCTTGGGGTTCTTCACTACTACCGCATGCTCCCCCACCTGGCTGGCTGCACATTAGTGGGGAATCATCTCTCTTTCCTTCCACTTCCTAAAGATATGACCTTCGCTGCTTGTATCATTGTTTTTTTTAAAGGTTTCCTGCAGACAATTATGGGTGAAGAATCAAGTAAAATTTAAAACGGCAGCTGGGCGCAGTGGTTCACGCCTGTAATACAAAACTTTGGGAGGCTGAGGCGGGCCGATTGCTTGAGCTCAGGAGTTCAAGACTAGCCTGGGCAACATAGTGAAACCCCGTTTCTACTAAAATACAAAAAAAAAAAAAAAAAAAAAATAAGCCAGGCATGGTGATGCACACTTGTAGTCTCAGCTACTCTGGAGACTGAGGCACGAGAATTGCCTGAGCCCAGGGGCGGAGGTTGCAGTGAGCCAAGATTGCGCCACTGCACTCCAGCCTGGGCGGCAGAGTGAGACTCTGTCTCCAAAATAAATAAATACATAAAAGAAAACCAGCAAACATGAAACAGGCACACAGTAACAAAAATTCAGTCCTCTACTGGAAGCAAGTCAAGAGAAATGTAACCTACAGGAAGGTGCCCTTTCTAATCATACAGCCAGAAGACATAATCTAAGTAGAATATTTAAGTAAGTAATTTTTCAACTCAAGACAAGTGTCTTTGAAAAAAATAATCTGGGACTACATAACAACACTAATCCATTTTTTAAAATTTTTTTGGTTTTAGAACAGTCTTACTTTTACAGAAAAAAAACTGCCAAGATAGTACAGAGTTCCCAAATACTATACTCAGTAGTTTATCTTATTAACACCTTATTAGTATTCTACATTTGTCACAATTCGTGAACCAATATTGATACATTTTATTATTAACTAAGTCCATACTCTACTCAGATTTCCTCAGTTTTTCTCTAACATCCTTTTTCTGTTCCAGGATCCCATTCAGAATACCACATTACATTTAGTTGCCACGTCTCCTTAAGCGCCTCTTAGGCTGTTGAGTTTCTCAGAGTTTCCTTGTTTTTGATAACTTTGACAGTTTTGAGGTGTACTGCGAATTTTTTTTTTTTTTTTTTTTTTTACAACTCTCTATCAACAGAGCTACACACTTCCTCACTTTTGCTTACAGTTTGCCAATCCTCCCTTCTTGGAATATCCCCTAAAATTCTTTGTCCACAATAGTAGTTAGGCATTTTGTAACTTGCACCCTGGTACTCTGAGAGAAGGATCCCCAAGACCCATTCAGAGGGTCTATGATGTCAACATTTTCATAATAGTAATAATACATTATTTGTCTTTTTAACTCTCATTCCCCCAAGAGTGTGGAGTTTTCCAGAGTCTACATCAGATGTGATGACATCATCACTGATGGCTAATGGAATGTGTGCTTGGTATTCTGGTGTTTTCTAAAATTTTCTAAAGAGTAGATTTAAGATACAAATGCATTTGTAGAGATTAACCCAGTTTGTTCTCAGTATTTCTACTATGCTCTTATTACCCGTCTTCACTTATATCTGCTACAATCTACTTAGCTGTGAGGATGGATTTTCTTCAAATACTTCAACCTCACAGCAGGTTGAATGAAAAAAGAAGACAGAAGAATCCAGATAATAAGTCAGATGTTAGAGATTTGCAAACATATAAAATACTGTTCACTAATTTTTGTTTTCAGATATAGTTTTCTTTTGGCCAGGTGTGGTGGTTCACACCTGTAATGCTAGCACTTTGGGAAGCCAAAGTGGGAAGATTGCTTGAGGTCACAAGTTCCAGACCAGCCTGAGCAACACAGTAAGATCTCAACTCTATTTTTTTGTTTGTTTTCTTTTTCTATTTTTCTCATATGTTCTAATCTATTTTTCTAAGTTTTCTTTAAATATAAAAATGTTATTTATGTTAACATATGACTTCTTTTTTTTAAGCCAGCTAAATTTAGCAGTGGGGAGGTTGTATATCAACTTTAGTGACACCAAAGTTAATAAGTTCTGGTAACCCACTAGCATCAGACTAGCATGACTTTTAAATGACTTAAAATTTTTCTATTTCTCAGTTTTAATTTAAGATATGATAAATATCAGTTGATATAATCAATGTAAACAAAAGACATTTGGGGTCCTCAATTTTTAAGAGTATAAAGAAGCCCGGGCCAGGCATGGTGGCTCACACCTGTAATCCTAACATTTTGAGAGGCCAGGTGGAAGGGGGTGGGGTACTACTTGAGCCCAGGAGTTCAAGACCAGCCTAGGCAACATGGTGAAATCCGATCTCTACAAAAAAACACAAAAATTGGCCGGGCACAGTGGCTCACACCTGTAATCCCAGCACTTTGGGAGGCCAAGGCAGGAAGATCACAAGATCAAGAGATCGAGACCATCTTGGCCAACATGGTAAAACTCCATCTCTACTAAAAATACAAAAATTAATTGGGCATGGTGGCACGCACCTGTAGTCCCAGCTACTCAGGAGGCTGAGGCAGAAGAATTGCTTGAACCCAGGAGGTGGAGGTTGCAGTGAGCCAAGATCGTACCACTGCTCTCCAGCCTGGTGACAGAGCGAGACTCTGTCTCAAAAAAAACAAAAAACAAAAATTAGCTAAGTGTGGTGGCACTGGCCTGTAGTCCCAGCTAATCAGGAGGCCGAGGTGGGAGGATTGTTTGAGCCTGCCAGGTCAAGGTGCAGTGTGAACTGTGATTATGCCACTGCACTCCAGCCTGGGTGACAGAGTGAGACCCTGTCTCAATTTAAAAAGAAAGAGGCCGAGGCAGGCGTATCACAAGGTTAGGAGATCGAGACCATCCTGGCTAACACAGTGAAACCCGTCTCTACTAAAAATACAAAAAATTAGCCAGGCGTGGTGGCGGGCGCCTGTAATCTCAGCTACTCGGGAGGCTGAGGCAGGAGAATAGCTTGAACTTGGGAGGTGGAGCTTGCAGTGAGCCAAGATCGCAACACTGCACTCCAGCCTGGGTGACAGAGTAAGACTCTGTCTCAAAAAGAAAAACAAAAGAAAAGAAAAAGGAAGAGGCTGGGCATGGTGGCTCACGCCTGTAATCCTAGCAGTTTGCGAGGCCGAGGCGCATGGATCACTTGAGGTCAGGAGTTCGAGACCAGCCTTGCCAATACGGTGAAATCCCGTCTCTACTAAAAATACAAAAATTAGCTGGGCGTGGTGGTGGGTGCCTGTAATTCCAGCTACTCAGGAGGCTGAGTCACAAGAATTGCTTGAACCCGGGAGGCAGAGGTTGCAGTGAGCTGGGAGCAAACCACAGTACTCCAGCCTGGGCGATAGAGCACCTCTCCATCTCAAATGAAAGAGGGGAGGGGAGGGAGGAGGGGAGAGGAGCGGGGAGGGGGAAGAGGAGGGGAGAGAAAAAGAAAGGAAGGAAAGGAAAGAAGGAGGAAGGAAAGAAAGAAAAAAGTACTGACTAAAAAGTTTTGAGAATCCTTCCATTTTTCAAAACCCTCCTCAAATCTTCACCTCCTCCATGTAGGCTTCTGTCACTTTGGTTTTCCAAAAGGTTAGAGAAAAAAAGGATTAATGAAAGTACTTTCGGCCGGGCGCGGTGGCTCAAGCCTGTAATCCCAGCACTTTGGGAGGCCGAGACGGGCGGATCATGAGGTCAGGAGATCGAGACCATCCTGGCTAATACGATGAAACCCCGTCTCTACTAAAAAATACAAAAAACTAGCCGGGCGACGAGGCGGGCGCCTGTAGTCCCAGCTACTCGGGAGGCTGAGACAGGAGAATGGCGTGAACCCGGGAGGCGGAGCTTGCAGTGAGCTGAGATCCGGCCACTGCACTCCAGCCTGGGCGGCAGAGCAAGACTCCGTCTCAAAAAAAAAAAAAAAAAAAAAAAAAGAAAGTACTTTCAGCCTGTTTCTAATTGTTTTGCCTTTCAAAACACTGTCCTCCCAATAGACAGCATCTAGAAATCCCAGAAGCATTTTTGTTGCACAATGAAAATGGAATTGTATAGTTCTGACAATGTACACTTAAATAAAAATATGACTGTTAAATATTTTATTACTGAATTAGTTTTGTAAGTGAAATTTGTTCTGAGATTAGGATGTATTCTGAATACAGTTTGTCTCATTTGACATTTTTATCAGCCTTTACCAATGCTTAACTGAAGGACTTTAACATACAAAGTATATATTTATAATACTAGTCTGTCTACTGATTTCATCCTTTTATGTCTACTAATCTTGACCTTGTAAACAAGGCTTTAAGGAAAAATACACAAAATAACATGCAGATGGTAACCACATTTGTCAATGCAGTATCTCAGATTCTTCCAACAGTTGTATGAGAACTTTTATAAAATTAACTTTCCTTTACTTAATAGCTAATTATTGACCCCTTTTCCTGTTAAGACCTAGCCTGAAGATCTAATAAGTTTCACAGGTGACCTTTTAAATGGGAACAAATATTCTGTGTTAGCATGTAAAGAACAATTATGAAGCTAAAAAAGCTAGACTCCTTCACGACCTTAATTTGTGGAACAAAAAATCCCAATGGAAGCACTCCGCTCTCAAGCAGACCCTCCATAAAGTGGCAGAAAAGTATTTTCATCCATATAATCAGAGTATCATGAAAAAGACCTGCCTGGAAACCAGAAAGCAAATGTGAAATAAAGGTCTTTAGTTTGCCATTCTATGAAAAAGTTTAAACGTCAAAGCTTACGCAGATCATGAAATTCATAACCACTTTACAGTCCGTGGCGTGCACATGAATATTAGCGTCGAGGGAGGAGGGTGCGCCTGGGTTTTATCTTTTACTACTTCAAAAACAAGAAATTTCCGAACTGGGATAACCACACTTGACAAATTAAGTAAACAGCTCCCTAAACCAACTTTCTGTCTGGCTAGCTGTGTATTCGGCTGACTCACTTGGCCCGTGAAAAACAAGATCGTGCTTGTTTCCCCTCCACTATCAGCGTGTGTAAGCCAGTACTGCTCAAATACATGCTACGGTGACACAGAAAGTACGCTGAAGAAATAGAGAGCCTTAACCACTCAAGGTGGCATTTGGGAGATTCAGCCGCCCTCCGCCCCTCTTTCCGCTCCCTCCATCCCCACCCCGGCACCCCCGCGGCCAGTGCCCCCTTGCCAAGGTCGGCGGGGTCCCGCCCCAGAACTTCCCGAGTCGCCCACGAAGCCGCCCTTTCCGAGCCTTCCGAGAGAACCAGCCCGTGTGACCAAGGCAAGTACTCCAGCCTCCTCTGCCACTTACCTTGCTGGGTCCCCAAGCCGCTGCCGGCCCGGGCTCAGGCGATGCCACTCCTACCAGATCCATTCGGGGATGAAGGCAGAGACAAGAACAGAGCAGAGAGGTGGCAAGATGGGAAGCAGGCTCCGCCGAGGCGACAGGCGGGGCAGGGACAACTGGCTGCTGATGCCGGAGCGGAGGTGACAGATGGCGGCGACGGCGGCGGCCGCGTCCGGAACTGAATCTCTCCTCTTCCGCCCTCTTCGCTAGGACAGTCGCTTGCAATTGGCCACACGCCCCTAGCTCCTCCTTAAGGCTTCTTTCCCCGCCCCCGGGAGGGCTACTTCCTGCCGCTGACCGCCGGGCTCGGGGAAGCAAGGATCAGCTGGCTGTCGCTTGGGGTCACGTTGCCTATGTCGGGCAGGGCATGGCAAGAACTGGGTGTGGCTTCCATTGGCCCAGGCTCTGCCCTGTCCCCGCACTGCCATCTCCTTTCCTCCTTGGCACCCCGAGACTGCAGCTGGATCTAAACTAGATTAGACTGGTGGATTGTAAATAAATAAACTAGGCTTTCTCTGTTCATTCATTATTTCCTGGAGCAGTTCTAAACTGGGATGACTTGGGAGACAGAAAATGGCAGGTTTATAGAGGGAAAAGGCCTGGAGAGGACGGTCGGAGTTTGTGGTGGTGGTTGTTGGGGGGCGGGGCGTGGAATGCGGAAAATGTGTAAAATGTGTTATGTAACAGTGAACAAAAATAAGACTGCATAATGAAAGTTTTGATTCTGTATTTTGTACAGAGATTCTAATAAAATGACCATTTAAAAGATAACTAAGCATCGCATTTCACTTGGTATATCAATGCACTCTTCAAATCTTTCATGAACTTTTTAGTCCTCAGAATTACCCTGAGAGCTAAATTCTGTCATTATCTCTATTTTACTGATATTGAAACTGAGGCATAGAGAGGTAAAGTAATTTAGTTGAGGTCACACAGATAACAAGTGGCAAAGCTAATAAGGGGTGAACCCAGACAATCGGTTTGGGAACTGGACTAGTTGTACATTATATTTCGACTATAAACAATACACTGTCTATATGTTGTATGTTCAAACATACTAGAAATAGGTACTGAATAACTCTTTTCCCTAAATCTCAGTTCCGAGTCAGTATCTCTGTCCATACTTGAGAGCTCTGGGTTACTGATCTTAATGATTTCCATTAGCATGCAATCTTTGCCTCCTTTCCATTCCAGGTGAAAACATGTTCTGAATCCTCCAAACACTCCTATTGCAGTAAGGCAAACTTTAGCCATATGATAGGGTACAGACGTGTGCTTGGCAAGTGTTGCCTATATATGTGAATGTGTGTGGAAATTGTGTTCCTTCTTAGTGTTCAAAGGATTGTAATTGGAGGATAAGTAGTTGAAGAAAAAAGGGTGTAACTATTAATAGAAATGGACTTCTCAATTCTGGTTAGGAAAAAATAGGAGAGGCCTGGGCGTGGTGGCTCATGCCTGTAATCCCAGCACTTTGGGAGACCAAGGCGGGTGGATCACCTGAGGTCAGGAGTTTGAGACCAGCCTGGCCAACATGGTGAAACCCCGTCTCTACCAAAAATACAAAAATCAGCCGGGTGTGATGGCACACACTTGTAATGCCAGCTACTCAGAAGGCTGAGGCAGGAGAATCACTTGACCCTGGGAGGTGAAGGTTGCAATTAGCTGAGACCATGCCACTGCACTCCAACCTGGGCAACAGAGCGAGACTCCATCTCAAAAAAAAAAAAAAAAAAAAAAAAAAAAAGATTAAAAGGAAAAGAGCAGACCGGAAAGAAAAGCTGAGATGCAGTGTATGACAAAAATGTACCAGTGAGAGACTATTTGGGGGATATATCAGAAAAGGACAGGAAGTCGAAAATAAAACTAGGAATCTGAATTTTGTTTTGTTTTGAATGTAAAGGAGAAAGAGGTCAGATTTTTTTTTTTTTTTTTTTTTTTTTTTTTTTTTTTTTTTTTTTTTTGAGACGGAGTCTCGCTCTGTCGCCCAGGCTGGAGTTCAGTGGCCGGATCTCAGCTCACGGCAAGCTCCGCCTCCCGGGTTTACGCCATTCTCCTGCCTCAGCCTCCCGAGTAGCTGGGACTACAGGCGCCCGCCACCTCGCCCGGCTAGCTTTTTTTGTATTTTTTAGTAGAGACGGGGTTTCACCGTGTTAGCCAGGATGGTCTCGAACTCCTGACCTCGTGATCCGCCCGTCTCGGCCCCCCAAAGTGCTGGGATTACAGGCTTGAGCCACCGCGCCCGGCCAGATTTTTTTTTTTAACTTTTTTCTTTTCTTTTCTTTTTGAAACGGAGTCTCGCTCTGTCGTCAGGCTGGAGTGCAGTGGCGTGATCTAGGCTCACTGCAACCTCCGCCTCCTGGGTTCAAGCGATTCTTCCGCCTCAACCTTTCAAGTAGCTGGGACTATAGGCGCGTGCCACTGAGCCTGGCTAATTGTTGTATTTTTAGTAGAGACGGTGTTTCACCATGTTGGACAGACTGGTTTCCAGCTCCTGACCTCGTGATCCGCCCACATTGGCCTCCCAAAGTGCTGGTGTTACAGGCGTGAGCCACCGCGCCTGGCCGGAAGAGGTCAGATCTACCCAGATGTCAGGAAGGATTCCTTAGAATAGATGACACTTGATCTCAGCCTCACAAGATGACCAGGCATTGGTGAGATGGGCTGTAAGGTGGAGCGGGACCTTCTGTACAAGGGGAGCAGTCTTCAGGGTACCTCAGAAAAGACCAGGTGATTTGGCATGGTCAGATGCAGGGCTCAACAGGGACAAAGTGAAAGAATGGGTTGGAGAATGCAGGGAAGGACCAGGTCCAAGACTTTTTTGGTTTTGTTTTTGACACAGAGTCTTGCTCTGTCACCCAGGCTGGAGTGCAGTGGCACAATCTTGGCTCACTGCCACATCCGCCTCCCAGGTTCAAGCAGCAATTCTCCTGCCTCAGCCTCCTGAGTAACTGGGACTACAGACATGTGCCACCACACCCAGCTAATAATTTTTTTTTTTTTTTTTGACACAGAGTGTCACTCTGTAGCCCAGGTTGGAGTGCAGTGGCACAATCTCGACTCACTGCAAACCTCCGACTCCTAAATTCAAGCGATTCTCTGGCCTCAGCCTCCCGAGTAGCTGGGATTACAGGTGCCCACCACCACACCCGGCTAATTTTTTTTTTTTTTTTTTAAGAGACGGAGTTTTGCCACATTGACCAGGCTGGTCTCGAATTCCCGACCTCAGGTGACCCGCCTGCCTCGACCTCTCAAAGTTCTGGGATTACAGATGTGAGCCATCGCGCCGGCCGACACAGTCTTTAAATGTGTTAATACCTTCAGTCTAATTTCAAGTCTCAGAAACCTTTTCTTTCTTTATTCCAACTTTGATCCAATTCCTCTTATTTCCAAGATTTGATTCTTGGGTTTTGGTGCCGATGTTGGCAGTGCCAGATGGGGGCAGGGCAGGATGGGAGGCAGGCATCTCAATGGAGGTCAAGAAGTCTGAGATAACTTCCGTTTTTTGATTGGTTGACTGGGTGGAAGGCGGTGCCTGGAGATCCGGTTTGAAGGGAAGATGATAGAATTAATTTTGTATTATACATGTCACAATTAGGTTGTTTATGGAACACAGCAGCTATCAAAAACTGTAAATGCACATTTATTTGCCTATGTGTTTTTTTTTCCCCCTCCCAGCAGAGCAGGAATTGTGTTCACTATTGTAAACCAGTGCCTCATATGGTGGCTGGCATATAGTAGGCACTCAATACACATTTGCAAATGAACAAACTGTATGGATGCTGTTTGAAAGTGGCCAATAGTCAGTCTAGAGTTTATGAGAAAAAATAGGGGCTGAAAACAAAAACTTAGTAGCCATCATCATAACTACCATTTATTAAATGCTTAGTATGTGTTTAAATATTTCAAATACATTAGCTCATTAGGTTCTACTTTTTGTTTTGCTTTGTTTTCATGATAGGGTCTCCATCTGTCACCCAAGCTGAGTGACAGCTCACTGCAACCTGGAACTCATGGGCTTATGTGATCCTCCCACCTCAGCCTCCTGAATAGCTGGAAGTAAAGGCACATGCCACCACGCCTGGCTGACTTCTAAATTTTTGGTAGAGATGGGGTCTCGCTACATTGCTCAGGCTGGTCTTGAACTCCGGGGCTGAAGTGATCCTCCTATCTTGGTCTTCCAAAGTGTTGGGATTACAGGTATGAGCCACCACTCTTGGCCAATTCTTAAAACAATTATGGTGGATATTGTTATTCCTATATTAGATAGCTGAAAGTTGGAGAGCCTGATGTAACACAGAATGAATTATGTGGTTTATAATGGCTGTGGACGTAATTTTTTCTGTTGTTTGTTTGTTTGTTTGTTTGTTTTTGAGAGAGTCTTACTCTGTCGCCCGTGCTGGAGTGCAATGGCACAGTCTCGGCTCACTGCAACCTCCGCCTCCCAGGTTCATGTGATTCATCTGCCTCAGCCTCCTGAGTAGCTGGGATTACAGGTGCGTGCCACCACGCCCTGCAAATTTTTGTATTTTTAGTAGAGGCGAGATTTCACCATGTTGGCCAGGCTTGTCTTGAACTCCTGATCTCAGGTGATCTGCCCGCCTCAGCCTCTCAAAATTCTGGGATTACAGGCGTGAGCCACTGCACCCAGCTGGGCATAATTTTAAAAGGAGCTGGTTATTAGGAGGAATGTAGGGAGTTAGGGACAGGAGATTTTGATGCATTGGAGTAAAGAAATTCAGTGGGAGAACAGACACATGGAGCTAAAGAATTAAGTTGGTGTGGATATGGAGAAATGGGAACCCTCAGACATGGCTTGTAGGAATGTGAAATGGTGCTCTGCTGTGGAAAACAGTTTGGCAGTTCCTCGAAAAGTTAAACATAGAATTATCATATAACCGAGAAATCCTATTCATAGGTATATACCCCCAAAGAACTGAAAACAGATAACCAAACACTTGTATGTGAATGTTTACAAAACCATTATTCATGGTAGCCAAAAGGTAGAAACAAACCAAATGTCCATTAGTGGATAAATAGACAAAATATGATATATACAAACAATGGAATATTATTCAGTCATAAAAAGGAAAAGTTATGGATTGATTTTGTGTCCCCACAAAATTCATATTTGAAGTCCTAACTCCCAGTACCTCAGAATGTAACCATACTTGGAGATAAGGTCTTTGAACAGGTGATTATGTTAAAATAAGGCCATCAGGATGGGACCCTAGTATGATTAGTGGCCTTATAAAAAGAGGAAGAAACCCTAGCACCATACTCATACACACAGAGATGACCATGGGAAGAGGCAACCAGAGGCAACCATGTGTGGGCCAAGAAGAGAGGCCTCAGAGGAACCCAACCCTGCCAGTACCTTGATCTTGAACTTCCAACCTCCAGAACTATGAGAAAATAGATGCTTGTTATATAAGTCACCCTGTCTATGGTATTGTGTCAAGGCAGTGCTAGCAAGCTAATACAGGACTGAAGTACTGATATGTGCTACAATGTGGATGAGCATCGAAAAAAACATGATGCTGAGTGAAAGAAGTCAGACATAAAGGCCACATATTCTATGAACTCATTTATATGAAAAATCCAGAATAGGTGAATTTATAATGACAGAAAGCAGATTGAAGGTTGCTAGGGAATGAGTGGGGAGGAGATAATGGGGAATGACTGCTTCAACGGTAAGCGTAATGGGGTTTTCTTTAGGGGTGATATAGGTGGTGGCAGCACACCATTATGAATCTGCTAAATGCTGAATTTTACACTTTAAAATGTTAATTTTATGTTATGTGAATTTCACCTCAATTTTTTAAAAAAGTGACAGAGATAGTGAGCTATTGAAGGTTTTTAGAGGTAGAGGAGATGCAGGCAATTCCGAGGTCAGAGGAAGCCATAATGAAGAGGTGGTGAGGTTAAGGTTGGGAAGCTTAAGGGATCAGGATAAAAATGTCAGTGTATTGGACAGGTGATATGCGCGGACCCTAAAACTACCCAGCAAGATGGCAGGACTTGAGATACAGTGGAAGAGAATGTACCAGTGCCACAGTCTTCAGACAATGTGTAGATTGTACCCAAGAGATTGGTAGATGATGCTGTTAAGGAAATTTAGAGGTCATGATAATGGAATGGTTAGAGACTTGAGAGACTTGACAACCGAGGGGCCAGGAATAACATTTTGGGAGCTGCGATGGGGAGAGTAAGGAATGCTGCCCTGCCCTGGAGGGAAATGAATAGTTCCAGAAGACACTTAGGTTTTAAATGAGGCAAGGACGTAGGGAGGGCAGGCTGTAACGACAAGGGAAGCTGATTAATCCCTTGTTATGGAATGGGTTCCCATGGGTCTTGTGGTTTAACAATTTTAATGGTTGCTTGTTGACTGTTAAGGTACATACCTGATGCCACCAACTATGTACTCCTTAAAAAGGAAGATAGAAGGACATGCACAATATTTACAAATTCTACATTTACAAATGTTGCTAACAGGAAAAATGTGGTTTACCAATAACAGCATTTAGTCCTATGTGATTTAATAGTGAGTCTTTCAATGGGGAAATGGCCATTTTGCTGTCAGGCAGAGTAAGCACAATGTTTAGAGGCTTTGGCTCCAGCTCCTACTCCCTGTCTTCTCTGCTGATGAACTCACTGGTTCTCTCTCTTTTTTTTTTTTTTTTTTTTTTTTTTGAGACGGAGTCTTGCTCTGTAGCCCAGGCTGGAGTGTGGTGGCGCGATCTCAGCTCACTGCAAGCTCTGCCTCCCCGGTTCACGCCATTCTCGTGCCTCAGCCTCCCGAGTAGCTGGGACTACAGGCACCCACCACCACGCCCGGCTAATTTTTTGTGTGTGTATTTTTTTTTTAGTACAGACAGGGTTTCACTGTATTAGCCAGGATGGTCCCAATCTCCTGACCTCGTGGTCCGCCCACCTTGGCCTCCCAAAGTGCAGGGATTATAGGCGTGAGCCTCTGCGCCCGGCCAAACTCACTGATTCTCAGCAGGAATGAAACTATTCAAGAATCTGCCCTGCCCAAACATATGAACTAGCAGATTCTTTGGTCTCTAAAGAGAATAGAAATAAGGCTCCTTAGTTTTTAATATTGAAATAAGTCTATTCTGCAAATAGCTGTTTCAGGCAATTAACAACTATCTATTAACTACCTAGGAGCCCCCAAAGTCCTTTGGGAAAAACAAAGAAATGTGAGATTGCACTTGGAGACAGAACAATAGTCACACAATAACATTAAATCACAATACAACACTTCTGCCTCAAAGAGTGCATGATTTATTTCCAAATGACAGCTATAGACACAAACATTTCAGGATTCATTGTGGGGTAGTGAGATCTGGAAAGGCTGCATGGCACCAAAGTAGGTCATGAAGGTTGGAGAGAAGCTGTTTAACACTAGTTTGGGTGGAAGAACAGCCTAAGACTAGGCATAGGGGCAGGAAAGCCCATAGTATATTTAGTGACTACTGAGTAGTTTCATAAGATTACTAGATGAAATGTTACAGATATGGTTCAGTTAGGGTCAGCTGGGACTCAGCAGTTCTTAAGCCTATCTAACCCATTGCCATTTTTAATAACAAAGATTTTGTTTTACTCCCTTTACTGCATAGTATCTTTTAAAATTGATATATAATGATCTGACTATAAGGGATAAACAAAAGGGAATTCATTTTTATTTATTTAAGACAGAGTCTTGCTGTGTCATCCAGGTTGGAGTGCAGTGGCACAATCATGGCTCACAAGAGCCTTGACCTCTTAGGCTCAAGCAATTCTCTTGCCTCAGCCTCCTGAGTAACTGGGAGGTGTGCGCCACCACACCTGGCTACTTTTTTATTTTTATATTTTGTAGAAATGGGGTTTCACCATGTTGCCAAGGCTGGTCTCAAACTCCTAGGCTCAAGTGATTCTCCTGCCTTGGCCTCCCGAAGTCCTGAGATTACAGGTGTGAAGCACTGTGCCCGGCTTCTAGCATCATTTGTTTAAAAGTGCTGTTCTTTGTCCATTGGATTGTCTTGTCAAAAATCAGTTGACCATAAATGTGAGGGATTTCAATTCTATTCCGTTGGTCTATATGTGTATCCTTTTGCCAGCACCATACTGTCTTGAGTGTAGCTTTGTAATAATCTCTGAAATTAAGAATTGTGAATCCCTTAACTTTGTTCTTTTCTTTCAAGATTTTTAGCTATAAAGGGTCTCTTTAATTTCTGTATGAATTTTAGGATCAGTTAATTTCTGCAGAGAAAGATAAACCAGCTAGAATTCTGATTGGGACTGTATTGAATCTGTAGATCAACTTGGGGATTATTGTCATCTTAATAATATCCAGTCTTCCAATCCGTAAGCATGGGATATTTTTCTGTTTAGTTTTATTTATGTATTAGTTAATTCAATTGGTCCTCTTTAATGCCCTTCAAAAATATTTAATAGTTGTCAGATAATAAATTTTGCATTCATTCTGCCAATTTTTCCTAAGTATTGTTTTGTATGATATTTTAAATGAAACTGATTCCTTAGTTTTATTTTCAGATTGTGCATTGCAAGTGTATAGAAATATAATCGATTTTTGTATATTGATCTTGCATTCTACAACCTGCTGGATTCGTCTACCAGTCCTAACAGTGTTTTAGTGTATTCTTTCTGGTTTTCTATACATGAAATTTTGTCTTCTGTATTAGAGATAGTTTTATTTCTTCTTTTGAAACCTGGATGCCTTTTATTTATTTTTTCTTGCCTTATTGTCCTGGCTAAAGCCTCCAACACAATGTTGAATAGAAGTGACAAGGTGGTTATTTCTAGTCTGGCTTCTGATCTTAGGGAGGAAAACCGTCTTTCATCATTAGCTATGAGGTTAAGCTGTGGTTTTTTATAGAAGCCTTGTATGATATATTGAGGAAGTTACCTCCTATTTCTAGCTTCTGAATGTTTTTATTGTGAAGGGGTGTTGAATTTTGTCAAATGTCTTATCTATGTCTAGGTATCAATATAATAAATTATCCTTTATTAGGTATTGTGTATTGTATTAATTGGTTTTTGTAGGTTAAACAAACGTTGCATTCCTGGGATAAGTCCCATTTGGCCAAGCTGTATATTTCTTTTCCCTGTTGCTGAATTCCTTCTGCTAGTGTTTGGTTGGGGATTTTTGCATCTATATTCATAGGAAATATTTATAGTTGCTCTGTTTTTTATTTTTTATTTATTTTTTTTTTGAGACGGAGTCTCGCTCTGTCACCCAGGCTGGAGTGCAGTGGCCAAATCTCAGCTCACTACAAGCTCTGCCTCCCGGGTTCACGCCATTCTCCTGCCTCAGCCTCCCGAGCAGCTGGGACTACAGGCGCCGCCACCTCGCCCGGCTAGTTTTTTGTATTTTTAGTAGAGACGGGGTTTCACCGTGTTAGCCAGGATGGTCTCGATCTCCTGACCTTGTGATCCGCCCGTCTAGGCCTCCCAAAGTGCTGGGATTACAGGCTTGAGCCACCGCGCCCGGCCAGTTGCTCTGTTTTTTTTTTTTTTTTTTTTTTTTTTTGAGACGGAGTCTTGCTCTGCCGCCCAGGCTGGAGTGCAGTGGCCGGATCTCAGCTCACTGCAAGCTCCGCCTCCCGGGTTTACGCCATTCTCCTGTCTCAGCCTCCCGAGTAGCTGGGACTACAGGCGCCCGCCTCGTCGCCCGGCTAGTTTTTTGTATTTTTTAGTAGAGACGGGGTTTCACCGTATTAGCCAGGATGGTCTCGATCTCCTGACCTCATGATCCGCCCGTCTCGGCCTCCCAAAGTGCTGGGATTACAGGCTTGAGCCACCGCGCCCGGCCAGTTGCTCTGTTTTTTAAGGGTGATTTAAGGATTTTCAAAATGTATGCTATTGCTTCTGCCATCTTTTGAGAATTCTGCATGTGTGCTATTGTAAAAATTTATTATTAAAAAAAGATTTGTGGGGGAAAAATCCCACAAGTCATTGTTTCATCCAAGCTTCCCTCTTTTTTCATTCAATAAACATTTATTGAGCATTTATGAATATATTATCAAAAATAAATTAATGGCTGGGGCACGGTGGCTCACGCCTGTAATCCCAGCACTTTGGGAGGCCAAGGCGGGTGGATCACGAGGTTAGGAGATCGAGACCATCCTGGCTAACACGGTGAAACCCCGTCTCTACTAAAAAAAATACAAAAGAATTAGCCGGGCTTGATGGCGGGCGCCTGTAGTCCCAGCTACTCGGGAGGCTGATGCAGGAGAATAGCATGAACCCGGGAGGCGGAGCTTGCAGTGAGCCAAGATCGCGCCACTGCACTCCAGCCTGGGCACAGAGCGAGACTCCATCTCAAAAAAAAAAAAAAAAAAAAAAAAAAGAGATCGAGACCATCCTGGCCAACATGGTGAAACCCCGTCTCCTAAAAAATACAAAAAAAAAATTAGCTGGGTGTGGTGGCAGGCGCCTGTAGTCCCAGCTACTCGGGAGGCTGAGGCAGGAGAATCGCTTGAACCAGGGAGATGGAGGTTTCAGTGAGCCAAGATCGTGCCATTGTACTCCAGCCTGGTGATAGAGTGAGACTCCGTCTCAAAAAATTAATTAATTAATTAATTAAAGATAATGCCCCTTTGGTCTCAAACATCTCAATTAATAATACAAGTACATATTTTCATGTGCATAGAAAGTTTACTTCAATCTTACATTAACAGCTATGGTTTGTCAATGTAAAATCTGCTGATTTTGTTTTAACTCAGTCTCTGTGGAACAGAATAATACAGCTTTGGAAAAATCAATACCTCTGGCAATATCTTTCAGCACTTTTACTGCTAATGTCAGTATCAATTTTCATGACTCACTGTTCTGGCTGTTCCCGCTTGGTACGCAAAATTTGTAAAAGAAAACAAGTTAAGCAATGATTAGGAAATAATAAGGCCTGAATTGAATTTTGCTCTTCTGCTGAAAGAGCTCAGAGAAATCTCAGGTAAATACCAAGCATTGATTTCAAGCAAATCCTACTGGGCAAAAGTTTTCTTTTTAAGGACTATTTAGCTATGAAATAAGTTTCCTAAAGTAACTTCAAGGAAAAATAACTCTTCATTTATCTGATTTATGCTTTATGCTATTTATCTGATTTAAGCTGTATTTATCTTTTCCAAAAGTTTATTTACCTTTGATGTAGAGACTATACATCCGGTGCTTGCTTGGATAATACAGTTTGATAAGCAGTTTACTTAGGGAAAACAAATAATTAGTTCTTTATTTGCTGGCTATACAATCTCTAAATAATTTTGTAAACTTTAATCCTGTAACTAAAAAAGTCTAAATTATCTGAGACACAGTGATTGCTATAACCAAGCGAGTTATAGAGAAATGCCACACTTTGAGACAAATTAAAGAGTCCTTTATTAGCCAGCGACCGAAAGGCAGCTAATGCCCAAAATTCTCTCAGCCCCGAGGAAGGGGCTAGTTTTGTTTTCATACCGTGGTCTAAATAGGGGAGGGGGGATTTTAGCTGAAGCAATTTTTACAGAAGCAGAACTGCCAAAAAGTTAAAAAACTAATTGGTTACAAATGCAGTTACAAAAAATAAACAGTTCCAGGTGCAGGGGCTTAAACTATCACAAAGAGATAAATGCAGGGGTTTTGGGTGCCATCCACCGAACGCGCCCCAGGAGCTGCTGGTGCAGCTTGCCTCAATATCTTATCAGTAGATGCATTCCTGAACGTGCTTTGAGTCAGTTTTACACTAGGTATGCCTTAAGGGAGGGAGGTGAAAGGGACTGCAAGTGAAGAAACTAAAAATGGAGTCTGTCCGGCTCTCTCTCTGCTAGGAGAGAGTCACTCAGGTTAAAACAAGGTAGGGTATCACATGATTGTTTCTGGGTAGGCATTTGTCCTGGGATGGTCTAGTATTTTTTTGTTTTTTTTTGTTTTTGTTTTTGTTTTTTTGAGACGGAGTCTCGCTCTGTCGCCCAGGCTGGAGTGCAGTGGCCGGATCTCAGCTCACTGCAAGCTCCGCCTCCCGGGTTCCCGCCATTCTCCTGCCTCAGCCTCCCGAGTAGCTGGGACTACAGGCGCCGCCACCTCGCCCGGCTAGTTTTTTGTATTTTTAGTAGAGACGGGGTTTCACCATGTTCGCCAGGATGGTCTTGAACTCCTGACCTCGTGATCCGCCCGTCTCGGCCTCCCAAAGTGCTGGGATTACAGGCTTGAGCCACCGCGCCCGGCCGAGAAATTCACTCTTATTCTAAAGCTGAATGAGTCACAAGTAACCCTGGTTACTCTGGCAGCAGTAAACATGTGAGAACCCAGGCGCCCTGGAAAGCAGAGCCAAGAGTAGGAAGAAACTAGGTTCTTGGTTGGTGACCATTTATCATCCAAACCAAGACCCTTGTAGGAATGAAAGGGGTGCTGTTAATAATTATGCTAGGACAAAAGCATAAATCAGAAGTGTTTTAGGCAAATCAGGATCCATAGTCACCCAAGTTCTTGGTGATACCCCATGTATTGTTGAATACCTGGACCAAACTATACTTGAAACCTTATCTATCTGGACTTTTCAGTTACATGAACCAATGTATTCTTATTATTTAAGCCAATATGTGTTTGAAGTTCTCTGACTTACACTATAAAATATCCTAATTAATATAGTCTCTCAACTTCTTTCCAATTTCTTCTCTGTTTTGAAACCATTGGAATTTCCAGACATGTCTGGAAACAATGTTAATAATCTTCCATCACATACGTTTATACATACCCCTTGACTGGCATTTCTGCATTTGATTGGAAACCAATTTCACATTCTGCCTATTTTTTGACACTTTTTTTTTTTTTTTTTTTTTTCTTTGAGGCAGAGTCTCACTCTGTCGCCTGGACTGGAGTGCAGTGGCCGGATCTCAGCTCACTGCAAGCTCCACCTGCCGGGTTTACGCCATTCTCCTGCCTCAGCCTCCCGAGGAGCTGGGACTACAGGCGCCCGCCACCTCGCCCGGCTAGTTTTTGTATTTTTTTTAGTAGAGACGGGGTTTCACCGTGTTAGCCAGGATGGTCTCGATCTCCTGACCTCATGATCCGCCCATCTCGGCCTCCCAAAGTGCTGGGATTACAGGCTTAAGCCACCGCGCCCGGCCTGACACTTTAAAATAAAATTAAATAACAAAATATTACAATCTTATATTAGAACTACTAGATTTCAGCTGGGCACAGTGGCTTATGCCTGTAATCGCAGCACTTTGGGAGGCCAAGGCAGGCAGACTGCTTGAGTCCAGGAGTTTGATACCAGCCTAAGCGACATGGCAAAACTTCATCTCTACAAAAAATACAAAACTTAGTTGGGCATGACAGCACGCACCTGTAGTCCAGCTACTCAGGAGGCTGAGATGGGAGGATAGCTTATGCCCGGGAGGCAGAAACTGCAGTGAGCCAAGATTATACCACTGCACTCCAGCCTGGGTGACAGAGCAAGACCTCACCTCAAATGAGAGAGAGAAAGAGAGAATGATTAGATTTCTTTGGTAATACTATATAACAGAAGTGAGATTAAACTTAATATAGTATGAATACCTTTAATTAGGAACTGAATTGGCATACTCATTACTTTTTAGGCAACACCGTACAAAGCCTGCACAATAGTGAAACAAAGCAATAACAACTATCAAAGACGTTTACCAACAGGCTGGGCGCGGTGGCTCAAGCCTGTAATCCCAGCGCTTTGGGAGGCCGAGACGGGCGGATCACGAGGTCAGGAGATCAAGACCATCCTGGCTAACACGGTGAAACCCCGTCTCTAGTAAAAAAAATACAAAAATCTAGCCGGGCGAGGTGGCGGGCGCCTGTAGTCCCAGCTACTCGGGAGACTGAGGCGGAGAATGGCGTAAACCCGGGAGGCGGAGCTTGCAGTGAGCTGAGATCAGTCCACTGCACTTCAGCCTGCGCGACAGAGCCAGACTCCGTCTCAAACAAACAAAAAAAAAAAAAACAAAAAAAAAACAAAAAAAGCAATAACAACTATCAAAGAAGTTTACCAACAGGCCGGGCGCGGTGGCTCAAGCCTGTAATCCCAGCACTTTGGGAGGCCGAGACGGGCGGATCACGAGGTCAGGAGATCGAGACCATCCTGGCTAACACGGTGAAACCCCGTCTCTACTAAAAAGTACAAAAAACTAGCCGGGCGAGGTGGCGGCGCCTGTAGTCCCAGCTACTCGGGAGGCTGAGGCAGGAGAATGGCATAAACTCCGGAGGCGGAGCTTGCAGTGAGCTGAGATCCGGCCACCGCACTCCAGCCTGGGCGACAGAGCCAGACTCCGTCTCAAAAAAAAAAAAGTTTACCAACAAAAGTGTTTCTGCCAATGCAATTTAAGTTACTCATTTGCTGTAGTTGTTATCCTCTTAATAGCAATATCCCTTTAAAGGCAATCTCCTGTGAGGTTGTTTGATGCTCATGCGGCAAATTGGTGACTGTAGGTGTCTTTTGGGTTACGGACTCCAGGCCTTTTTGGTATTACATGTGTTACATGTTGTTTACCATTTTAAAATCCCATTCCTACATCACTTCGTTGTTGCGGTCATTCAGCTGACAGATTCCTTCATCATGCATTTATCAGTGTACCTAGTTTGTGTAAGACACTGAGCTAAGCAGAGGGGCGCCTATGCTCTCCAAGAGCTGCCATGTGGCAGAGGAGAGAGGGTATGCAATACCCTGACTCTAATACAGCTTCTTTCTATTGTTTTAATTTTGGGGGGCACAGGGTCTTGCTCTGTCACCCAGCCTGGAGTGCAGTGGTGTGATCTTGGCTCACTGCAACCTCCACCTCCCGGGTTCAAGTGATTCTCCTGCTTCAGCCTCTCAAGTAGCTGGGATTGCTGACCATGCCCAGCTCTTCTTTTTTTTTTTTTTGAGACAGAGTCTCGCTCTGTCACCCAGGCTAGAGTGCAGTGGCGCGATCTCGGCTCACTGCCAGCTCCGCCTCCTGGGTTCACGCCATTTTCCTGCCTCAGCCTCCCGAGTAGCTGGGACTACAGGTGCCCGCCACCACGCCCGGCTAATTTTTTGTATTTTTAGTAGAGACAGGGTTTCACCATGTTAGCCAGGATGGTCTCGATCTCCTGATCTCGTGATCTACCCACTTTGGACTTCCAAAGTGCTGGGATTACAGGCATGAGCCACCGCGCCCGGCATCTTTTGTATTTTTAATAGAGATGGGGTTTTGCCATGTTGGCCAGGCTGGTCTTGAACTCCTGACCACAGGTGATCTGCCCAACTTGGCATCCCAAAGTGCTGGGATTACAGGCACACACCACCATGCCCGGCTAATTTTTTGTATTTTTAGTAGAGATGGGGTTTCACCATGTTGGCCAGATTGGTCTCGAACTCCTGACCTCAGGTGATCCACCCACCCCAGCCTCCCAAAGTGCTGGGATTATAGGTGTGAGCCACCACCCTCAGCCTAATACAGCTTCTTAACTGGTGTGGCTGGGCAAGAGTTACAGGAGTTCCTCCTCATCTTCAGGGAGGCCTGGACAGCATTTCAGACTCTAAGCAGTGTCAGGAATTTAGCCTGGGGCTCTGAACAAATACTATCATTTTCTTCATGAACCACAATGTGGAAAAAATGTAAGGTGCTGATTACTGTAACACATATTAAAAAGTAGTACTGGAAAAGAGAGGAGAATAAGTTATGCCTGAAGTGCTTGAGAAGAGCTAGACCTAAGTAGGATTCCTACAGGCAGAAAGTAAAGGGAAGTGGAAAGTAATGATTTAAGAAAATACACACACGCTGTGATTCTGCAATCCTCCTGTTGGGAATCTATTCTAAAAACCTATACTAAATTCTAGTTCTTTCCTCCTTCACCTTCCCTCTTTTAAAAGAACATTTGTTGTTGTTACCTTTTTTGAGTCATTTGCCAAAACGCTACAGACTCAGTGGAGAAAATTGGGAAAATTCAGTGAAGCACGGGTAATATTTTGGTCTTATGGTATAGAAATTAAACCAGCAGGAGGTAAAGACATATGTCCAAAGATGTTTATTATAGCCTTGTTTGTTGTAGCAAATAACTAGAAACAACATAATTATGTCAACAGCAGAATGTTTGAATACATTATGGTATATCCATACTATAGAATGCCTGCAGCTTTTTAAAAATATTAAATCTCTATGTGTTGACCTGTAGTTGTAAAAGTAAGTTGTTTAGCAATGTGAATAGCGAGATCCATTTTTGTGAGGCAACGACTTATAAATGGGTATATGTTGATCTATGAATACTGAGGAAAGTGTAGAAGGATACACCAACCTGTTAATACTGGTTATGTGGGTAGTGGTGGTGAAGAGTGTGGTATTGGTTTGCTAATTTTTCTTTTATAAATCTCTACTGGTCTTGTTACAATGATTTTTTTTTTTTTTTTTTTTTTTTTTGAGACGGAGTCTCACTCTGTCTCCCAGGCAGGAGTGCAGTGGTGTGATCTTGGCTCACTGCAAGCTCCGCCTGCCGGGCTCACGCCATTCTCCTGCCTCAGTATCCCGAGTACCTGGGACTACAGGCACCCGCCACCACGCCCGGCTAATTTTTTTTGGTGTTTTTTTAGTAGAGACGGGGTTTCACCATGTTAGCCAGGATGGTCTTGATCTCTTGACCTCGTGATCCACCTGCCTCGGCCTCCCAAAGTGCTGGGATTACAGGCATGAGCCACCGAGCCCGGCCACACAGATCTTTTTAAATTGTCATTAAAGACTGGTGTTTTGGAGAAGGAGACACAAACGCTGGGGCAAGAGCGATGGGTGAGAACTGAGTGTAGTCTTGTGAAGGGGCCTCCTTGTGAAGTGTTAACTTCTTACATGATTTTATTTCTATGGAGAGGAAAATTTAGTGCATTTGAAGCTTCATCTCCTCTCTTCCTGTTCTGTATTTTTCCTTTTTTTTTTGAGACGGAGTCTCGCTCTGTTGCCCGGGCTGGAGTGCAGTGGCCGGATCTCAGCTCACTGCAAGCTCCGCCTCCGGAGTTTACGCCATTCTCCTGCCTCAGCCTCCCGAGTAGCTGGGACTACAGGTGCCCGCCACCATGCCCGGCTAGTTTTTTGTATTTTTTAGCAGAGACGGGGTTTCACCATGTTAGCCAGGATGGTCTCGATCTCCTGACCTCGTGATCCGCCCGTCTTGGCCTCCCAAAGTGCTGGGATTACAGGCGTGAGCCACCGCACCCAGCTATTTTTCCTTTTTAATAACCCCGTGTACTAGTCTGTTTTCACGCTGCTGATAAAGACTTACCCAAGACTTGGTAATTTATAAAGAAAAAGATGTTTAATGGACTCACAGTTCCACGGGGCTGGGGAGGCTTCGTAATCATGGTGGAAGGCAAAAGGCACGTCTTACATGGCAGCAGCAAGAGAGAAAAAATGGAAGCCAAGCAAAAGAGGTTTCCCCTTATAAAACCATCAGATCTCGTGAGACTTATTCACTACCACGAGAAGAGTATGGGGGAAACTGCCCTCATGATTCAATTATCTGCCACCAGGTCCTTCCCATAACATGTGGGAATTATGGAAGCTACAATTCAAGATGAGATTTGGGGGTACAGACAAACCATATCATCCAGTCTCAGTAGAGAAAGCTATATCCATCGGTACAAGTGGTTTGAAGGAGACTGTGGGAGAAAAGAGAGGGAAGGGGTGACCAGTCCACCTCCATCTCTATATGCTGATCCCCTCTGCAGACCAACCAGTAGGCCCAGGAAGAGACCTGTGGAAAAGTGAGCAGAGGCAAAGGACTGCGATGAGACAGTGGTGGCTGGGGAGTGGCTTCAAGGGGACACGCCGAGGTCAGCCCTCCCTCAACGCTGGAGGGAGCAGAGAGAAAAAAGGCATGCCTCTGAAAAACAGAAAAATTACATCAAGGTTGGTGTGTCGTTTCCCATTCACTGCTCCAGCACCGAGGGCCAGGAGGACTTTTGCTGTGGCTTAAGGTGATGGTGTCCCTGTGTGTGGGTGTTTCTGAAAATCTGTGTGTTTCTACAGGCAGAGAACACTGGCACTTCTTGCTATTGTCTAAGTCCATCAATAGATTTTCTTGCATGGTTTACTAATATTTGCCGGAAGCCTCATGAGTCCAATTTTCCACACTAGAGACTAGGAATAGGAATAGGAATAGCAATAGGAGCTATGCTTGAAACTCTACTTTGGGAAAGGATTCTTATTTTATAGAAATGTCAACGGAATGGAATGACTTTACAGAATTTTAAAAACCTATACTAAATTTCAGTTCTTTCCTCCTTCACCTTCCCTCTTTTAAATGAACATTTGTTGTTGTTACCTTTTTTGTGTCATTTGCCAAAGCGCTACAGACTCAGTGGAGAAAATTGGGAAAATTCAGTGAAGCACGGGTAATATTTTGGTCTTATGGTATAGAGATAGCGATGAACACTTTTCTTTAAACAGTGATGGGGTATTGTGAACTGCGGTATGCTTCTTTCCTCTTCTGCCACTTTCTACTTTTTAAAAGAAGGATGACTGTCTGACCTTCCTGTACCGGTTGTCGCAGCCCAGGCCAGCCATGGTTGCAGACAGACCGCCGGCTGGGTGCCTCCCTGCCGGTTCCCAGGCTGCCGGGCCTTCGCCGGCGCGGCCCCTTTAAGGAGGCAGACGGCGGGGCGGTCCCCGCGCTGACTGGCGGAGCTCGGAGCCACGTGGCCGTCTCGGGGCTGCAGCTGTTGCTGTTGCTGCTGCCGGGGTCGGGCTGCGGCCAGGGGGTTTGGGTAGGCACAGCTGGACCCCGGGAAGGGGACGAGTCGACAGATGTGCGTGAGGAGGTCCCTGGTCGGCCTCACCTTTTGTACCTGCTACCTGGCTTCTTACCTTACCAACAAGGTGAGGGGGCGGGCGCGGGAGGCAGAGTTTGCACGTGGGAGGTTTGAGTCCGATAATCTTCCCCTGACAAACGGAGCCTCCTCCAGCTTTTTACCTCATTCTTCCTAGTGGCGATGGAGAGCGAACCTCCTCCGCGTGTGGGATGCTCTTTTAGAAATAGGATTTGTCAGCCTGTACTGTCCCTGTTTCCTGCACTGTAAAGCATGGCACATCTCCAGGGAAACAGGATTTTTGGGCTGGCCACTTCCCGGGAATTTGGTGTGGGGCTGTGTGTGCTAGTTTTAAGAGCAAGCAAGCAATTGGCTCCTGCTCTCCCGGGGAGGAAGAGTCAGAAGAAATCTGACACATCCTGCCTTTTTTCTAAACACGCCCCTGTCCTAGAGCCCCGTGAGGTTCCAGAAGCCTTTAAATAGAAGAGATTAAGCCGTCTCCCCCTCGCACTGCTAATTCCCGAATCAATTTTTTGTACGTCTCCACTGTAAGCACTTCAGGAGATTTTCATGGAATTATTTTAAAAAATAAAACGTACATTTAGTTTTAGGTTTAAACTAATGTCATGAAATCATGAAAACCTTTTGGTGAGGAGGCAGAGAAGCAGTGGTGCCAGGCTTGGGGTTTTGTTTTGCGAGGAGTGGGAAGCTGGCTTTAGGTTTGGTACCACGCAGGGAAAGGTTGGACCCAGTAGGACCGAGTGAGCATGGCTGGTGCATTACCTGTTGGCCTGGGCTCTGGGCTGGCCCCAGCCAAAGTGGGAATACAGGGTGCAGGACCACCTGGCCCCACTGCGGGGTCTTACGGCGGGCTCCCCACCTGTTCCGCTCTTCCTCTCCCCTCTCTTCCTCTCTGGAAAAGAACCATCAACAAACAACATTTCCTTCTACCTCCTATCCTACGGTGAATGGCTGCCTTTATATATTCAGAGAATGCTCCCCAACCCCCTTTCCTTCTCCAGTTGATTTTTGTTTTTATTTTTATTTCATTTTTTTGAGATAGAGTCTCACTCTGTCACCCAGACTGGAGTGCAGCGATGCGATCTCGGCTCACTGCAACCTCCGCTTCCCAGGTTCAAGCGATTCTCCTGCCTCAGCCTCCCGAGTAGCTGGGGCTACAATTGTGCGCCACCACGCGGGGGCTAATGTTTGTACTTTTAGTAGAGATGAGGTTTACCGTGTTGTCCAGGCTGGTCTCGAACTCCTGACCTCAGGTGATCCGCCCGCCTCAGCCTTCCAAAATGCTGCGATTACAGGTGTGAACCACTGCGCCTGGCCTCCAGTTGATTTTTAGTTATGGCGATATGCCTTTGAAGGTCCATAAATGCAGCCTTCCTGGGAGGCAGTTATGGGTTTTACTTCCTGGCTCCACTTACTTGGCATTTGGAACCTTACTCTTTCTAAACCTAAGTTTCTTAACTTTAAGATGGGACAAAGCGTGCTCTTGAAAGTGCCGTGGCCGGGTGCGGTGGCTCACGCCTGCAATCCCAGCACTTGGAGAGGCTGAGGTCGGTGGATTGTTTGACGCCAGGAGTTCGAAACCAGCCTGGCCAACATGGCGAAACCCCGTCTCTACTAAAAATACAAAAATTAGCCAGGTGTGGTGGCAGACGCCTATAATTCCAGCTACCCAGGTGGCTGAGGCAGGAAAATCACTTGAACCTGGGAGGCGGAGGTTGTAGTGAGCCGATTTTGCACTCCAACCTGGGCAACAGAGCGAAACTCCATCTCCAAAAAAAAAAAAAAAAAAAAAAGAAAGTGTTGTTGTGAGAGTTAGTGGAAATGATGTTGGCCAGGCACAGTGGCTCAGGCCTGTAATCCGAGCACTTTGGGAGGCTGAGGTGGGCGGATCACCTGAGATCGGGAGTTTGAGGCCAGCCTGGTAGATATGGTGAAACCCCATTTTGACTAAAAACACAAAAATTAGCTGGGCGTGGTGGCGGGCGCCTATAATCCCAGCTACTCGGGAGACTGAGGCATGAGAATCACTTGAGCCAGGGAGGCGGAGGTTGCAGTGAGCAGAGATCAGGCCACTGCACTGCAGCCTGGGCAACAGAGTGAGACTTCATCTCAGCAAAAGAAAGGATGTTTGTAAGGTAGGTGGCCTAGTGCTTGCCATTGTAGCAAACTATAAGGTAAGTGGTCCTTACTCTGGAAGAAAAGAAAAGACAATCTTTTGTTTATACTGTGACAGTAATTAATAACTTTTAACAGATTTGTTTTCTTCTCATGGGACAAGTAGCTAAACTAAAGGAAGATTTTTTTTTTTTTTGTAGCACCTACTGAGGAATTTGGGAATTTGTGAAATCTCTGGATTTTTCAATTTAACTATTCTAATTTGTCTAGTGAACCTGATGGACATAATGATAAAATTTTACTTTAAAACAAAATAACTTTTCTTTTATTTCCATATAATCATTAGAAGGGGTAGATTAACACATCTGTCATGAAAGCCCGTGAGCCATGGCATTGGTTAGATAAAAAACATTTTATCTAAGCAAAAAAAAAGCAGACAAATAGCATTTAGTTCATAGAAATTTATGCCCCTCTCTGGATGTACATTTTCTTTCTTTCTTCCTTTCTTTCCTTTCTTTCTTTCTTTCCTTTCTCTCTCTCTCTCTTTCTTTTCTTTTCTTTCGACACAAGCTCACTCTGTCACCCAGGCTGCGGTGCAGTGGTGCAATCTCAGCTCACCACAACCTCCGCCTACCGGATTCAGGTGATTCTAGTGCCTCAGCCTCCCGAGTAGCTGGGACTACAGGCGTGCACCACCATGCTGGGCTAATTTTTATATTTTTAGTAGAGATGGGGTTTCGTCATGTTGGCCAGACTGGTCTCGAACTCCCGACCTCAGATGATCTGCCCACTTCAGCCTCCCAAAGTGCTGGGATTACAGGCATGAGCCACCACGCCTGGCCTGGATGTACGTGTTCATTTGTGATACTTTTACAAAATTTTTTGGAGCCCCATGGCATTTTATAAATTTTTGTCTGCTTTTTGAGACAGGGTCTTCTTCTGTCACCCAGGATGGAGTGCAGTGGTGCAATCATGGCTCACTATAACCTCTGCCTCCCAGGTTCAAGCGATCCACACACCTCAGCCTCCTCAGTAGCTGGGACTATAGGCACGTGCTACCATACCTGGCTAATTTTTGTATTTTTTTTTTTATAGAGACGAAGTTTTGCCATGTTGCTCAGGCTAGTTTTTAACTCCTGGGCTCAAGCAATCTGCCCACTTTGCCTTCGCCTCCCAAATGCTGGGTTTACAGGTATGAGCCACCGTGCCCAGCCAACAAATTTAATAAAAAAGACAAAATACCTTCCATGTGTATAATGCGTCTAGGTGTTAGATTAAATTAAACAAAATTGTTTGGTCCCAAGAATATATAATCTGAATAATCGAAATCATAGCTGACCACAGGCCCTGAGAATGTAAATACGATGGTTTGGAATGCTTTGGCTTGGGGATGTTGGGAAGTGTCAGAACTAGTGGAAAGAGTAGGTCAAGAACAGCTTTTGTTTATTCTGTGACAGTAATTTATAACTTTTAATAGATTTGTTTTCTTCTCATGGGACAAGTAGCTAAAGGAAGATTTTTTTTTTTTTTTTTTGGTAGCACCTACTCAGGAATTTGTGAATTTGTGAAATCTCTGGTTTTTTCAATTTAACTATTCTAATTTGTGTAGTGACAAATTAGTGGCAGGAAAGAAGGGGAGACAAAGGAGATTGTCCACAGAGGGAGGAGGAGGTGAGCTCGAGAGTGGAGGAGAGGAGATGGGAGAGCCAGGGAGGTTGTACATTATGAGACCGTGGTGAGGAACTTTATATCTCTTGGAAGCTTGAGCCTTTTATGGCCATTGTTTCATCTTCTCAACCAGGACGGTGATGTTCCCTTCTGGCAATCAAGCTCAGGGGGTCTGCTTGGACCAATTAGAGGCCAACTGGGAAGAAATCTGCAGTGGATACCCCATGAGCATATTCATTCTACTATGAGCATATTCTACCATGAGCATATTCTATCATGAGCGTATTCTACTATGAGCATATTCTACTATGAGCATATTCTATTGTAAGCATATTCTACTCTAATGTGGCAGAGAGCATGTAATTTCTCTGCCACATTAATTTTCTTTTGAATTAGGGAAGATTTTTTTTTTTGTCTAAAGTGGAGGATGCTCTCTTCTCGTTTTTTGAAGCTTCCATTTCAGTTTATTTCCGTATTCCTTAGTGTAATTTTCTCCTTCAGCCGTTCCTCTATTTATTTGTAGAAAGAAAATTCTTTTGAAAAAATCTTATATAGCTCATTCTGACCCCTTCTGTTGTTTGAAAGAATGGCCGATATTTGTTAGAAATTTGAAGCAGGAAGTGTGCTGTCAAAGGAAGCTGCCCTAGGTAGGGAGGGAGGAGAAAGCACCACACCCTTGAGCTCTGGCTTGGTGGCCTGGGCTGGCCCAGGCTGATGACATGTTCCTCTGTCCTTTGGGAGGTTCCAGCTGTCATCAGGCCCTAGGCAACCAGCTGTCCTTCTTCCCTTCATAGCAATTGAGCCTTCAGCTCAAAGGCGAAGTTCATTTCTGATCTGGACAAGTGGTTGGCATTTGTAAAATACAAATAATTTATTAAATTAATAAATACTAAAACCTCAGTGAAAATAAATGGGTAAACGGCAGAAGTAGACAATTCACTGAAAAAAGAGATACAAGGCCGGGCACGGTGGCTCACGCCTGTAATCCCAGCACTTTGAGAAGCCAAGACAGGTGGATCATCTGAGGTGAGGAGTTCAAGAGTAGCCAAAAATTAGCCAGACATGGTGGTGCGCACCTGTAGTCATGGCTACTTGGGAGGCTGAGGCAAGAACACTGCTTGAACCGGTAGGCAAAGGTTGCAGTGAGCCAAGATTGCATCATTACATTCCAGCCTGGGCGACGGCGAGACTCTATCTCAAAAAAAAAAAAGAGTTGCAAGTGGATAATAAACATAAGAAATTTGCTTACATACCTTTCAACAGCTCCAATTTTTTTTTTTTTTTTTTTTTTTTTTTTTTTTTTTTTTGAGACAGTCTTGCTCTGTTGCCAAGGCTGGAGTGCGGTGGTGTGATCTTGGCCCACTGCAACCTCTGCCTCCCAGGCTCAAGTGATCCTGTCACCTCAGCCTCCCAAGTAGCTGGGACTACAGGCTTGCACAACCATGTCCAGCTAATTTTTGTATTTTTTGTCAAGATGGGGTCTCACCCTGTTGCCCAGGCTGGTCTTCAACTCCTGGGCTCAAGTGATCCTTCTGCCTTGGCCTCCCAAAGTGCTGGGATTACAGGTGTGAATAGCTCCCAAATTGCTCCTTCTCTTTCCTCAAGAACCTCATTGCTAGGGCTTTGCTGTTCAATCCAATAGCATTTTGTCTGAACAACACTTCTCAGTGATGTGAGGAATTGCCAGAAGGGGACAGCAATTAGGACCTTGATTCCATTTGTCATAGATTTCTTTTTTCTCTGTTCTTTAGCAAGGTGAGGCAAGAGTTTCAGGATCTTTGATTTCGCCCAGTATGTAGGCCAAAGCTAAGCACACAATAAACTAAACATTTATTGTCATAATGAAGTTTGTTAAGGGTATTTCAGGCCATGACTCAGATGCTCACTTAATCCTTTCCTTTTCTCCATATGAGAATAAAAATATCAGAAAAGTAGGGAGGAACATATTGAATTATGTAGTAAATAGATTTCAAGAAAGAAGAGGAAGTGTAGAACAACGCATAGGCAGTTAGCCATAATTGTGGCATTTAGGAGCTCAAACAAGGAGAATTCTGTGTGGACTAATCCGTGGGAAAAAAGAAGATACATAAACTTGCCCAACACCAGTCCACTCCATTTTTTTAGAGCATGTGAAGGATCAGTAGAGTCCTTGCCTAAAGCCATTTGAAGGTTTTAGACTAAAAAAATAAATTCTTGGTGGTCAATAAAAGGAAAAAAATGGAAAAGATACCCAGAAGGATGAAACACAATTCCTTCACTCATAAAGTGCTGTAAATTCAATTATTATCCATAAATATGCATAAGAGAAATAGAAATTGACCTTGAGGTGGTTTTAAAAAAGTCCGTAACATGCTAAAACACAGCAAAAACTATAACTCCTATGCAGAATTAGTCTGAAAAAATCATTTAATGCAAACAACATACAAAATCCTAAGATGCAGAATTAGTTTGAAAAAAAAATCATTGAATACAAAAGACATACAAAACCCCAAAAATTGAAGGACAACAAAGGAAAGAAAGACTAGGATGTGGTTTTACTTGAAGAGAAACAAAGGATTGGATTTTTAGGTAAACTGGACCATAGATAAAGTGGATACCCTGAGAAAACAGACTGTGTCCGGGGACTTGTCTGAATGACTCTGGGGCTGCTACAGTTACACTGTGACATTTCTGGCATCTGGGAAGGTGCTGAGTGTTCCAACATCTGTAACATCAGACCCAGCTGCTGTGCTTCCCTGTTTGCTCATGATGCCAGCTGCATTTCACCAATTAAAAGACAGCCAGGCTTCTGGCAGCGCTGGGAAAAAGCGGCTCAATCTCTTTTTTCTTTTCTTTCTTTTTTTTTTTTTTTGAGATAGACGCTCACTTTGTTGCCCAGGCTGGAGTGCAGTGGCACGATTTCCACTCACTGCAACCTCTGCCTCCTAGGTTCAAGCGATTCTTCTGCCTCAGCCTCCTGAGTACCTGGGACTACATGTGTGCATCACCACGTCTGGCTAATGTTTGTGTTTTTAGTAGAGACGGGGTTTCACCATATTGGCCAGGCTGGTTTCGACCTCCTCACCTTGTGATCCACCTGCCTTGGCCTCCCAAAGTGCTGGGATTACAGGCGTGAGCCACCATGCCCAGCCGGCTCAATTTCTTTAGTATGACTTAGGAGGTCATTTGTTTGCCCAGTTTGTGATTTTGATGAGAACAATGGCCTTTTTAAAACTTGAATTTACCTAGGTTATGTGGTTATGTGGTTATGTTTCTTTAATAGAAATGTCTTTGATTATATGGTTTGTCAATTTTCTATCATTTGAAATGTGCAATAATTTGGTGTTTGTTTTTCAGTATGTGCTGTCTGTCTTGAAATTTACCTACCCTACATTATTCCAGGGGTGAGTATCCTCTTTGCTCTTTATGTACATTTTTAGGAAATGTCCAACCAACATCATTCTTTGAAATAGTTTTAATAACTGCATAGATTTTTTTTTTTTTTGGCAAATAGACATATTGTAAGATATTTAGCCACCTTATTAACAGACATTTATGTTCCATTTTGGGGGTATGAAAACAATGTTACTAGACATTTTTGTGTTCAAGTCTGCCAAATTTCCAACTATTTCTTTGGGATTGATTCCTACATAAGAAATTTGGGTTAGGCTAGGCATGGTGTCTCATTACTATAATCCCAGCACTTTGGGAGGCTGAGGCAAGAGGATTGTATGAGGCCAGGAGTTCGAGACCAGTTTGGGCAACATAGCAAGATGCTGTCTCAAAAAAAAAAAAAAAGAAAGAAAAAACTGGCTAACCATATGCAGAAAAATGAAACTGGACCCCTATGTCTCACCATATACAAAAATTAACTCAGGATGGATTAAAGACTTAAATTTAAGATCTCAAACTCTAAAAATCCTAGAAGAAAACCTAGGAAATAGTTTTCTGGACATTGTCTTAGACAAATAATTTATGGTAAGTCCTCAAAAGCAAATACAACAAATACAAAAATTGACAATTGGTACCTTATTAAACTAAAGACTTTCTGAACAGCAAAAGAAACTATTAACAGAGTAAAGAGATAGCCTACAGAATGGGAGAAAATATTTGCAAACTATGTATCCGACAGAGGACTAATATCCACAATCTATAAGGAACGTAAATAAATCAACAAGAAACAAACTAAATAATTCCTTTAAAAGTAGGCAAGGTCCACGAATAGACACTTCTCAAAACAAGATGTGCAAGTGGCCAACATATGAAAAAATGCTTAACATCACAAATCATCAGAGAAATGCAATTCAAAACCACAATGAGACACCACCTCATACCAGTCAGAATGGCTGTTATTAAAAAGTCAAAAAATGGCTGGTGTGGTGGCTCACGCCTGTAATCCCAGCACTTTGGGAAGCCAAGGTGGGTGGATTACCTGAGGTCAGGAATTCAAGACCAGCCTGACCAGCATGGTGAAACCCCATCTCTACTAAAAATACAAAAAAATTAGCCAGGCATAATGGCGCATGCCTGTAATCCCAGCTACTTGGGAGGCTGAGGCGGGAGAATGACTTGAACCTGGGAGGCGGAGGTTGAGTGAGCGGGAGGTTGGAGTGAGCCGAGCTCGCACCATTGTACTCCAGCCTGGGCAACAAGAGCGAAAATCTGTCTAAAAAAAAAAAAAGGCAAAAAATAACATGTTAGCAAAGTTTTGGAGAAAAGGAAATGTTTATACACTGTTGGTAGGATTGTGAATTAGCTTAACCCCTATGGAAAGCAGTTTGGAGACTTCTAAAAGAATGAAAAATAGAATTACAATTTGACTCAGCAATCCCGTTACTGGGTATATGCTCAAGGAAAATAAATTACTCTACCAAAAATGTACCTACACTCACATGTATTTTATCACAGCACTATTCATAACAGCAAAGACAAGGAATCAACTTAGGTGCCCATCAACAGTGGATTGGATAAAGAAAATTTGGTATATATGTATATATGTGTGTATATGTATGTATATATATACTGTGGAATACTACACAGCCGTAAAAAAGAGCACAATTACATCCTTAGCAGCAACATGTATGCAGCTGAAGGTCATTATCCTAAGTGAATTAACATAGAAAGAGAAAACCAAATACTGCATGTTTTTACTTGTAAATGGCGGCTGAACATTGGGTACACATGGACATAAAGATGGAATGGTAGCTACTGGGGATTCCGCAAGGGGAGAGTTAGGGAGAAACGTCAGTAAGGATTGAAAAACCACCTATTAGGTACTGTGTTCACTGGGTGACAGGATCAACAGAGGCCGAAACCAGCATCACACAATGTACCCGTGTAGCAAATCTGCACATGCACCCCTTGAATCTTAAAAAAAAAAAAAAGAAAATTAGCTGGGCATGATGACATGAACCTGTAGTCTCAGCTACTCAGGAGGTTGAGACAGGAGGATTGTTGGACCCCAAGAGTTAGAGGCTGCGGTGGGCTGTGATCTTACCGCTGAACTCCAGTTTGGGTGACAAAGTGGGATCCTGTCTCTAAAAAAAAAAAAAAAATTAATTAATTTGGGTTAAAGTGCATGAACTTCTTTAGTATTCCCCTTGAATATTAACATATTCTTTTCCAAAAATGTTTGACCAATTGACATTGCCACCCAGTCTCTACATGAACGTTTCGATAATATTGTGCTCAAACTGTGATTCTCTTTGCTGATTTCATGAGCAAAAGGTGTATTGTTTTGTCGTATAATTTTTTAGGTTATTCATCAAGTTGGACAATTTTCTTATGCATATTATCCACTTGTATCTCTTTTCCAGTGAATTGTCTAGTTGTGCCTTTTATCCGTTTTCATTGAGGTTTTAGTGTTTTTCTTATTAATTTAATAAATTCTTTATATTTTAATGAGCTCAATCTGTTGTCCATTATGTTTTTGGAAATAATTTTTGCAATTTGTTCTTTGCCTTTCAATTTGTTTATAATTATTTCGATTATTTAAATATTTTTTATGTGGTCAAATATATTGACTGTTTCTTTCATGATTGCTTCCATTGCTTTTGTTTTTTTCTTCTCCATCATAAAACCATTTAGATATTCACCTATATTTCATTAAAACTTTATTCATCATTGTCAGTTTAATTTAGTGTATGGTGCAATGTGAAGACATTGTCCCTTACCCAGTAGTTAACTAATATATACTGGCCTCATTTATTCTGTAGTCCTTTCTTTTGCCTTATTCCCAAAGGCATAATCATCATTTAGATATTCACCTATATTTTCTTAAAGCTTTATTCAAGCTTTAATTGTTGACAGTTTAATTTAGTGTATGGTGCAATGTAAGGAAATTGTCCCTTCCCCAGTAGTTAACTAATTTATACTAGCCTCATTTATTGTGTAATCCTTCCTTTCGCCTTATGTCCAAAGGCATAATAATCTGTATATGTTTGTTAATATCATATACAGACTGTCCCAACTTAACGACGGTTGGACTTAAATTGTTTGACTGTACGATGATGTGAAAGCAATATGCTTTCAGTAGAAACCATACTTAAGCTTTTGAGTTTTGCTGTTTCCCAGGCTAGCGATATGCCATACAATACTCTCCCCTGGTACTGGGCAGTAGTAGCAAGTGGTGAGCTGCAGCTCTCAGCCAGCCACGCTAATATAAATGTTCTGAACATGTTTATGGTAAGTAGGCCAAGCTCTGGTGTTCGGTAGGTTATGTGTATTCAATGCTCTTTCAGTTATGACGTTTTTAACGTATGATCAGTTTGTTGGGATATAACCCCACTGTAAGTTGAAGAGCATCTGTATAAAGTCATTTTTTGTCTGGGCACAGTGGCTCACACCTGTAACCTCAGCACTTTGGGAGGCCAAAGTGGGAGGATCTCTTGAGGTCGGAAGTTTGAGACCAGCTTGGCCAACATGACGAAACCCTGTCTACTAAAAATACAAAAATTAGCCAGGTGTGATGGTGAGCATCTGTAATCCCTGCTACTTGGGAGGCGGAGGCACGCAAATTGCTTGAACCCAGGAAGCGGAGGTTGCAATGAGCTGAGATCATGCCACTGCACTTCAATCTGGGCAACAATGTGAGACGGTCCCAAAAATAAAAGATTTTTTTAAAAAGTCATTTTTCTAAAGTCTCTTTTTGGGTATGTGTTCGTCAGTTTTGATGTTAAGGGACTAGTGCTGAATTGGTTTCATTATTAAACCATTTAAATATGTAGTAGAGCCAGCCGTCCCTCATTCTTCTTCTTTTAAAAAAATGTTCGTTATATTATCACCACTATGTTATTTCAGGTGAACTTTAAAATACTTTATCAAGCTCCTCCCTAATATTTCATAGCAAACACGTTTGTTTGTTTTTGTAGAGGCAGGCTCCCTCTCTGTCACGCAGGCTGGAGTACAGTGGCATGATCATAGTTCTCTGCAGCTTTGAACTCCTGGCCTCAAGCGATCCTCCCGGGATTACAGGCGTGAGCCACTGTGCCCGGCCTCATAGCAAAAGTTTTAAAGTATCTTCTGTGATTATGGGTATTTTAGTCAATAAAGCTGGGATACCGGTTTCTTTCTTACAGAGAAGCAAGCATGTTTTGGTTCTGATTGTCTTTCCACATCTCTAAAGGTAGAGGGACTGATGGAATGTGCGTAGGAAAGGGTGATCTCTATGCTTGGATTGCCATTCTCCTCCCTGTCCTTGGATGAGACAGACTGAATGCACTTCCCCCATAGAATGTAAGATCTACAAAGGCAGGAATTTTGATTTATCCATTTTGTCACTGGCGTATTCCCAGTGCCTAGAACAATGCCTGGTGTCTGGTAGGGCAGAGCAACGTATTCTGCAGATGCCTGGGGTACCTCAGTGAAGAAAACAGATCCCTGCCCTCATGGAGCTTGCTTTTTAAATTCCATCTGTTCCTTAAATTCACCTGCAGTGAATGGTTACCCTCCATTTAACTGCACAATTCAGAACCTGGGAGTGATTCTTGTTTCCTTTGTCTCCTTCATCCTCAACATCCGGTTAACCACCAGGGCCTCCTAGACATCTTCAGAATCTGTCCACTTTCTTCGTCCATCTTGCCCCTTTCCAAGCCACTGTCTTCTCTCCAATTACTGTAAAAACTCCTAACTTACTTCTTCGCCCCTAGTCTTGCTTCTCAGAAACATTCCCTCCCTTGTAAAGAGAGGGAGCTTCCCCAAATGTAAATGGGACAGGGTCACTCCCATGCCTGGAAGCCTTCATTGAGTCGCCAGTTTGAAGTCCCAGCTCCTTATGATTGACGTGGTCCTTTAGGATCATCCCCTTCTCTCCAGGGTCAGCTCTTGCTACCCTCTCTCCAATGTTCCAGTGCTAGGGTCCAGACCAATTGAACTTCTCCAAGAAGCTTTGAATGAAGCCATTGTCTCTCTCACTTCTGAGCCTTTGTCCCTTCCGGATCTTCTGCTTTGAACGTGCTTCGGGTTTTTGCACAAATTTATTCTCTCTAGGAAGTCTTACCCACTCACTAGACTAGGTTAGTTTCCTTCAGTAGAGTGGCTTATAGTACCTGGTACACTTCCTTTTAGGGCTTCACGCACTTTGTTGTAATTATTGATTAATTACCTTACTTTCACTAGTTTGGGGTTTCTCAACCTTGGAATGACATTCCAGCACTGATATTTTGAGTTGGATGATTATTTGCAGTGGGGACGGCCCTGCACATTGTAGGATGTTTAGCAGCATCCCTGGCTTCTACTGGCTAGATTCCAGTGGCATACCTTCTGCTCCTCTCCCCAGCTGTGACAACCAAACATTTGTCTAGACACTGCCAAATGTCCCCTGGAGGGGAAGATTGCCTGGTTGAGAATCACTGTGCTAGACCAAACTGTTTGAAGGCAGGACCCACATTTAGTGTGTTCTGCTTGGCTGGGTCAGTGAAACTTCACACAGGATATATGCAAACTGGGTGTTATAGGCTGAGCAGGTGTTCACCACAGACAAAGAGATGGGAAGAACATTATGGGGCAAGAAGATGGCACACCTGGACTCCTAGAAGTATGACATGACCTGGCATGTTCCCACGGCTGTGGGCCATCGGGTGTGGCTGGAATGTGGCTGCACACAGCAAACAGACAGGAGCTAACCCTGGAGAGGGGCGGGTGCAAGTCCCAAAGGACTTTCTGTGTCACATCCAAGTGACTTTGTCCTTTAGGCCAGAGTTCTCCACCGTGATGTCACAACACATGGGTGTGTGGTGGTCATAGTCACTTCCGAGGTGAGGTGTCTCAAGTCATTTATCTTGAAAAACAAGGTTTTGAAATTTATGAATGACTCAAGTAAAATAAAAAAGCAATTAGAGCAAGCAACTGTCCCTCTCACTCATTTGGCATTCTGATGTGCTTTCTGCATTGGGAGGGGGAGGGGTGTTTGTGACCTGTGCTGCCCCTGCACTGTGCATGCTGGGGGCTGTGTGTCTCAGGTGAGCTTCATGACCTAGGAGTGTGTTGTAGGCAGAAAAGAGGCTGAGGGTTGCTGCCTATGGCACCAGGAAGAATCATCTGTTTTTAAAACAAGCAAGTAGCACAATTAAATTCGCATTTTAGGACAAACCCTTTGGCTGCAAAGTAAAGAATGGTTGGCGGGCAACCTTGGAAGAGGGGGACCAGTTAAGGGACTAATGCTGTGAGCCAGGCATGAGATGATGAGAGCCTGAATTGAGACGGAGGCAGGAGGGTTGGTGGGGAGGGAAGACTTCAGATTTGAATGCTGTTATGGGCATAAATAAAATCAGTAGGATATTGTGCTTAGACGAGGGAGGTGAAGGCCGAAGAGGTGAGGTGGAATGCCACCTAGGTTTCTGGTTTGGCTGATTAGGAATAGGGAGGATGATTTGAGGGAGAGGTTCAGGGTGATGATTTAGGCATGTTATCACTGGGAGCTTGGCAGGGAGGATGGGAGGGGGCTGAGGGTTGAAACGGTTGGGCACAGTGTATAACTATTCAGTTGATGGACACTGGAAGCCCAAACCTCACCTTTGCTTACTATATCCATGTAACAAACCTGCAAATATACCCCCAAATCTATGAATAATAACAATAATAACAATAATAATCATCATTGAGAGCTTGTGGGAGATCATTGTGGCAGCATCCAGGTGAGAATGGGGATTTGGGAATCATCAAAGTAGAGGCAGTGGGAGAAGCAGTGACTATGAGCGAGGCCGTTCAGGAAAAGTCTAGAATAAGAGGAGAAGAGGTCAGGCGTGGTGGCTCACACCTGTAATGCCAGCACTTTGGGAGGCTAAGGCAGGTGGATCTTGAGGTCAGGAAATCGAGACCACCCTTGCTAACAGGATAAAACTCCGTCTCTACTAAAAATACAAAAAATTAGCCAGGCGTGGTGGCACGCGCCTATAGCCCCAGCTACTCAGGAGGCAGAGGCAGGAGAATCGCTTGAACGTGGGAGGCGGGGGTTGCAGTGAGCCAAGATTGCACCATTGCACTCCAGCCTGGGTGACAGAGCGAAACTCCTTCTCAAAAAAAAAAAAAAGAAAAGAAAACAAGAGGAGAAGAATGTCAATGTCAGTACTTGCTGGACAGCTGGACTCAAGGGAATAGTAGAGATTGAGAAGGAAAGTCTGAGGAATGGGATAATTGGGAGAGAGTGGGAGAAAAGAGTAGTAAACAGAGTTGAACGTGTCTCTTTGTGTCAGTCAGCAGATCTGCTGGGGCTGGATGGTGTTGGAGACTGTAGCACTCTATGAAATTCACATTGCCTCTTGTCCTTTCCAGGTGGCAGACACTCATTGGTGGACTTTTGCTTCATGTGTCCTGGAAACTGGGCTGGGTAGAGATTAACAGCAGTTCAAGGTATAACCTCTCTGTGCTGGACTCATGCATGATTCACACTCTGCTTCCTTTTGATATTGTATAATTTCATATGATGTTACACTGGAAACACGGAGGTTTATTTATTTACTTATTTATTTATTTTTGAGACAGAGTCTTGCTCTGTCTCCCAGGCTGGGGTTCAGTGGCATGATCTTGGCTTACTGCAACCTCCGCCCCCCAGGTTCAAGCAATTCTCGTGCCCCAGCCTCCCGAGTAGCTGGGATTACAGGCACACACCACCATGCCCGGCTAATTTTTGTATTTTTAGTAGAGACGGGGTTTCACCATGTTGACCGGGCTGGTCTTGAACTCCTGACCTCAAGTGATTCACCTGCCTTGACCTCCCAAAATGCTAGGATTACAGGCGTGAGCCACTATGCCTGGCCTACACAGAGGTTTGTTTGAGTTGTTTGCTCTCTTAGTTCCCTTCTAACTGTGAGGTTTAGTGATTTTATTTTCAGATAAAATTCGAATAGTATTTTCCTGGGTAATAATGCCACTAATATAGTATTACCTGATACATTGATGTAGTGTGGGGAAAAAGTTAATTGAGATACGTATTTTATAATGTCAAATTAATTTTGCTTTGTTTTAGATCATAGGATATGATGAATGAAATTATATTAGCTTAAAACATTTTTTTAGTAAATTTCTTATTTTAAATTATTTCTGGCTGGGCATGGTGGCTCATGCCTGTAATCCCAGCACTTTGGGAAACCAAGGCAGGAAGATCACTTGAGCTCAAGAGTTTGAGACCAGCCTGGACAACATAGGGAGACCCCACCTCTACAAAAATAATAAGAAAAATATTAACCAGGTGTGGTGCGTGCCTGTGTTCCCTGCTACTCGGGAGACTGAGGAGGGAGGATCACCTGAGCCTGGGAGGTCAAGGCTATAGTTTGCCATAATTACACCACAGCACTGCAGCCTGAGCCACAGCAGGATACTGTGCCTCAAAAAAAATTCTTACCTATAGAAAAGTTAGAATGATATAATGAACTCCTCTACCCATTACTCAGATTTCCTTATGATTATTATTATTATTTTGAGATGGAGTTTTGCTCTTGTTGCCCAGGCTAGAGTGCAATGGCACAATCTCAACTCACCGCAACCTCTGCCTCTTGGGTTCAAGCGATTGTCCTGCCTCAGCTTCCCGAGTAGCTGGGATTACAGGCACCAGCCACCATGCCTGGCTAATTTTGTATTTTTAGTAGAGATGAGATTTCTCCATGTTGGTCAGGCTGGTCTCAAACTCCCGACCTCAGGTGATCTGCCCACCTCGGCCTCCCAAAGTGCTGGGATTTACAGGTGTGAGCCACCGTGCCCGGCGATTCCCTTATTTTATCACGCCTTTCTTATCATTTTCTCTTGATGTACTGTGCATATATGTATATGTGTATGCATACATACGTATATAAATATATAAACTTTTTTTTTCCTGAACTTTTTGAAAGTAAGTTGTAGATTTGACAGGAAATGTCTCTTTTCTTTACTTCTGAATTCTTTAGGGTATTTTTCCTAAGAGCAAGGACATTCTCTTATAAGACTGCAATAAAATTATCAAAATTGGGGAGATATTAACATTGATACAATACTATTATCCCACTTAAAGACCATATTTTGCCAGTTATCTCAATGGTATCCTTTATAGCCCTCCACTCCAAAATTCTAGTCCGGGGTCCAATCCAGATCACACAATACGTTAGTTGTTATGATTCTATTAAAACAGCCTTTTAAATATGTTTAAAAGAAATTTAGGCCGAGTGCAGTGGCTCACACCTGTTATCCCAGCACTTTGGGAGGCCGAGGCGGGTGTATCACTTGAGGTCAGGAGTTCGAGACCAGCCTGACCAACATGGTGAAACCCCATCTGTAATAAAAATACACAATTAGCCAGGTGTGGTGGCGCATGCCTGTAATTCCAGCTGAGGCAGGAGAATCACTTGAACCCAGGAGGCAGTGATTGCACCACTGCACTCCAGCTTGGGAGACAGAGCGAAACTCCGCCTCAAAAAAAAAAAAAAAAAAAGAAAAATTTTAAAGATGATGACATTATCTAGCCAAAACTGTAATCCAAATTGGTTATCTACTCCTGCCTCACCTAGATATCCTCCTGATTCTTTGAGAACATTCTTCCTATCCTGAAATGATGCACAAAGTGAAAAGAAAACTAAGTTAAGGTTAATATGAATAAAGTAAACATCCCAGCTGAATGAGCAGGCCAAGTCATTCACCTTGTGATGACTCTGCCCAGCTTCTCCATTAATCAGATTAACTGCTTAATTGTTAAGTCACTCCTTTGTTTGGCACTCTGGAGAAGATTTGAGAACATGTTCAGGGTAATATTAATAATTTTGGCTTTTCGACCAGGTGTGGTGGCTCATGCCTATAATCCCAGCACTTAGGGAGGCTGAGGCAGGAAGATCACTTGAGGTGACCAGCCTGGCCAACATGGTGAAACCCCCTGTCTACTCAAAATATAAAAATGAGCCCAACATGGCTACTTGGGAGGCTGAGGCAGGAGAATCGCTTGAGCCAGGGAGGCAGAGGTTGCAGTGAGCTGAGATCATGCCACTGCACTCCAGCCTGGGTGACAGAGTGAGACCCTGTCTCAAAAGAAGAAAAAAGAAAAAAGAATAATAATTTTGGCTTCTCCTGAAAATTTAAAACCAGAGAACAAAAAACTAGTATTAAGAAGTTTTATGAAGGAGAGATCCTGGGAACATAGGTGTACATTAATGTACCTGACCATATTATATCATAATCCATATCCAGAAGGAATATTCCACACAATATGCTTAGCTAATCCAAAGGAGAAGTTCATTAAGTCACAATTTTGCATTTTCATGGTATAGTATCCTTAATTGGATGAAATAAAGATACTTTTGGGATTCTATATTTATATTAAGCACAAGTCTTACTAAATACTCCATTGTTATGGTGGATAGTTCAGTAAGAATTGGGCTTCAGGCCGGGCGCGGTGGCTCAAGCCTGTAATCCCAGCACTTTGGGAGGCCAAGGCGGGCGGATCACAAGGTCAGGAGATCGAGACCATCCTGGCTAACACGGTGAAACCCCGTCTCTACTAAAAAGTACAAAAAACTAGCCGGGCGAGGTGGCGGGCGCCTGTAGTCCCAGCTACTCGGGAGGCTGAGGCAGGAGAATGGCGTGAACCCGGGAGGCGGAGCTTGCAGTGAGCTGAGATCTGGCCACTGCACTCCAGCCTGGGCGACAGAGCGAGACTCCGTCTCAAAAAAAAAAAAAAAAAAAAGAATTGGGCTTCATTTAAACAAATAGGGATACAGAATTCACAAGGCCTGCGGTAGTTGCAATATTTAAATACTGAAGGACCCTAGCTCCAAATGGGTAAACATATTCGTTCGAAGAAGCAGGAGCTTGGGCCAGAATGAGGGACTTGGCTATCACATTATGACCTGGGGACCACTGGTGCAGATCAACATGAGTCTTCCTTGCTGATTCTAATTATCACATAATTTCTGATGTAAATTATTTACTTATTAATAGCCATCTTTAAAAATTAACTTACTCATATTTTCTTAAAAGCAATGCCATTTTTCACTTGAAAAAATTTTTTGTTTATTGTGTTATTAATAAAATATGTATAACATAAGATTTCCCATTTTAACCATTTTAAGTGTATAGTTCATTGGCATTGGTTATAGTCACAATATTGTACAATCATCATAACTATTTTTGTCCAGAACTTTTTCGTCATTCCAAACATAACCTCTGTACCCATTAAATGGTATCTTCCCATTCTCCCCCCGCAATTGCTCCTGTTCTACTTTCTTTGTCTATGAATTTGCCTATTCTGGGTACCTTGTATACACTGAGTTGTACAATATTTGTTCTTTGGTGTCTGACTTGTTTTACTTAGCATTAATGTTTTCAAGTTTCATGCATGTTGTAGCATGAATCAGAATTTCATTCCTTGTGAAGGCTGAACAATGTCCATATGTATTCATCACGTTTTGTTTATGCATTTATCTGTTGATAGAATTCTCCATACTTTTATCATTTTGTTTTTTGAGGTAAGGTCTTGCTCTGTCGCCCAGGCTGGAGTGCAGTGGCTCAATCTTAGTTCTCTGCAGCCTTGAACTTCTTCTGGGCTCAAGCTATCCTCCCACCTCAGTTTCCCAAGTGACTGGGACTACAGACTGGCACTACCACGCCCAGCCAATTGTTTAATTTTCTGTAGAGATGGGGGTTTGCAATATTGCCCAGGCTGATCTCTAACTCCTGACCTCAAGCAGTCCTACTCCTTCAGCCTCCCAAAGTGCTGGGATTACAGGCCACTGTGCCCAGCCTTCTAATTGGTGTTTTGAAGGGCTGGCAATGACTAGCAGAACTGGCTGAAGATTCTCAAGATTGCTTCCCTGGAAGAAGTGGTCCTTTGACTGTAGAAGTTTGAAACCCACTAGACACTTATCCCTTGGACTTGACAGTGTGCTGCTGGGTTCTACCTATCTCGGAATATCCGTGATCACATCTTCTTTTTAGCTCCTAGCTAAACACCATAGAAGTCTTTTCACCTCTGTCTCCTGTAGGTAGGTGTATTCACAGCCACCCATAGCTCCATTAAACTTTTTGTCAAAGATCTCCATATCTGGGTTTTTGGTGGATCTTGTAACTGCTGGTACAGCTCAGGATTTCCAATTGCCATGGCCCTTGGCGAAGGAGCGCTACCAGATGTTTAGCAGAAAGATCCAACACCCACGTTCTTTCGTGTGTGCTGGGCTGAGTTTGTATTTGCTGTGGCTACTGTTTCCTCCTGGGCTTGGTTTTCTGATTATGTCATTAGGGAAGTGAAGCCCAGTTTTATTGAGTAACTATGAATGCAGAGATGACAGAGATTTGGCTTTTCTAAAAATGGAAATATCAGGAAGACAGTTTGGAGTCCCAGAGGCTACTGTGGGGTGGGGATTGTAATGGTGGGGCTGGAGACTGGGTCCCTAAGTTAGGACTGGGCAGCACAGGCCATGGAGAACTCATTTAGATTGCCCTTCTAACCTGGAGCTCAAAGAGGACCCCATTCCCTCTCATATGTCAAATGAGCCTCAGGACCTGGCAACACATTTCTTTTTTCTTTTTTTTTTTTTTTTTTCTTTTTCTTGAGATGGAGTTTTGCTCTCATCACCCAAGCTGGAGGGCAATGGCATGATCTCGGCTCACATCAACCTCTGCCTCCCCAGTTTAAGCAATTCTCCTGCCTCAGCCTCCTGAGTAGCTGGGATTACAGGCACCTACCACCATGCCCAGTTAAATTTTTTTGTATTTTTAGTAGAGATGTGGTTTCACCATGTCGGTCAGGCTGGTCTCGAACTCCTGACTTCGGGTGATCCGCCTGCCTCGGCCTCCCAAAGTGCTGGGATTATAGGCATGAGCCACCGTGCCCAACCAACACATTTCTTATATTGCAAAGAGGCCGTATCTCCTGTGACTGCCAGTATTGGCTCTACATAGCAACCTTATGGGGTCATTCTCTTGCCTAGGTGTTTGCCTGGTGACTGGTTGTTGCCACCTAGTCTTGGTCGAGGCTCTTGTAACCGTCTATCTTGGGACAGATAGCACTGTTGTACAGCCATAAACTTGTCAATACATGGCAGTTACTGGTTGCCAAGCCATTGCAGAACATTGAAGCAATTTTTCCAGCAGATGCTGAAGTCCTTTGCTAAAGGCTTCCTGTATTTGCAAAAAGTGGTTCTAAAAGAACCTTGTGACCTGTTTTATCTGACTGGACATCTGTTAGCACCATGAGACCATGGCATTCTTTTTTTGATTCTGGAACCATTGTAGAAGGCAGGTTCAGGTGTAATTTCATTGGCGACTTCAGACGCAGTCCTATAACTCCTGTATTGCCAGGCTACAGGTTAACCTGCTTGCCACTTTTCATCTGGCATAAGTAAGAGAGCAAAGTTTGAACTCTCAAGCTTTCAAAGATGAGAAATTCTAAGTTAAAAATTTTATGCTACAATACCTTTGTGACCAGAAATTTCTGAGATGAAACAGAAGCCACATCCCTTAATTTTTCATCAAGAGTCTTTGCTGGAGAACCATAACAAGTATCTTTGATAAAACCTCCAAATTAACTTAGCACTGTTTATAAAGAAATGAACAGTTAACCAATCATTTAGGGTCCACGTTGTATTTGTTTTAAAAAATTTATTTATTTAGACACAGAGTCTTGCTCTGTTGCCCAGGCTTGAGTACAGTGGTACAGTCATGGCTCACTGTAGCCTCCGACTTCTAGGCTTAGGAGATCCTCCTCCCTCAGCCTCCTGAGTAGCTGAAACTATAGGTGTGAGCCATCATGCCTGGCTAATTTTTAAAATTTTTGTAGAGATGGCATCTCACTATGTTACCCAGGTAGGTCTCAAACTCCTGACCTCAAGCAGTTCTCCTGATGGTCTCTCAAAGTGCTGGGATTACAGGCATGAGGCACCATGCCTGGCCATACATTTTATTTATTTATTTATTTATTTATTTATTTATTTATTTATTTATTTATTTATTTATTTTAGAGATGGGATCTTGCTATGTTGTCCATGATGGCCTCAAACTCCTGGGCTCAGGTAATCCTCCCCATCTGTTTCTGAAGTAGCTGGGACTACAGGTGTGTGCCATTGTGTCTGGCTGTACTTTTTTTTTTTTTCGAGATGGAGTCTTGCTCTGTCACCCAACCTGGAGTGCAGTGGCGTGATCTTGGCTCACGAGCCTCCTGAGTTCAAGTGACTCTCTTGCCTCAGCCCCCCAGGAAGCTGGGATTACAGACGGGCACCACCACACCTGGCTTATTTTTGTACTTTTAGAAGATACGGGGTTTCGCTATGTTGGTCTGGCTGGTCTTGAACTCCTGACCTCAGGTGATCCACCCACCTAGGCCTCCCAAAGTGCTGGGATTACAGGCGTGAGCCACCGCACCCCACCCCAACTCTATTTCTTTCTTTCTTCCTTTCTTTTCCTTTCCTTTCCTTTTTCTTTTTTCTTTCTTTTCTTTTCTTTTTTCTTTTCTTTTCTTTTCTTTTCTTTTCTTTTCTTTTCTTTTCTTTTCTTTTCTTTTCTTTCTGTCTCTCCCTCCCTCCCTCCCTTCCTTCTTTCCTTCCTCTTCCTTCTTTGCTTTGCTTTGCTTCGCTTTTCTTTCTCACACTGTTGCCCAGGCTCAAGTGCAGTGGCTTGATCTCGGCTCACTGCAACCTCTGCTCCCAGGTTCAAGCGATTCTCCTGCCTCAGCCTACCAGGTAGCTGGGATTACCAGCTCCTGCCACCGTGCCTGGCTAATTTTTGTATTTTCAGTAGACACAGGGTTTCACCATCTTGGCCAGGGGCTGCTCTTGAACTCCTGACCTCGTGATCCACCTGCCTCAGCCTCCCAAAGTGCTGGGATTACAGGCATGAGCCACTGCGCCCGGCCCTTTTTTTTTTTTTTTTTTTTTTTTTTGAGACGGAGCCTCCCTCTGTCGCCCAGGCTGAAGTGCAGTGGGTTGATCTTGGCTCACTGCATCCTCCGCCTCCCAGGTTCAAGCAATTCTCCTGCCTCAGTCTCCCAAGTAGCTGGGGCTACAGGCACACATCACCATGCCTGGCTTTTTCTTTTTTTTTTTTGTATTTTTTGTAGAGACGGGGTTTCACCATGTTGGCCGGGCTGGTCTCAAACTCCTGACCTCAAGTGATCTACCCACCCACCTTGGCCTCCCAAAGTACTGGGATTGCAGGTGTGAGTCACCACACCCAGCCAACTCTATTTTTTTATACTAACATTGCCTCTGTTCTGTGCTTTTCCTGTAGTCCATCTCCTGAGGCTCACCCAGTGACACATCTAGCCTTGGTCCTCCCAGGAAGGGGTGAGGTAGATAAGGTGGTGCTGGAGGAGGTGACTGCCCAGACAGTGGAGGGTACAGGGTAACAGCCCCTGACACTGCAGCAGGGTCAAAGCCTGACTGCCTGGTGGGGAAGGAGAGCAGAGCAGTGGCCTTTCAAACATTGTGGTGTTGGGAGCTGTAGACTGGTTTCTTTGAAGCTCTTACTGGGCTTTAGGGATTGTCAGAACCTTACTGAAGATTTCCATTTCAGCATGAACTAGATTACGTGTTGAGAATCTTGGACCAGAAAAAATGAAACATGAAGTGGGAAGAAGTTATGATTCTGCACGGTCAGAGAGCTAGGAAGAGCCAGTGATGAAAGTGCCTTGAGAAATGGAGCTTGAGGCTGGGCACAGTGGCTCACGCCTATAATCCCAGCATTTTGGGAGTCTGAGGCAGGAAGATCACTTGAGCCCAGAAGTTTGAGACCAACCTGGGCAACATAGTGAGACCCTCTCTCTTAAAAAAAAGTGGGGGGGACTTTACAGAAACCCAATGGTCATGTGGTCCTTTGTGTGTAGCCCAGGGCACTGCCTAGTGTGTGAAGCCTTGAGCACCACAACTAGTAAGGTCCAGAGGTTGGGACTCAGGCTGCCTTATTCTAAATTGGGCCAACAGATGTGCCAGGAGTAAATATCTTAGCCTTGTGGGCTCTACTATCTCTGCTGCAGCTACTCAGCTCTGCTGTTAGAGCATAAAAATAGCCATAGACAATACATAAACGGTTGGGTGTGACAGTGTGCCAATAAAATGCTATTTTCAGAAACAGGCAGCAGGTGGGGTTTGGTCTATGGGCCATAGTTCTTTGACTCCACATCTAAATTATGCTCCATGAGAAACTATCATCACGGGGCTCTTGGGTTCAAGAAATATTAGGGCTGGACTTTGTGAAGGGAATGTGATCCTCTCTGAGTCAGGAGGAAGAGTAAAGAATGAAAGAGAAAAGTCTAAAGAAAGTGAGAAGAAGGGAGAAAGGGGACAATAAGACTGACGAGCATAGTCACCAGTAGTGGACCAAAAAAAAAGAAATCTAGAGGTGTTCTATAATTAGTGATGTAATATGCAGAAGTCCTTTCCAACTTTAAAGAAAATACTGACTTTACATTTGTAAGGTATTAGTATTTTAGGCAATGCCAGTAGTCAACATGAACCTTGGTTTCTTTTTGTTGTTTGTTTTTTGAGACAGAGTCTTGCTCTGTTGCCCAGGCTGGAGTACAGTGGCATGTTCTTGGCTCTGCAACCTCCACCTGGGTTCAAGGGATCCTCCTGCCTCAGCCTCCCAAGTAGCTGGGATTACAGGTGCGTACCACCAGGCCTGGCTAATTTCGTATTTTTAGTAGAGATGGGGTTTCACCATGTTGGCCAGGCTGACCTCGAACTCCTGACCTCAAGTGATCCTCTCCTGCCTCGGCCTCCCAAAATGTTAGGATTACAGGCATAAGCCACCATGCCTGGCCTTTTGCTGTCTTATTTTCATGTTTGGAAACTATTTTATGATCCACTAGGTGTCAGTGTAACATAGAATTTTTCAAAAATTCAGCTTCAGGAGCCTTTTCAGCACCCACGAAGAGCTAAACTGCAAATTGTTTTCAGGGAGCAGATGTTCTCTCAATAATGCATGCTCTATTTGAAAAACAAGTAATTTAATTTAATTAGCCTTCATCTCAATAACAACAGTTTTGTAAACTGTGCCAACAGACTTTTGTTAGCTTCTTGTAAAATGCTTTGTTCATCAGGGTTCTTAGGGATGATAGAGTGTGTATGGAAACAAAAAACAGGCCCATGATTCAAACAAGATGCAATAGTTGTGCTTATTAATAGTTAAGAAAGATCATCTATTACCACAGTTTTCAAATTAGACCCCTTGGCAAATAGTCCTTCAACATGGTAAGGTCTGCAGTCTTTGTGGCTAGGAGTTGTTGGGAGACCCTACAGCACACACTCTTTTCTTTTCTTTTCTTTTCTTTTCTTTTCTTTTCTTTTCTTTTCTTTTCTTTCCTTTTCTTTTCTTTTCTTTTCTTTTCTTTTCTTTCTTTCTTTCTTTTCTTTTCTTTCTTTTTCTTTCTTTCTTTCCTTTCTTTCCTTTCTCTTTCTTTCTTTTCTTTTCTTTTCTTTCTTTCTTTCTTTTTCTCTTTCTTTCTTCTTTCTTTCTTTCTCTCTCTCTTCCCTTCCCTTCCCTTCCTTTCCTTTCCCTCTGCCTTCCCTCTCCCTTCCCGTCCCTCTCCCTTCCCTTCCCTCTCCCTTCCCTTCCCTCTCCCCTTCCCTTCCCTTCCCTTCCCTTCTTCTGTAGCTCAGTAGCTCCCTAGAGGCCCGCACACCACAGGCACCTGAGATCCAACCAGGACCTTCTCAGGATTTAATTCCATCTTGCCTCCTTTGTGGGCCAACAGGACAATGAAAGAATAAACCAGCACAGGAGGCCCAGATGGCATCAGCTGAAGAATTAGAGGTGGCGAGTTGTTGCATTAGTTGCATGTGCCTAGTTTGTTCCTAATGTTCAGGCCTCTGGCTATCCTAGAATCAGACAGCATTAGATCTATAAAGGAAGGCAGGTCATTACAACCTCTCTGGAAGGTGATTTGGTACCCAGTTATGAACTTTTTTCTTTCTTTTTTTGACATGGAGTCTCACTGTGTTGCCCAGGCTGGAGTGCAGTGGTGCGATCTTGGCCCACTGCAGCCTCTGCCTCTCAGGTTCAAGCAATTGTCGTGCCTCAGCCTCCTGAGTAGCTGGGATTACAGGCACCTGCCATGATGCCTGGCTAATTTTTGTATTTTTAGTAGAGATGGGGTTTCACCATGTTGGCCAGGCTGGTCTTGAACTCCTGACCTCAGGTGATCTGCCCATTTCAGCTTTCCAAAGTGCTGGGATTATAGGCATGAGCCACTACACCCAGCCCCAAGTTACGAACTTTAATGCACTTATCTTTTAATAGCATTTCCGCTTCAGGGAATTTATCCTGCATGTCGCAAAAACACCATGAATATGAGACAAGAATACAGTTGACCCTTGATATTTGTGGGGGACTGGTTCTAGGATCCCTCTCAGATAACAACATTTCCAGATGCTAAAGTCCCTGATATAAAACAGCACAGTATTTGCACATAATCTACACATGTCCTCCCATACATGTTAAATCATCTCTAGATTACAACGTAAATGCGAGTCAATAGTTGTTATGCTGTATTGTTTAGAGAATAATGACAAGAGAGAGGTCTGTCCATGTTCAATACAGATGCAACCATCCTTTTTAAAAATACTTATTTATTTATTTATTTATTTAATTTTTAGAGACAGAGTCTTGCTCTGTTGCCCTGGCTGGAATGCAGCTGTGTGATTTCAGCTCACTGCAGCCTCCACCTCCTGAGTTCAAGCCATTCTCCTGCCTCAGCTTCCCAAGTAATCGGGACTACAAGCATGTGCCACCATGCCCAGCTAATTTTTGCATTTTTTTTAGTCAAGACAGGGTTTTACTATAGGTTGGCCAGGCTGATCTCAAACTCCTGACCTCAGGTGATCCTCTGCCTCGGCCTCCCAAACTGCTGGGATTACAGGGCGTAAACCACCTTGCCCGTCCTTTTCCTAATATTTTTGATCTGTGATTGATTGAATCCATGGATACAGAGGGCCAACTGTATATTTAAGGGTAACCACACAGTATTAGAATAGTAAAAATGTAGGATTAGCTTAAATGTCCAGCAGTAGGGCTGGTATTCAATTATTGATAAATTGGGGATGACTTTTTTGACATGGAAAGATGTGAAGCAGGTTGTAAACAATGTGTACAATAGCATCCCGTTTTTGTTGAGTGTTCATATGTGTGCATATAGACACTGATTGGAAGGACATATAGTAAGGTATTAACAGTGGTTTCCTGTGGGGAGTAGCATTGTAATTGTAATCTTTTCCTTGACTATCTGTATTTTCAAAAATTTCTGGTATAGATAGATACTACTTTTTCTCTTTTTTTTCTTTTTGAGATGGAGTTTCACTATTGTTGCCCAGACTGGAGGGCAGTGGCACAGTCTTGGCTAACTGCAACCTCCGCCTCCTGGGTTCAAGCAATTCTCCTGCCTCAGCTTCCCTAGTAGCTGGAATTACAGGTGCCCACCACCATGCCCGGCTAATTTTTGTATTTATAGTAGAGACAGGATTTCCCTATGTTGGCCAGTCTGGTCTGGAACTCCTGACCTCAGGTGATCCGCCCGCCTTGGCCTTCCGAAGTGTTGGAATTAAACCTGTGAGCCTCTGCGCCCAGCCAGGTACTACTTTTTAATAAGTAAAAGAGAGATAAGATATAAAAAGCACAATAACTACCTCTATTCCAAGAGTCTAAGTTTAAGTTCATGTCTATTAAAGGAAAATATGTGTGTTTTTTAATGCAGTTAGTTGTTGTCACAGTTCTAGGTTACAACATGATTGTTAATAAATGTTTATTGAATTTGAAATTGTTAGAATTCCCCCATTAGGGCCATTTCAGAGAGACAGGTGTGGGATGTAGGCATTTTTTGCTTTTATCCCTGCCCTTGAAAACCGAGTAGCTGTCAACACCAGCAATTCTGTTCAGAGCAAAGTCTCTAAAGGGCTAGAGAAAAGGAAGAAATGTCAGTTATGGTCATAGTTGGATTTTGTTGCTGCTGTTTTCCTCTTGTAACAATCTAGAGAGAGAAGACAAAAAAATGTTTTAAGTTACCAAAGTAATGCTTGGAGAGTCATTCTGCAAATATTTGAGTGTCTGCCATATGCCAGGCATTGTTCTTGGTGCTGGAGATGTGCAGGGAGCAAAACAAAGATTGTTGCCCTTGTGGAGCTGACGTTCTAGTTGAGGTAGAGAGACAATAAACACATGAAACTATAAGTGCATAATGTGTCAATCATGGTACATGTAAAGAATATAGCCAAGTAAGAGGTTAGGGGTGTGTGTGTGTGTGTGTGTGTGTGTGTGTGTGTGTCACAGGCCAGGGGACTGGGGGTTATTTTATATAGAGTGGGTAAGAAGGACTCACAGATAAAATAACTTTTAGGCAGATATCTGAGTCTGTGAGAGAACGGGCCATGCAGGTAATTTGCGGGAAGAGGGTTCCTGGCAGAGGAAACAGTAGCCAACCCTGAGGTGCTTGGCATATTTGCTGACCAGCAATGAGGCCAGAGTGTGTTTTATTTCCACTTGTAAATGAAAACCTTATTGTAGGTAACTTTACTCATATCCAAGGATAACGTCATGGAAGTGAATTTTCTGGCTCAAAAAGTATGCATATTGAGGCTTTTGATAAATGCAGCCAAGTAGTACGTACATACCTTACGGAAAGATACCAGTCTGTATCTCACAGCAGTGTGAAGATGTTGGTTTCATCATCCCCTCTATTGGATATAACTTTTAAAAATTGCTAGTTTCTTGGGCAAAGCCTGATGTATCTTTTTTATTTTTTATTTTTTTATTTGTTTTTTATTTTAGCCTGATGTATCTTTAATTCAAAATTATTTAATTTAAATTTCTTTTATTATTAGGGAAGTTGGATAATTTTTCATATGTTTATTGGCCATTTATATTTCTTGTGTGTGTGTGTATGATAGAGAGAAAGAGACAGACAGACAGACAGAATTACCTGTTTTTGTCCAGTGACTTTTTTTTTGGAGAGCTGATTTTTTTTTTCTTGTTGATTTATCATACATTAAGGATATTAAACTCCAGCTTGTTTCATATGTTGCCAATGTTTTTTCCTGGTTTGTTAATTTTCTGTTGATTTTCTTTATGGTGTTTTTAGCTGTTGCATTTTATGTAGGCAGATCTCTCAGTCTTCCTTGATGGTTTCTGTCCTTTCACTGATGTATAGAAAAGCCAGAAGGGCAACATTTATTGAGGTGGTTGTTGTTTTTAATGTGCCGTGCCCTGCCCCCAAATACTGTATATTCATTCTCTTATCTTCTCAGAATCCTTCTGAACATTATTATCCCCATTTGATAAATGAAAAAAGTGAGTTCTCGTTGCAGACTATGGATATGGATCCAGTTTTGCCTGACCACATTAAAAGGAAAACTTTAGGCTGGGCACAGTGGCTCATGCCTATTAATCTCAGCACTTTGGGAGGCTGAAGTGGGAGAGTTGTTTGAGGCCAGGAGTTCAAGACCAGCCTGAGAAATACAGGGAGACACTGTCTCTACAAAAATAAAATAAGGTAATTAGCATGGCATGGTGGCGTGCACCTGTGGTCTCAGCTACTTAGGAGGCCTGAGGTGGGAGAATGACTTGAGCCTGGGAGGTTGAGGCTGCAGTGAGCCGTGATGGCACACTGCACTCCAGCCTGGCAACAGAGCGAGACCCTATCCCTAAATAAATAAAGACAAGAAAAACTTTAGACAAAATAAATTTAACAGAGATTATTTGGTCAAACAACAATTCATGACTCAGGCAGCACTCACAACGAGAGGAGGCTTAGAGAACTCTACTGCAGCAGCCTGGCTGTGAGCTTTTATAGCTGAAGTAGCTAAATGTGGAAATAAAGATACTACATAATTGGCTATAGCTAGGCATTGGCTTTCTTTGGGTATAGTTCAGTGGGAGGTCCCTGATTTTTAACCAGTTGGTTGGTTGACTGTAATTGGTTGAGGCTCAGTTTTGGTTTTTCTTTTTCGGTCAGTTACAAGAAATGCATCCAAGTTTGGGTGTGGTCTGCTTACTTAGGAGCCTCTAGTGCAGAGACAGGATCAGGCTAATGGCCTCCTTATCTGCTGTAACACTACAAAGGTCACATTCTTTCCACTCTATGAAACCATTTGCCCTGGACTATGTACATCCTTCCTGCCGCCACCCCTACATGACCTGGCTTACACTAGAACTGAGAACATAGCCCAGCCCAGGGAAACGTGTGAAGTTTCTCTGTCTCATAGAGCTATTGGCTAAAGTTAATCTGCAAATTGCTGGTAGTTCCTTGGGAGCAAGAAAACTATAATTTCAAAAGATTCGGATAACCATGTAAATATTATAGGATTATATTCTGTAGTACCCAGAATCAGGTATGAGTTGTATCACTTGTTGCCGTATCTCCCTACAAAATAATCCTTAGGTACAGCAGAACTAACTAGGATTTTAAAGTTGTAGCTTCATTTCTTCCTGAAGAAATGATTTTACAAAATATTTCAGGAGATGACAAAAGCACAAAGAAGCACTACACTTGTAGCTCATGTCTTTACCTTATCTCTATACTACCTGGAAAAGTAGGGAAGTCTTAGTTGTCATGGGTTTTATACATACCAGGTAACTAACTGTTGAAAGGTCTGACCCCACTGGATGGTGACAGCACAGTAACAGTTGTGGAAACCTGTAAAGCCAGAGATCCAAATCCTTATTCCTGAGCAGCAGGAATAAGCGTCAACAGTTCTTCAAATTATGTATGTGGAGCTGTCAGCCATTGCAACAGGCTTTCTCTCTCCTTCCCCCACACCCCTCTCTCTCCTCCCATGACTACTACAGTCTGTTTATTGCCTAAGTCTCCCGCTGGACTTGGTCTGTCATATTAAGAGCTGTGTCTTCATTGACTAGAAGATTGGAATATAGTGGGTGCTTAATGAATATTAATGAGTTAACGAGTGTTTTAGTTCATTTGGGCTTCTGTAACAAAATGCCATAGACCAGCTGGCTTATAAACAACAGAAATTGGCCGGATGTGGTGGCTCACGCCTGTAATCCCAGCATTTTGGGAGGCCAAGGCAGGCGGATCACTTGAGGTCAGGAGTTGGAAATCAGCCTGACCAACATGGTGAAACCCCGTCTCTACTAAAAAATACAAACATTAGCCAGGTGTGGTGGTGGACACCTGTAATCCCAGCTACTCAGGAGGCTGAGGCAAGAGAATCACTTGAACCCAGGAGGCGGAGGTTGCAGTGAGCCAAGTTAGTGCCATTGCACTCCAGCCAGGGTGACAGAGCGAGACTCCATCTCAAATAAATAAATAAATAAACAACAGAAATTTATTTATCACAGCTCTAGAGGCTGTGAAGTCCAAGATCAGGGCACCAGCAGATTTGATGACTGGTGAGGGCCCACTTTTCTGAGTCATAGGAGGTGCCTTCCAGCTGCGTCCTCACTTGGTTCAAGAGGTGAACAAACTCCCTTGGACCTGGAAATTTTTTTTTTTTTTTTTTTTTTTGAGATGGAGTCTTGCTCTGTTGCCCAGGCTGGAGTGCAGTATCACGATCTCAGCTCACTACAACCTCTGCCTCCTGGGTTCCATGAATTCTCCTGCCTCAACCTCCTGAGTAGCTGGGACTACAGGCACGGGCCACCACACCCAGCTAATTTTTGGGTTTTTAGTAGAGATGGGGTTTCACCATGTTGGCCAGGATGGTCTCTATCTCTTGACCTTGTAATCCGCCTGCCTCAGCCTCCCAGAGTGCTGGGAGTGCTGGAATTACCAGTGTGAGCCACTGTGCCTGGCCTTTTTTTTTTTTTTTTGAGAGGGAGTCTCGCTCTGTCGCCAGGCTGGAGTGCAACGGCGTGATCTCGGCTCACTGAAACCTCTACTCAGCCCACTGCAAGCCTCCTGAGTTCAAGCAATTCTCCTGTCTCAGCCTCCCAAGTAGCTGGGACTACAGGCACAGGCCACCACGCCCAGCTAATTTTTGTATTTTTAGTACAGATGGGTTTCACCATGTTGGCCAGGATGGTCTCAATCTCCTGACCTCATGATCCGCCTGTCTTGTATATTTTATTCTCAAAACTGAAGGATAAGGAAATACAGTAAAACCAAATGTAAGACATACTTAACAGTGCATTCTTGCTCACTAGAGGACAGGAAAGGATCCGTGATCCAGTTGCCTACTTGATATCTCTGGCTGGGTGTCCTAAAAGCATCTCAAATTCATAATTTTCAAGACTGAATTAATGATTTTCTCCAGTCAAGCCTTTTCAACTTTTTCCTGTCTTAATGCACTAGCCCTAACCCTGTTCCAACGTGTTCTCCATACTGTAGCCAGAGCAACCTTGTCAAAATGCAAATTAGACCATATTATGCCCTCCCTACCCTGAGTTTATTGCTCCATCTACTCAAGCTACACTTGCCTTCCTGCAATTTCCTGTTGCCACAGGGCCTTTGCACATGCCACGTTTATGTCTGGAATGTCGCATCCCTTGCACTGTTCTACCCTGTCTCCTGTAGCCAGTTTAACTTTGAATTTCATCTCAAACATTACTTATATGGGTAAGATTTCCCTATTCTCACTGATTAGGTCAGTTTCCCTCATGGTATAGCATAGTGCTTTAGTCTCCTTTATAACAGTTATCAATGTAGTGTTTTCATTTATTTTATATGAACAAAACATATACAGTTCCCGTGTGACACAGTGTATTTGAGGGGTGGAGGAGACATTAATAATATATCCAGGAGCTCCCTTTTCTGACTCTGTCAGTCAGATTATTAGTGGGTTAATTGAAAGTCACATAAATCAGGGAATCTTCTTTTTATTTTTTATTCTTTTGAGATGGAGTCTCACTCTGTCACCCAGGCTGGAATGCAGTGGCATGATTTTGGCTCACTGCAACCTCCACCTCCCGGATCCAAGTGATTCTCCTGCCTCAGCCTCCTGAGTAGCTGGGACTACAGGTGCCGGCCACCACACCCAGCTAATTTTTGTATTTTTAGTAGAGACAGGGTTTCACCATATTGGCCAGGCTGGTCTCAACCTCCTGACCTTGTGATCTCCCCATCTTGGCCTCCCAAAGTGCTGGGATTACAGCTGTGAGTCACTGCTCCTGGCCTATTTTTATGTATTTTTTTAAGAGATAAGGTCTTACCCCTGCTGCCCAGGCTGGAGAGCAATGGCATGATCATGGTTCACTGCAACCTTGACCTCCTGGGCTCAAACGATTCTCCCACCTTAGCCTCCTGAGTAGCTGAGACTACAGTCTCAACCCACCACGCTCAGCTGAATTTTTAAATTTTTTGTAGTGACAGGCTTGCTGTGTTGCCCAGACTGGTCTGAAACTCCCAGCCTCAAATTATCCTCCCATTTTGGCCTCCCAAAGTGCTGGGATTATAGGTGTGAGCTACTGCACCTGGCCTAGGGAATCATCTTTCGCTGAAACAATCTATTTATTTTAATTAAAGACATATAAATGTGCATTAATTTGCTGATTTTGTGGTAAGGCTTTTCGTTTGTGCGTGGATTGTTGACTGGTGTCCTTTTCTTGCATATACTACACTTAGCATATACTCTATGATTTTCCACTGAAGTACATGGTTAAAGTAGAATGAGACGTTTGATACTTTGAAACAATACAAATCCAGAGTCTTTGATTTTTAATTCTTTTTCCTTTTTGCCCTATCCCTTCACACTTGCCTTGCCCACACCTGTTTTGTCAGCACTTTTTCCAGTGATTCAAGTGTATTATTCTTAGCAGTGGCTATGGTCTTAGGTTGGTGTGTGGTGGAGAAATACAGCCGTCACGCTGACATGGTGGCTCTGCAGTCTGCCACCTCTCCTGTGTGTCTGAAGTGCCATGAGTGTGTGTTGCTTTGGCCCTGTTGCCCCTGAGGGAGATGACTTTGGAGAACACAAGCACCGGGATTCTGTGCCTGGGAGGTGGTCCCACGTCTGGAGCCAGATGCTCACTCCGCTGTCCTCTAACACTTCCCAGAAGTCTGTTTGGTCCTGCTAGTCCTGTGTATCTCTTTTCTAGTTAAAGTTATTTCTTTGTATTTGAGGGTAGGAGGGTTAAAATACAAGGTGTTCCCTCGGCATGTTTTCTTTTCCTCGCGTCCCTGGCCATTCAGACACCCTGATGCCTCTTGGAATATATAACTCAGCAGTTTTCTTTGTTTTAAGAGGGCATGGAGTACACATGTCTGGGGCCTCGCTGACCTTACATTCCAAAGTCCTGGGCCTCCCGCAGTGAGGCCAGCTGCCGTCTCACCCAGTGCACCTCCTCCTTCCTCCTCAATGCCCTGCCTGCAGTATGTGCTGTGGGCTTCCTTCTGGTGCACAACAGGCCATGGGCCTGTATCCTGCCTCCCTTGATTCATGCAAGCTTAATGTCAAGTGGGAAAAGCCATTTCCTAGAAGACTAGCAATTGACTGATGTCACCTCTGACCCATTGCGATGGAGGATGGGATCTTCCTTGATCTGTTCATCTTTTGGTTGGTGATGCTGACATCTATCGCAGCAGGACTAGTGAGGACAGAATATCCCTCAGATAATTGGCCGCTTGGTCAGTTATCTGAGTGTTTGCAGCTTATCTATTTGTATGTCAGTGTCTCCCATTAGATTATGAGGTCCGTGAAGGCAAAATACAAATGGACGTTTAACAGCTAGGGCTTTGGAGCCAGACAGACCTCAATTCAAATTCTGGCTTTGCCATTTACCAGCTCTTCTAACCACAGGCAAATTATCTAAACTCTTGTGTCTCAGTTTCCTCATCTGCACAATGAGGGTAATAATAAATACCTTCCTCATACGATTGTTGTGTAACTTTAAGAAAGATGCAGCATATAAAACATTTAAAACAGAAATGCAGCATATAAAACATTTAAAACATATAAAACAAAAAGCCAGCAAAGTGCCTGGTTTGTGGCAAGTGCTCAGTAAATGTTACCTGTGATGCTGCTGTTATTGATCATTCTCAGCACCTTGTAAGTTGCTGTGACTATTTGCACAATGAATTTATACAGCAAGTAAGGTTTGAAGGCCCTTACTAGAGATTGGAAACATTTAAATGCTAGGTTCTCTGGGAAGTTGTACATATCAGGCCTCATGTTGGATGGAGTGCCTGCCCATGCTAATAAAATTAACAAAGACCATTTCTTGAGCAGGCATCATGCCAGGAGATCAGTTCATTGAGTTAGTTGGGATTATTATGTTATATCCTGCTGGAATAGTTTCATTTATTTTTATTCATTATTGGGATAACTCTGGGAACTTGAATTAGTAGATCGAATGTATTTCTTTTTTATTTTTTTGAGACAAGGTCTTGTTGTGTCATCCAGGCTTGATTGCAGTGGCCTGATCTCAGCTCACTGCAACCTCTTCCTCCTGAGCTTAAGTGATTCTCCTCCCTCAGCCTCCCGCGTAGCTGGAATTATAGGCGCCCGCCACCACCATGCCCAGCTAACTTTTGTATTTTTAGTAGAGATGGGGTTTCACCATGTTGGCCAGGCTTGTCTAGAACTCCTGACCTCAACTGATGCACCTGTCTTGGCTTCCCAAAGTGCTGGGATTGCAGGCCTAAGCCACCGTGCCCGGCAAATAAAATGCGTTTCTAACTAATGAGAGAAGCAGGTTGCAACCTCAGTGATATGCACTGCATGTGAGAACTAGGATTTTGATTCTGACTTGTAAGAGAAAAGCAGTTCCTGGTGTGGCTACAATTGAAAAATAAATGTACCCTTCGGAAGTCCTTGAAGAGTCCTGGAACCAGAATTCCGGCAATGCCAGGTTAATGGTTGAAAAAGCCAGACTATGGCCACCCAAATGAAGTTCTGGGATTATTTTTTTCAACTTCGTCCCTTGAAACTGGTTCTTTTTATTGTGATTCCATGGAGCTGTTTGGTGTAGTGCCTGGGTAAATAACCTTTTCAATTTTTAATAATTTGTTGTGGATTCAAAACTTTTGGCTACTTAAAATCCAAAGAATAATTGTTCACTGCCCTAGAAAAATAAGCAATCTGTTCTCTCTTCCAAGCTGCAGCAAGGCGTTTACCATTTCCATTTCTGGGACCTCCTAGGCTAGGTGATCAGTAACAATGGGATTGTGGGTAGGATGGCTTTGTCTGCCTCCACTACTCAGTGGATAAAGACCACATCTCACTCAACAAATCTGCCAGGGATGTTTAGACAGCCTCTGTTGCTGTAGTTGATGCATTTGGAGGGTCAACCTTTACAGCTATGTCTTTCTTAACAAAAAGTGGCAAAAATGTTACTGCTTTTTCCCCATCTTTTCAGATCTCATGTTCTGGCGTGGCTTCCTGCTTCAGCACTGTTTGTGGGTATGATCTATGCTGGGTCCAGAGCCTTGTCCAGACTGGTAAGTGTTAGAGGTTCAGGGGGAACAACTCCTCTCTGCCTTTCCCCTTTGCCTTTTAACTTACCATGCCTCAGATCAATAAGGGCAAAGAATCACTTTAATAATGATAAAGCTAGATTGGAGAACAAGTCTTGGGCCCGAGGCCAACATAGGACCTATTGCCCCCTTTTGTTGAGTTGAAGATAATCAGATAACAGGGAAGGCCAACTTGTGTTACAAGGTGGGGATGCACAGGGAGAAAAAGAGTAGTGGTATTTGTGGAGCTGGCCAGAGACAGGCCCTGCTGGGACTGCTTGCCCGTGGAGATGGGCAGAGTGGGAATGCCCCAGCTCTTCCTGAATGCAGGCTGTCCATGGGAGCAGAGAGGCAGGGCCCAAACTACTCCTTGCTTCTGAGGAACCAAACCCTGCCCATTGGTAATGTGGCCTGGTGAGCTTGGTTGTGGATGCAAATGCCTGGCACAGGGTTGATGTCCTGTTCATGGGGAAGCTAGTGAAACAAGCTGACTGTTTTGTTCTCCCACCACTTCCCAGCAGGACTGAGCTCCTCAAAGGCAGGACCTGTGAAGAGCAAAGCTACTTCCAGATACATTATTTGGAACTCCAAAAATTTATTTACTTTGCCATCAAAAGAGAATCCATTAAAACCATCATTAACAGAAGGTGGCTTAAAAATCAGGAATGATGTTAATACCTCCTCCAGTCTTGTACCATGACTGCTAACTGTTTTTATCTATCAGAAAATAGTTGTATTCTGACTTCGGGGAAAGTGCAGAATGTGCAAAACAATTTAGTCTTTTAATGTAACATCCTTGTTGTTATGTTAGCCCCTTAGATCTCAGCTATAAAAACAGTAAAAACAAACAAATAAACTCTGCCTAATTGGATAACAATGTTATTGTTAGGACAGCAACTCTAAAGTTGCAAAATAGCAGTGAGGACTGTAATTTTGAAGTTAAATAATCATTTTTTTTTTTTTTTTTTGAGACGGAGTCTAGCTCTGTCGCCCAGGCTGGAGTGCAGTGGCCGGATCTCGGCTCACTGCAAGCTCCGCCTCCCGGGTTTACGCCATTCTCCTGCCTCAGCCTCCCGAGTAGCTGGGACTACAGGTGCCCGCCATCTCGACCGGCTAGTTTTTTGTATTTTTTTTAGTAGAGACGGGGTTTCACCGTGTAGACCAGGATGGTCTGGATCTCCTGACCTCGTGATCCGCCCGTCTCGGCCTCCCAAAGTGCTGGGATTACAGGCTTGAGCCACCGCGCCCGGCCTCATTTTTCTTTCATGATTCATAAGCTTGAGTAGATGGGGTGATATATGCAATGGGGAAGAACCTTCCTGGGTGGGCTTGAGAACTGACCCATGGTGCACGTTGCTGCTCAGCTCAGACCACGAGGCTTGCCCTGGTTGTCTGCTGCGCCTTCTTTGTTCTCAGGCTCTTACTGTCTCAGTTTATACCCTTTGGCCTGCAGAGAGTGTTTCCTCTCCTATGCCATAGACTATCAAATTTTGGTAAAAGCAGTGTGTTGCTCAAGTGCTTTTAAATTTTTTTCTAGGCTCTGGATAGTTTACGTTTGCCAGAGTTTTGAAGTTTGAATAACAAGGTGTTGCGTTCATAATAATAATACTTTTTGTTCATACAGTGCTTTTTTTCATAGGCTTCCAGAGTGATTTCCTTTGTGTCCTTTTATGTGATTCTTGCAATCTTTTGACAGATGATAGGTGAGGCAGCTGCTAACCACTTGACAGAGGAAGAGTCATAGGTGTGGAAAGTCTTGCTAAACCTGCCTCTAGTCCCAGAGAGTGGCAGCTCCTGTTTTTTGGTTTTTGTTTTTGTTTTGAGACAGGGTCTTGTTCTTGTGATCTTGTGGCCCAAGCTAGAGTACAGTGGCACAATCACAGCTCACTGGAGCCTCGACCTTCTGGGCTCAATAGGCTCAAGTGATCCTCCCACCTCTGCCTTCCGAGTAGCAGGGAATACAAGCATGTGCCAATACACCCAGCTATTTATTTATTTTCTTTTAGAGGTGGGGTCTTGCTCTGTTGCCCAGACTGGTGAATTCCTGGGCTCAAGCGATCCTCCCACCTCAGCCTCCCAGAACACTGGGATTACAGGCACGAGCTACTGCACCTGGAATGGCAGCTCTTCTAACTCTCCACCTTTTGCCTTTTCAGAATTGTTTCTTTAGGACCAATGCATATGGATTTTAGAGTGAGCCCAGGGTGTAGTAGTCGTTGTATAACATTAGACTCTTTCAGTTGCAAGTGTTAGAAAGCTCAAAAACTGATCTAAGCAAAAGGAAGATTTACCAGTTCATATAACTGAAAAGTCTTGGGGTAGAAACCTACTTCACAAATGGCTTTGTCCAGAGGCTCCAGTATTATACTCAGAATCCAGTTTCTCTGTCTTTCAATTCTGCTCCCCGTCTTTGTTTTCACATCCAGCCCGCCCCTACCACCACAATGAGTGCTGTACAGCTGCCCCCAACAATGGGTGCAGCCTCACATTCTCACAACTTTAGTGGTAAGAGAACATTTTCCTGGTAGTTCCTGTATGAGTCCTAGGCTTCACTCTGATTGGGTCAGTCAGGGCCACTACCCATCCTTGATCTGAAAACTGGCCACAAGGTTGGAATTATGTTGATTGGCCAACCCTGGATCAAGACTTTCCTGAACTATTCACTGTGGTTGCAGACACTTAGAGGCCTAGTCACATAGGATCTCTGCCTGGATCCCACATATGGAGAGCAGGTTGTAATGGATCCTCAATATTGGAGTGCTTTACCATGAAAAAAAAAAAAAAAAAAAAAAGAGGTACTGTTATGAGGTGGCCAAACCCTCTCAGAAGACCATGGTGAATGTCAGTCTAGTGTGTTTTCAGGCAGGTGGGGAGTTCTGCAGCCTACAGCAGGGCTTCTTGAGCTGTGATCTGCAGCTGTACCGGTCTTTGAATTCTTTGTTACCTGTCCATGAGGAGATCAACTTTGGCACTAGTCACACTGTTTAATTAAGCTGGCTTTTTGTTTTTCATAGCAAGACATTTCGAAGAAGGAAGCAATGCATTGATTTTACATTCTCTTGCCAAGTCCTTATCTTCTTGAGGACCAGCACTTTGAGTGGCATTCCCGTAGAGCACAGCCATTTTTTAGAGATGGGGGTCTCACTGTGTTGCCCATGCTGGCCTCAAACTCTTGGGCTCACGTCATCCTCCTGCCTCAGCCTCCTGAGTAGCTGGGACTATAGACACGGGTCACTGCACCCTGCTGAGAGCACAGTCTTCTTAAATAAGCAAAAAGAAGCTGTTGCAATTCAAAATCTTTGAACAAAGGGAAACAACCAAAAACCAAATACACCCAATTAGAGTGGGAGGAGGGCAGAAAGCAGATGCTTATTATTGTTTTATAGTAAAATAACTCAACCCAGCATCTTTGTTTTCTGAGCTCTTTGTTTTTACATTGTTGCTTAGAAATTCATAGAGTGGATAAACATGAGGCACTTGTACAGTTTGTGTTGGATAGAAAACAGGCATCAATATGCTGGTGCCAAGCTGTCAGTTGAATGAATCCATAAGGAATGGGGGAAAAGTGCTCCATTAAAATCTGTAGATGTATTGTTATGCAAAACACTTAAGCCCTCCTTTATCTGACAAGGCCTTGAAGTTCTGTTCTCCTGATGTGTAGCTCCTGGTAGGAAGCTGAGTTAACTCTGCACAGATGCCATGGGAAAAGTTCTTGGTTGATTTTTCTACCTCAGACTCACAACCAAATGATCTACAGAGTTAAGGGAAAGGAGATTTTTCTTGTAGCTATCTATTTACCATATAGTTATTCGGGACCTACTATGTGCTGGGGACATAATGACAAACAAGACCCGGTTTCTGACCTTGAGGAACTGAAAGGGATGGGGCAGGGAGTGAAAGACACACAGCTCACCATGGGAACAGCCACCATGACTGTTTGATGTTAAGCATGTGCCAGGCACTTTCTGTCACCAATCTCGATGAAATGTGGTTTGGACTTGGGCTGATTCAGGCCTGCTTGCCCGGCTGTCCTACACTGAGTAAGGTCACAGTGATGATGGCTCTGATGGGTGAGTGTCAGTCTTGGAGGGACAGTATGACTTTGATGGCTCATGACTCTTGTTATAATTTCCTGGTCAAAAACCTTCTCAGCTGGACAGGACTGCCTCAGCCTGTGCTGGCCAGCGTTCAGAACAGATGTACAAATTCCTACATTACTGAGTTTGGTGGCGAGAGGCCATCCTGGCATTGGTGATTTGGCTCAAGCCATGCTGTTTGCTTGTTTGGGGGAGGCCAGGGTCTGCAGCTGGAGGGACCCTGCAAGTCTAGGTCAAGGCACCTTGACAGGACACGAATTGTTTTCCTGGCTGAGCTCCTTGATCTTGGTCCTTCTTAATGGCTTGTCCTTGTTTCTCTCTTCCGTGAGCACAATATTCACTCAACATACTGAGGATGGAGATGGGACTGTGTGTGCGGTGGGAGGATGTTGGTGAGGAAACACACATGGATCATTAAACCCATGTGGAGTATGTTACTCAGTTAAGCAAAATGGTACCCGCGGGTCCCCTCTCTCCTTGTTTGGCTCCGATATCATACAGGAATTTGGATCCACGAAGGAAGAGTGTAAACGTTGGTGCAGAATGGAGCATCCGCCCCTAATGTCCCTGTTACTGCTGATGAGAGGCAGTTCCCTCTGTCGCGTTGTGTTTTTTGTTTTTTGTTTTTTTTGTTTTGTTTTGTTTTGTTTTGAGGCGGAGTCTCGCTCTGTCGCCCGGACTGGAGTGCAGTGGCCGGATCTCAGCTCACTGCAAGCTCCGCCTCCTGGGTTTACGCCATTCTCTGGCCCAGCCTCCCGAGTAGCTGGGACTACAGGCGCCCGCCACCTCGCCCGGCTAGTTTTTTTTTTTTTGTATTTTTAGTAGAGACGGGGTTTCACCGTGTTAGCCAGGATGGTCTCGATCTCCTGACCTCATGATCCGCCCGTCTCGGCCTCCCAAAGTGCTGGGATTACAGGCTTGAGCCACCGCGCCCGGCCACGTTGTGTTTTCATCACAGGTGATCAGAGTCCAACTACAAGGATTAGTTTTTAAAATGTGGCCTCAGTGGCAATACAGTAAACTCCTCCCTGGATTTTTCTTATCATCTTGCTCCCTCTAAAAATTGTCCTGTAACTCTTATAAAATGGCTTTTTTTTTTTTTTTTGAGATGGAGTTTTGCTCTCATTGCCCAGGCTGGAGTGCAATGGCGCAATCTCGGCTCACCGCAACCTTTGCCTCCCGGGTTCGAGTGATTCTCCTGCCTCAGCCTCCTGAGTAGCTGGGATTACAGGCATGCACCACCATGCCTGGCTACTTCTGTATTTTAGTAGAGATATGGTTTCTCCACGTTGGTCAGGCTGGTCTCAAACTCCCGACCTCAGGTGATCCACCCGCCTCAGCCTCCCAAAGTGCTGGGATTACAGGCGTGAGCCGCCACGCCCGGCCATAAAATGGCTTATTATTAACATTGAACTCTTAAGGGAAAAGCTCCATGATGTTGGATTTGGCAAGGATTTCTTGGATATGACACCAAACACACAGGCAACAGAAGAAAAATAGAGTAATTGGACTTCATCAAAATGAAAAATTTTGGTGCTTTAAAGGATACTATCAACAAAGTAAAAAGGCAACCCCCAGAAAGGGAGGAAATATTTGCAAATCACTCATCAATTGGATTCACTTATAGGCTATATAGAGAACTCATAAAACTTAACAGAACAAAAGCAAGCAACCTGATTGAAAAACAGGCAAAAGACTTGAACAGATGTTTCTCCACAGATGACATTTAAAGACTGATAAATCCATGAAAAGAGGCTCAACATCATTAATCATTAGGAAAATGCAAATCAGAACTATAGGAGGTACCACTTCACACCCATGAGAATGGCTGTTACCAAAAAACCAGAGAATAACAAGTGTTGGTAAAGACGTGGAGAGGTTGGAACCCTTGAGCACCACGGGTGGAAATGCACAGTGGTGCAGCTGCTATGGAAAACAGGATGGTGCTTCTTCAAAACATCAAAAATAGGATTATTCTGTGATTCAGCAGTTCCACTTTTGGGTGTATACCCAAAAGAATTGAAAGAAGGGACAGGAAGAGATACTTGTGCATCCGTATTCGTTTGGCTATTATTCACAGTAGACAAAAGGTAGAAGCAATCTCAGTGCCCATTGATGGATAAATAGATAAAATATGATAAATACAAACAATGGAGCTGGACGCGGTGTCTCACACCAGCAATCCCAGCACTTTGGAAGGCCAAGGCGGTGGATCACCTGAGGTCAGGAGTTCAAGACCAGCTTGACCAATATGGAGAAACCCTGCCTCTACTAAAAATACAAAAAATTAGCTGGGCATGGTGGCGAGTGCCTGTAATACCAGCTACTTGGGAGACTGAGGCAGGAGACATGGTTGAACCCGGGAGGCAGAAGTTGCAGTGAGCTAAGATTGCACCATTGCACTCCAGCCTGGGCAACAGAGTGAGACTCTGTTTCAAAAAAATAAAAATAAAAACACAAGTACAAACAATGGAATATTATTCAGCCTTAAAAAGGAAGAAAATCCTGCCACATGCTGCAACATGGATGAACCTTGAGAACATTATGCTAAATAAGTCAGTCACAAAAAAGACAAATACTGTGTGACTCCAGTTGTATCTGGTACTTACAGTAATGAAATTTATAAAGGCAGAAAGTAGTGTGGTGGCTAACAGGGGTGGGCATAGGGGAGAATGAAGAGTTAGTGTTTAATGGGCACAGAGTTTCAGTTTTGCAAGATGAAAAGAGTTCTGGCAGTGGAGAGTGGTGCTGGTTGTACAACAGTGTGAATGTACGTAATGGAGTGTGAACGGACTGTGCACTTAAAAATGGTTAAGGTGGCAACTTTTTGTGATGTATATTTTACCACAATAAAAAAGAAATATCACCTAAGCCAGGCTTGGTGGCTCACACCTATAATCCCAGCTATTTGGGAGCCCGAGGCGGATGGATCATGAGGTCAGGAGATCGAGACCATCCTGGCCAACACGGTGAAACTCCGTCTCTACTAAAAATACAGAAAATTATCTGGGCATGGTGGCGTATGCCTGTAATCCTAGCTACTCAGAAGGCTGAGGCAGAAGAACTGCTTGAACCCGGGAGGCGGAGGTTGCAGTGAGCCGAGATCACACCACTGTATTCCAGCCTGGACAACAGCGAGACTCCGTTTCCCCAAAAAAAAAAAAAAAAATCACCTAGGTTCCAGTAGGAGTTTTCTTGAGGATTACATGAAAAGGAGGGGGTGATAATGTGTTCTTACTTGTCTCACTCCGAACTGCTCTGTGTTCCTGTGGTATATGCACATTTAGTTTAACTGAATTCGGTTAGTGGACTTGGGTAAAGTGCGAAGAAAACAGCCATTCCCTGAGAGCAGGCAAGTCCGCCCACCATTCCCACCCATGCATTAATGCCAGGCTGGAAGACTGAGGCCCCCTTAGACCTTTTCTGATTTCCTGGCATCTCTCTTAGGATTAGCATTTTGCCAAATTGGAGGAGCTCCTGGTACTGCAAGGTATCTATTTTTCATATGTTGAGGCCCTTACAGCAGCTACTTTATGTGATCCTCAAATGAAGGACAAAAAGGACCTCCCAGCTTGTATTGGAGACTGGGAAAGAAGGCAGTCTGGTCCTCTGCCCTCGAGGAGTTTGCCATCTAATGGCAGAATAGTAAGATTAATGTAAATAAACACTGCAGTCTATGTCATGCAAGTCAGTTTATGAATATTCACTTATATGTGCACATATGCATATTCAGACACCTCACCTTCTTCCAGAGAAGATGTGTGGTGGCTTACAAAAATAATTTCAGTTAAAAAAAGATAAACACTCTTATGAAGAGAATTGTGTAAGAAATCTAGATAAGGCCGGGCGCGATGGTTCACGCTTGTAATCCTAGCACTTTGGGAGACCGAGGTGGGTGGATCACCTGAGATCAAGAGTTCGGGACCAGCCTGGCCAACATGGTGAAACCCCATCTCTACTAAAAATACAAAAATTAGTCGAGCTTGGTGGCAGGCACCTGTAATCCCAGCTACTTGGGAGGCTGAGGCAGCAGAATCATTTGAACCTGGGGATCAGAGGTTGCAGTGAGCAGAGACCCTGCCACTTCACTCCAGCCTGGGTTAAAGAGCGAAACTCCATCTCAAGAAAAAAAAAGGCCGGGCGCGGTGGCTCAAGCCTGTAATCCTAGCACTTTGGGAGGCCGAGACGGGTGGATCACGAGGTCAGGAGATCGAGACCATCCTGGCTAACACGGTGAAACCCCGTCTCTACTAAAAAATACAAAAAACTAGCCGGGCGAGGTGGCGGGTGCCTGTAGTCCCAGCTACTTGGGAGGCTGAGGCAGGAGAATGGTGTGAACCCGGGAGGCGGAGCTTGCAGTGAGCTGAGATCAGGCCACTGCACTCCAGCCTGGGTGACAGAGCAAGACTCCATCTCAAAAAATAAAAAGAAAAAAAAAAGAAATCTAGGTAAAAGGGCCGGCATGGTGGCTCATGCCTGTAATCCCAGCACTTTGGGAGGCTAAGGTGGGCGGATCACCTGAGGTCGGGAGTTCAAGACCAGCCTGGCCAACGTGGCAAAACCCCGTCTCTACTAAAAATACAAAAATTAGCCAGGTATGGTGGCATGCACCTGTAGTTCCAGCTACGCGGGAGGGTGAGGCAGGAGAATCGCCCGAACCCAGGAAGCAGAGGTTGCAGTGAGCCAAGATCATACCACAGAACTCCAGCCTGGGCAACAGAGTGAAACTCTGTCTCAAAAAAAAAAAAAAAAAAGTAAGAAATCTAAGTAAAAGGTAACAGACAGATGATGTCACAGAGAGATTTAGCACCTAGAAATTTATACTGTAATACTGTAATATCTCACAACATAATTACAGTTGGGTCTGAATTCAGCTCTGAGCTTTCTGCAGCCAAACAAAAAAGTTACAGAAGTCTGGACACGGTGGCCCATGCCTGTAATCCCAGACTTTAGGAGGCTGAGACAGGAGGATTGCTTGAGCCCAGGAGTTCGAGACCAGCCTGAGCAACATAGCCAGATCTCATCTTTACAAAAAATAAAATAAGTAGCCTGACTTGGTGGCATGTGCCTCTAGACCTAGCTACTCAGGAGACTGAGGTAGGAGGATCGCTTGAGCCCAGGAGTTTGAGTCTGCAGTGAGCTATGATCACGCCACTGCATTCCAGCAAAAAAAGTCAACTTAAAACACCATTACAACTAATTGAAATTTTCCTGAGTCCTCATAAAGGGTAGGCTGGGTGACTCAGTGGGCAGGTCTTTAATAACGTCCTTATAACACTCACAACAGTCACCAGTGTCTAGAATTCTTAGTGCCCATGGAGACAGAATGATGACACAGCACTGTTCAGTAGGAGCAGTTCTCTGGGGTAAAAATCCATGGGTCTCTGGTTATTTGGCTCCGTGCAGGGCCTTAGACAATCCTCTAGGAACTTTTTCTTTCTTTTCTTTTCCCTTTCCTTGCCTTTCCTTCTTTCTTTCTTTCCTTTTCTTTCTCTTTCTTTTCTTTCTTTCTTTTTTTTTGGGGGGGGGACAGAGTCTTGCTCTGTCACCCAGGCTGGAGTGCAGTGGCACCATCTTGGCTCACTGCATCCTCTGCCTCCCAGGTTCAAGTGATTCTCCTGTGTCAGCCTCTTGAGTAGCTGGGATTACAGGTGCCTGCCACCATGCCTGGCTAATTTTTGCATTTTTAGTAGAGACGGGGTTTCACCATGTTGACCAGGCTGGTCTCAAACTCCTAACCTTAGGCGATCCACCAGGTTCAGCCTTTCAAAGTGCTGGGATTACAGGCATGAGCCACCACACCTGGCCTAGGAACATTATTTCTGGCATGCATGATTTTGGTAAAAATTCGGTAGCCAACAGTTCAAAGTTACTTTCTTTGACAAGGGCCTGGAGGTCAGTTATTCTGTATTGTAGGTTAAGGACACACCTCCATATGTAAAAATCACCCAGATAGAAAGATAGGATTGACATTCTTTTACAAAAATTAAGAAGCTGACTCAGAACTTGTGCTTGAATAGGGGAGTCGCTCACACCTCTGCAGAGTGACCCAAGCCATGCCTGTGAGCAGGGTCAAGACTTTCCACAGGAAACCATTCTAAGTCATTCCAACACCTGAACAAATAACCAAGCCTTCAAAATTCCACTCTAGGAAGTATGAGAATAATGAAATATTTCTAAGTGAGAGTTACTAATTTCTCTTCATAGCCAGAGAAAAATTTCAACAGTGCATGGATGAAATGTTGAATTTTTAGCTAATGGATTCTGGGAATAAAGTAGTTGCAAATTGTGTCCCTAAGTAATTTAATGCATTTTCCTGCAGTGTAGTTTAATTCGGTCCATTGCATTTTTACCGAATTTTTTCAAAAATGCTGCTTTGGGCTTTATGGTTCCTGACATTGTGCCATTTTCCCTGATGAAGGAGAGTAGGACCTTTTGACCTTGAGGCTATTCCTATGGTCTTGACAGTGGTGAAGAGCATCACCTAGTTTTCTGTTTCTCTTTAGCAGATATCTAGATCATCCAAAAGTGGTTTCAAATCATGAAGAGTCAGGTAAAAAAGAGAACCAGAACATATTCCTCAGTTTTCTTGACTGTATAATGGAGAGGTGAATAGTATCTATCTCATAGGGTTATTATGAAGTTTGAATATATAAAAGTGGTACTGTGACACGTAGTAAGCACTCAAGATATCTTAGCTACTATTATTGCTTTTATCATTTCTTAGCATTTTTGTTTGATTTAACAAAAATAAGTCCTGCTGAACTTGACTGCTTAAAGATAATAAAGGGCAGATTTTCTGAAAGAATCAGTCACTGGGGTCTCCTGAACTAATGGGTTATAGTTCACGTTAGAAATTGTACAGAGTTGGAGGCCAGGGAAAGATTGGTAATTAAAGTTGCAAACTGGCCGGGTGTGGTGACTCACACCTGTAAATCCCAGCACTTTGGGAGGCCAAGGCAGGTGGATTACCTGAGGTCAGGAGTTGGAGACCAGCCTGACCAACATGGTGAAGCCTCATCTCTACTAAAAATCAAAAATTAGCTGGGCGTGGTGGCTCATGCCTGTAATCCCACCTACTCGGTAGATTGGGGCAGGAGAATTGCTTGAACCTGGGAGGCAGAGGTTGCCGAGATGGCGCCACTGCGCTCCAGCCTGGGCAATAGAGTGAGACTCTGTCTCAAAAAAAAAAAAAAAAAAAGTGCAAACTGTCTTAATATTGTTTTTAATAGAGCCCTACACAGGCTGATAGAGTGCAACTGGTCAATTGTAGAATAATGGTCTTTAAAGCCTGTTAGCTTCTCAGTAGAAAAAATGGCTTGAGAAAATCAGATTTAAAATTTGCTAAGCAGGAGTAGAAGAAAGCCTTTTTAAAAAGGTATAGGTTTACTCTGAGTTCATCCATTTTAGTTCTTACCAGCTGTATTAGTCCATTCTCACACTGCTATAAAGAACTACCTGACAGGCCAGGCATGGTGACCCATGCCTGTAATCCCAGCACTTTAGGAGGCTGAGGTTGGCAGATCACTTGAGGTCAGGAGTTCGAGACCAACCTGGCCAACATGGTGAAACCTCGTCTCTACTAAAAATACAAAAATCAGCTGGGCGTCATGGCAGGGCCTGTAGTCCCAGCTACTCAGGAGGTTGAGGCAGGAGAATCACTTGAACCCAGGAGGTGAGGTTGCAGTGAGCCAAGATGACTCCACTGTACTCTGGCCTGGGTGACAGAGCAAGACTCCATCTCAAAAAACAAAAAACAATAAAACCTACCTGACTGAGTAATTATGAAGAAAAGATGTTTAATTGACTCACAGTTCTACAGGCTGTACAGGAAGCATGGCTGGAAGGTCTCAAGAAACTTACAGTCATGGAAGGTGGAAGGTGAAGGGGAAGCAAGCACCTCTTACCATGGCGGAGCAGGAGAGAGCGAGAATGATGGGGGAAGCGCCACCCACTTTTAAACAACCAGATCTTATGAGAACCACTATCACAAGAACAGCAAGGGGAACATCCACCCCGTGGTTTAATCACCTCCCACCTGTTCTTTCTCCCAAAATTGGGAATTACAATTTGACATGAGATTTGGGTGGGGACACAGGGCCAAACCATATCAGCAGGTTTATTACTGGAGTAAGCAAACGGCCAGGATTTGGAACACACCAGTCACACTGACCTTTGGACAGTTGGAGGTCCAGGGAATTTTCACTGTGGCTTGACATAATTTGTGTGTCATAACACCAAGGCTAGAAAGTGTGGGCTTTGCGGTTAGACAGGCCTGGATTGGGGTCATGGCTTTGCCGCTGAACGAGCTGTGAATACTTGAGCAAGTGGCCAGTCTTTCTCAGCCCCAGTTTCATTGTTTATAAAATCAGGGTAATAGCATCTAGTAAGAGAGGTGCTGGGAGGAAGTTTAAATAAGAGAATACACGTAAAATACTTAGCACTATGTTTAATACATTGTTGGTGGCTATTGTTAGTGTACTTTAAAGTTAATTCTACATGTATAAATAGGTCCTTTTCCAGAATCTGATCAGAGTAAGGGCCTAGGAAGACTGAGAAAACAGCCTACAGGTCCTAAAATGGAGAAAAGTAAGCCTCGTCGAAGTCTAAAGTTGGGTCTAGAATTATCTGACCTCATTATTGATTTTATAGCCAAGGAGGCAAAAAACATTTACATAAGGTCTTAATTCAGTAAGATCCACCCCCACTTTAATATTAGCTTCCATGTATCGTGGGATTAACCTGTCCAAGATTTTCTTTTTTTTTGCTGTCCTTTCAAGCCAAGAATTGGAAGGCCAGGCCCCAAGTTTGCCAAACATGGGCCTGATGGAGAAAGCCAACTTTAAAATATGTAATCTCTTTAATAATCTTAACAAACATACAAAATAACTTAAAATCTAAAAATTTAAGAGGAATAAAAAGAAACACAAAGATACATGAAAAATTAGAAACTGAAATAGTTTTATTTTAAAAGAAAAAAACAATTTGAATTGAACCTTTAATGAAAGATAAAAATAGAAAATGTTTTTTTAAAAAGGTAAGAAAAATGTAAGGCAAGAACTCAGAAATGAAACAGTGCAAGTTAGAACAGATTACTAAAATGGCACAGCTATATAAAGCTATAGAAGTTTTAAAAACAAGGTAAAAATATGTCCTCTGTAAAGATAATACATTCATCTGAAAGTAGGCGAGCAGCATAATTTTGAAGCAGGTCCTCTAAACTGGAGCAATTTACCCAGGTTGGTCTTCTGCATAGGCTGCTGAGGGCAGGGCCACCAGTTAATGTTATTGACACCCTTTGTTCAGTGCTCCTGAGCCACTCATCAAGGTCCTTAACCTGTAATATTTGGGTCGTTCCTCTTGGCAGCTCCAGGCTATGGGATGTTGTTATCCCTGCTTTACAGGGGAGGAAACAAAAGTTTGGATGCACGCCTTGCCCCACTAGCAGGCCGTGGAGCTGGAGCCCAGAGTGATGACAAAACCTGTGCTCTTATTCTCATTTTCTGCCTTCCAGGAAGCATCATTATTATCATCAACTATAAAGACAACAGGCCAGGGCAGTGGTTCACACCTATAATCCCAGGGCTTTGGAGGCTGAGGCAGGTGGATCACTTGAGGCCAGGAGTTCGAGACCAGCCTGGCCAACATGGTGAAACCCCAATTCTACTAAAAAAATACAAAAATTAACCAGGCATGGTTGCAGTTGCCTTTAATCCCGGCTTCTTGGGAGTCTAAGGCAGGAGACTCGCTTGAACCCAGGAGGTGGAGATTGCAGTGAGCCGAGATGACACCACCGCACTCCAGCCCAGGCGACAGAGTGAGACTCTGTCTCAAAAAAACAAAAAACAAAAATGAAAAACAAAGACAACAGAATTCCTCTCCTCTTTCTCCCCCCTCACCTCATCAAAGTTACCTATCCATTAGGAGAGAATGCCACTCTTAACAAATGTCCCAGCAGTGGGAAATGTGCAGTAGGTATCAGTGTATCCTAATAATGCACTGTTACATTTTTTATATTTTCTTCTCCCTTTTTTTTTTTTTGTTTTTGGTGAGAATTTATCCAGTTATTCAGATATTCAGTTCGGTCTCCTAAGTATTTCTTTGATGTGGCCCCTTTCCTCCATCTTTGCTGATAGTACCAAGTTCAGGTCACCATCCTGTCCTTCCTTGTGTTAGTTTCCTGTGGCTATTGTAATAAATAACCACATACTTGGGTGACTTAAAACAACAGAAATGTATCCTTCACAGTTCTGGAGGCCAGAGTCTGAAATCAAGGTGTGGGCAGGGCTGCGCTCAGTCCTGAGCCTCTAGGGGAGAATCTGTTCCTTGCTTCTTTCAGCTTCCGGTGGCCACGGCATTGCCCAGCTTGTGGCTGCATCACACCAGTCTCTGCCTCTGTGGTCACACTGCCCCTTCCCTGTGCATGTCAACCTACCTCTTCTTATAAGAATACATGTGATTGCATTTAGGGCCCACCCAATAATCCAGGATAACCTCCCGTCTCAAGATCTTCCATTTACTCACATTTGCAAAGACGCCTTGTTGCCATGTCAGACAACATTTACAGGTTCCAGGGATTGGGATGTGGATGTCTTTTAAGGGGCCATTTTTCTTTTTTTTTTTTTTTTTTTTTTTTTTTGAGACAGAATCTTGCTCTGTCACCCATGCTGCAGTGCAGTGGTGCAATCTCGGCTCACTGCAAGCTCTGCCTCCCGAGTTCATACCATTCTCCTGCCTCCGCCTCCCAAGTAGCTGGGACTACAGGTGCCCGCCACCACGCCTGGCTAATTTTTTTTGTATTTTTTAGTAGAGACAGGTTTTCACCATGTTAGCCAGGATGATCTCGATCTCCTGACCTCGTGATCCACCTTCCTTAGCCTCCCAAAGTGCTGGGATTACAGGCGTGAGCCACCACACCCAGCCTTAGGGGGCCATTTTTCAACCTATGGTACCCCTAGACGTTTGCAACCTTCTCTGCCTTCTGTCTTCCACCCTGCAGCCCGAGTTCTTCTCAACATGCAGATCAAGTCATAGCTTTAAAACTCTTCACTGGTTCCTGGGGCCCTCAGATCCATCCTGTTTCCCAGTGTGGCCTGCGAATACCTCTCTCCCTTCCTGTCCCTCACTCTCCCTTCCTCATTATGTTCCACCCATGCCCCACTTCTTCCCGTTCCCCAGAGAAGCTGGATCCGCTCTCTCCTCTGGATCTTGGTGTGCTCCTCTGCCTGGGCCATTTCGCTTTTTGTTTGGCCCATGCCAGTTCATCATTCAGTTCTCATTCCTTCACTTCACTTCCTCCAAGAAAGCTTGCTCTGCGTGTGCTGGGCGGGGTGCACTCTTGCCCCATCCGAGCTCTTGCCTGAGGGGGCATGTTTACCTTGTCATGGGATGTGCTCCCTGCACTGGACACGGTGCCTGACACACAGGAGACTTAAATGTTTGTTGATGAGAATGCCCGTAGGAGGGGAACCTCTACATCCACCTACCGAGAGAAATACTGCAGCAGAGAGCGCTAATCCACGTAGAAGTCTTTGCTGGAGTGATTATATATGTGGATGCCAAAAGTTTCCACAGCCTTTATTTTTAAGCAAAAAATCAAGAACCATGTGATTGTGAGATCGAAGAAAATATTTTCATGTTTTTTATCTGTTTTCTTTCAGGCCATTCCTGTGTTTCTCACTTTGTGTAATGTAGCTGAAGTTATCGTCTGTGGGTACCAGAAGTGTTTTCAGAAAGAGGTAAACGATCATGCAAAATGCTAGTGTTACTTCCTTGTTTTAAATGTCAAAGAAGCACTCTTCTTTTTATGGCCCAAATTAGTGTCTGCCTTTTCCTGCCACCAGTCTCCAGGCAAGATTGCCTGACAGTGGTCACTGATATCATGAGACACAGTTTTGACTTTGCTGCAATTCACTAGACATATGTGGGAATATTGTTGATGTGAACTGAACTCAGATCCAGGCCAGGCTGACCCAGACCCTTGGGAGACAAAGAGGTGTTTGCTGTTTGCCTGGTGGAGAAGCATTCCCACCCCCAGCCAATCTAGCACCACAGGACAAGGCATAGCAGAGTTTTACACAGGGTGCCGGGACACTAGCCCACCCCAGGGAAATTTGCTTTTCTCTCCAATACCAGCTGTACCTCATATGAGCTAGAACACGCTCCTTCACCTTCCAGGCCTCCATCTGTGCAAGGTGGTAATAATGACAGCAACTTGTTCAAGGCTTGTTCGAAGAACACAGCAACTATCATTGCTAAGTAACTGCTTCCAGCCATTTCCTGCATGCAGTAGGTGCTCTGCACATCAGCAACGATTAGTCATGTTATTAGAGGTGGTTTTAGTTTGGTCTTTCTTTTCAAAGTCGTTTTGTTTGTTTGTTTTTTTTTTTTTCTGGCATTTGCTATTTGATTTCATACCAATTTTTGGAACATTTTAATTTATTTTTATTTTTAGAGACAGGGTCTTGCTCTGTCACCCAGGCTGGAGTACAATGGTGCAGTAATAACTCCGTGCAGCCTCAAATTCCTGGGCTCAGGCGATCTTTCTGCCTCAGCCTCCTGAGCAGCTGGGACTACAGGCACGAGCCACTGTACCTGGCTACTTTTAAATTTTTATTTGTAGAGATAGGGTCTTGCTATGTTGTCCAGGCTATTCTTGAACTCCTAGGCTCAAAGGATCCTCCTGCCTCAGCTTCCTAAAGCATTGGGATTACAGGTGTAAAACATCACACCCCACCCAATTTTTGGAACTTTTAAACTATAGAGAGGCCAGCTGGTCACCTCAAGCTACATGCTTCTTACAGGTGTGAGGAAAGGAGGCTGTGGCCATACCCGATCTCCCCCCATCATCTCGCCGCTCCTCGGAGGTGGCTCTGTCAATGATCTCTCCCATCTCCTACACTGTGAGCCTCTCCCTCGCTGCTGGCTTATTGCCCTGAGCCCATAAACATGCTTGGTGTTATCAGCCCACCGAGGAGAGGATGGGCTGTCCTTCCCATGTGACAATGAGAGACAGAAGAGACTCACTTCACCCAGCCCTGGAAGGGTGTGTTTACAAAACCAACCCTTGCACAGGAAAATCTCAAGCTGCCTTGCCCGTGCACCTCCCACTCTGCCTCATCCCTTCTCTCCCCTCCCATGCCACAGGCCTCAGACAGGGCCGGGCTTGGTGTTGTCCACGCCCTCTTGTCCCTGTCACCTTCTGCTGCTCCTGCTTCTGCCCCCACTGTTCCCCTGAGACTGCCCTGGCTGAAGGCACTGGTGGCTTCGTCTGTGCCACTCATCGTGTCTGTTTCCACCATTCCCCTCACTTTCTCCTCCGGCCTCTCTGGGCCCCCTTGGCCTTCATGCCCTCTCCCTGCTTGGTTCCCTTCCTGTGTCTTGGGCTTTTTCTTCATCCATCTTTCTTTTCCTTTTCCTTTGTCTGCCTCTTCAGGGTCTCCCTGGGCTGCATCTTAGGAGCCTCTGTCCTCATGCCACACACTTTCTGGAAAATCTCATCCATACCCATTGTGCCAGCCACCTTCTGCTCATAGAGGACGCCGAAGTCTCCATCTCCAGCCCAGACCCCCTGCTGAGCTCAGCGCCCCTGCAGAGCCCTGGGACTTGCTGTCCTGGTTCTCCCCAGACATCTGAAATGAAACTGCTCTGTTTCTCCAGACCTGCTTCTCACTTGGTAACCCCAATCCTGGTCATCATCACCCAAGTCAGAAACCTAGGAGGCCCCTTGGAGTCCCCAGTATCCCCTCCCGGCCACATCCAGCCTATTACCAAGTCTGTGCCTCCTCCACCCTCATAGCTGCTGCCGCCCTAGTTCAGTCCTCATTTTCTTCTCCAGGCGGCCTGGCTGGGACTGAGGAAAAAGAGCTTGATCCCCTGAGCCCTTGCGCAGGGCCTGGAGTGAGCAGCCCTGGGCTGAGACCGTTGTTGTTTTCTATTTGGCAGTCCCACGGCCCAGGCTGGGAGATGGAGGCCTCTCGGCACTTGGGCTGATCTCTGTGCGGTTGGAGGGTTCCCCGGATAGGCACCTTCCTCTGACCTTTTACTTACAACACCATCGTGCAGTTTCCATAGTTCTAACATGCGCTTCTTTTCTTTCACATTTTAGTCGAATATCTACAGTGGGAAGGCTCTTACAATCAATGATGTGTCATGGTGTAGTTTTTTTTCTTTCTCCCTAATACATAAAATAAGTGGAAGTTTTACAATCGGTGGTATCTTAGGGTCAATGAGATACGGCATGATTTTCCCCTTGTCTCCGGCCTGCTTCCCTGAGTCTTCCAATGGCAGGAACCACGTTGTGGTTCTCCTCAGAGCTCTGGGCTCAGCCTCCAGAACTGGGACTGAGCTAAAGAGTCACTAAATGGTCACTGAAGTTCAGGGGCAGAACCTCCCTGAGAGTGGCTTAGCTCTGGGAACCTGACCTGTCCAAATTCGAAAAAGGCTTCATATTCTCCAAAAGGATACTTCTTTTTTTTTTTGAGACGGAGTCTCACTTGTCACCCAGGCTGGAGTGCAGTGGCGTGATCTCGGCTCACTGCAACCTCTGCCGCCCGGGTTCAAGCGATTCTCCTGCCTCAGCCTCCCGAGTAGCTGGGATTACAGGCGCCTACCACCATGTCCAGCTAATTTTGTGTATTTTTAGTAGAGACAGGGTTTCACTATGTTAGCCAGGCTGTTCTCGAATTCCTGACCTTGTGATCCTCCCACCTCGGCCTCCCAAAGTGCTGGGATTACAGGCATGAACCACTGCGCCTGGCTAGGATACTTTCTTATAAATTTAGAAATGAAGATTTACCTGGTCTAGGGACAAGATCAAGGCATCTCCACAGGGTTTTGCTTCCTGATGAGCAGGTCAGAGCCTGTAGATGAGGGTGACTGTAGGACTGAGGGTTAGAAAGTCCTTCAGGGATGTTTCCATCTAGCAGGGGACCTCTTCCACTCTAGAGACGAGGGCAGATGTCTGGCTGAGAGGCCCTATCCTTGGAAATAACTGAATGAACACCATAAGATTTTGAATCTTCAACTCCATATGATCACTAACAGAAAACATCATTTCTTGTCAGGGCAAACTAGAAAAAAGTGAGTGGGTAACTTTTTGTTGTTGTTGTTAAAACAAACCTTTCTTTCCTTTGTAAATCTAAGAAGATTTAAGATGTTGTAGAAAATACAGAGGGAGGCCACACAGTGGCTCATGCCTATAATCCAAAAGCTTTGGAAGGCTGAGGCAGGAGGATCAGATGAGGCCAGGAGTTCGAGGCTGCAGTGAGCCATGATTGTGCCACTGCACCTCAGCCTGGGCAACAGTGAGACCTTGACTCTAAAAACCCAAAAATCAACTGTGTTTCTACTTCCCTGAGGAAACCACTGTATTCTTTCAGACTTTTTTCCTATGCACATATATAGATGTATTTACACGAATGGTAAGATACATCCTGTTTTTCCATTTAACAGTTGGTCAGGAAACCCTACCAAGGCTATCATTCCACATTGGCTGAGGCATGTGTTGGCCATTCCCTATTTATAGAATTGTAGGTGGTATTTAGCAGTTCAGGGTTAAAATCTGCTCCATGATGCTGCTGCGATACGTTCTTGATGAGACTTATATTTCTGATGATACAGCTAGGAGCCTTGATGAAATAATCCCTTATCATAAGGAACACACTTGCACACCACCTCACAGACTGTTAAATGTTACAATGAAGGCTATTTTGTCTACCATGTGTGGATTTTACTAGAATCATTTTTGGAGAGTAAAAGTTGACCTCCTTGTGACTTCATTCCCAGATTATGAAAATAAACTATCTGGAGCTGTAGAGTTCATTTTCACCATCCACAACAACATCTTTGTGTATTCATGCACACACACACGTGCACACACACACACACACACACAGTTTGACTCTAAGGCAATACATGGCTCAAGGAATTAATGTACCTTGCAGACTTATTTATTACAGTTTAATATTAGAATACTCCTGTTCGTTTATTCATTTGTTCAGCATTTATCAAGTACCTATGAAATGTCAAACATTTCGCTAGGCCTAAAGCTGCAGAGATGTAGGAGACGCATTTCTTAGCCTTAAACCAGAGTTGAACGGAGGGGCTGGCCTGTACAGTCGGGCTGGCACAGGGTATGGGTGGGCCAGCGGATGAGTTCCAGTAAGTCGGCACGGGAGGAGCAAGGAAAGCTTCCCTAGTGGGTAGATTCGAGTCAGGCAGGATGGGAAGGGACTTTCCAGTTTGATAAGAGAAAGGGCTCTCCTTGTCAGGCAGGCAGAGAGAGCGTCAGGTGGTGGGGAAGGGTGCCAGCAGAGGTGACACCGCAGGACTGGCAGACGGGCGGGGGGCAGCTTCCCTCATTCCTCAGTGCCTCAAGTGCCCTCCTCTGTAACATAGAACCGATGACTGTTACTTACCCCATGATTAAAGGATTCAGCACATGTAGAGCCCTTAGAACAGCACCTGGCAATGTGAGTAGCCCTCACAGTTCAGTTAGCTGACCCAGAGGAATGTCAGCTATTTTTTGTTAATTTTGGCAGCATGACTTCTTTTTTTTTTGATACAGAGCCTTGCCCTGTCGCCCAGGCTGGAGTGTAGTGGCGTGATCTCCACTCACTGCAATCTCCACCTCCCGGTTCAAGCAAATCTCCTGCCTCAGCCTCCTGAGTAGCTGAGATTACAGGCATGTGCCACCACACCTGCTAATTTTTGGTATTTTTAGTAGAGACGGAGTTTCGCCATGTTGTCCAGGCTGGTCTTGAACACCTAACCTCAGGCGATCCACCCTCCTCAGCCTCCCAAAGTGCTGGGATTACAGGCATGAACCACCACATCTGGCCCTTTGGCTGCATGGCTTTTGAGGAGTTAACCTATTCAGAACCCTGAGACCTCAGTAGGACTTGTTGCTAGGTTATTTTGGACTGAGGATCCTGAAAAGGAAAATGGCTGCCATAAATTCAGTCATATCCAGAGCCCTGGGAGATGGAGCTAAGTAATGAACATATTGCCTGTCTTTACTCTCTGTATCCCAGGATCTATGCTCTTTTACTCCCCTCCACAGAAGGGGCCTTTTCTTTTGACCTGAAACGTTAGCCCCTGAAGTTACTGGGTGAGCATGCTATTCACAGAAGTGGAAGAGCATCCCTTCAGTCCCTCCTCTCTATTTCTGCTCTTACACCGGGCTGTTGAGGTTTTGGTTACGGTTAGCTCAATTTTTGAGTAACTACTGGGCATGGTGGCTCACGCCCGTGATCCCAACACTTTGGGAGGCCAAGGCAGGCAGATCATTTGAGGCCGTGAGTTCGAGACCAGTCTGGCCAACATGGCGAAACCCCATCTCTACTAAAATTACAAAAATTAGCTGGGCGTGGTGGCACACACCTGTTATCCCAGCTACTTGGGAAGCTGAGGCAAGAGAATTACTTGAACCCAGGAGGCAGAGGTTGCAGTGAGCCAAGATCACACCACTACACTCCATCCTGGGCAACAGAGCAAGACTCTGTCTCAAAAAAAACAAAAAAAAAAAAAAGAAAAAAAGAAAAAACAGAATTTTTGAGTAACACATTTACTGTACTGGGGGCAGTTATGCAGGTGTGAGCCAGATCACCTTTGCCCTCCTCCTTTTGCTCCTTTTGGCGCTTGAGGGCTAACTTCCCAGCAGGTGGCAGTACAGCATGGTTGGCCTCAAGTCCTGTGCAGGGTTGGGCAAAGACCAAGATTAGAATCTAAAGCTGCAAAAATAGAATCTGTTCATTAAAACAGAGGAAACTTTATTATTTAAGCACACGTGAAAACTTAAGGTAGCCTTTGTAGTAAGCCACATGTTTCTCCTGTCAGCGCTTCACTTCTAAACAATATGTTTATACTTCACACTGCCTGAACTGGCATCAAAAATTCCAGTGTGTTCCCAGCTAGCAGAATAATCCTTCTGAAATGTTTAGAATTAATCAAAAGTTGAATTGTACCTGTTCGTTTCCTCTATCAAATATAGAAAAATCTGTGTTACCCTCTCCTAACGTGTTACTCTCTGCTAACATGTGCAAATGCGTTCTCAGTACAAAAGTCTGATTTCCTTAAACTGACTCATCAAAAGGAGTTATAATGGTAGAGTCCAAATCAGAATTTCTTCATTTCAGGTCATTTAAATGCCAAGTTTATATTCCCCCAGTCTGCCTTTTTTTCCCTTCTCCCTTGGGGTGGAGTAATGTTATTACTCCTTCTCTTTTTTTCTGTTTTTTAATTTTCATATCACATCAGATAATTTATAGGACTGCTCAGAGTCAGCTGGATTAGTGAATGGAATACTTAAAGAGACAGAACTAAAATAGGAGTTGAGGTTGGGTGCAGTGGCTCACGCCTGTAATCTCAATGCTTTAGGAGGCTAAGGCAGGAAAATCACTTGAGGCCAGGAATTCAATACCTCTGAGCAACATAGTCAGATCCTGCTGCTACAGAAATCTAAAAAAAAAATAAAAATAAAAAGAGTAGCTGTACATGGTGGTTCACGCCTGTAGTCCTAGCTACTCAGGAGGCTGAAGTGGGAGGATTGCTTCAGCCCAGGAGTTTGAGGCTGCAGTTACCATATCATTGCACTCCAGCCAGGGCAACAGAGTGAGATTAGATAGATAGATAGATAGATAGATAAATGGATAAATAGAACAAGAGCTTAATTGCTTTTTAAAATACAGGTTACATCTATTTCTTTCTCGCTCCTCTTCTTAGTGTGTAAGATTTTTAAAGACACAGCCCCAGCGTCATTTTGTCTTTCACGAGTAAACATCATTCTAATGGTGAAAGTACTTTGCTGAAGTGACTCAGCTCTGGAATTCTGAGTCATCCTTCATTTGGTCCAAGCAGAAAAAGCCTCAGTAAATATTAAAGTGCAGCAAGCTGTTAAGCCCTTGATAAACCTACTTATAATTTATTTGCTTCTTAATCAAAATGTTTCCTTTTAAGAGGAATTTTAAAAGTTTTAAAAGTCTAATTGTATGTTTCTTTACTTTTATGCAGAAAACATCTCCTGCAAAGATCTGTAGGTAAGTTTACTGCCCTCCCCACAAAAAGCCCTAATGTAAGATTTAACCTAATTTTAACTCGGATGATAAACTGTTTGTTGAAGATTCATACTCTAAGAGGTGACAGAGGAATTTATTATAAACATTCATATATCCCTAATTTGTGTCTTAGTCTAAAATTTCCTGTGTTTCTCTTTTCTTTCTGAAATATTTTATTCCAAAAGAGAAAACACCAGAACCAACCTGTGCTAGATTTCAGTCATTGATACCCAAAACTTTACTAACAGTTGTGTGATACTGATGGAGAATGAAAATGAAAAACATGGAAATGACTTAAAAATTTAAAAGTAATGTTTGCAGTTTGTTTGGTCTTTAATATTTTCTGTGGTGGAAAAAGCACCAGCCTGTAAGATCAGAACTGCAGTCCTGGGCCACAGCAGGGTGATTGTGGGCAGCTTTCCTTGTTCTCTTTGCCTCAGTTTCCTCTGCTAGAGCGTAAACTGGGCTGTCCTCTCATTCAGACCCCGGTGCCTGCAGCATTTGAATTCTAACCTGGGTGTCTTGCATCTGACTGCTTCCCGCTTCATCTGCAGGCCAAGCAGCTCAGTCCTGGAGACAGAAAACCAACAAAGGTGCTTTGATAGATGGATTTAGGATTTCTGCTGCAGCTATTTGTGCAGCTATTTCAAGGTTCCACCTTGAAAGAACAAGACAAAACCAAACTTCAGGACTGTCCTCCTGTTTAAAAGGAGATTAGCAGGTGTCAAAGAGAGGCAGTAAAGCTCATGATACCTGATGTAATCAGGTACTGCTCGAGGCCAGGTGTGGTGGGCAGGCAGGCAGGTGTCTCACCGTTGGGCATCCCCCGTCTTCCACAACCCCAAGAGGTTGTCTGTTTGGGGGGATCTCTGTTGCTCATTCCCCATGGATGGGGAAGCATCCTCTATTCTATGAAGCCTTTCACTATAGGGAGACACCAAACCCATCAGTATTCTCCTCTCCTCCCACCACAAAACCTGTCTATTCCCGGGCAGGCCCAAGAAGCTCCCCTGACAGTCTGTCCTCCACTTATCCCACTGTTTGCTTGGATTCTTCTCTAGATCATTTGTGTGTTGGGGTACCTTGAAAGTCAGCAAGGCTATAGGAGTAGGGCGGGCTGGGGTAGAGAAGTGTTCTGTGCCTCGGCTGCTCCGTGTTGTCCTGACCTTCCCAAGGCTGTGAGGCGCCAGCTCTGAGGGCCCCTCTGCCAGTCCTCCTGCCTCTGGCCCAGCCGGTCAGTGCTGGTCCGTTGGGTACAGTGGCAACTACACATGGTTATAGCAGTGAGCACCATCAGAATTGATCAGCACCACTGTTTTCAGTGTACTAAGATTACACATGCCAAGTTGTTATGTGTTACATATATATGTTTATGTGTACATATAAAAACATGTAGTCTCTATATAGAATACAGAATCTATGTTGGTAGGAGATGGCATATGGCAAAGTTCCCTGAAAGTGAAAACATTGTATTCAGCGCTTTTGTTCACGCCTTTGATCCTTGGCTGTTTGCTGCCTGATGGAATAGTCAGTAGTTAAGGGGCACTATATATACGTTGCCTCTATAAAATGGAAAGAGGAGAGAGACTAAGTGATAATTTGGGTTTTACGCTTTCTGGCACCTTCTTTTAGGAGGATAGAGTGGGGAAAGCTAGAGGCAAGAGCTTTCGGCATATGAAACTCAGAAGGAATAGGCCGTAAACCAGGGATTACTGAACCAGCTCCAAATTGACTTTCTAATGAGTGAGGATAGCTTCCTGAAAATATCTGTGTTTGGCAGTGTTACTTTTTGTGCAAGAATTTTTAAAAATTGCTTTACTGTGGAAATTTCTAAAGACATATCAAAGTAAACTGAATACTGTAATGAATGAGGTCCTGTGTACCCAGTTCCCAGCTTCAGCCGTTTTCAGCTTCTGGCCCCACCTACTGCCTTGCTCAGTGTTTATTCCAGGCACCCTAGCATTTCATCTGTAAATATTTTAGTATGTATAAGACATTTTTCTAATAAAACATTTTATGGGGGGAAAGTTTAAACCTACAGAAAAGTTGCAAGAATATTACAAGGAGCTCCCATGTATTCTTCACTTAGATTCACCCATTGGTAGCATTTTTTGCATTTGCTTTCTTGCTATCTCAATGTATATATGTATACACATGCATAAACATACATAAATATCACATGCATATATGGGAATATAGATATTATTCTTGCTCTTATTTTTTCTGAATCATTTGAGAATAAGTTGTACAGGTCATGACTCCACTCCTAAATACTTCAAGCTGTGTCTCCTAAAAGCAGCAATCCCTTAGACAACTAAAGTGCAGTCATTGAATTTAGAAAAGAACATCTGATATGATACTATTATTTAATATTGAGTCCATGTTCAAATGTTGCCACTTATCTGGCCACAATATTATCATTATTATTATTATTTTTCTTTTCTTTTCTTTTTTGAGATGGAGTCTTGCTCTGTCACCCAGGCCAGAGTGCAGTGGCACATCTTGGCTCACTGAAACCTCCGCCTCCCGGGTTCAAGTGATTCTCCTGCCTCAGCCTCCTGAGTAGCTGGGACTACAGGCATGTGCCACCACAACTGGCTAATTTTTGTGTTTTTAGTAGAAAAGGGGTTTTATCATGTTGGCCAGGCTGGGCTCAAACTCCTGAACTCAAGTGATCTGCCCACCTTGGCCTCCTGAAGTGCTGGGATTACAGGCGTGAGCCACCACACCTGGCACAATATTATGTTTTATAACATTTTTTCCCCCTAAAGATGTCATGTCTAAGCCGGGCGTATTGGCTCAGGCCTGTAATCCCAGCACTTTGGGAGGCCGAGTCAGGCAGATCACCTAAGGTCGGGAGTTCGAGACTAGCCTGACCAACATGGAGATACCCTGCCTCTAAAAATACAAAATTAGCCTGGTGAGGTGGTGCATGCCTGTAATCACAGGTACTCGGGAGGCTGAGGCAGGAGAATCGCTTGAACCCAGGAGGTGGAGGTTGCGGTGAGCCGAGATTGCGCCATTGCACTCCAGCCTGGCAACAAGATTGAAACTCCATCTCGGCAACAACAATGAAACTCCATCTCAAAAAAAGAAAAAAAAAGATGTCATGTGTCTTTTGTACCCTTTAATCTGGAACAGTTCCTCAGCTTTTTATTGTCTTTCATTGCCTTCACATTTTTGAATAGGGGAGGCCTGTTGTTTTGTGAACTGTCCCTAAATTTGGGTTTGTCTCAGTGTTTCCTCGTGGTTCAATCCGCTCTCTGCATGTTTGGCAGGAATACCACCCGAGTGATGTGGTGTCCTTCCGAGCTTTATTTCAAGAGGCACACAATGTGGATCTGCCTCGTTATTGGTGGTATTAAGTTTGATCATTCGGTTGTGGGGGTGCACAAAGGATTTTAATGCGATTTCTGTAGTGTTTTCATTTTTGAAACCGGCATATTTGTGGTTTGATTCCCCAGTTTTTCACTTGTATATTTTTGGGATCTGCAGTTGAAAAAACACTTGTTTCATTAGGTATGTCACGGGCACACTCTTTTCCTCCAGTGAGCCAGCTGTGGTTTTGCAGATGTCCTGTAAATGCCTGACTCTGGGAAACAGCTAGCTGAGGGCCAGAGAAGGAAAGGTCTGTTCATGAGTAGAGCACATAATTGAAAACTACACAGATAGTCAGGTTCACAGAGGAAGGACAGAGGAACCAAGTTGGTCTCGCAGGATCTTTGCCTCATCCAAACTCCAGAGGATGCATTTTCACCTCCACACTCTTGGGGAAAGCTTTGATGTTGAAAGGTGAAGCTGCAGTGTTTTATCTCCCTCTCCACAGTGCCCTCTTCCTCCTGGCCGCAGCAGGATGCCTTCCCTTCAATGACTCCCAGGTAAGTCCAGGTGAACTCATTTGCCTTCAAAGTGTCTTTTATTCTCTGAAGCCTGAGTGTATGACCAGAATTTCCTAGTCCTTCCTTTTAGAAGCAGGATAACTTGGCCCATGCAGAAGCATTCCAAAGCTTGCAGGCTGGGTAGCTTTGGGCCTGGGCAATACCATTTCCCCAGGCTTTTGCCTTCTCCCCAAGGCTGCAGGCATCGCAGCCTGCAGAGCTCTGGTGCCTGGGCACTGTGGTGCCTGCCATCTGTCCTCTGTACATGCCTGGTGAACCTGCAAGCCAACGCCCAAGTTGCCCCAGCCTCAGGCATGGAGGCACAGTTGATTTCCTCTCCTCCCAAGGGCCTCATCTCCTACAAAGTGATTTTTTGTTTTTGTTTTTGTTTTGTTTTTGTTTTTGTTTTTGTTTTGTTTTGAGACAGAGTCTCACCGTGTTGCCTAGACTGGAGTGGAGTAGCACGATCTTGGCTCACTGCAACCTCCACCTCCCGTGTTCAAGCAATTCTCCTGCCTTAGCCTCCTGAGTAGCTGGGACTACAAGCGCCCACCACCACGCCCAGCTAATCTTTTGTATTTTTAGTACAGATGAGGTTTCTCCATGTTGGCCAGGCTGGTCTCAAACTCCTGACCTCAAGTGATTCGCCCGCCTCAGTCTCCCAAGGTGCCGGTATTACAGGCATGAGCCACTGTGCCTGACCTGCAAAATGATTTTTATTTTATCATCCTGTGCTAAAGTTGAGTTTTCTTTATGAGGTGCTGAGGACCCACCCCCGCCCCCAGTAGTCCTCTCGTGTCTGGGTTTCCTTTCTTTCTTTTTTTCTCCCTCCTTTTCTCCTTCAGGATTATTAGGTCCCCACCAAGTGTCAGGCACTGAGCCAGGCTCTGGGGACACACAGAGGAAAATTAATCTTTGCTCAGGCAGAAGTCAAGCCTATTTGGAGCAAAGCGGAGGGAAACAGTCAAGTAAACAGATCATTATCACACAGGGAGGCCAGGGCTCTGTCCCTGAGGTACAGGAGGCTCTGAAGCACCTAAGACAACGTGGGACCTCAGGAAGTAGCAGTAGCCACAATTACAGGGAGCCTGCTGTGTGCCAGGCTCTGTGCCAATGCTTTCTGTGCCTTATGTTATTTAAAATCTCCCAACATTTCTGTAAAGGTGGGAGCATTATTATCTCCATTTCATAGCACAGAGTAAGGAGGCCCAAAAGGTCAGCAGCTAACAAATAAGTGGGGATTTTAGAATTTATCCCAGATCTCTCTGATGCTAGAGCCAGACTCTGCTTACAGGACCTAAATCTGGAAGAATGAGGAGGAGTTAGGAGAAGAAAGCAGGCGAGGGCAGTCGTGGAGTGTCATGAGTATCCTGTGATCCAGCATCATTGAGCACCTGTTGTGTGTCTACCCCTGTTCTAACACCTGCCCTCCTGGAATGTACATCTATGAGAGGGGAGGGCAGGGGGAGACAAAAACACATAAACAAATAAGGAAGAAATAAATAGGATGTGTCCTATGATACTACATCCTGTGGAGAATAATAAGGGAAGAAGTAGAGGGTCCCCTTGGTTGAGTTGTAGGGGGAAGCAGTCATGCTTGGGAAAATGCAAGTTATCCTTATTCAGGGACAGCAGGAGGCTGTACATACAACTGGAGGGGTTGATGGGGGCTTGTCACAGAGGTCTTGGGGTGCCATGAGTTTAGATTTGAACTTTGTGATGGCAGTGAGGGGCATGGGGTGTTGGAGGCAGAGTCCTGTTAGGAAGATGTTATAGGCACCTGGGTGAGGAATGAGAGGGAACCAAGGAACTGACATAAGGCCCCAGGGGTCCTATTTTGGGACCCTTGCTTGGCACTGCGCATTGATGACAGGGTTTCTGATGGCCACACTGGATTCCGTTTGCCTTGCTCTTACAGCCATTTTTTCTTTTTTTAATTCTGTGTTTCAGTTTGATCCAGATGGATATTTTTGGGCTGTAATTCACTTATTCTGTGTAGGTAAGTTTTAAAATAGTACTGACGTAAGGCTGGGCACAGTGGCTCATACTTGTAATCCCAGCACTTTGGGAGGCCAAGGCAAGCGGATCCCTTGGGCCCAGGAATCAGAGACCTGCCTGGGCAACCTCGAGAAACCCCATCTCTACAAAAAATACAAAAATTAGCCAGGCATGGTGACACATGCCTGTCGTCCCAGCTGCTCAGGAGGCTGAGGTGGGAGGATCACCTGAGGCCAGGGAGGTTGAGGCTGCAGGAGTCATGATCACACCACCACACTCCAGCCTGGGCAAAAGAGTGAAACCCTGTCCAAAAAAAAAAAAAAAGGAAAGAAAGAGAGAGAGAGAGGGAGGGAGAGAAAGAGGAAGGGAGGAAGGAGGGAGGGAAAGAGGGAGGCTTACTTGAATAATTGAGGTTTATTGTATACCCACTTTTTGGTGAACCTGGACAATAGGAACTTCAAATCCAAGGTGCGAAGGTTAAAATTAAATGGGCATTTTCTGGATTGGTTTTCTATTTTGAAGTTTTTCCTCAAATGTGTCCGTTTCCAATATACTTTCCTCTTTTTTCATGACAAATATGAACTAACTCACCATGGCTTGGGATTTCATTTGCTCAAGTCAACTTTTGGAATGCTGATTGGTCTTCTCTAAAAACGTTGGGAAGATATTCAGAAGTTCATGTCAAAAACTTTTTTTTTTTCAGTAATTTACCAAAAAAGTTGAAATTGGTCAAATAAAGGGACCATCTGATTTTATTACAAATCATATGTTCAGTGTCGCTTGTCTGTAGTCCTGGGGGAAAAGCAGTGCCCTGACTGTTAACACAGCTCAGAAATGTTCAGCAATCCAGGGGTGTTTCTTTTTCATGTGCATCATGTCAAGGAAGTAACACCTTCCTGTTAATTGTGTCCTTTATTGATCATGATGCTTTCCATGCCCAGTACTCTGGGGACCACTGGAAAGACTGACTGCGTTTTCATAGAGGATTATTGAATTTGCATCCTTGAAACCTTCCAAATGTTGATGGTCTTCTCCTGTCAGCTGGGGGTGACCCTCATAGGGAAAAGGACCAGCAGTCATACCTTTGGGGGCCTTTATCCATGTGGATTTTGTGTTTCCCTAGACATGCCAGCAGTTCCTTGAGCAGAATACCATCACCAGTGACATGTTTTATTTCATTTTCAGGGGCTTATAAAATTCTGCGGAAGTCCCAGAAACCCAGTGCATTAAGGTAAACTCTTAAACTCTTTTCTTTTTTTTTCCCTTGAGATGGAATTTCGCTCTTGTTGGAGTGCAGTGGCATGATCTGGAGTGCAATGGTACGATCTGGAGTGCAATGGCACAGTCTCGGCTCACCTCACCCTCCGCCCCCTGGGTTCAAGCAATTCACTTGCCTCAGCCTCCCAAGTAGCTGGGATTACAGGCATGCACCACCACACTTCACTAATTTTGTATTTTTAGTGGAGAGGGGTTTCTCCATGTTGGTCAGGCTGGTCTCAAACTCTTGACCTCAGGTGATCTGCCTGCCTTGGCCTCCCAAAGTGCTGAGACAAGATAAACTCTTAATGTTTGGTGAGCTGTGGTTGGCCTAAAGGAAAGGGTTGAGACTTGTGGTATCATGAGATTCTTCCATTCAGCCAGAGTCTCTGCAGGCCTGGATTGTGGTGAGGGCAGGGGACTTAGTCCTTGAAGCCGTCCCTCTTCTTGCTGTTTGGGCCACTCCAGGCTGTGTCCGCCAACACCTGGAACATGTCTGCCTTTAGCCGTGTGTGAAGAGGCATGGAAGTCAATCCCCTCCCTTCAGGGGATTCACATGTCACCTCTCAGATGACATGTGAATGAAATGTATGTGGCCAGCTGCTTTGGGTGCCAATCGGCTGCATCGATCACAGAGGGACAGTACTTTTTCTTGTTTCCCGAGCTCCATCCTAATTTGACTTACTTTAGACCCAGAAGTCTCTCCACTTACTAGCTCATTCTTGGGCAAAATGAGGCCTTTGTTGCAGGCAGTCAATGGAGCAGCTTTGGTGAATGTAAATGAGAAAAGACAAGACTTCAGGCCTGGAGCTGTAAGGCCAGTTCCCCTAGACTGGCCAGCTGGCCTCTGGGTTTTGGGGCCTGCTGAAGGCCTAATGAGAAAAGGTTTGAAGGGAATGACTCCTGAGAGAAGGTCATCCACTCTGAGAATGTGGGGCTTCCACTCCCTGGAGCACCTTTTGTTCTTTTAATTTAAAGTGTTTTTGTAGCAAGAAGCCAGTAGAGTTGCCAGATAAAATACAGGATGCCTGGTTGCATTTGAATTTCAGATAAGCCTTGAATAATTTTTGTAATATTCGGAACAGATAGTACTTACACTAAAACATTACCCTTTATCAGAAATTCAAATGTATTTGATTGCCGTGTATTTTTACTTGTTAAATATGGTAGCCGCAGAAGCCAGTCCAGTGGCCTGAGATAGTTGACACTCCTTTGAAAGTGACAAATGTATACGTTTGAAACAGTTGCCCACAGGTGAAAATGTGTGTGATTTAAAATGAACTAGTAACTGGTTTTGAATATTAAATACTTTTCCCTCTATTTATGGGTAATTTATAAAAGTAGTAACTAAAATAGAATTTATTAATAGAAGATAATGATTGTTTTATGTATTTAAAATAGTTCTGCTATTTCATTTATCTTTTTTTTCTCTCTCATTCCTTAGTGACATTGACCAGCAATACTTAAACTATATATTCAGGTAAAATTTACATTTTTAAAGAACAGTTCATATCCTTTTAGGGCTAATGGATTTTTATTTTCCAATAATATTTTGATTGAAGAGTTCTGAGCCAGTGTGCCTGCCAGGAAGGTACGTTACAGAATTTGTGAGATGACCAGAGTTGAGGAGACCACCCAGAGCCCACCCCCTCACTTCTAGATTGTGTCCTTGAATCCCCACCCGTGTCCCTGAGCTCGATTCCAGGGCTCCTTGGGTCCATCTTCCCAACTCATTCTCAGGCCCAAGGGGTGTCCAAAGAGAGGCTCTCAATGGGCAGGAGTGTAGGTGGAGGTGACCTTGCAGGCTCAGGTGTCCACACACATGTGTGAGGCCCTTGGGCTGCAGGATGAAGCCTGGGGTGAAAAGAAAAGGGAGGCATTGGCAGCCGGGAGTCAGAGGCTGCCTTGGGCGGCTCCATTCTGACATGCAGCACCAGGGAGCCCAAGAATTCTACATTTTAAACTAGACTTTCAGGTTATTTTGAAGGTGTATTTGTTAAGGCAGGATGAAGTCTGAGGCTTGATTTATAACTTTTAAATATGGTATGTGGACTTCTGTTTATATCCTTGTCCCAAGCCAAGCAGAATGAGCCTGCTTTACTAGAACAGCATGATATACCCTTTTTATATTAGTATAATTTCTTCATTATAATGTGCATGTAATTTATAATCTGAGAACTCTAAGGGGTTTCCGTGTTGGGAGGCTGAGGCAGGAGGATCACTTGAGCCCCAGGGTTCAAGGTTACAGTGAGTGATGATTGCGCCACTGCACTCCAGCCTGGGCAACAGAGAGATCCTGTCTCAAAAAAAAAAGTATACGGGGCTTCAAGTTACATTTTCCTTCAAACATAGTCCCACCACAGTACCCCTAGAGGTGATTAATTGCAGTTCAGAAAACGTATTCAGAAAACGTATTGAGTACCTGCCACATGATGTCTGGCACTGCTAGGGATCCAAGGATGAATAAAATATGGTTCTTGCCCCCAGGGAGGTCACAGTGTAGGATGCCACACAGGGAAAAGGATGAAAAGAGAATGAAGAGGAGTGTTCCTTTGATGTGAGCCTCATTCATCCTTGGCACCCTCCCATCGCCCTCTCTGGAAACCCCTCCCATCCCCCAGCACCCCTCTGTCGTGCCTTCACGCTGCCAAAGCCCACTGTGGGGGGCCCAATCCCCCACTCTCTGCAACCTCTTCTATCAAAACTCATGCCCTCCAGACCGATTGAGTTAGAGGTTAGGAATAAAACATGTGATCTTTTTTTTTTTTTTTTTTTTTTTTTTTTGAGACGGAGTCTCACTCTGTCGCCCGGGCTGGAGTACAGTGGCCAGATCTCAGCTCACTGCAAGCTCCGCCTCCCGGGTTTACGCCGTGCTCCTGCCTCAGCCTCCCGAGTAGCTGGGACTACAGGCGCCTGCCACCTCGCCCGGCTAGTTTTTTGTATTTTTTAGTAGAGACGGGGTTTCACCGTGTTAGCCAGGATGGTCTCGATCTCCTGACCTCGTGATCCGCCCGTCTCGACCTCCCAAAGTGCTGGGATTACAGGCTTGAGCCACCGCGCCCGGCAAAACATGTGATCTAAGTATTGGAGGGATTTTTTTTTTCAAGTACTGAATGGCCTGCTTTGGTAGGAGTTAGGAGTGGCTTAACACTATATTTGCAAAATTCAAGCAAGGATTAAAGGACCAACTCCTTCACTTAATTATTTCTTATATTTACCCCCTAATATTTTATTTGAGGTTACCCTTTGGGGTGATTCTGATGATGGGATTTGGGGTACGTGACCAGCTCTGTGAGATGCTTTGGGATGGTAAGAGGCCCCTCATATCCTGCCATAAGAGTGATCACTTCTGCTCCTGAAGTTATAACCAAAAAGGGATTCAGGGAGATAAAATGATGGACTATGAACAGGGTATATGTTTTCCAAAGAAAGGTGAGATGGAAGCGAAGACTTAGCCCATGCAAAGGGCTAATCATTGCAAAGTCTCCAGTCTCGTTTACAGCTACATGCAGCCCTGTCTTACACACCTACAACTTCTCAATGACCAGATGTGTGGCTCTTCCCATTGGCTTTCTCCCAGACCTCCTGTCTAGCCTCTGTCCACAGTGCTGCTGCCCTGGGGCCATCAGAGAACCTGAGCTTTAGAGGAAGAGCAAAGGAAGAACACGAGAAACACAGAAATGGTTCTGGGAGACAGCCCCAGAGCAGGCAGGGCTCCCAGTGGTTTCTTTGCTCACAGCCATCTTCCTCCACACTGCCTAGGATGTCACCACCGACTAGGGATTCCTTGTGGTAGTTCCCAATCCTGGTGCACTTTAGAGCCACTGAGAGGCCATAACAAAATAAAACAACTGATGCCTGCACCTCAGAGATTCCGATTTAAGGCAGGACACTGGGCTATTCTGATATGCAGCCAGGGTTTAGAACCAGAGTAGGCCATCCAGCACTTTAAAAATTCCCTCCCGAATTGAACAGTGAGAACACTTGGACACAGGAAGGGGAACATCACACACCGAGGCCTGTCGTGGGGTGGGGGGAGGGGGGAGGGATAGCATTAGGAGAGATCCCTAATGTAAATGACGAGTTAATGGGTGCAGCACACCAACATGGTACATGTATACCTATGTAACAAACCTGCAGGTTGTGCACATGTACTCTAAAACTTAAAGTATAATAAACAGTACATAAATTTAAAAAATAAAATAAAATAAAAATAAAAAATTCCCTCCCATACTTAGAAAACATGTTTTATTCCTAACCTGTAATTTGATTGGCTGCCTGGGTGGCATGAGGTTTGATAGAAGAGGTTGCAGAGGGTGGGGGATTGGGCCCCCACAGTGGGGTTTGGCAGCGTGAGGCTCTGTGGAGGGGCACTGTGGGACGGGAGGGGTTTCCAGAGAGGACGATGGGAGGGTGCCAAGGATGAACAGGGCTCACATCAAAGGAACACTCCTCTTCATTCTCTTTTCATCCTTTCCCCTCTGTGGCATCTATTGAAAATCAGTAAAGGTAGTTTTCAGCCACATGGTGGATGGGCTGGATCAATTGTGGGCTAGCCTCTTGGACATGTAACTATCTTGTACACAGTTAATTTTGTGGCAAAAATATACATAGCTCACACACAACAGCTAGCTTTTACATTGCAACCTATTTTAATTCAGAGTTTGCTTTGTTCAGCTTGTAAATACTCTTGGTAGATTAGGTGAGTATGATCGTTAACTAGGGTCAGCCAGGACCAAGAAAAGAGACACAGTGAACCCTCAGGTTGAGACGTGGATTCATATTCTATCCCAAGCCTGTCTGTCCCAAGAGGCAATCTTCTTGCCAAAACATGAGACATTTCAAGACATTCTTACTCTCTCTGAGGAGCTGGATTTAGTCAAAATGAGTCAGTGCAGATAATTTGCTTTTAGGCAAATTTAACTATTTCCAAGTAAAATGGGTGGGAACAGCTGGGGTTTTTGGTGTGGGGGAAACTTCTTGACTACTTTGCTGTCTCTTTTCCAGTGTGGTGCTCCTGGCATTTGCATCTCATCCCACAGGTAAATGCCCCCACCAAGTGTTGTTTTGTTTGTCTGTTTGACATTGCTCATTGGATCCAGTGAGCCTGTCTCTCAGAGACATTTCACAAGAGAATGTCATTGCCCCCCGGATGACTGCAAGGGCAGGAAGGTCCCACCTGTTTGAAACTGCTCTTAACAAACCAATTTATCAACCAGGAATTTATTCTTACCCCTTCTTGTTGTCTGTGTTTTCATCCAGTATGATCTCAGATATACAGACAGGTCTATTTCCTGCCGAGTCAACTAGTGCTTATTTTGCCCTCTTCTGAAATTCCTTTTCCAAGCATCCTGAATTGCTCTTCATTTCTAGTGTTAAAAAATTTGGTGAAAAAGTTCAAAAGTTCAAAAAACCTGAATCCCTTTTTGGTGATCACTTCAGGAGCAGAATTTATTGCTCTTATGGCAGAATATGAGGGGCCTCTTGCTATCCCATAATATTTCCCAAGGCCTGCTATGGTACCCCAAATCCCATCATCAGAATCATCCCAAAGGGTAACCTCAAATAAAAATATTAGGGGGTAAATATAAGAAATAAGTGGGCCAGGCGCGGTGGCTCACGCCTGTGTAATCCCAGCACTTTGGGAGGCCAAGGCGGGCTGATCACGAGGTCAGGAGATTGAGACCATCCTGGCTAACACGGTGAAACCCCGTCTCTACTAAAAATACAAAAAATTAGCCGGGCGTGGTGGTGGGTGCCTGTAGTCCCAGCTACTTGGGAGGCTGAGGCAGGAGAATGGCGTGAACCCAGGAGGCGGAGCTTGCAGTGAGCGGAGATCCGGCCACTGCACTCCAGCCTGGGCGACAGAGTGAGACTCAGTCTCAAAAAAAAAAAATTTAGTGAAGGAGTTGGTTCTCTAATTCTTGTTTGAATTTTGCAAATGTATTATTGAGTTACCCTCTTTCTATCTGGCATCATTTTTAAAGTTTGTATCATATGTCACCATCCAATTCTCATAATTCCAGATGAAAGGAGTCAATTCTTTTTTTCTTAAAAACACACACACACAAAACGAATGTTTACTGACCACTTGCTATGCATAAGGCATTACCCAGGCCCTCTAGGTCTCAGTTTTCACATCTAGAAAATGAGAAAGGTGAATTGGCTGCTTCCTAAGGTCCCTTCTAGGTCTCATCTTGTGCTTAAAGCAATAACAGCTTTCTGTTGGCGTTTTCAGCTGCTTCTTTCTGTTGGTGTTTTACCTGCTATCTGAGCGAGGATCCTCAGGGACTTGTTGATAGTGACTCAGGAATAACGCTTCTAGATTGTATGTGACATATCTGAATCCATGTCTTGTAAGGATAACTTGAATACATTTTCTTAATACATTACACTCCGCTTGCCACATGAAAGCACAGTTCCTATTGTCTGCCTGCTCCTGTGAACGATGACTTCTCAAAACTCCAGGGTTTACTGTTGAGTCCCCTCTCTGCTGTCATCTGCTGAAAGTCTATCTTTTGTGGAATAGTAAGTCCTGTAAAGCCATACTGTTAACCCTAAATGGCTTCTGCTTACCCATACTGCTGGTTGTCTGCCTTTCAGTTGCGTCTCCTATCATTCCTTTATGCAGCCAGGTAGCTGCCACCCAGCAGACATTTAAGAGCCGACTAAGTGTCCTGCCCCTTTGAAATGTGCTTTTTGTCAAAGGCCTTTCGAAAGTTATGTTCACAGATTCTCCTTGGTTTACATCCTGAATTATTTCTAGTGGACTTGGGTGAATAATTCTTTTTTTTTTTTTTTCCGAGACAGAGTCTTGCTCTGTTGCCCAGGCTGGAGTGCAGTGGTGTATCTCGGCTCACTGCAACCTCTGTCTCCTGGGTTCAAGCGATTCTTCTGCCTCAGCCTCCTGAGTAGCTGGGATTATAGGCACCTGCCACCATGCCCGGCTAATTTTTGTATTTTTAGTAGAGACGGGGTTTCACTACATTGCCCAGTCCAGTCTGGAATTCCTGACCTCAAGTGTTCTGCCCACCTCTACCTCGCAAAGTGCAGGGATTATAGGCATGAGCCACTGTGCCCGGCTGGGTGAATAATTTTTACCTAAAGAAATCATGTTGCCCTTCAGCTAAGAGGTTGTGCTTGTTCATTTGTTACACTTACAATGGTCAGAGCTGGAAGGAATCTTAGCGATTATCCCAGGTACCACCAAATTGTGTTAATTACTTGTGCACCATCCTAATACAAATGAGGAGATTGAAACCCCGAGGAGTTAAGTGATTTGACCAAGATGATGCAGAGTAGGTGAGTAGTAGGTCTCCTGACCCTCTTTCTTTCTTCTTTTTTTGTTTTGAGACAGAGTCTCACTCTGTCGCCAGACTGGAGTGCAGTGGCGCAATCTCGGCTCAATGCAACCTCCACCTCCCCGGTTCAAGTGATTCTCCTGCCTCAGCCTCCTGAGTAGCTGGAACTACAGGCACCTGCCACCAAGCCCGGCTAATTTTTTGTATTTTTAGTAGATATGGGGTTTCACCATGTTGGCCAGGATGGTCTCTATCTCTTGACCTCGTGATCCACCCACCTCACCCTCCCAAAGTGCTGGGATTATAGGCGTGAGCCACCACGCCCGGCCTCATGACCCTCTTTCTAAGTTTTTCTTTTTAAATGCTGCTCTTTCAGTGATCCTACACTTTATTATTATTATTATTATTATTATTATTATTATTTTGACATAGAGTCTCACTCTGTTGCCCAGGCTGGAGTGCAGTGATGCGATCTTGGCTCACTGCAACCTCCGCCTCCCAGGTTCAAGTGATTCTTCTGCCTCAGCCTCCCAAGTAGCTGAGATTACAGGCACCCGCCACCACGCCTGGCTAATTTTTGTGTTTTTAGTAGAGACAGGGTTTCACCATACCGGCCAGGCTGGTCTTGAATGCCTGACCTCAGGTGATCTGCCTGCCTCAGCCTCCCAAAGTGCTGGGATTACAGGCATGAGCCACCACGCCCAGCCCCCTACACTTTACTATACAGTATCCCACTCTAGTGAATGCTTCTGTACAACATTCCTGAATTTTGGTCTGGAGCTACGTTTGGTTTGGGGGATGTGTTTAGCCACCAGTTTCTGAACATGGTGACTGCTGGTAATAGCTTAGACATTTTGGCCAACAGTCTGACATTTTACCTTGAGTTATTGCTAAACTTTTAGGTCAATACAAAAATACCTTGGACACTTAATTACTCGTTGGGAATGCAAAGTGGTCAGAAGTATATGATTGTAGAATGTCCTGGGCAGAGGAGTCATTTAAAATAGGCTTTAGTTTCTTTTTGAGGTAATGAAAATGTTCTGGAATTAGATAGTGGCGATGGTTGCACAACTCTATGAATATACTAAAAACCACTGAAGTGTATACTTTAAAAGGGTGAATTTTATAGTATGCAAATTATATCTCAATAAGAAAATGTACTGGGGGAATAAAAGGACACCTTTCTCATTTGAAAACCTGTTTGGAGCTTAATTATGCCAGAAGGGATACTTGCATGGATTAATTTTCCTTCAAGTTATATTTTCATAATTTTTGAAAAAGAATGGACACAGATGTTCACCTTCCCTTCCCTCTCCTGCAGGACGGGGGATGGGTCTGCGGTGGGCAACCCAGGGCATTGTGGAGCCTGTTGGATTCATCAGAGAGAGTCCTGGGACGCTGCTCTTGAAGGACTCTTCTCTGCAACTTGGATTTGTTACAGTTTCCTGCTAGCTGAGGTGGTGTCATTGCAGAGGCCAAGGACAGAAAGTCGGGCTTATAAGAAGGGTTTTGCTGGGCCGTGGCACTGCTGAAGTGGCTGTGGACTCCCTTGCTGTAAAGGAGCAGGACTACTCTTATAGGGTGGCTCCAGTTCCTGCCAGTTCATTCATTCACTTTCTGATGGGACCCTTGGGTAGTCTAGCCCACTTCAAGGTAGAACAGCACTTTATTCTTTCTCACTTGCTTATTACACTTGCCATCTAGAACATCTGCCATGGGGCCTGAGTGTGTGTTGGGTGAGCTGTCTTCCTGGTTCCCTACTGCCCCAGTTAAGACACAGTCACAGTCAGTCTCCATAGAGACAGTCTACTTGGAAGGATCTGTTCATACTTTCTGACATCTTACAGCAGGGCTCAATTCTTTTTGGTTTCTTCTTACCCTTTTTTTTTTTTTTTTTTTTTTTTTGAGACAGAGTCTCGTGCTCTCTTGCCCAGGCTGTAGTACAGTGGCACGACCTCTGCTCACTGCAACCTCTGCCTCCTGGGTTCAAGTGATTCTCCTGCCTCAACCTCCCAAGTAGCTAGGATTACAGGTGCCTGCCACCATGCCCAGCTAATTTTTGTATTTTTAGGAGAGACGGGGTTTCACCATGTTGGTCAGGCTGGTCTTGAACTCCTGACCTCAAGTGATCCACCCGCCTTGGCCTCCCAAAGTCCTAGGATTACAGGTGTGAGCCTCTGCACCTGGCCCCCTTCTTTTATTACTTGTATCTTAGTTATTTGGTAGTACTTTAAAAACATTTTAAGATTGATATATAATTTACATATATGAAATATACATGTTAAATGTACAGCTCGATCAATTTTGGCAAATCTACATACCTGCATAACTTATCCCCCACCAAGATATAGAACATTTCTATCACTGCAGAAAGCTTCCTCCTGCCCCTTCCTAGTCACTCCCTCTCCACACCATGAAGGCCTCTATGGATCTGATGTCTGTTACCATAGATAAGTTCTGTCTATTCTCAAGCCCTTGTAAATGGAATCATCAGTACTTTTTGTGTCTGGCTCTTACATGCAGCACAGTGTTTAGAGATTCATTCATGTTGTTGTGTATATCATGAGTTTGTTCCTTTTTGTTGCTGGTAGGGTTCCATTGTATGCATATACCACATTTGTTTATCCATTTACCTGTGGATGCTCACCTGGGCTGTTCCCAGCTTGTGGCTGCTCTGAACATTCTCATACCAGCCTTTTTGTGGACTTATGTTCTCACATCTCTTGGATGAACATTTCGGAATAGGATTACTGGGTCTTAGAGTAGATGTATGTTTCACTTTCTAAGAAAGGATGTTTTCCAAAGTGTTTGTACCATTTTCCACTCCCACCCAGTAGTGTGTGGGAGTTCCAGTTGCTCCACATCCTCACCAGCATTTAACGTTGTCAGTCCTATTTTAACTCTTCTAGAGGGTGTGTGAGGGTTTCTGGATGGTGCTTTTGACTGAGCTTCCCTCCTCACTCACGCCTGAGTGATTGGAAAGAGGAGCTCTCTTGCAGGTGCACCTTTGGAGTGTGCTGGCAGCAGTGGTGGGACTCAGGCAGGCATTTCTTCATCCCTCAGCATGGCCCCGCCCCCCCACAGAGTTTGCTCTGAGAATCTCAGAACGTTCCTTGAGAAGAGGGCCACCTTTCCCCCTTGCACTCTCTTAAGTATAGTAGATAAGAGGAAATTTCCCCTCTTAAAGAGTTTACACTTCCTATTTGTGTGGGGCCCCTTAGCTGTGGTGGTCAAGAGAGCTGGAGAGAATTTCAGGGAACGAAAGGAGCAGGGAGACTCAGGAATCTGGCCCAGAAACAACCTTGTTACCTGGTGTGTCTGTGGCTCATGTGTGAGACAGAGTAAGCAGTACTAATTACTGCTTGGAACTGACCTCCTGTTTTCCTGCCAGTTTTGAGGGTAAGAACATGAGAGGAAATTTTCTTCATGCTCAAATATCAATTAGTCTTGAATGTGGTAATATTATGTCACACTTTTCACCATGGCAATTTCATGCTTCGTAATCTTTAGAGAAATGGGCTTCACTTACTCACTCAGAGTCAGCGGAATTTTAACTGCAGAACACAACAGTGAGGGCCTAACTCAGACTCCATTGCATAATGCCGCATGTTGCTGTAGCAAAACATGTTTACTCTTTTTTTTTTCTTCTTCTTTTTTTTTTTGAGATGGAGTCTTACTCTGTCACCCAGGCTGGAGTGCAATGGCGCAATCTCGGCCCACTGCAAACTCTGCCTCCCAGATTCAAGCAGTTCAACTCTGCTTCAGCCTCCCGAGTGGCTGGGATTACGGGCTCCTGCCGCCACGCCTGGCTAATTTTTGTATTTTTAGTAGAGACGGGGTTTCACCATCTTGGCCAGGCTGGTCTTGAACTCCTGACCTTGTGATTCACCCGCCTCAGCCTCCCAAAGTGCTGGGATTACAGGTGTGAGCCACCGTGCCCGGCCATGTTTACAACTCTGTAGCCACTTGATTTGTGCTTAAGCCAGGTAGTTCAGCACTACATGGTGCAGGAGTGTTGTTTTGAGGCCATTTTTTAGGCTCCTGGATCAAGTTTGCATGTGGCTGGGGCCAGCCAACCACATGCTGCAACCTCTTCCGGGGGTATTTATAGCACAGTCACTAACATTTGCTGTTCCAGGGTTGCCGTGCACCCTCTCCGCTTAGGAGTACTACTTTAGCAAAAGAGAAGGCAGGTGGAAGGCATCAAAGGGGAAAATTTGAGGTCAGCTTGAAACTGAGGACCACAGAGCCAACTGGAAACTAGAACATTAGCTCTAGGGAAGGCAAGAGGTGATCAGGTCTTTCTGATACTCTTGGTTTGGTAGTGCTTGTTGTGTGCTGGGTGTGTTGTATGGTGCTGACACACAGCGGGTGCGGGGATTAGGAAAATAGCATCCCTACTCTCAAGGACTCACTAATTCTAGGAGGAGGGACAGGTGTGAAGTCAGCTAAGTGGTGTGTGAGAAACCAACGTGTGATGGTTTTAGCGATGGCTCAAAGGCAAGGGTTAGCTATTCTTATTTTGTCTCTCCCATTGTGGGGTCAGTTTTCAGGATTTGGGTGGGGGTTATGATTTCCCGAGGACTGTGTTTTGTTTTGTTTTGTTTTGTTTTTTCTTTCTTTTCCTCCCTCCCAGTCTTCCTCTGACCACACTTCTGCTCTTTAGACCCCCTCCAAAGCCTGGGCTGGGCTATAAAAGCTGCCACGCGCCATGAGTCCCGTTCACCCTGCTGGAGCGTTTCTGATGAAAGACTGGGTGCTGAGAGGGGCACAGCCTGAGAGGTCTCAGGGTCCTGGGTTTCACTCATCTCCCTCTCCGCCATTCCTTACTATCACACTGGCTGCGCTGCAGTTCCTCTCACACTGAGAGGGAAATTGGGAAAGGGCCAAGAGCACACAGCTGCCAAAGAGACGGAACAAATTCTCCATGGACGTGGACAGACTCTCCCTCCACCTGCCTGAATGGAGGGCTCTGGCCACTCTCTAGGTGTGGGGTCCCCAGGGCACCCTTGCCTATCACTCCTGTGGGGAAAGGGACTTCAGAATATATCCATGCTCTTCACACCCTAAGTGACACCTGATGCTGTCATTTACAAATTCCCTCTACCAACACAGGTCCCAGTTTGACAGTAGAGGCATTCAGAGGAATTGTGGCTGAAAGAAAACAAGAAGTCTTGTTGGGCTTCATGAAAACCAGATCCCAAGAAATCCCCTCCTCATAGTTAAATACACACTCACTTGCAGAAACAAAACAAAGACAATAACAGTCATAATTTTAAAAACCCTCCAGAGAAATCCAGCTCAGAACTTTCCTTCCCAATAGACAGTTGCATCATTTGAGATTGTTCGGGTCTCCAAGAAAGCATAGGAGCCCATCATGTCTTTTGATCTGAAACTCTTGATTAATAGCATAGTGGTGAAGGACATGCTGCTGCCTGTGTGTTCCACTGCACACCTAATATACTAGCAATACTTAGGAGAATCAGCCCTCTCCCCACAGGACCCCAGAACTGAGAGACAGGCTAAGGCCCAGGGGTCTGGAAGACCAGGCTCTCCAAGGGGTTCAGAAATTCCAGATTTGGAAGACTCAAGCTATCTGCTGTGGAAATGCTTAATTCCTTTTCTCCGGACATTTTTGGAAGGATTTCTGCTTTTTTAATCTCCTGACTTTTTGTTTGTGACCAAGTTCAAATTCCAGAGAGGGAAACAGCCAATATGTGTGATTATTTCCTCTTGCACCAAGTGGAACTAAAGGAATGAACTTACTTCACAAGAAATAAATGTACCCTTTGGACCTCAAACTAAAATGAATTTGCACAGTTGGTCTGGCCCCCGTGCTGTTCTTGCGGTCATTAAACATGAAAATGAAAAAAAAAAAAAAATGTCAGGGCAGTGCATTCATGACCTTTTTTTAGATATGAGGCAGAAAAGAAGAAAAGAGTCTTGAAAAAGATTCTTTTATCCTGCACACTCCCTTGTGCAGGGTTGACTGCCTAGTAGAGAGGAGACAGCCTAAGGTTTGGATTGACTGGAGTTCACATTCTGGCTCCATAGTTTAAGAGTTGTGCAATCTTAGCCATGTTTCTTAACTTCTCTGAGCCTTAGTTTAAATGGGCATGATAGAACCTCACAGAGTTGTTACTAAGATTGAAAGAGATACATACATAAAGATTTTAGCGTTGGGCCCTGCACAAGGCATGCTCTCACTAAATGGGCATTATTATTATCATCATACTGTTATTATCATGATAAGATAATATCAGTAACAGAATCCCTGGGAATGCTGGAGTGAATTCAAGGCCAGGGGACTGAAAGCATAGGACTGCTAAAGAAGCCCTCCTTGCATTTCCTGGGGCGACGGGGCAGAGGGGCATGTGAGGCCTCATGAGTCACTGTGTCACCATTGCTGTGCCCCTCAGGTGATCTCTTCAGTGTCCTGGACTTCCCATTCCTGTACTTCTACAGATTCCATGGCAGCTGCTGTGCCAGGTAATCTTAAGCTCACTCATTTGTATGCTTTCTGTGCTGTCCGCTGTGTCTTCCTCTCTATGAAGTTCAGGGTCACTGCTGGCACCTGAGTGAGTGGCAGGAGAGAGTGGTGGTGGGTGCAGGTGAGGAAGCAGTCATTATGTCACCAGCAGGCTGTCACTTAGCACCCTTAGATGCTCAGGGCCAGCTTGGGCCCTGCCAGGACCCCTGGCCCATGGACGTGCCTCTGCCAAGACAGTGGTTTTCACACCTGCTCTAGAGTTAGGATTCTCTCACTTTTTTCCCTCTCCACAAGCAAATCTCACATAGAACTCCAATCTATAAAACTGATGAAATGGATCCAGTTCAAGGGAAGATTTGGGTTCAGAATCCCACCTGCTCAGCTTTCCCCTTGGCCTCCTTCTTGCTCCCTAAGGCAACCTCCAAAATAACCTCCACCAAACCCAAAGATTCTGGGAATTAGATTTTGGAAACTGATGGCTAGGAGATATCTAGACAACAAGGTGATCATTAGCGCTTGGTCTTGGGAAGGACTCAGGGATATAGGCCAGTTGGAGGGGTACATCTGAACACACGGAAGTGTATCCTCACCTTCTCCCCATGTCCTGCCATGATCACCACTCTGCTTGACCTCATCATGCCAAGAAGTGGAAAGACTTCTGCGGATAGGCCCAAAGCATGTGTGGCATCCTGATGTGGTAGAAAGACTGACCCGGGTTGAACCCCACAATTGCAGTTGCTAATTGTCTGATCTTTGGGTCTTAAACTTCGTGCCAGGCCCAGTAAATGGTGGTCATTGTGATGATCTACTCAGGTTGACTGTAAATACAATGTCAATAGATCATGAAGAATTGCTATGTAAAAATCAGGCCACCTATTCCCACACATATCAAACAGTGCCTTGTGAAGCAGTGGTTCTTTATAATGTTAAAAAGCTGCTATGTGGCTGGTGGGTATGTCCTGCTCCTCTGGTGTGTTTGGGCCAAAAAAAAAGAATCAGTATTACAGAGTTTGTTTCTGCATTTGAACCTTGGAATGATTTATTTATTACCCTCAGAAAAATTTCAGGAAAACACTGACACAATTCACTTTCCTAGTTCCTGTCAGTTGGTTAGGCCTTGCCCGTTAGCTGGGATCACATGGCATGAGTCTTCATGCTGGGCAGGCGGCTGCGGACTTGTTTCCCTTTGAGTCTGGTTATTTGGCAGCATGGGCAAGCAGGGTGTACCGGGGAGGTCAACCATTGTTTGGTTATTTGGAACAGAGTAGCACAGTTCACAGCCCATTGATGTTGGCTTTGTGGGGTGACAATTGGGCTCTATTTCTGCCCCTTTTAATCTGTAACTTTCTCATAATGCAACATGATAAATCAGGGTTTTGTTTTATTCTAAAGATCTGGAAATCTCTATTTGAATTGATGTGACTCTGTTACATTTTACCCATGCTTCTGTACAGAGCTCAGCCTCTTTGAGGAATGCATTGGTTTTCCCTGTGTCATTCAGAGGCTCCACCATATCTCACACTGAGCATTGTCACCTTCAGGAGGTTCTGGGGGAGCTCAGGAGGGGCATGGTAGCCATAGCCCAAAGACCCCATTAACAGGGAGTCTCCTGTTCCCAGATTCCTTCATTTCTGGGAGCCTCCCTCTGCTTTTCAGGTCTGCCTCCCTAGCAAGGGGTAGATGGGCTGAAAGTGCAAGGAGAAAGATAAGAGATCCATGAGTAATGTAAAAATGTGTCACATAGAAGTCAAGTGATGGAAAAGAGCCCCAGATGCTTCCAGAAGCCTGTCATTCACAAACGCATGAGCTTATCCTGGCCCAGAGTCTGCACTGAGAGGACAGGTCAGCATGGAATCATGCCACCCCTGTGGCTAGAGGCATAGAGGAGAGGGAACGACTCAAGGGAAAGGAAGTCTGGGAGGTTGGGCAGGCACCTGTGAAGTTGTTAATTCCTTGGATGCAGAGGTGGGAGCCACCAAGAGGAGCCTGGAGCACTGCTACCTCCCTTTTCAGCCCCACCCTCATGACCACCAGTGCCTGGCACATCTCACTCTTTGTCTAGCTGGTCGAGAATACATTTCCATGAAGCTTCACGTCTTCCTCAGTTGTCCTGCCTCCAAATGCCAGGAAGAGTTTAGAGCTCGCTTTGCTTTGGCCCTGGCCACGCAGTGGCACTTTTGAAAATAGTTCCAGCACAGGCAACTACATCTGTCCACTGCTGTGCCAGTGCCCTTGCTGGTCCAGAGATCTGAAGAGCCATGGAGACCTGTATTCTAATTGTACCTGTGCCCCAGTTTCATTGTTAATAAAGTGAGACTTTGGGGCTAGGTAATCTTACTGTTCTACAAACCTCTGGTTTCCATTAAGATAGGATGAGGACTGCTATGATTATTTGTACTTTAAGGAAACTGAACCTGAGACAAAAAGGTGGGAAGGGGGATTTGGTTAAGGTAACGAGGGTCAGTAAGCACAGCAAGGAATAGAAATCCAGGTGCTGGGTGTGATTGGGTAGGCCTGCTGCTTACCCACGGGGCCTCTTTGCCTTTTGGGTGTGAGTAACTTGACATCTTAATCCATAACTGTTCAGCCTCCCATGACTGCTGATGCAAATCAGAACAAACTTTGCAAGTCATCAGGACCAAACAGGCTGAAATACACACAGGGGAAACCTAATGCCTATCTTTAGTCCTGCCCCAAGAATGTGGATGTGAACTAGCCTAATCTAATGAAGTGAAGATAGACATTTCTGTGACATTTGGCCTTAGGTGTGTTCAATTCAATTCAACCTGCTTCCAATTCAACCTGACGAGCATTTAGTTAATGTGTACCGTAACTGAGGCACCATGTTAGGCTCTGTTGAAAATACAAAGAGCAGCCCAAGATTGGGCCTTTCCTGCTCAGAGTTTAGGATCTGCATTGGAGTTGCGCACCAGTGCCTGTAATGAGGTCAGATGGAAGTGTGGCTGTCAAGGGTCGGAGATGCAAATGAAGTACAACTCACGGTACTTGCCTCTCTAGCTTGGAGTTACAACTCCAGTCATATCTCTTATTTTGCAATTTTCAAGTTCAAATAACAGTCACACTGAAACCACTACTTGCACATATTTGCACGAAGTCAACGCTTCTCCCTCTCTGTCTCTCTAACACACTCTCTCTCTCTCTCTCTCTCTCTCTCTCTCTCACCTCTTCCCCAATTGTCCTGCCTTCAAATGCCAGGAAGCGTTTGGAGCTCCCTTCTCCCTTTGCTTTGGCCCTGGCCACACAGGGCACTTTTGAAAATAGTTCCAGCACAGGCAATGTTCCGTACTATTTGAAAATAGTTCCAGCACTATGTCTGTGTCCACTGCTGTGCCCTTGCCCTTGTCGGTCCAGACTTCTGAATAGCCCCAAGATGCTGCCCCTTCCTCAGGTTCCCATGAGTGGGGATCTTTCCATTCACACACATGTGTAGGCATCATTTCCAAAGCATACTTCCTATGGCAGGACAACCTGATTTGGGGGGCTTCTGGCCTCATCCATATGTGTCACTGAAGCCAGCCTTCCCCTTCAGAGTCTTATGAGCCTGGAGGCCAGTTCAGACTCTCTCTTCTCATATAGTGAGTTTCCCTTTGGAAGTCTTTTCGGGCCAGTTTGTCTTGCTTGAAAAAAAAGTTAAGCACCTTGCCAAGCACCAAAACTCCAGAAGTTCTATGGGAAGGAACAGGAGGTGTCGTCCTCCACCTTTATTTTTCTTTCATGATTTAGCCAGAGACCTCTGAAATTTCTTTGCACCATTCCTGTCATCAACAAAATCCTCCCTTCTTAGAAAAACAGAGCTTAATGACTTAAAAAATTTTTTTATTTTCATCCAGAGATCACAGATCTAGAAAACACACATGAGGTAGAGGTTGCATAACAATTTGAAATTGACTGGTAAAATGTAACAGAAACTAGTCAGCCATTGGCTAAGGGAAGACAAGCCTCACTAACAAAAGAATCTTTTCTCCTTCCAGTGGATTTTTGGGATTCTTTCTCATGTTCAGTACAGTGAAGCTAAAAAGCCATCTGGCCCCAGCGCAGTGTGCAGCCTGGATTTTCTTTGCTAAGGTAAGAGACAAGAGGGGCGGGAAATTCTCAAGCGCCTTTGTATCCAGAGATCTCAGTGCCTGGGTAATGTGAAGTTGTTTGAGCTTCATGAGACCACTTCTAGGCACTGTCCCTGAGCCTGATCCTTCCTTCATTCAGGTAATGATTTCTGAGGCCTACTCATTTTATCAACGTGGCATATTTCATCTTTCTCACAGTCCTGGAAGGCAATCATGGATAGGCACCTTCTTTCCTTCCTGGAGGCTGTGCAGGTGTCCAGAGCTCAAGTGGCTTACACTAGGGGACTCAGCTGATCCAAGGTGATAAAGAAAGGAAGATAGACGAATGGCCAGGTTGGGGCATTTCTATGAAACCTTAGAAAAGGGACTATTCTAAGAACAACCTCTGTGTATCTGAATAACTATGGGCGAAGCATAAGATAAAGTGGTGGGGGAAACCACAAAGAACCAGAAGGAGCAGGGAAGTGGCTGTGGATGCCCAGTCTTAAGTGAAACATGGTGGGGCCAACTTCTTCTATTGGCACGTTTCATTTCCTTAGTGCCTATGAGGGAGGCAAGTTGTAGGGGCCCTAGGTGCTGCTTCCAAGGAGTGAGCCTCCTTAATTAATTAAATTTAATTTAATGAAATCATTATTTAACTTGGGCTTTTAGTCATCTCTGTGTTTTTTGGGTTGATTTTTCTCCAGAAAAAAAACCTCAAACATTTTGCTTTGAAAATAAGATTTTTAATGATATTTTCACCCACATGCATTTTGTTTGTTTGTTTGCTTTTTGTTTTTGTTTTTGTTTCTTGAGACACGGTCTCTCTCTGTTGCCCAGACTGGAGTGCAGTGGCATGATCTCAGCTCACTGCAACCTCTGCCTCCCAGGCTCAAGCGATTCTCTTGACTCAGCCTCCCAAGTAGCTGGGATTACAGGTGCGCGCCACCATGCCCTGCTAATTTTTGTATTTTTAGTAGAGATGGAGTTTGACCATTTTGGCCAGGCTGTTCTCAAACTCCTGACCTCAAATGATCCACCCACCTTAGCCTCCCAAAGTGCTGGGATTACAGGTATGAGCCACCGCACTCAGCCCACATGGCCTATTTTTTAATAGCATTAATAATTCCAATTCTAGCAGAATGTAAAAAGTAGCTGAGATATTGATTTCTGGCATGACAGAGTGAGGAGGTTGATGAAACCTCTTCCCAAAAAACAGCTAGAAAGCTGGAAGAAGACTGTCAAAAACATCCATTTCAGCTCCCTAAAATTTGACCAAAGATATACAATAAACTGAGAAGCATTTGTTCATGAAAACTATTAACCTTGGGTAGTAACAGAACGAATCTGTGGTGTTCTTGCCTATCATCACTCCCATTCCCTCCTCCCCAGTGTGATAGTTCAACCAGAGCAGGCTAGGCTGTGAAAACCAGCAGCCTTACCACCACTTCCAAGAGGGGTTCACTCTGTTTGGAGGATTGTCTGTTAAATAGGCCAACTCGGTGGTGCATGAACACAAAAGACCAGTAACTTTACTAATTTGAGTTGATAGTCCTCTTTGGAACAAGCAGTGGACCAGTGGTCTAGTGGGGGACTTAATACATAGTTCTGAGAGATGAGACAGCTATAGTCCTCTTTGGAACAAGCAGTGGACCAGTGGTCTAGTGGGGGACTTAATATGTAGTTCTGAGAGATGAGACAGCTATAGTTCCAACTCTTTGGAACAAGCAGTGGACCAGTGGTCTAGTTGGGGACTTAATAGGTAGTTCTGAGAGATGAGATAGCTATCAGGGGCTTGATTTTTTTAAAATATATCTCAGATTGAACTTAGTCTGTATATGAGCAGTAGTGATGGAACAGGCTCACATATTCCTGGCCAGCAGGCTCACATATTCCTGGCCAGCGGAGCCTGCATACACACACAGAGGAGCTGTGAAAGAGTTAGCAGAAAGTAAAAGCCAGGGCAGATGTGAAAACAACCTGAGGTTTGAATGTGCTCTCCCAGCCTGCACACAGAGTCAGGAGCAGGGGAAAGCGTTTCTGGCCCAAGATGTTGGAGCAAAATTTCTGACTAGTCTTTGCCAGAACACTAAGCTATGCAGACATGAGGATGACCCTTAGATGCCAGAATTAAAAATAAAAACAAGAAAAAAATTTGAGTAAAGACATAAGCAGCTGCAGCTTATATGGGAGACAGATTTCACATTCACAGATTTAGTCCAGGAAAATTACTAAATAAGCAAAACAACAATAACAACAAATCTTGTGGGGAAAGTCAGATTTCAGAGTTGCTACCGTATGTTATGTAAAAGATTCAGTATTCAATAAAAACATGAGAGACTTTCAGAGAAGCAAAATGTGATCTGTGTGTAGTAAAAAAGTGGTCAGTAAGAACTATCTCTGAGTGTCTGTCCTCAGATGTAGTATTTAGCCTAAAGATACTACAGAACAGCTATTTAAATTTATTCAGAAATCAAAAGGAAACCATGTTTAAAGAATTGAAGCAAAGACTCAGTGAATACAGAATCTCAATAAAGAGATATAAAGTATTTACAGAAAGGAAAAGAAAATCAAATGGAAATTCTGGAGGTAAAAAATACAATAACTGAACTGAAAGTGCTCTAGAGGGACTCAACAGATTTGACATGGCAGAAGAAAGAATAAGTGAACTGGAAAGTAAAGTAAATGAAATAATTCCATCTAAAAATATAGGGTTTGTTTGTTTGTTTGTTTTTGTTTTGAGACAGAGTCTCGTTCTGTCACCCAGGCTGGAGTGTAGTGGCGCCATCTCAGCTCACTGCAAACCTCCTCTGCCTAGGTTCAAGTGAGTCTCCTGCCTCAGCCTCCCGAGTAGCTGGGACTACAGGCACGTGCCACCACACCCAGCTAATATTTTGTATTTTTAGTAGAGATGGAGTTTCACCATGTTAGCTAGGATGGTCTTGATCTCCTGACCTGGTGATCCACCCGCCTCGGCCTTCCAGAGTGCTGGGATTACAGGCATGAGTCACTGCGCCCGGCCAAAAACAGGTTTGTTTGTTTTTTTAAATTGAAAAAATGTGAACACAGCCTCAGAGACCTGTGAGACGTCAAATACAGCAACCAACATATGTGTAATAAGAATCCCAGAAGAGAAGAGAGGGTTAGAACAATATTTGAAGAAATCAATTTGTTGAAAAATATTCATTTACAAATTCAAGAAGTTCAGTGAGTCCCAAGTAAGATAAACAAAAAGACCTAGACACGTTATGATCAAACTGTTGAAAGACAAAAGAGAAAATCTTGAAAGCAGCAAGAGAGATATTATTCAACATATATGGGGGAACAACAGTGCAATTAGTGGCTAACTTCTCTTCAAAAACAGTGGAGGCCAGAAGGCAGTGGGGTGACACATTCAACATGCTGAAAGAAAAACCTGTCAACCAAGGATTTGATATACAGCAAAACTATTCTTCACATATGAAAGAGAAATAAAAACATGAATAAAAACTAAGAGATTTGTTGCTAGCAGCCATATCAGTAATTACATTAAATATGAATAGACTAAATACCTGACAAAAATAGAGATTGTCACATTGGATTTTTTAAAAAACAAAACTCAGCTATTTGCTGTCTATAACAGTTCGACTAAAAGACAAAAGTAGGCCGGGCGCGGTGGCTCAAGCCTGTAATCCCAGCACTTTGGGAGGCCGAGACGGGCGGATCACGAGGTCAGGAGATCGAGACCATCCTGGCTAACACGGTGAAACCCCGTCTCTACTAAAAAATACAAAAAACTAGCAGGGCGTGGTGGCGGGCGCCTGTAGTCCCGGCTACTTGGGAGGCTGAGGCAGGAGAATGGCGTAAACCCAGGAGGCGGGGCTTGCAGTGAGCTGAGATCCGGCCACTGCACTCCAGCCTGGGCGACAGAGCAAGACTCCATCTCAAAAAAAAAAAAAAAAAAAAAAAAAAAAAAGACAAAAGTAGGCTGGAAGTAAAAGGATGGAAGAACCACACAGTTACCATAAGAGAGCTGGGTATAGTGGCTGTATTAAAATCAGACAAAATAGACTTTATCACAGGAAATATTACTAGATAAAAAATAGGGACATTTAATAATGATAAAAGTGTTAATGCACTGGGAAGATACAACAGTTGTAAATATGTATACACCTAAAACAGCACCCCAAGATATGTGAAGCAACAAGTCATAGAAAACAGAAATAGATTATTTAACAATAGTAATTGGAGATTTCAATACTGCGCTCTCAGCAGTTGATAGAACAACTCAGTAGAAAAGCATGAATATAGAAGTACATAGAAGACTTGAACAACACTGTCAACCAGTTGACATAACTGACATTTATGTGACACTCCACCAACTGATTTCAGAATACACATTCTTCTCAAGTACACATGGAATACTCTCCACAATAGATAGCATGCTGGCTGACAAAACAACTCCCAAGTTTTTTTTTTTTGTTTTTTGTTTGTTTGTTTGTTTGTTTTGTTTTGTTTTGTTTTGAGACGGAGTCTCGCTTTGTCGCCCAGGCTGGGGTGCGGTGGCGCGATCTCGGCTCACTGCAAGCTCCGCCTCCCGGGTTCACGCCATTGTCCTGCCTCAGCCTCCCAGTAGCTGGGACTACAGGCGGCCGCCACCACACCTGGCTAATTTTTTGTATTTTTAGTAGAGATGGGGTTTCACCGTGTTAGCCAGGATGGTCTCGATCTCCTGACCTCGTGATCCGCCTGCCTCGGCCTCCCAAAGTGCTGGGATTACAGGTGTGAGCCGCCGCGCCCAGCCACAACTCCCAAGTTTTAAAAGATTGAAATCATATAAAGTATGTTCTCTGACCATAGCAGAATTAAATTTGAAATTCACAACAGAAAAAATCTAGGAAAACCCCATTTATTTGTAAATTAAATATACTTCTAAATAGTTTGTGGGTCAAGGAAGAAATTACGATGGATATTAAAAATATTTTGAATCAAATGAAAACAGAAATACAACATGTCAAAATTTATAGATGCAGCTAAAGTAGTGCTTGAAGGGAAATGTATCTGTAAACGCCTATTTCAGAAATGAATGAACGTCTCAAATCAATAACCTATGCTTCCATTAAAATGGAAGCTAGAGAAGAAGAAAGGGCAAACTAAACTCAGAGTAAGCAGAAGGAAAGATATAATAAAGTTTAATGTGGACATTAATGAAATAGAAAGCAGAAAAATAATGTATATTTGTTGATTCTTTGAAAACATCAGCAACACTGACAAACCTCTGGCTAGACTGACCAAGAAAATAAGAGAAAAGAGGCCAGGCATGGTGGCTTATGCCTATAATCCAAGCACTTTGGGAGGCCAAGGCAGGAAGATCACTTCAGCCCAGGAATTCAAGACCAGCCTGGGTAACACAGTGAAGCCCCATCTCTACAGGAAATGTTTTTTAAATGAGGAGCTGAACATGGTGGCACATACCTGTAGTCCTAGCTATTTGGGAGGCTGAAATGGGAGGATCACTTGGGAGGTCAAGGATGCAGTGAGCTGTGATCATGCCAGTGCTCTCCACCCTGGGTGACAGAGTGAGACCCTCTCTCAGAGACAGAGAGAGAGAGAGAGAGAGAGAGAGAGAGAGAGAGAGACAGAGACAGAGAGACAGAGACAGAGAGACAGAGAGAGAGAGAGAGAGAGAAGAAGAAAGGAGAAGAGAGGAGAGAGAGATGCAAATTATCAACATTGGAAATGAAAGAAATGATGTTACTACTGATCCTATAGAAGCTAAAAGGATTGTGTTTTGTAAATAACTTCAGATTTTGAATAACTTTATGACAGAAAATTAGTCAATTTCAATGAAATGGGCAAATTCCCAGAAAGGCACAAATAAGTAAAACTGACTCAAGAATAAATTAAAAATCTGAATACATCTGTAACAAGTACATAAAAATAAGTAGTAATTTAAAATCTTTCTTAGGTTTTTAGAAAAAAAAAGCTCAGCCCCAGTTGGCATTATTAATGAATTCTATCAAATATTTAAAGAAGAAATTTTGTAATACAAATTCTTTTAGAAACTAAAGGAAGAGGAAATAACTCCCAAGATATTCTATGAGGTGAGTTACCCAGCTATAAAGGCAGACAAAACAAATTAATAAGAAAATTACCAATATTCCTCATGAACATAGGAACAAATATATTAGCAAAATCTTAGCAATCCGAATTTGGCAACATATAAAAAGAATTATACCCCATACACCATAATCAAGTGAGATTTATACACCATAATCAAGTGAGATTTATCTCAGGAATGCGTAGTTGGTTTAACATATGAAAATTAATTAATGTAATGCCTTATTTTCACAGAATAAAGAACAAAAATACATGATCATTTCAATAGGTTCAGAAAAATCATGACAAAATCTAGCATCTATTCATTATAAAAACTCTCAAAAAACTAGTAATATAAGAGAACCTGATAAAATCTGTGAAAATCCTATAACTAACGTTATCTTTAACAGGGGAAGACTGAATACTTTCTCCCTAAGATTGGGAGCAACATAAGAATGTTCACTTTCACCATTTCTATTGAAAATTGTAGGCTGGGTGTGGTGGCTCACGCCTGTAATCCCAGCACTTTGGGAGGCCGAGACGGGCGGATCACGAGGTCAGGAGACTGAGACCATCCTGGCTAACACGGTGAAACCCGGTCTCTACTAAAAAAATGCAAAAAACTAGCCGGGTGAGGTGGCGGACGCCTGTAGTCCCAGCTACTTGGGAGGCTGAGGCGGGAGAATGGTGTAAACCCGGGAGGCGGAGCTTGCAGTGAGCTGAGATTGCGCCACTGCACTCCAGCCTGGGTGACAAAGCAAGACTCCGTCTCAAAAAGAAAATTGTAATGGAGTTTTTAGGAATGCAATAGGCAGTGCAATAGGAAAAAAAAAAAAAAAAAAGGCATCCAGATTGGAAAGGAAGAAATAAAACTGTCTTTATTCACAAATGAGACCGTCATATATATATAGAAAATCCCAAGGAAACTATAAAAATAGTTGAAGGCAGAGTGTGGTGGCTCATGCCTGTAACCCTCACACTTTCAGAGACTGAAGTGGGAAGATCACTTGAGACCAGCCTGGGCAACATAGTGAGATCCTGTCTTTACAAAAATAAGAAAAGTAGCCTGGCATGGTGGCATGTGCCTATAGTCCCAGCTACTCAAGAGGCTAAGGCAGGATGATCACCAGAGCTCGGGAGTTTGAGGATGCAGTGAGCTATTATCACCACTGCACTGCAGCCCGAGTGACAGAGCAAGACCTTAACTCTTAAATAAATAAATAAATAAATAAAACTGTAGTTTTACTTTAAAAAGTTTTTTTTGTAGAGACAGGGTCTTATGTTGCCCAAGCTAGTTTCAAACCCCTGGCCTCAAGCGATCCTCCCATCTCAGCCTCCCAAAGTGCTGGGATTACAGGTATGAGCCAGTGCGCCCAGCTCAAAGTTTTAGATATTAGTAATGAAAAATCATGTTTATAAAAATAAAATTAAGAAAACAATTACATTCACAATAGCATCAAAAAGGAAAAAATACTTAGGAACTTAACAACAAAGAAGTATCAGATTTATACACTGAAAACTATAAAACCTTTTTGAGAGGAATTAAAGAAAATCTCCGGCCGGGCGTGGTAGCTTAAGCCTGTAATCCCAGCACTTTGGGAGGCCAAGACAGATGGATCATGAAGTCAGGAGATCGAGACCATCCTGGCTAACACGGTGAAACCCCGTCTCTACTAAAAAATTACAAGAAACTAGCCGGACAAGGTGGCGGGCGTCTGTAGTCCCAGCTACTCGGGAGGCTGAGGCAGGAGAATGGCGTGAACCCAGGAGGCAGAGCTTGCAGTGAGCTGAGATCAGGCCACTGTACTCCAGCCTGGGCGATAAAGCGAGAGTCCGTCTCAAAAAAAAAAGAAAAAGAAAAAGTAAATTTATAGTCAGAGAGTAGGACCAGTGGTTTCTTAGAGAAAGAAATCGACTGCAAATAGACTGGAAGGAAGTTTTTTGGCTAATGGAAACTTTCAAACTGGATTGTGGTGAAGGTTGCATCATCTTTTAAGTTAATTTATTAAATGTGTTCATTCACAATCATTACACTTTATAATAAGTGAATTTTATGGCATGCAAATCATCCCTGAAAGCTGTAAAGTAATAGTTCTCAAAGCATAATGCTTAAATCCTGTTTTTTAGGATTTAGGACGTTTTTTTTTTCCTGTGTATATGACTTTACCTATTTGACCACTAGTTTCAAGTCTCTTTTTTATTTATTGTATTTGTCTTTTCTTAAATTCTGAGGGAGGTTTATAATTTTCTCCTCAATACTTAATTCAGAAGAGGGAAGATTTTTAATTGGCTGCTGTGGTTTAATGCAAATTCTTCTTAAATAAAAATTGGATTCAATGAGCCATTAAGATCTATCTCTTCCAACCTTGGGTACATCAAGCAGTCTCCTCTCTCTCTCTCACTTTTTCCTCTTTGAAAATAAGCTGGTGATCCTCCATGGTAGAATATGTATCTATTCTTTGGACCACCTACACATCAAAACGTGCTGACATTTGAAATACAATAAAATCGTACTTAGCAATACGGCATTCCCATGATGTCATTGTGCCTACACTGGGTGCCAGCATGTTGAGAAAGTGACTCAGAAGGATGTTTCAGTGGTGCCAGAGGAGAGTCAGGATTATATGAAGATTCAAAAATACACAGGGAGGGAGGTCATTCAGGGGCCAAGGGGCTTTCTTCACTGCTCCAAAAGGACCCATTTTGGGTCCTTTTGAAGATGTTACATCAGCTTCATCAGTTCCAAGTTCTGAGAGAAGGCATCCATGTCTCTCTCTGGTCCTCACCTTTTTTCAGTATCTTCCTCAGATCTGAGAATACTTAGCATGGGGGAAAAGTGCCTTCGAAGTCACTTTATGTTGTTATCACTATTATTATTTTTTTCTCTCTGGGAATTTGAGAAAAAATTTAAGAAGCCAAAAGTATTGGAATATTTAGCAACCCTTTAAAAACTAATCGCTCATTTTGGTAAATTTGGGCATGTAAAATCTAACTGCATCTTCATAAAGTCTCGGGATCCCTTCTCACATATGATGTAAAGCACTCAGGCAGAACAAAGCCAACAGATTGAAGAGAAGTGCAGGGACGTGTGTAGACGTGTAAGGAAGATGCGGTGTGTGTGAGTTTATAGTTTTCTTCTAGTCAGTTTCTCCAGCAGATTTCAATCCTCACATGAGAATTCTGCCTGGATTGGGTGGTGTCTTGTCTTACTCTTGTTAACTTCAAACCGACTTGAGTTCTCAGCATCACTGGGAAGAAGCAGCGGAGATCAGAGTAAGTTTATGTGGCGCAAGAGCTAGCAGGGGAGAAGCTTCCCCAGACATCAGTGGCAACGCTCGTGGGGCCTGAGGAGCCGGCCTGTGCTCCTCCTTTCAAAGCTGCCTCTGTAAGATCTCTTTCTTTTTTCTTTTCTTTTTTTTTTTTTTTTCTTTTTCTTTTTTTTGAGACGGAGTCTCTCTCTGTTGCCCAGGCTGGAGTGCAGTGGCGCAATCTCGGCTCACTGCAAGCTCCACCTCCCGGGTTCACGCCATTCTCCTGCCTCAGCCTCCCGAGTAGCTGGGACTACAGGCGCCCGCCACCACGCCCAGCTGATTTTTTTGTATTTGTAGTAGAGACGGGATTTCACTGTGTTAACCAGGATGGTCTCGATCTCCTGACCTCATGATCTACACACCTTGGCCTCCCAAAGTGCTGGGATTACAGGCGTGAGCCACCGTGCCCAGCATGTAAGATCACTTTCTTCCTTTAAAGCTGATGCCATAATTGCTGCCACCATCTCATGTCCGGAAGACAATGACAGGCAGAAAACCTAGCCTTAGTCTGTTTTTTCTATGGCCCTGCGAAAATAATTGCTCATAGCTTGCTCAGAATAAGTCTCTTGATTTGGTTTCATTTGTATTTTCCATTGTTAGAATTTCATCTTTCATATACACAGGACCAAGATGAAGGTGGCCCTCACTCTTGGGCCGTGCAGTGCTGGGTTGGTGCCTGAGTGTGAACAAGCACCTCCTCAAATGCTGCAGCCTAGGCACCTCACTTGCCTCCCCTATCCCTTCCCTAAAACTATGTCAGAATGTACTGCTGGCCTGAAACAGCCGGCAACTCCATGGGATTTAAGATATACTCGATTCTCTCTCTCTCTTTTTTTTTTTTTTAGAGACCAGGATCTCTATATCTCCCAGACCAGGGTGCTGTGATGTGATCATGCAACTGTATCCTCAAACTCCTGGCCTCAAGCAATCTTCCTGCCTCGGCCTCCCCAGTGGCTGAGACTATAGGCAGACACCACCATGCCAGGCTAATTTTATTTTTTTGTGGAGATGAGATCTTGTTATGTTGCTCAGGCACTAGAGTCTTACAGTTTAGGTGGTACTAGAAATGTCCTGGGCAGTGATAGGAGAGAGGCATACACGGAGGCTCTAGTTTTTTTCCATGAGGTGTGTGGTAAAGAGACTGGGATTTCAGGGGGGAAAAGGAAAGGAAGAAGTACTCACTGTTTGACTTTGGTCACTATTCACTGAACCGCTTTGCTCTGGTCTGAGTGTTTCTGTTCCTCATTGATACGCTGAAATCCTAAGCCCTATGTTGATGGTAGTAAGAGGTGGGGACTTTGGGAGATGAGTAGCTTATGAAGGCAGAGCCCTCATGAAGGGCATTACAAGGGCATCCTTGTAAAAGAGGTCCCAGAGGCCGGGCGCGGTGGCTCAAGCCTGTAATCCCAGCACTTTGGGAGGCCGAGACGGGCGGATCACGAGGTCAGGAGATCGAGACCATCCTGGCTAACACGGTGAAACCCCGTCTCTACTAAAAATACAAAAACTAGCCGGGCGAGGTGGCGGGCGCCTGTAGTCCCAGCTACTCCGAGGGTGAGGCAGGAGAATGGCGTAAACCCGGGAGGCGGAGCTTGCAGTGAGCTGAGATCCGGCCACTGCACTCCAGTCCGGGCGACAGAGCGAGACTCCGCCTCAAAAAAAAAAAAAAAAAAAAAAAAAGAGGTCCCAGAGAACTGCCTTGCTTCTTCCACCCTGAGGACACCATGAAAAAGTGTCATCTCTGAGACAGCAGCCCTCACCAGACACGGAATCTGCAGGGGCTGTGATCTTGGCCTTACCAGCCTCCAGAACTGTGAGAGACAAATCTTTATTGTTTGTAAGCCACCCAGACTATAGTATTTTGTTATAGCAGCCCAGATGGACTGAGACACCCTGTAATCCTCCGTTGTTTCATCCGTAAAGCAAGGAGTCTGAACTAGAAAGATATCCAAAGATAGTGCATAAACATTATAATGATAACAAGCTCTGACAGTGTTGACTATTGTATCTGGTATTCAAGACTAAATGCTAATCACATTTACATTCAATTGTAGCATTATATAATGATCTGCTAGGAACTATATTATTAATTATCAGTGCCTACTTAATAAAGCATTTGCCAGATTTAAAAATTATGTAATAGACTGATTAAAATAGAAAATATACAGCAATCTGACCTTCTTTCACCCCTGTCTCCAAATTCTGCCTTCTCTTGTGGATGATTGTGTTGTAAATGCTACACGCAGTTAACTGGATTGTTTATCCCTCTTTTTGCTTTGTTTGGACAGTCAGAATTTATACGTATAGGCTGGGTGTGGTGGCTCATGCCTGTAATCCCAGCACTTTGGGAGGCCAAGGCAGGAGGATTGCTTAAGGCCAGGAGTTCAAGACTAGCCTGGACAACATAGCAAGACCCTATTTCTACAAAAAGTTTTTAAAAATTAGCCAGGTATGGTGTCTTGTACCTCTGGTCCCAGCTACTTGGGAGGCTGAGGCAGGAGGATTGCTTGAGCCAGGAGTTTGAGGCTGCAGTGAGCTATGATTACACTACTGTACTCCAGCCTAAGCCACAGAGTGAGACCTTGTTACACTTATGGCATGGGATTTTCCTTCCCATTGCTCCTTAGGATGGAATGCTGTTCGTACTGTCAAAGTGAAAGATGGGCAAAGTCTTCTTAGATATGGTCCCATGTAAGTCCTAGCACCTGGAGTGCATTGTGGGTGCAGAAGTTGGGCACAGAATCAAGGATCCGAGGGGACATGTTGCAAAATTAGAAAATGCTAGAACCTGCAATCCTAAGTGCTTCAAAGCAGAATATATGAGATAATGTATGTGAAAATGTCGGGGGGGTGCAAAAGTGCTCTGCAGACACAGAGCATTATGTAGAGTCACACGGACCTAGACCAAGACTTAATTTTGACCCAGCTTTTGAGTCTTGTCTGCCACTTTCTAGGTGTATGAATCATTTTTTCTCATCTGTCAACAATGCAATAATAATGTCTGTGTTATTGAGAGGATTAAATAATATGTAGACAGCCCTAGATTAATGAGAGCCTGCAGTTGGCAGGTCTTCCTTGTCTCCATCAATCTGCTGTTTTAATTCTCTCATGAAATTAACCAGTGATTTCCTGGGTCTGAATTTACTGTTTGTATTCACTAGTTCTAGGTAGTGAATTTAGTTGTGGACTGTCTATTCTAGACACTGCTCAGAATTCAGTGTACATGAGGACAAGGTCTCTCGCAGCATATTTAATCAGTTATTGTCTCACAAAAGAAGCAATTGATGCATCATTCACAATGTTTTTAAACCTATATAAAGAGTCATTGATTCAGAACATTTGCTCTGCATGTGAAAATGTATGTTTGGTGGTTTCCATGGAGACCACCCTGCTGGCTGTTCTGTGATCACTCACTGGCCTTAATTATACACTGGAATTGCCAGGGATCCTTCAAAGCTGTCTCCATAACAACTCCTCCTTGTGGGTAACATGACCGCCATCCCTGACCATGTTTCCCATGTAGGAGTTTCCCTTAAGAGTCAGAAAGAGTCAGCTGGTAAATTCCAGCCTCTGTTTGATGTACCATTATTAAGATCTCTTAGCTGCCTAGGAATTTTTCTGAGTTTCAACTGCCTATTTCTCCTGCTATTTTTCCAGGTTTCAGGAGCTTGGGTGAAGGTCTTATGTCTTTCTTTCTTCAGTGACATGTTAACATGTGTCTTGATCTATTGCCACGATATCGAGCTAAGAAGGAGTCTTGGTTATGTCACTTTACTAGATAAAATTAAACCTGTTTGAAATATACGATGAATTCATGAAAGTGTTGTCAACATGTGTTATTAAGATTCCATGTTCAGAATTTTAGAATATCTCAAAGACCATTGGTAAAACTCTTGATGTTTCTGGTGGAATTATGAGAAAAAGATGAATTTTTCAAAATGTGGAATCACACAGATTTCATGGCTATCTAAATAGTGTAATTTTTTACCCTTCACTAATTTTTTGAGATACATTTGTAGGGAAGTTTCAAGGCTTAACATTGACTCATACCTTGAACTTCTGAGGAAGTGACAAGTAAACAAATCTCTCATAGTCTGTAATCTTAGTTCTTATAGGTTCAATTTCTGGTATACACACACACACACACACACACAGCAGGGGAAATCCTAGAAGTATGTTTACAAAGCCCATCACACTTTGCTCTCACTAGGTCAAGCCTATGCTGAACAGAGTTGGTTCTCTTCATTTTTCTGCTTTGTATTCTATTACTACTGTTATTTTTTTCTTTCTAGTCATCCTTGCATTCTCATCCTGATTGCCACTATCTCTTAAGTGGGGAGCCTGTTACTGTCTTTCTCCACCTCCTAGATGGTGAACGGTAATCACAAAAGAGGGGGCTCCTCTCCCCAGTTCACTATTTGAGGTTCTTCCCATCTTAGCTGCTGAAGACACCTCACTCCTCCTTCCCATCACGTTTCAAAGCTTGTTTCAGATATAACTTTCTGATAGCAGTTTAGTATTCCTTTTCTCCCTTCAGTTGTTATTCAACAACTTCATATGTTCTGGAACGTGATGAAAATACATTGTTAAACCACATGAAGCTGTACTGTAGTGTAACTTTTATGTTGAAAGACCATGCTTAAAAAATCTAATTATGGCTGTTCCCTAATTAAATCATTTTTCTTTTTCACTGTCTCAGCGGCTATGGCAATGAGAATAATTTTTCATGGAAAATTAAAACTAGAGACAGCAGCATAATTTCCTTTGCAGACTCTCGCTCGGCAATAATAACAGCATGTCTGATGTCTTTCCATGACATCACCGATGAGGCGACAGGAACATGAAGTGGCAAGTTTGGGAGCTACCATTTGCATGGAAACAGCCAGCCAAGAAGTTAGTTATCTGGGAGTTGTTTGTTTATGAACAAGGTTTTCCTGGAGGGAACGTGGGAGGGGAAATACAGTTTTGGATTCAGGAAAAATTTTTAAATTCCATTTCCTATTGTCAAAATAATTCATAGAGAAATGAGGCTATGAGTGGACATTTTGCTGTTTTGAATAAGGTTCTTATTTTTGTTTTGTTTTTTTTTTTTATTTCCAGTTATGTCGTCTTCATTTTTTCCGAGCTAATTTTAGTGCCTTTGATCGTCACAATTTTCTGTGTTGCAAAAATAGGGTAACAATTCTGTTTCACAACTTCTGACTTGAATGCATTCGCTCATTTATCATTTGTTCATGTACTGGGAGATGTCCTTACTTTCTGTACATTTCCTGACTCTAAGGTTTTTATGGTTGCCGTTAGTAGCCCAGATAATTTTTTAAAAAATGAAAGTCGTTTTCGCAACATAAAAAGCCAGTTAATGGGAACATTTGCAAGGCCTCCTCTAGGGGATGAATTGACGTGTGCTTGGTTTATTGTAGGATGGTATCCAGTAAACAAGTGTGGGGTGAGTGCTCACTCAAAAACTGATTTTATTCTGCACACCTTTGCACTCCCATCAGAAACAGAGAAGGATGGAATTCTGCATATATCTCGTAAAGTAACTGCATTGCCCCATGTTCCATGTTCTTGTGATATACCCATTCCTTCCTTTCTTTGTGCCATTTATTCAATAGGGGTTTGGTTTTCTTTGTAAAGACTCTCTGTGTGTATCCCTTAAACTAAGTTCCCTAGGGTGTGGCTAAACATAGGGTAGTTAGCAAAGAACACATCAAGTTCTGCTGGTGCCCAAACCAGAGGGCAGACCATGGCCAGGACCGATGGCCTGTGTCAGCAGAGTGACTGCCGTAGTCAAAGCAGACCCAGATGAAGCAGCTCTTGGGAAATTTGAAGGAGTCGACTTTTTTATGGGAAAGCTAAGTTTGGATGCATCAATGATAGAAAGGCGTGACATGTAAATTTGAAAGAATTTTAGCAGATATTTACTTGGTGCAATTTTGTGAAAATAACTGTTCTGTTACATTATGCCTTAGAGACATTTTGGTGGCCTGGTACCCGGATGCCTCCTCACACTTGTTTTCCTGTCCCATCTCCAAAAGTGGAATTTGTGTAAAGTGTAGTTATTCGCCCATTTTTTTCCTGCTTAAAATTTTAAAATTGCTCTCCTCTCTTACAAAAAGTAGTCCAAACTTGCTTTTTTTTCTCCTTCTTGCTTTCTTTCTTTCTTTTTTTTTTTTTTTTTTTTTTTGAGACAGGGTCTCCCTCTGTCGCCTAGGCTGGAGTGCAGTGGTGCGATCTCAGCTCACTGCAATCTCTGCCTCCAATTTCAAGCAATTCTCCTGCCTCAGCCTCCTGAGTAGCTGGAATACAGGCCTGCGCCACCACGCCCAGTTAATTTTTGTATTTTTTTTTAAGTAGAGACAGGATTTTACCATGTTGGCCAGGCTGGCCTCGAACCCCTGACCTCAAGTGATCCGCCTGCCTGGGCCTCCCAAACTGCTGGAATTACAGTCATGAGCCACCGTGCCCAGCCGGCCCCCTTTCCCCTTCTTCACTCTGCGTTGGCACTTTGAGCTTACCTGGTCGTTCTTTAGATAAAGATTTTTGGTGTTGTTTTGTTTATGTATAAGTAGACTGTGTCTGATTTTAAGGCCAGACAGTGAAGTACAAGCAAATTGTGCTTTTTTATAGGACTCCAAAATAGCCAGTTAGTCAAGTGTGTAACAAGAAAAGTTTTTAAGTCAACAACTAATTGCGTTGTATCATTTAAATACAACTAGCCATGAGACTGAATTTCTAATTTTGGTTGTTTCTGTGCAGTTTGACGGGAGAAGGGTTGAGGGGGAGGATTGTGTGGGGAACAGGGTCTCCCTGGCCACATTTCCGTGTCAGTCTTCTTGTGTGAGCTCTGGGGTGGGGAAGGGTGGGGCATGGTGCACAAGGAGCAGGCCCAGGGTTGCATCTGTGTCCAAGAAGAATTCTGTCTTGTTTCTTTCCTGCCTCACCCTCAGGCCATTATTCCCTACTTGAGGCTTTATATGTTTTCTGCACCATTTTCCAGTGTGGTTACGGTTGGCCTTGAATATAGTAGGTGATTAGTCAAGATTTGATGTATCAAATGCCCACCACTTTACCTTTTCTCCCCTTCGGGAGAAGAAAAGCAAAGGAAAACAGAAAAAAAAATAATAATCAGGTAACTGTACTTCCCAGCAATCCACCTGCTGTATCAGCCTGTGAGCCCGAGGAAGGCAGGGCACATCTTACTCAAGGTTACATCCCCAGCACCTAGCAGAGCACCCAGAGGCATAATTTGAATTGCAAAAGAGTTGGTGACTTTTACAGTACCTCCAAAATGTGTAGTCCACATGGAATTAGGAGTCATTATTTTCAAGTCTCGGGTTAGTCCTTTGTACAGTGACTACCCCTCCCCCCCTAGAAAAGAACAAAAGAGTTTGCTTTTTCACCCAATGTTAGATTTATCTTCTTGAAATTTGAAGTCTTCAGTTTCAGTGATGCAGTCACCAGTTGCTACCTGTGCCTTGCCCTCTACCCAAAAAGGGAGGGTTTGTTATCTGTGAAAACATATTTTTTCCTTCAGGCGGGAGTAGGGGTGTTCTCATAACTTCAAGCGTTGCATTCTCGCCTTGGAAATTTCACTGGGAGCAGTGTTGATCCTATTATTCCAAATTACCAAACATTTGCTGCCATTTGGCTGTGCCATTCAGAGCACTTTATTCCTTCGTGCGCCCTTAAAATGTTAGGATGAGGGAATACAACACTTTGGCAGTTATTAAATTTCATCTTTCTTTGGAGTATGCTATATACATTCTGTCCTTCACAGATAGTTAGAACACTCCATAAATCAGAATAAGAGTTCACTTTAAAGCACTGACAGAGTGCCTTATTTTATCCCCGACAGTTAGCCGGCCCAGTTTTGAGCCCATAGGCAGACAGTAGATGCATCTTTGATTGGGTTATTGAGCTATTGCTGTGTGAACCACCCAGATCTGATCAGTCCTAATTTTTTGAAGCCTGTATCTTCTATGAAGTCAGCCATGCTTATTATTATTTTCCTCAGGTTATAGTTGGGCTTTTTAAAGAATGTTTAAGAATTAGGTAATATATAACCTAGTTTCAATACTCATGCTTTTTATGAAGGTTTTCTTTTCCCTGATATTTTTTTTTTCATGTTGCTTTGTGCAAAGATGTTATGTCAGCAAATGCATTCAGCAGGTGTATAGGGTGGCCTGTCTTATAACCAGCTATGGAGATGAGACTGTAGAGAGTAGTGACAAGCAACCCAGCATTTTGGAGACTGAAAGACCTGGGTAAGAATCTCATTCTCTGGCAATACGACCTTGCAAAAATCAAATAACTTATTTATGTGTCAGTTTGCTTGTATGTAAAATAGGAATAATTGTATGCACTTCACAGAAATGTTACAAGAATTATTTAAAATAATGTATGTTAAGCAGTTACTGTTAGCTGGTGGTTTTTTTTTTTGTTTTTTCAATTTTTGAAATATCTCAGCGGACCTGATATATCATTTTATCTAACATTTTCGAAGTGCTACACGGGTGTTTAAAGAAAAGGAAAAAAAAAAGTCAGTCCTAAAGATTGTTAGGGCCGGGCGCGGTGGCTTAAGCCTGTAATCCCAGCACTTTGGGAGGCCGAGACGGGCGGATCACGAGGTCAGGAGATCGAGACCATCCTGGCTAATATGGTGAAACCCCGTCTCTACTAAAAAAATACAAAAAACTAGCCGGGCGTGGTGGCGGGCACCTGTAGTCCCAGCTACTCGGGAGGCTGAGGCAGGAGAATGGCATAAACCCGGGGGGCGGAACTTGCAGTGAGCTGAGATCCGGCCACTGCACTCCAGCCTGGGCGACAGAGCAAGACTCTGTCTCCAAAAAAAAAAAAAAAAAAAAGATTGTTAGATGAGTCCTCTGTTGGTAGGTGAAATTTCAGCTTTCATTTTGTATTTGGTTAGTAGTAAGAGAAGGGGGAATTGAGGAATTGAGACAAAGTGGTATTAACTCTGATGTGGAAATCACACACCCAAAAGAATGGTTACGGTGAAAACATTGGCCATACTAAATGCTGGTAAGGATTGTAGAATGACATTTATGCTTTAGAAGACACCAAAGCTAAACAACATCTACATAATAACCCAGTAATCCCCCCCCCCCAGTCTTTACCCAAGAGAAATGAAGACATATGTTCACAACAAGATATGTTCAATATTGTGGAATTAGATGGTGGTAGTAGTTGCATAACCGTGAGTATACTAAAAGCTATTGAATTGTACTCTTTCATGGGGTGAATTTTATGGTGTGTGCATTATATCTCAGTAAGGCTGTTACTTAAAAAAAAAAAAAAATACATGTTCAAGGCCAAGTGTGGTGGCTCATGCCTGTAATCCCAGGGCTTTGGAAGACCAGGGTAAGAGGATCGCTTGAGGTCAGGAGTTTGAGACCAGCCTAGGCAACATAGTGAGACCTCATTTCTACAAAAAAAAGTTCTTTTTTTTTTTTTTTTTTTTTTTTTTTTTTTTTTTTTTTGAGAAGGAGTCTCGCTCTGTCACCCAGGCTGGAGTGCAGTGGCCAGATCTCAGCTCACTGCAAACTCCGCCTCCCAGGTTTACGCCATTCTCCTGCCTCAGCCTCCCGAGTAGCTGGGACTACAGGCGCCCGCCACCTCGCCCGGCTAGTTTTTTGTATTTTTTTAGTAGAGACGGGGTTTCACCATGTTAGCCAGGATGGTCTCGATCTCCTGACCTCATGATCTGCCCATCTCGGCCTCCCAAAGTGCTGGGATTACAGGCTTGAGCCACCGCGCCCGGCCAAAAAAAAGTTCTTTTTAAATTAGCCAGGGGTAGTGGTGTGTGCCTGTGCTCCCAGCTCTTTGAGAGGCTGAGGTGGGAGAATTGCTTGAGCCCAGGAGTTCAAGACGGCAGTGAGTTATGATCACTCCACCACACTCTACGCTGGGCAACAGAGCAAGACTCTATCTCAAAAAAAAAAAAAAAAAAAAGAAAAAAGAAAATCTATGGCAGCTTTATTCATAATAGCACCTAACTAGATGAAATAGTCCATAAATTTCATCTGTCCGCACACTAGAATCCTCACTGCAGTAGGAAAGGGCACGTGGCCACAGAGGGGATTCGGGATGGGTGAATGGATTGGGAGGAGTCTGTGGAGCCTAGTGCAATGCTGGGAAGGGCCGGTGTCTCTGTCCAAGTGGCAGCTGTGTGGGTGTTAATGGGTATAAATGCTCAGCAAGCTGTGTACTTGAGATTCCTGTGCCTCATACACTACACGGTATTTATGTTATACTTCAGTTTTAAAAATCGGATGTGGATGCTGTAATGGTGCCATGCTCAGAAAGCAGAGCCCCACGTGCTGAACATGCCCTCCTGTTTGTTGGTCACTGGGAGGAAAAACAGGCCCGGCAGCTTCCTGAGCAGAGCCCTGGGGCCTCTTGCTTTGTGGTGTCTCCTGTACTACAGGTGGTGACGGGGGCGGGTTTCACTTGCTGGGAAAAGGACACCTTGTGGCTGGGACCTTGTTATTCTGGGCGGTGGCCACCATTTCTCCTGAACGTTGCAGTTGGAGAGGGTTTCTATCAGATCTTCAGCTCGGTGCCAAGGTAAAGAAGGTGAGCTCAGTCTTCCCGGTAGCATTGCAGAAGCGTTTCTTGCTCTGGTCATGCCCCACACCGGCACCTTCAGGGGCTGTGACTAATTATGGAAAACGGCACACCTGTCACTCTCTCAGACCATGAGGTTTAATTGAGTGAACACCACTGTTCTGGGGCTCTGCCTCTCGCTGAATGCTCCCGCTGGGCTGGGGCCTTCCGAGTAGCTGGAAGTACAGGTGTGAGTCACCACACCGGGCCAATTTTTCAATTTTTTGTAGAGATGAGGTCTCGGTAGTTGCCCAGGCTGCCCGTAGGCCTTTTCTGAAAGGCTCCACGTTGGTGGCTCTCCTCTCGTGTGGGTGCTGCTTGAGCATCTGACTGTGATGGTGGTGAGCAGTCCCCTAGGGAAGGGGTGCTTGTGTTTGGACCCCCGTGCTTTGCTGCTGTCACATTTATCTTTACAGTACAGTTTTACTGTACAACGTAGAAAACACCTCCAGGAAACTGAGAGGCTGCTGAAGACTAATGGAGAACAGATGAATGTAAGGGAAGTAGGTTGTCACGGGAGCCAGGAACTCACTCTGCAGCTCGGCAGAGCAGAGCCAGGCTGTCAGGGTGCACCTTAGGGACACCTGCAGCCCAACCATCCGGAGAGCTGAATGCCAGCCTTCCCCAGACATGAGCCGGCATGGGCCGGGGTGTGGGAATGCAAATGGCGTGGTTTCCTGGTCAGGGTTTGAATTTTCCTATAGGTATTTAACTGTAGTGGATATTCACTATTATTGAAGCAAATAACTTTCCCCTTAACTTGTGACTTTAATTTTGACCCATGGCATCTCTAGAAAAAAAACCTTAGAAACCACTTAGTCCACTATCTTCATTTAAAAAGTTCAAAAAGCTAATTATAGAAAATGTAGAAAGTAAATGAAAAAAAAAAGCCTATGGGACTCTACCATATTAGACATTTTAGAGTATATTCTTTGGAAATTTTTTTTTATACACACATTCCTGAGGTTTTCTGTTTTTACAGAAATGGGATCGTTCTTCACCTGTTGGGTTTCTTTCTTTCTTTTTTTTTTTTTTTTTAAAAAAACTTTAGTTCTAGGGTACATGTGCACAACGTGCAGGTTTGATACATAGGTATACACGTGCCATGTTGGTTTGCTGCACCCATTAACTCATCATTTACATTAGGTATTTCTCCTAATGCTATCTCTCCCCCAGCCTCCTGCCTCGGACAGGCCCCAGTGTGTGATGTTCCCCACCCTGTGTCCAAGTGATCTCATTGTTCAGTTCCCACCTATAAGTGAGAACATGAGGTGTTTGGTTTTCTGTCCTTGTGATAGTTTGCTCAGAATGATGGTTTCTAGTTTCATCCATGTCCCTGCAAAGGACATGAACTCATCCTTTTTTATGACTGCACAGTATTCCATGGTGTATATGTGCCACAGTTTCTTAATCTAGTCTATCACTGAGGGACATTTGGATTGGTTCCAAGTCCTTGCTATTGTGAATAGTGCTGCAATAAACATACATGTGCATGTGTCTTTATAGTAGCATGATTTAGAATCCTTTGGGTATATACCCAGTAATGGGATTGCTGGGTCAAATGGTAATTCTAATTCTAGATCCTTGAGGAATTGCCACAATGTCTTCCACAATGGTTGAACTAATTTACATTCCCACCAACAGTGTACAAGCGTTCCTATTTCTCCACATCCTCTCCAGCATCTGTTGTTTCCTGACTTTTTAATGATTGCCATTCTAACTGGCATAAGATGGTATCTCTTTGTGGTTTTGATTTGCATTTCTCTGATGACCAGTGATGATGAGCATTTTTTCATGTGTCTGTTGGCTGCATAGATGTCTTCTTTTGAGAAGTGTCTGTTCATATCCTTTGCCCACTTTTTATGGGGTTGTTTTTTTCTTATAAATTTGTTTGAGTTCTTTATAGACTCTGGATATTAGCCCTTTGTCAGAAGGGGAGATTGCAAAAGTTTTCTCCCATTCTATAGGTTGCCTGTTCACTGTAATGGTAGTTTCTTTTGCTGTGCAGAAGCTCTTTAGTTTAATTAGATCTCATTTGTCAATTTTGGCTTTTGTTGCCATTGCTTTTGGTGTTTTAGTCCTGAAGTCCTTGCCCGTGTCTATGTCCTGAATGGTATTGCCTAAGTTTTCTTCTAGGGTATTTATGATTTTAGGTCTAACATTTAAGTCTTTAATCCATCTTGAATTAATTTTTGTATAAGTTGTAAGGAAGGGATCCAGTTTCAGCTTTCTACATATGGCTAGCCAGTTTTTCCAGCACCATTTGTTAAATAGGGAATCCTTTCCCCATTTCTTGTTTTTGTCAGGTTTGTCAAAGATGAGATAGTTGTAGATGTGTGGCATTATTTCTGAGGCCTCTGTTCTGTTCCATTGGTCTATATCTCTGTTTTGGTACCAGTACCATGCTGTTTTGGTTACTGTAGCCTTGTAGTATAGTTTGAAGTGACGTAGCATGATGCCTCCAGCTTTGTTCTTTTTGTTTAGGATTGTCTTGGCAATGCAGGCTCTTTTTTGGTTCCATATGAACTTTAAAGTAGCTTTTTTCCAGTTCTGTGAAGAAAGTCATTGACAGCTTTATGGGGATGGCATTGAATCTGTAAATTACTTTGGGCAGTATGGCCATTTTCATGATATTGATTCTTCCTGTCCATGAGCATGGAATATTCTTCAGTTTGTTTGCATCCTCTTTTATTTCGTTGAGCAGTGATGTGTAGTTCTCCTTGAGGAGGTCCTTTACGTCCCTTGTAAGTTGGATTCCTAGGTATTTTATTCTCTTTGTAGCAATTGTGAATGGGAGTTCACTCATGATTTGGCTGTCTGTTTGTCTGTTATTGGTGCATAGGAATGCTTATGATTTTTGCACATTGATTTTGTATCCTGAGACTTTCCTGAAGTTGCTTATCAGCTTAAGGAGATTTTGGACTGAGACGATGGGGTTTTCTAAATTTACAATCATGTCATCTGCAAACAGGGACAATTTGACTTCCTCATTTCCTAATTGACTACCCTTTATTTCTTTCTCTTGCCTGATTGCCCTAGCCAAAACTTCCAACACTATGTTGAATAGGAGTGATGAGAGAGGGCATCCTTGTCTTGTGCCAGTTTTCAAAGGGAATGCTTCCAGTTTTTGCCCATTCAGTATGATATTGGCTGTGGGTTTGTCATAAATAGATCTTATTATTTTGAGATATGTTCCATCAATACCTAGTTTATTGAGAGTTTTTAGCATGAAGGGCTGCTGAATTTTGTCAAAGGCCTTTTCTGCATCTATTGAGATAATCATGTGGTTTTTGTCTTTGGTTCTGTTTATATGCTGGATTACGTTTATTGATTTGCGTATGTTGAACCAGTCTTGCATCCCAGGGATGAAGACGGCTTGATCATGGTGGATAAGCTTTTTGATGTGCTGCTGGATTCGGTTTGCCAGTATTTTATTGAGGATTTTCGCATCGACGTTCATCAGGGATATTGATCTAAAATTCTCTTTTTTTGTTGTGTCTCTGCCAGACTTTGGTATCAGGATGATGTTGACCTCATAAAATGAGTTAGGGAGGATTCTCTCTTTTTCTATTGATTGGAATAGTTTCAGAAGGAATGGTACCAGCTCCTCCTTGTACCTCTGCTAGAATTTGGCTGTGAATCCATCTGTTCCTGGACTTTTTTTAGTTGGTAGGCTATTAATTATTGCCTCAATTTCAGAGCCTGTTATTGGTCTACTCAGAGATTCAACTTCTTCGTGGTTTAGTGTTGGGAGGGTTATGTGTCCAGGAATTTATCCATTTCTTCTAGATTTTCTAGTTTGTGTGGAGGTGTTCATAGTATTCTCTGATGGTAGTTTGTATTCTGTGGGATCGGTGGTGATATCCCCTTTATCATTTTTTATTGCATGTATTTCATTCTTCTCTCTTTTCTTCTTTATTAGTCTTGCTAGCGGTCTATCAATTTTGTTGATCTTTTCAAAAAACCAGCTCCTGGATTCATTGATTTTTTTGAAGGGTTTTTTGTGTCTCTATCTCTTTCAGTTCTGCTCTGATCTTAGTTATTTCTTGCCTTCTGCTAGCTTTTGAATTTGTTTGCTCTTGCTTCTCTAGTTCTTTTAATTGTGATGTTAGGGTGTTGATTTTAGATCTTTCCTGCTTTCTCTTGTGGGCATTTAGTGCTATAAATTTCCCTCTACACACTGCTTTAAATGTGTCCCAGAGATTCTGGTATGTTGTATCTTTGTTCTCATTGGTTTCAAAGAACATCTTTATTTCTGCCTTCATTTTGTTATTTACCCAGTAGTCATTCAGAGCAGGTTGTTCAGTTTCCATGTAGTTGTGTGGTTTTGAGTGAGTTTCTTAATCCTGAGTTCTAATTTGATTGTACTGTGGTCTGAGAGACCGTTTGTTGTGATTTCTGTTCTTTTACATTTGCTGAGGAGTGCTTTACTTCCAATTATGTGGTCAATTTTAGAATAAGTGCGATGTGGTGCTGAGAAGAATGTATATTCTGTTGGAGTGGAAAGTTCTGCAGATGTCTATTAGGTCCGCTTGTTGCAGAGCTGAGTTCAAGTCCTGGATATCCTTGTTAACCTTCTGTCTCATTGATCTGTCTAATATTGACAGTGGGCTGTTAAAGTCTCCCATTATTATTGTGTGGGAGTCTAAGTCTCTCTGTAGGTCTCTAAGGACTTGCTTTATGAATCTGGGTGCTCCTGTATTGGGTGTATATATATTTAGGATAGACAGCTCTTCTTGTCGAATTGATCCATTTACCATTATGTAATGGCCTTCTTTGTCTCTTTCGAATTTTGTTGGTTTAAAGTCTGTTTTATCAGAGACTAGGATTGCAACCCTTGCTTTTTTTGGTTTCCATTTGCTTGGTAGATCCTCCTCCATCCCTTTATCTTGAGCCTGTGTGCGTCTTTGCACGTGAGATGGGTCTCCTGAATACAGCAGACTGATGGATTTGACTCTTTATCCAATTTGCCAGTCTGTGTCTTTTAATTGGGGCATTTAGCCCGTTTACATTTAAGGTTAATATTGTTATGTGTGAATTTGATCCTGCTATCACACAGAGCAGGGACTAGATGCTTTGTCCTGAGCACATGCTCAGTCAGTGACCATTGGAAACATGGCAGGGCCACCAGGCATATTGCTGGTCCCCCAACATTTTGGAGATGGCCACACAATCAGCAAATCACATTTTGCTGTAGAGATGAATAAACTGAGTTACTAAGGCGTGCTGCAAGGGGATTCTGAAATGTATACGCCTTGCCTTCAGAAAATGTACATGTGCCTTATCCACAGGCTTTAAGAGATCTTTATGAAAAGTAGCCACTGATGTGCATTGTTTTCTTCTTGATAGAGAAGGACACTTGAAGGGCTCCTGGCTGTACCCAGACTGGGTGAGGGGGCCCATGCCAGCAGCCGACGTTCCTTTTGTGGGACCAGGGAAAGGCCACAATTCAGATTTCTTTATATTTAGCTTTCATGAAGAGGGGTACTTTATACATTGGAGGGGACAAGATAACACATTTCTTTACTCTGGGTCTTTACATTGGGCCTTGATGTGGCAGCTGACAGATTTATTAAGTTAAAGACTCTCTGCTTTCTTTGGAACATATGCTTGAATGTCTATAACAACATTCTCATTTTAAACTTAGAAGATTGATTAACATTGAATGGCTTCTCCCAAGCATTGGTTTGCCAGAATCTTAGTGACACTCAGTGTGCAACTGATCACACACCTTCTTCGCTTTGGCTGCCGGGAATCATGCGGCCACACTCTGAGCCCCTCCCGTGTGCAGCGGCCACCCTGGCATGGATTTTGTCCTGGCTTCCCTCTGCCTTCCTCTCCTTGGTTTCCCCTTTCCTTGATGTTTCTTACCTACTTCTGATTGATATTTTGTGTCTGAATTGATCTATCTTTTTAAGTTTATTGAAAATTCTCAGTGGAACAAGTTAGGAAATGAATAAAGTCCCCTACCCTTTCAAAAAAGATAATAAGGGAAAGAACAAAATTCAGTCCCTGATAAACACTTTCTAGATGATTCCTTTATTTTAGAGAGGAGCCTGAAATCCAGAGAGGGGGATGGGTCTGCCTGAGGTTAGTCAGCGAGTTTGTGACCCAGCCAGGGAGCACCCAGGACTCTCCCTGCTGGCTTGCTGCTCTGTCAGACACATACACACAGGGCTGGGAGGGGCTCTCTTGTCATCCATACATGCCCCTGGTCTGCTGATGAAACTGCATGCTTAATCTTCCTGGGACCAGCTGCCCCTCTTCTTTAAATGAATAGGATTCTCCATAGGACTTTTAAGATACGTTGCTAGGAAAAAGGGGTTTTAAACTATTGATTTGTTTTACTCTCTTCAGTTTTCCTTTGGCTTTAGTAGTGGCCTATAACCTACCACACACTTTGGCATTCCAGTTCACACTCAGTGGCGTAGAGTGTGCTGGGCTCGTTCATGCTGTTCCCCTTTCTTAGAGTGCCCTTCCCACTCTTCCCTCCCTGGTAATTCCTGAATGCCCTTCAGGCTTAGCACAGGACTCAGCCCTAAGTGGGGTTTGTTCCCATAACATTCAGAGTCTGTCCATGTCTTAGCACTTACCCTATGATAACATTGACATTCTTTGCTTTAGCTAACCCAGCATGGGGTGTTGTGAGGGCAGATCTCGCCTTTCATGTCGCTTCTCTAGTGTCCTGTGTGGTGCTCAGTGAACGTAATTTTGCCTCAACTTCATCCCAGCAAAAGTCCAAAGCCCTTTTCCTTTTTCACTTCTAATTCAATGAAAGCATCTTCTGAAGCATTCAGCCTTTTTAAACAAACGTTCACTTTTTAAACTCTCCAAAAGAGCAAGGGAAGGTGTCTTAGCTCGATTGCCATGACAAAATACCACAGACTGGGTGGCTTACACAGTAGAAATTTACCTTCTCACAGTTCTGGAGGCTGTGATGTCCAAGAGTAAGCCAGGAGCAAGGTGCCAGCAGGGTGGGTGTCGTGCGAGAGCTCCCTCCTGGGGTTTCAGATGGCTGCCTTCTCCCTGTGCACTCACATGAACTCTTCTGTGTGCACCTGGGGGAGCTGGGAGGACAGCAAGCTCTGGTCTCTTTTTATTTTTATTTTTTCTGGTTTCTTCTTTTTTTTTTTTTTTTTTTTTTTGAGACAGAGTCTCACTCCCTCGCCCAGGCTGGAGTGCTGTGGCGCAATCTCGGCTCACTGTAACCTCCGCCTCCTGGGTTCAAGTGATTCTCCTGCCTCAGCCTCCTGAGTAGCTGGGACTACAACTACAGGCTGCACAACCATGCCTGGCTAATTTTTGTAGTTTAATAAAGACGGTGATTCACCATGTTGGCCAGGCTGGTCTCGAACTCCTGACCTCACCCACTTTGGCCTCCCAGAGTACTGGGATTATAGTCGTGAGCCACCACGCCTGGCCTCTGGTCTCTTTTAATAAGGGCATGCATCTCATGGTGGGGCTCTACATTCATGACCTCATCTAAACTAAATCATCTCCCAAAGGCACCATCTCCAAATACTATCACATTGAGGGTTGGACTTCAACATATGAATTATGGACAATTCAGTCCATGGCAAGTAGGTTGTGTGGCAAGAACTGGAAGCTTTTCATGGGTTGTGTAAACGTATTGTGCAAGTTTTGTATGTTCCTAATAAGTTCTCACTCTCTGGTCTTGTAAAACTGAGTGTGACCAGACCTGGAGCCAGGGTCCAGTCTTTGATGTCACGTAGAGGGCTCACTTCTTCCAGCCAATGCTCTTCAGGAAGTGTTGGGCTCAATAAAGGAAGGAGGCAGGTGAAAAGCAGGCACAGGGTTTGACCTAATGGGCACCACATCTCCTACCTTTGAATGTTGCAAGGAAGTGTTGGGGACTGGGGTCTGGATATTTCTCTTTTGGCAGATCTATTCTTTCACCTCCATTATTGCTAAACATAACAGTAGTGTGAATTGAAGTTATTGTTATACCAAAAGGAGATGAACAAATCCTCACAGCCTTGAGCAAGCATAATTATGGTGCTTTTATTAAATGCTCCTTTGAGCTTAAATTCATGTAATATCTAAAAATAGTCTGCAGAGATTAGATCTGTGCTTTGAGTAAATCAAAACAACTTAGAAAATAAAAACATCTTACCCACATGCCCTTCCTTTCCACAAGCACAGAGTTCTGCTTAACTTGGTAGACTAGTAGAACTTTCTAGCTAGCAGGACAAAAGTTTAAAAAATAACTGGCACAAATCCATCATTCTAAAAGTATGTCTGACAGTAGAAGAGTACGTTTACTAAGTTAAATGAAACCAAGAAGTGAAAAGTACTAGAATGGGAAATTAAGAGACTCCATACCAGGTTGTCACTGATTTGAGTTTGAAGGAAAATTAGGAAAGTCTCAAACTCTCCATTTGTCTTCTACAATTGGGTGTTCTAAGTATGTTGACATTACTTTGCCTTTTATTACTACTTGGAAAAGAAAAAATACTTGGCAAATTTATAGCCCATCTATTTAAAGAAAATTATAATAGCAAATAAAGAAACAACACAATCAAGTATTTTAGGACAAGCTGAAGTGGAATGCCCAAAGAGAAAGACAGAGGAAGAAGTCCTCCAAAGGTTCTGTGAAACACCACTTCAGTAGACATGCTATGAATATGGCCTTCTGAGAAATGTAAGCACCAGAGAAAAGTCGGACATCCAACCCAGGCAAGAGATAGCACCTTTAGCATAACTGTGCCAGGAAGATTGCAAGTTCAGAAGGCCCACATGTTTCTGAAGTTATGCCTTTGTTAAAGAGTTCAGAGTTTTGGTGCTTGAATTCTACTACCCACTCCACCTCCCTTCTCGGGATAAAAACCAAGAGAACATATGGACAAGGAATAGTAAGTGGGAAAAACGTTGAGTTAAACCAAAAACACTCAACCCTGGCTGGGAAGCAGAGACTTTCTGCACCCCATGCAAGGCATGGCTTCCTTTCCATCCTCCTCCCTAAACCACAACACGTGGAGATGGAGAGTCAACAGAATGTTATTGCGTAGATTCAAGAGAAGAGATTATGTGGAGTCTGGGTTCCTGCCTTAAAAGCATTAGAGTCTCACTGACTACTGTAAAATGTACAATCAGATAAACAATTATTCCCCTTAGAATGAACTTGGAAGATAATGAAATGATACAAGTGAAGGCAGAAGAGTTCCCTCCTCCGTGGGCAGAGAAGGAATCGTGAGGAGAGGGAGCTGACTATTCCTCTCGCCTCCAGCCTGCCATAGTCGTTACCATCAATTACACTTTATCTGAAACCCTGTATCCAAAGGTAAAAAGACTGTGCCCTTGATAAAGTTCTGTTGCCCCAGGCTAGGGTATACAAAAACCTAGACTATGATTTTTTTTTAAGCTAATTAAAATTGTCATGTTAATAAAATTGTTGACAAATGGGAAGCTGTTCAGGACAAATGAAAAGGCCAGCCAGGTGTGGTAGCTCACACCTGTAATCCCAGCACTTTGGGAGGCCATGGCGGATGGATCGTTTGAGCCCAGGAGTTCGAGGCCAGCCTGGCCAACATGGTGAAACCCCATCTCTACAAAATATACAAATTTAGCCGGGTGTGGTGGTGCATGCCAGTAGTCCCAGCTACTCAGGAGGCTGAGATGGAGAATCAGTTGAACCTGGGAGGCTGAGGCTGCAGTGAGCCATGATTGCACCACCGTACTCCAGCCTGGGCGACAAAGCAAGACCCTGTCTCAAAAAAAAAAAAAAAAAAAGACTCCCCACTTTGTGTCATGATGGTATCCAGTGGCTCTCAGGAAATAGTGGTTGGCTGAGCCTGCTTTGAAATCCAGTAGCTTAGTCTATCTCTCTGGGTCTGTTTTTGCAAATATATAAAAAAGGGAAACCTACTTTAGAGTAGACTGTTGTACCTTGTGACAGGCCAGTATCTCAACCAAAACAACTAGGGGAAAAATAAATAAATCGCAAAAATCGTATTTTTATGAAAACTGGAGAGCTGTTAAGCAAATTTCCAGAGGGAAGAACCCTTGCTAGGTATGCTGAGTCACCAAGCTGATTTCCTCATGGTAAGGGCAGGGAAGGAGGAGGATAGTTGTTGATTCTGGGTGTGAGCTAAGGATCTGGCTTGGTCCAAAGAGAGGAAATATTAGGGAAGGAGAAACTAGCAGAGTTGAGGCAGTCATATTGAACTGGTTTGATGGACTGGAAACTAGAATAGCCCCAAAGGAAGTCTAGTTTTTCCCATGAGGCATTTGCTGAGTTCTGGGGTGGTGCAGGAGGCTGCAGGTGTGAAAACTCTTATAGCCTAGGGGTATTTAGGAGACAAAGTCCTGCTAGAAGAAGGAGACTGCAGCAAGAGCACAAGTCTTCCCCTAAAGACAGTTGCCACGTGTTGAACCTGCATGGATGAGAGGCTAAAAAGCTAAGGTAAAAACCTCTGAAAGGCAGACCTTTATGGATGAGGAGACAGAGATCCACCAAGCTCTTAAACACAAGTCTGGGCGGGCTTACAACTCAGGGACTAGATAAAATAGAGGTGGACTAAGTCACTAGAGCTGCAGCCTATTCCTGAGTCACTAAATCCCTGGTTGGATTGACCTCATCACCCTATTAGAGGGAAAGGGAAATGCTTCCTGGTAAAAGCTATCCTCTGGAGCTTCTGCAGTTCTTTTACACACAGTGTCCAGCATGTAATCAAAGACACAGGCATATAAATAGGCAGGAAGGCATAACTGATAACCAAGTGGGGAAAAATGATAGGAACAGAACTACAGATGATGTTAGCAATAACTTAAAAATGACTGGATAATATGTTAAAGAAAATAGAGGAAAAGATGGATAAAATAATGAGACAATTCAGTGCAAGATTAGAATCTTTTTTTTTTTTAATCAGATAGTTATTATAGAACTGAAAGATACATCTGAAATTAATAATTTATCTGATGGGTCTAAGAGCCCACTGGTCACAATGTAGCAAGATTGGTGAACTCAAGGTCAGTAGAAAATACTCAAAGTGAAACACAAAGAGGATGAAAGGATGGAAAGAGCAGAACAGAGCAGAACAGACACGAGGGAATGTTCATAAGATCTAATATTTGTAGAATTGTTGTTCTAGGAGAACAGGAGAGAGAGATTGGGCAGAAGCAATATTTGAAGAGATGCTGGCTGAGAATTTTCCAAATCTGTTGACTGCCATCAACCCATGGATTCAAGAAGCTCACCAAACCCCACATATAAAATACAAAAGAAAAAAAAAAAAAAACTTCAGTGTATCCTACTCAAACTATCAAATTTTTCTTTGAAAATCAACAATAAATTTAAAAATCTTAAAATCAACTAGAGAAAAAGGACATTACCTTAAATAGAAGAAGCAACCACAAAGCCAACGGCTGACTTTTTACCTGAAGCAGTGAGTGCTCATAGACAATGAAACGATGTCTTTATTTTATTTTATGCATCTGGCTCTTGGCTGCAGAAATGACATCTTTACAGTGCTGAAGTAGATTGGGCGTGGTGGCTCGTGCCGGTAATCCCAGCACTTTGGGAGGCTGAGGCAGGCAGATTGTCTGAGGTCAGGAGTTTGAGACCAGCCTGGGCAACATGGTGAAACCCCATCTCTACAGAAAATACAAAAAATTAGCCGGGCGTGGTGGTGCACGCCTGTAATCCCAGCTACTCAGGAGGCTGAGGCAGGAGAATTGAACCCAGGAGGCACAGGTTGCAGTGAGCCAAGATCGCACCATGGCACACCAGCCTGGGCAATAAGAGTGAAAACTCCATTTCAAAAAAAAAAAAATTAGTTTGGTGTGATGGCAGGCACCTGTAATCCCAGCTACTCAGGAGGCTGAGGCAGGAGAATCGCTTGAACCCAGGAGGCAGAGCTTGCAGTGAGCCAAAATTGCACGATTGCACTCCAGCATGGGCAACAGAGAGAGACTCCATCTCGAAAGAAAGAAAGAGAAAGAGAAAGAGAAAGAGAAAGAGAAAGAAGGAAGGAAGGAAGGAAGGAAGGAAGGAAGGAAGGAAGGAAGGAAGGAAGGAAGGAAGGAAGGAAGGAAGGGAGGAAGGAAATAAAGTAAAGGGAGCGATTAGGTCATCTCAACACTGCATTCCCTTCTGACTCTAAATAACTGGTCACCAACCTCTTCAAAATTACTATGAAGGCTGGGTGCAGTGCCTCACACCTGTAATCCCAGCACTTTGGGAGGCCAAGGTGGGTAGATCACTTGAAGTCAGCCTGGCCAACATGATGAAACCCTGTCTCTACTAAAAATACAAAAATTAGCCAGACATGGTGGCATGCACTTGTGATCCCAGCTACTTGGGAGGCTAAGGCAGGAGAATTACTTGAACCTGGGAGGCAGAGGTTGCAGTGAGCCAAGATCGTGCTACAGTACTCCAGCCTGGGTGACAGAGCAAGACTCTGTCTCAAAAAAAAAATTACTATGAAGAATTTGAAGAATTACTACATAAAGTTTCTAGACTCCTTTATTAAATGTACTAATACATGCTTATTGGCTCTAATCCTCACATTTTTACTGAATCACATATCATATCACATAGATGGGTTTATATCACATAGCATGATATTGACTTTTTCCTAACATCACATTGGAAGCTCATTATAAATCAAGGGCAGTAGTACGTAATTTGGATAGATCATGTTGTAAAGTAAAATATAGGTGTTTGAAGATAGAATAAATGAACGGCTGTATGAAAAAACCGTGATATATCTGTATGATACATGTATAGTGTTAATTAAGATGCCAGGTGAAATAGTGACTTAGAATTCCTTGCTACATAAAATATGACCGTGGCACATACCAAAAGTATAAGCAACAAAAGAAAAAATAGATAAAGTAGACTTCATCAAAATTAAGAACTGTTGAGCTGCGAAGGACACCACCAAGAAAGTGAAAAGACAGCCCACAAACAAATCATACATTTGATATGGGACTCGTATCTACAACATATAAAGAACTCTTACACCTCAATCATTTTTAGAACCCGCAATTTTTAAAGTGGGCAAGGGATCTAGACAGTTCTCCAAAGAAGAATGAACAACTGGCCAATAAGCCCATGAAAAAGCTGCTCAGTGTCATTAGTCATCAGAGAAATACAAACCAAAACCGCAATGAGGTATCCCTTCACACCCGCTAGGATGGCTAGAATTAAAAAGAAAGATAACCAGGATGTGAAGAAATTGGAACCTTCTTTGTAGACATTTAAAATTTTCTATAATGAAACATACCGTCAGGTGTGGTGGCTCACACCTGTAATCCCAGCACTTTGAGAGGCCAAGGAAGGTGGATCACTTGAGGTCAGAAGCTCGAGATCAGCCTGGCCAACATGGCGAAACCGAGTCTCTACTAAAAATACAAAAATAACCTGGGTGTGGAGGTGCACGCCTGTAATCCCAGCTACTCAGGAGGCTGAGGCACGAGAATCGCTTGAAACCTGGAGGCGGAGGTTGCAGTGAGCAGACCATCAGCCACTGCACTCCAGCCTGGGTGACAGAGCAAGACTCTGTCTGAAGAAAAAAAAAAGAAACATATAAACAGACAAAGTCTATCTAATCTACAATGGCAGATCTTCAGATCTTTGGAGGGGAGGGAGAAAAATAGTAGTTGTATGGGGACACAAGTGACACTGATGCTGTTCCTTGGTTACCTACATGTACTCACTCTGTAATCATTTATTAAGGTTTACGTGAGTGCTTTTTGCATGTATTTCTGTATGCACGGTATATGTCAATAACAGCTTAAATATTCCATATTTGCACAAAAAAATTGGAATCCTCACACACTGCTGGTGGGAATGTAAAATGGTGCAGCACATGATACCTGCAGTGATGATGGGATGAGCGGGATAGTGATGATGATGTCTTGTTTCACAGGGTCTGGCCTATTTCACTGATGCTATGAAGTGGTTCTGTGATGTTTGGCAATTTTGTGGGTACTTTTACTCAAACTAGTAACATAGCAATAATCAGGGATTCAATCCTATCTTCCTATGAGCATTACAAGGGAGTCTTTTTAAAAAATGCTAAATCCTGGGCTTCAGTTCAAGAAATTTTTATTTGGTTGACATGGAACAGGATATTAGGGGTGTATGTGTGTGTGTGTGTGCGTGTGTGTGTGTGTGTGTGTGTAACTTCTCACAGGATTTTAAATGTGCCATCAGGCCTGAGAGGCTGAGAACTACTGAGCCAGGATGAAGCAAAGCCACTGTTGAGGGTTAGCTTGGAATTAGAAAGGAGATTGCCACAAGACTCAGGAGACCTGGGTTTTGGTCCCAAATCTTCCTTTGTTTAAACTGTATGCTTTGAACAAGGTATTTATCCTCTGTGAGCCTCAGTTTCTTCATCCGTAGAAATGGGGCCAAGCAGCCTTCTGTGCAGGGATGTTGTGAGGATCACGTGAGATTTTCTCTGTGATACAGCAGAGCCTGGTGTCTGGGACATTTTATGCCCTCATCACATTTTGGTGACTTTCTTCCCCGTCTTCCATGAACTAGGTAAGTCATGTCACAGTTTTCTAGTTTCATTCTTTTGTGGATGCTTCTATAAGGTACAGGAGTTTGTTAAAAGTCACCTAAGATTTCTCTAGGTTTAAAATTTATCCTTCCTTCACATGAACCTAATCTCTTTTTGTTCCTCATCTATGTTCTCAATCCCATTGTGCTTATAATAAATGTTGGTCTGATATCTGGCAACATTAATGGTTCATATATTTTGATGAGGCAATATTAAATACTGTTAATAGCCATGCCTGGAGTTTAGCATGAGTTGTCCCTTGTTAATAATTACACTGAGTGTGGTAATAAATCGTAAGATGGGTAATAAGGGTTAATTGAAAATTTTTTAATGCCAAATAGAGTTATGAGTATAGGCTGTGATTTCTTTTTTTTTTTTTTTTTTTTTTTTTTTTTTTTTTTTTTTTTTTTTGAGACGGAGTCTTGCTCTGTCACCCGGGCTGGAGTGCAGTGGCCAGATCTCAGCTCACTGCAAGCTCCGCCTCCCGGGTTCATGCCATTCTCCTGCCTCAGCCTCCCGAGTAGCTGGGACTACAGGCGCCCGCCAGGTCGCCCGGCTAGTTTTTTGTATTTTTAGTAGAGACGGGGTTTCACCATGTTAGCCAGGATGGTCTTGATCTCCTGACCTCGTGATCCGCCCGTCTCGGCCTCCCAAAGTGCTGGGATTACAGGCTTGAGCCACCGCGCCCGGCCTAGGCTGTGATTTCTATCTAGTGGACTTGGAATAGTTCTGTGGGTTCTAGGAGAAAAAGAGCCTACTCTCAGATGATAAATTTTATATGAGATTTTTATTCTTTAACCTGGAAGGAAGACCAGGTAGGTAACATCCACATGTGAGTCTGCAACACAGACAGACTCCTAGACTGTCTGAAATACACCTCCAACTCGGTGGCCTGTGGGAGAACTGGAGTCCTGCCCATCCCTGGAGAGGTAGCAGTGCAGCGTGTTTGCACACCAGCTGGAGAAGGTCATTCTGGAGCCTTGTGGCTGGAGTTGAAGGGTATAGAACAGAACTCTCACATTTTAATGTGTATGCATATCACCTGGGCATTGGTGCCAGTGCAGATGCTGTTTAGTAGGTCAGGAGTGGAACCTGAGATTCTGCATTTCATGCAAGCTCCCAGGTGTTGCTGACGCTGCTGGTCTGTGACCACATTTTTGCATGGCAGGTAAAAGAAAGCTACCTGCTGTTCTGCCTGCCAGCACTTCCCTTACCTTCCTCCAATAAAATGTTCCTTCCTTCTTCCAACCATGAAGTTCCTGAGTGACCTGCCTATTCTTATATGACTCTGCCTCCCAGGCCACAGTCAATTGGTCTAGAAGCCAATTAGAATCTTCCCTGGCATTTTAGGACTAGAATCCAGAGAGATACAGTCTTAGATCCTCTCTGTGAAGCTCTTTCTAACTCTATGGAGGAAACTGGTGAAGGATAAGGGGTAGAGAGAATGTTCCAGTGGTTCTCAAGTCCTTGGTTCCAGTTTTCCCAAATATATGAACAAGGATTAAACAACCAAACAAAACAGTACTGTGACCTTAAAGGTTATATTAGCAGCTCTGATTATCTGGTGCAGAAACTGTTATCAGGCCCTTATCACATGCACGTCTCTATTGCTAGCCCCTGAACGCTCAAAGCTGAATAGCACATGCCCTGATTGGGAGAAGATCACATATTGAAATAGGGTTTGGCATGTGCAATGGCAAGGGATTGTGGGAGCCTTGAGAGGAAGTGCTCGATCCAGTTGGGTGTGTGGATGGGGGCCAGGTTCAGTAAAACTTTTCTCAAGATGGATTTTTGAACGGTGAGTCGGAATTATGTCAGTGGACCTATGAAATGTTTCTAGGCAGAGAGAACTTGCTGAGCAAAAGCAAGATGATGGTAGGAAACTGAAAAATTGCAACCCCTTTAAAAGGGAGGTACATGGCTGCAACTGGGCTGAAGAAGCAGGCAAGGGAGAGCCTTGTATGCATCACTTTTTTCTTAAGAGTCATATGCATTTAAAAACCAATAAAATAATAAACCTAAATCTCTGATTGTCTCCCAAATACCTGATTATCTGGCAGGTTCCTACTTACAGCACCCCCCCCCCCCACCACCACCACCATTTTTCCCTTAAATGGAAAATTTCTCTTAGGATTGAAATGAATGTTTGAAAAACAAACCTGATCTGCTTTAAATACCAAAATCTGTTTAAATAACACAGAGGTTGTGACAGCCGTTGACAAAGCCAGGACGTTCAAAGCCCTGTGGCTGACACATCGTATTGAGTTCTGCTGTTGTTGGCACCCCTCTGCCTGTGGCAGGTCCTGGTGTTTGTTATTCAGGTCTGCGTGTGAGAAGGAGACATTCCTCAGATGACAAGACTCTTTCTTCTTTGGGAAAAATCTGTGTTTTAAAATGCTTTTTATAAGCGAGTACACCAATTGATAGTACGGGTGATGACTATTTCTTAGGTCTTCTTGAACGGCTAGCTCCAAGAGTAACTTGAAAGTTTTTTCATGGGCAGATTTTAGTCATTTCAAGAGGGCTTTTCAAAAATGTTTATGCTTTTACTAACATTTTTGGAGGACAAAATGTAATGTGTGAGAAAGACTCTTGTGCTTTGGGGAATATTATCGCATTGAAGGTGATGTCAGAGCACTTAGTAGCCCCCCAGGGTAAGCACACTGCAGTAGGCTTGTTAACATCTGGGACCTGACTCTCAGCCCTGGAATACTGGGAGCTTGGTTTTATCCCATGACCACACAATGAGATGCACTGGGATCGATTTCTGTTACTCAGAGGAAAGGATTGCTTGATGCAACAGGAGACCAATCCACTGATTAACTGTGGATCAAGTGACATGACTCCTAAAGCCTTGGAGCATGAGGCCTTTTGCGCGCATCTCTGAAGAGGAAGGCAAGGATGGCTAGAATTTGGGAGACTCTCACTCCGAGGTGTGTCCAAGCCTAAGAGGCTATTCATGTGGAGGCTGGCTCTGGAGCGCTGGAGGTGCAGCTGGTGGGGGCTGTGTGTAGTGTCCGCTGGGGCTTAACAGTTAAGCTCTAAACCTGGCAGGTTGGACACAGGGTTGGAAATCCAGGCGACGGTCGGTACTGAGTGGAGAGTCCTTCTGAATTATTAGTCCTAGTTCTCTGGGACGTCAATCAAGGTTCTAGTCATAAGGCCAAGGTCCGGCCAGAGCCAGGCAGCCTAGAAAGCTCCCTTCCCTGGGTTGGAGATCAGAGTCAAGCATGGAACATGAAGAGGGAACCTGGTATGGCTTGAGAGTTAGGACCAAAGCAAGGTCCCACTCAGTGGACTATGTGGCCTTGGGTGGTTGGGGTGCAGTGAGAGGAGGGGAAGGAAGAGGCTGCTTCAGTGGCTCCATCTTCAGTGCTAATACCTGGGGGCGCTGTGTCCTAGGTCCCAGCACCAGGGGGATCACTCAGGAAGCCCCTGGTACAAATGGGAAAAGCAATGCATTCCCACAACTAGTGCTTAGTAAATGATGGGGGAGGTGGCAATGCTGCTCTTCGAGGACTAGGCAGGAAGTGAAGGCTGGGTAGATTTCACACCTGTGTGTTCTTGGTAGAATTACTGATCATGCTGGGTGACCCTGTCACCCAGGAGCTGGAAGTTAGGAATTAAAGTTATGCTTCTCATCACACTCTCATTCCAGTGCATTCCTTTGTAAGCCTCCAAGTGCTCCAGAGTCACATAGGGCTCCTTTTTTTGTTTTTTCTTTTCCCTATTTTACCCCTTTACTTTTTTTTTTTTTTTTTTTTTTTTTTTGAGACGGAGGCTTGCTCTGTCGCCCAGGCTGGAGTGCAGTGACCGGATCTCAGCTCACTGCAAGCTCCGCCTCCAGGGTTCACGCCATTCTCCTGCCTCAGCCTCCCGAGTAGCTGGGACTACAGGCGCCTGCCGCCTCGCCCAGCTAGTTTTTTGTATGTTTAGTAGAGACGGGGTTTCACCGTGTTAGCCAGGATGGTCTCGATCTCCTGACCTCATGATCCGCCCGTCTCGGCCTCCCAAAGTGCTGGGATTACAGGCTTGAGCCACCGCGCCCGGCCACCCCTTTGCTTTTAAATGCTTATTTGGGGCTTAATGGTAAAAGATTTTGTTTCTGTGCTGAAACTGCATGTTCCCACATATGTCTAAGAGCAAATTTTGAGCTTCCAAACACATGAGGAGCCTCTTCCTCAGAGCTGACTTTCCAAGTGAGCAAAAAGGAAGCCAGTACTAAGCCTGTTGCATGTTCATGTGCCCTCCAGAGAGGGTCGGAGGCTCTCAGGTTCTTTCCAGCCTTTGTTGAACGTGACTGAGCCAGGCTCTGCGGCACTGAGTTTGGTCCTGTGATGGCTTCCAAGTCTTTGACCTGAAGAGTTCACAGTGCAGAGAGGGGAGATAGGCTTGTAAAGAGATCACTGATGAACAGGACAGTAGTGGGGGCATCAAGCAGGTAGAAACCAAGTGCTGCGGAGAGAACACATCATCCTTTTGGAGGACTCTTGCCTGAGGCCTAGGGGCTTTAGTCAGGCAAAGTAGGAGGAAGATATCAGGTGTCATGGTGCATGTGGTCCCAGCTACTCAGGAGGCTGAGGTGTGAGGATCATTTGAGCTGGAGTTCAAGGCTGCAGCCTTGATCTCACCTGTGAATAGCTACTGCACTCTAGCCTGGGCAACATAGCAAGGCCCCAACTCTTAAAAATATTTTGTTTAAAAAAAAAAAAAAAAAAAACAAAGTTGGGGAAAGGGGTAAGAATTAAGAATTTAAGGCCAGGCGTGATGGCTCATGCCTGTAATCCCAGCACTTTGGGAGGCCGGATCATGAGGTCAGGAGATCGAGACCATCCTGGCTAACACGGTGAAACCCTATCTCTACTAAAAATACAAAAAAAATTAGCTGGGTGTGGTGGCGGGCTCCTGTACTCCCAGCTACTCGGGAGGCTGAGGCAGGAAAATGGCGTGAGCTTTAGGAGGCAGAGCTTGCAGTGAGCTGAGATCGCGCCGCTGCACTCCAGCCTGGGGGACAGAGTGAGACTCCATCTCAAAAAAAAGAATTTAAGCAGAGAAAAAGAAATGGATTTTGTGTGTACACTAAAATAAACATAAGATTTACCATTTTGTAACTGGACATTTACCATTTATAACTGGACAGTTCACTGGCATTGATTAAATTCATACCGTTGTACAACCATCACCACCATCCATTTCCACAAATTTTTCTTCCTAAACTGAAACTCTGTATCCATTAAACACTAATCCCGATTCCTTGCTCCTCCTAGGCCCTGACAACCATCATTCTACTTTCTGTCTCTATGAGTTTGACAATTCCAAGTAACTCATATAAGTGAAATGATACTGTATTTGTCCTTCTGTGTCTGGTGTATTTCACTTAGCATAATGTCTTCCATGGGGTAGCATTAATCAGAGTTTCCTTCCTCTTTAAGACCGAATAATATTCCATCATAGGTATGCCCCACATTTTGCTTCTCTGTCTGTCCCTCCATGGACAACTGGTTTGCCTCCAGCTTTGGCTGTTGTGAGTGGTGCTGCTATGAATGTGGGTGTGCAGATATCTGCTAGAGGCCCTGCTTTCACTGGGTTCTTCTTTTTAAAAGCTGTATAGAGCTTGCGTGGGCCCTTGAGTTTTTGACCGTTGGAGAAAATTGATCTAGGAGTCAAGGCCTTGGTGCTGTTCCTCACTGCCACGAACTCCCTGGGTCCCTGGAGCAGTCACACACCATCTCTTTGTCACTGTCTCCCCATGTGAGTTAAGGGAGTCCCTTCGCCTCTTGGGCTGTGCCCTGGGTGACTACACGTGGGACATCCTGCACCCAGACTTGGCACACTACGCCTCTCCTGGCTTCTGTTTCCTCCTCAATGCAGTTACGAATGGAGTGGACTCTGGGCACGAGCAGATGTAACAGTCTCACTTTTGAGTGTTCTTGAGTAGCTCCACAGGCTCCTGATGTACAGAAATCTGTCACTCTGCTGAGACGTGCATTTGAACCGCACCCACAGTGAGGGCAGTGCGCGGGGGCAAGTCCTCCACTGGGGGGTCAGGCCGCCAGTGCCTAGTGTCTACGCCTCTCAGCAGAGTTGTTGGCTGCTCCTTGCCCTTTCTTTTTTGTTTTTTGTTTTTTTTTTTTTTTTTGAGACGGAGTCTCGCTCTGTCGCCCGGGCTGGAGTGCAGTGGCTGGATGTCAGCTCACCACAAGCTCCGCCTCCCGGGTTTATGCCATTCTCCTGCCTCAGCCTCCCGAGTAGCTGGGACTACAGGCGCCCGCCACCTCGCCTGGCTAGTTTTTATTTTTTTGTATTTTTTAGTAGAGACGGGGTTTCACCATGTTAGCCAGGATGGTCTCGATCTCCTGACCTCATGATCCGCCCGTCTCGGCCTCCCAAAGTGCTGGGATTACAGGCTTGAGCCACCGTGCCCGGCCCTTTTTTTTTTTTTTTTTTTTTTTTTTTTTTTGAGACAAAGTCTCACTCTGTTGCCCAGGCTGGAGTATGGTGGTGCGATCTCGGCTCACTGCAAGCTCCTCCTCCCAGGTTCAAGCGATTCTCGTGCCTTGGACCCCCAAGTGGCTGGGATTACAGGCATCCGCCACCAAACCCGACTAGTTTTTTGTATTTTTTTAGTAGATATGGGGTTTTACCATGATGGCCAGGCTGGTCTCAAACTCCTGGCCTCAGGTGATCCACCTGTCTTGGCCTCCCAAAGTGCTGGGATTACAGGCGTGAGCCACCTTGCCCAGCTGTCCTTTCTTATGAACTGACTTTTATGAAATAGTAGAACTTTGGTGATCATTCGTGTGTGTGTGTGTGTGTACACGTGTGTATGTGTGTGTATGGGAGAGAGAGTGTGTGTGTGTACACGTGTGTATGTGTGTGTATGGGAGAGAGAGTGTGTGTGTGTACACGTGTGTATGTGTGTGTATGGGAGAGAGAGTGTGTGTACACGTATGTGTGTGTATGGGAGAGAGAGTGTGTGTACACGTGTGTATGTGTGTGTATGGGAGAGAGAGTGTGTGTGTACACGTGTGTATGTGTGTGTATGGGAGAGAGAGTGTGTGTGTGTGTACACGTATGTGTGTGTATGGGAGAGAGAGTGTGTGTGTGTACACGTGTGTATGTGTGTGTATGGGAGAGAGTGTGTGTGTGTAGACGTGTGTGTGTGTATGGGAGAGAGTGTGTGTGTGTAGACGTGTGTATGTGTGTGTATGGGAGAGAGTGTGTGTGTGTAGACGTATGTGTGTGTATGGGAGAGAGTGTGTGTGTACACGTGTGTATGTGTGTATGGGAGAGAGAGAGTGTGTGTGTACACGTGTGTATGTGTGTGTATGGGAGAGTGAGTGTGTGTGTACACGTGTGTATGTGTGTGTATGGGAGAGTGAGTGTGTGTACACGTGTGTATGTGTGTGTATGGGAGAGAGAGTGTGTGTGTACACGTGTGTATGTGTGTATGGGAGAGAGTGTGTGTGTGTGTACACGTGTGTGTGTATGGGAGAGTGTGTGTGTACACGTGTGTATGTGTGTGTATGGGAGAGAGAGGGTGTGTGTATACACGTGTGTATGTGTGTGTATGGGAGAGTGTGTGTGTATACACGTGTGTATGTGTGTGGGAGAGAGAGTGTGTGTGTACACGTGTGTATGTGTGTGTATGGGAGAGAGTGTGTGTGTGTGTGTACACGTGTGTATGTGTGTGTATGGGAGAGAGTGTGTGTGTGTGTACACGTGTGTATGTGTGTGTATGGGAGAGTGTGTGTGTGTACACGTGTGTATGTGTGTGTATGGGAGAGTGTGTGTGTGTACACGTGTGTATGTGTGTGTATGGGAGAGAGTGTGTGTGTGTGTACACGTGTGTATGTGTGTGTATGGGAGAGAGAGTGTGTGTGTGTACACGTGTGTATGTGTGTGTATGGGAGAGAGTGTGTGTGTGTACACGTGTGTATGTGTGTGTATGGGAGAGAGTGTGTGTGTGTACACGTGTGTATGTGTGTGTATGGGAGAGAGTGTGTGTGTGTACACGTGTGTATGTGTGTGTATGGGAGAGAGTGTGTGTGTGTGTGTACACGTGTGTATGTGTGTGTATGGGAGAGAGTGTGTGTGTGTGTGTACACGTGTGTATGTGTGTGTATGGGGGAGAGAGTGTGTGTGTGTATGAGAGAGAGAGAGGGCAGAGAGAATGAGAGAGAGAATGCCTCCAAAAAGAGAGCTGACCATTGGGCTTGTGATGGAAGTAAAAGAAAGCAAGAAGTTTGTACCAAATAGATTAAAAATGGGCCCGTCTGACGCCACAGTTGTCCCACGGTGCAAACAACTTCAGTCTACATTCGCTACAGAAATAAGATAAAGGGTCTCAGGCAGCAGCACACTGCTCCTTGAGTGACAAAACTTGAGAATTTTGAAAAGGTGGCTCAGGAGAAGGCAGGAGACTATACAAACATTTCCAGGAAGCGGCAGATGGCGAAGGCACTGGCGTGGCTGCTAAACCAACCTTCTTTTCAAGTAAGGGCTGGTTTAAAATGTTTAAGGTGTGTTTTTTTTGGCAAAAGATGCAGTTCAGAGGAATGAGCAGAACAGCTGTCTATCTCACAGCAGACAGGATTCCTCCTAAGCTCAAGAGGCTCACAGAGGAGCAGAGGCACAAAGCCCAGGCTGTGGGTGTGTTGGGCCACAGGGCAGTTGTCCTTTTTTACCAGCTGGACTGAATGTCATCTGAGATAGGCAATCAGAGAACAAGGAGAGAAGAAGCCAATCAAAGAAAGCCTTGAACAGCTGGTAAAAACAGGCAAGGACGATAAAGACAATGGTGAGGACATAGAAAAGACAAGTTGGGTCCCAACTTGTAAATCAAGCGAAGTGTTCCATTATGCTGAGCTGCCAGCACAGCCAACATCCACCAGTGGGACGGAGCCTTTCTTAGCAAGTCCAAGAAATACATCTCCATTGGCACCGTCCCAGGCCATGTCTAAGAAGTTGCAAAAGGAAAGAATGACTAACAACACAGTTAACTTTAGTCAAGACTAATGAAGGGGGTGGCGGGAATGAAGAGAAACATAACAAGAACAACAAAAAAGAATAAAAAGGAAGGTAATCAAACAGGCACAACCAATGTAAAGTATTTCTCCAAACAGCTAAATGTTAATGAATCGGGAGACCTGGATGAAATGCATTTTTGGGAAAAGTGAAAATGGAAAATATGCAACAATGAGAAAGAGAAGACTTGATTAGGTGAATAGCCATTAAAGATCACCCTAGCTAGGAGATCTAGGTCCAGGGGCCTTCAAGTCAGGGCTAACTTTCAGAGTCAAGATCATCTATAACTGTTGCAGGATAAGCAGAGAAGCTGATGAACTCACTTATGTGGTTAGTACAACATTGTTTCCAAGACCAGACAATTGCATTGAGAGGTAATAACATTTTAGCCCACTTCATTTATGACCATAGATGCAGAAGTCCTAAATTAAATGTTAAAAAAAGAAAAGAAAAGAAAAAAGAAGGGCCAGGCGCGATGGCTCACACCTATAATCCAGCACTTTGGGAGGCCAAGGCGGGTGGGATTGCTTGAGCCCAGGAGTTCAAGACCAGCCTGGGCAACAAAGTGAGACGTCTCTACAAAAAAATATTAAAAATTAGCTGGGTGTGGCAGTGTATGCCTGTAGTCCCAGCTACTCAGGAGGCTGTGCTGGGAGGAGTGCTTGAGTCCTGAGAGGTCGAGGCTACAGTGAGCTGAGATCGCGCCACTGCACTCCAGTCTAAAAAAAAAAAGGAAAAGAAAAGAGGGACATTCATCCATTCATCATGCACATCAACTCAAAAGTTGTCATTCAATATGATCTTTAAGAAAAAGCCACCAGGCCAGGCGCAGGGGCTCACGCCTGTAATCCCAGCACTTTGGGAGGCCGAGACGGGCGGATCACGAGGTCAGGAGATCGAGACCATCCTGGCTAACACTGTGAAACCCCGTCTCTACTAAAAAAAAATACGAAAAAAAAAAAAAAGAAAAAAAAAAAAAAAAAAAAAAAAAAAAAAATACGAAAAACTAGCCGGGCGAGGTGGCGGGCGCCTGTAGTCCCAGCTACTCGGGAGGCTGAGGCAGGAGAATGGCGTAAACCCGGGAGGCAGAGCTTGCAGTGAGCTGAGATCTGGCCACTGCACTCCAGCCTGGGCGACAGAGTGAGACTCCGTCTCAAAAAAAAAAAAAAAGGAAAAGTTCCAAAATCTCACCACGTTTATATCCTATATGAGGGTTCTGGATTTGTAGTTCCAGACTTCTTTCTGAGATGGTAAACGAGTGACCATGAGGTTCGTCTGCTGCCTTGCTCCCAGCTTGGAAACCCAAAGAGGGCTCCAAGACAGCACATGAAATCCCCCTGAGGGAGATGGTAGCTGACATTTCTGAGGACCTGCAGCTCAACTGAACCTCTCCCAGCGAGGCCTACATCCCACCTCTCACTGCAAGAAAGCAGATTCTTAAGCTTACCTTCCCCATGGAAGCTGTTTTGACCTGCAGGATGCAGAAGACTGGAAGCCAGAAACATCCTTCCTTAAGTAGACATTCCAAGTGTGGACAGAGCTGGGCCACTGGTTCATACACACTCTTGGTGCTGAGGGGTTCGAGGCACTTCTGAGGTCTGAGTCCTGTGGCTGCCATTCCTGAGATACTTTTCTGGAATTTCCAGCCTTGAGAGATGTGGAGGTAACCTCTTCCCTCTCCTCTGGCTTCTAGATATTTGCAAATAATTAATTAATGATTTAATCACTCCTTTCCCCAGGATGCACCTGGTTTCTTACAATGTGTGTCATGGATCAGAAAGATGGGAGCATTAGGAGAGGACAGAGAGACGGTGCATTGGACAAAGGCTGGGTGACAGATACGTTTTTATCTGGAGGATCTGAGAACAGGTTAATGAGCACATCTGACCTTGAAGATGATTTCTGCTTTGCTGAGACAAAATGGAAATGAGTTTTCCTAATATACCCCTTCCCTGGAGAGAGATGAGGGCGGCCTTGGCTGTGCGCCTCCCTTTTGAAGAATTTGCAAGTTAAATGCTTCTTTGAACATTCTCACCTCCAAAACAGACTAAGACTTAGCCTTTTCTACACCAAATGCTTGGCTTAGAGGCGCCGCTAAGTACAGGGGGCTGACTAGGAAGCGTGTGGGGGAAGAGGACATGCGAAGTGGAAAGAAGTACCTGATGGCAGGAATCCAAACTCAAATGAACTAAGCTTGTGAAAAAAATGACATTGGAGTTTACCAGAGCCCTGCTGGTGTAATGACCTTTTGTTGAAATTATTTCTACAGATAATCACAGCTGGCTTATCAGTATTGCTGTTCGAGGCGATCCTGACCAGTGCAACCACGGGGTGGTAAGTCTTTTGCATAGAGAGATAAAGTGCCAATTAGTCACTGAGTTTCATCAGGATACTAAATTTTGCTCTCAAATGTTGCCGAAAGGGAGTGTGCGTTGGCTGTTTATCTCCATCCAAATGTAAATCTCATATTAGTGAAGGTTTATTTAAAAAAAAAAAACCTTTTATTAACCTGTAAATGCAAATTCAGAAGAATGCATATATCATAAATATACTACCTGATGGATTTGTACAAACCAACCATTCTATATACCATAACCAGCATCCAGAGCAAGAAACAGAACATCGCCCTCACTCATCCACCCCAGAAGAGCCGCTGCTGGTCAACCACTATGTGTGTGTGTGTATATATATGTATGTATATGCATAATATGTATAATATAATATGTATAACAATAATGTTTAGTAAACCACTCTACACACACACACACACACACACAGTCAGCCCTTTGCATGAACAGGTTCCAGATCCTCAGATTCAACCAACTGTGGGTCAACAATGTAGTTTAGGAAAGCAATGGTTGCATCTGTACTGAACATGTACAGACTTTTTTTCTTGTCATTATTTCCTAAACAGTACAGTATAACAACTATTTACATAGCATTTACATTGTATTAGGTATTATAAGTAATCTAGAGATGATTTAAAGTATACAGGAGGATGTCCATGGATTGTAGGCAAACACAACACCATTTTATATAAGAGACTTGACAATCCATGGAAGTCCTGGAACAGATCCCCTGTGGGTACTGAGGGGCAACTGTATACACACACACACACACACACACAGAGAGAGAGAGAGAGAGAGAGAGAGAAAGAGAGAGAGAGAGAGCATGTGCTGTGTCTTTCTATTTCTTTGATTTTTCCATTAACTTTCTCTCAGACAAGCTCCAAATGATCCTATTTAGAATGCACTACTCATTTGCATAAAGACAGCACGCCTCACTAAGATATCTGAGCAGAGACCAGAAGAAAGTGAGGGAGTGAGCCATGGGGATGTTGGGGGACAGCAGTGCCAAGGGGTGGGGAGGAAGCAAGAAGACCAGGGGCTCTGGCCATGATCTAGGTGCAATATGGTGATGGCTGAGAACTGGCTGACAGCAGTGGAGGTGGGGAGATGTGGTAGGATACCTGAGGCACTAGGATTTGAGAGAGAGGAGTCTAGGATGACTTCTAGGTTTGGGGTCCGAGCAATTGAAAGAATGAGGTTGCCTTTCACTGAGATCGAGAATGTCGTGTGAAGAGCAAGGTTTGGCAAGGTGGTGGTGGAGGTGTATCGGGCATTGGTTTGAATATATGAAGGCTGAGGTGCCTGTTGGACCACAGAGCGGAGATACAGGAATAGGTCATTTGCCAAATCAGCCTGGAGGTCCGGGGAGGGGAGAGCCTTTCTGTGCCTTGGCCATGGCAGGCATGTGTCTCCTCAGGGCTTCTGGGTCTGTCACTTCGTCCCGGATACCTTCCTCCCTGCTTTCAGTTGGCCACCACTGCTCATCCCCCAGGTCTTCAAATCGAGGTGACTTCGGAGAGGCTTCCCTGGCCACACCCTGTGCAAGCCCTGCTGGCTTTTTCCTGTCGCCTTGCTAATTTCCTCCCTGACAGTTCTGACTGTTGTGACCAGATTCATTCCTTTCTGCCCATTAGGGTCTGCCTCCCTCCCAGAAGCAGTGCGCAGGACCCTGGGGGTATGCAGGAGACAGCTGGGTGTGGGGTGGTGTTCAGCAGGGCAGACCGGGACAGGCAGGCTCTTCAGAAGGATGGCTGAGGCAGGCGCATGGCCGTGGGGAGACACAGCGGGGACTCAGAATCCCAGGAGGTAGGTGTGGCCGTTGTGATGGTAGCTTCACGACACACCTCCTGGAAAAGGCCACACTGCCCTGCCCCATAGCCCTCAGAGCCCGTGACTCACAAGGGAGGTTTGGGCCATGAGTAACACAGGGATGCACAGAGAAAGTAAGAGAGGACCCAGCTGTGACCAGTGCCCCGGGCTCGCCCTCCACTCAGGCCTCGGAGCTCTCCATCTGAGACAGGAAACAGGCCTCCTGAACTTATTAGGACCATGCGCCTCTCATTCAAGGGACAGTTGGTTATGACCACATGAGGACAAGAATGAAGCGATCAGGTGGGTTTCACCCCTGAACTTCCTGCACAAGACCTGCCCATTGGAGAGTTAAGAATGCTACCTATTCTGATTACTAATATTCAAACCAGTAGGTGATTGTTACCAAGGGTTTGGGTTGTGGTCTGCAGGGAAGGTGAAGGTGAGGGAGGAGGTAATGGAGAGTTTAAACGGTTAAAACAGCTCATTACATGCTTTAATTTGGGGAATATATATGTATGCATTTTTAAGCAATAGAGTAATGCATGCTATTTATAAGACATTTAAAACAATACAGAAATATGTCAAGTAAAAAGCGAAAGTCGCTCATCCTTCACTCCCTCAAACTCCTCTTGCCAGACATCACCACGGTTTGGTTGAAGGGTGAGAACAGTGCTACATTTGGCCATGGATGTGTAACCCAACGGAGGTGGACTCTGTTCACTGTAGGAGGTGTTAGATCTGGGGGCCCAGCCACAACAGTGTTTCTGAAATGAAACCACACCGAGCAGCCCTCACACACATCACACATAAATAGTCTATTCCTTGGGCTGGTGACAACGTTTTGTTTCCTTCCCCGTGACCAGGGATAGCCTGGCCTCAATCCTGGATGCTGCACATCATGTAGAGAAATTCACATTTGTTGTTGCTGCTCACTGGTCTTCTGTCCTTTGTTTTAAAAAGGAAAACAAGCCTAGGACCACTTTAAGATCGTGCTTATTTCCATTCTAGTTCCTGTATATTACTTGGCAGACTTTTTCCCCACGGAATAGCACTATAAAATTGAAGTGCAGGCAAATTTTGGAATAGGTTTTTACATGTCTTTACCAGTATTATCAGGAAAGAAAAAGCATAGTATTGCTTAGCTTTGCTCAAATAAAGCCTGACTCTAGAAAATAAGTCTTTTGGCTGGGAGTGGTGGCTCACGCCTGTAATCCCAGCATTTTGGGAGGCCGAGGCGGGCAGATCACCTGAGGTCAGAAGTTCGAGACCAGCCTGACCAACATGGAGAAACCCTGTCTCTACTAAAAATACAAAATTAGGCAGGTGTGGTGGCGCATGCCTGTAATCCCAGCTACTTGGGAGGCTGAAGCAGGAGAATCGCTTGAACCTGGGAGACGGAGGTTGCAGTGAGCCGAGATTGTGCCATTGCACTCCAACCTGGACAACAAGAACGAAATTCCATCTCAAAAAAAAAAAAAATAAGAAGAAAGTAAGTATTTTTCCCGTGCCTGCAATCAGAGTAGTCCTAATAGCTGATCTTTCCCCTTCCTTCTTCTTCTTTTTTTTTTTTGCATTTGTTTGCACGTTGGACCTGCTGAGTTGTCACTTGCTTAACTCAAGGACCACCATGCTGCCTGGTGGGTGTCAGCACTGGTACCCAGGTGTGCCCAGGACAGCCTCCCATCTCCCAGGATTCTTCTGTGGATAAAATGGCCTTGGATGCTGACATAGCCACAGAAACAACAGTGTTATTTGTGAACATCAGTGGGAGATTCATATGGGATAAATGTGAGGGGCAGGACCAGTGGCCCTGTGGAATACCATGATGGGGATTCTAAGAGGTGAACTTGCATCTTGTGTGGCCTTGGGCTGGAAGGGGTTCCTTCAATAAACAGACATTTATCAAGTGCCTCATATGTGCCAGGAACCATTCTTGGATAAAAGTCAAAAATCGCTGCCTCTGCAGTGTCTGTAGATGCTCATTGCCCTGCCTGAGGGCAGGTCCGTATCTAAATCATCCTAGATGGACAGAAATGAATGGTTTTGCTCACTGCACTCAGAAAATGGAATTTCTAACCTTTCTCAGGACTGCCAGTGGGGGCATTTCCTGCCCCAGGAAGACAAATGGAAGGAAAAGAAAAATTAGAAAATGTTCCTACACCTTCCTCTTCCTCCTCCTGCTGTGTCTTCCTCTTCTTTTTAATAATAATAACTAACCATTTATTGGGCAACTGCTGTGCCTCAGACATTTGTTACATTAATATTATCTCATTTACTTTTACGACAATCTTCCAAGTTATCCCTATTTTAAAGATGAAGAAGCTGAGGTCCAGAGATACTTATTTTCCCAAGATTTTATAGCTACTAGGCAGTTGGACCAGATTTCAAACCCAGGTCTCTGTGTGTACAGTGCCCCATAACCTGATAGAACTGAGTTGAAAAACACCAAGGATTTACAGCAGTGCAGATAATGTACAGGCGGAAGCTCATGAGGGAGCTGTAAGGGAACCTGGCTTACATGTTCCTCGTCCCACCACTGTGATCCTCCATAAAAAGTATGTAGATGATTTGACAGCAGAGGAAACAGAGTGTCACCCAGCACAAGACAGTCCTGATTCCTGTTCAGGGACTGACCTGCAAGCTGAGAATGTCCAGTAGACATTTTTAGGGAGGAAAATCTCATTGTCATAGGTTTCTTATACTATAGCTATAACTCCATAATGTCAATCAGTTAAACATTTTTATTGAGTGATTGCTGTATGCAAAGTATGTGGAAACCATAAGAAATATAAGATATCCAACACTTAAGGGGTTATCAAGGGAAGGGCAAATCAGAAAGGTAATTCATGGGATGGATCAGATAGTAACTGTGTTAATGCCTAGTGAATAAGAAGACTGAAGGAGGGAGAGAGGCCAGGAGTATTTGCAAGGGTGGCCCTGGAGCTGGTGTGAACTGGGTCTTATGCAGAGGAAGAGGCTTAGCTGGGCTGAGAGTTGGGGGATGGAAGAGTTCTGGGCCCCTCTCACCTGGGAAGACAGGGCAGCCAGTGGAGACTCAGTGATTTGCAACCAGAACTGGGGTTCTGAAGCAGGGAAGCTCATCTGTCTTCCCACTCTTCCTCTGCACCTGTCCTTCTAGGGAGGGGTGACACAAATGGTAGGCAGGTTGACATCCCAAAATCCAGTTGCCCAGAGAAGAAAGCCCTGAGATACGTATATGCATACATGCATCTCTCTCTCTCCCTCTTTCTATAAAGAGAATATATGTATTTTTATATATTATATATAATTGAATTATAATTGAATTATATAGAAGAATTATATATTTTATTATATTAATTGTATTTTATTATATAAATTATATATAATTATATATGATATATAAATATATTTATATATATATAAATTCTTGAGACTTTTCCCCAAATTTCTGCATCCTTAGCTTTCATAGTGTTTGTCTAAATTCTTTATTTTATTATTATTATTATTATTATTATTATTATTATTATTTTTAGACACAGGGTCTCTCTATGTTGCCCAGGCTGATCTCAAACTCCTGGCCTCAAGCAATCCTCCAGCCTCAGCCTCCCAAAGTGCTGAGATTACAGGAGGGAGCCACCACTCCTAGCCTAGCCTAAATTCTTTTTTTTTTTTCTGGAGATAGTTTTGCTCTGTCACCCAGACTGGAGTGCAGTGGTGCAATCTAAGCTCACTGTAACCTCCACCTCCCTGGGTTCAAGCAATTCTCATGCCTCAGCTTCCCAAATGGCTGGGATTACAGGCACGCACCACCATGCCCGACTAATTTTTGTATTTTTAGGAGACACCAGGTTTTGCCATGTTGGCCAGGCTGGTCTTGAACTCCTGGCCTCAAGTGATCCACCCGCCTCAGCCTCCCAAAGCGCTGGGATTACAGGCGTGAGCCACTGCGCCCCGCCCCTAAATTCTTGACAATATCTTTCTCTCTTACAAGTAAGCCTGCATTGACCACATTTTGTACAGAATTTCAAAATGAGCCAGAGAAACCCAGGTATTGAACTGAACGTGAGAGCTAAGAGTAAGACAGCTCTCCAGTGTGAGGAAAAGCTCAGTCGGAATAATAAGGAAGCAGGCGTCTGTAAGAGGCTGTCACTGGGCTGTTTCACATCCTGTGAAATTTATGGTATGTCCTGAGAAAAATGGAAAGACAGGCTGTGTGTACCCAAATCAAGGAAACAGAATGTGTGATTATTGCAAAAGGAACCTTGACTTTGGAATTTCCTGATTTTTGAGGACTCCTGAGGTTAAAGATGGTGTGTTTTCAGCCTGAAAGAATTTTCCAACCACAAAGTGAACCACCAGAAGAGTGGACGGTGCGTCAGCTCTGTGTCTTGCACAGAGCTGGTCTGCCTCGTCCATATACTAGGCATGTTCAAGCATGGCTGGGTGACCAGCTCTCAGAGCTCAGGCAGGGGTGGCGGCTGATCCCTGTGGCTTGGGACTTTAAACTGATCAGAAGTCACAAAGGGCAGAGGCTGCAGGCCTGTGTCGTTTGGACCTATTGTGTGTGCCGGTATAGTTACTATTTCTTGTCATTTGCTTTTCAAATTTTAAGTTAGTCATCACCATTTTGAAGTTGGGTGATTTCCTCATACAAATCCAGATTTCCAGATTCTTTTGAAAATGTGGAGCAGCTGTTAATGTTGGGCCTGCATTTGCACACAGCAGCAGTTTCTGCCTCCTCCTCACGTAGGCGTGTGCTCTCCCATCCACCGTGGCCTCCACCACCCTAGGCTGGCTGAGACTGGAGGACCCTGCTCCAGCCAGTATCCTTGCATCCATATATTTGTATATTCATGCATTCCACCAAAGGGCTGGGTTGGGCTCTGAGGCTACAGAAGTAAGCAAGGCACATTCCCTGACTCCAGGGGGGTCACCGTGTAGGGGATAAGTGTTCAAATATATATGTCATTATCCTCCTCCTTGGATGGACAACAGCTTAGCTGCCCAAAATAGGCCGTCTGAAGTAGGACTTCTCACCCAAAGCACTATGAATATTTGAGACCGATAATTCCTTGTTTTGAGGGATTGTTCTGTGCCTTGTAGGATGTCTAGCAGCAAACCTGAACCCCACTCGCCAGATGCCAGTAACACCCCCTCAGTTGTAACAATGAAAAACGTCCCCAGACATTGCCAGAAGTCCCACCCCAGTTGAGAATCACTGGTCTAAAGTTCATGGGGGCTGGTGGAGAATATGCCTTTTCAAATTTCAGCAAGATCTTAAGGAACTTGCTCATCGAATGAGAGCTTTGAATCAGCTCAAGTGTCAGGTCCTCAGCTGCTCCTCCCACCCCCTGTGTCTGTGTCTGGCTCCATAGGCACTTGCTGCACTGAGTGACAGGTGGCTGGCACCATCTCTCCCACCAGGCTGTGAGCAGCGCTAGGAGGAAGGGTGTGTTTCATTCACCTTTGCGTCTCTAGGCCTGGTGTTGAATACTTGCTGAATCAACACTGAGTGGCCAGCCTTCAAAATATTGTATCCAAGAACAATTATAAACCTAAGTACCCAATGTTGGCCAATTTTTAAAGTTAATTAAAAACAACTGCTCTCATCCAGCCAATTATTATAAAAACAATCTATTTCAAGCCCAGTAATTTAAATATCCAGATTTCTATTTAATTGTTCATTTTTAATTAACAGTTGTATGTAATATTAATTCCCTCTATTTCAAAATTCAGCAAAGGAGATTTGAAGCATGCAAAAGAGAAAGCTTCTGACCTGAGAGCAGCATCCCTGTCAAGTGGAATTCATTATGGTGCCTCCTCTCTGAATCCCCTTTCATAGACGGGGAGAGTCACCCTTCTCTTTGGAGTAGTGTAGGAACAAGGAAAGAAAAGAATAACCAAAAGGCAACTTCTTTGTTCTAAGGAGTCCATGATCACATTTGCCCCTTTGCACATCATTCACTGAACTTGCCATTGATCGCTGTTTATCAGCCATGAGGATCACTTGAACCTGAGCATAGCACAGACCTCACCAATGCCGAGAGTCTTTAGAAAATGATCGTATATAATCTTTGAGTAAAGATTTCTTATCCCTTTAACTGTAAGGAACTTCATGGAGGCTGCCCAAACCCATGTATAGGAAGGATGGATTTAGGGGCAAAGAAAACATCCCTATCACACTCCAAAATGCCTTCAGGATCACAGTGTCTGAAATTTATGAGTTTTCCGTTTGAATTAAAAATCCGAAACCTCCTCTTTAAAATTCTATGTAAGAAGGGCCTTCTCAATAACATTGCTCATTACCTCTCAAATTTTATCATCATTTAATAGATTATGAACTCACTCGGCAGGGCCCCGAGGAATGGAGCATGGGACAGAAACATTGTGGTGAGGAAGAGAGAAAAAGGAAAAAATAGTTTAGGACCAAACTGTTTTTAGACCAAATAGTTTGGGACTTCTCCCAGATGGGAGAAAGGGGATCAAATATTAACAGTTTAACTATTCGTTGAATCAGTATTTATTGAGTGCTGCATTAGGTGCGGGGCCTGCAGCCAGGTAAAGGAAGCAGCCTCCATCCTCTGTCTACTGGCTCGACAGGAATTAATTGAATAGCCATAACAATAAATGTAAAATTTAGATGGAGCCTTGGGTCCCTCATAGGAGGAAGAGAAGGGCTGGAGAAGCGCTGAAAATAAACCTCTGGAAGAGAAGCTAGTGATGGATATTTCTGGCCATGTGTGCCCCGCAGTCTGATGTTTATGCCTTGGTTACATGAAGTTTGTTCATTTCAGGAATGATGGGGATTACAAGATTTGCAAACAGTTCAGTCAAGCTCTGACTTAAATAGTTGTAATGCTATTAAGATTCCTGGACACATGTCAGCCCTTCCTGCTGTTTAGAAAACAACATCAAAGCTTACCTCCCTGGCTCTCCTAACAGTAAACTGAACCAAGGTTTGCTTTCATTTTTAGTATTTACTAAGCTGCTTTGGTGTTTCATAAAATAGTTCAGGCCAAGGGACAGAATGTAAGGTTATTACACTCCAGCATTGTTCTAAGGCTATGGGAGCAAAAGTGGCAAGGGGCCAGCGCTACCCTGGTTTTCTCCCTGGTGATTAAGGAGGATTAGTGGAGAGTGTATAGAATGTCCGAGCTCCTGGTTACATTTGCAGAAATAAAACCCTCCCAAACCCAACGCTCTGTGCAGCCCTTGCATCCGGTCGCAGGGACTCTACATTGCCCGGGAACTTGGCAGGGTGACATACATGCTCTTGAAGGGCTACAAGGGGAACGGCAATCACTTAAAAGGGAAAGCCAGGTCTTTGGAGGTGAGCCTGTGTGCAAAAAGAACGCCTCCCCTTCACAGTCATGTCTTTTCCAAAGAGGAGAGGTGATAGAACCCTTCAGCATCTGGGGTCCTGAGCTGGACAAGGCACAAGCAGGCTCCCAAATCAGGTCGTTGGGAACTTGGGTCACAATTTGTCACAGAGACAGTGCTGACAATGATGATTACAGATCTAGGGAAGTCCACAGATTGTCATTTGGTTCGTAACATGGACATTCATTCTAGCTACATTATTGTGAGTTAAATAGGATCGATCAACTTATCACTATTATAGTTTTATTTCTGTGTGAAAGAGGAAAGTACATCCCAACTTGGAGTAAGGTCCTAGGCATCGATCTCCCTCGGCTCCCTCTCCTCCATCCCCATTGTGAACTGGGGGGGACATCCTCCAAGCCCCCCCACCTCACTGGCCAGTGTCTCCTGCTGCCTTCCCCCAGAAGCTTTTAATCACCAGAGAGAGGAGACCACAGTGTTTGGGGGATTCTCCTAGTCTCCAAGCTGATGAAGGAGTACGTTTGTTCTCTAGCTCTGGAGAGCAGCCTTGGCCTCGCAGGCGAGGTTGTAAGAAGTTTCTGCTGCAGAGTTAGTGTGATGAAGGGCTGCCTGGATCAGCATGGGGAAGGAACAGGTCTCAGCCAGTCCCTGCCAACCCCAGTGGCTTCCACAAGTGAGATGCCCATGGAGATGCATGTGAATCTAGTTGACCAGAGTCACTCATCCATGGGACAGGCTCGCCTTGCTCAACAGGACGTGCCCCTCACTAGAAGTCTTCAGGCAGAAGTTGGGTGGCCCACCGGGAGGACCACGGAGGAGGGGATTGCTACTCTCAGAGGGCAATCGGCTAGAAAGTATTAATAATCCTATTTTAGTGACTGTCCATCATAGGCTAAACACAGGGGTGGGTTGCTTCTGATATATTATTTCTAAGCCTCACAGAGACTATTAGATGCGGTCATCTCCCATGGTACAGATGGAGAGACTAAGGCTGAAAACATGCGCAAGATCAGCTGACTAACAAATGCCTGCGTCAGAGCTTGAATTGGCATGATTCTAAAGCGTATTGGTTTTTTGGTTTTCGTTTTTTTTTTGAGACGGAGTCTTGCTCTGTCGCCCAGGCTGGAGTGCCATGGCACAATCTCAGTTCACTGCAAGCTCCACCTCCCGGGTTCACACCATTCTCCTGCCTCAGCCTCCTGAGCAGCTGGGACTACAGGCTCCCACCACCACGCCCGGCTAATTTTTTGTATTTTTAGTAGAGACGGAGTTTCATCTTGTTAGCCAGGATGGTCTCGATCTCCTGCCCTTGTGATCTGCCCATGTCGGCCTCCCAAAGTGCTGGGATTACAGGCGTGAACCACCACGCCCGGCCCCTAAAGCATATTGTTTTTATATTCCCACTCATAGTCAATTCATTCCTGTACTAAAGTGGAAAATGGTGTGAGTTACCTGTATGTCAGGGTCACCCACCAAAGGAACATTTTTCACCAGGTGTGTAGCATGGACAGTCTATGTGTGTGTCATACACTCAGCACAACAAACATTCAAGATATGAAGGCACCATGGCCTGGGTGTGTGTTGCGAGTGAGCATATGAAGGATTGGGGTGCTGGGTAGGCAGATGAGAGAGGAAGGGAAGGAAAGGGTCTGACCAAAAGGGCTGTTGGCACCTCTGAAAAAGGGCTCTCCCCATCAGACACCTACCACCATAGCCCCTTGATGATGGCCCAGCACAGGCCCCAGAAGACTGACGGAATTCAGATAGACTGTCTGTGGTGAGGTTCAAAATAGAAAGTGGAGAGGACTTTGGCTGTATTACATTTGAGGGATGTTAAAATATTCAGCTCTTCTTCCCTCACTGTCTCCAGTTCTCCCACTGCTTTTTCATTTTCAGATCACTGGCCATGTGTCTCTCTGTGCTGGTGGGAAAATTATGATTCCCCACTTGTATTTTTACCTTTAAATGTTCTGTAGTTTAAATGAAATGAAAAGATTCTGAGATTGTCACCTTAATTTGAAGAATATGGATACCTGTGTGATTTCCTATCCCTCAGCCCAATTTGCCAACAGCACCAGAGGCCTCTATGGGATCGCTTCTGCCGGAAGTCTGTGTTTCTGCCAGAGAGCACTAACCCAAGTGCTCACCCTCACCGGGTCGGGATGTGTGGGATGCTTCACCTACTTCCCCAAGGGAAGGTATCGAGCCCGCCTGCCAGCCTTCTCACCTCCCATGTGTACCCGAGGTCTGCCCCGAGTGATAGGAGCGATTCCTGGGCTTGACCTGGAAGCATGGCAGTCCGGGCTGGTGATAAGTCACAGTCGCAGAATGAGGGGAGGCACCCCTTGCCCTGCGTGCGTGGGCGCCAGGCAGCTCAGGGGTCCCGGGGAAGTGGAGAGCTGACCTTCTGCTGTTGTTTGCAGCGTCCTGCTTGGTGCACTTGGAGAGGCCTTGCTGGTTTTCTCAGAGCGGAAGGGCTCCTGAACAAGACGGTCAAGAGAAGGAGACTCGCCGGCTGCTGCGGGGGAACATCGCCCCTGGTCTCATAGCTCCCTGTTGAATGTGTCAGAAAGAGGAACGCGAGGACAGTGAGACCAGGTGGGCAGCGCCATCGCCCTCACCCACGTGAACGTGGTGGTGGCTGATGAGGCCGAGGCCCTGCTGCTTCAAGGAGCGCCCTTTCTGGGGGTCTGCAGGTCGCTGCAGAGGAGCGGTCTGTTACGTCTTCCCATTTGGAAGCTGGTTCTGCAGAAGCAGGAAGTACAGGATTTCACGGGCTGGCTCTGCTCACCTCGACTGAGCCTCACACCTCTGGATGCCACATGCTGTCTCCCAAACACTGCTTTCGGTGCGAGGTAGTGGGCCTAAGGGGTTTGGTTGTCTTTTTCTTTTTCTTTTTTTTTTTTTTTTCATTTTTAAAATTTTAACATTTTTATTTATTATTATTTTTTAAAGACAGAGCCTCACTCTGTTGCCTAGGCTGAAGCGCAATGGGACGATCACAGCTCACTACAGCCTTGACCTCCTAGACTCAAGCCATCCTCCTGCCTCAGCATCCAGAGTAGCTGGTGTGCACCACCACACCCGGCTCATTTTTTCTATTTTTATTGTTTTAGAGATGGGGATCTCACTGTGTTGCCCAGGCTGGTCTGAAACTCCTGGGCTCAAGCAGTCCTCACACCTCGACCTCCCAAAGTATTGAGATTATAGGCATGAGCCACTGCACCTGGCCTTTCTCATTTTTATTTTTAAATTGACAGACAAAACACTATGCATTTATCGTGCACAACACGATGCTTTGGGAATGGTTAAATCTAGCTAACAAATGCATTACCTCACACAGTTATCATTTTTATGGTGAGTCTTGGTTGTATGTTTTGTTTCGTTCATGTTTTTACATCCTTGGCGTCTCCTCTGGGTCCGTCCATCCTTTGCTGTCATGCTGGCTTGCCTAAGGCCTACCCCTACCTGTGTACCAGCATTTTAAACTCTGGAGTGAGTGATGTTACTTTTTGTGGTTGATGTTACTATTCATTTCCTGCCTCTAAACTTCTCGTGGTCCTTATAAACTTGTCAGGGTGTGTGTTGCATTGAATTCTGCATGTCCTGTTTTTGCCAACCATTAGGTTAAGCTGGTACTGACTTATCACCAGAGGAAACAGGGTTTATGAGCACTGACAGATGTCTTCCCTGGGTAAAAAAATAAACAGTATATGTATACACACACACATACATACTTATATTTCTTAAAGCTTTTAATCCCTTTCATTCCCTGATATCTCAGAGATTTCAAATCATTGAACACTGAAGTATATTTTTCAGGCCAGATGAAAAAATGTATTAAAACCCTATTCCTGGTCAGGCACAGTGGCTCACGCCTATAATCCCAGCACTTTGGGAGGCCGAGGTAAGCAGATCACCTGAGGTCAGGAGTTCAAGACCAACCTGGCCAACATGGTGAAACCCTGTCTCTACTAAAAATACAAAAACATTAGCCTGATGTGGTATTGTGTGCCTGTAGTCCCAGCTACTCGGGAGGCTGAGGTAGGAGAATCGCTTGAACCTGGTAGGCGGAGGCTGCAGTGAGCCAAAATTACGCCACTGCACTCCAGCCTGGGCAACAGAACGAGACTGTCTCAGAAACAACTACAGCAACAACAACAACAAAAACCCTATTCCTTGCCTTTGTAGGAGTCAAAATAAATGAACTTTTTTTTCTTTTTTTTATTATTATACTTTCCGTTCTGGGGTACTTGTGCAGAATGTGCAGGTTTATTACATAGGTATACACGTGCCATGGTGGTCTGCTGCACCCATCAACCCGTCGCCTACATTAGGTATTTCTCCTAATGTTATCCCTCCCCTAGTCCCCCAGCCCCCGACAGGCCCCGGTGTGTGATGTTCCCCTCCCTGTGTCCATGTGTTCTCATTGTTCCAAAATAAACGAATTTACACAAAATGGTCACTTGTTTCTGAACCCACCAAGAAAGTTTAAGAAAATAATGACTAACTTGGCCGGGCGCGGTGGCTCAAGCCTGTAATCCCAGCACTTTGGGAGGCCGAGACGGGCAGATCACGAGGTCAGGAGATCGAGACCATCCTGGCTAACACGGTGAAACCCCATCTCTACTAAAAAATACAAAAAGGCCGGGCGCAGTGGCTCAAGCCTGTAATCCCAGCACTTTGGGAGGCCGAGACGGGTGGATCACGAGGTCAGGAGATCGAGACCATCCTGGCTAACACGGTGAAACCCCTTCTCTACTAAAAAATACAAAAAACTAGCCGGGCGAGGTGGTGGGCGCCTGTAATCCCAGCTACTCTCGGGAGGCTGAGGCAGGAGAATGGCCTGAACCCGGGAGGCGGAGCTTGCAGTGAGCTGAGATCCGGTCACTGCACTCCAGCCCAGGCGACAGAGCAAGATTCCGTCTCAAAAAAAAAAAAAAAATGCAAAACTAGCCGGGCGAGGTGGCGAGCGCCTGTAGTCCCAGCTACTCGGGAGGCTGAGGCAGGAGAATGGCCTGAACCCGAGAGGCGGGGCTTGCAGTGAGCTGAGATCCGGTCACTGCACTCCAGCCTGGGCGACAGAGCAAGACTCCGTCTCAAAAAAAAAAAAAAAAGAAAAGAATGACTAACTCTAAATATTTCTGTTCCTAAGAGATGTTTCAAATATTTGACCACTCTGCCAGGTGTCAGAGAGTGTGGGCCATTCAGGGTGACCCATGAGTCCTCCTCAAGCAGGGAGCCAGGCCCTATAATGTTGAATACCTGTGTATTGATGGAGACCCCCTGCCGCGGCATCCGGGAAATACGCATTGCCCATACTCAGCCCCATGGAGAATACAGTCAGCTCAGTCGGTGGCTGTTGTTGCTTCTGCGTGTGTTCCCCAACTTGTTGAGAAAAGAAAGAGAAAAAGAAACAAATAGCAATGGATTCGTGTATTTGGAACTTGAGTACCTTAAATTCATGTCCTTGTCTTTCCCTGGTCTCTCCTTCTCATGTAAGGTACAAATGCTAAAAGTGACCTTAACACACGCGGCTTTCTTTTTTTTTTTTTTTTTTTTTTTTTTTTTTTTTTTTTTTTGAGACGGAGTCTTGCTCTGCCGCCCAGGCTGGAGTGCAGTGGCCGGATCTCAGCTCACTGCAAGCTCCGCCTCCCGGGTTCACGCCATTCTCCTGCCTCAGCCTCCCGAGTAGCTGGGACTACAGGCCCCCGCCATCTCGCCCGGCTAGTTTTTTGTGTTTTTTAGTAGAGACGGGGTTTCACCGTATTAGCCAGGGTGGTCTCGATCTCCTGACCTCATGATCCGCCCGTCTCGGCCTCCCAAAGTGCTGGGATTACAGGCTTGAGCCACCGCGCCCGGCCAACACGCGGCTTTCAACTTACTTTTGTTGTTGTTTTGTCTTATTGTTTGTTTCCGTGAAAAATATTTATATTTTTTCTAACCTCCAGCTGATTAAACAGGTACCTGACACTTATTAATTTGAAGGAAAAATAATAGTAGCTGCCTGACATACCCTCTCATTTTGAAGAGTCTCTACTTTTTTTTTGTTGAAATTTTTTTTTTTTATTTTTAGTTCTGGGGTACATGTACAGCTTTGTTACGTAAGTAAATGTGTGCCATGGTGGTTGGCTGCATCTGTCAACCCATCACCTAGATATTAAGCCCAGCATGCATTGGCTATTTTTCCTAATATTCTCCCTCCTTCCCCACCCCCTGACAGGCTCCGGTATATGTTGTTCCCCTCCCTGTGTCCATGTTCAACTTATTTTTGTTCTTCATCTAGGATGTCAAACTTTCTAGAGACTGAGGATCAAATAGAAAATCTGGGTTTAGAATTGTCCTTATTCTCTTGCTCCCATAAAACTCTCTAAAACGGAGACCAGTTCTTTTCCACTTGCAGAAAGTGGCATCTGTCCAAGTGTCATTTTATAGCTGTCTTTCCAAGTGCCATTTAAGCAAATGGAGGTTCTGATGACTGCAAAGAGCCATGCAGTTCAAACCCAGTTCTCTTTCCAGCAGAACTGGCCCCAAAAGCTTTTGCTGAGAAGTTTTAGATCCTTTTTCAAATGGTTCTCTAGCAAGCCCGTATTTTTTTGTTGGTGTTTGGTTGTTTGAATTGTCTTTCAGAGTCCTGTTTTTTGTTTGTTTGTTTTGTTTCGTTTGCTTGAGATAGGGGTTCACTGTGTTACCCAGGCTCGAGTAAAGTGGTGCAATCACAGCTCACTGCAACCTCAACCTCCCAGGTTCAAGCAGTCCTCCCACCCCACCCTCCCAAATGGCTGGGACTACAGGCACGTGCCACTACACCCAGCTACTTTTGTATTCTTTGTAGACATGGGGTCTCACTCTGTTGCCTCCTGCCCGTTGTTCTTAAAATCTCAGATCTTTTCTTACATTGACACCAGCAAGAGGCAGAGGATAAGGCGTTTCGTCAGTATGCTATCAGTTTCCTTCTGTTTCTATTGGTTCTTGGGCCTTTTTATTCAAGCTTTAATCACCATCTTCTACGCCCAAGTTCACGTGTTCAGCACTGAATGGAGGGGGAGCCCAAAGACCTGAACAGTGAAGTGGCCCCTCACTGTAGCCCTGAGCTCCCATTTTCTGCACAGGGAGTCTCCAGGTAACCCCACACTGTCCCTTTGCCCTTGGGTCCTGTTTGGCGCCTGATGACCTTAATCCTCGCTGGACCCCAGTCGGAGCCTTGGGATTTTGGGGCTTTTTTATTGGTATAAATAAAGAATGTGCTTTCTATTAGGAGAGGCAAGGTTGTGTACAATGGTGTATTATTACTTATCTGCTGTGGATATAAAGAAAAATAAGGGCCAGGCATGGTGGCTCAAGCCTGTAATCCCAGTACTTTGGGAGGCTGAGGTGGGAGGATGGATTGAACCCAGGAGTTTGAGACCAGTCTGGGCAACACAGTGAGCCTCCGTCGCTACAAAAATAAAAAATAAAACTTAGCCGGGCATGGTGGCACATACCTGTAAGTCCCAGTTACTCAGGAGATTGAGGCAGGAGGATTGCTTGAGCTCGGGGGTCAAGGTTGCAATGAGCCATGACTGTGCCACTGCACTCTAGCCTGGGTAACAGAGCCAAACCCTGTCTCTAAAAATGATAATAAAATAAATCATTTATTTTCTTTCCTTTGCCTTTCTTTCTGTTCTCTTCAATCCCGGCAGAAGAGTATTACAGAAAATATTTGTGTTACCCCTGGGGAGGGAGTTCTTGTAGCTTAAACCCAGATCGAGACTCCTCTTCCTGCCCACATCCAGGCCACTGAGCTTGAAACAGGGAAGGGCCTACCCAGTGCCTCTAGCCCTGTGCTGTCCAGTGCGGATGCCCCTGGCCACCTGTGGCTTTGGAGCACTGGAGTGTGGTTGGGCCAGATTCTGATGGGCTGTAAGTGTAAGAACACACTGGTTTCAAAGACTTACTGTTTTTTAAAGAGAATGTAAGATATCACATCATTTTTCTATTGATTACATGTTAAAATAATATTTTTTTATATATTGGGCTAAATAAAATATACTATCAAAATTACTTTCTCTTGTTTCCCTTTATCTTTTGTAATGTGACTGCTAGAAAATTTGAGTTCATAGATGTGGCTCCCAAGGTATGTCTCTTGGTCGTTGCTGATTTATTTTTATTTATTTATTTATTTTTTAGATGGAGTTTGGCTCTTGTTGCCCAGGCTGGAGTGCAGTGGTGCGATCTCAGCTCACAGCAACCTCTGCCTCCCGGGTTCAAGCAATTCTCCTGCCTCTGCCTCCCAAGTAGCTGGGATTACAGGCATGCACCACCACACCCGGCTACTTTTGTATTTTTTTTTTTAGTAGAGATGGGGTTTTACCATGTTGTTCAGGCTGGTCCCGACCTTCCACCTCAAGTGATCTGCCCACCTCAGCCTCCCAAAGTGCTGGGATTACAGGTGTGAGCCACCACGCCTGGCTGATTTAGAGCAGTTCATCTACACTGGGGCCAGGAAAGTGGCAAAAGAAGGGGCTGTTGGTGGTGGTTGCTGGGGCTACTGACCCAATAATAGTATTTAAGATTATAGTTACTGATGCCTATTTCATGCCAAGCACTGTGCTAGGTACTCTTCAGGCTTCCTGTCATTGATTCTTCCCAATAAGTGCAGGGGACATTCTCTTCATTTTACCAAGGAGATCGGAAAGATTCAGTAACTTTTCCAGACCCACCCAGCTGGGACTCCAACCCAGGTTATTCAAAGCCCATGTTTTCAACCTTCATGCTGGGAGTTCTGTTGAGAAGGAGGAATGAGGTCCCCATGTCTCACAGGGGTTGTCAGTTCTGCAAGAAGTGCTGAGGTAAGCCGGGCGCGGTGGCTCAAGCCTGTAATCCCAGCACTTTGGGAGGCCGAGACGGGCAGATCATGAGGTCAGGAGATCGAGACCATCCTGGCTAACCCGGTGAAACCCCGTCTCTACTAAAAAATACAAAAAACTAGCCGGGCGCCGTGGCGGGCACCTGTAGTCCCAGCTACTCAGGAGGCTGAGGCAGGAGAATGGCGGGAACCCGGGAGGCGGAGCTTGCAGTGAGCTGAGATCCGGCCACCGCACTCCAGCCTGGGCGACAGAGCGAGACTCCATCTCAAAAAAAAAAAAAAAAAAAAAAAAAAAGTGCTGAGGTGTGGATTCCTCACATCTCTGAGGTGATTTGTGACTCTTCCTGAAGGCCACGTTCCTTCCCTTTGCCACCGGGCAGGGTCTGTGGCCTGCTCTGCAACTGCCTTCCCAGCATGTCCCAGTTTCTTTCCCCGGCCTCCTCCCTCGGGTTCTGTCTGAGACTCTTCGTGAGTGGGGTTGGAGCAACCAGGAGCACTTGGGAAATGGCACTGCTCTCACCTGAACTGTCACTCTGAGTGTTTCCAGAACACATAGCCACTGTTTGTTGGTTCTCAGTTTGTTTTCAGGCAATGGCATGTTCAAATAGCTGAGGAGCTCGAAGGCTGAAGGAAAAGCTGCAGCTGCTAGACCCTGAGAGGCAGTGTCATGAGAGGACACCATTCTTTTCACTGGGTCTGCATGCCCAAAAAAGGGAGTACAGTCACAGTGGGGTGAAAGCACAAACAGGTAATACCGTAAGTGGTTACTCATGCTTGGAACATGACATCTCCATTGAGAAGTTGCCTTGGACAAAGTATTGAAATAGGATATGGAATTGGCTGGAAGTTCAAGTGGTTAGGATTCATCTGAGGTCCTTTGATCCTTGTTCTGGGGAAAGCCAGTTAAAGGGGTGAGACTTTTGGGCTTCTCCTGGCCCCACCCAATGTCCCTGGCTTCAGGCTGTGTCCCTGAGCCCAGCCTGGAGAGAGGCAGCGGTGGCTTGTCTCCAAAGATGCCCTGCCTCCATCCCAGTGGTATTCATGCTGCTCTACAGTTCTGTTCATTTCTCTTGGGTCTGGGCTGGCTCTGCGACTTGCCTGTAGCCAATAAGGTATGATGGAAATGGTGCTATGTGACTCCCAAGGCCAGGTCAAAGTAGCCTTGCAGTGTCTGCCTTGGTCTTCTGACTGCCTCAGGAGCCCTGAGCTGTTGTGCAGGAGAGGCCAGGCGTGGGTGCTCCAGGAGACAGGCCCCACTGAGCCCAGCCTTGCAGCCGTCTTGCCAAACCACTCAAGTCATGAAGGAGGCTATACAGGGTCTTCCATACCAGCCCATCTGCCCAGGTGACCTCAGTCAGTGCCACATGGGGTAGAAGAATCACCCTGCCCAGCAGTCCCTGAATGAAAACCTGCCACAAAAACATGAGATATTGTGAAATCATTTTAAGCCACTGAGTTTTAGGACAGCACGTTATGCAACAATAGAAAATAGAGCTGAGGCCCACCGTCCTGCCCTTTCTGCAAGATGCTAACATAAGTGGGCTGTCCTCTGAGACCCTGGAACTCTCTTCTTCTCAGGCAGATCCAGTCTGGACTCTCTGAGCCCCTCCCCTGTCTAGACTCTTATTCTGGGAGTACCGTTCTCCGCTGCAGCTGACCTCAGCCCAGACGCTGTCCTCGGAGGAAGACCCCACGGATAGTCCATGACTTGTTCAGACCCCATTGCAGGGCAAGACCCACAGCCCTTAGCCATTGGCTCAAAGTACATCATTCATTCATTCAAAAGATATTGAGACCTTCTGAGTGCCAGGCTGTTTTAGGATCTAAGGATATAACCACGAATGAGATGAGCCCTCCTGGAACTTACTTTCTAGTGGCAGAGACAGGCAACAAACACGGGAATAGAATTTCAAAATGATGGGTGTGGTGGCTCGTGCGTGTAATCCCAGATCTTTCAGAGGCCAAGGTGGGTGGATCACCTGAGGTCAGGAGTTCCAGACCAGCCTAGCCAACGTGTTGAAACCCTGTTTCTACTAAAAAGTACAAAAAAAAAATTAGCCAGGTGTGGTGGCAGGCACCTGTAATCCCAGCTACTTGAGAGGCTGAGGCAGGAGAATCTCTTGAACCCAAGAGGTGGAGATTGCAGTGGGTCAAGGATGCACCATTGCACTCCAGCCTGGGAGACAGAGTGAGACTCCATCTCAAAAGAAAAAAAAAAAATTCAGAGTGAGTTAAATGCTTTTAAGGCAATAAGGTAGAAAAGGGAGACAAAGATGGATTCTCCTGAGGAGCTGATGGAAGGTGAGGATTTCTCTTCCAAAATGTGCAGAATCACACACACCTGCTTAGCATAGAGTATGGGGGATTTGTTCTCCTTCAGGTCTGAGGGCCTCTCCGGGCTGTAGATTTCAGGTGAAGGATGACTGAGTGAGATATGCTTTAGAGGACACACGGACAAAGTCCAGGAGCCCCACAGGCAGACACCACCGCCTTCCCTGCTGTTGGTTCTGGGAGGCCAGGGCAATCAGGCCCCCGTTGGCCCTGGGCAGGCCCTTGCTGGCTGGCTCTGGGATGCTCTAAGTCTGGCACAGGAGAGAAGATAGGCAGACTTGAAGTAGACCCCATGGTTAGTTTCAGGGGCATGACACCTGTGGGAGGTGCTGAGGAAGTGCTGGGAGGGAAGGTGCACTCTCTAGCTGTGCGACCCATCACCGGGCTGGCTGCGGGCCTCCCGTGCTTCACCCACGTGGCATCTCACTTCATCCTCTCCAGGGGCCTCTGATGGACATGTATCAGTCTCATTTTGTGGAGGAGATAAATACAGGAGGTCAGCGCCTTCCTGAAGGTCTTTGACTGGCTAAAGGGGCCGTCTGCCCACACATCCCCTGCCTCTTAACTCTCACAGCATTCTGCCTCCCCCACAGGAAGCTCGGGTTCAGAAAGGCTGAGTAGACGGGACCAAGTCAGAGGTGGAGAAGGTCAATCATGTTCCAGGAATGAGGCGGAAGGTAGGTGGCACCAGCTCAGGGTGTGATTGAGTGTAGGGATGGGAAATAACATTTGCCAGCGTGGTTAATGGGAAAACCAAACTCTGTAGAATGTTTTAAAGAGGTTTATTCTGAGTCAATATGAGTGACTGGGCCTTGGGGAGCAGCCTCAAGGGGTCCTGAGAAAGTGATCCCAAGGCAATTGGGTTACAGTTTGATTTTATATACATGATGGGGAGACAGATGTTAGAGGCAAAGACAAAAACCCGTACATGGGAGGTGTACGTTGGTTCAACCGGAAAGGCAGGACAACTCGGAGCAGGGACTTACAGGTCATAGGTAGATTCAAAGATTTTCCGATTGGCAACCCGTTGAAAGGGTTAAGCTTCGTCCCAAGACTTCAAGTCAGTAGAAAGAAATGCTCGCATTAAGGTAAGGGGAATTGTGGGGGTCCAGATTCTTGTTATATAGATGAAGCCTCATAGGTAGCAGCCTTCAGAGAGAATAGATGGTGAAATAAAGCTTAAGCCTACTGGGCTGCATTCCCAGGAGACCAGGTGTTCTTAGTCACAGGATGAGTTAGGAGGTCAGCACAAGATAAGGTCACAAGGACTTTGCTGGTAAAACAGGATGTGGTAAAGAAGCCGACCAAAACCCACCAAAACCAAGGTGGCAATGAAAGTGACCTTTGGTTGTCCTCAGTGCTTGTTAGACTCTAATTATAATGCATTAGCATACTAACACACACTCCCACCAGCACTGTGACAGTTTACAAATGCAATGGCAGCGTCAGGAAGGTACTCTATAGGGTCCAAAGGGGAGGAACCTTCAGTGCGGGGGGAATTGCCCATCTCTTTCCTGAAAAACTAATGAAGAATCCACCTTTTGTTTAGCATGTAATCAAGAAGTAACTACAAGTAAACTCGGTTGAGCAGCCCATGCCACTGCTCTGTCTATGGAGTAGCCGTTCTTCTATTCCTTTCCCTTTTTTTTGAGACAGAGTCTTGCTCTGTCGCCCGGGCTGGAGTGCAATGGCGTAATCTCGGCTCAACACAACCTCCGCCTCCCAGGCTCAAGTGATTCTCCTGCCTCAGCCTCCCGAGTAGCTAGGATTGCAGGCATGCATCACCACACCTGGCTAATTTTCTATTTTTAGTAGAGACGGGGTTTCTCCAGGTTGGTCAGGCTGGACTCGAACTCCCAACCTCAGGTGATCCACCCACCTCAGCCTCCCAAAGTGCTGGGATTAGAGGCGTGATTTTTTTTTTTTTTTTTTTTTTTTGAGACTGGGTCTCTCTGTGTTATCCAGGCTAGAGTGCAGTGGTGCAATCTCAGCTCACTGCAGCCTCAACCTCCCCAGCTCAAGCAATCCTCCCACCTCAGCCTCCTGAGTAGCTGGGACATTCACCACCATGCCTGGCTAATTTTTTTTTGTTTTGTTTTGTTTTGTTTTGTTTTGTTTTTTGTAGGGATAGGGTCTCACTCAGGCTGGTCTCCAACTCCTGAGCTCAAGCAATCCTCCCACGTTGGCCTCCCAAAGTGCTAGGGTTACAGGTGTGAGCCACCGTGCCCAGCCTTCCTTTACTATCTTAATAAACTTGCTTTCATTTTATGCACTTGCCCCGAATTCTTTTTTGTGTGATGTCCAAGAGCACCCTCTTGGGGTCTGGATCAGGACCCCTTTCTGGTAATGTTACGATCTCCGTTTTAATGTGAATGCTGGTCAGTTGTACCTAAATTCCAAAAGGAAGGGGGTGTAACAAGGCGTGTTCGGCCTCCTTTCCCGCCATGGCTGGGAATTCAGTTTCTCAGGTTTCTCTGGGGTCCCCTCAGTCAGTTGGAGGGCTTAGGATTTTTGATTTACAGCGCCCACCATGCACAGTGCAGGTGCCTCCTATCTGTATGTTACCTACTCATGACCCTAAAGGGGCCAGCACACAGATGAGGCCTGCGAGCCCCTGACAGGGCAGGACACTTCCCCAAGGTCATGCGTTCTGCGTTACTAAGCCAAGATTCTAAAGTGGCCTCCAAATCCAGCCCTCCCTCTCACCTCGCCGTGTGCCAGGTTGTTTCTGGGCATAGCCCCCCACTCCCACCCCTACCCTGGGGTCACTGGGTTGTGGACAAACCAGAGGAGACAAGCTCCCCATGGACAGCCCTCACTTTGGGGCTCAGGGTGCTGGTGCTTGGCCCAGGCATTGGCTGCCTGCGGGGTAGCTCCGGATCCTTGGACCCAACAGCAAACCACTGGGGAGGCCGAGCCATTCTGGCGCTTACACAAGGCTCCCTCTATTCTGGAAACATCTCAGAGATGGCAGACATTCCGCGCTCCCCAGTGAGCCGAGCAAATCTTTGCTCCTGCTGTCAGCTGATTTTCAGTGGCCAGACTCGCAGTGGTTTACCCTAAGTAAAACAAACAATGGCATGTAAACCTAGGCCAGTTCTATCCAGGATCAACTGGGGAGGAGTCTGAAGAAACTCCCTTGCCACCCAACTTCCTTGGCCGCAGAGGGTAAAGTCTCATTTAAGCAGTTGTCTGAGCCAAAAGGAATATTTGAGTCGTTGATTTCCTGCTCTCTGTGAAAGGCCCACAGGATTCGCAAAGGCAAAGTGTCTGCACATGCGTCTTTGTGCCGATTGAGCCTCGGGGAGCCGTGGAAGCCCTTGGGATTTCAGGAGTCAATGCAGGCACCACTCACCTGGGCCAGTTGATTTGCATAGCAAATAGAAGTTAAAGCTGTCAGTGAAAAGGGCTTCTCCAAGTGGGAGATGGAACCAGGGTTCTATCCCAGGCATTCTCACCATCCTGGAAAGTTATTTCAATCAGCCCTTCATTTATTTCCTCATTCCTTCTTTCATCAGATACAGAGTGGATGCAACAACAGGAATGGGGGTTCTTTCTGAGGTTTTTTTGGTCTTTGTTACAGGTGTCTGCGCTTTGTCTAGCAGGGCTGTTCTGCCACCGGCCCAAGCAGCCACTCCTGTGGCTGGAGGCTGCAGGCACATTGCGCTGAGCTGTCCTCGAGGCATAATCTCTCTGGTTCTGGCAGGAACAACTCTGGTGACTCTCTTTGTGATTGTAAACTTAAAGCAAACACACCTCCCTGTTCTCAGGGAGGCCCTGTGTCTTCTTAGACACACAGAGATGTTTTTTAAATAACAGCTTTGTCCAGGCACGGTGGCTCACTCCTGTAATCCCAGCATTTAGAGAGGCCATGGCAGGCAGATTGCTTGAGCTTAGGAGTTCGAGGCCAGCCTGGGTAACCTGGTGAAACCCCATCTCTACTAAAAATTAAAAACAATCAGTTGGTGGTTGTGCATGCCTGTGGTCCCAGCTATTTGGGAGGCTGAGGTGGGAGGATCACTCAAGTCCAGGAGGTCAAGGCTGCAGTGAGCTCTGTTTGTGCCACTGCACTCCATCCTGGGTGACAGAATGAGATCTTGTCTCAAAAAAAGTAAAATAAATAAATAATAGCTTCCTAGAAATATAATCCACATGCCCTAAGATGTACCCATTTAAAGTGTACAATTCAGTATACTTTAAATTCTATAGTTTTTAGTATATTCACAGAATTCTGCAACCATTATCACTAATTGTAGAACATTTTCTTCACCTCAAAAAGAACCCCCTTACCCGTTGTCATCCCACCCTCCTCCCTTCCACTGACCTAGGCAGCCACAAGTCCACTTTCTGTCTCTATGGATTGGCCTGTTTTGGAGATTTCATATGCACGGGATTGTGCAATGTGTGTGGGCTTTTGTGTTAGTCTGAGGTTTTTAAGTGGTTCCTGTACCTCTATTAAAAGCTGCCTTCCCTACCTGGGGGTGGGGAGAGGGGCGGGAGTCTTCCACGCAGGGCATGGAAAAATTGGGGGTGGGACTAAGGGACCCTGGAAGCTGGAGATAGGTGAGGGAGCTCCAGGGAGAGGCGACAGGAGGGATATGGTCAACACTTCCAGAAACCTGGTAGCCAGGTTTCAGTTTTGTTTTTCAGCTACCGCCCTGTTATCCTCAGGCCTTTAGTCAAGTCTGTTATGCATGACAGTCTCGTGTTGCCTGTGGCCTGGGCTTTGGGGAATAAAGTGTTTGGGTCCCATTCTGTGCTGAAGGTGGACAGGGGAGAGTAAAGTGGTCACCACTGTCAGGTGGCCCCACTTGAAGCTTTTAGCTCTTGGCAGCTGTCCTCTTCTCCCCAGAGATCTTGAAGATACAGCCTAGTCAAAATTGTTGTATCGTGTTCACGTGTGTAGCAACTACTTCTGAAATATCCACTCCAGGGAAGCATTCTCTCCCAGCAAAAGATGACAGACATGGCTGGTAGAGGAAGCCACTCTGACAGAACAGATTCAGGTGCACACAGGACAAGACGAAGGGAACCAGGGGACAGAGTGGAGAGCGGCCTCGAGAACTGCCGGCCTCAGCCTCAGTACCCAGCCACAGACTTGGTCTCACAGTGGAGACCCGTTAATAACCTCACCCCAGGGCAGGAGCAGACCCAATGGACAGAGGTCTCAGAAAGCAGTCTGCTGGCGCTGGACTTGGTCCCCACCTGTGCAGTCCACTGCATGCACACATGCCCAACCCGGCCAAGGCCCGTCTGCAGGCACAAGCTCAGCCCCGCTGCCTGCAGTGCAGGGTCTGGTGTATGGCTCTGGGCCCTGTGCACAGATGCCCAGTGCTTATCACCATGCACTCCCTCCTCTTCCTGACTGGATTCATTTCCTAGGGCTGCCGTAACAAAGAACTGCAAACTCCGTGGCTTCAACAACAGAAATTGACTGGGTGCAGTGACTCACACCTGTAATTCCAGCACTTTAGGAGGCCAAGGTGGGAGGATCACTGGAGCCCAGGAGTTCAAGACCAGCCTGGGCAACAAACATAGTAAGATCCTGTCTGTATTTAAGGAGGGGGGGAATATATATATGTATATATGAGATACTAAATATATTGTACCTGTATATATATATATATATATATATATATATATATATATATATAACAACAGACATTTATTATTACTACAGTTCTGGAGGCTGGAAGTCCAAATTCAAGGCTTCAGCAGGGCTAACTCCTTCTGAGGGCTGTGAGGGAGGGATCTTTCCAGGCTTGTCTCCTTGCCTTGTAGATGATGTTTCCTCCCGTGTCTCCATGTCATCTTCCTTCTCTACGTGCCTGTATCTGTGTCCTATTTTCCCCTTCCTAGAAGGACTAGGGTCCCACCTTAAGGACTTCATTTTAACTTGATTTCCTCCATAAAGACCTTATCTCCAAATAAGGTCACATTCTGAGATATTGGGAGTTAGGACTCCAGCATATATTTTCAGGGGACTCACAGCACTCAGTAGCAGAAGTCTGATTTTATTTAAGAAACTATGTATCCAGCTAACAGATTGCCTTTCCCAGCATCCCTTGCAGCCCTTGCAGTTTATATGAACAAGTTCTGACTGATGAGATATAAGCAGAAGTTGATGGGGGAGATGTTGGGGACAGTTTCTTAGAAGAGTCTCAGATAGGTAGAAGAGGCCCTTTTCTCTATCTTCTTCCTGCTTCTCACCTGGATTGAAGATGTGATAGCTAGAGTTCTAACATCCATCTTGGTCCTTGAGGCAACTTTGAAGTTGGAAGCTGTGGTCTAAGGATAGTGGAGCAGAAGCTGAAGGGGCCTGAATCTCTGAGGAGACAAAGGCACTGCCAGATCAGCCAGACCACCCACCTCCAACCCTTTATCCTTTTCTCTTTTTAAATTTTGTTTTGTTTTGTTTTGTTTTGTTTTGTTTTGTTTTGTTTGTTTTGTTTTGTTTTGTTTTGTTTTGTTTTGTTTTTTTTGTTTTGTTTTTGAGACGGAGTCTTGCTCTGTCACCCAGGCTGGAGTGCAGTGGCCGGATCTCAGCTCACTGCAACCTCCGCCTCCCGGGTTCACGCCATTCTCCTGCCTCAGCCTCCTGAGTAGCTGGGACCACAGGTGCCCGCCACCTCGCCCGGCTAATTTTTTGTATTTTTAGTAGAGACAGGGTTTCACCGTGTTAGCCAGGATGGTCTCGATCTCCTGACCTCGTGATCCGCCCGTCTCGGCCTCCCAAAGTGCTGGGATTACAGGCTTGAGCCACCGCGCCCGGCCTATTTTATTTGATTTTATTTTATTGTTTTGAGACAGGGTCTTGCTCTTTCACCCAAGCTGGGGTGCAGTGGCACAATCACAGCTCACTGCAGCCTCAAACTCCCAGGCTCAAGTGATCCTCCCACCTCAGCTGTGAGTAGCTGGGACCACAGGTGAGCCCCACCACACCCAGCTAATTTTTTTTTTATTTATTTTAGTAGAGTTGAGATCTCACCATGTTACTCAGGCTGGCCTCAAAACTCCTGAGCTCAAGCAATCCTCCCACCTCAGCCTCCCAAAGTGCTGGATTATAAGCATGAGCCACCACACCCAGCCCTAATTTTCTTAATGATAAAAATGGGAGTTATAATACCATGGCTATTTTAATCATATTAGACATGATTTCATGTGTAGCAATTTAGCACCACACCCAGCATGGTGGCCATTATTAGTTTGATTACTAATTTATAGTAATGATAGCCCCTAGGAAATGATGGATTATAGTAATTATAGCCCCCAGGAAATATAGGAGTGTAACCCCCAGGAAATGATGGCCATGAATAGTTTGATGACTACACTTTCTAGTAAATTGCTGTTCTGCTCCTGGTGTGACACTACACTGACTTCTGAAAGCCAGACTTTTGCTTTTTCCAAAGACCGAGTCTCTGACTTATATTCTTTGTGTTCCTTAAGCTCCCATTGTACTCTCTGCCTTCTTTTGGTCTTGAGAACCTCATTAGCACATGTAGTCCCTAGGTTGTGTGGGTTCCAATTCCCTTCCAGGCCCCTTCTGGGAGGGTTCAGCCTTCTGTACTCAGCCAGGGCACCAGATAAGTCAGGATGGGGGAGTGTGTGGGGCTCTACATTCTGCCCACTGGTTTTGATCAGTGGAAGAGGGTCTTCCCAAGAAGAGAGTAGGAAATCAATTGGAAAGATAGACCCATTTTTCATCCCTTCCCTTTGCCCATGCCATTTACAAAGTGATGAAGCCATTCCCCCACTGCTTGGACTTGGGCTAGCCTCGTGACTTGCTTTGGCCAATAAATACAGTAGGAGTGGTACTGCCCGTTTTGGAGTCTAGACCTTAAGAAGTGTTATACATTCCCCATGTTCTATTGGACTTCTGCTTTGACGAGGACTCCGTCTTTGATCCAACTTTAGACAGACTCCTCTGAGCCCTCCTCCTCGGAGCCCCAAGACCTTGTCCTTGGCCTGCTCAACCTAGTTCGGCAAGAATTCTGCCAAGCCAGTTTAGCAAAAATCACCCCTAGTCTTGATGCCTAACAAGTTCCTCTTGATAAATTGTCTCCTTCACCCTGCCTGTTGGCTAGAAATCCCTAGCTACCTCTGTTGTATCCAAAGTTGAGTTTAATCTCTCTCTCCTATTGCAGTAGTCTTGAAAAAGTTTCCCTTACCTGTTTAACTCTGTCTGGTGCAGTTTTTCTTTGACAGCTTCCACCATGAGAACAAGCCCAGACTAGCCTGCTGGAGCATGAGAGACCATGTGGAGCAGAGCTAAGTCCTCCCAGCCAAGGCCATCTGTGTTAGTCCGTTTTCATGCTGTTGATAAAGACATACCCAAGACTGGGAAATTTACAAAAGAAAGAGGTTTAATTGGACCTACAGCTCCATGTGGCTGGAGAAGCCTCACAATCATGGCAGAAGGCAAAGAGGAGCAAGTCACATCTTACATGGATGGCAGCAGGCAAAGAGAGAATGAGGAAGATGTAAAAGCAGAAACCCCTGATAATACCATCAGATCTCATGAGACTTATTCACTACCACAAGAACAGTATGGGGGAAACTACCCCCATGATTCAATTATCTCCCACTGGGTCCCTCCCCCAACACGTGGGAATTATGGGAGTACAATTCAAGATGAGATTTGGGTGGGGACACAGCCAAACCATATCACCATCCTAGCAGCCTTCAGCTAACTGCAGACACACGGGTGAGCCTGGGTGAGACCAACTGAGCTGCCCAGCCAAATCCTAGACTCATGAGAAAAAAGAAATGGCTATTAGTTTAAACCACCAAGATTTGAGGTGGTTTGGTTTGCAGCATTATCATGGCACTAGATGACAGGTAGAGAGGAGAAGAAAAGGTAACAGAAGCAGAGCAGGATTTTTGAAGATCTCCTTGCCCTGAGCTCCGTGACTCCTGCAGAGTGCATGTCGTGTGGCTCCTGTAGCATGAGTGAGGGACAGCCCTGTCTCTTTGGGTGCCACTCCTAGCAAGGGGAGGCAGGGGAACAGGATTGCAGCTGATTCTGTGGGTCCCTCCCTCAGTCACCAGGCAGCAACGAGAGGCAGGGAGGATGCGCATGCAGGCGGGTAGGGACTGGCTAGTGCCGGAGTTGACTTGGTGGTATGTGCCAACTGGAAAACAATTAAGTCCTAGGTTCCAAATAACTTCAAGTGCACATGGGTGGGACCGAGCTATGAATAGCAGGCCTCGAGAACTGTGAAATACCAGCACCACAACACTGTCCTCCTCCCCAGGCCGGGGCCCCACCCTGCCTTGGGTCTATTGTTCTCCCACACAGCCTCTCTAGGCCCCTCAGCCCTTTCTTCCTTTTTTTTTTCTTATTTTTAAAATTCTGGTAAAATACACATAACATCAAATGTGCCCTTTTCCCCATTTTTAAGTGCACAGTTCAGTGGTATGAAGTATGTTCACAGTGTTGTACAGCCATCAGCACCATCCGTTTCTGGGATCTTTTCATCATCCCCAACAGAAACCCCAGCCCACTGAACACTTAATTCCTTGTTCCTTCCTTCCCTGTCCCTGGTCACCACCATTCTACCACCTGTGTGTATGAATTTGCCTCTTCCAGAAACCTCACATCAGTGGAGTCACACGACATCTGTCCTGAGGTGTCTCAGCCCTTTATTCTTACCTAGCATTGTTTTTAGACATCTGAAAAGCAGCCCACCAGGGACAGGAGAGCTGCACCTTCCAGAACACCCCATCCCACTTCCTTTGACCCCCTGTAAGAGTTGGGCTACATGACCTTGGCTTTGGGGTACAGGTGTCCCTCTTCCACGTCAAGTCCCCAAACAAAACAAAACAAAGCAGTGTTTCTGACTCAGCTCCTGAAGAGGCTGTGAGCACCCGCCCCGCTCCATTTACCTGCTCTGCCGTTGCAGTTCGGCTTGTTCTCAGCCTCCGGTTGAAGGGGTGGCCTGCCCCTCCACACCTGTGGGCGTTTCTCGTTAGGTGGAACGAGAGACTTGAGAAAAGAAATGAGACACAGAGACAAAGTATAGAGAAAGAAAAAGTGGGCCCAGGGACTGGCGCTCAGCATACAGAGGACCCACGCCGGCACGGGTCTCTTGAGTTCCCTCAGTATTTATTGATCATTATCTTTACCATCTTAGAAAAAGGGAAGTGGCAGGATAATAGGATCATTGTAGGGAGAAGATCAGCAGTAAGACATATGAATAAAGATCTCTGTGCCTTGAAATGCATAGGCAAACATCTCCATAAACCTTTTTAGTGCGTAAAGAGCAGCATTGCGCAAGCATGTCCCACCTTCAGCCCTAAGGCGGTTTTCTCCTTTCTCAGTAAACAGAACATACAATCGGGTTTTACATCGAGATGTTCCATTGCCCAGGGATGGGCAGGAGACAGATGTTTATCTCAACTGCCAAGAGGCCTTCTTTCCTCTTAATACTAGTCGTCCTCAGCACAGACCCTTCACGGGTATCAGGCTGGGGGACAATCAGGTCTTTCCCTTCCCACGAGGCCATATTTCAGACTATCACATGGGGAGAAACCTTGGACAATACCTAGCTTTCCTAGGCAGAGGTCCCTGCGACCTTTGGCAGTGTAAGTGTCCCTGGGTACTTGAGATTAAGAGAATGGTGATGACTTTTCACAAGCATACTGCCTTCAGGCACTTGTTTAACAAAGCACACCCTGCACAGCCCAAAATCCGTTAAACCTTGAGTCACCATAGCACAGGTCTCTTGCAAGGACAAGGTTGGGGGTAGGGTCACGGATTAACAGCATCTCAAATACAGAACAAAATGGAGTCTCTTATGTCTACTTCTTTCTTTTTTTTTTTGAGACGGAGTCTCGCTCTGTCACCCAGGCTGGAGTGCAGTGGCCGGATCTCAGCTCACTGCAAGCTCTGCCTCCCGGGTTTATGCCATTCTCCTGCCTCAGCCTCCCAAGTAGCTGGGACTACAGACGCCTGCCGCCTCGCCCGACTAGGTTTTTTTTTTGTATTTTTTAGTAGAGACGGGGTTTCACCGTGTTAGCCAGGATGGTCTCGATCTCCTGACCTCGTGATCCGCCCATCTTGGCCTCCCAAAGTGCTGGGATTACAGGCTTGAGACACCGCGCCCGGCCATGTCTACTTCTTTCTATATAGACACAGTAACAGTCTGATTTCTCTCTCTTTTCCCCACATCCGGTCAGGTAATGGGGAAGCTGGTGGGGTGAATGATCACCTCAGGTTTGTCTCACCAACCCCCGTAGGGCACGGTTCATGGTCCTTGAGTAACCTCTAGGTTACTCAAGTTTCAGGTCCAAGGCTACACCTAGAATTATTGCTTCAATAGCTGAGACTCTGGCTTGAGGCAAGTTGGAACAGACCAGTCCTGTGGGGCCAGAAAAATCTGGAGGCACCCAAGGTCTGTTAGCAGCCTGGTTGTGTGAGTGCGTGAGGTCAGGGAGACAGGAGAAGGCAGAACATTGCGAAGTTCCCACCCTCTGCTGCCCCTCCCTGCACCCTACACACACACGCACAAGCACTCGCACAAGCACACACACAAGCACACACATACACTCAAACACATACAAGCACACTCACACATACACACACACAAAACACACAAGCAGACACACAAGCACACACACAAGCACACGCATACACACACAAGCACATACAAGCACACTCATACACACAAAACACACAAGCAGACACACAAGCACACACAAGCACACGCATACACTCACAGAAGCACACACAAGCACAGTCACACATACACTCACACAAAACACACAAGCAGACACACAAGGACGCACATACACTCACATACACAAGCACATACACACAGGCACACAAGTACACACACACACGCACACATATACACTCACACAAGCACACACTCCCACACTCACACACCTGCCTCAGGGACTCGTGTGTCTAGGGCCTGAGGTGAGGGGACTGCTCCAGGCCTAAGTTAAAGATGTTTTCCAGGGAGTGCGTGGGGGAGGCTGAGCGCTGGAATCAGAGGTGAGACTGAGGGAAATGGGGCTTTCCCCTCACATGGAGAACACAGTGCTGCCCCGGCCCCTGCCTGCGCTGGTCCCAGCACCTGGGGCCTGGTGGACTAGGGCAACAGTGGCAGTGGGGAGGCTGCCTCCAGGGGGCTCAGAGACTGTGGGTGTTCCCGTGGGGAAGAGGGGAAGGGGCAGGGAGGGAATGGACCCACTGACCAGGCTCCTGTCCAGCATGTATGTGATGTCCGGGGATGGGGACTTTCAGGCCGGCAGGAAACTCAGGCAACATTTGACCACCTTTCCCCACCATGGGGCACCAGGCCGTACATCCCACCTTGTCCTAAGGCATGGAATTTACTTTTTTTCTGTGACAAAGCTGATTCTTTCAAGAATTATCGGCCAGGCACGGTGGCTCAAGCCTGTAATCCCAGCACTTTGGGAGGCCGTCGAGGTCAGGAGATCGATACCATCCTGGCTAACACGGTGAAACCCCGTCTCTACTAAAAAATACAAAAAACTAGCCGGGCAAGGTGGCGGGCGCCTATAGTCCCAGCTACTCGGGAGGCTGAAGCAGGAGAATGACGTGAACCCGGGAGGCGGAGCTTGCAGTGAGCAGAGATCCGGCCACTGCACTCCAGCCTGGGTGACACAACGAGACTCCGTCTCAAAAAAAAAAAAAAAAAAAAAAAAAAAAAAAAAAAAAAAAAAAAAAAAAAAAAAGAATTATCTACCTCCTTACAATCCATTTTCTTTCCCAATCCTTTGATCAGGGAGTCCATGGATGCCACTGCTGAGTCTCAGCAGCCTGGCACGTGGTTCTGGGCTGGAGGTGAATAGCCCCTTGAGCCTCAGCTCTCCCATATTTAACATGGAAAGGTAGGGCTGGGAGCCATGGCTCATGTCAGTAATTCCAGCATTTCAGGAGGCTGAAGCAGGAGGGTTGCTTGAGACCAGGATTTGTGACCAGTCTGGACAACAGAGTAAGACTCTGTCTCTACAAAAAATTTAAAAACTAACCAGGCGTGGTGGTGTGTACCTGTGTAGTCCCAGCTACTCGGGAGGCTGAGGCAGGTGGATCACTTGAGCCCAGGAGGTTGAGGCTGCAGTGAGCTGTGATTGTGCCACTGCACTCTGGCCTGGGTAACAGAGTGAGACCTCGTCTCAAAAAAATAAGTAAAATAAAATGGAAAGGTAATTTAATCCCCTCAAAGGTTTGTTGAAACAATTAAATGGAAAAAACTTACACTAATGTATGTATGTACATGTGGTGCTTAGCATACCGGCACACAGTAAACAAGCAGTAAACCTTACTGTTATCCTTATGACCATCAACAAGCAGGGCTTTCCACAGTCACTGGCTCTGGGTGGCAGGAGACTTGCGGTGTCTGAGTAAATGGAATGTGACCGTGAGGCAAATAACTTTAAAATCCATTAGCACTTCCATATCTAAGTGAGTGTGGAATATGTGGTCACCCCAGAAGTCCTCATTCATTCAGGAGGTCACAGAACAGAGCGATTGCATTCTCTAGACCTTCATAAGCACCAGTCTCAGACAGCTCTCTGTAACTAGGGAAGTTAACGGTTTCCCATGCTGGTTCACTTTCCCTGTCTCCACAACAATTATTCCAAACACTTTTTACTCTTCAAACTCCCTTTCTGTTTTGCCCTTCTCTTCCCTCCATGTAGACGGACCTCCCCTCTTTCTTCAAAGGAAACTGAAAGCTGTCAGGTGAGCTCATTCACTGTCTCAGTGTCGTCCACACACACCTGCCCACATTTGCGCTTCTCTTCCCTTCTTTTTGCAGCTGAGGAGTATTTTCTCTTTAACTTAACAATTATCCCTCTGATTCTGCGCATTCGGATTCCAGCGCCTGCCTTCTCAGAAACCCAGGGATCTCTCTCTGTTGGCTGTTTCACCTTTTCCCTCTCTACCGGCTTGAAGTACCCTCAAGTCTTTCCCATTTAAAATCGACAACAAAACAAAAACGTGGCTTCTTTCTTTATCCAGTTGGTCTAAGCTGGCTCTCCTCATGTCATCAGCACACCCACTGGCAAGAAAAAAACAGGCTGACTGCAGCTCACCAGTGTCATGGAGAAGAACGTAGCTTGGGCAGTGTTTCAGAGCTGAGTTTGGTCTGAGGTGAGTCTTCCCATGTGGGGATTTAGGACTGGGTAACCATCAGGATTCGAGAGTCTAGGATTGGTGGAAACTGCAGAGGGTCCAACACTTCGAGTGCAAACTATCTGTGGACACTGTGCCTTGAGGAATGGGGGAAGTTTCTGTAGTAAATAATCAAACTGTGTGTTGGGAGACAGTCCCAAAGAGGAATGAAATGCTAATGAAGACAGTGGTATAGCAAAGTCAGGTTCATGTAGGCAGTCAGGTATGGTTTCGCGTCTCCGTGTCCTGGCTGAGTGCGAGGGTAAAAGATTTTGGTTCTTAGCTTCTGATTTCTTTCCTAGCTCCTTCCTCTTGTTCACAACTAAACTTCAAAAAAGCCTTTGCTTGCCGACACTATTTTCTGATCTGCTCATCCCCAAATTCACCAGTCTGACTCCAGACACCTTCCATTTTTATTTTTATTCCATTTTATTTATATAATGGAATAAAAATATATAATAAATATTTTTTTAACATTTATAAATATATAATATATTTACTTATTTTTAAGAGATGGGATCTGGCTCCATTGCCCAGGCTGGAGTGCAGTGGCATGATCATAGCTCACTGCAGCCTTGAACTCCTGAGATCAAGTGATCCTTCTGCCTCAGCCTCCTGAGTAGCTGGGACTACAGGTGGAAGAGACCGACAAGAAATAGGTGGTTTCCATGCAAAGGGTCTCTCTCCAGGGACTTGTTGGCTCCACAGCAGTGGCAGCCTTCCTGACCTGCTTGGCACCTCCAGACAGTTCAGTTCTGACACTATCTACCTGAAAATAGCATCAGATCCCATACATGAGGGCTCAGTCCCATAAGACTGCCCCTTACTTCAGATACCAACTATTTCCAATCAACTCGCCATAAATCAGGGTTCCCACAATCCCCTCATTGTGTTCAATTAATTTGCTAGAGCAGCTCACAGATCTTAGGGAAACACTTTAATTATGTTTGCCCATTGATTACCGGGGATATTGCAAAGGATCCAGATGAACAGCCAGATGGAAGAAATACATAAGGCAAGGTATGGGAGAAAGGGCCTCAGAGTTTTCATGCCCGCTCTGAGTGCAAAACCTTCCAGGAAACTCCACGTGTTTAGCTATCAGAAAGCTCTCTGAACCCAATCCTTTTGGGTTTTTAATGAAAACATCATTACGTAGGCATGATTGATCAAACCATGGCCATTTGGTGATCAACTCAGTCTTCATCCACTCTCCTCTCCCCAGAGGTCAGAGGTGGGGCTGAAAGTTCCAACCCTCTAATCATGCCTTGGTCTTCCCAAGCCCCCATCCTGAAGCTATCTAGAGACCCACCAAAAGTCACCTCATTAACTTCAACTCAGATGTGGTTGAAAGGGGCTTATTGTGAACACCAACAGGCCTGTCTATAACTCAGAAATTCCAAGAGTTTTAGAAGCTCTATGTCATGCTCAGGGATAAAGACCAAAGCTGTAATTCTTACTGTATCACAGTCCTCAATGCCAGACGCAGAAGAGGATCCCTCATAGGCTTTCCACCGTGGGCTAATGCCAACAACTAATGCCTGCTGACTGCCCTGTGTCAGGCACCAAGTGTATACTTGCATTTACCATCTGTATTAGTTCATTTTCATACTACTGTGAAGAAATACCCAAGACTAGGTAATTTATAAAGTAAAAGAAGTTTAATGAATTCACAGTTCCACATGGCTGGGGAGGCCTTAAAATCATGGTGGAAGGCAAAGGAGGAAAAAGGCATGTCTCACACGGCAGCAGGTGAGACAGAGTGTGTGCAGGGAAACTTCCGTTTATAAAACCATCAGATCTTGTGAGACTTACTCACTATCATGAGAACAGCATGGGAAAAACCCACCCCCATGATTCAGTTATCTGCCACTGGGTCCCTCCTATGATACTTGGGGATTATAGGAGCTACAATTCAAGATGAGATTTGGGTGGGGACACAGACAAACCATATTATTCCACCTCTGGCCCCTCCCAAATCTCATGTCCTTACATTTCAAAACCAATCATACCTTCCCAACAGTCTTCCAAAGTCTTAACTCATTTCAGTATTAACTCAAAAGTCCATAGTCCAAAGTTTCATCTGAGATAAGGCAAGTCCCTTCTGCCTATTGTAACTGCCTAGTGGGTTTATCTTGCTCACTAGCTAGACAGAACCGATTTGTCAAGACTAGGGAATTGCAATAAAGAAAGAGTAATTCACACAGAGCCGGCTGTGTAGGAGACTGGAGTTTTATTATTACTCAGATAACCTCTTTTGACTCCATGTCTCTCATTCAGGGCACGCTGACGCAAGAGGTGGGCTCCCACAGTCTTGAGTAGCTCCGCCCCTGGCGGAGTATAGTCCCCCTCCTGGCTGCTTTCACAGGTTGGCATTGTCTGCAGCTTTTTCAGATGCACAGTGCAGGCTGCTGGCAGATCTACCATTCTAGGGTCTGGAAGATGGTGGCCCTCTTCTCATGGTTCCACCAGGCAGTGTCTCCGTGGGGACTCTGTGTGGGGGCACCAACAGCACATTTCCCTTCCACACTGCCCTAGAAGAGTTCCCCATGAGGGCTCCACCCCTGAAGCAAACTTTTTCCTGGACATCCAGGCATTTCTGCACATCCTCTGAAATCTAGATGGAGGTTCCCAAACCTCAATTATTGACTTCTGTACAGCTGCAGCCCCAATACCATGTGTAAACTACCAAGGCTTGGGGCTTTCACCCTCTGAAGCCATGATCTGAGCTGTACCTTGGCCCCTTTTAGCCATGGCTAGAGCATCTGGGACACAAGGCACCAAGTCCCTAGCCTGCCCACAGCAGAGAGCCCTGGGCCCAGCCCCAGGAAACAATTTTTTCCTCCTAGGCCTCCGGGCCTGTGATGGGAGGGGCTGCCATGAAGATTTGTGACATGACCTGGAGACTTTTTCCCCCATTGTCTTGGTGATTAACATTTGGCTCCTTGTTATTTATGCAAATTTCTGCAGCTAGCTTGAATTTCTCTCCAGAAAATGGGGTTTTCTTTTCTATCACATCATCAGGCTGCAAATTTTCCAGACTTTTTGCTCTGCTTCCTCTTGAATGCTTTGCCACTTAGAAATTTCTTCTGCCAGATACCCTAAATCATCTCTCTCAAGTTCAAAGTTCCACAGATCTCTAGGAAAGGGGCAAAATGCCACCATTCTCTTTGCATAGCAAGAGTGACCTTTATTCCAGTTCTCAACAAGTTCCTCATCTCCATCTGAGACCACCTCAACCTGGACTTTATTGTCCATATCACTATCAGCATTTTGGTCAAAACCATTCAACAAGTCTCTAGGAAGCTCCTAACATGCCCACATCTTCCTGTCTTCTTCTGAGTCCTCCAAACTCTTCCAATCTCTGCCTGTTACCCAGTTCCAATGTTGCTTCCACATTTTTGTGTATCTTAATAGCAGTACCCCACTCTACCAGTACCAATTTACTGTATTAGTCCATTCTCACGCTGCTAATAAAGACATGCCCAAGACTGAGTAATTTATAAAGGAAACAGGTTTAATTGACTCACGGTTCAGCATAGCTGGAGAGGCCTTAGGAAACTTACAATCGTGGCAGAAGGGGAAGCAAACACATCCTTCTTCACATGGTGGCAGGAAGGAGAAGTGCAGAGGGAAAGATGGGGAAACCCCTTATAAAACCATCAGATCTTGTGAGAACTCTATCACAAAAACAGGATGGGGAAAACCACTCCCATGATTCAATTATCTCCCACTGGGTCCCTCCCACGACACATGGAGATTATGGGAGCTACAATTCAAGATGAGATTCGGGTGGGGACACAGCCAAACCATATCACTATCTGTGGAACCCTCATCACCTCCTATGAGAAAGGACCCAGAGTCAGCTTCAATTTATAGCTAAAGTCTGAAGCTTGAAAAGGTTCCACAATTAGCCCAAGCTCATTGGGCCACAGAAAGGCAAGGAGATCTGGCTATCTCTGACACCACAGATTTTCTCTGAACTGCTCTTGTGAGCCAACTTCCAATTGACTGCCTAAGAGGGCAGCGATGGTTTAGCTAAGATTTAGAGGCAGTGCTGAAACAATAGCTTCATGTCATTATGGGAAGTAACCCATGCAAAAGTGCTTTATTGTTGTAGTATCATGTACACACACACACACACACACACACACACACACACCCAGCAGGCAGACAATGCAAAGGAAATACGCCCTCCAGCCCCTTGCTACTAAAAATATGATGTGATTTGTGGACCTGCCACATGGGCTCCCTAGAACATCTAGTCCCATCCTAGTCCTGCTGCTCCAGCATCTGCATTTACCAAGTTTCTGCAGATTCCAGAGGCCCTGCTAGGAGCAGCATCTTTGCCTGCCTTTTGTGTTCCGCTTGCTACAACCCTCAACACTTGGATGGCTGTGACTCTCAAAACTTGCCTCTCAAACATCACCTGGGGAACTTGTTGCAAATATGGATCCCTAGACCCCACTCTCAGAGATTCTAGAATTCCCAGGGATTTGCATTTCCAAAGGGCACCCCAGGTGATTCTGATTCAGCTAGCCCTACTAAGACCACACGTTGACAAATGCTCAGCAAATACTTCTTTAGTTTTCCAACCAAATATTTGCTCCTGACCTGAATAGTACTGGTCTCTGGAAACTTCTATCGTCAACAAGAGTAATCTCTCAAAGCCCAGATTATCTGCAAATAGGAATCCAGACAAGAACTGTTTCAATTCGGGAATGTTTGTATAATAAATACCCGTTTCTCCTCCTCTTCTTCCTCTCTGTGTCTTGATAGTAGTTCAGGACTTATTCTTTGATTTAAAGGTGTGGTAGAGTCTTCCGGCACATATTTTATTCACTGCGATAAAGATAAAAGGCCTACTCTCTTTTCTGGGATGGCTGAGTTAGCACACTTGTTTTGAATGGCTTGGTGAGGCCATATGACTGCAGCGTGTGGGCTCTGGGAACCCTACAGAATGTGTCTCCCAAAAATGAGGCCCCCAGGATCTAAATGACCCAACAGGACAGCTGTGGAATTGTAGGGACTTCCCAAACTGGGTCGCCAGAGGACTTGCAGTTGAATTGAAACCATGGGATGCTGTGTGTGCTGAGAGGGGGACTCTGTTCAGTGCGCATGGCGCGGGCCTGCGTGCCAGGGGCCTGAGGAGGCCTGGCGGGGAAAAAGGGCTGTGTGACAAGTTGGGGAACAGGATACCCTAGTGCAGCCAGCCAGGCAGGGAGGGGCTGATGACCTAAGGGAGCTCTAAGGAAGGAAAGAGGATGAGGCAGGGGACCCCAGATGTGAAGCAGAGATGCAGAGGGACGGGACAGAGTCAGGGCGAAGGGAAGGAGGCACTTCAGGAAGAAGCTGGCCGAGGGCCGACAGTGCGGGGAGTGGCCAGCCGGAGAGCCATGACCGAGGCAGCAGGAAGAGCAACCATGTGGCACAGAACAAGAGCTAGAGGAGTGTCCTGGGGGAGGAAAGCAAGTCCCTTTTGAGAAGATTAGGGGCAGGAAGTGGGTCAGGGTGGAGGGAGCGCAGAACAACCTAGAGACCCCCCGGGGCTGCCACTGGACGGGTGGAAGGGGCAGGAAGTGCCCGTTCAGAAGAGCCTAGAGTCTGAGCTGAACTTGAGAGGGGCGTGGGCTTGGCAGTGTGTTATAGACACCCTGAAATTCACCTGCAACCTCCAGTGGTGTCCTGAGGTCACGTGGGCGCTGGACACCTGAAGAGACCGAGGGTGGTGTCAGTGAAGAAGGCGGCAGAATCTTAGACCAGGAACGAGGTGGGGCCACGTCGCTTCTCACAAAACTGCCCCCGGTTCCTCAAGTCAGCAGCAAGGGGCAGCCTCATTTTCAGCCAGGCTCTGGTTTCGAGCTCTCACTCACTGGGGCAGCGGAGCAATCACCTTCTGGGTCAGGCCCCATGCAGATGCGGTTTAGGGCCGAGTGTGGGCACAGCTCTACCTCTGTGGTCTGTTGGTTGGATGCTCTGCCCTGGAGTGCGGGGCCTAGGCTTGGTGGCGACACAGACCAGCAGGCCAGGCAGCCCACCAGCCCCTCATCAGCGAACCAGGAGTCACTCCCCGAGCCTTGGCGTGGGAGCCTCTCGGGGAAGAGGGGAGAGGGAGAGAATCCAACAGGTTGCTCTGCAGGACAGGTGTCACTGAGGGGCTCCAGGGGCCACCTTTGAGGACAGCTGTCCAGGTGAGCTGGCTAGGCGACCTTGTCATCACCGGGAGGAAGCGTCAAGACCACAGGGGCCTCATAATCACCCCATGGAGCTGCTCAAGTAAGCACCTGGGGGAATTTGGGTTCAAGGAAGCAGAAAAACACCTGAAGTCCATTTGTTGGCTAAGGACTGTGAAGCCACCTGATTGAAGAGACCATTGTGCCTCTTCAAGAATATCACCAGTCCCAGCTCCTGCATTCCCTGGGTTGTCGCCGACCCTCTGCCTGAGCAGTGGGGACAAGAAAGGAATGGAATCCGAATGTATTTTATGGTCCCATTTGGCCCTAGACACCTATCTGTGCTCCAATCTCTTTCTCTATAAAGCAGGTTTTTTTATTTTTTATTTTTGCTAAGAATTAAGTTCAATGGAGGTAAAAATAATAATTGTTTCCATCTATTGAGTGCCTACTGTATGCCAGGCCCTGGGCCAGGGGTTTACTGTGCCATCTTCCAGAGCCCCTCTGATGGGAGGTACTATGACCCCAAGCAGGCATGGGCTGGCCAGTGGCTTGCCTAAGGCCGCACGGTCTGCCTAGCTCTGGAACCTTCTCCTGCCTTCCAGGGCCTGACCCTCCTAAGGGTCAGCTGCCCCTGCCTGGGCTCGCTAGGGGCCGCTTCTGAGAAATGGTCCCTTCCGGCTGCATATTTTCCCCAAAAAATGTTCTAGCCCCAGGCTTCCCCTGAAGACAGTTTCTGTCACTCTCTCCAACACATACAGGAAAGAAGGGGGGAAAGTAAGCGATTCTCGTTTGTGTCTTGTTTTTATTTTATAAATAAAAATGAAAATTGATTTCATGGAGAAGGCAGCTGCCTTAGGGAACATGGTATCTGGCTTAGACACTCATAGAACAGTATGTGTGCTTCATCAGGGCCTTCCAGATAAGCCTCAGAGGGGATCTGCTTCCTTTTTCTGGAATCCACAGTTTTTAAAAATAATTTATAGCAAGTGGTTCTGGCAGAGTGTGCCATCCACCCTCTCCAGCGGGGAGAGAGATTTCTTTTTGGTCATCTTTTATGATCAGCTTCTGTTCAGATGACCCTCATAAGAGAACTCCCCAAGAACTCCAAAGGCTCAGCGGGGCCACGGCGGCTGTAGGGGACTGGGCTGGTGGGCAGTGCCCATTGGGCTGCTTCAAGACATTGTAGCCAAACTTTTTCTTTCCTTTGTTTTTGTTTTGTTTTGTTTTTGGAGAACCATGTGATATTTTTGACCATTCCTATCCATTCTTGGTGCTTTTGGGGTACGATTCCTCCTGCTTGTTTCCGGAACGCTTTGGAGTTATAGACAACCCCAGATTGCCCATACTTGATGAGACACCGTTTCCTACTCTGCCAACTGGGTGTATTGGCCAAAGCCACAGCAGGAACTTGATGGCTTGTGCACTGGGGGAAATTGAAGTGAGTTCAGTGAAGGAACTGTCCAAGAACGGGTGGTGAGATCCTAGGACTAGCAGGGCCCCTTGTTTGGGGTGGAGGCTGGGCTGTGGAACACACACCCCCGTTTCTGTTCTCCTCCTGCTCTCTGATTTCTGGTCAGTGTCTCTCCTTCCAGAACCTAACCAGAAGCTGGAGGGCAAGGAAACCTGGGTGCTGGGATCTGCAGAGTCAGCCCTGAGTGAGATGTGGATGTAGCTCGATATTTATCCCCACCCAAATTTCATGCTGAAAAGTAATTCCTAATGTTGGAGGTGTGGCCTGGTGGGAGGTGTTTGGGTCATGGGGGTGGATCCCTCATGAGTGGCTTCGTGCTGTCCTCGCGATAGTGAGTGAATCCTCATGAGATCTGGTTATTTAAAAGTGTAGGCTGGGCACCGTGGCTCACGCCTGTAATCCCAGCACCTTGGGAGGCTGAGATGGGAGGATCGCTTAAGCCCACAAGTTTGAAACCAGCCTGAGCAACACAGTGAAACCCCATCTCTACAAAAATTACAAAAATTAGCTGGGCGTGGCTTGATGCACCTGTAATCCCAGACTATTTGGGAGGCTGAGGTGGGAGAGTCGATTGAGCCTGCAGCAAGCCATGGTTACACCCCTGCACTCTACCTGGGCAATAGAGGGAGACCCTGTCTCAAAATAAAAAATGACGGCTGGGCGTGGTGGCTCATGCCTATAACCCCAGCACTTGGGAGTCCAAGGCAGGCGGACCATGAGGTCAAGAGTTCAAGACCAGCCTGAGCAACATAGTGAAACCCTGTCTTTACTAAAAATACAAAAATTAGCCGGGTGTAGTGGTGCATGCCTGTAATCCCAGCTACTCGGGAGGCTGGGGCAGGAGAATCACTTGAACCCAGGAGGCAGAGGTTGCAGTGAGCCAAGATCGCACCACTGCATTCCAGCCTGGGTGACAGGGTGAGACTCCATCTCAAAAAAAAAAAAAGAAAGAAAGTGTGGCACCTTCCCACCCCTCTTGCTCCTGCGTTTGCTGTGTAGCATGCCTGTTCCTGCTTTGCCTTCTGTCATGAATGAAAGCTCCCTGAGGCCTCTCCAGAAGTTGAACAGACACTGGCACCTGCAGAACCGTCAGCCAATTAAGCCTCTTTTCTTTGTAAATTACCCAGTCCCAAGCATTTCTTTATAGCAATGCAGGAACAGTCCAGCACAGATGCTGAGCAGAAAGCTGATTCAGAGTTGCAAAGAACAATCCGCCCAGTGGGGTAATTTGTTTTGTGATGGCTCATTTAACTCAACCAGTGTTCATTTGGTGAATTCTGCATACCAAGCTCTGTGATAGGTACTCGGGTTCATGGTAGCAGAATCCAGTCCTGCCCTGCTGAACCCTTTGGTCTAGAGCAGCAGTTAAGGACGTGGAGGTGCCTCTCAGTGCACCTGACACATCTGATGAGGGCCTGTGCTCTGCAAGTGGCAGTGAATCAAAGTCTGTCTGTGACATTTGGGGGCTGAGACATGAATAGTCTCAGACAGCTCATAATCCCTGAGCCATTCTTTGTGTGATGTGACCATCCTTGCCAGCTGACCGCCTGGCCAAGGTATGCTTGGCTTAGCCTTGGAGCAAAACAAATTTGCATTTCCTAGTCACACACTGATTAAAGGGACAGCAGCCAAGGAACGTGCAGAGCTGTAGGGCAAGAAGAATTTGTCTTAATTATAACACATGGTGGAAAATCTCTACATGCACCACAAGACACTAGCTGGTGAAACGGTGGTGGACGTCAACACTGGCTGCGTTAAACCTGATTGTGATCTTTTACTCACTTTCAGAAGCCCCTTAGCTTACCTGTTATGGAAGCAAGTTTTCCAAACATTTCATGTTCTACCAGGGGGCTCAGAGGTGGGCCCCACATCAAATGTGGAGGCCACTCAGACCCGAGAAGACAATGCTATGGATTAGTAACTCCAGATCCCTTCTCTTCTGCAGGGGAAAGGGCCAGCAGTGGCTGGGAAGGGCAGGGAGAAGGCCCTATCTAACCGAGGGCATCAGAAGGCCCCTTTTAACTCAAGGCCATCTCTCCAGCATCTGACTCAGCCTGGTTTTGGCCCTCCACCGTCTTAGCGGCTCTGTTTCGTTCTAAGTGTGAGGCAGGACAGGTGCTTGGGCTTTGGAATTACACAGAGCTGGGTTTGAATCTTGCCTTTTCACTTCATCATCGTGTGTCACTGGCCACCTTATGTGATGTTGCAGAGCCCCAGGTACCTCGTCAATGAAATGGGGTCCAGGATACTAATTGGAGTTTGTTTAAGGGTTAAATGAGGACAGGTGCTTTAGGTGCCCTGCACGGGGCTGGCACATGATATCTGCTTGGTGAATGTCGAGTCCTCCCAAGCACCAGCCCCTTGTTGAAGACCGTGTCCAAGGCGTCATCTGCCTATCGCAGTTCACATCTCTGGTTTCTCGCTAGCCTGTTCTGGTGCCCTGGTCAGGAGTCCCTGATTTCATTCCCACCCATCTTCTTGCCAAGCACCTAACTTGTCAGTTCTGGTTTCTTGGTCTTCACTTTTGGGACCAAACAATTGCTCTATCTTGGCCCACTTTGGAATCTGTGGACCAGGCTGACTCCTGAGCACTGATTTCCAACCCTGCTGCCTTGGCCTGGGCCATCCTCGGCCCATCTGGGGAATCTGTCTGTCCCCTGGAGCCTCCCTTTCAAGCTTCCACATTGAGGCTCCTCTGGAGAACAGCCTCACGACATCTAGTGAGGGTGCCTTGTACCTGCCCCCAGCAGGCTCTGCCCGACATCAGGAAGCTCACAGAACCTGGTGGAAGACACATTTCATAAACGCTAGGTGGACCTCAATGAATGTCAGTCCAAGCAAACTGGAAGTCTGCCCATTTGTGATGTCCCCAAGGTCACAGCTCTACAGTCCCCAGCTACAGTAGAGAATTGTGCTCCAGTGCTGTTGGGAGCCCTGACTTGCCACCATCCCAACCCTCTATCTGTGGGTCCTGGGAACCTGGAATCTAGGCCTCATCTGAGCAGTGACCTTAACCAGCGGCTGCTATGATGCACTGTAAGTTAGCTCTGTACTTGTGACCACTATGTTAGCTGTTGCTTAGTCCAGTTTACGTCTTTTGGCTTTGTGCATCCAAAAAAATTGTTAGATGAAGCAGCTAGGTAGACACATGTCAAAACAACCTCAGAAGCTGGCACTCTTCTTTTTGGTATTAAAGAAAAAAATCCAGATTTTTCTCTGTACCTTTCTCTTTCTTAGACAGTTTTATGTCTTATGCTAATATGGAGGAATGGTGCCTCTCAGACTTTAACAGGCATACAAATCACCAAGGAGGAACGGTAAGACGTAGATTCTGCATCTTTAAGAAGCCCGTAGGTGATGTGAATGCTGCCGATCCTTGGGCCGTGCTCTGAGCAGGAAGATGGTGGTGAGAGATGGCATGTGGAAACTCCAGCTTATGGTAGTTGCACATGTGCAACTGTCAACTTGACGATGGTGCAAAAGCGTTCCTCACGACATCTAGTGAGGGTGCCTTGTACCTGCCCCCAGCAGGTACAATGTACTTTGAATTTCGATCCTTTCCCAGGCTAGCCATGTGCTGTATGATACCCCTGGAGATGCCTGGCTGAATCATCTCACATAAAGCCTATTTTGTAAGAAAGTGTTGACTACCTCATGTAATTTATCGAATACTGTACAGAAGTGTTCTGAGTGTATTTGAGGTAGGAAAGGTTAAGCTGTGATGTTTAGTAGGTTAGATGTACTTTTTTTCTTTTTTTTTCTGAGACAGGGTCTTGCTCCCTTCACCCAGGCTGGAGTGCAGTGGTGCGATCACAGTTCACTGCAGCCTTGACCTCCTGGACTCTGGTGATTCTCCCACCTCAGCCTCCCAAGTAGCTGGGACTACGGGCGTGTCCCACCATGCCAATTTTTTGTATTTTTAGTAGAGACAGGGTTTTGCCATGTTGCTCAGGCTGGTCTCAAGCAATCCACCCACCTCGGCCTCCCAGAGTGCTGGGATTACAGGTGTGAGCCAATGTGCCCGCCCCAGCCCACCCTTAAAAAAAGAAATAGAGACATGGTCTTGCTCTGTTGCCCAGACTGGAATGCAGTGGCATGATCCTAGCTCACTGCAGCCTTGAACTCCTGGGATCAAGTGATCCTTCTGTCTTAGCCTCCTGAGTAGCTGGGACTACAGGTGTAAGCCACCGCGCCTAGCCATATTGGGTGTGTTGATGTTGTGTAGATGATGTGCCGTCTGAAGTCAAGACGCATCTGTGTGAGGAAGCGCAGTACTCGCCAGACATTTCTTTGTGTTTTTGCCAGTCTTAGGTTTGCAGCCTTTCTGGACTATCTATCTTGAAGTCTAAAGGGCCCTTTATGGGGTGGGGACTCTTAGCACCCCTTCCCATCCTGGCCTGGGTCCCTTCAGCTGGGCTGTGTGCAGGTGGCAAGAGGACCTTTCCCCTTCACCTGCCATTTTTCTTCTTTTCCAGCTTTGAACCTCAGCTCTGCCTTGCAGCTGCATGACTGGCAGCTTTTTATTGACATTGGTGTTGGTGATGTGATTCCAGGTTTACACTCCTCAAGTTTACTCCCTGCTCTTGCTGGCCCTCAGCACTGTGCTTACCCAACTGTGCCAATGGCCCCAGGGAGGTGACTTCAGGGCGCACCCCCACCCCCAACCAAAAAAATCCCCCTTGATTTGGAAGATGTCTTTTGTTGCTGGACAGGTAACAAAACCACCTGGCTCAAATGCACTTCATTCTTCAGCCTCCCCCCACCCCACCCACTTGAGCTTGCAGTGGGCAGGAAGGCTTCAGGCTCTCAGGAGTCGCAGGAGGCAGCCAGGGCTGGGGAGGGCAAGGGGTGGGTTGTTCAGCACTGAGCCGGAAACGTCTGAGCAAGAGATAAAGAACTCGGCAGCCAGAGTATTCAACAGTTTTATTTGCTGTTGTGGAATGAAGGGAACAGGAAGGAATGACATGGAGGGGAAGGAAGCTCCCCGCTCCCATCACTAAGGTAGGGCACGTGGTACAGAGTGATTTGTGTGAAGCGGCCGCCCCAAGCTGAGCCTGCGGCCGATGACCACAGAAACCCTGGAAGGGAAATCTGTGACCAGAACAACAAAATGCCAAGGAAAACAAAACGCATTTGCATTTGGTATGAATTTCCTGTTTAAATAGGTTTTATCAGCGGGAAGAAAGGAAAAGTAGTGACTTCTAAGTGTCATTGGGCTGGCCTGAGCTCGGCCCCTGCCGGGTACGGTGGGGGCTGGGCCACACTGCCTGCTGCCCGTTTCCTCCCAGGGGGCGGCTGCAGCAACCTCTCGGCTTGTCCGCTTCCTATCCCTTACCTAACAGTCAGGGCTCAATAGAGGAGTCCCGGGCCTCCCAGGCTGGCTCTGGGGAAACGGAATCAGGCAGAACCGGCTGGTATTATCCCAAGGAGTGTGGCTGGGCGGAGCTTCCCCACAGATCTCTGAGTGTGGGGAGGACTCGAGAGGCCTCAGGGCAGTTCTGCGAGGGGGCGGGGCTCACAAGAGGCTGAAGTTGCTCTCCGTGGTGGAGGTCAAAGGGCAAAACCTCAGAGCGAGTCTACTGCCTGGTCTTCTTGCTTCACAGGCTGAGGCTTCCTCCTCGCCGAAGCCCAAGGCTGCGACGTGTCTGGAATGTTCCCTGTCACAGAAGTGCCTCTGGCAGTGACCTGCGTCTCTCACCCTCCTCATCTTCCTTTGCCTCTGAAAAGCTCATGTCATGGATGTGCAAAAGGACACCTCCTGATAAAATACCTTCTCAGCCCCAACTCCTCTCAAATGAATTAAAACCAACAAAACTGCCCATTCCACAAATCCACAGGTAAGGAGAGAGTTGAAAATGAAAATGCATCTTTAAAAAATAATGGACCACTAACTTCATAGGCTCACCTCATAAATCTAAAAACCAAACACATCACCCCAAATCCAAGTAAATTTGCTTGATTTTATCACACAGCAAAGGATTCAGGCTTCTCTCCCAATGTCTGGGCTGGTGGCCTGTGTCATCCATAGGACGTCCCTCCCCCGCACCCCATCCCCCGAAGCTTGGCAGGAAACTCGGGGCAGATGGGCAGATACCACAGGCCCTGTTTCTCAGAAAGGCTCTCCCCCTGCAGGCACTGAGGACAGTGGATGGCTCATCAGAGATGCAAGGTGACAGACCCCATGTGAGGAAGGCCAAGGGCATTTTGTAGTTCAGGAAATGGAGGCACCTTGAATATTTTCTCAATTTGCTTTATAAATAGCAAGTGCTCTTAAGTATCAGTTGATCTAGTTTTCGATCAGCTAAAGAGACCACATTAATCATATCCTCTCCCTCCTCCCTCTCCCCACCACCCAAATCACTGTCTTACAACAGTGATTCTGGCCAAGGAAATTTGTTAGCAAAATATTTAGGACTAAACTCAGTGTAATCGAAGATTCTGAAGAAGCCAAGTATTCTGTTTTGGCCCTCACCAGCTGCTGCTTGAATTTCCCCAGCATCCAAGACTGTCAAGAATCTGACAGCTCTGCTAACGGAAGCTGCAGACCCTGGGTTCGGTTCCATCGCCCTTTCTCCGGGCTGGTGTGTGACGCTCCGCATCTGTGACCTCACTAGAATCAGTGTGCGCAAGGGGATCAGCAACGCAGGGCAAAGGTGACTGGTGAGACACACGTCTACACAAACGCATACAGGTATACAAAAAGCAACAAGAGTTTAATTCTCTTTTTACATGGCCACAGGCTCACTTCAGTCAGGGGAACTTCAGCTGGTGCCTCTCTCTTGCAGCTGTGAGGCGACAGTGTGGTGACACGCCTCATGCAGACTGTCCCGGTAAACCAGGACAAGTCACCATTAAAATCTTGCATGAACAGCCCTGGGCACGTAGGAATGGTGAGAGCCACCGTCTCCTTAGTCAGCTTAACCACAGCTCCAAACGCAGTTTGTCCCAGCTGGCAAACGCCTCAAACACCAATCATGCGTCGTGCTCCTATTCTGGGTTTTTATAAAACACTTTTATATAGAGATATAGATAGCACAGTAAATGTGCTTATGATGCACTCTAACATAGAGGACAGGAATACACACTGTGGGGCGCCGCCCCAGCCGTCTCCACAGTGGAGAAAGTGCGAGGGTTAAACACATGTGGCGTGGTGGCAGACGGCAGGAAGTTAGAGTGCCACGCTCCACACCCTTCCACGCGACTGACTCATCCAACGCTCAGAACTCGCCTTCTTTACCCCCTTGGTGGGTAGAAGCAGTAACAAAACAATGTCATTTTTCTAAGGGTGGAGGATGTCAAACTGTCTGGTACCGAGAGAGCAATTCTTATCCAGAAATCATCTAGAAATAATTGCCGAAGGTCAGCCTTGCCCATGGCCCCAGGCTGAAGGCTGCTCTGTAAAGGGTGGGACCAGCTCTGGGGGGTCTAGGGCTGATGCAGCATCTCTCAGACACTTGTACACTCACACACCCACACGCCCCAGGACGAAGTGCACTTCCAATGGCTGATACAAAAATAGATTGGCACACCCTTTGACACAATGAGGTTATCTTCTAAAAGTTTTCCCCCAACTTCTGCAGACTTTCTTCCCCCATACGCTCAAGCCCTTCACACTCCAAGTTGGAACAGATCTGGAGAAGGCCCTGGACCACGCTTGCAAAGTTTGTGAATGCTGGGGAGAAAGACCGGGCTGGGGCAGCTGGCGATTCTCGCTAGTGGACAGAGGACAGGGCCTCTCTGTTCTCAGCACGCACCTCCTCTTCCCTTGTTTGAGGAGTCCACAGCTCATGGCTCCTCTTGGCTACACACCCAAGACTCCTTGGAAAGTTCCTAGTACTGCTTCTCCTCAAACCATGTCGAGAGGAAGAAAAGTCTGGTATTTTGAGTTCTATTTTTTTTCATTTCCAGTAGTAAGTGCTGCTCCACCAAGCTGAGAAGAAATGGTCCTTGGCTCTCCTCGGAGCCGGTGCTAGGAGCTCTGGACCAGGCGTCTATAGTGGGGCATGACTTCGTGCTCTGGCAAGTGGAGGGCGAATTCCAAGGCCACTAACACTGGGAACTCAAAGGCAATCAGTTCTCGCCTGTTCAGCCGGAACTTCTCTTCCAGTTTCTGCAACAAAATGGAAGAAAATCAAAAGCATGTTCGTTTTGAAATTAAAATCCTAGTCTTTCTGCAACTGTAGCTTCTCTATCCACCAGCCAGGGAGTGCTTAGGAGAAATCCACTTTGGGCAAAGCTCTGTGGAGGAAGAAAGGGAGGCATGGGCTGTGCTTCCTGCCTTCAGTCCTGGTTGTGAAGGAACCACACAGACATCTTACAACATCATTTAATCCTCTCAGTAATATGACATGGTTCATGCTCCGTATCTCTATTTTACAGATGAGAAAACAGGCTCCAAGAAGTCAGAGAGCTTAGCCAGGGTCACATGGCAGCAAACTGCAGCGCTAAGATTCCACTCTAACTGGGACTCAAACTCTACCTGTGACAACTAAGTGATTCAGGTTTAAAGACTGAAAATAAAGCAAACCGGTGGTGGCTCACGCCTGTCATCCCAGCACCTTGGGAGGCCGAGGTGGGTGGATCACTTGAGGTCAGGAGTTTGAGACTAGCCTGGCCAACATGGTGAAACCCTGTCTCTGCTAAAAATAACAAAAATGGCAGGCGCCTATGGTCCCAGCTCCTCGGGAGGCTGAGGCAGGAGACTCACTTGAACCTGGGAGGTGAAGGTTGCAGTGAGTCAAGATCGTGCCAGTGAACTCCAGCCTGGGCAACAAAGCAAGATGCTGTTTCAAAAAATAAATAAAATAAAATAATAAAGCAAACCACCCACAATAAAAACCACGTGGTAAGTTCAGAAGGGAGTGCACCGATTCTATGCAGTTCAGTCTATTCCTCTTACACACAAGGATCTAAGTCCTCGGGAAGTCCCCACTTTCACAGTGCCACTGAGCCTGGTGGCATCTTGCGTGTCCACCCAACTGGAGGAGCTGCTGGAGCTGGAAAAGGAGGAGAACCACCAAGGTGGGGATGGGCAGGGAGGGCCTCTGTTTGCTCAGGCACATTCTGCCTTGGCGTAAACCCAGCTTTTGTCTTAAGAAAACAAATCCCGCCCACAAAGCAGATGTTGATTGCTTTCAGATCGTAACTGGGATGAGATCTTGAGTTAGGTTTCTTGCTAATGTAAGTGGCTGGTCAAACCATTACTGTTGTATTCTGCATCAATAGTGAGGAAGGCCTCACCCCATGTAAGGAAGGCCAAGGGCATTTTGTAGTTCAGGCGATAGAGGCACCGTGAATTAGGTAAAGTTGTCAGCTTCTGCTGTGTGGTATATTGCTCAAGTATGATTAAATGTGCATATTATTTATAATTTTATGAATATTTGTTACATCTAAAGATTCATTAGTTCTTGGCCAGACAAGATTATAATGACTCATGTCTATAATCCCAGTACTTAGGGAGGTTGAAGTGAAAGGGTAGCTTGAGGCCAGGAGTTCGCGACTAGCCTGGGCAATACAGCGAGACCTGGTCTCTATAAAAAAATTTAAAAAATGAGCCAGGTGCAGTGGTGCATGCCTATAGTTCCAGCTACTTGGGAGGCCGAGGTGGGAGGACTGCTTGAGTCAAGGAGGTGGAGGCTGCAGTGAGCTATGATTGTGCCACTGCACTCCAGCCTGGGTGACAGAGTGAGACCCTGTCTCAAAAAACAAACACACAGAAATCATTAGTTCAGCAAGTATCTGTCTAAGCCTACTGATTCTCAGCTGAGTTGGTGTCCGATGGTCACTTCTGGGTTCATGTATTTACTGTATAAGCTAGATGATTTTGTACCATTCTTAAAATCTGTAAAGCATTGACCTAAAATATACTCTTTTCAACTGGGGAGTACCTACCTTAGTGCCCTTTTGCCTTTTTGCCTTTGCCACTGAAGACAGTTAGACAGTGAGACATATGGGGTTATTGACTAAACCACGTCTTTTCTTTTCTGTATTCTGATGCTTTGATATCTGGGGCCTTGCTGACTCCAGAGGGACTGCCCTTCCCAGGGCTAGCCAAATCCTCCACAGTGACCCCTTTTGCTTTTCGAATGCAAGCCAACCAATCCAGAGGCCACGTTCCTACCACCTCCTCCATGGGCCTCACACTCCAGGCCACTCTCCACCTGCCCTTATCACCCCAGAGCCAAGCACCAGACAACTAGGGACAGACGCTAAGCCCCAGAGCCCATCAAAACTATTCAAACTAGCCAATCCTAGACCCACGGACCCTGCCTTACCTATTCCTTTCTGGGAAAACCAGTCAAGACTCCCTCTGCCTCCAGGCCAATCCCAGGGCTTCCATGCACAGCTCCCACAGCATGGCATGCCCCTTGGTACGGGCTGAATGCTTGTGTCCCCCTAAATTCATATGTGGATGCCCTAATCCTTCACGTGATGGTATTAGGAGGTGGGGCCTCTGGGAGTGATTAGGTCTAGATGAGCTCCTGGGCATGGAGTGAAGGGATTCAGAGCCTTAGGAGAAGAAACCAGAGGACTTGCTTTTTGTCTCTCTCTGCAGTTAAGGATAGGCAAGCGAGCAAGGGGAGGAACCTCACCAGAACCAAAGCAACTGGTCCCTTGACCCTGGACTGCACAGTCTCCAAAACAATGAGAAATAAATTTGTCATTTCAGCCATCCAGCCTATGGTATTTTGTTATGGCAGCATCAGCCAAGATACTCCTTCCCTTAGGAACCGTCACACACTATCTTCTCAATGGATCTGTCCTCTGATCAGCTGGCTTTACTGTACCTCAAATTTTCTATTAATACATTGAATTCTAAAATAGGCATTCATGTAGCGATCCAAGAAGATCGATGTTTCCTTGCTTTGGTAGGGCTCTCCTTTAAAAGAAAAGAGATACCACCCTGTCAAACTCACGCCCTTCCCCACAGAGGAGCCAGCCACGGAATTAGGAAGCCAAGGTCTTCCTGAAGCAACCTGTTTGACGTTACATGCTCTGGGGGCCACACAGAGGGAATCCCTCGCAGGTACAGTGGCTTCTATGGCTGTGGGAATGACTGCATCTCTCATGGTGTCTGAGAATGGATTTTGAGGGCCAGACCCAATGCCCAATGCTGAGGAGCTTTGATCTTGTCCAAGTAGATCATCCCTATGTTCTAAGATAGCCTGACTATTCCCACTACGGGAAAGACTTCATAGCCTTCACCTCAATTGCGCACTAAGGATCAGAATCCTTCCAGGCGGGGTCACTGACCGAATCCTTCTGAGACAGGAACCCCGGACTGGAGCGAGTGCTCCTCCAGCCACCAGGACAAAGGCCACTTACATCAATTAAATGCTTGACTTCGTGTTTTTTGAGGTCACTTCCAATTTTGGCTGCTAACAGCACACATGCCCCAGCACACAGCTTCCGGTTCTGTTTGTTGAGCTTCCCCTTGAGGGCGAGCTTTTCAAAGTAGACGAAGGCCATGGCCACTGTGGGCTCCTCAAGGCCACAGTCCTCCTGCGCAAGCTTCCGCATCTCTCGTTTCAGACTGGAGAAAGACAGGCAGGAGGGAACAGTCTTATGAAAACTTTAGAGTTTCAGGGGACCCCAAAGGAAAAGACTCCCCCATCTTGAATGCTTTTCTCTTTCTTTTTCCCAGAGAGTGACCTGGACTGGGATTAAGTCCCTGGGAGTGTGAAGGCTGCATTATGCATGGGGACCAGACTTGCAGAGCTGGGCTTTGGACAAAATTTTCTCTGTTGGTCAGGTCGTATAGAACATGTTTACTTTTTTTTTTTTTTTTTGAGATGGAGTCTCACTGTGTTGTCCAGGCTGGAGTGCAGTGGCACGATCTCGGCTCACTGCAACCTCCACCTCCTGGGTTCAAGCAGTTCTCCTGCCTCAGCCTGAGTGGCTCGGATTACAGGCGCGCACCACCACGCCTGGCTAATTTTTAAATTTTTAGTAGAGACGGGGTTTCACCATGTTGGCCAGGTTGGTCTCAAACTCCTGACCTCAGGTGATCTGCCCACTTCGGCCTCCCAAAGTGCTGGGATTACAGGCATGAGCCACCCACGCCCAGCTGTCCTTTCTGCTGAACGTGGCAATGACTCAATCACTGGAACCACAGGAAGGACCACTGGACAGATGACAAGCTTACCGTGTGTGGTAAGAGGGGTTTGGAGGGAAAGGTCGCAGGCAAGCCCAGCCTCCCGTACCTCCTAATTTTGCTGAGCGTCAGCTTAATGTGAGGAAACTTCTCCTTGAAGGTCTCGTTCATGTCCTTCTTGAGATCTGAGGGCTTCACGTAGTCAATCACCGTTGTCTGTAACAGACAGGGGAACACGGATCATCCTTAAAACAAGGGTTGTATGTAATAATTATGCGCCAACTACGACCAACTTACAACTCCCAAGGCCATGAGCAATGGGAAAACTTGCATTGGAGCTGCGACAAGGGCTCGGCAGAATCCAGGAGCCTGAAGCGGACCGTGGCTTTCTGGAGGTGAACAGAAAACAAGTCGCCACTATTAGGATGAGGTGACACTTAGGAAAGCTGGCCTGTGGCCCATCAGAAGTCAGTGCCCCAGAGAGAGGGGTCCCTCTGTCAGTTCCCAGGTGTCAGCCTGTTCACACAGTACAGGGTTTAAGCGTGTGGGGCTTGGATGTACACAGACCTGGTGTTCAATCCCTATTTGACCATTCACTAGTCCGACAGCTTTGGGAGACTTAAAATCACCCCAAAACTCAAGTCCCATTTCTGTAAACAAAAAACAGTACAGTGCCTACTTCACACAGCTTTCTGAGAACTGTACGAGAAGTGCCGTGCACAGTGCCTGGCCTACAGCAAATGCTCAATAAATATTAGCTATTGTTTAGTTTTTTAAACGGTAGTCAAACATACATCACATACAATTTACCATCGTCACCATTTTCAGGCGTACCATTCAGTGGCATTAAGAACATTTACATCGTTGTGCAGCCCTCACCACCTTGGATCCTTGGAGTCCTTTCTGAATACCCTGGTCTTCCTTGCTCCTCTGTACCCTGCACTGTGAACTCGGAATTCAAGTTTTTTTCTGGGTTTTCCCCAGTTCATCTCATCCCTCCTCGACAGTACACTTGCCAAGGCTGGGTCTTTTTCGGCTGACTACATGCCACAATCTTTTTTTGTTTTTTATTTGAGACGGAGTCATGCTCTGTCGCCCAAGTAGTACAGTGGTGCAATCTCGGCTCACTGCAACCTCCGCCTCTTGGGTTCAAGCGATTCTCCTGCCTCAGCCTCCCGAGTAGCTGGAACTACAGGCACGTGCCACCTCGCCCACCTAATTTTTGTATTTTTAGTAGATGGGGTTTCGCCATGTTGGCCGGGATCCTCTTGAACTCCTGACTTCAGGTGATCCACCCACCTCTGCCTCCCAAAGTGCTGGGATAAGAGGCTTGAGCCACTGTGCCTGGCCTACATTCCGTAATCTTAATCAGCCAAAGCTCAGGAAAGAAGAAACGACAGGTTTTGATGTGAAGGTCGATTCCCTGGATGACTCACGCCTGCAAAGCCCATCAAAGGTTTCCTTAACAGCTCTAACGGAAGTTGGTGGCTTTCTCTGGACACCTCCATTTATAGGACACAGGATTTTAGCGCAGACATGTGGAATGCCTTTGGTGTCAGTTAGTAGCAAGGAGCAGGCAAGCAGCCAGCACATCCCAATTCAAGTGATCTTGATGGTCCTCTCTTTGCTTCTCCGGTGAATAAAGGCAAAGCACAGCAATATTAACTCCAACAATACCACCAGACCTGTTCAGAGCCACAGTATTTGGACACTGCTCTCACTGCCAAGGTCCAGCAGAGTGGGCCCCTGTGGCAGCCCTTCCAAGACAGGTTTATTTCCCTTCTACTTTTAAGAACGGTCTCCTCTGGGTTGAAGGGGATGTAAGATTTCCTTTTGGAAACAGGCAGTAGAATGGGGGCCACATGTAACATGCTCGCCTCAAGCTGGGAGGGCCCATCAGCCAACCCTCCTGTTTCCCAAGTAATCAGCACCTTCCTCCGGCTTCTCAACCCCTCACCCCCCATCCAGGAACCCTGAACTCCCAGAGACAGGCCGCTCCCACTCTTCCTCTACAGAGGAAGGTCATGAGGTTTGCAATGATGTAAGCAGGCTCAAGTAAAGTCATCTGCCTTTGTTGGGGGCCTGGAGCCCTGTGAGCGCCAGCAAGGATATCCTGCTGCTTAACCATCATGCGGATTTTCAGGCTGGGTTCTGTTGAAGTGCCTGTGGGAGGGGGACTGGATCTCTCTTCGCAGCAACAACAGCAAGTCTGCTTTGCTCCGTCTTATTTGTAGATACACAACACTTCCCTTGCAAGAGAGATCTCACTGCTTAAATGTGCAAATATGCAAATGTGTCCCACCTCTGTTCGCAACAGAGGCTCAGAAAAGTGAAAAGGCCTGAGTGAGCCGCAGGCAGGGCAGGCGCTGGGACCCTGGTCTCCCAGAGCAGCTGCTTCCAGCTCGCGCCCCATACACTGCCTTCCTACTTTTCTCTCCTTGATGGTACTGAATAAGCAGCACAGAGTAGCTCCCTACCCAAGGGCTCTCACCAGGATGTCTGAGAAGATAGCTGGCAGTGGGAAGGGCTGGCGAGTGGTGGGGCAGGTCCACCTTCAGCAAGTCAGGCAATAGGGAGAAAGTCACTCAACCTCCCTGAGCCTTGCCCTTATCTTCTCCAAAACGAGATGAGAAAACCTCATGGGGTTGCTTCCCAGGTTTATCTTGAAGATCAAAGAGAACAAAATGTATGTAAAAGACACTGGCAAATCTCATCAGGAGCACATAGCAGAGACAGCAGCAAGTCTGGGCTCTGCTCCAGCCCCACTGAGTCAGTCTCTGAGGGCAGGGCCTCACATCTGCACCATGACAAGTTTTCCAGCTGATTTCTATGCGTCAGCTGGGACTTACAAATCAGACTCTCATCTGGCTATTGCCCACTCCTGGTTCAGCTTGGGATGCCACTTCTGCAGGCTCCTCCTCCTAAATCCCCGGGGCTGAGGCTGCTCTCCCCCGGACTCACCTTCTTTCTACTCTATGATGTGAACATCCAACCTCCTCTTGGGACGCCCTGCTGTGCTACGGAGGCTGGAAAGCTAACGGTTATACTTGCCTGACTCCTTTGCAGCTAGGATTCCAAAAACAATTCTGGCTCCTCCTATTGGATGCTCTGGTACGTGAAGGCAGGGCTCGAGCAAGGGCTGTGCTTCTGTTGTTTATGCTGCCAAGAGGCTCAGGGCAGGAATCCTCAAGTCCTGTCACTACACTTCTGGGTTCTCATTTGGCAGGTGTGGACCACAGCAGGGCCGCATGGATCTGGAGCCAGCAGCCAGTGCCAGTTCCCCAAGTCCAAAGCCAGAGTCCTGGCCCCAGGTAGCAGCAGCCTCCTGTGTGGCACAGTTCTAAAGTGCGGCTTGGGGATCATTCCTGAAATGTCAACTTAGGTTATTCTGTCAGCCTCCTCAATGATTCTAGTAAGTAAGGTGTTCATTAGATACCTTTCTTCTTTTTTTGAGATGGAGTTTCACTCTCGTTGCCCAGGCTGGAGTGCAATGGTGTGATCTCAGATCACTGCAAACCCTGCCTCCTTTGTTCAAGTGATTCTCCTGCCTCAGCCTCCCAAGTAGCTAGGATTACAGGCATGCACCACCACACCCAGCTGTATTTTTAGTAGAGATGGGGTTTCACCGTGTTGGTCACGCGGGTCTCGAACTCCTGGCCTCAGGTGACCCACCCACCTCGGCCTCCCAAAGTGCTGGGATTACAGGCGTGAGCCACTGTGCCCAGCCTTTAAAAAAAAAAAAAAAAAGACATAGGGTCTTGCTATGTCTTTTTAGGTGGGACTCTAAATCCTGGGCCAAGTGATCCTCCTGCCTTTGCCTCCTGAGTGGTCCGGGCTGCAGACCTGTGTCCCTGCGCCAGCTCCTCTTCCTTCTTAAACTCACTAGAGTGGATGCTGCACTTCAGAACTGAACCACGCCTGGTGCACACGCTGTACTTTGCTGATGGCATTTACCACTACTGAAACTGAACCTGGCTCGGGGAAGGGGGAACAGAGGAAGAGCTTCTGATCCCCATAAAGGCAAAGACGATATCCAGTCCCTGAAGCTCTGAGTCCTGCCCCCACCCCTGAGCCACACTTCCCGACCCATCCCTGCTTTACAGGACCCGTGAGAGCCAACAGCTCAGCTCAGCCTGTGGCTCTTGAGGGGGCAAGGGCGGCAGAGAGCGCCAGGTCCACTCTGGTCTGGGCCTTGCAGGGGAGACTCTGTCTTTTTTACAAGCAGCCTGGTCCTAGCTCTTGGGGTCCAGAGCTGGGGACTCTTGTTTCCTGACAGAGAGGCAGAGAAAAATCCAAGCTAGGCCCTGGCAGGGGGTGTGCAGGGAAGGCCTGTGAGCAGACGCTGCGAGACCCTTGGCCCAGTGAGCCCAGTGCTTGGCCCCGCATAAGTGGGGCATATGTGAAGTGCCAGGAGGACGAGGCCCTCTAGTCATCTTCTAGGCGACAGACTCTTCAGCATCCCGGCCTTCTGTCCCGGCCTCCTGTCTGCTGCGCTCTCTTCAGTCTTGCTTTTGTCTCTGCTTCTCTAAGCTGTGGCTCAGTGGGGAAGAACACAGGCTCAAGAGCCAGAGCCCTGGGTTCAAACTCCAGCTCTGCCACGTGGTGCCCGGCGGCCCAGTGCACACTGGTGAGGAGCTCTGTGCCTCCGTTTGCTCCCCTGGCTTCTCCAGCACCCACTTGATGTTGACAGCAGCAGGCGCCTGATCTGTGGGGCTGTTCCGTGTCCTGCTCCCGCTCAGCTGCATAGGATACACAACTGCCACAGTGGACCAGACAACCCCTAAAGCGGCACTGGCTGCCAGAGCCCAGCTCGGAGGGGGCTGCACACACGCTGCATCTTCAGGCCACTGCTCTGCACCGGCCCCACACTGTCTGGAGTGTGGAAACTGGACGGATCACTCTGAGCCCAGGGCCACCCCCCTTCCAGGCAGGTTCCAGAGGGGATGACAGTCCTCGGTGTCCTCTCAGCTGCAGGTCCCTCTGAGAAACACTCTCTGGGGTACAGGAAGTCATGATTCCCCGGCACATTCTGTCTTGAGGGAGCCTGATGGTGGCCCTTAGAGGCCGGGCCTCCCAACCATGCCAAGAGATGGCATCCTCTCTTCAGTGCTGGGGTTGAGCTGGAGAGGCGGTACTAGGAGATTGAGCCGCAGAAGTGGGATGACCACAGCCCCCCAGCCACTCATTCTTTCTGGTGTGGGACTGAAGAATGAGCACTTTTGCTCCTAGCACTTTAGGAGGCCGAGGTGGGTGGATCACTTGAGGTCTGGAGTTCAAGACCAGCCTGGCCAACATGGCAAAACCCTGTCTCTACTAAAAATACAAAAATTAGCTGGGCCTGGTGGTGCATGCCTATAGTCTCAGCTACTTGGGAGGCTGACACAGGAGGCTCACTTGAACCTGGGAGATGAAGGTTGAAGTGAGCCAAGATGGTGCCACTGCTCTCCAGCCTGGGTGACAGAGTGAGACTCTGTCTCAAAAAAATAAATAAAAAACCTTGTAATGCCTGGGTTTTGCCAGTGCATGCTACTGTAAATCAAAAAGTGCCAATTAAATAGGCAGCAACTCCTTCTTGGCCTGGGACAGTCTGAGTGACAACTGTTTTTTTTTTTTTTTTTTTTTTTTTTTTGAGACAGAGTCTCACTCTGTCACCGAGGTTGGAATGCAGTGGTGCGATCTCGGTTCACTGCAACCTCCGCCTCCAGGTTCAAGCGATTCTCCTGCCTCAGTCTTCCAAGTAGCTGGGACTACAGGTGTGCACCACCACGCCAGCTCATTTTTGTATTTTTAGTAGGGACGGTGTTTCACCACGTTGGCCAGGATGGTCTCCATCTCCTGACCTTTTGATCCTCCCTCCTCGGCCTCCCAAAGTGCTAGGATTACAGGTGTGAGCCACCACGCCCGGCCATGACCACTGTTTTCAATGCCACCTAATGCCAGGCCATGGGATTCACCAGACGAAGGGCTCCCTGTGGCCCGCAGCAGGCCCAGGCTGTGTGATGGAGGCGGGGGCTCCAACCCTGCAGCAGGCAGTTGTGTTTTTGCAAGGGTGCTCATTCCGTTCATGGAGTGACAGGTCACTTGAATGCACTGTCGAGCACTTGAATGCCTGACTGCAGGGAAGCTATGTGCACAGCTGCGTACAGGGAAAGGGGAAGGTCAGATGGAAGGGACTGTCCACAACACAGATGTCCAGAGATGCAGTTCACAAGGAAGCCCTGCCTGGCCTGCCCTGCTGGAGACAGTCTGGAAGGCCTAGAGTGGGTGTGGACAAATTCTTTCTGAGATAAGAGGAAGAGAGAAGACTATAACTTAGTTATCTAGACGAAAAGTCTCCCATATCGATTGCAGAAACACTGATACATCTTTTGCTTTTGAGACAGGATGAGTGACTCTGTTGCCCAGGAGGGAGTACGGTGGCACTCACTACAACTCCCGCCTCCCGGGTTCAAGCAATTCTCATGCCTCAGTCTCCCAAGTAGCTGGGACTACAGGCGCACGCCACCACACCTGGCTATTATTTTTGTATTTTTTGGTAGAGATGGGATTTCACCATGTTACCCAGGCTGGTCTCGAACTCCTGACCTCAAGTATCTGCCCACCTCAGCATCCCAAAGTGCTGGGGTTACAGGCGTGAGGCACCGCGCCTGGCCCATCCTTTGCTTTGTATAAAAACAAAGTCTTGACTTGTCATGAGTGGAGCGAAGGGGCCTCCATGGAACTGAACTTGGGCCCCATCCCGGCCCACTGTAGCAATGCTGTGAAGTGAAGGCCCCTCAGGTGGGCTGGGGTATAACGGGAGAGGATGGGAGGTACACACGCCCCAACAACAATCCTGGAGAACAGTGAGGGCCTCAGAGCAGATAGGCTGCTGGTCTGATTCCAACCGAAACAACAGAAAAGGTACTTCTACTCCAGGGCCTGATAAAGCTCCGGTCTCCATTTCCTACTCTCCTGTCTTCCAAGTCTCCCCAGGAACTCTTATGAGCAGTTCTAAGCAGATGTGAGCTTGCCGTATACTCTGCTACTGTTCTCCTCTGACCTACTGCCAGCCCTAGTGCTGCCTGCACCCCAGGAGCTAGCAGCAAGACCTGGGGCAGGTATGCAGCCGCTGCAAGCCTTGGTTCCATGCCATGCCTGTGAAAGGAAGGAGGGATACAAGGCAATGATGCACACAGCTCCTTCCAGGGTCAACAGCCACTGCGGAATTAGGCTCTTCTGCTTTGGCCACACTTGTACACGGGCGTTCAGGCTCAGTTGGGCACTGGAAGGCAGATGTTCCGTGCTTGTTAAGGCAATCAAGCAGCACAGCGGCCCTCGACTAAATCTATCTAACCACCAACAGATGGGCATTTCAGCTGTTCTAGGCATTTAATCCTTTCCCTAAGAGGACAGTAAATCACAAGGAAACTATGGAAATAAACGGGTGGCCTACGCAGCCTGGGGCTGCATCTGTTGCTATTTCTACCCATCGAATTCAAAATACCGAATCCTGGATCAACTCTCCCTCCCACTGAAATGAAAGGGTTTGCACACGGAGAGGAACACAGGAAGAAAAGCTGCCTCTGCTTCAGGTTTACATGGCCATGGCGAGTCACTGGGTGGCAGAGTATGTGCAGTGTCAGATACTTGTCAACTGTCTGGTGCTACCGGACTCCTGGAGTAGTGTCTCCATCCACTTGAGATGACACCAGGTGACTGGCCCTGAGTTCACCCACACCCAGAGAGTATTTGGATGCACTTCTAAACGCAAGCTGCTGAAACAGGGGCAGTACAGCATGAGCCAAACTGCGTGGAACGTCATGTTCAAAATCACAAAGTGACTGTCAAAAATCCGAGTCAAATACATAGAAAGAGAGCAGATGCTACAATATCCTGAGTGAAATGTCAAACTCATATTTTGTTTTGAATTAGTTTTTTTGTTTTGTTTGAGATGGAGTCTTGCTCTTATTGCCCAGGCTGGGATGCAGTGGCACGATCTCGGCTCACTGCAGCCTCCGCCTCCTGGGTTCAAGAGATTCTCCTGCCTCAGCCTCCTGAGTAACTGGGATTATGGGCGCCTGCCACCACACCTGGCTAATTTTTGTATTTTTTAGTAGAGATGGGGTTTTGCCATGTTGGCCAGGCTGGTCTCAAACTCCTGACCTCAGGTGATCCACCTGCCTCCGTCTCCCAGAGTGCTGGGATTACAAGTGTGAGCCACCAAAGCCATTAGTTTTACAAGAAAAAAATGAATTGTAAAAGGTGTTGGAATTCTAATAGTGCTGTTAACAACAACAAAAAGACCAATCAACCAACCAACCAACAAACAAAAAACCCAAACCCACACCCAAAACAAGCTTCCGTTCTCCATACAGCACCATCAGGCTTTTCAGGCACTTGATGTGAACACTTACACCTAAAGCTGGCAGGAAGCTCCTCAGCTACTGCCCAGGCCTGTGCACCTGAGGGCGCCCCTCAAGCCTCAGGGAAGTGCCACAATAGGGAAGAGGCGAGCTACTGTGCTTCTAATGTGATGTGGCTTTTTTTTTTTTTTTTGAGGCGGAGTCTCGCTCTGTCGCCCAGGCTGGAGTGCAGTGGCCAGATCTCAGCTCACTGCAAGCTCCGCCTCCCGAGTTTACGCCATTCTCCTGCCTCAGCCTCCCGAGTAGCTGGGACTACAGGCGCCCGCCACCTCGCCCGGGTAGTTTTTTGTATATTTTAGTAGAGACGAGGTTTCACCGTGTTAGCCAGGATGGTCTCGATCTCCTGACCTCGTGATCCGCCCGTCTCAGCCTCCCAAAGTGCTGGGATTACAGGCTTGAGCCACCGCGCCCGGCCGGCATTTTCTTAAAGAGGGCCCCTCCCCAGAACTGAGTAAGCCTCAGGCACCTTGAAACCTGAGGACTTGGAAAGGGTCTTACATTAGCTTCCCAACAAATCCACCCCGCAGATAGGTAACAAGTGCCTAAATCATCCAGGTAACTTCTAATGGAAATAATATATATATATTATAAATTATAATAAACATATGACTGCTATTAAATTATAATTTTTATATATTTATAAATATATACTTATAACATCTCTATTTCTATCGGGGGACGGGGAGAATCTAATCACCTCATGGAAGGCTGAATTAGTCTTTCTTTCATAGAGTCAATTACTTCCCACTGCTCAGTATCTCATGCTGTACTGAAAAATTAAGTTCCAAGATACATTCCCCCAACACTGGGGAGATGTGGGGGTAGAGGGAGGGCTTTCTCTACAAGGACTTAGATCTTAATATTCGGTAAATAAAAAATAGGCACTTTATCATGGAGATCAATGCAAGAGGTTTCTCTCGAGGTTCACATGCGTATCATAAACAATGTCGGTCGGTTTTCTTTTTGATGTGAACATGGTGCAAGAGGGATTTCTTAGAGAGGAAAAGAATCCAGAAATCCACTCAGGTAACTGAATTTTGTTGGCATTATCTCAGCTCTCCCGCTTCCTTTCTCCTCTTAATTGCTTTCCACACCCATAAAGAGGGGGGAAAACACAAAAACCCACTACGACCTGGGCTGCCAGGTTCTAATGATACATAACCACTCTCTAGTGAAGCTTTAATTATATGCCAAGTGGTGCACAGAGCTGGAAGCATCTGCCCTCCCCCAAGACACACCATCGCCCAGCAAGAGTCTGCATGTAGCCAGGCGGCTCAACATGCTCTCCTGTTCTGTGGTCACCTTCTAGAAACTTGAAGACCAAACCACCAGGCCAGCTGCAGTTTGCTTTGCACACCTGCCCCAGGAATTTTTTTATTTTTGTTTTTGAGACAGAGTTTCGTTCTTGTCACCCAGGCTAGAGTGCAGTGGTGTGATCTCAGCTCACTGCAACTTCTGCCTCCTGGGCTCAACCGATTCTCCTGCCTCAGCCTCCTGAGTAGCCAGAATTACAGGTGCCTGCCACCACACCTGGCTAATGTTTTTTGTACTTTTAGTAAAGATGGGGTTTCACCACGTTGGTCAGGCTGCTCTTGAACTCCTGATCTCAGGTGATCACCCACCTCGGCCTCCCAAAGTGCAGGGATTACAGGTGTGAGCCACCACGCTCGGTGTGGAATTCTTTTTAAATTCAAAATCTCACCCTTGCCCTTCTACAGTAGATAATAGTGGGAGTGACTTGCATGGATCAAAGTTTAAAAATACAGATATGGGTGCAAGACTAATTTGAAAAGGGTGCCACTTGCACTCTAAATGACAGGCTTTACCTCTGGAAGCTTCTCACTCTAAGATATGTCCTGACTGCGGCGACGAGGGGCCTTTTTATATTACACTGAAGACACACGCACAGAGATAAACATTCAGCTACATCATGGCTGGCTAATAGCACCTACACTAGGACTCAGAAATCCCGCTCCCAGGTATTTACCCCAAGGGAAATGAAAAAGTATCTCCACAGAAAGACATGCACAACATTCATGGAAGCTGCATGAACAAATGTCGATCAACAGGAGAAGGGATCAACAAACTATACTACATCTTATACCACTCAGCTTTCTTATTTTTATTTTTTTGAGACGTAGTTTCGCTTGTCGCCCAGGCTGGAGCGAATAGTGCGATCTCGGCTCACTCCAACCTCCACCTCCCGGGTTTAAGCGATTCTCCTGCCTCAGCCTGCGGGGTAGCTGGGATTACAGGTGCCTGCCACTATGCCCAGCTAATTTTTGTATTTTTAGTAGAGACGGGGTTTTACCACGTTAGCCAGGCTGGTCTCAAACTCTTGACCTCAAGTGATCCACCCACCTCACCCACCTCGGCCTCCCAAAGTGTTGGGATTTATAGGCGTGATCCATTGCACTCAGCAATTAAAAAAAAATCTACTGATACACATAACATAGGGAAATCTCACATGTTAAGTTGTACGAAAGAAGATGGACCCCAAAAAAGTATATGCCATGATCCTATTCACATGAAGTTTCGGAATAGGTGAAACTAATCTATGGTGACAGAAGTGAGAACAGTGATTGCCTCTGCAGGAAGGGGATGGGAAGAGTGGGATGGGGAGGGGAACTTTCTGCAGGGACAGAAGTATTCTATATCTGGATCAGAGCAGTGGTTATAAAATTCATGGAAATGCACACTTCAAACAAACAAGTGCATTTGATTGTCTGTAAATTACTCCTTTTAGCGGCTGCAGCAGGATTTGATGGGTGAAAGGATTAGCTCATCACTTTTGAGGGCTGCTTGATTCAGCAGAGGCTACTTGAGCATCTCAGAGCCTGATTTCCACAGGCACAGGGCATCCCAAAACAGTGGAGGATAGTCCCAGGATTTCAGGTGGGTGCCTCTGCTGGGCTGGCCACATTGGACTGCCCTGGGGGCCCGAGGAAGACGGGACAGGCAGCAGGACTCCAGGGCCTCGGAGGCTGACACTAAGGGAGGTGAGCAGCTCCACATAATTGGCCTGTGACCAGCAAGCCTGCCCCTTCCCCAATCACCAAGCATTCCCACCCAGGAGGGAATCTGCCCTCTGTCTGGGCAGAGATCCCCATACCAGCCTAGTGGCCAAATGTGCCCCAGGCCCTCAAAGAGGGCATTCCACAACCTGGCTCAAAGGAGCCAGGGCCTTCGGAGCCAGTGCCTGTTTCAGCAGCAGCTCCCGGTGCCTGGGGCTGAGTCAGTGAGGAGGGAGGGTTTGTCAGCATCATCATTTGTGGGCTCTGCCTCCTGCCTGTGTGTGTGTAGAGGGAAGGGCAATGACTTTTACAGTTAGAAAAACCTATTTTATGCAAAACCAACCCCCTTCATACTTGGGGTCTTTCTACTGGGCTCTCCCTACCAAAACCTGGCAGGGGCTACTGCTCTCAGCCCTCAGTGCTTGCTTCAATGCCATTCCTAGGGGAAGTCTTCCTTGAGGCCTACCCCCTGGAGCCCACCTCCAACCCTCCTATCATTTCCTGCCATTTGTTTTGTTTTGTTTGAGACAGGGTCTTGCTTTGTTGCCCAGGCTGGAGTGCAATGGCACAATCTCGGCTCACTGTAGCCTCTGCCTCCTGGGTTCAAGCAATTCTCCCACCTCAGCCTCCCCAGTAGCTAGGACTACAGGTGCCCACCACCACACCCGGCTAATTTTTGTATTTTTAGTAGAGATGGTGTTTCACCACGTTGGCCAGGCTGGTCTCAAACTCCTGACCTCAGGTGATCCACCCGCCTTGGCCTCCCAAAGTTCTGGGATTACAGATGTGAGCCACCGTGCCTGGTCTCCTGCTGCTTTTCTAAGATGGTTCCCTCCTCATGATTATGGTGATCTGTCTCCTTGTTTACTATTTACTCTCTGACATCCCCACTCACTCCAAGGTGGAGAAGAACGGGGCTGTGGCTAGTTAGTTCTCTACTGGGTAAGGAAGCCTGGCTCATAAAAAGGCCTCAATCAATACTTGTTCAACAGGCGAATTCTATACCTATTCCCCAACACACAAAAATAAAGCAAACACCCCAGCCCCCGCCCTGCCCCTGCCCAGCTGCCCCACTCTGATTCCTACAAGTTCAATGCAAATGCATGAGAAACGGCCTGTAACCCATGTCGGCTTCTAGGAAAGAAGTCTCCAGGGAGCAGGGTTGAGGCCCTTTGTAATATACAACATACTGTCAAGAACTTAGATGAGAATGCTGAAACGTGGATTTCCCACATTTTATCAAAGTACCAACATCTGTGGCCAGAACAGGAAACACGTAGGTCTCCAGGAGCCGACCAGGAAAATGCAGTCCACGTGCAATTCCATTCTCTATAGAGCGTGGAGTATTCCCAGGAGCACTGACTGCACAGCCAATGCGGTGAAATGACAAATGATCCACCTGGGAACATCAAATGAGGAGGGCAGGACATACATGCTGACTTGGCAATCTTCTAGCACAGTCTAAGGAGGAAAAGTTGTATGTGTGTACGTGCACATGCACATACACACATACTGTGGCCTGGAACCTCAAGGCTCACAATGAAATCATTTAAAGAAAAAAAAGATCAGATAAAAAAGATCAGATCTGGCACCAGCCTGACACTAGGCCTATAAAAGGAGAGGTTGGCATTACGTCTAGGCATAACATGTCTGGTAGGAGAGCTCCTGCCAACATCGATCAGAAATAGTGCACCTTCCTATTCTCTTGGTTACCTAGAACTCTGCTACACTGTTGGCCCAAAGAATGATCTTCATGTCCAACCCCGAGGTCAGCAGTTCTGGGGCTGACTGCTGAGGAATGTGGGATTCAGAGACAGGTGGGAGCATGAAAAGAGACCCGAGCCAGGAGTTCTACCCTTGATCCCCCATTTCCCATCTATCAACTAGGAAAGCCTCACTTGGACTCCCTGAGCCAGTTTCCTGGCCACGTTGCTTAATAAATAAAGTGAATTTTAATAAATAAGGCAGTGAACCACATAAAGCATCCTTATTCTTACACAAGGTGCTGCCCCCTTGATATCAGGGCAATCATTCTGGCCATTTATTGAACATTTATTACGTGCTAGCCTCTGCCAAAGATGAATATGCCTTGTTTTTTTAAATAGACAGGTCATAGAGTGGAAGAAAAGTAACTACACATGGCGCTGGTTTTGCTTTCTGTGTTAGGAGCTGGGCCATGAGTGAGGGAGGGTGAGGAGTAGGGACAATTTTACACTAAATGCCTTTGACTTGAATGCATTCTCCAATGACTAAATGCATTCTGACGCCATGTGGCGTATGAGAGTGACCAATGAACGACGTGCCAAAGAACAAGAAGATAAACGCTGAAAGTAACTGGCAAGGCCCCAAGTTCTGCCTGGTGTTTCTCTGACAAACAGCAGAGAACCCTAAGTTCTGAATGAAGATGTGGGTGCCCTTTGAGTACGGGGATTGGTTTCCACTCTGGCTACTGCAGATACAAAAGCCTAGAGGAGAAAAAAGACCTCCTGGTTCACTCCTAAGGCTGGGACTCCTGAGAACAGCTCAGGCTGGGAGCAGGGGAGGGAGGGAACCAGAGGAGGAAGCGCTTGGTTGTGCTGGCCCTGCCAGGCCCGGCTCATGGGCCAGAACATGCAAAAGGCAGGGAGGCGGTGGGGGTGTTCTGGGTGGACGGCTCCAACCTGATGCTGTGCATGGCAGACCTGGCCAGTCGACTCTTTTGAAAAAGTGCAGCTCCCCCTCCTCCCATAGCAGGCGGGGCTCTGCTTGCCGCAAGAGTCAGGGCAAGTGGCCCAGAGAAAGCACCCAGGGCCCCGCCAGGCCCCTCTGGTGTCTGCAGAGGAGATGGCAGCCCTTGGTGGTGGGAAACAGTGGTCAGCCGAGAGCAGAAACCAAAATGACACACAGGGAAAAACAGGAAGAGTCCATGAAATCAAAACAGCAGTGAAAGGTTTTGCATGTAACACCCACAGTGTCCTACTTTCGCTTTCCCAGGAGAGAATTCTGTCATCCCCAGCCTGGGGCCAAATGTTTGCTCAGCGTGCACAGGAAGGCCTGCAGCCACCAAGGAACTCCAAACAGAGCTGTACTTGAACTCAGCACTCCCAGGGATGAGCCTGGTCCTCTCCACTGGGGTCTGTGGAGGTATAAGCTCGGACATCCCCCTTCAGAAGAGAGGGTCCTCCAACCTGAGCTGGTGACTTTGTGGCCACTGGCAGCCCGGCCTTCCCAAGCATCCTGAAAGTGGTGTTTGCAGGCCAGGTGGCCGGCAGGATTCTGGACAGCAGGCAATACTGGTCCATCCGTGGGCACCCACACCAGGGAGCTCCTCAGGAAGGCCCCCCAGGCAGAAAAGTCTTTGAACACGCCCCCAGTCACCTCCAAACCATGCTGGGGCAACTGAGGGGCTGTGGCAAACCGAGCCTCCTTTCCACACTACTCACCATGTAGGAAGGGAAGATCAGAACGCGTTTGTGCTTGCCACAAGGCCACTGGGGGTCATCCAAGAGATTCGGGTCATAGTCCATAAAGTCTCCCAGGTCACTACCTGCAGATCACATGCAAAATGCAAAGTGATAATTAGCGGCTCCGGACCCTCCCCAGCAGAGACAGCCAGGAGAATGCCAAGTATAGCTGCACTGAGGAAAGGCTGGCTTTAGGGCACTTAGCTCAACGTCACCGCACTCACTGACTTTTATTAGACATCTCCGCGTGCCAGTTAAGTGCATTCTCCTCTCCAAAGGGTTCACCAAATTCTAAACATCCTGACGTTTTTTTCCATTTTAGAAAATTATGTATTAATCTCCCTGAGCCAGGAGAGCAAAAAACTTTACACAGTGTGCAAGATGCAGAGGACACTCTCAGAGTGTGGCCCCGAAGAGGTTCATTGTTCAAACTTGCAGATCAAATTCGGAGATGCCTGTGCAGCACGATTTGCTGTGAATACTTCCAGGCAGGCTATTGTGTCTGTGTGAATACAAATCAGAGTGGCCACCAAGGCACAGCTGTGAACGATCAGAGGTGGCCGGAACACCAGGACAGGGCTTCAGAACTCAGCACTTGGGCAGACCTAGGGAACGTCACATTCACCTGGAATTTCCCTGAGAGTAGAAACAGCACTGCCTCCTAAAGTGTTTTCTCCATGTGCCAGTTCTTACAAAGGTTTGATCAGCAAAGCTGGAAGTGTGCAAGTCTTCCTTCAGCCGCCAAGTTGGCTCACCCACGAGGACCGGCACAAAGGAAACTCTCACACCTGAACCTGCACTTCAGAGCCCAGATTTTTCTTTTTAAAAGTCCGAATTGAGCACCATGAAAATATAGGACAGAACCTGGTCATTGCTGGGAGGAGCTGAGTGGTCAGGGAGGCTGGGAGACACAGCCATCTCTGCATGGTGTGCATGGCCTTGGCGTCTCTCCACATGGAAGTTCAGGCTGTCAATGACTGGGGCATCTGATTAGAGAGAAATCACCTGTGGCTTCACTGTGGGCCTGCATGGCCTGAGATCAGGCTTTCCTAAAAGTCATGTCACCTGTAGGCCCCCGTCTTCCAGTCTGCATCACAGGGAGACCCAATCCCCATGTAAAGAGACACCTCCCACCACGAGCTACCACACCCAGCCAGGCCACGGTTACCTGTGTCGAGGCTCCCCTGGGTGCCGCTTGCCCGGCCTATGGAGAGGCTGCGGTGGCTCAAGTTACGGAACTGGGAGAAAGAGGAGGTGGAGTCTATGGTATTTCTCCGGGCTCCAAAGGCATTTGTGGGTAACAGAAATTGGGTATAGGAAACAGTCTAAAAAGTGAAGACAAAAACAGGCCAGTGATTATTCCAAGGCATTGCTAGCTCTGCATTCTGATCAAGCTACAGTTGTCACCCCACGTTCAGGTCCACTTTCTCCTATTTGCAATTCTGAAATCCAATGAGATCTGAACAATGACATTTGTTTTGGTACTCATTGGTGCCAACACCCAACCTCAACTGACTTAAGGTTACACATAGTTTTAACTTCCCCACTGGGTCTGACTGTTCCTATCATATGGAAGAAACATGAATGTATTTGACAATAAGGTACTATCTCAGAACCTGCTGGGGTGTTGTGTAATCCACGAGGCACACACTGCATTGCTTTTTACAATCCATCAAGTGCAGAATCCCAGAACACTTCAGGCCCCAAGAGTCCCTGGTGAGGGCTGTGGCCTCCTACCCTGCTCCTCTGGCAGATGCTGCATATGACCCTCCACTCTATCCCATTCTCCCTGGCTCCTATGGGGACACTTCCTCGTTAGGGGTGAACAGAGCAAATGCATTGCTTTTCACCTGCCCAGGCAAGCATCTTGCATGCACCCCATCTACACCTTGAGCTCCCAGCAGCCTCATCAGCAAACAGACTACCCCGGGACAGATTCCCCAAGAACACCTGCATCATTGTATACACGGATTTTGGAAGGGTTGATGAGGACTGTCTGGACCCTGCACAAAGGGGAGGGTCATCTTTCAACCTTTCACTCCTGAGACTTCAACCCCACGGCTTGTTGCATGTGGATGGAAGAGGAATGTGACCACCCTGCTGCCCTGTGGTCACGGTGTAAGACTGAGGGACTCATGGGAAGCTATGACACTTTCTAGTAGCCTGAATACTGTTTGCTGACACCACCAGTGAATAGATGCTCAATCCACTCATCATGCCACCCCGGAACATGCCTGTGTGTGAGGTACTCATAATTGCACATTCAGTTGTAAACAGCACTGGCAGAGAAACACACGTGCCGTGGGAACTCCTGCCGTGCTGCTACTCAGTCACCGGCTGCACACTAGGGGAGCCGGGCAGGCTGGCATCACATGCCTGGGAATCTGCCCCAGACCTTGAGCCCTCCACCTTGAGAGAGGCTTGTGGGCTGTCCCCGTCCTCTGCTTCCTGACCCTTGTGCCTTCAGCACAACTCGGTGACCGGCGGCCTGGCAGCCTTACCTTCCCATCAGCACCCAGCTCCACACCTTCCAGACCAATGATCTCTTTCAAACTCACTGCGCCAGCTGATTGTCTTCCTCCATCCAACTTCAAGTCCCTGGGAGGACAAGCCAGAGGGAAAAAAAAATGCTTTTGTGTGCACCCCAAAGAGCCATGAGGATGCTTACTGCATGAGACAACACGGTCACACCGATGCCAATGACCAGGTGAGCCATGGTGATGGGAGAGCCCTTTTTCCCTCCTCGGGGGCTTGCCAGTGACGCCTTGTTGCAACCACTTTGACGTAAATGAAATCCAACTGAACAGAAAGCCTGAAGATTAAGCTGATGGTTTACAGACATCCCTCCTTCTTCCACGAGGCCCCTTATGTTCCTAGAGACGGCCAGTGAACATGAGGCCAGAGAGCATTCCCTGAGCACCGTGGGACCACAGTTTGCTGGAATCTAGCTGCTGGGTTCTTTCTTTCTGTTTTTTGTTTGTTTGTTTTGTTTTGAGACGGAATTTCACTCTTGTTGCCCAGGGTGGAGTGCAATGGCACGATCTCGGCTCACTGCAACTTCTGCCTCCTAGGTTCAAGCAATTCTTCTGCCTCAGCCTTTTGAGTAGCTGGGATTACAGGTGCATACCACCATGCCCAGCTACTTTTTTTGCATTTTTAGTAGAGACAGGGGTTTCACTATGTTGGCCAGGATGGTCTCAAACTCCTGACCTCAGGTGATCCACCCACCTTGGCCTCCCAAAGTGCTAGGATTACAGGTGTGAGTCACAGCACCTGGCCTGGGTTCTTTCTAATGTTGTGTGAGACCACCTCTCCTTGCTGCTCCCCTTTCTTAGGAGAAACGAATTCTTATCATAAACACCTCCTGGGTGTATTGTTGGTGATGAAAGAATTAATGCCACAGTAGTCACCTCTACTACCTTGCCAAACCACCTAGAAAATGAGTATCTTTTTTTTTTTTTTTTTTTTTGAGACGGAGTCTCGCTCTGTCACCCAGGCTGGAGTGCTATGGCCGGATCTCAGCTCACTGCAAGCTCCGCCTCCCGGGTTCACGCCATTCTCCTGTCTCAGCCTCCCGGGTAGCTGGGACTACAGGCGCCGCCACGTCGCCCGGCTAGTTTTTTGTATTTTTTAGTAGAGACGGGGTTTCACCGTGTTAGCCAGGATGGTTTCGATCTCCTGACCTCGTGATCCGCCCATCTCGGCCTCCCAAAGTGCTGGGATTACAGGCTTGAGCCACCGCGCCCGGCCATGAGTATCTTTTAATAAAAGAATAATCTCTAGTAATAACAAGTATTCATTCATTCATTCATTCATTCATTCATTCATTCATTCAGGGACGAAGTCTTGCTCTGCTGCTCAGGATGGAGTACAGTGGTGTGATCATGGCTCACTGTAGCCTCAAACTCTTGGATACGCGCCATCCTCCGGTCTTGGCCTCTAAAGTGCTGCGATTAGAGGTGTGAGCTACCATGCCTGGCCAAACAAGCATTTATTTAGCACTTTACTATTTCCAAAGACTCACACATCATTTCTCTGGTTCTTTAAGATGACCCTATGAGAAAGGCACTACTATTTTGATCCAATTTACAGAGGAGGAAACTGAGGCCCTTGTGAGATTGCCAAGGTCACTAGGATGGTAGGCTGGAGAGTTCATCCAGTGTCATTTCTAGTACATCACATTGCCGTGGAGATGCAAGATGGACTCGCTGTGGCTATGCTCAGGTGTAACTGCTCACATCCCAAAGGACCACACCCTTCCCCTACAGTAATTTTTAAAATTTGCCACATATTAGAATCGCCTGGGGATCTCTGACAAACTGTTATCTGGCTCCCACCCCCAGACAGTTGGCATGAGGTGTGACCTGGACACTGGGAGTTCTAAACACTCCCCAGGCGCATCAAAACTGCAGCCATGTTGGAGAATGACCAGGTCTTCATGTTCTCTCTGACACCCAGTGCCTGTTCGTCAAAGTCACCTCAGACCCACAGCATACTTGCTGTATGGCCTGGATGGAGGGACCACATTCAGGGGCCAATCTCCCACAACCTATGCAAGAACAAATATACTGCAGGGGCAAACTGCTCCCAGCCAAAGACAAAGTCATCAGGTAAGAAGAGAGGAGGGAGCCAAACGAGTGTCGAGAAGAGAAGGGAAAAAAAGCTATCCTCAAATATAGAAAAAAAGCAGGGATGCTCTGACTCTGTTAAGCCATCATCCTAGTCTCTGAGCATGACATGAATGAGCCGGTTCCCTTATCCTACCTATAATGTGGAGTCTGATTAACAGAAATGCCCATGACCTTCTGTGTCCAGTAAGTGCTGCATTTCCACAGCAGGCTTCCTGGGAGGCCATGGTAGTGCCACCCTCAAAACATCTCTGGAGTCCCATTCAGAATCGACACCAAAGTCATGCAGACGAAAGCCAACAACCAACTCTGTTCACATCCACAAGACCGTCTGCCCTACTGCTGCACCTGCTACGCAGGCAACCCAGGGCGATTCTTAAAAGACTTCTTAAAGCAATTACGGATGGAGATTAAAGCAATTACGGATGGAGATGATGAATGCATCGGGGCACTGGCATAGAGAAATGCCTACAAAGCAAAAAAGTGAACAAGGCAATAAGGCAAAAATACCTGTGGTGGGCAGGGAGGGAGGGGACTGACCACATGCAGAGCAGGACAAAAACAGTAGTGTCTTCCTTTTCATTCAAGGACCAGAAGCTCAGTTCCATGGGCTTCCTACTTTTCCAAAGCCAAACCCAGCGAGCGTGGTCTCCAAATTGCCAACTCCCAGATAATTTTCTCCTTTCTTGTTTCCATTTTGCCAAATGGAGAATGTTACTTAGGACTGAAATTAATAGAGAAGTAGGGAGTATCTTTTTGGAGTGAGTATGCCAAGGGAAATAAAGAGAATTCCAATAAGCCTATACTGAGACGGTTCTCAGATGGAGAGCTGGCTGCAGGCAGGGGCAGAGTCTCAGTCCATTTTCATATCCTGTCTATACAATGTCTGATATGTAACGACCTATTTACTGAGCTGAACTAGTGTGGCTCTTTGCCGTCTCGCCGGTACTGGTACATACAGATGGCATGAAATGGTATGATTTTCCACTGTGCCCCTTTTCATCTGTCTTCAATTTGCTCACAGGCTCACTCCTTCCCCGGGGCAGCCTTGTCCTGGCCAGCTGTCTGCCTGCCGCCAAATGTGCACATCACACATCACAGTTAGCAGAACCAAACCAGTCGTGCCTCTTCCACATTCCCCTTCTTGGCACTTCCGCCAAAGGAAATGAAGCCCTACCAAAAAAATATAATCATGTGCTCAAGTCCAAGATTCCATTCCATGAGATAAAACCCAAACCCATTTAAAGAAACAGGGATTCTTAGACCCAGTGGATTGTCCAAGCGTCTCAGCGACACTTGGGACCACACGTAAGATGGGCAAGGCTCCACCAACCCTACCCACAGAACTGGTCCCTCGAGAAACAACGTGACTCACTGTAGTCACCACTTCCCCCTGGCTTTCCACTTACGTCATTCTGCTTTCTAAATTACTAAGGCCAAGCCAAGCAAGAAAATAAGCAAGAATAGTGGGGCCACCCTTAACTGCTACTGGAGACACGTGAGGCTCGTTACAGACCAGTGCCATGCAACACAACCGCCTGTGATGACGGAGATGGTCCTTATTTACCTTGTCCCACACGATGGTTACGTGTGGCAACTAAGTGCTTGAAATGTGATCAGTTGACTGAGAAACTGAATTTTTAATTTTATTTAATTTTAATTAATTTAAATGTAAATGGCCACATGTGGCTAGTGACTACTAAGACCCAGTGCTTCTTTGGTAGGACTTTTGCTACCCTTACAAGTTCCTCTGGCAAGATAATATAGTCACAGATATTTAGTGACTTGGATTTGGTCTCCCAGTTTTCTTTCCAAGAGTGGCCTATTTTCTGCCTATTGCCTCTGGGGATGTTTAAATTACAGGCCCCTGCAGATGACGCAGCAGTGCAGGATTCACCTAAGTCGGGAGGGAAATGACCATGGGGTCCACAATCAAAGGGGGCCCATGCCCTACACCATCAGCACCCCAAGAACAGGCTCCCCGCCATGATAAAGATTCGTAACTCATAGCTGGCACAGAGCAGCAGATCTTTTTGCCTGGAGGGGTCACGGGGCGGGTGTGACAGAGTTTTGGCAGTGCTAGGGCAACCAAAGGAACAATAACCAGCGTGTGTTCCCCCAATCCTAGGCATTACGGTAGGTTCCAGGCCCTTCTTTGCACGATACTGGAAACGGGGAGGGAGGGGTGCCCACTGAAAAGTGAGTCTCAATTTCCCCTCAGCCTTGTAGAAGGGGGGTTTATAGTTCATATTAAGTAGATTTAAAAAGAAGAAATGAGGTATTTCTTATACGCCAAAGCTACTCACACTTCAAAACTTCACTGATACAGTAATAAATATCATCACAGCTCTAGCATATTGACAGCTTCGTGATGGCAGAGGGCAACTTTTCCATGCTTTTCCTCCGTCAGATTCAGGGAGAGGTTATCGCTAATTTCAGGGCTACCATTTTGGTGGGTTTGAATTAAGAGTGCACGCGTACAGACGTGGACATAGTCAGCGTCCACAGCAAACAAAACAGATCTCATCTAAGCCACTTCTAACAAAGTCAGTTTCTTCTCATAGCTTTTGAATTTGTATATGTTAAGACTCTTGGGATCTAAAAAATAGATCTTTCACAAAGAGGCTGACAAACTTTTCTGGGTTCACTCTTATTAATTTAGGGCTCTGATCAGTGTTGCTGGAATATTTCTGATATTAACATGAAACATGAAATTGCTGTTCTTTGATTATATCTGACCCCCATAAACAGTGGTTTCACATTGTGCCACATAGCGTAAGACCTCAGGCAACTGCTCAGTCTTTATGTGTGAGTGAAAAGCAGGCGAGACCCATGGTCTTTGCTGTCCTTCTCTTTCGGAAGCCTAGAAAGTTGGAGGTGCATGCAGAAAGGAACTCTGAATGGTGTAGATTCACCCAAAAAGAATATTTTAAAAACTCCAGTGAAAAAGAATGAAGAAGTCCCAGTGGAGTGTGATGCAATCTTGGTATTTTCTAAGATCATTGTTCTGAATTCTCATTAAAATGGTATATAAAAATAGAAATATCTATTAGGCTAAAATGCCAGCATAACCCTCCAGCACCAGGAAACAGAGCTAGGGACTGTGGAACTGCAGCTGAAGTAATTAAAAGCAAACTGAAGTTGAAGTTTTCACTTTCTTTGAAAAAGCCAGAAGATTTTTTCCCAGACACATCTAGCGTTCAAATACTATTTTTTTAAATAATTTTTATTTTTGAGATGGAGTTTTACTCTTGTTGCCCAGGCTGGAGTGCAGTGTCATGATCTCGGCTCACTGCAACCTCCACCTCCCAAGTTCAAGTGATTTTCCTGCCTCAGTCTCCCAAGTAGCTGGGATTGCAGGCGCCCGCCATCACGCCCGGCTAACTTTTTGTGTTTTTAGTAGAGACGGGGTTTCACCACATTGTCCAGGCTGCTCTCGAACCCCTGAACTCAGTTGATCTGCCCTCCTCAGCCTCCTAAAGTGCTGGGGTTGCAGGCGTGAGCCACCGCACCTGGCCCTACTAATTTACTTATATTCCACTTCCTTTTAAAAATGGCATAGAGGTAAGTTCAAATACTACACATGAATATTGTCTGACATTGTGTATGTTAGGTTTAAATGCTATAGCTTTTACTCAGAGGTGAACACCATTAGTCAGGTTATAGGAAATGATCCCATTTCTACAGACACCCTAACTGAACTACTGGCAAGGAACTGTGGACGATGCAAGGTTGTTTGATTCCTTCTCTCCACAGTCCTGGGTAGCGCTGCAACTTAGGCACGTGTCCCTAGAGGAGCTGCATCACATTCTCTGAAAGTTTGTGAACTTCTGCAGAGGCTGTAGGCAACACACACACTGAACATCCAGGAGAAAGATATATACGTTTTTTTTTTTTTTTTTTTTTTTTTTTAATAAAGGCTGACATTTAAAACTGGTCCATGGGGGTAGGTGAGTGGGAGTGACTGGAGGGGGTACAAGGGAGGGACTCAGAAGATGGGGGCGGGGATTAAAACAGGAGATGAAAGCGTATTTGAGGACACAGCCAAGCAGCAGTTATACCTTTAAGCAATGAGCAGAAAGACAGGTTGGTTCATTTTGGGAGTGTCAACTCATCCTTCATAGGATGGCACCAAAATTAATTTAACGCAGCTCTCCTTGAATGCCTGTAATTTCACTGTTAGAAACCCCTGGACCTCTGTCTTAGTTTTGGCTTCTTCAGCACAAAGCACACACGCACAGTTGTGGAGTCATCTGATCAAAGCAGGTGGCTAATCTAGATATCTTGGGGCGAAAGGGGAACACCTCGGTCATTATTAATCATAAAACGGCCAACTCTGGACTTCATCTTTTGTAAAAGGCAAAATGGTTTTTACTTTCCTCTTCTGTGGCTCCCTGGCAGAGGCCCAGCCAGCTGCTCACTGAGCCATAATGCATGGAATAGATTCTGACGGGAAAACAAGATTCCCTATTAGATAACAAGAAGTTCAAGCTATGGCCCTTTCCTCAGGGAGCATGATCAATGAACTAATATTACTCTTTTAAAAAAAGACGTAAGACTTAAATATCTAACACCCGGGAACTAGACGGAAAAAGTGTGATCCAATTAACTAGGTTCCAAGGCTTTCTGCTTCCAAGATGGAGTGGTTCTGACTTCTCTCCACCATCCTTTAATGGCGCTCTGAGCCCAAGACCTTGGAACACCTGCCAGGAGCTCCACCAGGCGCTAGCTCTTCAAAGGACAACAACAGGTTGAACACTTTGATGTGTCAATAATTTAAAAGTCAATTAAATATTAACAGGATTTCCAGACCCTTCAAAACGAATAAAGAGAGAGAGATTTCCTGCACCTAAAGCAAAGCCTGAAAGCTGGATTAGGAAAGGAAATATCACTTGTGAGCTAAATTTTAATTAAGAGATTTACACATGCCCCGGAAGTCAACAACACAAGTCTTCCTCTTAGCTTAAGAGTCCCGTTTGTTACCCCTTCCAATACAGTGCAGCTGCCATCTTGGACCAGGCCTGCTTGCTGGCATCAAGCAGAAGGTGCCTCCACAGTTCAGAGACAATGGAACAGGGTCCACAGTTGATGGACAAAAGTAAAGTCAAAAGCAGCTTTTAGTCTAGAAGTCCCTTCCCACTCCCACTGAGGACTCCATCGATAAGCCATCCCCTGCAAGGGCAACTGGCAGAAAATGAAGGGGTCTTAACGTAGCTTATAGCCAAATCTTTGTCTAAAGGCAGCTCCTATAAACAGCCAGATAATGGCATGAGTCATCCATGAGATCATTCCAGAATCTGTCTTTATGTGGGAATATGCTTGGTGTGAGGAAAGAAACACAATTTGTGAATGTGTAATTTTCCACAACAAAAATTTTCTGGGGAAAGTGGGTGGGGAAGAAGGGGGCATGGGCCTGGAGCCAGGCAGGGAGCATTTAGGCTTGAAGGGTCTAAGAATAGAAGACGCTGTTCTCTGGGTCGCAAACAGATCAACACTCAGGAAATGGACCCAAATGGATGACCTCATCTGAATGCCCCCAAATGCCAAAAGCTAAGGATACAAATACCATGTGAAAGCTGTTGACAATTTAAAAACACATCCCCCAGAGGCACCTTGCAACTCCACTGGGAAGCCATCTTCTTCATCACATGGTCTGTGATGCATCTGCAGTAAGTGACCCCTGCAACTATCATACAGTCAAGTATGGTTATCTGAAGAGGTGTGAACCTACACACACATCACAGAAACTCTTTTTGCTGAAATCACCTAGTTTGGTGAGTTCACATAATCTCCAATCTCAGGTTTACTAGGTTCACCCCTACTTTCTTCTGGTCAGATCCACGTGTACAGGAAAACCGACCCATATCCAGGTCTCAGGAAATAAAAAGCCTTTGGTGGCTGGTGCCAGTTCTTTCATGCACAGGGACAATTCTAGGACTAGCTCTCAACACAACACCTGCAGTCTCTCACTCACCCGTGGGTTGTGCTCTAGAAGCTCCTGGGCTGGCAAGCTGGAACTCAGAATGCCTTTTTCGTTGATGCAGTAAGTGGAGATTAGCCTACTCAAAGCTCTCTGAGTCTATAATGTAACTGGATCAGCCCAAAAGCAAAAACAAGAGCTCGGGTCATAGGAGCAAAAGGTCAGAGGGTGTGTGAGGATAAAAAAATAGGAGGAAGTTGAGTCTCTTCTCTTGGTTTCCTGGTCCAGGCTTGACCCTAAGGAATCTTTTTTTTTTTTTTTTTTTTTGAGATGAAGTCTCATTCTGTTGCCCAAGCTGGAGTGCAGCGGCGTTATCTTGGCTCACTGCAACCTCCACTTCTTGGGTTCAAGCGATTCTCCTGCCTCAGCCTCCCGAGTAGCTGAGGCACATGCCACCATGCCCGGCTAATTTTTGTAATTTTAGTAGAGATGGGGGTGTCACTATGTTGGCCAGGCTGGTCTTGAACTCCTGACCTTGTGATCCGTCCACCTTGGCCTCCCAAAGTACTGGGATTACAGGCGTGAGCCACTGCACCCGGCTCAGCAACATTTTAAAGGTCAAGTTTGTATTATTTCACCTTCTTCTCTGAACTTCCCTTTCCTTCTTAGGACTCCAGGAGCCTTTCCCCTAAGCTATTCCTGTTTTTCACAATTCCTTCCCTCTCTCTACATGTAAACCCATAAATTCCTTTGCAGTGCCGAGATTTCCCACTCCTGGCCCTATGGTGGTGGCACAGTAGCCCACAATGGGGGCTGGAAAGAGAGGGGAAGAGCAGTGGTCTTGGATAGAAGTGTTGGACAAGCTGTTTACTAAGTGGGGTCTGCCTATTTAGGGAAGTTGAGAAAGTTGCTTGCAACTCATTTTGTGAGCTGAGGGTCGCCAAGCCAAACCACAAATCCACACTAGAAAAGAGAAGGCCGTGACTAATGTGGATAAAAGGCAGAAAGATTCAGGCTGGCCTTGGCAAGTGTTAGCTGAGGAAAAAGGAGCTGGTTTAAGGCTGGGACTCTTCCCAGAAAATGGCATAATTTACAAGCTTCATCTGAGAAGAGTGTTTACAGCTATGGGAAGGTTTGATGTTACAGTTACAGTGAAAAAGCTGGGCAACATCTGTTCCTCTTCTCTGTAATGGGCTTGTTTTGAAAGGTGGGATTTAGCAAGAAAGATCAAAGCAAAACAATGGTCTCTTCACGTTCCATAAAGTGTATGCATTAAGAAAAAAAAAAGACTGGAAGGAAATAGACCAAAATGTAAATGGTGGCTTTGTTTAGGAGGTGAGGCTCAACCACTGTTATCTTCCTTTTACTTTTATACATTTTTCAAATAGTCTTTAAGAAAAATGTACTACTGAGGAAAAAAAGACTGAATAAAAGCAGATCTCAAGGTGAATCCAGTGTGTTTGTAGAATTGTACCACTGACAAACTCACTGTGAACCTGACTGGGAATTGCTAAGCTCAAGGAGATCTAGAAAGAGCAACGAAAATAGCTCTGTGACAGCCGGGCGCGGTGGCTCACGCCTGTAATCCCAGCACTTTAGGAGGCTGAGGTGGGAGGATGGCTTGAGCTCAGGATTATAAGACCAGCCTGGGCAGCATGGTGAAACCTGACTCTACAAAAAATACAAAAATTAGCTGGGCGTGGTGGTGCATGCCTGTTGTCCCAGCTACGCAGGAAGCTGAGGTAGGAGGATCGCTTGAGCCTGGGAGGTCAAGGCTGCAGTGAGACAAGAATGCACTACTGCACTCCAGCCTGGGCAATACAGTGAGACCTTGTCTCAAAAAGAAAGAAAGAAAAAAAAAAAGAAAACGCTCTGTGACTGGACAAAAATGGAAGTGAAACTAATGCTTAATGAATATCTACTACAGCCTGGCAGGGTGCTCAGAGCTTTCACATATAATATTTCATTTACTATTTCATTCAGCTCCCTGAGGTGGACATTAGAGTCCATTTTACGGATGAGTGAATCTGGGGTCAGTAAGGCTAGTTCATTTCCCAGGACTGAGGTTTCTGCCTGACTGCCAGCTTGTTCCCATGTACCACCCTGCCTCCCTGGCCGCAGGTGCCCATAGGTACACGATCGCAAGGATGGCTAAGGGCTGTGGTTTTCCTAATGGAGGCACCAAAGGAGGTGGAGGGTGGGAGTGGGGATGAATGGGCTACTTGCGCCCATTCCCAATTCTCCAGAACAGCTCTGTGGTTAGCTGTTTTATCTACTTCAATTCTATGAAAACTTATATTGGAAGAATGGCTTCTGCAGCTTAAAAAAAAAAAAAAAGCGAAAGCCAACAGTCTCCAAGTTCCTTCCAGCTCTAAAAGACGATGTTTGAGCTGAAGAGCGCTCCTCACTGCGCGGCTCCTTGTCGGTCTGGCGCTACCTTTACCTTAACAATCTTCCACTTCACACACCCCCTTTAATGAATTAGCTCAGGGCCACCCCCCGCAGAAGCGGCCACGCAGTCTATCCCTGGTAATTAGTGGGACTCTGGCATCAACAGCTGTGTGTTATTTGAAAGGCGTGGGCACAACCCATATCCAGCCTTTAGTCAATGCATGCCAGTAAGTCCTGATAGCTTCCTAACACATGCACCTGATTAGAGATGGCCATGCTGGGCTTCAGAAGGGCCTAGCAATAAGGAGTAGATCGTGTGTGGATGAGTGTGGGTGGGTGGTGGTGGGGAGGATGCAGGAAGGGGCTTCAGTCTACCCTAGACACAGAGAGGGGCTCCAGGGACAGGAGAGAGCGTCCCACTCTCTACAGAACTGAGCCTGGGAAAAATACCTTTTTTTTTTTTTTTTTTTGAGATGGAGTCTCGCTCTGTTGCCCAGGCTAGAGTGCAATGGCGAGATCTCGGCTCACTGCAACCTCCACCTCCTGGGTTCAAGTGATTCTCCTGCCTCAGCCTCCCGAGTAGCTGAGATTACAGGCGTCCGCCACGATGCCCAGCTAATTTTTTGTATTTTAGTAGAGACGGGGTTTCACCATGTGGGCCAGGCTGGTCTCGAACTTCTGAACTCGTGACTTGCCCGCCTCGGCCTCCCAAAGTGCTGGGATTACAGGCATGAGCCACTGCACCCAGCCAGAAATGCCCTCTTCTTACTCTAGGCTAGATGCAATCTGAATACGTCCTGCACAATATGGGGCTGTATCACTTACATGTAGCTCACATGCTGCTGGTTTGGAGATGTTCAGACAACCTGAGTTGATAGAGGACTAGGTAAACCTGCCAGCCAAAAGCCAGGGAATTCCAACAGGGCTCAGGCAAAGACTGCAGAGGCCAGTGTGACCTTATCTAAAGGCCCTTGGCATCCCTGGGCTTAACATTCAGGGTGCAAGTATTTGTAAGCGGCTCTGCAGGTGCAGAGCACTCGTGATCGGAGAGAACTGCACAGGCTGTGAGGCTAACGTCAGGGGAGTCACCTGGCTCATGGGTGGCAGGGGCCTCGCTGGCGCTTAGCACTTGCTAAGTGCAGCTCGATGCCCTCTTTTGTCACTTCAGGCTTAGCAACTTTCACTGTGGGTGGGACAGAGTCACTTGGAGAGAAGCAGGACCCTGAGGTCCATGTCAGTTCATCCTTGTTAGCACCTTCTGGGGCCTTCCTTATGGCCAGCCATCCAGCTCCATCCTTTTATGGAGGTGCCCTCAAGGATGAGGTACCAGGCTGAGGGACCCTGAGAGATGGCACCTGCTTCTGCTGAAGTAGTCTGACCGTCCTTTGTTGGAGCAAACATGTAAGACAGATCGATAGATAGATCGATAGATAGATAGACAGACAGACAGACAGACAGGTAGAGCGCGCAAGTGCACGAGCACTATATTCATGAACACAGCAATTCTCAAAAGCCTCAGAAACCTTGCTTTTACTCACCCAACACACAGAACCAGAGTGACCACTACTTTCTGTGCACAGTGCTGCAGATACCTTGAGGATTAAGATGCAATCAACACCCACAAGTGAAAAATAAGTGAAAATGTATATTATAAGCCCTGAGACATGAAGGGGCTCTTAGTGGAGCTGGGGGTGGGGGGACAGGTGCTGTGGGGCACTGAGAAAGCTGCCTGGAGAGAGGGCTGAGTATCCCCAAAGGTGAGGAGAGCCTGATGCATTAAGGTAGCTTGCTAGGGCTGAGAGGGGCTGTGCTGAGAGAGGGCTGGAGAGGAGTGCTGAGGCCAGAGCCTCAAAGGCCCTGTTTCTGTTAAGTCTGGGGGAACACAAAGGAGGTTTTAAGTTAGGTCTGGATGAATCCAGAGCCCCTGGGATTTGGAAATACATTTGGACATCTATGCAGTCACACTAGACACTGTCTTGTCCTTAACGGGAGCACATCTATGGGGACGGAAGGGACCTTCTAAGCTTCTTAGGGACCCTTGGTTCCCTGAGGGCTCCCTCCTGGGCCAGGTTTGGATCAGGGGCTTGAGTTCTCCTTGATCTGGGGTTCTTCAGTCTCCCCAGGTTCAGTATGGGGACAGGCAGATCTTTTGGTGAACCACTGTGGCAGAGACCATAGACTAGCTCATGATACTCAGGTAGCTGTTAAAAACTACATTTCCCAGGCTCCCAAGGCGGCCTAGGTTCTGCTAAGCGGAAGCACTCATGGGAAACCTGGAGGTGGAAGTAACACATGCGGAGATCAGAACTTCTGGCAAGCCTAAGGTGGGGGCCCCAGATGGCAGCGTCAACAGCACTTCCATGGGAAGAGCTCCAGGGTAGGGCTGTAAGTGGGTCCTGGCTGTGTTGCCCTCACTGTGTTGGTCCTGGGTGTCTGTGCTGGTTTCCGTCTGTCCTAGAAATCCTGTAAGGTACCTGAAAACCATGGCCCCACCCCAACCATCAGAGGGGGCTCTGATGACTGCAACTCAGGACACTGAGCATAACTACCCTCCATTCCACCCTTCTGTGTCTCTCCGAGCCACTAGGGGTTCATGCTGCAGGCAAGACTTTGAATTCCTAAAGTAAAACAACATGAAGACAGACAGTTAACGGAAGCATCTCATTGTATCTGGCAGACGATTTCCTATCGTATGCAAGCAAACTCTGTAAATCAAACAATATTTTATGAGCAGTTAAGAAAGCTCTGTGGCCCTGCCACAAATCCTTTTGTGAAGTGAAGACATGCCTGGTACTGTGACTAGAAATCCTCTAATACAACTATGTTGCACCCTTTCTCAAAGAGAAGCGTTCTTCATGCATGCTATCAGGGCATGAGAAAGACCCTTACTGCTCCCTAAATTGCCTCCTGGAGGTGCTCAGGGGGCAACTTGGGTGTACTGGGGAAAAGGTGCTGGGGAGACTTGAGCTGGCAGCAGCACTTCAGGGTCATGAGCCAGGAACACCCACACCTCTGCAGACAGCCAGTGCATCAACACCATACAGACACCAGGAGAATTTCACCAGCTCCACACTCTCCACACACCTTCCTATCCTGAAGATGACAATTACCCAGATGGGGAAATTACATAGAGTATTTTTCACTTAAGACTCCACCCATAGGCCGGGCGCGGTGGCTCAAGCCTGTAATCCCAGCACTTTGGGAGGCCGAGACGGGCGGATCACGAGGTCAGGAGATTGAGACCATCCTGGTGAACATGGTGAAACCTCATCTCTACTAAAAAATACAAAAAACTAGCCGGGCGAGGTGGCAGGCGCCTGTAGTCCCAGCTACTCGGGAGGCTGAGGCGGGAGAATGGCGTAAACCCGGGAGGCGGAGCTTGCAGTGAGCTGAGATCCGGCCACTGCACTCCAGCCTGGGTGACAGAGCGAGACTCCGTCTCAAAAAAAAATAAATAAATAAAATAAGACTCCACCCAGGGATGTCTGGTATTTGCCTAGGGAGCATGCAAGTCTGCAGTTGAACCAGCAAGCTCCAAAGCCTTCCGAAAGTTACAACCCATCAGCTCAGCAGCTGGGGTCCCCAGAGGGCAGCCCATGTGTGGCACACCTATGAGCCGTGACCTCCAAGCTCCATCTTCACCAAAATGCACACCAGTCAGCCAGTGCTGCCTGCCTGTACTGGTCCCGAGCCAGCACGCCCAGCCCCAAAGGCGTGATCCTGAAGGGAAACACACTTGGTTCCCAAGTATGCGTTCCAGCTTCCCGGGCTGAACCGCCTCCACAGCAGCAAACACAACAGGGCAGATCTGCAGCCACACTGCCTGCCCCCACCTACTACCACCTGGGCAGTTGCTAAGCCTTTCTCGGCCACTAGCCTCATGTAAAATGGTAATACGGGCACCTACCTTGTGAGGCCGTTAGGCAGATGAAATGAGTGAGCGTATATCAAGCACGTGGGCCAGTGCCTGGGATGCATACACTGTAAGCACCATCCAGGTCTCAGCTCCTATTATTACCTCTGTTTGTCATGTTCACACACATGCTTGACTGCACCCTTCGTTAATCCTACAGAAATGTGCTCTTCCCTCAAATATCCACACCATCCATCATGGTAGGGAAGAGCATGCTGGAGACTGCAGTGCCTGTTAGATGCTCGGGCAGTCTGCTTCAAGCAGCAGCTCTAGAGACCACCGTGGGGCCGATCCGTTACCAGCTTGGCGTAAACCTGGTGGCATGTAAAACGACCCTGCACATTTTCCAGTGTTTCCAAGCCTAGGCTGATTAAGTCCCTAGCCTCGTGGCCCACACCAAGAAAAAATGTGCCCAATACATGTATAGTGGCAAGAAGCCACCAGATCTGCACATTTTAAAAAATCTCAATTTTCACTCTGATGGTAGTTTCTTTTGCTGTGCAGAAGCTCTTTAATTTAATTAGATCCCATTTGTCAATTTTGGCTTTTGTTGCCGTTGCTTTTGGTGTTTTAGACGTGAAGTCCTTGCCCATGCCTATGTCCTGAAGGGTATTACCTAGGTTTTCTTCTAAGGTTTTTACGGTTTTAGGTCTAACATTTCAGTCTCTAATCCATCTTGAATTAATTTTTGTATAAGGAGTAAGGAAAAGATCCAATTTCAGCTTTCTACTTATGGCTAGCCAATTTTCCCAGCACCATTTATTAAATAGGGAATCCTTTCCCCACAGAATAGGAGAAAATTTTTGCAATCTTCTCATCTGACAAAGGGCTAATATCCAGAACCTACAAAGAACTCAATCAAATTTACAAGAAAAAAACAAACAACCCCATCAAAAAGTGGGCAAAGGGTATGAACAGACACTTCGCAAAAGAAGATATTCATACAGCCAACAGACACATGAAAAAATGCTCATCATCACTGGCCATCAGAGAAATGCAAATCAAAACCACAATGAGATACCATCTCACACCAGTTAGAATGGCGATCATTAAAAAAATCAGGAAACAACAGGTGCTGCAGAGGATGTGGAGAAATAGGAACACTTTTACACTGTTGGTGGGATTGTAAACTAGTTCAACCATTGTGGAAAACAGTGTGGTGATTCCTCAAGGATCTAGAACTAGAAATTCCATTTGACCCAGCCATCCCATTACTGGGTATATACCCAAAGGATTATAAATCATGCTGCTATAAAGACACATGCACACGTATGTTTACTGTGGCACTATTCACAATAGCAAAGACTTGGAATCAACCCAAATGTCCATCAGTGACAGACTGGATTAAGAAAATGTGGCACATATACACCATGGAATACTATGCAGCCATAAAAAAGGATGAGTTCGTGTCCTTTGTAGGGACATGGATACAGCTGGAAACCATCATTCTCAGCAAACTATTGCAAGAACAGAAAATCAAATATCGCATGTTCTCACTCATAGGTGGGAACTGAACAATGAGATCACTTGGACACAGAAAGGGGATCATCACACACTGGGTCCTATGGTGAGGGGTAGGGGAGGGATAGCATTAGGAGATATACCTAATGTAAATGACGAGTTAATGTGTGCAGCACACCAACAGGGCACATGTATACATATGTTAACAAACCTGCACGTTGTGCACATGTACCCTAGAATATAAAGTATAATTTTCAAAATCTTATGAAGATTAATATTCAGGTAGGAGCTCGAGAAGTTGCTGATTGTTGACAGACAGGGAGTGGACAGTGTGTTTCATTCATAAATTCGTTGTTCAACACAGCTTACTGCTTCTGCACCAGCAGCACTGACAAGAATGAGAATGACCTTCTGCGCTCGCAGGGTCCTTGTAGTGTCTGGTTAAACATCCCTGTTTTATAGATGAGGGGTCTGAGACTCAGGAGGGTTGAGTGTTGGGCCCATATATCAGAGCTCACTCCTGTCCCCAGCCCTCTCCCCTGCCCCTCACTACAGGGGTGTGGACGCTGAGTGTGGCTAGGAAATGGGACTCCAGCTTGAATAGGGCATCACTAAATCTCTCAACACGCAGGCGCTGCCTGAGAGTTCATGAGGAGTTGGATCATCCGCTGGCATCCTCAGAGTCAATGCCGAGGATGCAATATCCTTTCTCATGTCTCTACGGTCTCACACTTCCAAGTCTAATTGGAGAACCACCTTCGCTGGGCACTACATTGGATCCTGCAATCTGAACTCACCCAACTCCTTCCTCTGCTCTAATTAGACATTGTTAGGACTCAATGTTTTTGCTATTTGGTTTGATGATTGGTTTACTAGCTTATTCCCATCTCCCACTGAGACAGAGGACCAGAGAGAGGGCACGGAGAGTAGGCTCCACACACAGAGAGACCTTTTCTTTCACCAGTGTATCCAAAGCAGGGTGGCAGTGCCCAGCACACAGTAGGTGCTCAGCAGGATGCAGGTGAGTGAATTCTGACGTACAATGGTAGCCCCTAAACCCTCCACATAGGTGGCATGCTGGCATGGCAAGACACTTGGAGGGTGGTGGGGATACAGAAACGTTACAGAGCAAACACTTTGCTTTTACTTAAGACCGGACATTTACTATAAATGTAGGTGTTGGTCAGGATTTGTGGGCAGTTCAAATGTGCTCCATTGCCTCCCTGCCCACCCTCCATTGTCTTGGATTGGTAACTCATTCCCGCCCACCCCTTCCCCGGCCTCCATCAGGGCCTTAATTCACTGGGAGCAGAACAAGTGACCTAATGCGCAAAAGAACGAATGACTAGATAGTACTATATAAAGCCTTCCTAAGGTTGGTCTGTCTGCTTTGATCAACTGATGTCAGGATCCAGAATCAGTGTTGAAGTTAAAACCAAGAACAAAATGTGGAGGCCATGGTGGGAGCCAGGGCTGGGAAGCTTGAGTGCAGCGCAAGTGGCCAGAAAACAAACCCAGAAAGATCAGGCTGCCCTGACAGATGCTTTCCATGGGAAGGAGGCTCAAGTACCCAGCAGATGAACTATGAGCTTCCTGCTTTTAGAATTTTCTTGTGATGAAGTTGGAACTGTACATTAGCCCCTTCATCGGTGGCGGGGGAGGTTTGTACTTGTTTGGAATAATCAGGTCCATGTGGCTGGGACCATGTACATGAGCACAATGGAAACATAGAGGCCAGAAAGCACGGCCCTGAAGGCTGGGGCAGCCCAGGTCCCGAGTTCCAGGGTTGCTGACTCTGCCAGGTGGGGGGCTGTGGGCGAGCTTCGCCCAGCTGTGCCTCCGCTGTGAAGCAGGAAGGCCTTTCCACCCCTGAAATTCTATGACTTACGTCCCAGTCACAAAAAGAGCTTCAGTGTCAAAGTAAAGGAATTTTCCCCCTTGGAAAGGCATTAGTTAATACGCACATGAACTGGAGTTGTTTAAAATATGTATGTGTGGCCGGGCGCGGTGGCTCAAGCCTGTAATCCCAGCACTTTGGGAGGCCGAGGTGGGTGGATCACAAGGTCAGGAGATCAAGACCATCCTGGCTAACATGGTGAAACCCCGTCTCTACTAAACATACAAAAAACTAGCCGGGCGTGGTGGCAGGCGCCTGTAGTCCCAGCTACTCGGAGGCTGAGGCCAGAGAATGGCGTGAACCCGGGAGGCGGAGCTTGCAGTGAGCCGAGATCACGCCACTGCACTCCAGCCTGGGCAACACAGCAAGACTCCATCTCAAAAAAAATAAATAAATAAAATAAATAAATAAAATAAAATAAAATATGTATGTGTATATATTTATTGGTATATTTACTAGTAAACTTTTACTAGCATATATTTACTAGTATTTTTATTTCAGCATAGTTGTTTTCCCAATAATTAGTAAAAAAAAAAAAAATTTTAAATCATAATTATGGTAAGTGGGTTATTTATAAATACAATGTCTGCTCATTAGAAAGTTTTAAAAGCACTCTGCTGCTTAATCCTGCTGCTACATCACAATATTTGGAATTGTGCTCAGAGTTTCTTCTGTGAGTACAGAAGTAGACTGTGCTGCAGAAACAAACATGTTCTTTCTGTTAGGTCTGACAAAGGACCTGATGATATTTTTGTTATAGAAAAAAATCCTCTTCTAGCTGGGTACAATGGCTTACCCCTGTAATTCCAACACTTCAGGAGGCTGAAGCAGGAGGATCACTTGAGTCCAGGAGTTTGAGACTAGTCTGGGAAACATTGCAAGATCTCATCTCTACTAAAAATTTTAAAAATTAGCTGGGTGTGGTGGTGCGCAACTGTAGTCCTAGCTACTTGGGAGACTGAGGCGGGTGGATGGCTAGAGCGTAGGAGTTCGAGGCTGCAATGAGCCATGTTTGTGCCGCTGCATTCCAGCCTGGGCAACAAAGCAAAATCCTGTCTCAAAAACAAACAAACAAAAACAAAAAACAAAACAAAAAAATCCCTCTTCTGCACCTTGGTTTCCTCATCTATAAAATTTGGAGGAATAGTGGATTTGAATCTGTTCACACCTAGGATGTAAAAGGTGGGATCCCACACACTCATTCTGCTTCTCTGTCCAGGGCCAACAGAGCAGCCAACTCTGCTGAATATCCCATGCAGTGGCCCTTTCTGCAACATAGGAGGCCTTCCCAAGCAGCAAGTAGGAGACCCAGGCATGAACAGACACTCTTTCCTAGCACCAACTGGCTGCCACCTAGCATTTCCCTGAGATGTTGAAAAGAATGGAGGGCCACACATATCCACAAGGATGTCCAATGGAGATGGTCTAAGGGCCCTCTTCCTGGGTACTTTAAGTTAAAACGGCTTTTTTTTTTTTTGAGACGGAGTCTCGCTCTGTCGCCCAGGCTGGAGTGCAGTGGCCGGATCTCAGCTCACTGCAAGCTCCGTCTCCCAGGTTTACGCCATTCTCCTGCCTCAGCCCCCTGAGTAGCTGGGACTACAGGCGCCCGCCACCTCGTCCGGCTAGTTTTTTGTATTTTTTAGTAGAGACGGGGTTTCACCATATTAGCCAGGATGGTCTCGATCTCCTGACCTCGTGATCTGCCCGTCTCGGCCTCCCAAAGTGCTGGGATTACAGGCTTGAGCCACCGCGCCCGGCCCTAAGTTAAAACGGCTTCCTATTGGCTTTGCAGAAATGCCATAATCTTCACGTTAACGATGGGAGGTAGTAACTTCCCCACTCGACAGAGGAGCCAATGGAAGCTCACAGAAGCTAGTAAGTAATAAAAATTCTAAATCGCCAAAGTTCTTCACAATGATTATCTTTTACTGTCAGAAATATGGGGTCCTTGCTGATGGGCCCTAGCACTTCTCTGCATGCCAGGTGCCATGCTGGAAACCTTGGATTCACTTACTCCTGGGAGCTGCAGTTAACCTCTGGGAGGCAGATACCAGAAAAGCTCCATTTCGCAGCAAGGTTTCTGCAGATACAGAACTTATCTTGCCTGTCAGTGTGGGTCATGGAAAAACTTACAGCTGAACAGACTGGGGATTAAATCCCCATTCTGCCCCAAAGTCGAGATTTCAACTTTTAAGCATCGATCAGTCATGTCATCTACAAAATGGGGACGAACATTTGGGTACCACAGTGAGGGGTACCTTACCCCGGACCTTGGAGAATAAAACTCATATGGACACTTCAAAGACAAGTGTAGAGAAGCCAAATTAAAGAAACAGAATGAGTCTCCAGCCAGGAAGATCCAAGGATTGCTTGACTGGGTATCTCCGGCACGTATTAAAAGTTGTAGTTAATCGTGTGTGTAATTTTAATGTGTCTCCCCTGCTAAGCTGTAAGTTCAGGGGCACAGGAACCCAATCCATCCTTCTCTACCTTTGTCCCGGGCACCTGGTCACATGACAAGCACTCAATAAATGAATGAACGAGATGGAGCTAAGGAAAGAATGTGTCAATCAGAGAGGTCAGCCAGGAAAATCCAGATAAATGAGGCTGATGTCATAGTACCATCCAAGCTCTGGCCAGAAGAGGACCTGCTGGCAAAGAGCCCGCTACTAATAATACAGATACCCTGCAGGTGTGTGCCCAGGCTGGTCATGCTCAAACACTCTGGGCCCTCGGGCTACTACTTGTAATAAGATGAATGAACTGGCCTCTGGGGTCACACCAGGTCTGTGAGCTGGTATGAGCTAATTCTGTCAAGGAATGAGCCTGCTCTTGCAATGTAGCCAGACCCGGGGCCACAGCAGGTAGGTCAGGCGAAGAGAGCTGCCCACTACATCTCTCTGGGCAGCCCACTGGCCACTAGATAGATGGTCCTTAAACCTCCGAGCTGCAGGATTTGCTGCTACTTTTATCTAGAATACCCACTTTGCAAGGTTTGGCTGCAAGGATGTAAATAATGAAAAAGACCAGCTCAAAGTGTGTGCTTAACAAACAGTGCCATGATTATTACTCCTTAAGGCACACATCTCATCAATGACTGAGTCAGGATTCCACAAATAAAGATGTGCGGTTTTCTGTCCCATGGAGCTGACAATGAAGAGTGCAGATAAGGACCATGGTGAATCGAACAGGCTAAGTCTAGCAGATCTACAGCAGAAAGGGGAGGTCATGATGAGCAGGAAGGCCTGGGGTAGAGCTCATGGAGACGGTGGAAGATGAACACATGGCGAATCAGCACCAGTGGCCATATGACCCTCCTTGGGGACAGTGGTCACATGTCTGTGGTGTGGCTGGCACAATGACCAAATGCCACAGCCAACATCCTATGATGCTTGACATCTTACACAGTGAACTGTCCTGCCTTTGATACTGGCGGCAGCCTGATGACAGACACCGGATGCATGAAAAGGCGAAGGGAGCATGAGGTCTAGATGCAGAGGAGGAAGGAACATGGGGTTTAGGGATGGCGATGAAGAGCGGAGGCTTTGCAAGGATGGACCCTCAGGTACTTACTTTTTTTCAGAGTAAAAGGAGGGGCTTGTTGATCTAGAGAGGGAAGCATTCCCCTGGCCTGTAGCTAGTTACCTAATCTCTGGTCCTGGGACCCTTTTGCTTTGATGTCTGTGGTGAGAGCTCCAGCTTGCTAGTCAGTTTCCAACCCCAAACCCAAGACGCAAGGGGGTGGGATGGGCACAGGGTTTGTTCCAATTCCTTCCTTGACCTACCTTTTTTCCAAAGGTTGGCATGGCCCCGTGCAATATGGTGGGCCCCGTGATGTTCTTGCTTTACAGTATTGGATAAGGTAACAAAATGTAGATTGAGAAAGAACAGGCGATAGGATGGGGACATACACGCACACACACAACGAGGAAGCTTTCTAGCTGAAAAGATAGTGGAACATCTTTTTATCATTCCAATGTACAAATACTGAATTTGCGGTGTCAAAGCAAGGCGACTTCTTGAAAATGGAAAGGATGACCACATTATGTACACGGGTGTGAGAACTTTTCACCCAGAGAACTACAAAGCATGCATGCATATACATACCCGACTTGGGTACTGTCGCGATATGGCAGCACTGAAAATATACTACAGAAGGATCTTCTGCCGCTGATAAGGACTATTCTAAAAAATAAAAAGAAGAACAAACAACAAACACACTAAATGCAAAGACTCAAGCTAAAAACCAAAATCTACAGCAATTAAGCATTCATGGCATTCATAGCAGTATCTGCATGCTCCCACCACCTCCTCTGGCAGATGGTATTCTGCTCTCCTTGCAAAATGCAACCCCAGCATGGCAGAAGTGGGCTGCCTCTCCCCATCCCAATATTAACATGTGAGACAACAGCAAGGGTCACTGATGAGTACACCTGCACCCCTTCTCCTGCAAGACCTGCTTGCTGTGGGCTGCACATGCAAGAGGGAGCAGACAGAGCTGAGTCCAGGGTGGCCAGGGCTGGGTGAGCAGTCATGCCACATTTAAACCACTGATTTCTCTTTTGCAGTAAACAATGCAAGAGCAATAGTGCCAGAAACTGTGAGCAGGAAAGACACTCAGAGGCCATTATGACCATTCGATTTTTCATCTGCTGGCAACATGTTAGGTTCTGAGAATAGATTAAGGGAACAATTACATAATCAGTCTTAGCCTCCATTCCTGCTATAAAGATACTACTGGAAACAGTTCTACATGATGGTCTTATGCAATCAAAAGCCACTTAAAAAAAAACATTAAAACAAAAACAAAAACCCTCAAAGCACTTATCCTGGCATCTGAGAGTAACTTTTGCCAAAGGGAACTGCTGATGAAAAACTGGAGAAATGAGTGGAAGAGATTTACAAACAACATTCTTTGTAGCACCAAGTCAATACACATCATATAAGGAAGCTTATTTCCTTTTGTCATCCTTTCTTTCGACAACCATAAGAAGACCAGGGAAAATGGTACTACTACATGCATCAGGGTTCGGGGATTTCAACTCTGTTGTAAAACTAAGAAATCAAATTGTCCTGGGATGGAGTCTAGTTCCCTGGCATGGCAAAGCAGGCCCTGTGTGTTCCGGTGTCTGTCTCTCCAGTTTCAACACCCACAGAATTTCCCCGATTTTACCATCCTATCCATGCTGAGGTACTGACAGCACCTCCACCTGAACAAAAAGTCTCACTGTTTTATACTTGTGTTCTTTGCATGCTATTTCTTCTGCCTATATGCCCCACCTTGAAACACCCAATGAAATCCTATTCATTCTTCCAAACCTAGCTCAGAAGTACCCCCTCCACGGAGTGTTTCCTGCCCCTCTTCATGGAGTTACTTGTTCCCTTTTTGGTAACTGTCTCCAATTCCCCATTCACACGTCCAGGAGGGCACGGATGTGATCCACACTGCTAATCGTTTTCCTCCCTCCTTTACTAGAGGGTGAGTCCAGGCAGGGGTTTAGTGCGTGGTGGCCCCTCCGTCTATGTATGTGTATTAGATGGCACTGAAATGCAGTGTGGGCCTCAGAGCAGCAACACTTGAGTATCTGTCATGGGAGGGCAGGGCTGCAGGCGTCCTATGCAACCAAAAGCCACTTTTGGTGTCAATTCCATAGCAGTTCATATCCACAGTGGTTAATGGGATGGGACCAAAGTAACACACGCAGCTTCGAACACCAGCGTCACTTTTGTTTGACCTCGGTCAGCTTACTAACGCTTCTGAGCCTCATTCTGCCCTTCTAAAAAATGCAATAAAATTAGTAACTATCTTATTGGAAAGCTGTAAGAGTACATGAGTCCATACTCGGAGAACCCTCAGAATGGCAACTGGCAAATAGTACACACTCAACAAAACCATCTTTACTGCAGATGAGCTGCCTGGGTTAGGATTCAGGTTTTCCAGCCTAGTCCGTGGACTCAGAACCTCTTCAGACCTCTGTGCTAAATACCCAAGCCTGCTCAGACCTGAAAGGCTGTGCTGCCAGGAAGCTGAAAGACCCCATGCACGGGGTCTTTCTACATCAGCGTAGCATGACATGTACACAGAGATGCTGCTGAAGGGAGATGCTGCCCATCAGATACCACAGGCCCTGATCCTGGTCACTGTCGAGGACAGAGCGTCATGTCCAGAGTGGACTGTCAAGGCCTAAAGGGCCAGGGGTTACATGAATCATGAGCACACCCTGCTGAACACCAGCCACGCTCCTTGGGCTCGCCTGCATGGAGCCCAGCAACAGAGCTTCTCATGCTGCAATGCCCTGTAAATTCACCTACAGAGACGTAACAGCCAATACTTATTAAGTATTGATTATGTGCCAAATTCTAAGTGCTTTAACTGATGAGGCACGTCAAGTCAGCGACGTACCAAAGGAGATGCACCAGCAGGGGGGCAGGGAGGAGACTGGAATTGGAACTTGAGTCCTTTACCACTACCAATGCCTTCCCACGTGACTGGGTACCCACGGACTTCTTGGATACTAATAAGTCTGCCTTCATCCACGTGTTCTAGGTCGGCTTTCCAGCCTGGCCTGTGGGTCACCATGCCCAGTGCAGGGAGGGGCAAGAGGGTGACAGATCACACATCCCTGACCTTGGAGCTGCTGGAGCCAGGGAGGACTGCTCAGCCTGGACCCCTCCCCAGATGGAAGGGCAGAGGCTCTCCACACCCTCACTGCCACTCCCTGCCATCTACCCAGGACAAAGGCCTGGAGTGACTCATTCCCGTGTCACTGGGCATCGATGTCCTCTGCAACACAGTGGTAGGAATGTGTTGAACAAACTCCACCGGTTTAGCGATGCTGCATTTTCGTCACTACTCATGCTAAGGTGTCCTTCCTTCCCACACACTAAACTTGTTTGGACGTTTTTAATAGAACAAGAAAATGAGAATAAAAATGTGAGTGCAATCCAAGTCTTCTTTCCAATCTTTCAGCCACGAGGTGCCTATCAGTAAATGGGCTGCTTGTTCTATTAAATGAGCACTCACTCTGGGTGGTCCGCACCATTATGTCTAGGAGATGCTGACAACATGCTACTCATTCCAGAAAAACATGTTATTTTACTGCATAGGTCAAGTTTAGCAACTATGAATATGGACTGTTTCTCAACAATTCCAGTAGGGTTGCTACTTTCCTGGTTGGCCAGTCTCAAGCGACTGGAGGGAGGAAGAAGGGAGTAAGGCGTGTCACATCTTTGGGCTCTTCCCCTCCCTTCTCCAATCATTTCATGGACCCTCAGTTTCTGCAGGGGCCAGAGGAGGAATTCACAGCAGAGACCCGCACAGAGGCTCTGGCTCTGTAGCCGGTTTGCCAGTGGAGCTTCCAAGAACACATCATACGTGTTTCCTGAAGTAGTTCTGGCATCTGGGAGGGACTGCAGGTGTGAACCACAGCGGGCAAGTAGCAGCAAGTGATGGCTCCCGTCTTCTTGGCTTCTTACACTGGGAAACCTTGAAGAGCATGGTTCTGACAACACGTCCCCTGTGATCAACCGTTATGTTTAGAACCTGTGGGGTTCATGTGAATTTGCAGCTTTTCTCTTTATAAACATTACGGAAATGTTCATGGTAATGGAGATACACAAGAAAAGAATCAGATGTTTGCCTCCTGGAAGGTACATCTATTATCTGAGAAAGAGTTCAATCAGATGACATAAACAAGCACAGTCCACTTCCGCTGTCAGACGTTGACCACCCTCACGTCTTTGCCTCCAACCTCGGCGGCTCTCTTCTCTGACGCCCAAATGGCATATGCAAAAAGCCCAAATCATTTCCTGTGACCTACAACACTTTACTTGGAGTTGAGATGACCAGAAAATATTACATGAAAGATGATGACTTCAAAAGAGGAATTAATTCCAGGGAGATGGATCTTTAAGGAATTAAAGGTCACATTTCCACATGAACATCTGCTAGAGAAAAAAATAGCAAAGGAAAACATTCCCTGGGGCTACAGCCCACATGGACAAAGCATCTTGGATACACAATGCTTCCTGAAACGTCCAGGGATCTTCATGAGTGCTCGGAAGCTGAAGGAGCACCGTCCACCTTTCTTCTTCATGCAGCCTCATTGCCACACTCTTCGCAAGGCGCTTCTGGTATGAGGGATCTTGCAGCTTCAGACCACAAAGCTTCCACAGCCACAATTAGCTCCCAAGACGCCAAGTGTCCAGAACAGCCAGGAGAGGCACAAGGACACCACCTAGGTGACAGAGCACCACAGACCACTTTTCACCAAATCTGCTTTTACCCCCCCAGCCCAGCACTGGCGATGTCTACAACGGCAACGTCTCTCACCAGCCAGGATCCTCAAGTATTTCCTCTTTTGCCAAAACACCAGAGGCCTGTTCTATTTCCAGCCCCCTGGGGAGTCTCTGTTGGTTGTGAGAAGGTCTCATCTCTTCCAGGTGAAATGTTCCATTACAACAGAAATATTCTCTTGAGGACATAAAAACAAGCAACTAACTCCAGGAGGCAGAGGAAAGAAAACCACATCTGCAGTAACGGGGGAGGTGAATACAGTGATGCCCAAACACAGCCCAGCAGTGTCCACAGCCCAGGGGTCTGTAATCGGCACTAGGCACACATGCAAAAATTCTGTGGCTCATTCCCTCCACGCCCACGAGGCAAGAAAGAATACGCCTACAAAGCTGATGTTCTGGGTTCAACTGTGCTCCCCAAATGACATGTTGAAACCCTAAGCCCCAGGACCTGCGGTTGTGGCCTTATTTGTAAACACAGTAGTCCCCCTTATCCATACGGGATGTGTTCCAAAACCCGCAGGGGATGTCTGAAACCACAGATAGCACTGACGCCTGTATGTACTATGTTTTTTCCTTTGCAATCACTTCATATAGGGCAGGTAGTGAGACCATGTAGATATGCTGGACTAAGGGCTGACTCATGTCCCAGATCAGAGTGGGAGGGCAAGAGATTTCGCCATGCTACTCATGCAATCGAGCACTTACGAATTGTTGGTGGAATTTTCCATTTAATATTTTCAGACCATGCAGTTGACTGTGGACAAGAAGGGATTGCTGCAGTGTCTTTGCAGATGTTATCAAGTAAGGATGAGGTCCTACTGAGTCAGAGTGGGCTTTCAATCCAATGGCTGGTGTCCTTACAAGGGGCAAGAAATTTGGAGACACCTAGACACACACAAAGGGAAGAAGGCCACCTGATGGTGGAGACAGAGACGGGAGCGATGCAGCTACAAGCGCCAAAGACACCAAGGCTCGCCAACACCACCGGAAGCTGGAAGAGTCGAGAGCTGATTCTTCCCTTGGGGCTGAGGGAATATGGCCCGGAGCTTTCAGTCTCCAAAACAGGGAGAGAACCCCTTGTTGTTGTCTTAATCACCCAGTTAGTGGCACCTTGTGGCGCAGCCCTGGAAAGGGACACAGATCTCCCTGGCATGGCTCTGGGCCACACGCCCCAGCTCAGCAGGTCCTCTGCACACCACACCATGAGCACTGTGCACAGAGACGGTGAAGCAGTAAAGGCCAACGTCCGGAGACAAATAAATATTATGAAATCTGGAAAACCCGTTCTCTTCCCAGCTCCACTCTGACCCCTTTTCCCACAGTCGTTCCTTCCTCCTCTCACAATGCTTCATTAAAAACTGGAAGAGGGGGACCTGACCCGTTTCCGTCTCTTCTGAAGGGCTGGCAATGGCATAATGAGAGTTGAATGAAAACACCACCACCAACAACAAAATGTTCTTGTTTACTCTATTTAAATGCTCATGAGCTACTGGGGGGACGTTTTCCTCCTTAGGAACGCCTCCCCTCACTGTTGGATGTGCCTCATCTGGGTACAAGGGCAAAGTGGAGAATCGGTAGGGGCCCCAAGAACATTCTCCACAGAGCGATCTGTTCCCTTCTGACTGGAGTTGGAAGGAGATGCTATTCCAGGGCAGGAGCTGGGAAGAAGGGGTCTCATGGACAAGAAGGCACTAGAACAAGGAGCCTGAAAGTGCCCAGGAGGCCTAGGAGGCACCATGGGATTCTAACAGGTGGGAATAGGAGGAAGAGAAGCACGGCTTAACCCTGTGAAGTGTGGAGCTGCACAAGGTGTCTGGAGCCAGGGAACTGGGGGACATGAGTTAAATAGTCTGATGCATCTGAGAATCTGTGCTAAGTAGCCCACAAATGCCACATGGTGGTACTGTTACTGGTGGAGGCATTAGTCTTCTCTTCATTGACTATGACTGCCACCTCCACCACCACACTTCCATGACCACAAGATCACTGCTACCACAGTGCAGGACAGGCCTCCCCACCTGCTAAGAAGGCACACCTTATCCTACAGTCTAGGGAGTGGCAAATTTCTGATAAACAAGTTATATAATCTTCCTCTCCTCCTCCCTCCCTCCCTCCCTTACACAAATATTTTCTGAGCACTTAATCCATGCCAGACATTGTACTAGGTGCTGGGGATCTGATGATGAATGGCCCAGCTAAGAACGCCCTCCTTGCAAAGCTTAGGGGTGGTTGGGAGATACCTCCACGCAGAGGTGTAAGTTCTCTGATGGGCAGTAGGGGGCGCTACTGAGCACACAGGAAGAATAACCCAGCCTAAAGGAGGCAAGGTGGATCCCTGGAGCAAGTGGTAACTGAGACCTCAGGGATAAGTGGCAACCAGTCTACAGTGAGAAGATATGCTGGTGGGAAAACTAGCATGAGTCAGGTTGGGAGAAAGAGCATATTCAAGGAACTGAGTGAATAATAAATGTTCACGGACCTCCACGTGCCTGACTCACCAGTGTTTCCACTCCCCTCTGTACAACCCTTTGACCAACACCCCTGACTCACGCAAAACTCAGGCTGGTAGGCTGTTTGCCACCAACCCCCACCGAGTTGTGCACTTACTAAGGGTCACTTACACATGGCCCAATCCTGTTTATGTCAGTTGTATTATTATTTATATTTGCACTTATTTATTGAAGATTGTGCACTGCTGGGCACCGTGGCTCACGCCTGTAGTCCCAGAACTTTGGAAAGCCGAGGTGGGAGATCACATGAACTCAAGAGTTCGAGACCAGCCTGAGCAACATAATGAGACCTTGTTTCTACTAAGAATCAAAAAAATTAGTTGGGTGTGGTGGCACACGCCTGTAGTCCCAGCTACAAGAGGCTGAGGTAGGAGGATCACTTGAGCCCAGGAGTTCAAGGCTTCAGTGGGCTATGATTGTGCCACTGCATTCCTGGGTGACAGAGCAAGACCTCGTCTCTTTTTTTTTTTTTTTTTTTGAGACGGAGTCTTGCTCTGTGGCCCAGGCTGGAGTGCAGTGGCCGGCTCTCAGCTCACTGCAAGCTCCACCTCCCGGGTTCACGCCATTCTCCTGTCTCAGCCTCCCGAGTAGCTGGGACTACAGGCGCCCGCCTCATCGCCTGGCTAGTTTTTTGTATTTTTTAGTAGAGAGGGGGTTTCACCGTATTAGCCAGGATGGTCTCGATCTCCTGACCTTGTGATCCGCCCGTCTCGGCCTCCCAAAGTGCTGGGATTACAGGCTTGAGCCACCGCGCCCGGCCGACCTCGTCTTAAAAAATAAAAATAAAAATAAAAGTGTGCGCACAAACTAAAGAATGTGGAAAATAAAGAGAAATGTTGTTAAAATTTTTTGTTTAATACTGGATGTGTTAAAAAATATTCACACAAGGCAAGTCATTAAACAAAAAAAAAAACCTGCAGTTGAAATAGGTATGAGCAAGACTGCAAAAGATTAGGAAAAAATTGTAAACATCCAAACAGATTTTGCACTCAGATTCTTGGGCCACTTTCGTGAAGTCCCATGTGGACATCCCAGCAATGGCTGGGGACAACGAGGACATAAGGAAGTCGATGCCACAGAGAGACTCTGATCTGTGAACCCCACACAAAGGAAAGGCACGGCATGAAAAGCTGCAGAATGGACCATCACTCACTGGCTTAAATGCCAGCACAACATCTTAGCTGTGCAGGAGACTTCTGTGGGTATTTCCTGCGGCATTTACTAACCTTTTCCCCTAACCCAGCGATTACTGTGAATAATTCAGCAGAGCTGAGGGTGGCATGGGGGAGAAGCGTTAGTCCAACTGTGAGGCCGGCTGGAGAAAGGCCTCCTGAGCCCTGTGGGAAAGTCAGGGTTTGGGAGTCCCCAGCTTAAGGTAGGGATTGCAGCCATGGCATGGAGGAGGAGCACTCACAGGAGTTGAGTGGGATGAGGAGCGAGGAGGGTCTGGGACGGGGCGGGAGGAAGGTGGGCAGGGAGGAAGGCAGACGGTGTCACATGGGCAGAAAAGCTCTCCAAGTCAGAGCACCACAAACTGGGTGGCTTAAACAACAGAAATGTATTGTCTCACAGTTCTGGGGGCCAGAAGTCCAAGATCAAGGTGTCAGAAGGCCCACGCTCCATTTGAAGGCACTGGGGAGGGTCTGCTCCAGGCCTCTCTCCCAGCTACTGGTGGCTCCACGGCTTGTGGCAGCATCGTTCCAATCTTCACATAGCATTCTCCCCGTGTGCCTCTGTGCTCCAGTTTTCCCTTACTTCAACAGACTGGGGCTTTTGCTCTGTCACCCAGACCAGAGGGCAGTGCCATGATCTTAGCTCACTGCTGCCTTGAATTCCTTTGCTCAAGTGATCCTCCTGCCTTGGTCTCCCAAACTGCTGGGACTATAGATGTGAGCCACGACACCTGGCTTCAATTTCCTCTTTCTATAAGGATATCGGTCGTATTGGATTAGGGCCCACCCTACTCCAGTATAACCTCATCTTAGCGAATTATATCTGCCACAACTCTGTTTCCAAAGAAACTCACATTCTGAGGTACAAGGAGTTAGGACCTCAACACAGGAATTTTGGGGGCTAAGGTAAAGGGAGAACAAGAGGAGTTTGATGTCACAGAAGTGAGAATGTCCGGCCAGGCGTGGTGGCTCAAGCTTGTGATCCCAGCACTTTGGGAGACCGAGGTGGGCAGATCACCTGAGGTCAGGAGTTCAAGACCAGCCTGGCCAACACGGTGATACTCCATCTCTACTAAAAATACAAAAATTAGCTGGGCGTGGTGGCAGACACCTATAATCCCAGCTACTTGGGAAGCTCAGGCAGGAGAATCATTTGAACCCAGGAAATGGAGGTAGCAGTGAGCCAAGATCATACCACTGTACTCCAGACTGGGTGACAGAGGGAGACGCTGTCTCAAAAAAAAAAAAAAGAAGTCAGGAAGTCCTTTTGGAATCCATCCCCTCCCCTCCTGCTCAGCCAGAACAGCCCTGGTAGCTGCATCCTGAAGTGTGGTCCAGCCCTGAGTCATCTGCTAGCTATAATTACTGTTTTCTTCTCAACGTGTTGTAGACCAGTGGTGGAGACCAAGGACTGACGTCTCCTCTGGGCTCCCAGGCTAAGCAGAAGATTAAAACAGAACCGTCGATAGGGTTTGGCTGTGTCCCCACCCAAATCTCATCTTGAATTGTAGCTCCCATAATTTCGACGTGTTGTAGGAGGGGCCCGGTGGTAGATAACTGAATCATGGGGACGGTTTCCCGAATACTATTCTGGTGGTAGTGAATAAGTCTCATGGGATGTGATGGTTTTATAAGGGGAAACCCCTTTTGCTTGGCTCTCATTCTGTCTTGCCTGCCACCATGTAAGATGTGCCTTTTGCCTTCCGCCATGATTGTGAGGCCTCCCCAGCCCTATGGAACTGTGAATCCATTAAGCCTCTTTTACTTTTTTTACTCAGTCTCAGGTATGTCTTTATCAGCAGCGTGAAAACAGACGAATACAACCGCCAAGGGAAGGTTCTGTCCAATCTGAAACAATTTCCAACTCTTGTACCTTTCCTCTGTGATTGCTTTTACTTCTTCAAATCAAACTGGTGGAAAAGCAGCAACAAGTACCTGCAGGCTATGAGCTTTTCAGTCGCAAACATGTACATAAGCACGAGGCACGGAGCACAGCTGCTATTGACTCTATTGACTGAAAATCATTTATCTCAAAAGCCTCGTGCAGCACTACAGAAGCAGCCAGCCTCACCTCCATGCTGTTTAAAGAGGCATGAATAATAAAACCAGGTGTGTGTGGTGCTGACCCAGTACACCGCCGGGAACTGGGCACCAGCATTCTCAGTGCCAAGTGACTGCCCTGCATGCCAGCTCCTCTCTCTGCTCCCTCCACTTAGTGCCAGGCAAATAAAGCCACAGAAATGCAATGGTCAGTCAGACTTGTGAGCAGCTCTGGGGGCCATCTCACTGAAGGAAGAGCCTAGAACTGGAGCCCCAATGAGGTCTGGGGAGTCCTGGAGGCTTCCTTAGGCTGTCCACTCCCTGTCCCCTAGACTGGGGTTTTGTTAAGAACTGATCATCAACACCAATGATGACGAGGATAAAGATGTTCCTGTCGTCTTCTGCCACTGAGGGGTTGGCAGGTGCTAGCCTTTTCACAAAAAACAAAATCACCGAGAAGAAAAAAAGCCAGCCCAGGAAACGGTCCGTGTTGCAAGGTGCCTCAGAGAAGATGCCCGACTTCTATCAAATTGGATGGGTTCATTTCAGGGAGAAAAAGCAATGACATTTTTCTTTTTTCAAAAAGGCCAGTCTGGGGCTGGTAACGAGCCGTTTTATTTTTTGAAACATGCCACTTCCTCCAAGTCGTTTTTCAAACTAAATTAGGCTGACAGCTTGGAACTGATGAGATCACAAACAAGGTCTTAATTTAGTTATGACCCATCCCCTCTTTCCCTCCAAAACGTTTTGGTGCAACAAGGAAAGGCTCCAGCTTGACTTCAGTCACTGTACTTTTACCATCTTCCTTTAAAATGCAGATAAAGGGTGCTGAAGTCTTTTACGTGTTTTTGTTTTGTTTTAACGTTATCCTATTGAGTTCATACTTTAAAGAGAAAACACTCTGGCTCAGTTCTTTATCCACTCCCATCTCAAATCCTTTTACATCTCTTTGAAAATTCCTCCCAAGGGAGGAGATAGCTCAGTCAACTCACTGCTGAGGACATTTCTCTACCTGTTCACAATGAGATGATTCTCGAAGCAGACCCAGGAGGAGGCACTTCCAGGGTATATGAAGCAATCTCCTGCATGCCATGCCAACATTCAACACCCAGATGACTTCAAAAGGACACCCAGTAAAGCCCACGCAGGCACGTGACAGAGGGAGGAGACACCCACGTGAAACGAGGGCTCTGTCGTTCTTCAAGACAGAGGTTTATGAGTCTCAAGAACTGTGAGCACCAAGAGGAAAGGTCCTTTCTTAACAGGACCATGAGGGTCACTAGACATAAATGTCACAAAAGTCACTGACTGTCTCCAGTCTTTTTTTTTTTGAGACGGAGTCTTGCTCTGTCTCCCAGGCTAGAGTACAGTGGCACAATCTTGGCTCACTGCAAGCTCTGTGCCCCTGGGTTCACATCATTCTCCTGCATCAGCCTCCCAAGTAGCTGGGACTACAGGCGCCCACCACCACGCCGGGCTAATTTTTTGTATTTTTAGTAGAGACTGGGTTTCACTGTGTTAGCCAGGATGGTCTCGATATCATGACCTCGTGATCCACCCACCTTGGCCTACCAAAGAGCTGGGATTACAGGCGTGAACCACCGCGCCCAGCCGAGTGTCTCCAGTCCTTTTTTTTTTTTTTTTTTGAGATGGAGTCTCGCTCTGTCGCCTAGGCTGGGGTGCAGTGGCTGGATCTCAGCTCACTGCAAGCTCCGCCTCCAGGGTTTACACCATTCTCCTGCCTCAGCCTCCTGAGTAGCTGGGACTACAGGCGCCCGCCACCTCGCCCGGCTAGTTTTTTTTTTTTTTTTTTTGTAGTTTTTAGTACAGACGGGGTTTCACCGTGTTAGCCAGGATGGTCTCGATCTCCTGACCTCGTGATCCGCCCGTCTTGGCCTCCCAAAGTGCTGGGATTACAGGCTTGAGCCACCGCGCCCGGCCAAGTGTCTCCAGTCTTTATGCTCAGAATCCCAGCTGTCCTTCGGATGAGTCAGTCCTTCCTAGCCAGCAATGAGCGAGGCTGTGTAAATGTCTGTCATCTTCAAAGGTGTATCTAATGGCCGGGAACTGAGATTTGTCTTCACTTCTGTTTAGTCTCCACTCTGCGGCACAGAGTAGGGTTCTCAGTGAAGATGCAGGTTAGAGCCCATGGCGACTGGCTCTCCTCTTACAATAAGCAGCAGCTTCCACTTGCCAACTGCCCTCCTCAGCAGGAGGTTCAAAGGCCCGTTCCAGATGCTGTGGCATTGGGCCGCCAGCCACGGCTCTTCTTTGACAAAAGGCTTGCTCAGACATTTGTGACCAGCTTTTCAAAAAGATCTTGAGTTGCTTTTGAACTTCATATCAAAATTAACTCTTTTAGAGGACAATACCCACCCACTCTCTTTCTACAGGAAAGATAAGGTTATCAAAATGACCCGCAATGCCCATCCCTGACTTCTGGTTACCCAGAGCGATTGTGTTCCAAGGCGAGTCACAGCACTTGCACCTCTGCTCGGCACGCTGCGTGGCTCCCACCTTGCTCACAACCAGACAGACCTTCGCGGTCACCACCGACTTCTCAGAGCTCATCTCGCCTTCCTTCCCCTCGCTCACCTCCACCATGTGGGTTTTCCTACAGTTCCTCAAACACCCCCCGTCCCTTCCGCCTCAGTGTCTACAGGACTGCTGTTCCATCAGGGCGAATGTGCTTCCCCACTGGGATAGCCCCAGGGCTGGCTCCCTCACCTCCCTCACACCTCCGCTCCCAGGTCTCCCCATCGCCCTAGAGTGTCCTTCCCCACCTCTGGCTGCCTCAGTCTCTCTCCATGGCACATCATCTCATCTTTCACCTGTGCACGTTTATCATTTCCCTCCCTATTGGGATGTAACCTGTTTTATTCATGGATACATCCCAATAGTCACAGACTAGGTGCCAGCAAACATGTGTGGGGTGGGCTAAGGACGTACGTTCCTACAGTGCATGTAGTCAAGGAACTGCCTTATTATTGGGCACCCTGTATCGGGGGAGTCATTAAGCAATAATTCCTCTTGCCCTAAACCCCGGTAACCTCTTATCTACTTTCTGTCTATAGGGACTATTCTGGTTATTTCATCTAAATGGAGTCACATGACATGTGACCTTTTGTGACTGGCTCATTTCACTCAGCTTATTTTCAAGGTTCATCACAATTCCTTCCACAAAGTCCACTGCCGGGCACCATCCTAATACACATCTAGCTTCCTATGACATGACATGCATGCTGATGGCAGCACCACCGATGGGATCTGCCCTGGTTGGGTGCAAAGGCAACACCAGCCTTCCATGATACTAGCCTTCCATCCGGACAAGCTAAATTAGCTCCCTCTGTATTGGCATTGCATTGTGAGCTTGGGGTGGAACACACTGTCCTTAATGCCAAGATATTTTTCATGTGTACTAAAAAATCTATATTCTGTGCTATAATCAATAGTCCACCTGAATTACATTTATCCTTGCTCAGTTTAATCTCGGTGGACTGGCTCTAGCATTTCCAGTGAATGAAGTATCTGGATCTTGGTTCTCACCTGTAATGCTCCTTCCTGCTTCTGCTCTCCCTGCTTTTCGCTTTCCACATGGCTGACAACGAGGCTTCTGGGCCTTTACTCCAATCACTGTCTGCACTGCAGGAGATAACGCTGGCGGGAATGGGAATACCACATGCTGTTCTACTCAAACTTGCCCTCAGGCTGATGATGATCAGCTGACAAATTTCAGCCACCTGCAGAAACTCCAGCTTCATAGTCACCCGGCCTTTCTCACCACTCTTATCTACAGGGACATGCGATAGTGAGGACATTTTGATGCAATCTAGAAATGTAACGTCCAGGCACCTCCTCACTTTACTAACCAAGTTATTCCATCAATGAGGAATTGAAGCTGATGGGACATGACCTTTTCTTAGTGAACTCATGTTGACTGCTAGCAACCTCCACACAAACCATCTGTTCTCAAACTCTGCTAAGCATCAGCTCTAGGCTTGCCAGTCTATGATTATTAAAATCTACCCTCTCCCGGCCGCACGGGTGGCTCACACCTGTAATCCCAGCACTTTGGGAGGCTGAGGCGGGCGGATCACGAGGTCAAGGAATCGAGACCTTCCTGGCTAACATGGTGAAACCCCGTTTCTACTAAAAAAGTACAAAAAAATTAGCTGGGCATGGTGGTAGGTGCCTTTAGTCCCAGCTACTCGGGAGGCTGAGGCAGGAGAATGGCATGAACCCGGGAGGCAGAGTTTGCAGTGAGCCGAGATTGCAACACTGCACTTCAGCCTGGGCGACAGAGCGAGACTCCATCTCAAAAAAAAAATCTACCCTCTCCGATTACCCTCACACTTTTTTCCACTGAAAGCCAACTTTTGCCTGGTATCAGACTTAGAACTTCGTTCATTCTCCATGGCACTTTAAAGATCATTTGTATTTCCAAATTCTTTCTATTCTCCAGGATCTAGCCCCGATGACTTAAAAGGCCTCTCTGTTTATTCAACAAATACTTGCTGAGTGCCTACTGTGTGCCTGGCACGTGGCTTTGTTTAGAGTCTACACTTCCAGTTCTACTTGGTAAGGAAGTTAAAAGCAGGCAGCAGCTGACATCTGCTGACCCTGTGCCATCATTCCAGGAAATTCGCCATCCTTTCCCTTCCACTTCCAAGCATGGTCTTAATAGTAACAGCCTATGCTATTACTGGTGTTTCATTTTATTGTGGGAAAAATATACATATATAAAACATAAAATGCCATTTAATCAGTGTGCAATTCAGTGTCATTAAGTGCATGCACAATGTTGGGCAACCATCATCACTGTGTATTTCCAAAACTTTTCCATCACCCCTAACAGAAACTCTGTACTCATTTTGCACTAATTCCCTCTTGCCCTAACCCCTGGTAACCTCTTACCTACCTTCTGTCTCTATGGACTATTCTGGATATTTCAATTCAATGGAGTCATATGACATTTGACCTTTTGTGACTGGCTCATTCAACTCAGCTTATTTTCAAGATTCATCCACATTGTAGCATGTATCAGTACTTATTCCTTTTCATGGCCGAATACTATTCCATTGTATGGATATACCATATGGTCTATCCACATATCTGCTGAGACTCTGGGGTTGTTTCCACCTTTTAGCTATTGTGAATAACACTGCACTGGTGTATAATATATCTGTTTGAATACCTATTTCAATTCTTCTGGGTATACAACTAGCAATTAATTGCTAGGTAATTACTTACAATGAGCAATTAATTAATTGTATGGTAATTTTATGTTTAACTTTTTGAAGAACCACCAAACTTTCCCACAGTGTCTGTACCATTTTATATTCCGTCAGCAATGCATGACAGTTCCAATTTTATGTTCTTCTTAACAATCTTGAGCTCACCTAGACTTTAACCTCCCTCACCCCATTCTTGTAAGTTTGCTTAAGCCATTTTAAAAATTAATCCTTGGCCTTAAGCTAATGATTTTTTAAAAATCAGAATGCAAGAGGGAATTTTCTCAAAGACCACCATGACACACTATCTTACTGCATATGGATTTTTCTCTCACATTCTCGTCAATGGAGAGAATGAACTTTGCAATCTGATGCCTGGATGTGAATTCTACTTCCTCCTCTCTAGCTGTGAGCTCCAGTTTCCTCCTCTGTAAACTCGGATCATCAGTGTTTTCGTTTTCTACAGTTGCCGAACAAACTGCCACAAAGTTAGTGACTTAAAACAACACAAACGTATTATCTTACAATTCTAGAGGTCAGAACTTGGAAATGGGACTCATGGAGCTAAAATCGAGGTGTTAGCAGAGGTGGTTCCCATGGGAGGCTGTAGGGAGAACTGGCTTTCTTGCCTCTTCCAGATTCTTAGTGGCTGCCCGCATTTCTTGGTTTATGGCTTCATCCTCCATCTTCAAAGCCAGCAAAGCCGGAGGAGTCTTTCTCCTATTGCATCACTCTGACACTGACGATCCTGCCTCTTTCTTCCACTTTTAAGGGCTCTGTAATTATACTGAGGCCACATGAATAATCCAGGATAAACCCCCATTTACAGGTCCGTTCATTTGTGCCTTAGTTCCCCTTTGCCATGTAACCTAACACAGCCACAGGTCCCGGGGATGGGACGTGGACATCTCTGAGGGCCGTTACTCTGCCTGCCACAAGACAGTAATGCCCTACTCAGATTGTTTCAAGGATTATTTGTATTTCTAAACTCTTTCCATTCCTCGAGATCTAGTCCTGAAGACAAACTCACTTAAAAGGCATCTCATTTATTTGATGAACACCTACTGAGTTTTGAGTTAATGAAACAAAGCATGTTTGTATTTTGGGTGTTTTTGTATTTGCTTTTGTTTTTGAGACAGGGTCTTGCTCTGTTGCCCAGGCTGGAGTGTAGTGGTCTCATCTTGGCTCCATCCCCCAAACTCAAGTGATCCTCCCACCTCAGCCTCCCTAATAGCTGGGACCACAGTCGTGCACCACCATGCCTGGGCTGCCCAGGCTGGTCTCAAACTTCTGAGCTCAAGCGATCTGCTTGACTCAGCCTCCCAAAGTGATGGGATTACAGGTGTGAGCCACCACACCTGGCCTGAGACAATGCATGTTAAACACTTAGAGCCTGGCTGGCATCCAGCAAGCACTCAATCAAGGCATCTATTATCATCTTATCCTCATAACTTTATCTTCTGGAAATATGCTCCAAGCCAGAAGAAATTACTTCTTAGTCTGAACTTTCTGCGACTGTGTCCCTAAAATTCAGAGTTCCTTTCCAGCTATGAAATCCAGCATGACCTCCCTCCGGGTCCTGAGGACTGGCCTGCCTTCTGTGTTAAGGCAGAATTGGAGCTGAGCGCAGCATCCCTCACGGCTTCCCCTACCCACGAGGAGACGAAACACCTACCAGGGCCAGCCAAGAGTTCCTGCCACGCTCTGGTTCTAGCAGTGGCACTGACATTCCCTCCGCTCCATCTGGCTGGTCCGTGATCTGTCAGGCACTGTCCTTAGCCTCCACCTGGCCCAGTGATATGTGGCATGACCCTAAAGCACTCTCAGCCTGGCTTCTCTGCACTGTATCCGCGCATCAAGCTTTCTAGAAGGTCCCAACGCCAGCCTCATGGAATTCAGATGCCAGACAGATGAAGGTTTTACAGAAGGCAAACTCCATCCTGCATTGCAACCACATGCTTCTGCGGAAGGCGTTCACTTCCACTTTGCATGCCGGCTGGGATTTGTGGTCCAGCGTCACAAGGTGAAGTCATTCCTCATGGGTGAACATAGAGCTGTCTCAGGCCCCAAGGTTTATTTCTAAGCAACTACTCTGATACTGATCACGAGGTATACTTAAGTTTTTTGTTTTTCCAATGCTACAGGTATTGTCTTTTATTATGTCTGGTTCTCAGTTTTAAAAGCATGTTTTCTCCTTTCTGTCTCAAAATATGCTTGAAACTCTTGGTTAGGTCAAACACGAGTATCACAATAGAGGCTCCCTGCTCATTTCCTGAGCTACATACTGGTCCCTGCTGAGACGAGAAGTCCAAATCCTTCTCAATACTGGGGCCTCTATCACACGGTCAGCAGGTCTGGGGACGTGGGAACCTCCATGCCAGGGTTTTCAGGGCCAGAACAGCGAATGAGCCGTGGATTTGACCTGCAGACGGAGAGGCTGGGCTGTGCTGATCAGGGGTCCCAAGGAGACTCAGGAACTGGGCACAGCCCGATGCACTGATGTGACTTAGACTGCACAGGCTGGGAGAGAGCCTGCAAGGGCCTTGGGGACTGTGCAGGTGCCACACACTCACCTCCCATTTCTGAGGTGGGGGGATCAGAGACCCCTAAGCCAGCACACGGGTCCCTCCCTCCGAGATCATGACCAGAACCTCTCCCTACCTGTCATTTCAGGGACTGGGCTCACCCAACGCCCTGGCTGCCTCCAGCAGGAGATTCTGCTCCTGCTGCCCAGCTGCCGTGGGGCACAACTCCTGCATTCCTCTCTCGAAAGGCTGGGTCATGTCCTCTCATTCATCAGCTCGACTACAATTTCCTTCTGTCACCTCAGACATCGTATTTTCTTCCTGGCTTCCTCCCAGGCTCTCGCTTTCATCTGTCTAAGGACAATCCCTCCTTGCTAATAAACCTCAAGTGGGAGGGCCAGCCCCTCCTGCCAGCCCTTTCATCTGCTCTTTGCACAAGAAAACCAGCTCTCACCTGGGCATACGACTTGGCCATCGCCTCAGCCTACAGCCTGCGGTTCCCACACAGGCCCTAGAGCTCTCCTTCCTGCCCTAAATTCCAATTCTCAGATGTTCAGATAAGCTAAGAATCCTCTTGGCTCCCCCTGAAAACTCCCCAGCAAAACTGCCAGCAATTGCGGGCTTTGCTGTTTATGTTCTCCTAGGTCAAGAGTGTGCTGGGGAAGGTGGTTCCGTAATGTTCTTTGGAAATATCATTAATCCAAGTCTTTTATTAACTGTATCCTCTCACTACCTAACCATGCTGGGGTAATTATCTGACTTTGTGCCCTGCCAGCTAGCATCAGAGGTGGGAACACTATTTGCTTGACCCATTCCTTTGGCTTTGTCATTGATTTCATTGAGAAATTAAAGGCTTTCTACATTTATGTTATGGTTAAAGAGACCATGAACAAAACATAAATGTAAATCAATGATAGATAATTACACTAAAATGGCATGAGTAAGCTCTGTATTCTTTAAGTAAAAGCCTCACAAGAAAACAACAGCAGTGGTTAAATAAAGTACAATAATTCTTAAGTGTCAGCAAAAACAAGGGTGAGAGAGAGAGAAATTCAGAGTATTCGATTTAACAAATAACTTGGTCAATTTAAACTAAAAGCATTGTACTTAAAATATGAACATATACTGACGATGTAAAAATCATTTGGAAATCTCAATTTTGCTCTTCTGAAACCACTGCAATTGTTATAAAATCATGTTCCCTGTCCTTATAAGGCCTTAAAACTAGGCATAAACTTCAAGATAACAAGCCTGTAAAAACTGTAATTGTTGTGTTATTACACAGGCTGTACAAGGTATTTTATACCACCGACTTACAGTCATGCTGGGCCTTAATGAGTCTAACTAAAAGACTTTTTAGCAATTTTCATTTTGTATGGATTAGGGAGTATTAGTGAGGCCCATATGGTCTTCTATAAATTAGGAGATCAAACAAGAGCGTCTTCTGCAGCAGGACCTCAGCTCTGGATGGCGTCTCTAACTCACCCATTCAAGTCAGTGGGGAGCAACCGCCCCCAAGGGTTACAGAGTATCAGGGACCCCAGAGGTCTTGGACTCTGTCCCCATGCACCATTGGAGCTGAGATGAAAGGACTTAGCCATTCAGTCATGAGCATGTTGGCAACAATGATTCCATCTGTTGTCTGGAAGGTTTTAATATCACAGTCATATAAATTTCAACCAGTTTTATGTAATGGTGCTTCCCAAACAAGCAACTGAAGAGCCGGAGAAACACATACTCCGGATGTTGGCTGACCCAGGAATCGGGATCAGCACTGAGGAAGAATCTGCCAGCAAAGTCATGATTCTGCTCTCCTAAAGAGAGTCAAAGCCAGGACCCAAACTAAGTTCAGGTGCAGATCTGGGAGGGCATTTATTGACCAGTGCACACAGTGGTGGTGAAAAACGAAAACAAAACCAACAAAGCAGAAAAAAAACAAATAAAAACTCCCCAAAACTCAACTGTTTTTCTGTTCAAAGGTTTCTATAAAAATCCTTTGTGTGCTCTCAAAATCTCAGTTTGTTTCTGGTCTAAACACCTCACTCTGCCTTAGCAGTATTCGTTATTCTCTACAGATTCCTTTCGGTGATTCTGGCATGAGTGGGGTGGAAATTGTCGGGGAAGGTTCCATGAGATCCTATTCATCTTAAAAGTGTGGGCTTGGGTTTGCCGAGTTTTGGACACTAAAACTGTCCCCTCTTCCCGTGTCTGTCCCCACCCACTGGTGCTGGCAGCCGTTTTTGTGTGAATGTAGTACCTGCCATTCCTGGTATCATGCTGCCGCATGTTCTTGATAAAATGAATCTTCTTAAAATTCTTTGGTCTGGGTGAACCTGAGAGAGTTCGACATCTGAAAAATAAAGTGAATTCGAAAACACAGTCAGTTGCCTGCTGGACAGCTGAGACATCTCCACATAAAGACGGGAAGGAAGGACCAGACACATGGCTTGAGTCACCCCCAAGGAGGCAGGAGTCTGCGGGGATAATGAAGTCAACACAGCTGGAAGCAAGGAAGCTTAAAAAAGGCCCAATGATAGACAACTTCTTGATAATACTGACATTATTTTATATGGGTCTCTAAAAAGTCAACTAATCAAGAATATTGTCCCCTGCATTAAAAAAAAAAACCAAAAAACAAAAAACCTATGCAGATTCCAAAGACATTGTCATCTTAAAAAGAATCCTCCCGTATCAACAAAGGGAAAGGGAACCAAAAACTGTACATTTAAAGGGGGTAGGGAAACACCGGAAAATTCAGTTCAAAAACAAGCCTGAATCATTTTTCTTCTGTAACAAGATTTTGGCCTGAATTACCTGGACAGCTGCCTTAAGTTTCAACTTGACCCGCTATGCCTGGGAGGTCACAGTTTCACACTGAATGAGAAATCAGAGACCCAGCTAGTTGCTGTTTTTGTTTTGTTTTGTTTTGTTTTTAAGATAAATTTTAAATAAACATTTGTTGAACTAAAATGGCTTGGATTCAAGTTTTTTTTAATTTTTGTTTTGCTGGAGTATACAACATTTGCCTGTACTATAGGACTGGCAAAACAAACCACAGGCCAAGGAGACCTTCCTTCTGTGTAGTGTTTTCACCTGGCAAATTTTAAGTTACAAAACCACAATCATGACGACAGCAAAGCAAAATGCTCAACACACAAGAGTCTCAAGTTTATTCTAGATAAAAGGGGCTGTAACTTTTTGATTTTGGGTTTTGCTACCAAAAAACCTTTCTGACCTGGGCCACAGGAGCCAGCTCCTGCCATGGCACATGGTGCCTGTGACCTGATTCTTGACTCTAAAGAAAGATTCTGGGCTGGCTGTGGTGGCTCACGCCTATAATCGCAGCACTCTGGGAGGCCGAGGAGGGCAGATCAACCGAGGTCTGGAGTTCCAGACCAGCCTGGCCAACATGGTGAAACCCCGTCTCTACTAAAAATACAAAAATAAAAAAAAAAAAAAAAAAAAATACAAAAATCAGCCTGGTGTAGTGGCAGGTGCCTGTAATCCCAGCTACTCGGGAGGCTGAGGCAGGAGAATTGCTTGAACCCGGGAGACCGAGGTTGCAGTGAGCCGAGATCGCGCCACTGCACTCCTGCCTGGGTCACAGAGTCGGACTCTGTCTGGAAAAATAAAAAGAAAGATTCTTTTAAAGCCTTGCAGGGCCCCGTTTGAGGACATGTAGTAGATGCTTCCTGTGCCTTTCAGGAGGGGTTAGAGTGGGGATGGGATTGACACTTTCCCTCCAAATCCAGGCCTCCAAACCCGGATTTTAATTTTTTTTTTTTTTAAATAAAGACAAGGCCTTGCTCTGTCGCACCTTGCAGTGGTGCGCTCACTGCAGCCTCAAAATTCTCCCACCTCAGCCTCCCAAAGTGTTGGGATTATAGGTGTAAGCCACTGTGCCTGGTCCACTAAACCCAGAATTAATTGGCTCAAGGTTCAAGGAGATAGGGCCTCGCTCTGCCTTTGCTCTCTGGGAACAGATCCAGAACCCCAAATGGCCTCATTTCTTCCTCCAGAATGACTGCTTGAATCTGCAGGCCACTCAAAGTTCCCACCTGTCAGATACACACAAAGAAGGTTCTTGAAACATCAAGTCACTGGAAAGAGGAGAATCCCTGAAAGCATAAAGTGGTTTCTGGATAGGGCCAAGTGTTCAGAAGCATCCTTATACCCCTTCCGCGGCTTCCTTTCCCAGGAGTAGAGCTTCCTGGGCCGGCCAATCTGAGGGCAGCAGGCCAAGAGCTAGACAGTGCGCGGGTTCAGGCAGCTCGCAGATCCTGCCACCTCAGCAAACTCTGGCTCCTTCCTCCCACCTCCCAGCTGCAGGAAGCTGGGACTGACGCCAGCGCAGAGGAAGGACGGCCTGAGCTGCTCCCTGTAGAAAGAAGGGCCCCAGATTCCTCAGCCTTCTTCTGGAAGTGGAAATCCACAAAAGGGCCACAGGTGGCTGTCCGCACCAGCAAAGGAAGGAGGTGAGGCCGTGATCACTTTAACAGCTGCGGCCACCAGCATCCATCCACCCAGACGGTTTGGAAAACCAGGGCAGGTGCTGATGGCGAAACAAATAGAGGTTTTTCCTGACAACTAGCAGAAATGGCTTAACTCCTTATTTTTGGACACCAGGTAACCACCAGGCAGATGCAGAACTCCTCAGTCCAAGTCCTCTTATGATGCATGCTCAGTTCTTGGAGTTCCGGGTAGATACAGGAAATCCACTAACAAACCATGATGTGCTAGAGAAAAGTAGGACTTTTAACAGGGTAACTTAACAAAGATCTTTCATTTCCCTATCAGCACCCAATTCTAACTGCACACACATCATACTAATCTAGCCCTTCATTAAGCAAGTTGTTTGTTGTCTTGCTTTTCTTTTTCTTTTAACCATTCAACCAAATCACCAGGGAATCTAAGAAATGCTTTAAGAGAATTGTGGCGTGGGCAACAATTGCCAAGGAACTGGAATACTGGGCGCTCAGGTTGCGGCAGGTTAAGCAAAGAACGAATTAATTTCAAAGCTGCCTGCAACAATGTGTAAACATCCATTTAAAAACATACATTTTAAGTGATGCAAAATTAAATTAGCATAGAATTAAATTAAAAACTAATTTAAAGAAAGATGAGCTCTTTCTTGTTAGCACTGATTACAGGATATATTTAATTATGCAAAAGGTCTAATAGAGGCCTTGGAGCCATTTGTTCTTCTGCTAAGCTTAAAAGCAAGTTGGGCTAACAGCCTTCCACCCCCACAGTTCCCAAAATACTTCAGCATCATTACTGGTGTCACCATTTCACAGACCGGGGAAGCCTTCAGCGATCAGCCAATTGGTCTTCCCATTTTATAGATGGGAAAACTGAGGCCCCAGAGACACTAAGTCAATTTCCAATGCTACATACCCAGTTAGAGTCAGGCTAAGAACTCAGGTTTCCAGGCTCCCAAACTAATGTCTCTTCTTCTACACCATGCTAATATAACTCCTAGGAATAAGTGAATTTCTAAGTAAAAATGAGAACAGTTATGCTTTTTAAGTTCTCTCTCTTTTTTTTAAGTTTTCTGTTTTAAGAAACTCCAGGCTAGAGTGCAATGTCGAGCATAGCTCACTTAAGTCTCGAACTCCTGGGCTCAAGCGATCCTCTAGCCTCAGCCTCCTGAGTAGCTGGAGCCACAGGTGCATATCCATGTGCCTGGTTATTTTTTCTTTTTTTTTTTTTTTTTAGAAATGGGGTCTCACTACATTGCCCAGGATGATCTCAAACTCCTAACCTCAAGTAACCCCTCTGCCTCAACCTCTCAAAGTGCTGGGGTTAGAGGTGTGAGCCACCATGCGCCCAGCCAGTATGAGAATTTTATTTATTTATGTATTTATGTGTTGACTGATTGACTGTAGACATGGGGGGGGGGTCTCACTACATTGCCCAGGCTGGTCTTGAACTCCTGAACTAAGCGATCTTCTTGCCTCCACCTCCCCAAGTGCTGGGATTATAGGTGGGAGCCACCGCACCCGGCTGAGAACTTTTTTAAACTAAAAAAAAAAGTCCCTTAGTGGAATAAACACTTGATTTCCAAAAATCTTTTGATTTCTGATATTCTTAAAATTTTATAATAACAAGATTTGAGGTTCAGTGCAGTATTCTCTGAGAGCTGGTGGAAGTCACAGTTGAGGCCGCAAGCATTTTTACTGCACTCATTTGTGCTACCACAAGGCTGAGGGCCAGTCTGGGTGGATTCCGGGGTGACAGGGCACCAACCAGGAACACAGAACCCAGGTCCTCCTCCGGCCTCTCCTCGACACCTCGAGACTCAAGGACACTGCATCCCCAGGTTGGAGAGCCCTGCCCGGGAATTCCTGAAGAGGGAAGAGCCCTTTGAGCCTGTACCCTGAGTCGCCTGGCTTCCTTCGGCTCGCAGTAACCATGCTGTTCCAACGACCATGGCTTCTAGCAACCTCTCGAAACTCCAGGGGCTTCTCAACGTTATTCATGGATTTTCCCGTTTGTGGCAGGAGTGAGGGAGAACCTCGGTCAGATTGTGAGGTCACTCACTCTAACACCAAAGCCACTCAGTGCACCTGCGAACACTTCTCCTCCATGCCCGCTGAGTATGTGGACCGAGGCCAGCTCCCTCGTGGGACTTTCAGTGTAGCTGTCTGTATGACTCCTGGAGGGAAATGGCTTTCTCCCACTTCACGGCTCCTCACAGAGTAACACTCGTGCCCAGGCCACATCTGCCACACAGCCACATACCGCACATCGTAAGAGGCTCCTGGAGGTTACCCACACTTTGAAAAAGACTCCAAAAGTGAAGATCAGACTGTTCAGCCCTTTCTCTTTGGGATGATGTCAGTGACAAAATTCACAGTCGCTGGACACTTCCCCCGCGACCCCAAGCTGTCTGTGCTCACTCTGCCCTCTGCTTTTCATGCAGGCGGAGCCCATGGACATGAGCTCTACCCTGGGAGTGAAGCTTCGGGTGGGGAAGGAGCCAGATCCAGGGGGAGGCTGTCCCCAACAGCAGCACCCTGCCAGGCTCAGAAGGAGGAGCCAGGCGCTCCCAAGTCCTGACCTGGCCAAGGCATGCAGGGTGCAGATGCGGGTTCAAGGAGGAGCTGATGCAAGTCCACAGGAGCTCACGTCCTCCCGATCCCCTCCCTGCTGCCGCCTACCCTGTGGTCCCCGGGAACCCCCTGCGCCCCATCTTTCTGGCTCACTCCCACATGCTGCCCCACCCAGCTCAGGGCTGCAGTGAGGATGGAAGGGGGTGCAGGACCTGAATGTACTCTCCTCCAGGAGGGCCTGGCTGGGTTAGGGGAGAGGAGCCTGCCAGTCACCGGCACAGCACAGCACAGCACAGCACAGCACAGCTCAGCAACGGCTGTCACCCAAAAAGATGTCTTGCAAGCACCTTTCTAATCCCAAGGGAGAAAGAACACTTTCAGACCCCAGAGAACACTCACAACTATCCTCGCTGGGCTTCCTAGCAACTAGCCAGGGAGCAACATCGTGGTCACCTCCTGAGGAGTTCTCGTTGTCCCTCCTGCTGAGAAAGAAGTCCAGGACTGTACCACTGTGTGACTGCACCTGGGGGACGGGCCAGGATAAATGCTGGGCTCTTGCTCCATTAAGCAGCAGTTTACAAAATGAAGAGAAGCCACGGAAAGAGAAGCACCCAAATTCCACGCAAACTGGGCTATTCCATCACGTAATTGGACTTAATGTTGTCTAGTTCTAATGGTCCTCAGAGGTGGGTTGGACACTAGGAGATGTCCCATAGTCTGTGGGATTCAGATGGTTATTTTTAAATTTAATTCTATAGATCAAGAACTTAACAAACCAAAATCAATCTCTGGCTGTCATGGTGTACTGTTTACATACACACAAGTGAAACAGAAAATTACCTCCGGAGAGGGGCGTTCTCCTCAATATCTTCCAGGGTCTCCAAGGAGGATCTCTGGGAGATGAGGCGCCGTCTGCAGAAAGAAGGAGCAAATCTGGGAGTTAAAACTGCATTGCAGAACTCATCAGACATTTCTGTAAATCTAAAACTGCCCTAAAACAAAAACATGAAGTCCATTAAGAAAAGATCAGACAGAAGCTGCCTCTAAGAGGCTGCCACGTTCCCGCCCTGTGCGCCAGGCCTACCTTGCTGGCTGAATCCTGGGCACTCTCCTGGCTAGAGGGCCTCTTTGCGATGATTAAGGAAGTGACTGATCCTTTTGATGCTGCCATTTTCCCCAAGGACACACACACACACACACACACACACACACACACACAAAAAGACAAGGTGCCTCTTATATAGAATAACGAGCGCCGTGTGCAGCTTTTCTAAGGCATTAGCTAATACTGTGAAGTATTCCACTGTCAGTGATTTGAATCCGGTAACTGATAAATATTAAATCTAAAACCCTATTAAAAACAATTTCAAAATCATTAGGATGCAATAAAAAAGTTATGCTCCCTGGATGGCCATGATTTCAAAAACAACTAGAAACAAGAAAGAAATTATTCCATTGGGAGAGTATCTCACAGACTGGGTAGAAAGAATAAATACGTGGCATGATTATGCAAAACATTAACTCTTCTGGGCTGCTAAGCAATTGCAAACCGCCTGCTAAAACCTCCCCAGTCTACCAGTTTCTGTTGCCAGGCTGAAATAAGAACAAGTCCTAGTTAACTAAGAAGATCAGGTACGGGGAGCAGGGAAGGGTGGGGTGACTTTAAATGAATCCACCTGAACGAAGACTGTCATTTGATAGTAAACGATTTGGTGGAGCAGGATGGACAGAAAATGTTTGACGGGGCTGTTCCTTAAAACGGAACTAAAAATATGAAGATAAGTCTGTTTTTTATTACATTTGGCAAAACATAGCCTAGGAACATGCAGTCATAACCATGTTCTAATTTGCCCTAATGAACAAAGAACGAAACGACTTCGTGGTTTTTTTTGTTTTGTTTTTGTTTTTAATTTTATGTATACTTTTTCTGACCAACTACTCTGATACCTTTGGCTTGTTTGGCTTTTATAAGACATCAGAAAGGTCATTTTTGTAGCAAACTATTCAACAGCTTCATCAATTTTCCACCTTCCTTAATTTTTTGATACTCAAATCCTTTAAAAAAAAAAAAAAAAAAAAAAACTTGTGGCCGGTCACGATGGCTCAAGCCTGTAATCCCAGCACGTTGGGAGGCCGAGGCAGGCTGATCACCTGAGGTCAGGAATTCAGGACCATCCTGGCCAAAATGGTGAAACCCCGTCTTTACTAAAAATACAAAAATTAGCCGGGCGTGGTGGTGTGTGCACCTGTAGTCCCAGCTACTTGGGAGGCTGAGGCAGGAGAATGGCCTGAACCCAGGAGGCAGAGGTTGCAGTGAGCCGAGATCGCACCACTGGACTCCAGCCTGGCGACAGAGCGAGACTTCGTCTCAAACAAACAAACAAACAAACAAAACTTGTCATACAGCCTCCTTGTCTCTTCTCCAACTGTAAAATAGTAGAACATAGAACACTCTCAGCTTCGCACTCATCAATGCATGTGAACGAAGCACACCCATCGCCCTCTGTGTTCATGACATACCAGACTTTCTGCAGAAAACTGTGGTTTCACTCTGCAATTAACTAACAGTGAATTTCCATTTCCATAATATTGCCAGATTTCCAAGAGTCAGCCAGAGCTGTGGAGGAGGCACTGGTCTTACCTGAGAGCGGTGCAGAGGCAAGCTGAGGAGGTGGGGAACTGATCTGACAGGTAGCCAATTCATGAGTGACAGGACTTCCCTGTGGAGCACTGTAACTCAGGGGACAGAGCTCGCCTAGGCCCCTGTGACAGCACCTGCAGCTGGAGCTCTGAAGTGTCTGTGCTATGGGTTGAGGCACAGCCCTCTGAAATCCCAGTTAATCCTAGGAAAGCAGGCAGGTGAGCAGCGGGCCTAGCCTCTCTCCAGGTGCTGAGTCCCAGGCTGGACTGGGGCAGACTCACACCTGCCCATTGCAGATCTCAGCACCAGAAACCCAATGTTACCCATCCAAAGGGTGGTGTAATTCTACACAGAACACCTAGTGGCTAGAGTCAGACACTCAAATTGCAATCCTGGGGTCCAAAGGCTTCGGGGTCTGAGAAAGCTCCTTAATCCGGCCGGGCATGGTGGCTCATGCCTGTAATCCCAGCACTCTGGGAGGCCGAGGCGGGTGGATCACCTGAGGTCAGGAGTTTGAGACCAGCCTGGCCTACATGGTGACCCATCACTACTGAAAATACAAAAATAGCCAGGTGTGGTGGCGCATACTTATAATCCCAGCTACTCGAGAGGCTGAGGCAGGAGAATCGCTTGAACCTGGGAGGCAGAGGTTGCAATGAGCCGAGATCGAGCCACTGCACTCCAGCCTAGATAACAAGAGTGAAACTCTGTCTCAGAAAAAAAAAAAAAAGAAAAGAAAAGAAAGAAAGTTCCTTAATCCTTGAGCCTCAGTTTGTTCATCTATGAAATGGGAAACAGCAATTAACTAAGAAAGGGACACATGGGCTGGGCGCGGTGGCTCAAGCCTGTAATCCCAGCACTTTGGGAGGCTGAGACGGGCGGATCACGAGGTCAGGAGATCGAGACCATCCTGGCTAACACGGTGAAACCCCGTCTCTACTAAAAAATACCAAAAAATTAGCCGGGCGAGGTGGCGGGCGCCTGTAGTCCCAGCTTTTGGGAGGCTGAGGCAGGAGAATGGCGGGAACCCGGGAGGCGGAGCTTGCAGTGAGCTGAGATCTGGCCACAGCACTCCAGCCTGGGCGGCAGAGCGAGACTCCGTCTCAAAAAAAAAAAAAAAAAAAAAGAAAGGGACACATGTAAAGTCCCAGGCCCACGGCAGTTCTTGATGAACGGGAGCTACTGGGCTTTTGATTGACACTCCAGTTTCCTTCACTGAGGCTGCACCCTGACCTGCACCCCAGCTCAGCTGACCAGGAGCAGGCAGAGTGTCCTAGCTCTGGCCCCCACTCAAGGCCCAGCCAGTGGCAGGGTCACCCCAAAATGCCTTGTGCCTGAGCCCACCCAAGATGTGTACGTGTTCCTTCCATACCTACACCCACTTCAAAGCACAACTGACTCTGCTCATGTACACAATGGGGTGCACCGAGAAGCACAAATCACACTCACTGATGTGTTGGCCACCTATAAAATTAGTGCCCCCCAGGTCTCCTTGCACTGCTCTCAGGTCTCCCTACAGACAGGAGGCAGTGATTAAAAAATTTACTGTTTATCTCTGTATGATGTTCTGAGCTTTTAAATCCAAAGTAAAATACTCATTGAAGTATTTACTTAAATTAAGTATGCACATCTAAATTGTCATTAGCGATAACTTCCACAGGCAGAAATAAATGTATAGGCTTCGGATCCTGAGAATCCCAACACATTCTGTCACACTCTGAGCCTTCCTTTGTAGAAGAGCATTTTCAGGTAACCAGTAAATAGGCAATTGATGTTTTGTTCAATCTGCACCCACGCAACTGAGATGACCGTGCAGGGGAAGGGCTGAAGGCTGCCCTCCTTCAGGTACCCTAAGGAGCCCCGGGGAGGCCCTGGGTGGGCTCTTTGGGCAGCATGGATGCCGCCCAGGCTCTGGCAGAGTCCACAGCCCAGCCAGGCAGGTTCCCCTCTCCACGCATCCACCCCCACTCACTCAACAATGTGACCGTGAGCCCTCTTGGGAACACACAGCTGAACCAGGCTTGCCTCCTGTCCTCAGGGGCTCAGAGTCACGTGAGGATCAATGGGACGGCCACCAAGAAGCCCCATTAACAATCCCTGAAGCCCCTGCGTCCTTCAGGGCTGTGGTGTGAGAACACTCCGGCTGAGTCCCACAGTGAGCACAGAAGGCCCTGATGGGAAGTGCAGACTCTTCTAACATCCAGACCAGAGTGTTTCACCCTAGAAAATCAGGCCCATCCACAAAAGCACACGACCCAGTAACTCCCCTTTCACAAAGCCGTAGCCACCTCTTCCTGCAACAGAAACGAGAAGGGCTCATTTAGAAAAGAACCAGATGAGAATACACCTTTCTATACAGTTACAAGGGTTTTTCTAAAAGCCAGCACATTCGGTAATTCCCCTCAGGTGCTGAACAGGTGTGAATTCACACACACACACACACACATTATTACAGCTTAAATGTCTGTGTCCCCTCAAAATTCATGTGTTGAAATCATAACCCCCACTGCGATGGCACGAGGCAGTGGGGCCTATGGGAAGAGATTTGTCATAAGGGTGGAGCCCTCATGAATGGGATTAGTGCCCTTGTAAAGGGGACCCTGGAGACCTCTCTAGCTACTTTTCTGCCATGTGAGGACACTTATAAAAGTTGGTCATCTGTAACTGGAAGAGTCCTCATCTGACCCCAACCATGCTCGCACCCAGATCGTGATCTTCTAACCTTCACACCTGTGAGAAAATACATTTCTTTACTTTTTATGTATTTATTTTTTTCTGAGACAGAGTCTCGCTCTGTCACCAAGATGGAATGCAATGGCGTAATCTTGGCTCACTGCAACCTCGGCCTCCCAGGCTCAAGCAATTCTTGTGCCTCAGCCTCCCGAGCAGCTGGGACTACAGGTGTGCACCACCAAACCCAGCTAATTTTTGTATTTTTAGCAGAGATGGGGTTTCGCCACATTGGCCAGGCTCGTCTCAAACTGCTGGTCTCAAGAGATCCACCTGCCTTGGCCTCCCAAAGTGCTGGAATTAAAGGCATGAGCCATCACGCCCGGCCGAGAAAATATATTTCTATTGTTTATAAGCCATCCAGTCTTTGGTACTTTATTACAGCAGTCTGAACTCAGACGGACCTACACACACACGCGCGCGTGCGCGCACAGAGGCATGCAAGGGCATGCCTGGGCACTTCTGATCAGGACTCCTTAAAGGGGAAAAAATCCACAGCCCAAATGCCCACCTGTTCCTTTAACTTCAGCAGATGTACTTCCCTTCTTTGTGAATGGAACCAACCAGTATGTTCTTGGAACTACCAGAGAACTTGGAACTACCACCAGTGACTGTAAAGAAACCATCCTACAGTACCACGGAACAGCAAAGGACGCCTGCCCTTCCAGCCTAGGATGAGGACCTGTTCCCCTATGAAGCAGTAGTGTCAGTCAGCAGCGCTCATCTCTGCCCCCACCCCCACAGCTTGCTGGATCCTCCCAAGGTATGTCATAGTGTCTTCTCCCTCACCTTCTAACCCCAGGAAGCCTGCATTAAACAAAAAGCCTCAGGGCAGGCGGCCAATCTTAAACAGCCACTTTTCACTCTGTAATTTCCCTCATAAATTAAGTCCATTACTATGCAAACTCCTTATCATTATAGAGTTAACAAGGAGAGGTCTTTGCATGTTTTAATGACTGACAAAGAATACTTAGCCTCGGACCAAAGTAACAGGCCACCTTACTGACCAAGCAGACATGCAGTAAGAGACTGGCAGGGCTCAAAGCAAAAGTATTATGCACTGACATCATCGGATGGAAATGTGTATGTCTAGTCTCCAGACTGAACGTCACTCAGGGCTCCCCGACTTGTCTGACAGTTACAAGTTAGATCCTTCCACACTGGCCACACTTTGGAGCTCATGCTTATTAAGCTCATGCGTAAGGCAGCCTCCTGAAAGCACCCACGCCTGTTTTACAATATCCTTGGAATGCTGCAAGAAGTCATCATAATCCACAACACGATTGCACATCTGGATATTCCTACGTGGACCAAATTAATCCACTCATCATGAAGGGATAAAGTTTCTTTGTGGGTGCAAATCACTGTATATTCCTGGGACGCAGGGCTGGTCACAAGGGTACTGTTAGAATAAGTCCACTTACACTGAAAGCTTAAGGAAAGGTCACTTGAGGAAGAAGATAGGGGGAAAAAAGTACACAGAAGAACCCATGGCTGGAGTGACAACGGACAGGGAAAGGCAGGACCCCCGAGGGCCCGCATTTCCGAAGTGCCTTTTATGCATAAAAGGGTCACTGGACCTATTTCCAGGCCAGGAACAGAGGCCAACCATCCAGACTGACGAGGGGACACAGGCCCAGAGGCCTGACCATCCCAAAGGCCCTCCTCACTAATGCTCTGTCGTCATCCTGGTCTGCAGCGACTCTGGGGACCCCAGAGAGTGAGGCAAAGTGGAGCTGTGTGTGGTCCAGGTGCCTTCCTCAGCTCTGTTGGAGGAGGGCTCCTCTCTCCGGAGCCTGGTAAGCAGAGTGCCCTGAAGAAAGCACTGGGAGACAGGTGAGGGCCTCGCTGCTGTCCCTGCCGACCAGTGAGGGTGCAGCAGGGTCATCTTGGGGTCTGGTGGGGCAAGCTGGTCAATGCCAATCCCCTATGCAGTCACCTGGGGCAGTAGCTCAGACTGAAGGACAATGTGAGGCAGTGGGCACCCCGGGGAAAGCTCTGGCCTGAGAGTTAGGACCAGCCCACGACATGGAAGGTGACCCTTGGCCTCAGTCTGCTTCCAGTATGAAATGAGAAAGGAGGGTAGATCGATGCTCTCAATGTGTCTGCACATCAGAATCCCCAGGGCACAACAAAGTACCGAAGCCTGAGCCCACCCTGAGATTCTGATTTACCCGTCTGGGTGTGGCCGGATAAACGGGGTTTTAGACACTCCCGGGAATTCTAGTGAGAAGGACAGCTGAGTCCCATTGAAATAGCTCCAGTGTTCTGCACAGGCCAAAGGCAGTGAGAACCTTCTCCTAACATTCCACTTATTTACCTTACGTTTTGGGATGGAAATGATGATAACCAACCTCCACATAATAAGTGGTCTCCTTTATCCTTGAATGCGGACCTTTTAAGGTTCAACAAGCAAGAGGAAAGAGAGCTGGTTAGCCGGAGCACTGAGGCCAGCAAAAGACCAAAAGGCTTTCAAGTATAAACAGGTGGATGATATGTACACATTACACAGGTGTGAAGAACCAGTTCTGTGTTCTCTGGGAGCAAAACATGGGCTCTGAGAGCAGAACACGACCCAGGTAAACACCTGGGCCAACCACCTCTCTACTCACAAAAAAGGCAATGTCCTTAATGGCTCTAGTGTTCCCCAGGGGTGTATCCCCCTTCCTGACTGCACGCTGGGCCACTGGATGGCCCAGCTGCCTCTTCACGGGTACGGAAGAGGTGAGACTGTCTTGGATACCTCAATTACGCAGGTGATGGAGGAGCTGAGGTCATGATTACTTCACATCTGTCCAGACAGTTATGATGATCAAAAAAACCCCAAGCATAGAAACAACTTATTAACATAGTCACAAGACACCCGAAAGCTTGTCATTATTTGCTTTGGTACTTACGTCTTTCTCTCACTGACCAACCTCCCGCTCCCAAACAGAATGGAAACTCCCTAGAAGCGAGCTGCTTGGGAGGGGCCATGCGGTCACAGCCTGTGTATCCCTAGGAAGGGACCATACTTGGCCAACAGCAGGTACTCAGTCATGGCTGGCTGAATACAGGAACAAATTCCCCTCACCAGGTAGGTGGGTATTCCTGGACGTTTCCCAGAGAGCCTTGACCTTCCATTCAATGTTTTTCCTACACAATTATTAGTGGGCCTCTTTTTTTTTTCAGATGGAGCTTTGCTCTTGTTGCCAGGCTGGAGTGCAATGGCGTGATCTTGGCTTACCACAACCTCCACCTCCCAGGTTCAAGCAATTCTCCTGCCTCAGCCTCCCAAGTAGCTGGGACTACAGGTACATACCACCACACCTGGCTAAATTTTTTGTATTTTTAGTAAAGACGGGGTTTCTCCATGTTGGCCAGGCTGGTCCTGAACTCCTGACCTCAGGTGATCCACCCGCCTAGGCCTCCCAAAGTGCTGAGATTACAGGCGTGAGCTGGGATTACACCGTGCCCGGCCTAGGGCCTCTCTCTTTAATACATGCATTCCCAGTCTGGTCAACAGAGTCCAGAAATCTCCTCCGCTTCACAATGCCCCAGGACAAGGAGGTTATGGGGAAGGAGTCAGGGCTGGACAGCACGAAGTCCCACTTCAACCTTACAGACTCTGGGAACCTACATGTCCTAGCCTCCTTTACTGATGTAGTCACCAAGCCTCAAGGAGCCCAGTCAGGACCCAGCAAGAAAAGGCTTGGAGCACAGTAGCCTAGAAAGCAGGGTTGGCCTTTGAGGCAACTAGAAATTCCCTTTAAAAATGTTCCAGAATCTCTGACTTTCTGGGTGGAAGCCTCCATTCCCTGCTTCTTGCATCCCTCCATGCCCCCATCACAGACAATCTTTTGCTCTGGAAATGGTGCTCAGCTCATGTAGAAAAGATGTCCTAAAAAGTAGGGTACAAATCTGTAGTTTGTAACTGATTGACTATGGAAGCCTACTACTTAAAGGAGCCCTAAAGTGAAAAACTATGCACAAACCCAAGAATTAAAATCAGCTGGGCTTAGTGGCATGCACCGGTAGTCTGAGCTACTCAGGAGGCTGAGGCATGCTTGAACCCAGGTGGTCGAGGTTGCAATGAGCTATGATCGCACTACTGCACTCTAGCCTGGGTGACAGAGCGAGACCTTGTCTCTAAAAATAAATAAGTAAACAAATAAACCCAAGAATTAGTACTACCATCTGTATGTCATTTGTGAAATGCTGGCTTTCAAATACTAGGCTCTCTTAAAGGAAAATGCCCCTCCATTACCCTGCTGTTGTTTCCTTCATTTCCCTAGCAGCGTCTTAAGCTGTTGACTGCCACAGCACCATCAGCCCGCTCCTCACATTCATCAAATAAGTGATGATAACATTGTTCGTGAGTTGGCAAACTTTAATGCCTAGATTCCAGATGCTCCTCTAGCAGAAGTCCAATCAGACTGCGCTCACTTAGAAAACAAACTGTTTCACCCCAGTACACGCGTTCACAGATGAAGAAAACAAAGTCAGCTGCTACCTCTCCATAGAAGAAACACAGACCCTTAGAGCAAAATGGCCTTTGCTTCAGCCTGAGGTCACATTCATTAGACACATGCTTAGTTTTGTTGTCCACAGATCTAAAACTTTGTACAGCAGCAAAAGTGCTGATGAAAGTAAGCACGGGCCAGGCGCGGTGGCTCAAGCCTGTAATCCCAGCACTTTGGGAGGCCGAGACGGGCGGATCATGAGGTCAGGAGATCGAGACCATCCTGGCTAACACGGTGAAACCCCATCTCTACTAAAAAATACAAAAAACTAGCCGGGCGAGGTGGCGGGCGCCTGTAGTCCCAGCTACTCGGGAGGCTGAGGCAGGAGAATGGCGTCAACCCAGGAGGCGGAGCTTGCAGTGAGCTGAGATCCGGCCACTGCACTCCAGCCTGGGCGACAGAGCAAGACTCCGTCTCAAAAAAAAAAAAAAAAGTAAGCACGGCCCTTACTGCTCACCTGGCAACAGCTGCTTGTTAGACCATGGAGGAACTCCAAGAGGAGAGCCATAGAGTCTGACACTACAGTGGCACACTGGCCGGGCCAGGTCACCAGGCTGGGGTGACTGGAGGAGCATCTGGTCTTGGCCAGTCAGCTTGATGCCATCCATACCTCTGAGCACAGGGCACACAGCTGGCTTGAAAGAAAAACCTCCTCCCCCAGCCTCAACTAACATGCTGAAGCCAGATCCATACCCAGAATACAGACCAAAGGAATTCAAAATCGCTGGGAGGTCACTGGGATCCTTCTTGTCAAGGAAGGAAGATAGGATTATCTTTAAGAAAAGGAGGGATGGTTAGATTTTTAAAAATTAGACAAAACGCTAAGAAACTGTTTTTTCTTTTATTTTTTTAGACGGAGTCTGTCTCCAAGGGTGGAGTGCAGTGGTGGAGTGCAGGGTGGAGTGCTCGGCTCACTACAACCTCCGCCTCCAGGGTTCATGCGATTCTCCTGCCTCAGCCTCCTGAGTAGCTGGGATTACAGGACCTGCCACCATAACTGGATAACTTTTGTATTTTTAGTAGAGACAGGGTTTCACCATGTTGGCCAAGCTGGTCTCAAACTCCTGGCCTCAGGCGATTTGCCCGCCTCAGCCTCCCAAATTGTTGGGATTACTGGTGTGAGCCATTGCGCCCGGCCAAGAATCTGGTTTTGAATCTATGTTTTAAAGTCTCCAGCTGATTAATCAGGCAAAAATCAAATTAAAATCAATACACCAGAGTTGCCAATCAGCTTGTTCAAATAAGGTCTGTTTCTACATTTTCATAGGCGGGTCAAGAAAGTGACTCTCTAAATGTTTACAGAGAATACAAAAGGCGTTTGGCTTGCCCGAGTTTACTTTTGTTTCAAGGGCTCTCATCAAACTTGCCAAATCCTGGAAAATCAAGGTGTGAGGTTACCTTGGTGTGTGAGGCTACTTAGAGCAGACAGGACCTGTCGCCAGGATTTAATAGCTGGCCAGAAATTCATCCCCAAAGATCTACCCTGCCCACCGCTGCCCTGCTAATCTTGAAAAACACTTTCCCTCATGTCAGTCCCCAACTTGAAGAGCCAGTGATTTCCCCTGGAAACAAGTTCAAACTCTTTTGACAAAGGGTCTAGAGGGAAGGTCAGAACACAGCAGCAGACACGGCACACCTGGTCACCATGAAGGTACCTGCCTAGGCCGGGCGCGGTGGCTCAAGCCTGTAATCCCAGCACTTTGGGAGGCCGAGACGGACGGATCACGAGGTCGGGAGATCGAGACCATCCTGGCTAACACGGTGAAATCCCGTCTCTGCTAAAAAATACAAAAACCTAGTTGGACGTAGTCCCAGCTACTCGGGAGGCTGAGGCAGGAGAATGGCGTGAACCCGGGAGGCGGAGCTTGCAGTGAGCTGAGATCCGGCCACTGCACTCCAGCCTGGGCAACACAGCGAGACTCCGTCTCAAAAAAAAAAAAAAAAAAGGAAAGTATCTGCCCAGTGTCCCTGGACAGCCTTAGGGTATCAGGACATCAGGTGGTCAGCCCAAGGTCGCTGGCTCAGTGGCACTGCTGCATTCTAATTCATACTTGGCCTCGTCCCAGAGGGAGGGCCCTGCCCTGCTGCTGTAGGGCACACCATGGAATACACAGAAGGGCAGAACCGGGAGAAGCGGGTACCGGGTACTGGCTGAAAATAAAAATTCAGGATCCGAAAAGATTTTGTGCGGCTGATGAGATAAACAGCTTTGATCTTGCTACAGAACACACTGGATACTCGTAGAGGGGATGGGGAAGACAAGTGGGGGCCCAGTCAGGACAGGATGTGGGTGGGAAGGGAATATTGGAAGGGGAAAACCACTAGAAATAAAAGGGCCAGCTTCACCCTATGCATCTAATACAAGTCCAAGGAGTGTGGGGCCCTTACCTGTGTTCTGAACGGGCGTCAGGATCCAAGCAATCAAACCCAGGTGTTCTCTGCAAAGGGCTTCCCTGAGCCGGGCAAGGAGGGCGGCTGGGAATGCGGCACCTGGTCCCAGGGTTTAAGGACACTGTGGAGCATGTCCACACCTGGAGGCCAAACCAGGTGTGGAGTACACGGGGAGCTAGGGAGAATTTAATTGGGAGAGGAGAAGAGAGTACCTCTAACAGAGGGAGCAGGCAGGCCATGGCAGGGGGTCTGAGGGGCTTCCTACATGCACTTTCCCAGAGCCCGACAGGACAGAACATGGGACTGGGTGAGGCACAGGAAGAATTCCTTCCAGCAAAGTCCAGCCCCAGGAAAAGAGCCTAGCAGGGGCCAGGAGCCAGACAGGCTCACTATCAGAGGGCCAGGCGTGGCTCCAGGAGGACCCGGACAGAGACCCCAACAGCCAAGTGGACAAGCTGACCACACATAAACCGGCAGGGCTGGGGATGGTATCACAGCACAATGAGAGAGAGAGAGAGAGTGAGTGAGTGAGTGTGTGTGTGTGTGTGTGTACACATGTGCTCACACATAGCACCTTTCAGTCCCACATCTGAACACAAAAGGTACAGAACCAGGAGCACCTGCAGGGCTTACATGGGGGAGCAAGGGTGTGGTGCAGTGGGCCAGAGTTACCTCCTTAGACAGAGGCTGAGCAGAAGCCATTCCCAAGACTTGGTCTGATGGGGCCTTCTCTTAACCGCCCCGATCCTGACAATGGTCTGTGCTGGGGCCCTCTCGCTTCCTCCCCAGTCACTGTGAGGGCTCATTGGTGCTTTGGAAGAATGCCTGTACCTGCTGAAGACTTTCTAAGCCAGATATGCATTTATTTTTCCTTCGAACACAAGACGAGGACCTTCTGTGCCTAGCTCTGCGGGGTTTGAAGAAGGCAGGGGAGACCCAAACCCTGCTGGAGGGGCACTCCTATCCCTTCCTCCATAGTCAGGAGAGAATGGAGCTAACTTCATTCGAACCAGCAGGGGCTCCGGAGGGGCTCCTCGCATCAAGCTGGTGTTTACCGGGCCTTTCGGGGGCTGCCCTTCTAGGGAGGACGCCAGCGAAACGCTTCCAGGAGTCTCTCCCTTGGTGTCCAGTGTGACCTTCCTCTGTCCTGAAGGGCCTTCAGCAGGAGTGGATTTTGACAGCTCAGAAACTGCATGCAATTATCTATAGCAAATTCAGATTGATAGGGCTTTGTGAATCTTTATTTTCTAGGAGTTTTTCAGGTTAACCGTGGCCCATACTCAATAGCGATTTATGGAAACAAAGACTGATGCCTCTTCCTTGTCCATCTGAATTACCTCAGATTCCTTTCTGGAAGCCTGCTGAAAAAAATGCCTGCTTCTCCTTGGCTACCCATGTTTATTCCCTTCACTGGAAGCTGAATGGGGACGGGGTACAGCTAAATTGGTGGCCTCCAAATAAAGGATTTATGGCGTAAGGCAGGGGTCCCCAAGCCCCAGGTCATGGACCAGTACTGGGGTCTATGGCCTGTTAGGAACGGGGGCCACACAGCAGGAAGCAAGTGGTGGGTAAGCGAGCATTACTGCCTGAGCTCTGCCTCCTGTGAGATCAGCGGGGCATTAGATTCTCATAGAAGCGCCAAGCCTATTGTGAACTGCGCACTAGAGGGATCTAGGTTGCATGCTCCTTATAAGACTTTTTTTTTTTTTTTTGAGACAGAGTCTTGCTCTGTCACTCAGGTTGGAGTGCAGTGGCACAATCTTAGTTCACTGCAACCTCTGCCTCCCAGGTTCAAGCAATTCTTCTGCCTCAGCCTCCCAAGTAGCTGGGACTATAGGCACGCGCCGTCATGGCCAGCTAACTGTTGTATTTTTAGTAGAGATGGGGTTTCACCATATTGGCCAGGCTGGTCTTGAACTCCTGACCTCGTGATCCACCCACCTCGGCCTCCCAACGTGCTGGGATTACAGGCGTGAGCCACCACGCCCGGCCCCTCCATATAAGAATTTAATGCCCAATGATCTGAGGTGGAACAGTTTCATCCCGAAACCACCCCCCCACCCCCAGTCCGTGGAAAAATTGTCTTCCAGGAAACAGGTCCCTGGTGCCATAAAGGTTGGGGACTGCTGGCATAAGGAATGCCCAAATGTGGCCAAATCTTAGTTCAAAAGAAAATTCAGAATCTGCCTCACCCTCTCGTCATCCACCCAAATCCTACCTTCCTCCACCTGCTCTGTGAAGCTGTCCCTGACATTTTCTGAATTCCTACAACATTTGATATCTTTACTACATTTGGAAGTATTCGTATCTAAATACTTGCAGATTGGTTGACTTTATTCTTTTTATTTTACATTTATTCATCTCCAACCTGACTGCAGGTACCCTGAGGACAAATAACTATGTCTTTCTTTCTTTGAAACCACTTCAATGATTAGCACATTACCTGGTACACAGGAGGTGCTCAATAAATCCTTAAGCATAGCAGGAACAACTCCGCAGCTAGAATTGGCTCAGGAGGAACAAGGGTATACCTTAAAAGCTCCAGGGGACCAGGAGCGGTGGCTCATGCCTGTAATCTGACACTTTGGGAAGCCGAGGTGGGCAGATGGCTTGAGCTCAGGAGTTTGAGACCCGCCTGGGCAACATGGCAAAATCCCATTTCTACAAAAACTATGAAAATTAGCTTGGTGTGGTGGCGCATGCAGGAGGATCGCTTGATCGCATGAGGTAGAGGCTGCAGTGAGCTGTATTTGCACCAATGCTCTCCAGCCTGGGCGACAAAGTGAGATCCAACGCAAAAAAAAAAAAAAAAAAAAAAAAAAAAGCTCCAGGTAGTCATTTTACCATTTTTACTCCAAGACCTCTGGCAAACCAGCAGAAGCCCAGGAACGAGGTCAAAAACAAAAGCTAAGACCTTAGAAATCATCCAGAACGCTGATGTTCAAACTTCTGAGGAGAGAATCCTTTTTTCTCCCAAATTAAACCTTACACCAAATCCCAAAATATAAAGCAGATTAGAACAATCATAAATTTTATAAACTTGAGAGTATAATATTGACTTATATCTCAATGACTGTTAGAGCAGTGTAGCTGTTTTGAGGTATAAACTAATCTAAAACCAGAAGCTCTTGGTGACATTTCTAGTCTAAAGTCAATCTCAGAATCTGTTTCTTTTGTTTTTGGTTGTACAGTAGGGATATAATCACCATTGAAAGAGATAAGTGGGTGCCTATGGTAACCATTTTTAAACATATCAAGGCCCAATTCAAGTTAATAGACGTGGCAGGTGAAGTTTAACTGAACAAAATCAGCTTAGTCTGGCAGCATGAATTAACTAATGCATAGTTAGCTAATTAATGCATACGTCACCAGTATGTCAGGCTTTGCTATAGAAAGCTATCGAGTTTATTTTACTGCAGTTAAAAAAAATACTTTAAATATATATGGTATAATATGTATACATATACAAATTATATCTCAAAATTTTAAACACAGGGCAGGCGCGGTGGTTCGTGCCTTTATTTATTTATTTATTTATTTAGAGACAGAGTTTCGCTCTTGTTGCCCAGGCTGGAATGCAATGGCGCCATCTCAGCTCACCGCAACCTCCGCCTCCCAGGTTCAAGCGATTCTCCTGCCTCAGCCTCTCCAGTAGCTGGGATTACAGGCATGTGCCACCACGCCCAGCTAATTTTGTATTTTTAGTCGAGACGGGGTTTCTCCATGTTGGACAGGCTGGTCTCAAACTCCTGACCTCAGGTGATCCGCCCTCCTTGGCCTTCCAAAGTGCTGGGATTACAGGTGTGAGCCACTGCGCCCCACCACAGGCTCATGCCTTTAATCCCAGCACTCTGGGAGGCTAAAGCGGGCGGATCACAAGGTCAGGAGATCAAGACCATCCTGGCTAACACGGTGAAAACCTGTCTCTACTAAAAATACAAAAAAAAGTTAGCCAGGCGTGGTGGCGGGTGCCTGGCCTGTATTTCCAGCTACTTAGGAGGCTGAGGCAGGAGAATGGCGTGAACCTGGGAGACAGAGCTTGCAGTGAGCCAAGATTATGCCACTGTACTCCAGCCTGGAGGACAGAAGGAGACTCCGTCTCAAAAAAAGAAAAAAAAAATGTTAAACACAGAGTCACCCCATATAACCAACAATCCCACTCCTAAATACAATCGAAGAGAAATGCAGAGATACATCCACACAAAGACATACACAATGTTCACAGCAGCATTATTCACCATAGTGAAAAATGTGAAAACCCCAATGTGATGAATGAACGAAGCGCAGTATTATTCAGTCATGAGAAGGAATTCAGTACTGATACACGCTACATGAACCTTGAAAACATTATGTTAAACCAAAGGAGCCAGTTACCAGAGACCACGTTGTGTATGATTCTACTTATATGAAATGTCCAGAGCAGGCAAGTCTGTAGAGACAGAAAGTAGATTCGTGGTTGCCAGAAGCTGGGATCTGAGACAGGGAGGAATGGGCAGCTACTGCCAATAACCAAGGGGCTTCTTTTTGGGGGTGATGAAAATGTTCTAAAATTAAATAGTGACAAGTGCACAAGTTTGTGAATGTACTAAAAACCACTAACAATAAGCTTATTTTTTATTTTTCTATACAGAATCTCGCTCTATTACCCACGCTGGAGTGCAGTGGTGTGATCTCAGCTCACTGCAACCTCTGACTCCTGGGCTCAGGTGATCCTCCCACCTTGGCCTCCCAAATAGCTGGGACTACAGGCACATGCCATATCACATCCAGCTAATTTTTGTATTTTCTGTAAAGACAGGTTTTAACATGTTGCCCAGGATGGTCTCCAACTCCTGAGCTCAAGCGATCCACCCACCTCGACCTCCCAGAATGCTGGAATTACAGGCATGAGCCACTGCGCCCAGCCAGAATAGTAACTTTAAATGGTTGGTATGCAAATTATATCTTAGTAAAGCTGTTAAAATATTTATGATACATAAAGTTTACATATGTAGAAAAACGTATGCTGGGAAAAAATATACAGTAACAATGAAGCACCAAATCCCAAAATATAAAACAGATTAGAACTGTTTGTAGACCTCCTAAAGCCCTTGCTAAGATCCTTAGAGCTCCAGATAATACAATTTGAAAACTATGGATCTGGTTCAATTTCCTTTTACTGAAGCTTTGGAGAGGTTCAAAGACATGCCCAGGGCAGAGCTGGATGGCTGGGAGAGCAAGGATTGGGGACCAGACACTGTCATTTCAGAGCCATTCCCTTTCCTTTCAGACATGGGTTACAGAGGTCCCATGGGTGTCTGCGTGCAGCAGGCAGCAGGTTAGGCTTGAAGGCAGAGACCTAGGCAAACCCTCCCAGAGCAGGGCCCGCTCAGCACATAGACAGATGCTCCAGCACAGGCTACCTGGTGCTCCTTCCCCAGCCACCCATCGGAACACTTTGCCCCAGTGTCGCGCATCACCCAGCACGTGCTGACAGTCACATCTCATCCAACCTCTCTCTCCATCTCTACAAAAAGGAAACCTCCTTACTGCACACAGCAAGGTGCTATTTGGAGCTCTGAGACTTCCATTTCCACAACCTCCCATCTCCCTAATCTTTGGCGCAAGACATCCTTGCAAATTGGATACAGTTTTCAGGAGAACACACGAGCACTTCAGTCATCCAAGAGGGAGGACAACACCCCAAATCCAGGGTGCTTCCATCGGCCTTAGCAGAGGAAGTTTAATTTTTTAACAGCTTGCTTGGAGCCTTTTGAAAATATATTATTAGTTCATCTGTCTCACCGTATTCCTAATTAGCCACCACAGTTCTAATTACCAGGCTGTTCAGGAAGAGTCTCCAAAGTGAATCTGCAGCATGAGAGATGTGCTTAAAGCCACGTGAATATTCACGTGGATGTAAGTGGATTCCACTGCTACTGGACCTTCAAAAAAGTCTATGTCAGAGGTCTGAGTGGACCCTTTATACCAAAGCTTTGGTTACTGTAGAAAATAATATATTCTTAACAACTAGGGAGCGTAGGGGAGACACTGTTTCCAACCAACATTTTCAGAAAGTGACAGGGTAAAATAAATGCAATTGACTACCACTGATTTTCCTAAGGTGTTTAATGGTGTCCTTCTTTAGAGCAAGATCCTTAAACTGGGATCTCTGTACCGCTTAGGGATCTGTGGACCTTCTAAAATCAGATGCAAGGTGTGTATAAGTGTCCATTTCCCCTCCTATATAAAACAGAGTGTATGATCCCAAGAAAAGATTAGAACCCACTGTGAGAATGCAACGGATGGGTTAGCAAAGGTAACGACAGGGTCAGGAAGGGCAGGGTTCAGATCCAACTCTGTCTCTACTGTGTTGTCATTGTCATCACTGTCACTATCACCACCCACATATAAATATTCAGTCCTAGGTGTCAGGGATACAAAGAAGTAAAAGAAATGTTCCAGCCTGGGCAACACGGCAAAATCCCATCTCTACAAAAAATACACAAAAAGTTAGACAGGTGTGGTGGTGGCACATGCCTGTAGTCCCATCAACTCAGGAGGCTGACATGGGAGGATCGCTTAAGCCTGGGAGGTTGAGGCTGCAGTGAGCTGTGATCATGCCATTGCACACCAGCCTGGGCGAGACTGTGTCTCACATAAAAACAAAAACAAAAGAAATGTAAAGTTTGGTCCCTGTTCTAGGTGGCTCAGGACCTAGTATGGAGACAGGACAAACACAGCTCAGAAAGGTTAACCCTTTGGTCAACACTCACAGGCCAGAGCTTGGAATGCAAGCGAGCTCTGGGCCTCCTGGTTTGGCAGGGATGTGAGGCCGATGGGGTCATGGGGAAGCAGAGTTCCTCTGAGGATGCAAGTCGTGGGTAAGTGAGCTATGAGCAGCTGTGGACTCTGCGGCTCCGTTAGATGTGAGGGTTATCAGAGGGTGGCAGGGATCTTGTAAAAAGAGAGACGATAGTCAAAGCAACATCAAAGAAGAGATGAGGTCCTGCTCTGAAAAACGGGCAGATTCCTAAAGATCACAAGAAGTAGTAACACCACTTTATCAAAAAGAAAAAAAGAGCATTGCAAAACAGACTTTGTAAAGCTTTACCAAGACATGAGGCATGGCTACAGATAAGCAGGGCTGATGAGAACGGTGCAGACCACGGCAAGGCTCAAGGCACATGGCCCCTCCTTATCCTCCATCACTCTGGGACAGAGCTCACCAGATTATAAACTCACCCACAGATGCTTTCAGTCATCTGCCCTTCATTTGCTAAGCACCCACTACAAGGCGCTGTGGAATCGAGGATGACTAGAGCAAAAGCCTTGCCTTTAAGAACAATCTGGTGAGGAGACACACTAAGAGTTCATTATAAAATAAAGAGCGTTACGGGAACAAGAATGGGGGACTCCAGCCCAGGATAGGGCCATGAAGGAGACGGGGCCTGGATCTACAGATCACATGTTAATGAAACCCCTCAGCACCCCTCCCCAATAACTTAACCTCTAAAGAAAAGAACAGGCTGGGCGCAGTGGCTCACGCCTGTAATCCCAACACTTTGGGAGGCCGAGGCGGGCAGATCATGAGGTCAGGAGTTCGAGACTAGCCTGACCAACATAGTGAAATCCCGTCTCTACTAAAGATACAAAAAATTAGCCGGGTGTGGTGGCGGGCGCCTATACTCCCAGCTACTCGGGAGGCTAAGGCACGAGAATCGCTGGAGCCTGGGAGGCGGAGGTTGTAGCGAGCCAAGATCGCACTATTGCACTCCAGCCTGGGAGATAGAGCAAGCCTCTGTCTCAAAACAAAGACAAAAACAACAACAACAACAACAACAACAACAAACAAGCCTCAGCCTTCTTTGCAGCCAACACTGTGGGAAGTCAGTCTTAACCTGTTCTTTCCAAAGCGGACTTTCACAATGTCCTTTGAAACTGAAGTTGTCAAGAATCACGAGGTGCAAAGCTCATTCTCAGGCTGAACTGTGACTATGAAATTGGCTCTGAGATTTAATGCCTCATAGTCATCAAGAGCCCATTTTCCTGGCTTCATAAAAACCCAGCAGTCTGGCTTCTGCTATGAGACCAATAAAAAGCATAAGGGGCATCAATGGACCCAAGGCCCATACACATGCTGCTGGAGACGGCCAGGGTATGTGGTCTTGGAACCCAGAAACACGTCAAGCTCAGAAGCAACCCTGCCACCAAACCCTCCAGAAGCCAGAGGGCAGGTGTGGATGGAAGCGGACTCTGTTCTGTGTGTGGTCAGACATTCCTTCGCATAGCACGAAGGATCTTGGGAAGGACAACAGGCCACGTCAGAAACAGGCAGGCCCTTTGTTACATGTTTATATTTCCTTTTGGGGACAATTTGTGCCATGCCCTCTGCTAAGGGATTTACAAACATCTTGGCATTCTCACAACACCCTTGTACATGGGTACTATGCTGACTCCTTTTGCAGATGGAGAAACTGAGGTTCCAACACAATATGTACATCCACATGGCCGGGGGATGGCAGATAAGGATAACAACGTCTCCGCTAGACATTCTGAGGTCCTGCTCTTAGAAGGACAGCAGTCTTGGCATCTCTGCCTTTCCAGACCAGGGGGGAACTGAGAGGGATAGGGCATTGCTGGGCAATCCTACCCCCTCCCACACGGCTGCAGCTCCCACCAAGTCCAGGCAAGCATGAGCCACCTGCCCTCCGGCTGCCCATGACCCCACACAGTGGCGGGCTCCAATTACAGGAAATACGAGGTTTTCAAAGGAACCTCAGGAGAGCCTCAGCAGGTCACACACACCACTTCAGACCCCCTCAGGCTCTCATCCCAAGCAACAGGGCATCTATCCCACAACCTTTCAAATTCTGATGAGGTCTCCAGAGCTTGTTTCCAGAGTGAGGCTCTTTCACCGTTTTTTGCTGCTGTTTGAAAGTAAGCTCTTTTAGCTGCAAACTGCTTCAAAGTTTATTTCCAAATGAAAGTTCTCTTGACAAAGAAAGTTTTACCCACTGGGGAAGAAAGGTTTAGCGATTTGGTTGCGCTGGGGGAAGGGCTTCCCTCCTGGCACCATTCACATAAGAAATAACTGCTTTGCTGACAGACCAGGCAGCTTCTCTGTGAGATGTCTGGTGTTCCGTGTCATATGTGTAACCACGAGAACGGGTCTTCACGTGGCTGGGACCTAGTGGACACAACATATCATACATACTTATGTTACTGGAAAAGGGTCCTGATCCAGACCCCAAGAAAAGGTTCTTGGATCTCGTGCAAGAAAGAATTCGGGGCGATTCCATAAAGGGAAAGAAAGTTTATTAAGAAAGTAAAGAAACAAAAGAATAGCTACCCTATACACAGAGCAGCCCCGAGGGCTGCTGGTTGCCCATTTGTATGGTTATTTCTTGATGATATGCTAAACAAGGGGTGGATTATTCATGCCTGCCCTTTTTAAACCATATAGGGTAACTTCCTGAGGTTGCCATGGCATTTGTAAACGGTCATGGCGCTGGTGGGAGTGTCGCAGTGAGGATGACCAGAGGTCACTCTCCTGGCCATTTTGGTTTAGTGGGATTTAGCCGACTTCTTTACTGCAATCTGTTTTATCAGCAAGGTCCAGCAACCTCTTATCTCGTCCTGTGACTCAGAATGCCTTAACCACCTGGGAATGCAGCCGAGTAGGTCTCAGCCTCATTGTACCCAGCTCCTATTTAAGAAGGAGCTGCTCTGGTTCAAACACCTCTGACACTTAGAAGAATTCTGCAGGGTTCCCTATTAGTACAAACGGGCACTCACACAGGTCTGATTGCTCTTCTCCAGCACCCAGGGCCTCATCCACAGGGACAGGGAGCGAGGAGCTTAACAGGCCCGAGCAGCTCCGGAGGGAAGGAAGTGGAGTGGCCGCAGGACCTTTGTGCCAGGCTCCACGTCCACCCTAGCCTGGGACACAGCTTTGCTTCATGCCCTGTTTTTTTGTTTTTTATTAAAATGGTGAAAGATAACACAGCATCAATTTACCATTTTAAGAGTATACAACTTAGGGCGTTGAGTGCCTTCACACTGTTGGACAGCCATCACCATCATCCACCTCCGGACGACTTCATCGTCCTAGACTGAAACTCTGCACCTAATGAACAGCACTCCCCATTTCCCTGCCCTCATTCCCAGTGGCGACTATTCTGCTTTCTGTCTCTATGAATTTGACTACTTGAGCAGATTCCACTCACAGAAGTGGAGGCATACACTGTCTGTCCTTCTGTTACTGGCTCGTTTCACTCAGCCAGTTTCCAGGGTTCACCCGTGTTGCTGCATGTGTCAGAATTTCTTTCCTTTTCAAGGCTAAATGATACTCCGTTGAGGGTGTATACCTCATTTTCGTGGATCCATTCATTCCTCACTGAATACTTTAGACTGCTCCCACCTTTTGGCTATTGTGACTAATGCTTCTATGAACATGGGTGTGCAAATTCCATGCCTGCTTTTTCCCTACTCTGAAAGGGCAAACTAGTGTCCATCCCATCAGCTACCCCAGGGTTGGAGTTGGCCCTGAGGGGCCTCCAGCATGAAAGGAGAAGGGTCAGTCCCGGGAGTTCCCACCAGTCCTGCCCACACAGCTGCTGGTATCACCTTGAGAGCTCAGCTCAGCTCAGCTCCGTGGTGTTACAGCAACCTGACTGCTGCATTTAAGTGTGTGCATGAACCTAAATGTTTCATGCAAGTATTCCTTTTTGTTACCAGAGAAAGAAAAAACTACATAGGGTCTGCACGCCGTCTCCTTCCATGCCAATCTAGTGCCCCTCCCCCAAACATCTGTCCCTTCCCTCCAATGAGGCAGAGCTACCTGCCAAGGTCCTCAATGACCTGCAGCAAGTCTGGCTTGGAACCACTGCTTCCCACTCACCCCTCCTTGCTCACAGACCCCTCCTTGCTCCCATGGCCTCCTGTTGTAGCCTGGCACAGTCAGGTGGATTTTCTTGTCTGGCTCTCCCTCTTGATTTAGGAGCTCCTTAGGTCCAGGGCTGTAACTCATATTAGGTGCACAGTAAATGCAGTTGAATGTCTGAATAAACCAAAGTACAAGGTACTTCCCCCAATCCCCCCAAATAATTAGCACCTAATCAACACCACACAAATTATAAGCAACAGAATCTAACTAATATGATTTCCATATGGATGACATCTTGTTAGTCTTTCACAGTATATTCTGAATGAGCTAATGAAACTGCAAAAAGAGGCATCTGGTGAAACAGACCTTGAATTTCCAAACAGCTTTTGAAAAAACTGGCCTGCAGCTGGACCCTAGGGAGCCTGATCATTCTCCATGGGGGAGGTGAAGAGCCTGAGGGGCTGAGTTCCTCCAGCCACATGACGAAAAATCCAGGAAGTCTCCCAAAGCAGCCTGGAAAGTTTTCTCTTTTTTTTTAATTTAATTTTAAAAAATGCAGAATTGAAATAACCATTAAGCAAACTTAAAAATATTAAAGCACACTCCCAGGAGATTAGGGGAAGTAATTTCCGCTGATGATGATCTTGAGATTAGTTTTATCAAGTGAATGAAGCACAAGGCAGTGAGTGAGTGATCTGATTGCTATTTCCAGCTTCCCCTCGTCCTGGGTAAGTGGTTCAGAGCTGGCTTCTACTCCTTGCTCGTTTTGTTATAAAATGGGGGAAATGCCACCCTTCCTCCTCTGTTACAACCTTCAGCAGAGAAATCACGCACATCACAGAAACTGCAAGACACCCCAACTTCTGATGAGAAGCCACCCTGAGAATTCTGTCTGCTCCTATGAATGGAGCTCTTTGCACTCATGGTCACCTGCAGAATGGGGTCCGACAACGAGGGAGGATGCTCGTAATGTATGAGTTAGTGAAGAAAGGACACTGATAAAATAGTACATGCTGTTTGATCTCTAATTTTAAGAACACTAAATACATATATATATATGCCATAAAAAATTATAACTGACAGAGCCTAACCCACCCACGTGTGTGCATGTCTTACACTAAAACATTAACTGGTCATCTCTGGGTGGTAGGTTTACACGTAATTTGAATTTCTCTGTTATTTGTCCTAAATGTTTCATGCAAGTATTCCTTTTTGTTACCAGAGAAAGAAAAAACTACATAGTTTAAAAAACGCTGGCCAGGAGCAGTAGCTCATGCCTGTAATCCCAACACTTTGGGAGGCCGAGGCGGGTGGATCACCTGAGGTCAGGAGTTCAAGACCAGCCTGGCCAACACAGTGAAACCCCATCTCTACTAAAAATACAAAAATAGCCAGGCACGGTGGCGGGTGCCTGTAGTTCCAGTTACTCAGGAGGGCTGAGGCAGGAGAATCACTTGAACCCATGAGGCAGAGGTTGCCGTAAGCCAAGATTGTGCCATTGCACTCCAGTCTGGGCAACAAGAGTGAAACTCTGTCTCAAAAAAAAAAAAAAAAAGTTGTATTCATATTATACATAGAGATATAAATACGTATATATGTGTACTGTTATGGTATTCTGGGTAGTATTAAACAATCAGTTGACAACATCATCAAACATAATAGGTAGAAGGGCAAGAAACAGAATAAAAGATGAATAAGATGACTACTTGTGATTTAGTAACTTCTTGGTCATTGCCTGCACACCCACACCCCCCTAGAATAGCTTCTTTCCTGCACACAGAAAATCACTCATTTCCCTTGAAATGCGGGTGTCCAGGTATCATGTTTGATGAAGGAATCCTGCATTCAAGTCAGCCATCCCTTTCCCTTTGTAACTCACCCCTACATGAGATTGCTTTCTGACAGATGGGGGAGAAGAGGACAAGTTTTAGCACAATGTGCATCTATGCTCATAGGAGCATTATTCACAAGAGCTGAAAAGGGGAAGCAACCAAGTGTCCATCGAAGGATGAATGAATAAGCGAAGTATGGCATATACAAATAATGGGATAATACTCATCCTTGGAAAGGAAGGACATTCTGATGTGTGCTACAATATGGAGGACATTATGCTAAGTGAAATAAGCCAGTTACAAAGGACAAACTCTGTATGATTCCACTTAGATGAGGTACCTCCAGTAGTCAATTTCATAGCAACAGAAAGTAGAAAGGTGGTCAGGGACTTGGGGGGCAGGGGAATAGGGGGCTATTTAACTGGCACAGAGTTTCAGTTTTGCAAGATCAAAGGGTTCTGGAGAGTGGATGCACAGCAATGTGAATGTATTCAACACTATGAACTGTACACTTAAAATGGTTAAAAGGGCCAGTCACAGTGGCTCGTGCCTATAATTTCGGTGCTTTGGGAGGCCAAGATGGGAGAACTGCTCGAGCCCAGGAGTTTGAGACCAGCCTAAGCAACACAGTGAGACCCGTCTCTATAAAAAAATTAAAAATTAAAATTAAAAAATTAGCCAGGTGTGATGGCATGCACTTGCAGTCCTAGCTACTTGGGAGGATTGCTTGAGTCCAGGAGTTCGAGGCTGCAATGAGCTATGATCACTCACCACTGCACTCTAGCCCAGGAGGCAGAGTAAGACTCTGTCTCTAAAAAAGAAAAGAGAAAAATGGTTAAAATAGTTAAGGCCGGACATGGTGGCTCATGCCTGTAATCCCAGCACTTTGGGAGGCCGAGGTGCGGGAAATCACCTGAGGTCAGGAGTTCAAGACCAGTCTGGCCAACATGGTGAAACCCTGTCTCTACTAAAACTACAAAAAATTAGCTGGGTATGGTGGTGCGAGCCTGTAATCCCAGCTACTCAGGAGGCTGAGGCAGGAGAATCACTGGAACCCAGGAGGCAGAGGTTGCAGTGAGCCAAGATCATGCCATCACACTTCAGCCTGGGAGGCAATGCGAGACTTCGTCTCAAAAAAAAAAAAAAAAGTTAAGAAATAAATTTTTATATGTTTCATCACAACATATCAAAGATAAGTTTTGATATGTTTCATCAAAAATTTTAAAAATTAAAAAAAATCCTGCAAAAAAAAAAAAGCTTTAGTGTGGTGGTCTGTATTCTCTGCTGAGTTTGATTCGCGGATGCATGGAGCGGTTTCTGGCACACAGAAATCCCTTTTCCTGACATCACATCATGCCTGTCTTTCAGTGGGGGTGTGGTCTTTGGTTACACCTAACATTGTGTAACTGATAACATGGGCCCAGATACTTAAAAAAAATACCAAGGAACACACTGGCTGGCGTGCCTATACGTGGCCCTACACTGGGGGCTAATGGTGGGGTCCTGGGAGGACACCATCAGGTCAGGCTACAGGCTGTGTGATGATGGGCGCTGGCCCACATCGACCTGAGGAGGGACAAACCAAGATGAACACACTTGCTCCAGATGACGACACTCTGCAGGCTACGGAGAGCTTATTAGCTGAATCCTAACTTGCAAAGTGAAATTAATCACTGATGCTGCCTCTGGGTGCTACATAATAAAAGAGTCTTTAGATACTTCAGGGGAAAGTGTTATTTTGAACTGCATTAAGTTTTTGAAACAATTTATACTTCTTTACAAAGCAGTGTAATGAAAGATCCCCACCGTGGCCACAGAGTCCTAAGCGCAGCATGGCACAGCAGTTAGGAACCTCATCCTGGAACCCACATTAACTTCTCAGTCCTGGGATTTTAAGTAAGTTCGATAACTTGTCTGTGCCTCAGTTTGCCCATCAGTAGAATGGGGATAACAGGGCCTACCTTATAGGCTGTTATACAGATTACGTATGTCAATATTTTTTAAACTCTTACTTTGAAAATACTAATGAACAAAAACATTTATACAGCAAAAGCTATTTGGGAGAGCCATGCTCCTCCATGCAGGGAAGGAAGGTTTCCCTTTATCAAGCCTTCCAGCCCCAAGGAACTCCCTGCACTAAATAACCATAACCCTCTCCCTGGTGTTAAATGACCACAGAGACAAGCAGTTTCATGTCACTATAAATCCATGCTCACCAGTTAAAGATGGCCACTCCTCAGTGCCTGCCAGCCTGCTACATTTCTGTATCCACTCCCTCTCCATGCTCCCAAAATGCTACTTACACTTTCTTCTCTCTCCTCCAATCCTCTCCTCAGTTCCTCTTCCATCCTTTCTCTCAGTCCCCAGGCTTCCCTGACAGTACCTTGTGTCTGCTTCTCCTCCCACATCCAGGCTACCCTGTCCTGGTTTTGTTGCTAGGTGCTCTTCTACTCAACCTCTTGATAAGGAAGACCCTCCAGGTAGGACTTTTCTCATTTCTCTGTCCCCACTCCTGGGTGATTTCCTCCCAGCCCTTTGGCTTTGAACATCATCTATATACCGATGGTGCCTAAACCTGCTTTTCCAATCCACCTCGCTCTGAAGCTCCAGGATCCCATATAGCCAAGTGCCTTCCTTAAATCTCCACGTGGCATCCTCACAGGCAGCTCAAACTTCACTGCCAAACTCAACCTCCTCTTCCTCCTCCTCCTCCATATTAAGCCAGCCCCCCTCAAAATGCCCCATCTCCATGGTACCAGTATCTCCAAGAAGTCACAAACTCAGGAGTCCTTTTTCCACCACCCCGCACCCCACAACACAGCCACCTTCAGTCCATCGCCAAGGACTGTTGTCTATTTCTGAAATACACCTGAATCCTTCACATACCTGTCCACCAGCCTGAGCTGCCATCGTCTCTCCTGCCTGGTCTCCTGAGCAGCCAGAGTGAGTTAACTCTACCTTGTTGCTCTGTCCTTCAAACCCATTATCTTCTCATTGAAATACGAAATACAAACCCCTGAAGTCCACAGGGCATGAAAAGCCTTGCCTCCCTCTCCCCGCTGCTTATACTCCTCAGCCACACTGGCTTCTTCCCCAAAGGGGAAGGCCTTGGAACACAGCGCAGTTACCTCTACCTGGAACTCTTTCCTACCCAGTCCTCATGTGCTGGTGGCTTCTCCTCTGGCAGCCTAGGACACCACCTCCAAGAAGCCTTCCCTGACCCCACCTGCCTGTTCTTCCCTCCTCTGTTGTTGTTTTGTAATGCACGTTCTTTTCTTCCAGGGCACTTAACACAACTTTACCCATATTTTTGTTTGTCACCTACAAGGACTGTAAGTTCCCTTAAGGTGAAAACCAAGGATATCTGGTTCAACCCTCTATGCCCACCCCCTAGCACATGGTGTACGCTGAATAAACATGTCCCGAAAGAATGAACTGAATGAAAAACATGGACAGGTACTGTGAGATATATGCCTCCTTTCAGCTGCCTAAATTTACAGAAGGACATCAGGACATCAAACAGCTGGCTGTCTAAGCTAATAATGAATGTCTTGCTTAAAGAGAACATAGCATTTTATTCTATACTATAAAAACTTTCTTACAATTTCTTGCAGTTTTCTCGGTAGTTTAAAATTGTGGTCCTTTTTGCCTTACGTGAAAAAGAAACAATTCATCAACACACGTAAAGCATGATTCTCTTTTTTCGTTGTTGTTTCTTTGAGACAGAGTTTTGCACTTGCCGCCCAGGCTGGAGTGCAATGGCGTAATCTCGGCTCACTGCAACCTCTGCCTCCCGGGTTCAAGAATTCCCCTGCCTCAGTCTCCCAAGTAGCTGGGATTGCAGGTGCACGCCACCATGCCCAGCTAATTTTTTGCATTTAGTAGAGACAGGGTTTCGCCATGTTGGTCAGGCTGGTCTCAAACTCCTGACCTCAGGTGATCCACCAGCCTCGGCCTCCCAAAGTGCTGGGATTACAGGTGTAAGCTACCACACCTGGCTGATTATTATTATTATTATTATTTTTGAGATGGCATCTCACTCTGTTGCCCAGGCTGGAGTGCAGTGGCACAATCTTGGCTCACTACAAGCTCCACCTCCTGGGTTCACGCCATTCTCCTGCCTCAGCCTCCCGAGTAGCTGGGACTACAGGTGCCCGCCACCAAGCCCGGCTAATTTTTTTTTTACATTTTTAATAGAGACAGGGTTTTACCATACTAGTCAGGATGGTCTTGATCTCCTGACTTCGTGATCCGCCTGCCTCGGCCTCCCTAAGTGCTGGGATTACAGGCATGAGCCACTATGCCCGGCCCCGATTATCATTTTTAAAAGAAATATACATAAATGCAGATACACACTAAGTCCTCAAACTCCATGGGAACACAGCTGATGTTCATCTGGTGTGCTTTCGTCCAGTGCTGGTCACACAGTATGTGTTCAGAACTATGGGAGGGAGGGATGCAAGAAAGTGGGAGCCCACCCTGGGAGTCAGTGCACCAAAATTCAGCAGTGATGTGATTACAAATGACTTGATTCACTACTGTTTAATTGTCAATCACTTTTAACACAACTGTAATTTAGATACAACTCTTTCTGGAACACAGCACCCACAAAACACCAGTCAAGTGTTTCAGGAGAAGAAAGAAAGGCAAGGCATGATAAAGAGAGTTGTTTTTTAATATTTTCTTTCTTTCTCTTCCTCTCTCACTTCATTCATTTATTTTTAGAGACAGAGTCTCTCTCTGTGACCCAGGCTGGAGTGCAGTGGTGATGATCATAGCTCACTGCAGCCTCAAACTCCTGGGCTCAAGTGATCCTTCCTCCTGGACCTCCCAAAGCACTGGGATTACAGGTGTGAGCCACCATGCCCAGTTGTTTTTACATTTTCTTTTTTTTTTTTTTTTTTTTTGTGAGATGGAGTCTCGCTCTGTGGCCCAGGCTGGAGTGCAGTGGCCGGATCTCAGCTCACTGCAAGCTCCGCCTCCCGGGTTTACACCATTCTCCTGCCTCAGCCTCCGGAGTAGCTGGGACTACAGGCGCCCGCCACCTCGCCCGGCTAGTTTTTTGTATTGTTAGTAGAGACGGGGTTTCACCGTGTTAGCCAGGATGGTCTCGATCTCCTGACCTCGTGATCCGCCCGTCTCGGCCTCCCAAAGTGCTGGGATTATAGGCTTGAGCCACCGCGCCCGGCCTTCTTCTCTCTTTTTTTTTGAGTCTCACTGTGTCACCCAGGCTACAGTGCAATGGCATGATCTTGGCTCACTGCAAACTTTGCCTCCTGGATTCAAGTGATTCTTGTACCCCAGCCTCTTGAGTAGCTAGGACTACAGGCATGTGAAACCACGCCTGGCTAATTTTTGTATTTTAGTAGAGACGGGGTTTCACTATGTTGTCCAGGGTGGTCTCTAACTCCTGACCTCAAGTGATCTGCCCGCCTCGGCCTCCCAAAGTGCTGGGATTTCAGGCATGAGCCACCGCACCCAGGCTGTTTTTGACATTGTCAAAGTGAGACTTTTATCACAGTCTGTAGGCCAGTTTTTATTTTAAAACCCCTCCCACGCAGGGGAGTTTCAGAATAAAGACCAGATAGAACATGTGGACCCCTGCAAATCAGGGAACAGTTCAGGGCAAAACGACCATGATCACCTTCCCCCAGGCTGGGCCTTCTGCTGTAATAACCTCAAACAACAGACATGCTCAAGGTCCCTTCAGGAAGGGACCCTGGACCAATGGGCGGGCCGTGAGGCAGGCGCTGCACGCGGGGTCTACCCTCTGCACACCACGCACTCGGCACTGCGCCTGCAGGGCAGAGCCTTGCAGAAGACAAACTGCCTGTGTGTTTTCCATTGCTAAATTAAAGACTCTACTAATCCATCACCTACCAAAATAGCTATTTGAAAATCAACACAGCTGGGCGCGGTGGCTCAGGCCTGTAATCCCAGCACTTTGGGAGGCTGAGGCGGGCAGATCATGAGGTCAGGAGTTTGAGACCAGTCTGGCCAACATAGTGAAACCCCATCTCTACTAAAAATACAACAAATTAGCTGGGCGTGGTGGCGGGTGCATATAATCCTAGCTGCTCGGGAGACTGAGGCAGAAGAATTGCTTGAACCGGGAGGCAGAGGTTGCAGCCAGCTGAGATCGTGCTGGTGCACACCAGCCTGGGCGACAGTGTGAGACTTCATCTCAAAAAATAAAAAATAAGACCGGGCGCGGTGGCTCAAGCCTGTAATCCCAGCACTTTGGGAGGCCGAGACGGGTGGATCACGAGGTCAGGAGATCGAGACCATCCTGGCTAACACGGTGAAACCCCATCTCTACTAAAAATACAAAAAACTAGCCGGGCGAGGTGGCGGGCGCCTGTAGTCCCAGCTACTCCGGAGGCTGAGGCAGGAGAATGGCGTAAACCCGGGAGGCGGAGCTTGCAGTGAGCTGAGATCTGGCCACTGTACTCCAGTCCCGGCGACAGAGCGAGACTCCGCCTCAAAAAAAAATAAATAAATAAAAATAAAAAAATAAAAAAATAAAAAATAAAAAATAAATAACCAACACATCTTTGTGAAAGTTCTTGCTTGAAGGCCGGGCACAGCGGCTCATGCCTGTAATCCCAGCACTTTGCGGGGCCGAGGCGGGCAGATCACGAGGTTAGGAGTTCAAGACCAGCCTGGCCAACATGGTGAAACCCCGTCTCTACTAAAAATACAAAAAATTATCCAGGCGTGGTGACGGTTGCCTGTGATCCCAGCTACTTGGGAGGCTGAGGCAGGAGAATCGCTTGAACCCGGGAGGTGGAGGTTGCAGTGAGCAGAGATTGCGCAACTGCATCCCAGCCTGGGCAACAGTGTGAGACTCCATCTCAAAAAAAAAAAAGAAAAAAAAAAAGAAAGTTCTTGCTTGGGATAATTTTATTTTATTCAAGTAATTTCAAAGTAGCCATAGACCAGTGTTACCTTATGATTCTTCGGAGAGACAAGAGCCCTACCATCTTAACGGTGTAACTTGCCAGCAAGTTAAGAAAAAAGAAAGAGGCCGAGCGCAGTGGCTCAAGCCTGTAATCCCAGCACTTTGGGAGGCCGAGGCGGGTGGATCACGAGGTCAGGAGATCGAGATCATCCTGGCTAACACAGTGAAACCCCGTCTCTACTTAAAAATAATAAAAGAAATTAGCCAGGCGTAGTAGCGGATGCCTGTAGTCCCAGCTACTTGGGAAGCTGAGGCAGGAGAATGGCATGAACTCGGGAGGCGGAGCTTGCAGTGAGCCGAGATCGCACCATTGCACTCCAGCCTGGGTGACAGAGCGAGACTCCGTCAGAAAGAAGGAAGGACGGAAGGAAGGAAGGACGGAAGGAAGGAAGGACGGACGGACGGACGGACGGACGGAAGGAAGGAAGGAAGGAAGGAAGGAAGGAAGGAAGGAAGGAAATCAATTTATCATTTTCTCTACCTAAATTTTTATCTTTAGAGGAAATGGGAAAAAAATAACACAACAATAAAATTCTTTTGAGGAAGATATAAAGAGCTTCTGCAACTGCAGACTAATTTTAATCTTGCTAGGAGCAACAACTTTTATCTGTGCATGTGTGTTAATTATTAATTTTTAACTTAAACAGCTGTCTTTTATAAGCTCACACAGTTGGGATCATCTGACTGGAATCTATTTAGCAGTGTATCTCGTACCATTGCCTTGGGCAGAATAAACACAGGCACAGAAGAAAGAATCACTTGTTCACTGATAAAAAGTTTATATGGTAGAAAACATCATCTAGGGTAAAAGGTCTACTTAAAACATGTCACAAAACACGCGTTTATAGGAAAGGTGCCCTTTTCTCTCAAGCAAACAGGAGTTTTCTAACAACAGTACTTCAGCAAGCTTACATTATCAGTGCGAGCAGCTTAGGTGAAGCAAAGCTTAATATGAAGACAGCACGGCAAATATTAATAGGAACTTTGGGCTGCAATTTTTTTTGTAAGAAAGTAACAGAACCGGCCGGGCGCGGTGGCTCAAGCCTGTAATCCCAGCACTCTGGGAGGCCGAGACGGGCGGATCACGAGGTCAGGAGATCGAGACCATCCTGGCTAACATGGTGAAACCCCGTCTCTACTAAAAATACAAAAACTAGCTGGGCGAGGTGGCGGGCGTCTGTAGTCCCAGCTACTCAGGAGGCTGAGGCAGGAGAATGGCGTAAACCCGGGAGGCGGAGCTTGCAGTGAGCTGAGATCAGACCACTGCACTCCAGCCTGGGAGACAGAGCCAGACTCAGTCTCAAAAAAAAAAAAAAAAAAAAAGAAAAAAAAAAAGAAAGTAACAGAACCACTGCTCCACCTCCTGTTCCCAGCTTAGAAGATTCTAAGACCCTGACCAGGCCAGGTGAGGTGGCTCACGCCTGTAATCCCAAAACTTTGGGAGGCCAAGGCAATTCGATCACTTGAGGCCAGGAGTTCAAGAGCAACCTGGCCAACATGGCAAAACTCTTTCTCTACTAAAAATACAAAAATTAACCGGGTTTGGTAGTGCACACCTGTAATCCCAGCTACTCAGGAGCCTGAGGCAGGAGAATTGCTTGAACCCAAGAGGGGGCGGTTACAGTGAGCCGAGATAGCGCCACTGCACTCAAGCCTGCACAACTGAATGATACCCTGTCTCAAAAACAAACACCCACCCACCCAGTGGGGCACATGACTGCTGTTTACTAGAATCTCTACCAGATGCTGGGTAGCAGAAGGAAAGGAAGGGAAATGGGCAGTTTTAAACACACTTTAGTGGCCGTTGAGATAGTGCTTTGGGGGTGGCATGGTCATTTGCTCTTCACCCAATTACGCTGCTTTGCAGCATCTCTTTATATCTCATCTTCTGTTCCGTAAATTCTCACACGTTCAAGGCAGGGACTATCCAACCCAACAGGTGCCCACAAATATCTGTTCATTACTCATCAAAAATGACACAGACTTTGACAAAGGTCTGTTTAATCTGCTCACTGCCGACAGTTAAACTGGATAAATAAAGCTCGAAAACACTTTCCAGGCCCAAACTATGTAACTGAAACAGATGAAAAGAACTGGAAAATTACAAAATCCCTTACTGGCTGTGTACGGTGCAATGACAGCTGTACTATATATTTTCCTAATTTATTTGGGGGTCATCACTGATGGACTCAACATACATTTCCCAAGTACCGATCACACTGATAACCACGGCTGAAACACAGAGAAGGTCTACACGCTACAGGGTGCCGGGCATGGATTCAAGCACTAAATATAAATCAGGTCTCACATTAACCTCAAATGTTTGGTGTTATCATTTTTTTGAGACAGGGTCTTGCTGTGATGCCCAGGTTGGAGTGCAGTGACGCAAACACGGCTCACTGCACCTCGACCTGCCAGGCTCAAGCAGTCCTCCCACTTCAGCCTCCAGAGTAGCTGGGACTACAGGGGCACACCATCATACCCAGCTAATTTTTTTTTTTTTTTTTTAATACAGATGGGGTCTTCCCGTGTTGCCCAGGCTGGTCTCAAACTCCTGGGCTCAAGTGATCCACCTCCCTCAGCCTCACAAAGTGCTGCGATTACAGGCATGAGCCACTGAGCCTGGCTGTTATTACTATTTTTATTTACAATTAAGGAAACCAAGGATCGGAAATGTTTTAATTTAAAAATTGCCCAAAGTGGAGAATAGCAAAGCTAGGATTCAAAGCGGGGAAGGGTGGCTCCAGGATTTACACTCCAAATCACAATCCTACGCTGCAGTTTATTTTATTTTTTGAGACAGGGTCTCGCTCTGTTGCCCAGGTTGGAGAATAGTGATCCTCCCATCTCAGCTTTCAGAGTAGCTGGGACTATAAGCACGTGTCACTATGCCTGGTTACTACGCTGCTTTTCATCTAATTAAATCATATAGAAATTACTAGGAAGAGATAACTTTTTAAACAGTATTAAAGTATGAATGTCAGCATTTAAATTCCATCATTTAAGGCACTTGTCCTATGTTGCCAGCACAGCCGGGTGAGAAAGAAAAGGCCTTCAGAGCCTGAAAGATTCCACTTTCCTTCTGCCATCAGCCTGGCTCACATTGACTCTCTGATTCTTGGCTTCCTCATCCACAGGGAAGAGGACAGAAAGGCAGCCCGTCCCACCTCAAGGGTATTACGAGGAATAAATGAGACTGGCTGAGGCAGGCCTTTGTAAAAGAGAAAGACTCCTTCCAGGAACCCCCAATCTACAGAAGCCCCCCCAGCATACAGTAAGCGCTTGACCACCTGGATAAAGTATAACTGATCCTCATTAACCCCAGATTCTGTATTTGCAGATTGGCCTACCTGCTCAAGTATTTTTAACACATATCTATTTTTAAGTAAAATAGACATGGGATTAAGCCATGTTGCCCAGGCTGGTCTCCAACTCCTGGGCTCAAGTGATCCTCCTGCCTCGGCCTCCCAAAGTACTGGGATTACAGGTGCGAGCTACCGAGCCGGGCCCTACTTGCTAAAATTTATTTGTAACCCCAAAATGGACACTCATGGCACTTTCACTGTCATTTCGCTGACATGTGTGTGTGCAAAGTGGTGAAAAATTTGAGTCACCCAACACAAATTCCCAGCTGCGGTGACCAAGGCTACATGCCTTCTTTCAGCTCATTCTTGTCCTTTTCTTGGCATTTTAGTGCCATATTTTTTGCACTTTTGTGCTTTTTGTTGGTGATTTCGCTGTTTAAAAGGGTCCCAAGCACAGTGCTGAAGTGCTGTCTCGCATTCCTAAGCAGAAGCAGGCTGCAACGTGCCTTACAGAGAAAACACATGTTCAAGAAGCTTTATTCAGGCATGAGTTACAGTGCCACTGTTTGTGAGTTCAATGAAGAATCAACAATATATATTAAATTAGGTGTCTTTAAATGGAAATGCACCTAGAACAAGGTATACATTGATTGGATGATGGAAATGTGTGACCAGAGGCTCACAGGAACATAGCTACCCATGTATTTGCCTCAGGAGCAATGGATTAGTATTTCCTAATTCAGTGCTTGCAGCAACTTTATGAAACAAACTATGGGAGCAATGAGATATGACTATATTAGCTAAAAGCTGTATAATGAACATTCACTCCCTCAGAGTAGAGGCAGCCACCACAGGAGGACAAAGCACAGGCACTGACATCCAGGGGTCCTGAAGGCAAAGAGGAAACACACAATCTTGGTGCCTGCTGGGCCCCCAGGTCTCCCTCCCTTTCACAGCCAAGCAGCCTTTGGCCAGCACCAACCCAGAGAGCAGAGACAAGGGCTCTCATCCTTCCATCCAAGGTCCATGGAGCTCAGAAGCACACGGCAGGCTTACCTCCCAGGGCCTCCACGGTTCCTTGTCATCCATGTGGGAGTCTAGGGCCCAGCCCCTGTAGGAAATACCAAGGCTGGTCTTGGGGGCTGGAGGACCCTCCATGGAGCCCCCTCTGTCTCAGATGACCTCACGCCACTCACACCACCCTCCAGCCCCGCTGCTGGCCCACATCAGGACTGACATCCCGCTTTTCCAGGCTGAGCCAAGGAGAGCGATTCCCAACAAAAGACCATCAGCATCCAAAGGTGGGAGCCAAAAACCCAGACTCCGTTTTCTGGGTCACCCAGGCGATCCTCTGACAGCTTACGTGGGAAAATCAGCATATATTCTTACATGGCAACCCCTCTTAGAAAGCATTCAAGGAAGGAGGCAGAGGCGTCAGACCACTCCAAGCTCATTTTATGAGTCATTCGAACACCAGCAAGAAAAACAGCCTGGAGGCTAAGCAAGCACTGTTGAGACCAAACCTAAGACTCAAAATGAACAAGCTATTTTCTTAAAGCCATAGGGGAAAATGTGTACTGCCACCCCGTGATTCTGGGATCCTCCCACGTGGAGACCACATGAGGTCCTGCTGCCCCAGACAGAAATACCCTTGTGTTTCTCCCTGAGGTTGAAGGAAAATGGAAATGAAGCTACCAGCTCTGGACACAGCTACACAAGGCTGAACTAGCTCCCAGTGAAAGCGGGAGATGCCAATGCTAATAAAATGTCACCTCCAATACTTTTGCCAGGGTTATAAAAAGAAACTGGAGACTTCCTCCCTTGAGCATCTTCTGTTAATTGCCATTTATAAAAGTTCTGTTTTCTAGGTCTATAATATGCATTATTTTCCCTTTGAAAACAAAAAGAAACTCCTAAAATATCAATCGGCGTTCCAAATGGCAAAGTGATTTGCTTCCCAACTCACACTCTGGGACCAGCTCAGGAGTCTGTCTGAAATGCAGGCATCTGGTACCAATTTGTGACAATATAAAATCAAAGCTCAACTCCTATGTAAATATTTTTTTATTCCAGATCTCACCAGCCTCCATGTATCTTATTCATTTCCTTATACTTCAGCCTTGACTTTTATTTTCTTGGCTCTAACAGAACTAAAGTTATGCATAACGAACGTTGCGCTTCTTAATACGCTCTACAGGCTAAATTATTTCTGGCTCTGTGAAATGCTGCTGCTCACAAGAGTACTGGATTGAAATATTTTGTTTCCATTGCTTCCAATCTGCCAGGCCCCAATTATTCGATTACGCTTGTAGCAAACAGGGTCAAATAAAAAAGTCTGGTTTAGTCATTCTGTACACATGTAGCAGCTTCCCACTAACAGGGACTGGATGGGTAAGTGACATATCAGTGTATGTTCTTACACGGTGCAAGTGTTGAACAGTGCAGGTGTCCGGAAACACCGCCCCATCCTAAAACAACCTGTTTTGTTCAGGAAGGTCACAAAATTTGTTTAGATAAAATGTCACAAGTGTCAAAAGGCAAGAGAGCAGAGAGGGAGAGGATGGGCTTCCGTTAGAAGGGATCTCCGCTCTGCGTGACTTGGTCAGAAAACTCAATTCTCTAAAGTTCAAATCCCTTACTGACATGGTGACATCAGCCCCCACAAAATCTGCACGGCCCCAGCAGAGTATATGGGATACAAGAGTCACATCAGATATTTACTGAGACCTACATTCTAGGTACTATAAGTACCTTACAGAGATCTCAGATTTGCTCTTCGCGGTCACACTATGAGGCACCTGATTATTAAATATCGTCTCCTCCTCTTTACGGATGATAACCGAGGCTCAAGGAAATTAAGGAACGGGCAGATGTGGGATGTGCAATTTCCCTATGGCTCAGTCGATCATAAAGTACAATAGGCACGCTATTATGAAAAACCACCAATAACATGGGAGAAAGACGTAAACTGCTGCTGTAGGTGGAGACTGCACCTCAGCCTTAATTTGACTTGCCAAGCAAGAGCAAATGGACAGCACACCAGGTGCTTGTTTAGTTACTACAGCACACGATTATGCTGTTTCCAGAAGGCATCTTCTTCACATGCGAGATCGCTCAGACTTCGGCACTTGGCAATCAGGTGCAAACATGTGCAAGCTGAACTAGAAATTGTTTGAAAAAGCTAATGATCTTGCTCTAGATTTTTTTTTTAATTAAAAGACTATATGTGTTCAACTGAAACTGAATGAATGAAATCTGATTTGGGGTATTTCTACAAATTTTTCTGAGACAGTCTTGCTCTGTCACCCAGGCTGGAGTGGGTGGTGTGACCTCAGGTCACTGGAACCTCTGCCTCCCGGTTACAAGCTATTCTTGTGCTTCAGCATCCTAGGTGGCTGAGATTAGAGGCATGCGCTATCACACCCAGCTAATTTATGTATTTTTAGTAGAGACAGGGTTTTGCCATGTTGGCCAGGCTGGTCTCGAACTCCTGGTCTTCAGTGATCTGCCCACCTCAGCGTCCCAAAGTGTTAGGACCACAGGCATAAGCCATGGTGCCTAGCCTATTTTTCATTTTTTGAGATGGAGTTTTGCTCTGTCGCCCAGGCTGGAGTGCAGTGGTGCGATCTCAGCTCACCGTAACCTCCACCTCTCGGGTTTAAGCAATTCTCCTGCCTCAGCCTCCCGAGTAGCTGGGATTACAGGTTATGTGTCACCACGCCTGGCTACTATTTATATTTTTAGTAGAGACAGGGTTTCACCATGTTGGTCAGGCTGGTCTAGAACTTCTGACTTCAAGTGATCTGCCCGCCTCAGCCTCCCAAAGTGCTGGGATTACAGGCATGAGTCACTGTACCCGGCCCTAGCCTATTTTTTTTTAATTGTTATGTTCAAAATTCATCTTATTGCTGGTCATAGTGGCACATGCCTGAAATCCTAGCACACTGGGAGGCCGAGGCAGGCAGATGGCTTGAGCCCAGGAGTTTGAGATCAGCCTGGGAAAGATGGTGAAACCTCATCTCCACACACACACAAAAAAATATAAAAATTAGCCAGGTGTGGTAGGGCATGCCAGTAGGCTCAGCTACTTGAGTGGCTGAAGTGGGAGGATCGCTTGAGTCCAGGAGGGCGAGGCTGCAGTGAGCCGAGACTATGCCACTGCACTCCAGCCTGGGAGGAGAAAAAAAAGTAACATTAAAAATGTTAGACCAGCCGGGCACGGTGGCTCATGTCTGTAATTCCAGCAATTCGGGAGGCCGAGGTGGGCAGATCACAAGGTCAGGAGTTCAAAACCAGCCTGGCCAACATGGTGAAACCCTGTCTCTACTAAAAATACAAAAAATAGCAGGGCATGGTGGTGGGCGCCTATAATCCCAGCTACTTGGGAGGCTGAGGCAGGAGAATCATTTGAACCCAGGAGGTAGAGGTTGCAGTGAGCCAAGATCATGCCATTGCACTCCAGCCTGGGCAACAAGAGTGAAACTCTGTCTCAAAAAAATAAAAACAAAACAAAACAAAACAAACAAAAAACATTTCAGACCAAGGCCTGGCACAGGGGCTCAAGCCTATAATTCTAGCACTTTGGGAGGCCGAGCCAGGCGGATCACTTGAGGTCAGGAGTTTGAGACCAGCCTGGCCAACATGGTGAAACCCTATCTCTACTAAAAATACAAAAATTAGCCGGGCATGACGGCAGGTGCCTGTAATCCCAGCTACTCAGGAGGCTGAGGCATGAGCATCGCCTGAACCCAGGAGGCAGAGGTTGCAGTGAGCTGAGATCTCGTCACTGCACTCTAGCCTAGGAAACAAAGTGAGACTCAGTCTCAAAAAAAAAAAAGAAAAATATCAGACCACGATTATAAACTTGAGATGATCTCTAACCATAAATATCATTCTCCACTTGGGAGAAAAAGGAAAATCTCCATATGTAAATATTCAATCAAGTTACTTATGACCCTACAGATGTATTACCTCAAGCCATCAGGACAGTAATGGCACAGGATTAGGGGGAGAAACAGGCAATGAGAAGAAATAGGGTCATCTTTAGTTGCACAATTTTTCTTCGAGGTAGCATTTTAGCTCATTCATTAATTTTTTTTAAAGACAAGGTTTCACTATGTTGCCCAGGCTGGACTCCTGGGCTCAGGCAATCCTCCCGCCTCAGCCTCCAGATAGCTAAGATTATAGCCACAGGCCACCATGCCTACCTTGGTAGCATTTTTAAACTCGTAACACTGGATCAAGCTAACACTCCTGTCTCAGAGATGGCACTGCTACCCAATCAGTCCATAGACCCCCTGCTCCATATCTAATCCATCTCCATTGTGCCTTTCATCTCTGTTGAATCCATTCACTTCTCTCCACCCACTTCACTATCACTGTGGTGCAAGTGGCCCCCGTGTCTTGCCTGGACCACGGCATCAGTGCTCTAGTTTCTTCACATCTGCTGTTCCTCCTGCCTGCATGAGCCCTTCTGGCCCTGTTCTGCACCAGCTGCTGTTGCAAGAAGTCAGGGACCCTGAATGGAGGGACTGGCTGAAGCCATGGCAGAAGAACATAAATTGTGAAGATTTCATGGACACTTATTAGCTCCCCAAATTAATACTTCTATAATTTCTTATGCCTGTCTTTACTGCAATCTCTGAACATAAATTGTGAAGATTTCATGGACACTTATCATTTCTCCAATCAATACCTTTGTGATTTCCTATGCCTGTCTTTAATCTCTTAATCCCGTCATCTTCATAAGCTGAGGAGGATATATGTCGCCTCAGAACCCAGTGATGATTGCGTAAATTGTTTGTAGAGCATGTGTGCTTGAGCAATATGAAATCTGGGCACCTTGAAAAAAGAACAGGATGACAACAATGTTCAGGGAATAAGGAAGATAACCTTAAACTCTGACTGCCAGTAAGCCAGGCAGAACAGAGCCATATTCCTCTTCTTTCAAAAGCAAATAGAAATATCGCTGAATTCTTTTCCTCAGCAAGGAACATCCCTGAGAAAGAGAATGTGCCCCTGAGGGTAGGCCTCTAAAATGGCCACTTTAGGGGTGGCTGTCTTTTACCGTCAAAGACAAAGGGATGAAATAAACCCTGGTCTCCTGTAGCGCTCCCAGGCTTATTAGGATGAGGAAATTCCCGCCTGACCGGTTATCTGCTTTTAAACCCTGTCTCCTGATAAGATGTTATCAATGACAATGCCAGCGGAAACTTCATTAGCAATGTTAATCTCGCCCTGCCTCCATTTGCTTCGTGATATTTTATTACCTTGTGAAGCATGTGATCTCTGTGACCCACACCCTATTCGTGCACTCCCTCCCCTTTTGAAAATCACTAATAAAAACTTGCTGGTTTCACGGCTCAGGGAGCATCATGGAACCTGCTGACATGTGATGTCTCCCCCGGACACCCAGCTTTAAAATCTCTCTCTTTTGTACTCTTTCCCTTTATTTCTCAGACCAACTGACGCTTAGGGAAATAGAAAAGAACCCACATTGAATATCGGGAGTGGGGTTTCCTCCAATAAGCTGCTCCTCCTGTCTGCCCCAATCTTTCTTAGCCCTTGTCAAGTCCTTGATACCTATCCATTCTTAGACCTTAGTTCAGCAGTCACCTCCCGAAGCAAGCCTTCCTTAACCTGCCACAGAAGTCCAATCCACCATCACTTATCACAGGCCAACAGGATCAAGGCTGTCCCCACTCTGTGACTCACCCCAGACCTGCAGTCTTCCATCTGTTGGTGGATTACTCAAGAGCCTCTCTCCAATTAGACAGAAGCTCCACAATGGCAGGAAACATTCAAGTCACCTACAAGTTCTATCAGTTCTACCTCCAAGACGCACCTGCCATCCATCCACCCCTCACCACCTCTACCTCTGTCCAGGCTACTGTGTGTCTCAGCAGGACGCTCTCACCTAAAGGCAAGAGGCTCCCAGAGGTCTCCTCACATCCATGCCTGCCCTCATTCAATCCACAGCAGTCAGCGGGACCTTAAAACGCAGGCCAGGGCACTCTGCTCCCCAGTGGCTTCTAATAAAGACAGTGAGAGCTCTTGGCGTTACGAGGCATCTGCCCAGTTCTCAGGTGAGCCCCCTTGGCTCCCCAAGTTCACTATGCTCCAACCACCCTGGTCTTCCTCCTGCAACAGATCAGTGTATCATCTCAGGACCCTAGAACACATGGCTCCCTGTGCCTGAAACCTGCGTCCCATCTCTCAGTGGTGAACTGTTTTCTCATCTTCCTGAGAAAGCCTTTCCCAGCCACAACACCTAATAGATGTTCACAGACTCCCACAACCCTTCACAGAACCTCCAGAGTTTAGTCTACTTGTAGTTGGTTTGGTTGCCTCTTTTCCCCATTGCCAGCATGAGACACTAAGGTCTGTGGTGGCAGGGGTCCCACCCCTCCAGGGCTCCCCTGTATCCCAGTGCTTGGCACAGGGCAGACGCTTTCCACAAATCTGCTTGGATACTTGAAAAACTACTATGACCTTAAAATAGAGGCAGAGAGGAAATGCTTTAGGACGCAGACGAGGGAACAGATACCCCAGACACAAGGAGGCAGAGAAGCCAATGCAGAAAGGACTCGTCGGAGCCAAGCCTAGAAGTTCACCGGAGATACAGCGTGGCCGTGTCGGCGATAGAAAAGGAGTGGAGAGCCTAACGGTGGTAATGCCAAGTCTCAACCCTGCATTACCAGGGAAGCCGAGCCCCGCATCAGAGATAACTTCCGTCGATTTGTGCTAGAATAAATACAATCCTTTCGGGAGCACTAGACGCTGTTCACATCTTTCAGAAGGTCCAGTAAAGCTGGAGGTACACGAGGCTTTGTCCACAGTGGCTGCTCCCAAGCATGAATGGGCGACAGTCGCATGTAGTGGCCTTGTTGAAACACAGATTGCTGGCCCCGCCCCAGAGCTTCTGACCCAGTGGGTCTGAGGCTGGGTCTGGGGATCGTGTTTCTAACAAGTTCCTGGCCACCGCTGGTCCAGAGAGCACATTCTGAACACTACTGGGCTACCGCACCAAAGAATCAAAAACAGATGAATCTAGGATAGAGTTTAGCTTGTTTTCCAAAAATTCCATGGCTGGGCACAGTGGCTCACTCCTGTAATCCCAGCACTTTGGGAGACTGAGGTTGGTAGACTGCTTGAGCTCAGGAGTTTGAGACCAGCCTAGGCAACATGGTGAAACCCTGTCTCCACTAAAAATACAAAAATTTGCTGGTGAGATGGCACACGCCTGTGGCTCCCAGCTACCGAGGAGGCTGAGGTGGGAGGATGGCTTGAGCCCTGAAGGCAGAGGCTGTAGTGAGCCAAGACTGCAGTACTGTACTCCAGCCTGAGCAACAGAGTGAGACTCCATCTCAAAAAAGAAGTAGACAAACTTCCTAAAAGTAAAAATTTTGAATGACTATAGGTTGATTTATCTGAAGAGACAATTAGGATGCCAAAGGGGTTAAAAACAAAAAGCATGAGAACGGCACAGTGGCTCACTTCTGCAATCCCAGGACTTTGGGAGGCTGAGGCGGGTGGATCACCTGAGGTCAGGAGTTGCGGACCAGCCTGGCCAACATGGTGAAACCCCATCTCTACTAAAAATACAAAAAAAAAAAAATTACCCGGGCATGGTGGCACACACCTGTAGTCCTAGCTACTCAGGAAGCTGATGCAGGAGGATGGATTGAACCTGGGAGGTTGCGGTGAGCCGAGATTGTACCACTGCACTCCAGCCTGGGCAGACAGAGCAAGACTCCATCTCAAAAAAAGAGCACTGCTACAGTTTCCTTCCTCCATTCAACCTGTCTATAGTTTCGAAAAATCCAGCTCTGCTCACACCTATTCCTATCCAAAGTCTTCCCGTTTTCCTCCAGATTAAACTCACCGTCTTCAACCAAGCATCCAGTGTGCTTTGCCACACAGTGCACCCACTATGAGGTCACAGCTGACTTGAGGGCCCAGTTCTAAGGGCATCTCCAGGACAACCACTGCTCCCACTGCAGGAATGGTGGCCCCTAACCTGTCCTGCTGCCCGAGTCCAGCTGCCTTGTGCTGGGCTGTCCTCTTCTGGAATGGGCACTGGGCCCCATTCATCTCTGAAGAACAAGACCATACTTGCCTGGCATGCAGACGTGTGTGCAGAATTGACACAGAAGTCCCGCTGACCCAATGCCAAACGGGCGATACCTGGGATCCCTGGACAAAGACCCAACCAACCATGGGGTCAAGGAGAGGAGGTGGAGGCCATGTGCAGAGGGGAAACGGGGCTGAAAGGCGAAGCCAAGTCACCTACGTAACACCCAACTCAACTCCACGTCACGGTCACACAGACCCTGAGGAGAGGGTATCCACACCAGAGAGGGTATCCTGCTTAGAAATGGAGGCCAAGCGGGCCAGGCACGGTGGCTCAGGCCTGTAATCCCAGCACTTTGGGAGGCCGAGGCAGGCAGATCACAAGGTCAGGAGACTGAGACTACCCTGGCTAACATGGTGAAACCCTGTCTACTAAACATACAAAAAAATTAGCCAGGCGTGGTGGCGGGCACCTGTAGTCCCAGCTACTTGGGAGGCTGAGGCCGGAGAATGGCGTGAACCCGGGAGGCGGAGCTTGAAGTGAGCCGAGATCGTGCCACTGCACTCCAGCCTGGGCGACAGAGCGAGACTCTGTCCCAAAAAAAAAAAAAAAGAAATGGAGGCCAAGCAGGCAGCACACAGAGCATGGAATGAGGGCTACAGCTCTGCTAATATGTGAGGAAAGGTGTGTCTTCCCAAATTGTCTCTGGAGGTAGCCCTCCCCCAGCATGTGCCCCACGGGGGCTGCAGGACCCTCCAAGTAGGGCAGCATCTTCTTGGGCCCGCGTGTGGGCAAAACCAACTGCTGCTCTTCACCTCACAGCCTCACCGCTCTAAAGGTACAAGGATGAACATGGGAATTCCCCCTACCTTGATTTATTTTGGCAATAGAAACTGTCAAGATTCCAGTGTAAGCAGGGGCAAAATGCAGCACCTAACAGAGGGGTACTGTTTCTCTTTGCTGCTTTGATTTCACTACTACTGGTGAAACTAAAACAATGCAGCAAGGTAGCTGTTCAGGATCGGCTCCTCATGATCAGAGCAGACCTTGTCATGTTTCTCAATGGCTTCTCGGACAGCGTAAGGTGCAGTGCAATTGTGAATGGAAATAACAGTTACAATCTTCCTGCTCAATCAGTAAGGGCCAAACCTCTGCTGGGTGTTTAGTGTTGCATTCTGCATTCTTATTTTAATATTTCCAACACCCCAAATGGACTGGCGTCCTTATCTGCATTCTACAGGTGAGAACACGAGGTTCAGAGTGGTGACATGTGTGGTCCGAAAGGTGCCGTTAAGCGGCAGAGCTATGGAGCTCCAAAGCTGGTCTTTCCACTCTTCTGCTCACCCATTTTGCTGAGACAGAGGCCTAGGGGCAGGGGTGCAGGAAGCAGAAGGAGCTTACTCCCTGCGGGAGGAACTGATACCAAGCTATTAATACTATCTGGAGAGAGCTGTTGTTATTGGGAAAATTTTCCATGACTCTGGCCCCAAATCCAGGTCGCACTAGCCTGCCCGAGGTTATCACGTGAAAATCAGCATGCTCGCTGGAGGAGAAGGCGCAGGCTAGCCAAAACTATAGCACAATATTTCTTTGTACTTTAGCATATTGACCTTGATTGACTCCGGTCCATAGGTCTGAAACAGACGAGGCCCTAGCATTTTGGTTAACAAACACACAAGTAGAAGATTTGAGACTGGAAGGAGAATAAAGTTTTACAGTACTCAATTGACTCTTTCTTACGTTTTTCTTAAAATGGTACAGCTATAATAGAGTTTTTGTTTTAAAACTCTCAACTTAGAAAATGTAAATTTTAAAACTCTAGCTCTACTACATACGGTAACTTTCAAATCCGTAAAACAGCTACCACATTGCGTTTTTGAAAATTACTTGATTTTTTCAAAAGCACTTCTTAAGCTGTTAAGTATCAAATAAACAGAACTTATAATATTATCAATTGTTTTGTGATGGATAAATGGAATCCCACAATTACTTTAGACATTTGTAATCTCATCTTCCTTCTCCACTATTCACTTTCCAAAAACAAAATTTATTCAACTCAATAAATAAAATAATTCGTCAAGAACTACCATTCAGGCCAGGCAGAGTAGCTTATGCCTGTAATCCCAGTGCTTTGGGAGGCTGAGGCAGGCTGATCACTTGAGGTCAGGAGTTCGAGACAAGCCTGGCCAATCACTTGAACCTGGGAGGCAGAGACTGCAGTGAGCCGAGATCATGCCATTGCACTCCAGCCTGGGCGACAGAGCAAGACTCCGTCTCCAAAAGATAAAAAAAAGAACTACCATTCAACATCACATCAACCATTTGTCCCCCTAACATGCCAGTTTTTGTCCTTAAGCAAAAAACTTTAGATTTTGATTATCTTCCAGCTCCTCACATTCCTTCCTCTACCCCTCCAATCCAGCCCTTCCTAAAACGAAGTAGACATTTTGCTTTATAAATAATTTGGTCAATGAGTAAAGTGCTTTAAAATACAAATCAATGTGCCAGGCACATAAACATCTTTGGTATTCTTGAATATTTTACTAGTCTCTGGTTGAATGCTTTTTCTTCTATTTATTGTAAAACCTAACTTAGATTATCATATACCCTGCGCTTTAAACCAGGGACAAGATTGGGTCCCTCTTGCACACAGATATCATTACAATATTCCAAAGTCCTAAGCCCCTGGTACTTGCACATTCTGCTTTACAAGCTCTTGTCTGGGACCAAATGTGCGGCAATAAGCCCCAAACCACGATGAATAACCTCGTTAAAAATGATCTAGTGTGCAGCCATCCAAACTACTAACACAAACAAAGAGGAAAAGACAAACTAGGAAACTCCAATTGATTATACGTTCCTAGAGGCTTTTCAAAATCAAACAAACATAAAAATACAACATTACACAGTTGGTAAAACAAAGTAATAGCTAATGATTTCATGATTCCTGTATGTAATACTAAGCGGTCTGAGCCCCAGAATCTGTGAAAAGTTTGCTGTTTAAATGGTACACAGGCAGAAACTTGAAGGGGAAAGACATTTTTCTGAAGGGGAAAAAAGGGATAGTGGTGACCCAAGGGAAAATTTACATCATTATGTTAAGCAGCAGATTCTTATTAAAACTTCTGGTTTTCAACATGCTTCCTTTGATAGCAACATTTTGCACAGCCCCCAAAGAGGAGAACAGAACAAAAGAATGTGTGAGCCGGGCGCAGTGGCTCACACCTGTAATCCCAGCACTTTGGGAGGCCGAGGAGTGTGGACCACAAGATCAAGACGAGCGGATCACGAGGTCAAGAGATCGAGACCAGCCTGGCCAACGTGGTAAAACCTCATCTCTACTAAAAATACAAAAATGAGGCCAGGCGCAGTAGCTCATGCCTGTAATCCCAGCACTTTGGAAGGCTGAGGTGCGCAGATCACTAGAGTTCAGGAGTTCGCAACCAGTCTGCCTAACATGGCGAACTCCCATCTCTACTAAAAATACAAAAACTTAGCTGGGCGTGGTGGCAGGTGCCTTTAATCCTAGCTACTTGGGAGGCTGAGGCAGGAGAATTGCTTGAACCAAGGAGGCAGAGGTTGCAGTGAGCCAAGATTGCGCCACTGCACTCCAGCCTGGCAACTGAGTGAGACTCCGTCTCAAAAAAAAAATTTTTTAAATTTAAAAAGATGTGTGGTAAAGCCTTAGGTACACATGCTGATAACCAACTCTCTGGAAGGGGAAAAAGAAAAACCTTGACTTGTAGCATTGGCCGATTCCTGTGGTGTAAATATTCCCACCACAACGTATTTCAGATTATCAACCAGCTCAGACTCCTCAATCGTCTCTGATAAGTGGGTAGGAGTCAGCTCCAAGACACTACAGGATCTACAAGAAACCCAGCTTAGAAGCCAGGAAAACCAGGGTTCAATTCTAGCTCTAGATTCCAGCTATGTGGCCTTAGACAAATGTCCTTAACTATCCAGCCTCAGTCCTCTCAGCTCTAAAGTAGGCAACCTGTTTCACAGACTGCCACACAAATAAAACAACATACGTGAAGTATATGGCACACGAGAGGTGCTCAGAACTCCATACAAGTCGCCTCCCTCCGGGGGGTGGGAGAGACAGGCACAGGTAGGGTGGTCTGGGTGGGGCAGCCTCCACAATCTGTCTCACCTGAGCCCCAAGACGGATTGTTTTAGCAAATCAAGAGTCAGGAGCAACCGCTGGATAAAAACAAAGAGCTAGAACGTTGTGGGATGGGGGAAGAGTTAGAATCAAATTTTCCTACTCTTACTGTTAGGGAATTGGAGTTTCGTTTGTGTTCCCTACGGAGGAGAGATGTGGTCTGTTTCACCAAAAGCTGGCCCCAGGGCGATCCATCACCAAGCTCTGACCAGAGCACGGAGGAGGGGCCCTCCAGTCAGGCCAGGCCTGAAGCACAGACCCACAGGGAAGGAAGAGGCCCAGCCAGGAGAGTGTGCGAGCATGGGGAGTGCAGCAGCTCGCTCTGTGGGTGACAGAGATGGAAAGAAGGGGCCTCCTGTGGGAAGGCAGTGGGGACCTTGCCCCAGGAGAAGCCTGACAGCGCCAGAGCCGGGGGCACGGAGCCGCGTGGGTGCCCTCTATAAAGACAACACAGTATGGCAGCAACAGGCCTCAGAGGGTGTGTGGGAGCGGGGGAGGTTGCAGTGGCAACCAGGACCCAAGCCAACAGCTGCCTCGTCTGAAATACCAGGAATTCAAGACTGGCAGGATCAGATGTGGGTTTCAGAAGGGTCCCTCTGACAGCCAAGAGGGGAGGGATCGACAGGAGTCCAAACAGAAGCCAGGAGCCCCTCGGGCCACCACATTATCCAGGCTGTGAACCAAAGCAAGGAGGGTGCAGATGGGCAGGAAGGGGACAAGGGGACCTGCACACCTCCCAGGCACAGAGCACTGGGCAAGGGGGGGGCAGCACAATGACTCTGTGACAAGCCAGGGAATAGGCCATGTGGTCTCTGTCGCAACTACTCGATTCTGTCCTTGTAGCGCAAAGGCAGCCAAAGGCAAGACTTTCACGAGTGGGTGTGGTTTTTCCAAGAAAGTGTTATTTATAAACAGCCAGTGGGGCAGCTGGGGAAAGGGTGATGCTGAGAAGATACAGGAGGAAACCCGCCCAGGGCCCCATTTCACAGATGAGGACCCAGGAGAGCTTTAAACTTTGGGAGGCCAGGTTCCTGTTGCTAATTGCACCATGCTCAAGACACGTAATATAGCAGGTGAGTAAGAGAGGCAATAAAGGTGTCAGGGATTCAGCTGTGGCCAAAAAGAGACGAAGCACGGGCAGGCAGCGGGCGGGAGTTAATTGCCAGAGTCACAGGAATCCCTATTTACCTGGCCTGTCCTTTGGGCCCAAGGGCACAGAGGTCTTCCCTAGGTGACAGAAAAGTAGAAACTGAATTAAGGAAATCACAAGTGATCGGTAACCTTTGAGGCCATTTAGGTCCATTTCTGCTCAGTTCAGCTGAAGCCTATTTAATAAGCATGTATGAGCCTGACCCGTAAACTGTAGCACAGCAGAGGGAAGCGGGTCAGAGCACAGGACCCCAGACAAGTTACTTAACTTCTCTGTGCTTCCAAATGGAGGTGATGGTAGTACTGTCGCAGGGTGTTTCTAGGTATGAACTCAGTCCCAATAAAGTGCTTAGAATAACGCCTGCCACGTATTCGTTAAGTAAGAATACTGCGTCCAAGGCCCTGTGCCAGCTCCCACAGGGAAGGGTGTGAAATGTCCCTGCACCCCTCCCTGGGTGGGGGGAATTCAAACACGCTCACCTCTAACCACTCACTCACCACTCTACTAATTCGCCCGTTTACTTATGTCACCCAACACAGACAGGGACCATGTTTTATGCCTCCATCTCCCATGACTAGGACAGTGGTGACTCACGATTGATACTGTGTTCAATGTTTGTTGAATGAATAAATTATACCAGGCATTAAGTCTCAACACCAAGATTTCCTTTTCTACGTAACTGACAGATAACACTGCAACCTAAGTCACCCCCTAGCCACTCTGACCTTGGACCCCTGCCCCTCTGTGGTGTCTGGGATCTGATATCAACATGTACAACAGTACTTTGTAAACCTGAAGGCCCTTTAGCAACAGAGGTTACTACAGATCATGTCCTTGGTGTAGGAGTAGTTTCAGCTGGGGGACTGACTGCCCCCCCAGGCAGTGGCTTCCTGCTTGGATGGCCTCCTAACATTGTCAGTCCAGCTGTGATATTGCCCGTGGCCGAAGGAACACAGCTGAAGGTTGTTTTTAAAGTTCTCCCTTACACTGGGAGAACCCTATTCACTCATCCATCCATTCATTTCTTCATTAGTTGCATGTTCTGCCCATCAGAGCCACATGGAACAAACTTAACACTACTTTGTACCTGAGGTTAGATTATCCACATGCCCCCAGACTCTGCAGCCGGGCCACAGGACCCAGACACGTGGAATGGTGGACCCAGAAGGGGCGGCAGGCTCATCTGTCCCAACCCCTGAGTTCCAAAAGGAAACTAAGACCCAGAAACCACGAGTCCCAAGGCCTGCTTTGACCTCTCTTACGCCACATCAGGTCCCAACACAGGCTCACCTGCACTCTCCTACTCTCCAGGCCACCTGCCCTTGGCCCTCTGCCACCTCACAGCTACCTTTCCGATGAGAGAAAAAAAGTCCAGGCATGGGGCTTCCTGGGAAAGCTACTGAGCACATGGTACAGAGCCATGTGGTGGCTTCCCCACCCGTTCCAGAGAGCAAAAGCTCACCCTGGAACTCACGAGCCTCCCCAGGCACTTGCCAGCAGTGAGCAGGCTTCCTTTGTATTTCTCCTGAGCTTGCCCACATTGCAGGCTTTGTGACTGCAAGAAGGGCAGCGGGCCAGCCTCAGCTGCGCTCGCCATCCACAGGGCCCCGCCTGGCCTGGGGCTGCAATTCCAACCTCCAAAACCCATGGTTGCTGGAAAAATGGCTCAGCAATAATTTGTGTTTGCTTACTGCTGAGATCAAAGTTCTTTACAGACTTCTGAAATCCTGAGGGGTCAGGTGGCTCACAGCTGGGGCACACACAGACAGACTGGTGACTTGCCTGATGTCACAAAGCAGGTGGTGAAAAAGCTAGGTAACAATATCCATCTCCCCTTACCCTGATTCCTGATCTGTAGTTAGCTCACATTTTTCTTTTCAGTCAAGACACAGATTACAATTACAGCACAAGCCCAGATTTCCTCCGAAGAGGGGCAATGCAGAGGGAAGGGCAGGCAGAAGTTCTAAGTCGGCTAAGCAATCGCGAGCCTGAGCTCTGCTATTATTAATCGCTAGCTGGCCTGGGGAGACCACTTAACATCTGAGTCCTGCGTTCCTTGGCCTGACAACAGGAACAAATCGTAGTAGTGGGTAAAGCCTCCCTCCTCAAATGGTGGCCACTCTGCATTCCAGGGAACTGGTTAGAAATACAGAATCTGCTTTTAAGAGATTGATTCCAAATGCATTTACATTTGAGAAGCCCAAATATGAAGCACTGAGCACAAGGCCACACTCAGACCTCAATTACAAATGTAAGTGCATTTTACACTTGAAAGGGTCTGAGGCACAAGCCAAGGTTCTCAGGAGGCAATAGACCCAGAGGGCTGGTTAACCCACCAGGGTCAAACAGCTGTCACAGTGGCACCAGTATCTGAACCCAGGACCTAGGGCTCCTCTGTATCACAAGCCCGCAAGGCATGATGCTAACTCAAGTGTTCTCAGAGGCAAAACCCTCATGCTATTTTTTAATAGTACCCTGGATGGGGCGCGGTGGCTCACGCCTATAATCCCAGCACTTTGAGAGGCCGAGGTAAGGTGGATCACCTGAGGTCAGGAGTTCAAGACCAGCCTGGCCAACATGGTGAAACCTCATCTCTACTAAATACCAAAATTAGCCAGGCGTGGTGGCGCACACCTGTAGTCTCAGTTACTCAGGAGGCTGAGACAACAGAACTGCTTGAACCCGGGAGGCAGAGGTTGCAGTGAGCTGAGATGGTGCCACTGTACTCCAGCGTAGGCGACAGAGCAAGACTCCATCTCAAAAAAGAAAACGAAAGAAAGAGAAATAGCACCTGGTCACCATGCACCCCTCCCACCAGCACAGCGTTCACCTGGGCTCAACTTCATGTCCTCCTGGGGAGCTGTCCGCTCGCCAGAATCTCCAGGAAGTAGAGTAACCCAGGGCTGAGGCCAGCTGCTGGCTGCAAGGAAGTTTTTGAAGTGAAAGGAAGACTTAATGCACACCTTATAAATTCACACTCCCTTTCGCCTATTAACACCTTCACTGCTGGAGCAGAGAAACACGAAAGGGCATGAAGCTAAGAGGCATCTTTTTGGCTTCCCACGTCTTGACACTGCAGCCTGAGAGCAAACCTAGCCTGTTAGGCTTCCTACTGCTAGAGTCCCGTCCGTGAGGCTGGGAGGGACCCAGGCTCACAGTCCTGGGTTCCCGGGACCCTGCAACAGAATAGGGACGGTGAAATATCAAAGCTAGGGGATCCAAACAAAGAGGCTAAATTTGGGAGGATAAGAAAGGGGCTGCTGAATTACACCAGTATGACCGGCCGGTTGTATAAGAGACATTTACAGCCAACAGCTCAAAAATTATCTATGGGTCTATTGTGTGCAAGCTATAGTGACATGGTAGAGTGGCAGAGCTTGGACACCAATGATCCAGGTTCCTATCCTGGCCCAACTGAGTCAGATTATCATATGTGCCTCTCAGTAGCTGGGCCAGTCTGAGAAATTACTACCTCTCTGAGCCTGTGGTCTCCTCACCTGTGAAAATCTATACTCAGGGTGGCTATGAGGGCTAAATACAACAGATGTCAAGAATCCAGTCCAGTGAACAGAGGTGGTGTCATCACTGCATCCACAGGCATTTACTGTGCACCTTGTCGTGCCAAAGCTTGTACACAGAAATTCTTACCTTTGTGTTGTAAAGTTTGGAAGTCCAAGCAATTATTTGTGATTGGTTTTACAAGTGTTCCAATGAAAGTAACCAAGAAGAAAGGGTTTCAAGATTGCAGATTGGGAAACATTCTAATTTTTTTTTTTTTGAGACGGAGATTCACTCTTGTTGCCTAGGCTGGGGTGCAATGGTGCAATCTTGGCTCACTGCAACCTCTGCTTCCTGGGTTCAAGCGATTCTCCTGCCTCAGCCTCCCAAGTAGCTGGGATTACAGGAGTGCAACACCACACCCAGCTAATTTGTTTATTTTTAGTAGAGATGGGGTTTCACCATGTTAGCCAGGCTGGTCTTGAACTCCTGACCTTAGGTGATCTGCCCGCCTCGGCCTCCCCAAAGTGCTGGGATTATAGGCGTGAGCCATTGCACCCGGCCCAACATTCTAGTTTTTATATACCCGAAACAAACCCAATATATAAAACCTCAAATTCATTTTTTTAAAAGGGCAGATTTTAGATATATTGTGGCAACGCTTGTGGAACTTTAATGTGTATACAAATCACCTGAGGATCTTGTTAAAATGCAGATCTGGACTCAGTCTGGAATAGGGGAAGAGTCTGCATTTTTTTTTTTTTTTTTTTATTGAGACGGAGTCTCGCTCTGTCACCCAGGCTGGAGTGCAGTGGCCGGATCTCAGCTCGCTGCAAGCTCCGCCTCCCGGGTTTACGCCATTCTCCTGCCTCAGCCTCCCTAGTAGCTGGGACTACAGGCGCCCGCCACCTCGCCCGGCTAGTTTTTTGTATTTTTAGTAGAGACGGGGTTTCACCGGGTTAGCCAGGATGGTCTCGATCTCCTGACCTCGTGATCCGCCCGTCTCGGCCTCCCAAAGTGCTGGGATTACAGGCTTGAGCCACCGCGCCCGGCCAAGAGTCTGCATTTCTAACTGCTCTCCGTCAAGTTGAAGGTGCAAAGCCCACACTTTGGAGGAGCAAGGTGCTATGGTATTCCTCTAATGGCAAGAAACGAATCCAAGGAAAACACAATTTGATTTGAAAACATCCCAGGAGAACATCCGTGAGGTCACATGTCCATGGAAACACACAGGCTAGCAAGGAGGCACACCAGGAAAAGTTTCCACAAACAGAAACCAGAAAAGCTGGCCCCGGGCCTTATTCAAGTGAGTCTGTGCTCTCAGCACACTTCGACTAGGCAGGTGGAAGTACTCTAGTGATAGGCAAGCCGCCCGGTGTTGGAAACAAAGTGTCCTGGGATATTTCAAGTCTGTAGCCTTTCCACCTTTCTTAAACCAGTTTAACCTATTTTTCCCCCTTGTACTAAAATTTTATGCTGTTTCTATTCACAGCTGTAATTTTATAAAAGCCTATCAGGTTGCCAGATACGGATTATTCAGAAATAGGACTAAAGTGACTGTCAGGTAAAGAAGCATCTTCCAGTGATTAACTCATCTTAATGTGTGTGTCAAGGTGGAAAGGATCAATAAAACGCCTAAAAGGTTCATATTTATAGGACTGGAGGTGTAGTTCTGGATATTCTTTGGTTCAGAAATGTGAACACACAAGATCCTCCATATCCCCTGAAATGAGTTTCTTGGAGACAGTGTGCGAGGTAATCTGATCTCCAGCTGCCTTTAGCATGGACGACACATCTGTCCATCGGGAGACACAAGCCAGCTTTGCACACTGGCTTAAAATAACATGTATGTTTATTACAATTCCTGTCATAACCCTCTTGACTGCTGCGCTTAGGCTGCAAGTCTGGAGTCATCATGAGCCAGTGTGTGATGTCAAGCGGTAATACTGAGCTAAGAAACCGCTGAGTTTGCAGGACTCACCCAGAAACAAGGGATTCCACCTCCCTGCACTCACCTGCTGCTGAGATGCATGCTCTGACAAGAAACACCGGAGTAGGGCTGTCACCTGTGCCCAGTGTCGCTAATTCATCCATGCACTCATGAGGCTGCCTCCCAGGCTCCACACCCCTGCTTGCGGGCCACGTGCACTGAAACAGCGAGGCTACGTAACTAGCACCCTCATGATTTCACCCACTTAGGAAGAAGTACATACACTAGGAGCAAACTTGTGGATGAGGCGGTCCTGTTCTTCCCCATTTGTCCATTGCGGGAGGAAGTTAAGTTTTCCTACAGGCACCTTCTTACTTGGGCCAGATCAAGCTTTCAGATAAGCATGATAGGAGAGAGAAATTCTAGCAGAGAAAGGCATTCCTTCTCAGAAGGGATAACTGAGGCCCCAGGAAGTTAAGACAACTTTGTCAAGGTAGATTCTATGCTATTGCTAACTTCACAAGAGGCCTTATTAACCAACAAGGGAGGGCACTCCCTGGGGACGGATCTGCATTTCCCCACCTGCTCCCACCTACTTCTTTTGCAAGCTTCAGTTCACACAGTCCCAACCTCCGACTGCTCCTTAGAATATATGGTGACAAACTCTATTTCCTAAACAATAAGCAAACGTCCAGCATTTCATGTTTTTGCTAAGATGCATAATGCCGCCAGATAACTTCAGCTAACAAACAAGTAAAACAAGCGTTTAACGAACTCAAGCGAATTCATCCTGGAACAGGAAAAAAACCCGTCAAGCCCTATTTCCTCTTTGTTACCCACCCCCTAGGCCTAGTTGAAGGGAATGTAAGAAGGACTTTCCATTGCTCAGGAAAGCAAATGGAAAAAGCCAAGTTTCCCCGGGCCGCAGGAAGACTTGGAGCGCAGGCAGTAACTTCTCCGGAGGGTCACGCGTGTCTCCTACAAGTTCAGGCTCACATGCGCCGCTCAGCTGCCGGCCTGCACTGCTCCACTCTGCGCCTGGCCGAGTCTCGCCCCGCGCGGGAAGAGTGCGCCTCCGGGTCTGGACCGGGTTTCAGGAAGTTTGTGATACCGCGTGGGGAGGCTAGAATGCCGCTTTTTACTGGGCTCCTGCAACTCCTGACCCACTGCACAAGCACGGTGCTCCTGAGAGTGCTGGGCTCGTGCACACACGTGTGACCACGCACTCCCTGCGGATGCCGCCTCTTTCGGGTGCCCTCGTGGTTTGGGATTCGGGCCCGAGCACAGGGCGTGGGAAAATGGGAGCAACCCGTAGCCAGTAACCCAGAGACGGCGGGGAGGCTGGACGCGCCGGGCGCGGGGAGGGACGCAGGGTTGGGTGCGCGTCGCATCCCCGATACTCACCGGGACCTCTGCAGCTGCTCGAAGGCGCTGGTGCTGCCGCCCTGGCCTGGCTGCTCCAGGGAGCAGTAGTTCTGCGAAGTTGGCCTGGAGAAGACGATGGGCAGGATTCCCTGAGTGAACGAGTTGAGGCGTCCCCGACTGCCGCTCCCACTGCCGGGGGTCCCGGAGCCCAAAAAGACGGCCGCTGGCATCTGCACGCCGGTAAAGGCATCGTCCTCCTCCAACTCCTCCTGCCCGGCGCCCCCGGACCCGTCGAGCAGCTGCACTTGGGCACAGGCGGCGAGAGGCGCCGGCCCGGGCGGCTGCCACAGCTCCCCCGACGTCCGGCCGGCGCCCAGGGGGCTCGCGAATCCCCGAGCCACCCCGGGGCCGGACACGGTCGCATGGCCGCCAGCGATTAAGGGCGGCAGCGACGAGGGCTGTGGGAGGCAGGGGCCGGACCCAGCGGCCAACCCCGCAGCCGGCGTGCCCGGCGCCGCGAGCGCGATGCAGCCGCCCCGCTCGGCAGCGGCGAGCAGGCTGAACCGAGTCCTCCCGCCGCAGGCGCCGCCGGCGCCCGGCTTGGCCGCGCCGCCCTCCTCGCCGCCGCCCCACTCCGCGTCCTGCGGCGGCGGCCGTCCGTCCAGCGAGATGTTGGTGAGGAAGGAGAGGGCAGCCTGGCGGCGCCGCGGGTCCACGCGCGGCTTCCGGGGGGGTTCGGGCGGCGGCTGGGCCGGCGCGGCGGCCGTGGGCTGAGGCTGCGGCGGCGGCTGCTGCAATCCGCTGGCGCCCGCGGCGTCGGTGCCGGCGCTGCCGCTGCTGCAGGCGGCCGTGGTGGCGGCCGCCGCCGCCATTGTGTCCGTCTGCGGCGGGATTTCCGCGATGCCCGGAGAAGCGAGCGGCGCCCGAGCGCTAAGCGGCGGACGCGAGCGGCGGCGACCCGGGCTGGGCAGGGCGCGGGGATCGGGCGGCGTGCGCGGCGGTCCAGCCCCCCCGCGGGCGGGCCATGCTCGCCCCTCGGTGCTCGGGCTGGGGGCGCCGCCGCCCCGGCCCACGCGCGCGCCTAGCTGACTCCCTCGGCTCGTTCGACTCGCTGGCTGGCCGCCCGCCGGTCGCCTCGCCGCTGGCTCGCGGGCTCTGGGGCCGGGTGTCCGTATTTATAGGTGCGCGCGCCCCGCGCTCGCGCTCCAAAGCGCTCTTTGCAATAACAGGGAATCACGTGTGGGGAATGCGACCTGGGAGGAAAACAAAGCCGCAGGCGGCGGCCGCAGAGGCAGGCGGCGGGAGACGAGGGGCCGCGGGAGGAGGAAGAGGAGGACGGGAGAGCCGAGCGGGTGGTGGGGCGGGGTATCGGCCCGGCTGTTCGGGTAGTCCAAGCTGCCTGCTGAGGGAGTTGGCGACTCCCGGGGCCCGCGGAAGCCAGGTGCGGGAGGCGAGCACGTTTCCCCCGCGCGCTTGCACTGGGAATTGGGGGAGCGAGCAGAACCCAGTGGGTTAGGTCCTGGGGCTGTGCTCCTGGGAGAGTTGTGGGTCTACAGGGCAGTTATGTGGAGCGTTGCAGAGTTTTAGACTGCGAGCGAGTTACTTGGACCCCGCAAGGCCGTTGGTTCCTGAGGAGTAAATAGGTCCTTATTCATAATAACACGGGTAAGTCTACAGCCCTTATGGAGACTGTCCCACCGTAAAGTTATCGTTAACAACCATTGCGGTTGGGTCTCATTCATTCCCAGGCCAAGATGCAGCCCCCGGGATAAATGCACGCCTTGGGATGCGTAAGAGCCCAGAAACACGAACATCTTCCATGTGACCAACGAATTCACTCATCCCCAATCCATGGTATTGTCACTTTTCATCTCTCTCTTAGCAAAGGCCAACGCAAATTTTTTACTTTGGCTCTGAAATATGCTCCATTTTCTGTGAATACCGAGGTGGGCTAAAATGACCTTACACTCTTTTCCCCTGGTCACCTTGCAAATTTTTGTAGATTATGATCTTTCTCCCGCATAAACTGGGACCAATGTGGACAGTTATCTGTCGTTTATTTCATAAACATGTTTGGCACCTACCATGTCTTCTATAAATACGGGTTCCTGACGACTCTCCCAGAGCAGTAGCTCTGAATCTGGGAGGAGTCGCAGTCCCCACCCACAAAGAATGCTTGTTTTGGTTGGGGGTGGGAGCGGGGGTGGGGACAGGGTGGAGGGATTCACCTGGAGGGATCTGAAAACGTGTGCGGGTTTCCCCAGGCGGTGTGGGCAACTTACCAAATGCAGTAAGGAACAATTGCCACACTGAATTAAGCTCTGTGACACCTAAAACACCTGCTACACTTTTGAGGGAGAAGCAATGTGTTTAAGATCAACGGATTAATTTAATTAAAGGTTTAAATTTAGCCTTGGAGCTAATGGGTAACTCTACATTGAAATTCCACTCCATTTCAAGCTCACGAAAGTAAATTGAGTAATGGAGAGCAAATACACCCTGTCCAGAGAGGTGCCGCCAACCTGGAGTGCCAGAGGGTTTCAGGTTACATTTGCTCAGGACAGAGATGGCACGTGGCCCTTTACATGAACAATTGTTGTTATATTTTATTTTGTGCTGTTTTTAGGCCTTTTGAAAACCTGGAGCCTGGAGTCTATTTACAGCAGCCTCACATCAGTGAAGTCAAAGCTCAATGGCCAGCTCTGTGAAATTTCACCAGGATTTTAATTATTTTGGCTAACTACCTTGAAACTTCCAAGCCCTTTTTTGACAATTGAGTTAATTTACATGACCACTGGCCTGGTTAGGAGGCAGTGTTAAGCGAAAGACTCCAACAGTGTTCCTGTAAAATAAATTTTCCTTCATTCAAAAGTGATAAACGTTAATTTCAGAGAACATAAGATAAGCAAAGAGGAGAAAAAAAAAGGAGGGGTATCACTAACAGTCTTTTCTGTGGAAATAACATTAAACTTAATTTTTGATATGTTTTGTATTTTCATATATTTTATAGAGACATATGTATATATATTGTTTCAGCTTGTCACCCAGGCTGGAGTGCAGTGGTGTGATCATAGCTCACTGCAGACTCAACTCCTGGGCTCAAGCGATTCTCTCTGCCTCAGCCTCCCGAATAGCTAGGACTACAGGCACCCTCCACCACATCTGGCTAATTTTTTAAAAAAAATTTGGGGGCCGGGCGCGGTGGCTCAAGCCTGTAATCCCAGCACTTTGGGAGGCCGAGACGGGCGGATCACGAGGTCAGGAGATCGAGACCATCCTGGCTAATACGGTGAAACCCTGTCTCTACTTAAAAATACAAAAAACTAGCTGGGCGACGAGGCAGGCGCCTGTAGTCCCAGCTACTCGGGAGGCTGAGGCAGGAGAATGGCGTAAACCCGGGAGGCGGAGCTTGCAGTGAGCTGAGATCCGGCCACTGCACTCCAGCCTGGGTGGCAGGTCAAGACTCTGTCTCAAAAAAAAAAAAAAAAAAAAAAAAAAATTTTTGGCCTGGTACAGTGGCTCAAGCCTGTAATCCCAGCACTTTGGAAGGCCTAGGTGGGCAGATCATGAGGTCAGGAGTTTGAAACCAGCCTGGCCAACATGGTGAAACCCTGTCTCTACTAAAAATACAAAACTTAGCTGGGCGTAGTGGTACGTGCCTGTAATCCCAGCTACTGGGGAGGCTGAGGCAGGAGGGCAGGAGAATGGCTTAAACCCAGGAGGCGGAGGTTGCAGTGAGCCAAGATCGTGCCACTGCACTCCAGCCTGGGTGACAGATCAAGACTCCATCTCAAAAAAAAAAAAAGATAACAAATTTTTTTGTAGAGATGAAGTCTCACTATGTTGCCCAGGCTGGTCTGGAACTTCCAGCCTCAAGCAGTCCTCCCATGGTGGCCTCCCAAAGCACTGGGATTACAGGTGTGAGCTGCCATCCCTGGCCTGGGGTGTGTTTTTTAAACAAAAGTGAAATCGGGCTGTTTTGTCTCTTGTGATTTTTGCCTGCTGTGTTGTGATTATCTTTCCATGTAGAATATTTTTCTACGTGGAAGAATTTTTATTTTAATAACTACACAGTGTTCAATTTGATGGAGAGACTGTACGCTTTTAAACCTGTGCATTTAATAAACTTGTGGTTTCCACGTTTGCTCTTACAAAGTGACGACTTCCTTTTTGTTTTTCTAAATCTTTCTACCACCCAATATTATTTTCTTAGGTTAAATAGATGCTGGGGCAAATGGCATTTCACGTTTTTAAGGTTTTCATCCATAAAGGTTGTTCAGTCTGCTTTCTTACAATTTTACTGGGTATTGAAATGTTTCTATCATCCCCCAAAATATGTACAACCACGATACATCAATTAAAAAATACTAAAAAGTTTCCATCAATATTCATTTTTTATAACCTTCATTTTCTGTAACCTTTTGTCTACGTGAAGTGTGAAGTATGAAACCAATTTCAAATATTTATTAAAGCATCAAACAAGAATCAATGTCTAATCTCCAGCCAGGCGTGGTGGCTCATGCCTGTAATCCCAGCACTTTGGGAGGCCGAGGCGGGCGGATCACAAGGTCAGGAGATCGAGACCATCCTGGCTAACACGATGAAACCCTGTCTCTACTAAAAATACAAAAAATTAGCCGGGCGTGCTGGCGGGCGCCTATTAGTCCCAGCAGCTGGGGAGTCTGAGGCAGGAGAATGGCATGAACCTGGGAGGCGGAGCTTGCAGTGAGCCGAGATCGCGCCACTGCACTCCAGCCTGGGGGAGAGAGCGAGACTCAGTCTCAAAAAAGAAAGAAAATGTCTAATCTCCAAACTGCTCCGGTGACCCCCTTCTGGGGATCTTGAGATATGGTTTATTGTTCACCTACTGTATGCCAGCCACAGAGTATTTCTCATCTTTATAACCACTCTGTGGTGGTGGTGAAAGCATTATCGATATTTTACAGACGAGGCTCAGAAAAATTAAATAATTTGCCCCAAGTCATCTAGCTCTTAGCTGGGGTGGGCCAGTATACAAACCTATCTGACTCCAAGACCCATGCATGTTCTTGCGCCCTCTGCTGGTAAGGATGTTTAATGGTAGAGAACAGTGTCCAGACTTAATCTTACATCCATACTTGAGGTCAACTATTATGGAATAATGCAAACTTTGGAGTAAGAGGATCTGGGTTTCAAGAGCAGGCCACTTACCCTCTCTGAGTCAGTTTCCTCTGTGGGTTATTGTGAGGTACAAATGAGACTGCTGAGGAATATTTTACAAACTTTAAAGTACTTTTTAAAATGTCAGTTATTTATGCCATCCTAATGTATTTAGTCCCTGAATTATTCCAAATTCATTTATTTTTCAACTACTTATTCATTGATCAAGTTTTATCAAGCAACTTCTACATCCACAGTACCATCTGTGACAAAGGGATAAAAAGAAATGTGGCCCTTAGCCCTTGTGACCTTGATAGTTACAACCATAGAAAACACATTTAAATGAAAATGCAAAGCCAACCCTGATAAAGTTTCAAATGCGCAATTGGACTAGAAGCATTATCAGAATATGGAAAAGAATTGTTTTATTTGCAGTGGCGGGGAAGGCCTTAGGCAAGAGCCAGGGTTTGAGCTGACCTAGGAGATTCAGAAGGCCAGGAGGAGGATCCTTGCAGAAGAGGAAGACTGGCATACAGATTCTTCATGCATCGCAGGCCTGGAGGACTAGAACTTGAAATGTGATTCGACTTGGCCAGCCACGTTTCCCCTCTCCCTCTTCCCTTTTATATTGTCCCTTTCGAGTGCCCATTCTGAAACATTTTAGCACGCATGAATTCAAAATGCATGCACTGTTTTGATGGAGACATATTGGAGGTCAGTTTTTAAAAAGAAAGGAAAAAAACCTACAAGTAATCACTGGCCCTTAAAAATAATAATAATTCAGCAGAGTAAGAAGTCTGAAAATTAGCTTAGGCTCCAAGAAACATGCAACCTTGTAAGGTCTCCAGTTTGGGGACATTATAAGCTTTGTTCCTTGGTAGCCTCTCCTACCTTATCTATGGGTGAAGGTAGGTTTTGCAATATTTTACCTTGCAGGATTGTGAGGGTTGCCAACAATATAAATTATGTAACTAGCAGAGTACCTGTAGTTCAGTAGGTAACTATTATTAGAAAAATGCAAAATACAGAAGGTGCACATTAAAAAGCCCAGAATGTTTTAGGTTCTAGGTTTTTATAGTTTTCACTGATCCTGAGACCAATGAAGTATTAGCATACCTTTCTAGGCAGGACCATGAGAAGCTTCAGCTGTTAGCTCCTGCTTAAATCAGATTATTTTACGGTATTTTCCATCAAAGTACAGGCTGGTGCGGGCTACTGGAACACGCACTGGACTGTCAATCTAACATAGGCATAGTCTCCCTGAGAAACCTGCTGCTTTCCTTAATCCAATGAAAGTTAAATCCTGGCCGGGCGTGGTGGCCAACGCCTGTAATCCCAGCACGTTGAGAGGCCGAGGTGGGTGGATTACCTGAGGTCAGGACTTCAAGACCAGCCTGGCCAACATGGTGAAACCCCATCTCTACTAAAAATACAAAAATTAGCTGGGCGTGGTGATGGGCGCCTGTAATCCCAGCTACTCAGGAGGCTGAGCCAGGAGAGTCGCTTGAACCTAGGATGCAGAAGTTCAGTGAGCCAAGATCACGCCATTGCACTCCAGCCTGGGTGACAAGAGCAAGACTGTCTTAAAAAAAAAAAAAAAAAAAAAAAAAAAGGCACTTAAATCCTCTGAGACTAGAAGTAGAGAATGATCAAGAGGTGGTCCTCAAGCCCCAGCTCTTCTCCATGAAGTTTGCCTTACCCATAGGAACTTTCGATCATTTCTGTTGGCCTGAGAGAATGGGAGGAAGAGACGATGGGGGGAGGGTTATTCGTTACTCTTTTTCAATTTGGCATAGATACTTTAATTTCCTTCCTTAATTCCCCAGGACATCTGAGATCAGATACAACATTTGAATAAGCCTTGACCAGAAGCTCAGGTATGTTAGATGTACAAATAAACCCAACGACTAATACAAAACCCCATATAGCAGCTTACAAACGTGACTTACTCATAACCCTCATCCCAGTATTTCCTGAATGCCAATCCCATGCCAGGTCTGAGTTAGGTTCTGTGAGTACCAGGGAGAACAGGATGTGGTCCTATCCTGGAGCCCTCAAACTAATAGCAGAGAAACACATACTAATATTTTCTGCATCATACAGTGTATTTTTAAAAATTTTCAAAAGAGCTGTAGGCCAGGCGTGGTGCTTACGTCTGTAATCTCAGCACTTTGGGAGGCCAAGGTGGGCGGATCACGAGGTCGGGAGTTCGAGATCAGCCTGACCAACATGGTGTAACCCCGTCTCTACTAAAAATACAAAAATTAGCCAGGTGTGGTGGCATGTGCCTGTAATCCCAGCTACCCAGGAGGCAGAGGCAGGAGAATTGTTTGAACCTGGGAGGCGGAGGTTGGAGTGGGCCGAGATCACACCACTGCACTCCAGCCTGGGTGACAGAGTAAGACTCTGTCTCAAAAAAAAAAAAAGTGTATGCATAGAGTTCAACTGGTCCCCAGCCTACCCCCTAGAGTAGAGGCTTTTTCAACTTTTATCCCCAGGGCCAGCCATCTAGGGCACCCTCTTCTCCTCACACAAGAGAAAATGCCAAGGGGACATGGTGTCCCTGCTACTTCCTGCCAAAGTTCTGTCCTTCAAGTCTGCTCTTCCTGCCTGAGAACCTGCCCTTCCCTCAATGATTGGCACCAGCAGCCCCTGATAGTGTCCTACCATAGGCCCAGACAGGATTCTGTTTGTCTCTCGACCTCTGACACTATGTGGAAAAAAGAGGACGAGCGCTATTTTACTGCAGTTCCTTCCAGCTTTTATAACTTGTGTGAGAAGCCGAGAGAAATAGGTGACGGGGCATGTCCTTGGGACTGTAGGGATGGTCATAGACACATGTGTTCCTCACTTATCAAGGACAATAGTTCAAGCCAAGAATGGATTAAATACCTCGTCAATCTGGGAAGAAGTGTCAGTGTTCCAGATAACCCTTCCTCATCTCCACTGTCTTTTCAGAGTATATATCCAAAGACAATAGTGCAAATGCATTTATTCTTCAAGTTTCCTCTGAGTTATCAAGTCTCCCTTCCTTGCAGCTCAGCCAGTCATGGAGGAGAAGGGCGAGGCATGGGGAATGGAATGGCCCATTCAATAAACTCCAAAAGAGCATCCTGTGCGGCACAAGGGTGCGGCTTGGGTTTGCCGGTCCGAGTTACCACTAGCTCTGGGACCTCTGGGTTTCAGCTTCTACCTCTGCAGGCTAGAGCAAATCCTATCTACCTCACACGGTTATGATGCAGATTAGAAACAAGGCTTGCATAAAACTCCTAGCAAGTGTTGAGTACACGGTGGGTACTCGTGAGTGGTGGCTATTACCATGATTCAGAGGCCTGCTATCAACACTGAACCCCAGAGGACCACGCTGCTCAGCAAGTGAGCAGCAGACGTCCTGTGACATTTTTAATTTTTATTCTTAGTTTTGAGATGGGGTGTCACTCTGTCACCCAGGCTGGAGTACAATAGCAGGATCATGGCTCACTGCAGCCTTGAACTCCTGAGCTCAAGCGATCCTCCCACCTCAGCCCCTCAAGCAGCTGGGAATACAGGTGTGCACCACCATACCTGTCTAATTTTTGTATTTTTTGTAGTGACAGGGGTCTCGCTCTGTTGCCTAGGCTGGTCTCGAATTCCTGGTCTCGAATTCCTGGCCTCAAGCCATCCTCCTACCTTGGTCTTCCAAAGTGCGGGGGTTACAGGTGTGAGCCACTGTCCCTGGCCAAGATACCGTTAAATGTGAAAACCTGTGTTTTTCTACTCACACAGAACGCTTCTGACACCAAATATGTGTGAGGATTTTCCTACATCAATCAATGCTCGGACTCTCAGACACCCGCTGGGTGTCCTACAAGTCAGCTCAATTCTGACACTATCTCCCTGGAGTGTCAAATCTCACAAGCAAAGGGCCCTGTCCCACAAGACTGCCCCCCACTTCAGATGCCAATTGCAGGCAGTGGGTCCCGAAGTTACCTACACTTCTGTCCAACTTGGCTACAAATCGGGGCCTCCCAAGATTCGATCATTTGCTACGATAGCTCACACAACACAAGGAAACAGTTCTGTTGACAGGTTTATTAGAAAGGAGATGATGAAGAACACTGAGAACAGCCAGGTGAAGAGGCACAGGGGGCAAGCTCTGGAAGGGTCCCAAGCTTAAGAGTGCCTGTCCTGGAGGAGTTGGGGGTGCCACCATCCCAGCATGTGCACATGTTCACCCACAGGGAAGCCCTCTGCCCTCCGAGTGCTGGGGTTTGCTTTCTTTTTTTTGTTTTTGAGACGGAGTCTCACTCTGTCACCCAGGCTGGAGTGCAATGGTGCAATCTCGGCTCTCTGCAACCTCCGTCTCCCAGGTTCAAGTGACTCCCCTGCCTCAGCCTCCCGAGTAGCTGGGACTATAGGTGCGCACCACAATGTCTAGCTAATTTTGTTAGAGATAGGGTTTCACCATGTTGCCCAGACTGGCCTCAAACTCCTGGCCTCAAGTGACCCACCCACCTCAGCCTCCCAAAGTGCTGGGACTACAGGCATGCACCATCACGCCTGGCTGATTTTTGTATTTTTAGTAGAGATGGGGTTTCACCATGTTGCCCAGGCTGATCTGGAACTCCTGACCTCAAGTGATCCGCCCTCCTCAGCCTCCCAAAGTGCTGGGATTACAGGCATAAGCCACTGCGCCCTGCCTGAATTTTAGGGAATTTTATGGAATCTTCTTCACGTAACCATGATTAATTATTAACTCAATCTCCTTCCCAGAGGAGGATGGGAGCCAGGGCAGAAAGTTCCAAGCTTCTAGTCATGGCTTGGTCTTTCTGGTGACCATCCCCGTCCTGAAGCTACTCAGGAGCCCATCAGGAGTTGTCTTGTTAGAACAAAAGACATTCCTATAACCCAGGAAATTACAAGGAATCTAGGAGCTCTGTGTCAGGAACCAGGATTAAAGACCAAATATTAGAACAAAGGATGTTCCTAGCACCCATAGCAGCCTGGAAATTACGAGTGTTTTAGGAGCTCTGTGCCAGGAACTGGGGGCAGAGACCAAATATATATTTCTTATGTCATGCTGCTAAAGGCATTAACTACCCTGGAAGAAACCTGGCATCAAAACTGTGTTAGGAAAATACATTTCAGATGCTTCCATGAGCTGTCCTCAATCTTCCAAAAAGGGATCTTTCATGCCCAGAATACCACTTCTGATCCAACTGCAGAATTTATATGATATTGGCATTTCAAAGGAAACGAATGAATCTTCTTTATTACCTTTATTCTTAAATCATAGCAAACTCATGATTTTATTTTCTTTGAAATTAACCTGGTTTTATATTCTTTGAAATCGCACTGAGATGCATGAATAACCAGCTCAGGGACAATGAAGAAACCACCCCTAGTGTAATTACAGCTCATAAACACACAACTTACAGATGGCCTGTGTGCATGAACCTCCGGATGCTGGCTCCTCTAGACTGCACAGACAGTCAGGGCAGGAGGCAGTCCCGCCTACAGGGCTCTCTGTCTCCCAGGATAACAGCACTGTTTTATAGTGATTGCATTTGTTTAGATATTCTCCTATCAGAGTGGGATGGATGTGGCCAGGTTCTGGGGGAAACATCACCACTTGCCCTGCCACTGGGCAGTTCAGCTGAGCTAGTTAATGGGCCATGTAGACGAGCAAACTACAGGAAGAGACAGCACACAGAAGGTGAGAGCAAATGTCTAGCAATCACTAGAAGTGAGAGTGATGGGCGTTCTTATACTGTTGGTGTAGCATAAATCGGAACAACCATTCCAGGAAGTCATTTGGCAATACGTGTCAGGAGCCTTGAACAGTTCATGATTGACAGCATGAGCTTTGGAGGCAGACTGAACCAGGTTACATTTTGGTCTCACTCTCATGGTTTTGAGCACTTTGAGCATATTCCTCCACTTACTTGTGCTTCAGTTTTGTCATCTGTGCAATGGGAATGATAATACCTCCCTGATAGCAGTGTTATGAAAATTTAGGGCAGTTGCTTGGAGGCCGGGCACAGTGCCTTACATTTGTAATCTTGGAGCTTTGGGAGGCTGACGTGGGAGGATTGCTTGGGGCCAGGAGTTCGAGATGGCAGTGAGCTATGATCGCACCACTGCACTCTGGCCTGGGCAACAGAGCAACACCCTGTTTCACAAAAAAAAAAAAAAAAAAAATGCTTGGAACATGGTGAGTACTCAAGAAATGTGATTACTATAAAAATTCTAAGGAGCTATTGAGAAACAAGGTCAAAGATTTATGCACAAACATTCATTGCAGCATTGTTTAAAATAAAGAAAACCTGAAAAAAGAAACCCTAAATGTGGAACAATGAAAAGATAAGTAAATTATGGTTTACTCAAACAATGGGATATTGTGTTTCCATTAAAAATAATCATTTCTGGCCGGGCACGGTGGCTCATGCTTGTAATCCCAGCACTTTGGGAGACCGAGGCGGGTGGATCACTTGTTTGAGACCAGCCTGGCCAACAGGGTGAAACGCCGTCTTTTTACTAAAAGTACAAAAATTAGTTGGGCGTGGTGGCACATGCCTGTAATCCCAGCTACTGGGGAGGCTGAAGCAGGAGAATTGCTTGAACCCGGGAGGCAGAGGTTGCAGTGAGCCAAGATTGCACCATTGCACTCCAGCCTGGGCAAAGAAGCGAGATTCCATCTCAAAAAAAAAAAAAAAAAAAAAAAAAAATCATTTTTACCAAGCTTTCTTAATGATGTGAAAAAATGTTTTTGAAACAATGCCAACCAAATTAGAACAGAAACTAGGTTGATCACCACAATATCTCAACTTTGTAAAAAAAATAAAAAAGAAGAATGAAATTGTTCTAAATACTCGTATGTGTTGAAAGGCTTATATGTAACCAAAAGGTTAAAACACTGGCTAGGCCAGGTGCGGTGGTTCATGCCTGTAATCCCAACACTTCGGGAAGCCAAGGCGGGTGGATCATGAGATCAGGAGATCAAGACCATCCTGGCTAACACTGTGAAACCCCGTCTCTACTAAAAATACAAAAAATTAGCCGGGCGTGGTGGCGGCGCCTGTAGTTCCAGCTACTCTTGAGGCTGAGGCAGGAGAATGGCATGAATCCAGGAGGCAGAGCTGGCAGCGAGCCGAGATCTTGCCACTGCACTCCAGCCTGCGCGACAGAGCGAGACTCCATCTCAAAACAAACAAACAAACAAACAAAAACACACTGGCTAGGAGGGTTATGGTGATTTTTACTTGCTTCTTTTTGTTTCTCTAAATAGAAATACGTGCATGGTCCTGATAGGAACTTCTTCCCAATTAACACTTTTTGGAATTTTATTTTAAATGTATGGAAATAAATCTTAGAAGAAAATATGCCCAGATGTTACGTGATAGAATTATTGGGGACTTTTTTTACATTTCTTTAGGAATATTGGGAGATAACTAGCTTTCTCTGCCACAGATGGTAGGACGTGGCTGGGAAGAGAGGAGAAGGAAAATGCCCTTGGCAGGGGGCCTGAGGATGGATGCTGGTGCAAAGATACGGATGAGAAAGGAAAAGAGGCCGGGCACAGTGGCTCACACCTGTAATCCTAGCACTTTGGGAAGGTGATGTGGGAGGATAACTTGAGGCTACGAGTTTGAGATCAGCCTGGGCAACAGAGCAAGATCCCTGTCTCTAAAAAAGAAAAATTGAAAAAATTAGCTGGGTGTAATTGTGGCACTTACCTATAGTCCCAGTTACACTGGAAGCTGATGCCGGAGAATCAATGAAGCCCAGGAGTTTGAGGCTGCAGTGAGCCATGATTGTACCACTGCATTACAGTCTGGGTGACAGAGTGAGATCCTGTCTTTAAAAAAAAAAAGAAAAAAAGGGCGGGGCATGGTGGTTCATGCCTGTAAGTAATCCCAGCACTTTGGGAAGCCAAGGCAGGTGGATCACGAGGTCAGGAGTTCGAGACCAGCCTGGCCAACATGGTGAAACCTTGTCTCTACTAAAAATACAAAAATTAGCTGGGCATGGTGGCGCATGCCTGTAATTCCAGCTACTCAGGAAGCTGAGGCAGGAAAATTGCTTGAACCCAGGTGGCAGAGGTTGCAGTGAGCTAGGAATGCGCCACTGCACTCCAGCCTGGGTGATAAAGTGAGACTACATCTCAAAAAAAAAAAAAAAAAAAAGAAAAAGGGAAAAGGCTTTTTGGAGGTAGCTGACAATAATGAATGGACGTGCCAGGACAACTAGATTAAAAGGATTGTAGTGGTGAATAACAGATGAGTTGAAAAACTGTGTCTCAGGCCAGATTACCAGGGCCTCGAATCTAAAATTTAAAAGTTGAACCTATAGGTACTAGAGAAGCATAGATCATTTTTAAACAAGAAGTAATACGTTTGTCGAAAGTCAAAATGAAGTCATTAGTTTGGAAAATATGCATAAAGGATTGAGGAGAAAGTCTAAAGGAGTGGAAAAGGTTTTTCTGATTCATTCCTCCATTTATGTATTTATTAATCTGACATTCATTGAGTGCCTACTCTGTGCCATGCTGTCTGCTAGGCACTAAGGGCAAGGCAAGGTTCCAGGTTTCTTTTTTTTTTTTTTTTTTTTTGAGACAGAGTCTCACTCTGTAGCCCAGGCTGGAATCCAGTGCCGCGATCTCGGCTCACTGCAAGCTCTGCCTCCCGGGTTCATGTCATTCTCCTGCCTCAGCCTCCCAAGTAGCTAGGACTACAGGCGCCTGCCACCACGCCCGGCTAATTTTTTTGTATTTTTAGTAGAGATGGGGTTTCACGTGTTAGCTAGGATGGTCTCGATCTCCTGACCTCGTGATCCGCCCGCCTCAGCCTCCCAAAGTGCTGGGATTACAGGCTTCAGCCACTGTGCCTGGCCAAGTTTCCAGGTTTCAAAGAGTTAACAGCCTGCTAAGAAAATAAGACAAAGTGAGCAAAGGGGACAAGGGTGGGTTACCATTTATGTGCAAGCCCTGAAATGGTCATTTCTTTTTTTTTTTTTTTCTTTTAGAGACAGAGTCTTGTTCTGTTGCCCAGGTTGGAGTGCAGTGGTGTGATCATGGCTCAGTGCAGCCTCTAACTCCTGGGCTCAAGTGGTCCTCCTGCCTCAGCCTCCCAAATAGCTGAGACTACAGGTGTGTATCATCATGCCTGGCTAGTTTTATTTTTTTATTTTTTTGAGATGGAGTTTTGCTCTGTCACCCAGGCTGGAGTGCAGTGGCATTGTGCAATCTTGGCTCACTGCAACCTCTGCCTCCCAGGTTCAAGCAATTCTCTTGCCTCAGTCTCCTGAGTAGGTGGGATTACAGGCACCCGCCACCATGCCCAGCTAACTTTAAATTATTGTTGTTGTTGTTGTTTGTCTGTTTGTTTTTTGAGACAGGGTGTCCCTCTGCCACCCAGGCTGGAGTTCAGTGGTGCAATCTCGGCTCATAGCAACCTCTGCCTTCTTCAAGAGATTCTCCTGCCTCAGCCTCCTGAGTAGCTGGGATTACAGGTGCCCGCCACCATGCCCAGCTAATCTTTGTATTTTTAGTAGAGATTTGTATTTTGTATTTGTATTTTTAGTAGAGTATTTTTTACCATGTTAGCCAGGCTGGCCTTAAACTCCTGACCTCAAGTGATCTGCCTGCCTCTGCCTCCCAAAGTGCTGGGATTACAGGCGTGAGCCACTGTGCCCTGTGCCTGGCTAGTTTTAAAATTTTTGTAGAGACAAGGGTCTTGCTAATATTGACCCAACCTGGTGACCCACGCTGGTCTTGAACTCCTGGCTTCAAGCTACCCTCCCACCGGGGCCTCCCAAAGTGCTGGGGTTATAGGAATGAGCCACCGTGCCCAGCAAGTGGTCATTTCTGTATACACAGTTTCATTGAATTCTCACCACAACCCTGCTGTTTATTCCATCTGACAGATGAAGAAACTGAACTCCATGGAGTTAAGCCTCAGGTCACATGGCTGATCCCTGGATAGTTAACGTCTGAGATGTTAGTGACTACGGACGGTGACTCCTGGGGACAGAGAAGCCCCACAGAGAGGGCAATATTTGAATTTAGGTTCTAGTTTACATGTGAGATGGCATTTCAGGCTGTGCAGAGGCATTAACTTAGGACTCTATTACAACAATTCAGGCCCGAGACAATAAAACCTGGACTTGGCTGTGACAATGGAAAAGAAGGGTCAAGTACCAGAGACATTATGAGGAAAAACTGATTTCCAGATCTCCAGTCTAGGGGGCAGCTGTAACTCCGGAAAGAACCAAAAGCGTCCTAGGCGGGAAAGAACAGATTTGAGGGTAAAACGCTGGCTAAATTTGGGCCCGAGTTCCTGTTCTACACCCTTACACGGGAGCGCCCAGTGAAGAGGGTAAGTTCTCATTTTGTAAAAATCAGAATTTCACTTGTATGTATCACACTGAAAGAGAAGCAGGCTTTGAGTTTGTACTGACAGTCTTCCAGTTTGGTGACACAGCCTCCAACAGTGAGTGGCTAAGAACGCCGGCCCCTGGAGCCCCGGACCTTGTCCATAATCACACTCCATTTGCCCTCTGGGACACCATTCAGCTGCTGAACCAGCCTCCTGGCCCACTTTTGTGATATACCTAAGAGAAGACTTTGGAGGCTGAACGCGATGGCTCACACCTGTAATCCTAGCACTTTGGGAGGCCGAGGCAGGCCTCCCACTTGAGGTCAGGAGTTCAAGACCAGCATGGGAACATGGTGAAACTCCATCTCTACTAAAAACACAAAAGTCAACCAGGAATGGTGGCATGCGCCTGTAGTCCCAGCTACTCGGGAGGCTGAGGCAGGAGAATCACTTGAACCTGGGAAGTGGAGGTTGCAGCGAACCGAGATCGCATCCACTGCACTTCAGCCTCGGTGTCAGAGTGAGTCTCCGTCTCAAAAAAAATTAAAAAACAAAAGAGAAAGAGAAGGCATCAGAGACAAATCTATCCAGGATGAGGGACATCTCAGCTACTTTCTAGGACTCTGATTGCAGGTGACAGAAACCTAAGTGAAAGCTTCAGGAGAACTGAAGGATGTAGGAGGGTCTCAAGGAACACTGAGATGGGAGTACAGCCTGAGCCCCGGCACACCTGACAAACACGGACATGGACCCGTGGGAACTCTTCTTTTCTTGCCCCCCGACTTTCTCCCTATGCCTAATTCAGGCTACCTCTGCAGATTAGGTTTCTCTGCTTCTCTGGCCCATGGGGCAGGAAGTGTGGACCCTGATGGATTCCCACTTTTGTAACTGACAGACATTGGACCCTCTGGGTTTCTGTTTCAGATTTACAAAGAAAGGCTGTGATTGGCAAAGTCTGTATTGAGCAGGCCCTGGACCCCTAAGTGGGCGGGGTCTCAGCTAATTGGTATTCCCGCTGGGAAGCGGATGGATGGTGTGTGGTGGGGAATTCTCAGAAGGGAGCTGTGGGGCAGATAAAACAACAGGGGTAGGCTGGGTGCAGTAGCTCACGCCTGTAATCCTAGCACTTTGGGAGGCTAAGGCGGGCAGATTGCCTGAGCTCAGGAGTTCGAGATCAGCCTGGGCAACATGGTGAAATCTCATCTCTACTAAAATACAAATAAATAAATAAATAAATAAAATTTTTAAAAAATTAGCCAGGCGTGGCGGCGTGTGCCTGTAGTCCCAGCTACTGGGGAGGCTGAGGCAGGAGAGTTGCTTGAACCCAGGAGGCGGAGGTTGCAGTGGGCTGAAATTGTGCCACTGCGCTCCAGCCTGGCAACAGAGCAAGACTCCGTCTCAAAAAACAAACAAACAAAAAACCCTTAAAACACGTACTCATGGTTTGTTTGGTTCAGCCTGGCAATCCCAGCACCCAGACAGTGCTTGGCATAGAGTCAGGGCTTAGGAAACTTTTGATGTAATGAACTAATGAGTATATTTTTTAATCACCTCAGATAAAGAAGCAGCCTTTCTAAGTATAACATAGAACTCAGAAGCTAGAAAAACAAAAGTAAATTCAGCTACAAAAAGAAACAATTAGAAGTAATTATATGGGGCAGAAAAACAAAATCAAAAGAGAAACATTATTGGTGGGAAGTATTTGCAATTCATATCATAGAAATGCCTTCCCTTAATATTTAAAGAAATCCTAAATATTGATAAGAAAAAGCCAGTCACACAATAGAAAAACAGGTGAATGAGATGAAGAATCAGTTCCCAGAATGTGAAACACAAAGGCCCTTGAATATAAAGAGAGAGACTCCACCTCTTTCATAATACAGGGAAGAGCAAATAGACTCTAATGAGACACAGCTTTCACCTATCAGATTGGCAAAGGTCGGAAAGATTGGGAAAATACTATTGTTTACTGTGTATAGACTTAAGAGGCAAGGAAGGCTGGCCACGGTAGCTCACGCCTGTAATCCCAGCACTTTGGGAGGCCAAGGCAGATAGATGACCTGAAGTCAGGAGTTCGACATCAGCCTGACCTACATGGTGAAACCCCCATCTCTACTAAAAATACAAAAAAATTAGCTTGGTGTGATGGCAGGCACCTGTAATCCCAGCTACTCGGGAGGCTGAGGTAGGAGAATCCCTTGAACCTGGCAGGCGGAGGTTGCAGGGAGTCGAGATGGCGCCACTGCACTCCAGCTTGGGATAAAGAGCGAGACTCCATCTCACGCGCACACACACACACGCGCACACACACGCGCGCACGCGCACACACACACACAAAATTTACATTTCTGTTCTCCAGCCACTCAGCTTCACTCCCCGGAGGCAACCACTATTTCTACTTTCTTGGGTACCCTCCAAGAGATATTCTATATATAGTCTAAGTAAATACCTATGTATGTGGGGTTTTTTTAAAAATGCAAATGGTAACATAAAATACACAGTACTCCACAGATTGCTTTTTTCAGATGACACTACATCTTGGAGATCTTTCCATAACACAATCGTAGATTATTCCAACCAGGCACAGTGGTTTAAGTGCCTGTAATCCCAGCTACTTGGAAGGCCAAGGTGGGAGGATCAGTTGAGCTTAGAAAGCTGAGGCTGCAGTGAACTCAGAAGTTCAAGTCCAACATGGGCAACATAGTGAGACTGCATAATATTTCATTATATGAATCTATCAGAATTTGTTAACCAGCCCTATGATGGCCATTTCCAATATTTTCCTATTACTAATGACACTACAACTAACATGATCCCGAATACTCTTCATTTTTATGTGTTAGTATATGTGCAGGGTAAATTCCTAGAAGTGGGTCACAAGATATACCATATCGTCCATTTGCTATCTGAAGAGATCTTCCATACTATACTATATCAGCTGGTTTTTCCTTGCCTCTTTTTTGTTTGTTTTGTTTTGAGATGAAATCTCGCTGTGTAGCCCAGGCTGGAGTGCAATGGCCCAGTCTTGCCTCACTGCAACCTCCGAGGCCTCCCAGGTTCAAGCAACTCTCCTGCTTCAGCCTCCCAAGTAGCTGGATGCCACCACACCCAGCTAATTTTTGTATTTTTAGTAGAGATGGGGTTTCACTACATTGCCCAGGCTGATCTTGAACTCCTGACCTCGTGATCCGCCCGCCTTCGTCTCCCAAAGTGCTGGGATTACAGGCATGAGCCACCACACCCAGCCTATTCTAAACTCTTATACGTTTTGAATTTAGTATCAAGAGCTTGTGTTACCTTTTCAAATGATAAATGAAATTAAGAAAAATGTGTATTACTTTAGCATTCTGCCCCATAATATATCCACTATTGATGTAATATAAAAATAATGTTGGCCGGGCGCGGTGGCTCAAGCCTGTAATCCCAGCACTTTGGGAGGCCGAGACGGGCGGATCACGAGGTCAGGAGATCGAGACCATCCTGGCTAACACAGTGAAACCCCGTCTCTACTAAAAATACAAAAACTAGCCGGGCGAGGTGGCGGGCGCCTGTAGTCCCAGCTACTCGGGAGGCTGAGGCGGGAGAATGGCGCAAACCCGGGAGGCGGAGCTTGCAGTGAGCTGAGATCGGGCCACTGCACTCCAGTCCGGGCGACAGAGCGAGACTCCGCCTCAAAAAAAAAAAAAAATAATAATAATATTTTAAATTATTTACCATTTACACTAATTGCTTTTCCCTCCTCAATCTTTGAGTGAAATTAACATTCTAGAAAGACACTCCCCATTTATCCTGGGACAGTCTCCCAGGCACACCAGCAAGTATCCTCTTGCTGAAGAGAACACAAGTGTTTGGCACGTCAAGTAGCTGCTCCACAAGTTCGAGTTCCTATCCTCCCTGGGAACAGAACCGTTCTGGGACAGGACTTGGAGGGAACCCCTGCTCCACTGGCATGGGCAGGAGGCTGATGAGTGCCTAATGTCCCAAGCAGGGCCTTGGGAGGCATTATCCCAAGAAATCCAGGGCTACACAGGCTCCCTGCTCTTCATCATTAACAGCAGTGGCTTGTCAGGATGTGGCCCTGCCCACCTTCCTGGACCCACCTTCCTAGATCTGCCTCTTACACTGTAGCCCTGTGGAATTATCTCAGCTCAGCATCTTGGCACATTTCTTTGGCTGATTCTCCTTCTCGATTCTTCAAAACCCAGTTTAAACCACCTCTTCCCAGTGGAGTCTTCCAAGAGTCCCAGGGCTCCTTCATGGCTCCTCGGCTCCCACACTGCAGTCCTCCTCTCCTTGGCACTTGTTGCCTTGCATGGTGATCACTGTCTGTCTCTGACTCTCCTGGGAATTCCTTGAGGACAAGGACTCTGTCTTATTCATCTTTAAATTCTTAGCCTACCCTAGTGCCTGGCACACAGTAGGTACTCAGAAAGAAAAAAGTGTTTCTGAAATGCATGAACATACCAAGAGCTACGAGGTGCCATTTAGGGATGGACACATGCTACTGGGAAGTTCTGGGGAAGTCTCATACATAGGTACATTTAATCTGAGCCTTAAAGAAAGAATCCCATCGGGCGCAGTGACTCACGCCTGTAATCCCAGCACTTTGGGAGGCTGAGATGGGTGGATCACTTGAGGTCAAGAGTTCAAGACCAACCAGGCCAATATGGTGAAACCCCATCTCTACTAAAAATACAAAAATTAGGCCGGGCGCGGTGGCTCAAGCCTGTAATCCCAGCACTTTGGGAGGCCGAGACGGGCGGATTACGAGGTCAGGAGATCGAGACCATCCTGGCGAACACGGTGAAACCCCATCTCTACTAAAAAATACGAAAAACTAGCCGGGCGACGAGGCGGGCGCCTGTAGTCCCAGCTACTCGGGAGGCTGAGGCAGGAGAATGGCGTGAACCCGGGAGGCGGAGCTTGCAGTGAGCTGAGATCTGGCCACCGCACTCCAGCCTGGGCGATAGAGCGAGACTCCGTCTCAAAAAAAAAAAAAAAAAAATACAAAAATTAGCTGGGTGTGGTGGTGCGTGCCTGTAATCCCAGCTACTCAGGAGGCTGAAGCAGGGGAGTCACTTGGACCTGGGAGGCAGAGGTTACAGTGAGCTGAGATCGCGCCACTGCACTCCAGCCTGGGTGACAGAACGAGACTCTGTCTCCAAAAAAAAGAAAAAAGAAAGAATCCCTCACATACCAGACAAAGGGGGAAAATAGGCATTTTAGACAGAGAAAACAGTAGGCTTTTTTTTTTTTTTTTTTTTTTAAAGACGGAATCTCACTCTTGTTGCCCAGGCTGGAGTGCAATGGCATGATCTCAGCTCACTGCAACCTCCGCCTCCCAGGTTAAAGCGATTCTCCTGCCTCAGCCTCCTGAGTAGCTAGAATTACAGGTGCGTGCCACCATGGCTAATTTTTGTATTTTTAGTGGAGACAGAGTTTCACCATGGTGATCAGCTGGTCTCTAACTCCTGACCTTGTGAATCCGCCTGCCTCGGCCTCCCAAAGTGCTGGGATTACGGGCGTGAGTCACTGCGCCTGGCCCAAAAACAGCTTATCTTTAAGCATGAGAGTGGAGGGAGAGGAACTGGGGAGGCAGGTGGCACTCAGGTCACAAAGCTTAGGAGACAAATGTTAATGGGTTTTTTGAAATTAGTTCAGGATGCAGGACAATTCTTTGTTGTGGGTGATTGCCTCACACACTGCAGGTCACCTGAGTCCCTGGCCTCACGTAAGTATTAACAGTGTCCCCCAACCATTATGACAACCACATATGCCCCTCACATGTCCACAAAGCTTCCTGTGGGTGGTGTCCCCTGGGTGTGGAGTGCCCCTTGCCCCCATCCCTGCTGAGACCCACCAGCTCAGAAGACGCCTGCGGGAGCTGGACAATGAGACTGCAGTCCTGGAGCAGGATTCCAGGTGTGGAATCTAGCATAAAGTTGAATCTGAGCCGTTTGGACTTGAAGGAACTTGTTTATCCCAGAACCTAAGACTCAGAGAAACAGCCTGGAATTGAACACTGAAATTCCTCCTGCAACGTGCCAGTGTGGAGTGGTGGAACCCTATGAGGTCAGTGGCCACAGGCACCTCTCTCCCTGCCAGAGGAGTGGCACCTGGCCTAGTGGCCTGATGGGCCCCATGGTAATCTCTGATTCTCTGAGGTTGGGGTATGACAGGCAGTCAGTGAGCAACCTTGAAGAGCAACTGCTCCTAGGTGCAATGAATCTTAGTAAAGGTTAAGAGTTAAATGTAGAGGCCAGGCACCGTGGCTCATGTCTGTAATCCCAGCAATTTGGGAGGCCGAGGCAGGTGGATCACCTTAAGTCGGGAGTTCAAGATCAGCCTGGCCAACATGAGGAAATCCCGCCTCTACCAAAAATACAAAAAATTAGCTGGGCGTGGTGATGGGCATCTGTAATCCCAGCTACTCGGGAGGTTGAGACAGGAGAATCGCTGGAGCCCAGAAGGCAGAGCTTGCAGTGAACCGAGATCGCGCCACTGCACTCCAGCCTGGATGACAAGAGCAAAACTCCATCTCAAAAAAAAAAAAAAAAAAAAAAAAAAGAAGTAAACCTAGCAGCATGATTCACAACAGCCAAAACATGGGCACAACCCAAACGTCCATCCATAGATGAATGGATAGACAAAATACGGTGTATACAAATGATGGAATGCAATTCAGCCCTAAGTAGGAAGGCAATTCTGACTCATACTACAACGTGGATGAACCCTGAGGACGTTACGCACAGTGAAATAAGCCAGTCACCAAAGGACAAATAGTGTGTGATTCACTCAAGTGAGGTCCATGGAATCATCATGCTCTTAGAGACAGAATAGTGGTTGCCAGGGGCTTGGGGAAGGAGGGAATGGAGAGTTAGTGTTTAATGGGTACAGAGTTTCAGCTGGAGATATGAAAAAGCTCCAGAGATGGTTGGTGGTGATGGTTGCATACAATGTGAATGTACTTACTGCCACAGAACTATCCACTTAAAAATGGTTAAGATGGTCACTTTTAGGTTATGTTTATATTGTCACTTGAAATAAAAAGCAAATGCTTGATGCAGAGACTAGAATTCAAGCCTTGGCTCTGCTATTCACACCAGGGTGTGGTGGGTCTTGGCCAAGTTCCTCTCTCTCAGTCTCAGTGTCCTTGTGCAAGAGGGATCGTGACTGTACTCTCCCCACAGTGGCAATGTGGGGATCTCTTGAGATCTGAGTATAAACCTGGGGGCACAGTGCCTGCCTGGCACACACTCAGGAAGTGTGGTTATTATGGTAGTTACAGGTTTTACTATTTACTGCTGATAGAAGTGGCCCAAATGCTTCTGTGGACTGTGTTTTCCCCTTCAGACACTCCCACACAGCAGCATTTGGGGCACCGGCTTAACATCAAAGTTACAGGTTATACTGACCATGAATGACCGAGATCTAGGACAGGGTGCGTGTCATCTTTCTGGGTCTTCCTGCCGGTTCACATTCTCTCCTCCCACGAGAACCAGTTCCCAAGGGTACTCCACGCAGCTTCACGTTGCCCTGCTTATCTGACCCCGAGGAACACTTCTCCCATTGAGAACCTCCACAGTTCCCATTTAGACTCCTACGGAGAGCTGATCATTGCTGTTGATAGCAATCATAGTTCATTTTCTTTTATTTTGATTAAATAATAGCTTGATTGGAAAGTGTTTCCCAGTGCAGCAATTAATAACCGGCTGGAGTTGCCAAGGCTGGAGGTAAGGCCAAAAGCACTTCACCCAGCTAGTCACTAATTACCCAGGAAATGTTAGATCTGGAGGCTAACATTTAGTCTGGTACAAACTCTGAAATTGGTAGGGAGAAAAAGGAAAAAAAAGAGAAAAAGCCTAAGCAATTTCCTTTTAAGCAATGAAAGTTTAAAAATGGAGGGGCATGTTGCCATAGTCACCATCTCTGGCTCTGGGCTGGTCTCCGTGCTGGCATCCAGCGGACAGCATTTGACATGGCTTTCAGCAGGGGCAGCTGTGCCTCTCAAGTACCCATAATGAGTATCTGCAGCTCCAGGCTCCCTCGGAAATCCTCAGGCCTTCACTTGTCACCTCATTTCCTCGGGAAGTGTTTCTAATTACACAGTTCTTGCTGCCGGCTCCAGGTCAAGTCTTTTTGTACACAATATGCGAATTACATAAAACCACAAAACAGTGAGGGGACTTTGGAGTGATCAAAATTGCCATGTAGTTGTTTTAACTTAGTAGTTAAGCATCCGTGGGTGTAATAGGATGTCATTTGCATGAGCAAAAACAACATTAAAGGAACAGCATGCGTTTCATTCTTGAGAACTCTTTCTAGAGGTCAGAACCCATTTCAGCAAGATATCTGTATAACAACAGAATTTCCAACTCTAACACATAGTCTGTTTATTTTAACTACCATAGCAGGGGCTTTGTAAATAGAGACTTGTTTTGTACTGTTACCTGGGATCTGCCATTTAGGGAACTAAATGGCAGTTTTGTTTCCTGGAAGTGAAATCATCCTTAACTTTGGACTCTCTTAGCTTAGGAAATTCTCCAAGGCGTAAAGCAACATTCACCAGCTATTCTTAGAGAAAACTCTGAAATCAAGTTAAATTTATGTCCAGATGCTACTGTTTGGGTGTTAAGGTTTTTTTTAGAATTGAGTAAATTGGAGGATTCTTTAGCTCTTAAAGAAAGCGGCAAAAATGGTTTTCTAAAAAAATGGGTTTAACTGGACTGAGGCAACCCCCTCCCACACTCCAGTGTTTTGGAAGACTGAGCCTGTGCAGCATGGAGGTACGGGGGATTTCTGGTTGCCTTGGTGAGGCCATGGAATTTTGCTCAAGTGAGCCCCCAGCCCATGCCCATGGATGTCCCAGAACCAGGGACAGCTGGTTCTGGCCCCGGCTTGCAGCTGATGCAAGACCTGTCCTGTCTTGAAGACATTATGCTAAGTGAAGTAAGCCAGTCATGGAAAGACAAATACACTATGATTCTACTTGCATGAGGTACTTCGAGTCATCAAAATCATAGAGACAGAGTGGTGGTTGCCAGGGGCTAGGGGGAAGAGGGAATGGGGAGTTAGTGTTTAATGTACAATTTCAGTTTTACAAGATGAAAAGAGCTATGGAGATGGATGGTAGTGATGGTTAGACTACAATGTGAATGTACTTAATGCCACTCAACTGTACACTTAAAAATTGCTAAGATGGTGGCGGGCACGGGGGCTTACGCCGATAATCCCAGCACTTTGGGAGGCAGAGGTGGGAGGATCACCTGAGGTCAGGAATTTGAAACCAGCCTGGCGAACATAGTGAAACCCTGTCTCTACTAAAAATACAAAAATTAGCTAGGTGTGGTGGCTAATTAGCTGGGGCTAATTAGCTAGTCCCAGCTACTAGGGAGGCTGAGGCAGGAGAATTGCTTGAACCCAGGAGGCGGAGGTTGCAGTGAGCTGAGATTACACCATTGTACTCCAGCCTGGGCAACAGAGTGAGACTCTGTCTCACAAAATAAAATAAAATAAAAAATTGCTAAGATGGTAAATGTCACGCTATGTATATTTTACCACACAGATGGAGGAAGGAGAGAGGAATCTATCCTGACCCCATTCCCTAAGGAACTTCAGCAGGAAGTAGCAGTCACTGCAAGAAATGTCTTTTGCTCCAGGTTTCCCTCTGCCCACTGGCCCTTCCTCCTCTCAGTCTCCAAATGTTGAGTGTCCCCAGGCCAGTCCAGGACTTCTCCTCTCTATCTACACTCGCTTCCTAAGTATCTCATCCAACAACAAGGCTCTGTGAGCTGTGACAGATTCTGTCTTCCAGAGTTGGCCCAATAGTATCTCTCATTCTATATGCTCTTCTCCAATATGATCTTCACATTCCTTCCATAGAGAGAAGGGATCTTCAATCTAGGCAGACTTGTGACTCTCTTGTTACCGACAGAAGCGGGTAGAGATGATGCTGTGTGACTTCCAAGGCTAGGTTAGGAAAGCTGCCATCTAAGTAGTCCAACTCCTGAAGGCTGCCATACTGGAAGGAAGCCCAACCCACATGGAGAGGGCACTGTTATAAGTATCCCAGTTGACAGCCTGTGCTGAGGTTCCAGTGAATAACCAGCCAGGTCTGTGGGTAAAGATGCTTCCAGATGATTCCAGTCCCAGCTCTTATGTTGCCTCCAATCCTTGAGTCTTCCAAGCTAAAGTCCCAGAAACTGTGGAGTAGAGACTAACCATTTCTTCTGTGCCCTGCCCTGGATTCCCAGCCCATCTAACTGGTGGGCAAATGAAATAGCTGGTTTAAGCTAAGTTTGGGGTTTTGTTTTTGTTTTTAAGACGGAGTCTTGCTCTGTCACCAAGCTGGAGTGCAGTGGTACGATCTCGGCTCACTGCAACCTCCGCCTCCCGGGTTCAAGCGATTCTCCTGCCTCAGCCTGCCAACTGGCTGGGACTACAGGCATGCGCCACCATGCCCAGCTAAGTTTTGAATTTTTAGTACAGACAGGGTTTCACCATGTTGGCCAGGATGGTCTCAATCTCTTGACCTCGTGATCCACCCACCTCGGCCTCCCAAAGTGCTGGGATTATAGGTGTGAGCCACCATGCCTGGCCAATTTTTTTTTTTTTTTTTTAAACAAAGCAATAGTGTCTGGAACATCATCTGTAATGACTCTCAAGTTTATATCTCTAACTTGGGCCCCTCATCTGAGCTCTAGACTCACAAATCTAAACTGTTTGTTTAGCATTTCAACTTGGAAATTTAACAAGCTTCTCACAGAACTTGCTCAGGTCAAGCTGATCGTCCCCGCCTTGCAAAACTGCTCATCCCCTCAGGCATCCTCATCTCAGTAAGTGATTTCATCGCTTATCCGATACCCAGTTGCCCAGGCCGGAAATCTAGACGTTGTCAGTAAGTTCTCTCTTTCTCTCACCCTCCATTCAGTCCATCAGCAAGTCCTGTGCCCTCCATCTTCAAAACATTTCCCAAATAGGAGCACTTCTCACATATTCCACGGGTTTAACCCTAATCCAAACCACATCATCTCTCTCCTGGACACTCTACACAGTCCTGTCTGGTCTCCCTGCTTCCACTCCTGGTCTGCAGTTCCCTTCCCCACAATCAAGTCTCCAGAAGCCACAACGATCATTTCAAGATGTCAGTTATATCACAAGCCCCAAGCCCCCCTTGCTTACCTGTCTGGTGATTGGGAATCTAGCAGGGGCTCTTGGTCAGAACATCCACATCTAGCTTCTCCGTGTGACCTGGACTTCCTCACAATATGGTGGCTGGGTTCAGAGCAGAAGCATCCCAAGAGAGAGCAAGAGAGTCCCCCAGAACCACGTTGCTTTCTAGGACTGAGCCTTGGATGTCACTTCTGCCACATTCTATTGGTTGAGGCAGTTATAAAGTTCCACCCAGGTTCAAGGGGAGGGAACACAAACTCTACCTTTTAATGAGGCCTGCTAAGGTCACATTCTAAGAAAAGCATCTAGAATGGAATATATATTTGTGCAGCCACCCTTGGAAAATAAAATATACCACACCATCCAAAAAGATTTAACTCCATAAGTGACCAGGTGCAGTGGCTCATGCCTGTAATCCCAGCACTTTGGGAGACTGAGGCTGGTGGATAGCCTGAGGTCAGGAGTTCGAGACCAGCCTGGCCAACATGGCGAAACCTCATCTCTACTAAAATTACAAAAATTAGCCAGGCATGGTGGTGTGCACCTGTAGTCCCAGGTACTCAGGAGCTGAGGCAAGAGAATCGCTTGAACCTGGGAGGCGAAGGTTGCAGTGAGCTGAGATTGTACCACCGCACTCCAGCCTGGACAACAGAGTAAAACTCCATCTCAAACAAACAAAGATTTAACTCCATAAGAAAGAAAATTATCTATACACCAAAAAATATCACAAGCACAATATACATGCAAAAGACAGGTTAAAGAAGCGCTAATTCCTCTTCCTTAGCTCCTCAGTGAGCCCCTCCTTTGGACATTGTGGGCTGATTTCAAGCTTCAAGGGTATTTGGCTGGTAACATCTTTTATAATCCTACAGGGACAGGAAGCCAAGAATGCCCTCTCCCTCAGCTTTCCCTGTAAGGTTCACTATAGATGCTCCTTTCCACAGCCCCTCCCCACCCCCTCTTACCTGCTACTCACCCCTTCTCCCTTAGTTATTCACCTGTCTTTTAAAATCTTACCTCTTTAATCCCTCAAGTGTCAAGTTGTAGACCTTAAACATATATGATGTCTATATGTCAATCATATATCAATACAACTTTTTTTTTCTTTTTAAAGAAGATGGGTGTGGTAGCTCATGCTTGTAATCCCTCATACTCAGGAGGCTGAGTGAGAGGATGACTTGAGGCCAAGAGTTTGAGACTAGCCCAGGTAACACAGCGAAAACATCTTCTCTTTAAAAAAAAAAAAAAAGAGAGTGAGTATTGAACTATAAATTTTTCAAAGGGCAGGGATTTTTTTAATTCATTACTGTCTCCCCTTCCTGCCCTGGTCCCACTATTATTCACATGTATTAATTATTCAATACATGCTGGTGGAATTCACAAGAAGCAATTGTGAACCAGGATCCAGCTCATCAATAGTCAATCTTGGAATATAGTAGGTACTCAATAAAACTTTTTTTTTTTTTTTTTTTTTGAGATAGAGTCTGTTGCCCAGGCTGGAGTGCAGTGGCATGATCTTGGCTCATTACAATCTCCACCTCCTGGGTTCAAGCAATTCTCCTCTCTCAGCCTCTCGAGTAGCTGGGATTACAAGTGCCCACCACCATGCTTGGCTAATTTTTGTATTTCAGGAGACGTGGGGTTTTCACCATGATGTCCAGGCTGGTCTCAAACTCCTGACCTCAAGCAATCCACCCGCCTTGGCTTCCCAAAATGCTGGGATTATAGGCCTGAGCCACTACATGCGGGCTAAAACATGGTTTTTGGTTTGTTTGTTTTCAGAAAGAGTTTTGCTCTTGTTGCTCAGGCTGGAGTGCAATGTTGTGGTCTCGGCTCACTGCAACCTCTGCTTCCTGGGTTCCAGCAATTCTCCTGCCTCAGCCTCCCAAGTAGCTGGGATTATAGGTGCCTGCCACCACAGCCGGCTAATTTTCATATTTTTAGTAGAGATGGGGTTTCACCGTGTTGGCCAGGATGGTCTCCAACTCCTGACCTCACACTATCCACCCACCTTGGCCTCCCACAGTGCTGGGATTACAGGCATGAGCCACTACGCTTGGCCCAAAAACATGTTTTCAGTGAATGGACTGCAATCCACCAAATGCGCAACACTTAAGGGAGAAGTAAACCTAAGAGCTGGTCCTTACCTTCAGTTACTATTGACATCTTGTCCGACAGCAGAAGGGCTGTTACAGGCAGTCCATGATTACGAGCTACTGACGACAGCAGGACTTAGAGAGAAAGCTTTCCTAAGCATGGACAGGCAAAGTCAGAAAACATAAAGGAGAAGACTGATGGTTTCTACTGCATAAAAATGAAACACTTCGGCCGGGCGTGGTGGCTCACGCCTGTAATCCCAGCACTTTGGGAGGCTGAGGCAGGTGGATCACCTGAGGTCAGGAGTTTAAGACCAGCCGGACCAACATGGAGAAACCCCGTTTTTACTAAAAATACAAAATTAGCCGGGCATGGTGGCATATGCCTGTAATCCCAGCTACTCAGGAGACTGAGGCAGGAGAATCGCTTGAATCTGGGAGGCAGAGGTTGCAGTGAGCCAAGATCGTGCCATTGCACTTCAGCCTGGACAACAAGGGCAAAACTCTGTCTTAAAAAAAAAAAAAAAAAGAAACACTTTTGGACATCAAAAAACGTGGCAAATAAAATCTGGGCAAATGGCAAGCCAGGAAAAACCCGCCACTATATTAACAAAGGGTTAATAGCCTTGCTATATGAAAAGGTGTGGTAGATCAGTAAGTAAAACACAAATACTCCAAAAAATTAGGGAAAGGCTATAAATAATCAAAACAAAAAGAAAACTATAAATAGTTAATAAACGTATTTTAAAAATCCCTTCAACTTCATTTGCTAATGATAGTACTAAACATACTAAAACCACAGGGAAATAACATTTTTATCAAACTGGCAGAGTATTTTTTGTTAAGATAAGGTGCAAAGTTGGCAAGACTAGGGAAACTGAAAATTGATGTTTAAAGTTGCATGTCATAGGCTGGGCGCGGTGGCTCACACCTGTAATCCCAGCACTTTGGGAGGCTGAGGCAGGCGGATCTCCTGAGGTCAGGAGTTCGAGACCAGCCTGACCAATATGCAGAAACCCCATCTCTACTAAAAACATAAAATTAGCCAGGCATGGTGGGGCATACCTGTAATCCTAGCTACTCAGGAGGCTGAGGCAGGAGAATCGCCTGAACCCAGGAGGCAGAGGTTGCAGTGAGCCGAGATTGCCATTGCATTCCAGCCTGGGCAACAAGAACGAAACTCCATCTAAAAAAAAAAAAAAAAAGTTGCATGTCAGAAACCTTTAAAATTGGCATGCTCTGTGACCTGGCATTTTGACATTTCCAGATTCATGCCAAAGAATTTATTTTACAGGTCTGCCACGATTTGTACACAAAAATGCTCCTGGAAGTATTGTTGTTAATAGCAGAAAATTGGAATTAATGTCTAGCCATTGGGACTGCTTAAATAGATCACTATAAAGCAACACTACATAGCCAACAACCATATAGCCATTTCAAACGCTGATAGGAAATAACATGTAATGAAACGGAAGCATATTTACGTTACATAGCTAATTAGAAAATCAGATTCTCGGCCGGGCGCGGTGGCTCAAACCTGTAATCCCAGCACTTTGGGAGGCCGAGACGGGCGGATCACGAGGTCAGGAGATCAAGACCATCCTGGCTAACATGGTGAAACCCTGTCTCTACTAAAAATACAAAAAACTAGCTGGGCGACCTGGCGGGCGCCTGTAGTCCCAGCTACTCGGGAGGCTGAGGCAGGAGAATGGCGTGAACCCGGGAGGCGGAGCTTGCAGTGAGCTGAGATCCGGCCACTGCACTCCAGCCTGGGCGACAGAGCGAGACTCCGTCTCAAAAAAAAAAAAAAAAAGAAAATCAGATTCTCAAGCAAATGTACAATGCCATTTGACTTTTCATCATATAGATATATACACATATATATATTCCATAAACATTAGCATGCAGATAAGCAGCCTAGAATGATTTATACCAAAATTTTAGAAATCTGAGTGATTTTACTTTTCTTGTCTCTTTTATGTGTTTTTAAACATTCTACACTAACTTATATTACTTTTTCTATTCAGGGAAAAAAATACCATTATTTCTCTTTAGTGGTGTGGAAGTTGGCCCTTAAATATAGATGGGAATGCCAGATCGGCTGTTTCCTTTGAAAACATCTCCAGGCCCCAGGGGTGCACATTTCCAACAGTCTGTTCTCTCCTGAGAGGAGAGGGAGGGTGGGAGGAATTTTGGTGAATGTCTGTACTTGCAGTTCATCCTGCAGTCAATCTGTAAAACTGTGGCAATAGGTGCTTTGCATTCCCTAGAACTGAAGCACATAGGTCTGGTTTGCTGTCCTTCTGTCTGCATCGCGTGGAAAGGTCTGGGAGTGGAGGCCTGCCTTAATCTAAATGCCACACCAGCCCCATCAGGGGCATTTCTGTTTCCCGAGTAAGTGATCCGACGGATGTGCTTTATCTTCTCCCATCAGAAATAAAGGGATGATATCATCAGTTCTATACACTGCACGTGGGGGTGGTGGAGAAGTGAATGACAGCATTCTGCAGGATAGAACCAGATGGGTGTGAGAAGCTGGATGGTAAGAGGGAAACAAAGTTTACTTATCTTCTCGATTTAGCTCTCCGTTTTAGGAGGGTACAGAAAAATCACGCGAAGAAACCTGATGGGCAGAGTCTCTAACACTAAAAAAGCAATGGGCCGGGCTCGGTGGCTCACACCTGTAATCCCAGCACTTTGGGAGGCTGAGGCGGGTGGATCACGAGGTCAGGAGATCGAGACCGTCCTGGCTAACATGGTGAAACCCCGTCTCTACTAAAAATACAAAAAAAAAAAAAAAAAAAAGTAGCTGGGCGTGGTGGTGGTCACCTGTAGTCCTGGCTACTCGGGAGGCTGAGGCAGGAGAATGGCGTAAACCTGGAAGGCGGAGCTGGCAGGCTCCCTACTTGGGAGGCTGAGGCAGGGGAATTGCTTGAACCTGAGAGGCGGAGGTTGCAGTGAGCTGAGATCATGCCACTGCACTCCAGCCTGGCAACAGAGCAAGACTCCGTCTCAAACAAGGTATTTGTTTTTTCCACTGTGCTATTTGCTAGAACCAAAAGATCAGGAAATGTTTCTAAATGCTCAAGTGTTTTAGCTGACTTTTTACGAGGTTTCCTTTGGATTCAGGAAGCTCTGAACGGCATAACAACCTATTTGATAAAACCATTGGCATATTTAATGGGATGCTCTCTACAAATGCTAAAGGGAAATTTAATAATCCCACAAAGTCTCCCAACTCTCTCCCCTTCTAAATACAGTCGCATGTCCTACAGCATGTCCTACAGCTGGCATGAACCCGGGAGCTGAGATGGTGCCACTGCACTCCAGCCTAGGCAATAGAGTGAGACTCCGTCTCAAATAAATAAATAAATAATGAAATGAAGCAATGGGGCCGGGCGCGGTGACTCACACCTGTAATCCCAGCACTTTGGGAGGCTGAGGTGGGTGGATCACGGGGTCAGGAGATCGAGACCGTCTTGGTCAGCATGATGAAACCCTGTCTCGGCTGGGCGCGGTGGCTCAAGCCTGTAATCCCAGCACTTTGGGAGGCCGAGACGGGCGTATCACGAGGTCAGGAGATCGAGACCATCCTGGCTAACCCGGTGAAACCCCGTCTCTACTAAAAAATACAAAAAACTAGCCGGGCGAGGTGGCGGGCGCCTGTAGTCCCAGCTACTCGGGAGGCTGAGGCAGGAGAATAGCGTAAACCCAGGAGGCGGAGCTTGCAGTGAGCTGAGATCCGGCCACTGCACTCCAGCCTGGGCGACAGAGCGAAACTCCGTCTCAAAAAAAAAAAAAAAAAAAAAAGAAACCCTGTCTCCACTAAAATACAAAAAATTAGCCGGTCATGGTGGCGCATGCCTGTAGTCCCAGGTACTTGGGAGGCTGAGGCAGGGGAATTGCTTGAACCTGGGAGGCGGAGGTTGCAGTGAGCGGAGATCACGCCCCTGCACTCCAGCCTGGCAACAGAGCAAGACTCCGTCTCAAAAAAACAAACAAAAAAACAAAAACCAATGGTTCAATCTTCATGAATTCCTCTGACTCTATTTCCAAATATAATTCCTATATAAAACTACCCCCCTGCACTTTAGGGACCACTAAGCAACTGAATATTATAGTACAGAAAAAAGGAGGATTAACAGTATGTGTTCACGATGCTTGTAACAAATATTAAACCTTCTCAGTTCACAATGGTTATAACCACAGGGGATCTGCGGGTATAAACAAAGGCATTTCCTTCAACTTCAAGGTATTTGTTTTTTCCACTGTGCTATTTGCTAGAACCAAAAGATCAGGAAATGTTTCTAAATGCTCAAGTGTTTTAGCTGACTTTTTACGAGGTTTCCTTTGGATTCAGGAAGCTTTGAATGGCCTAAATGGGCTCTGTACAGATACTTCTAGAAAGTTTATGTGTGCTCATCTCAGAGATTCCCAGAGAGTGACCACCTACACATCCCACCTCACGGGGCCCATGACCGATGACAATAACGTCAAAGGAGGCTGTAACTCTCTCTTAACTTTTTCAGGCTTGAAACCACAGAAAGCAATAAATTCAATGACACATATGATCGGCATCTTTCCCGTGCCAGCCTTTCCCGTGCCACCAGCCACGGCTGCGAGCCGCCAACGACCCAGTTGTGTTAGAGTCCTTGACCTCATGGAGTTGACAGCTGGGAGTGAGAATGGAGCCACGGCGGGGACTGCTAACAGGCTTCTGGATATTTCTGTTCTTATTTTATTTTTGGATGGAAGAATGATTTTAAACAACCTGTTTGATAAAACCATTGGCGTATTTAATGGGATGCTCTCTACAAATGCTAAAGGGAAATTTAATAATCCCAAAGTCTCCCAACTCTCTCTTCTTCTAAATACAGGCGCATGTCCTACAGCTACCCCACAAATCTCTCTCCCCTTTTCCTCCACAATCTCCCAAATTCACTCCCAACCCAGCCTCTGACTTCCCCCCCTCTCTCTCTCTCCTTTTTCTCTTCCTTTTCCAGTGGATGGGTCCTTCTTCCTCCAGCAATTCTCTCTTCTTTCCTGTAAATCAAGTCAGGTCAATCTTGGTCCTTCTCATTTTCCTCCTTTCCTTCAACCCCACACACGCAGGCATAGCATCTACCAAGAAAGGCCGACTTCTCCTTATTCAGTGCGGGAACTCAGCCGGTTACATAGTTAGTTAACTGGTTCCACAAACGCGCAACCTGAAGCAGAGAGCGTAAGCAACTTACCCAAGGCCACACAGCCTGGAAGTAGCAGAACCAGTCTTCAAACTTCCTGATTTCAAAGCTTGGGCTGTTTCCAAAGTGCAGGGGAGGCCCTCAGGGAGGGTTCTGGGTGGATGAGGAACGGAATTAAGTCCTGTTTACCAACCGCCACGTCCTCTCAGATTCAGGGGGTGGATCCGCTTCCACGCGACAGGAAACAGCCCTTCTCCCGGGAAGCTCTCTATGGTCTGCGCTTCAGGAAAATCATCCGTCCGCATATCTTGGAAAAAAGCTTTCTTGCTGCCAGAGGCCTGCCCAGGGGCGTCCACGCTGGCTTCCTGTGAATGGCGCCCCGGAAGTTGCGGGAGACATTTTGTCCCAGGCTGCACAGTTCCTTTATTTCTCATGATGCTTTTTTGGAGGCCTTGAGGGGAAGAACTGCAGCATCTGCCCTTGGTTCACGGCCCTGCCGAGGTTCAAAGCCCAGGGGTTCTCACTGACGCTTCGGGCAGGGCCAATCAATACCCTAAGCCTCAAACTCAGGCTGTGTTAGGAACCTTTAAGAATTTACTCCTCTGGGTTGCAGTGAGCCGAGGTCGCGCCACTGCACTCCAGCCTGGGCGACAGCGGGAGACTCTATTTCAAAAAAAAAAAAAAAAAGGCCGGGCGCGGTGGCTCAAGCCTGTAATCCCAACACTTTGGGAGGCCGAGACGGGCGGATCACGAGGTCAGGAGATCAAGACCATCCTGGCTAACCTGGTGAAACCCCGTCGCTACTAAAAATACAAAAAACTAGCCGGGCGAGGTGGCGGGCGCCTGTAGTCCCAGCTACTCGGGAGGCTGAGGCAGGAGAATGGCGTAAACCCGGGAGGCGGAGCTTGCAGTGAGCTGAGATCCGGCCACTGCACTCCAGCCCGGGTGACAGAGCAAGACTCCGTCTCAAAAAAAAAAAAAAAAAAAAAAAAAAAAAAAGAACAAGAAAGGACTCTTCTCAAGAGCTTACTGTTATGTAAAGTTCAAAAAACAACCACTATAAGGGGGAATTGATGGGGTTCAGAACATGCTACCCTAAACTATGGCACCTTAGTATTTGAGAAAACAGCGGAAGTGCGAAGGTCGCTCTCACCGTCCCCTTGCTCTTCTGCCAGAAGCAGGTCATCAGACCCTCATTTATTCGGTGTCCTCCTTATATCTGGAGTAAAGGAACATCCTTAGCTCTGAAGACAGGGACACAGAAGAATCTAAATAAACAGGTCCTGCTGGGTTCCCTTCAGTTTATTCCCATTGGATCACATCCTTTTCCCTTCCAGTCCTGTTTCTTTACAACTGCCCACTTTTCATTGAACTAAAAGTAACAATGCACAAGTTTAACCATTTCTTTGGGTCTTAAATGCTGAAGTCTCCCGTGTCATGTAAAACTTACAATGAATTAAATTTGTATGTCTTTTCTCTCCCTCTTTTTTTTTTTTTTTTTTTTTTGAGAGAGAGAGTCTTGCTGTGTCACCCAGGCTAGAATGCAGTGGCGTGATCTTGGCCCCCTGCAACCTCTGCCTCCCGGGTTCAAGTGATTCTTGTGCCTCAGCCTCCCGAGTAGCTGGGACTACAGACACGTGCCTACACACCAGGCTAATTTTTGTATTTTTAGTAGACGGGGTTTCGCCATGTTAGCTGATTTTGAACTCCTGACCTCAAGTGATCCGCCTGCCTTAGCCTGCCAAATCTTTTTGGGACAAAGTCTCACTCTGTTGCCCAGACTGGAGTGCAGTGGTGTGATCTTGGCTCACTGCAACCTCTGCCTATCCTGGGCTCAAGCAATTCTCCTGCTTCAGCATCCCGAGTAGCTAGGATCACAGGTGTGTGCCACCACACCTGGGTAAGCAAATATATATATTTTCTTTTTTTTGGACAGGGTCTCACTCTGTCACTCAGGCTGGAGTGCAGTGGTGCAATCACAGCTCACTGCAGTCTTGACCTCCTAGGCTCAAGCAATCCTCCCATCGCAGTCCCTCAAATAACTGGGATTACAAGTATGTGCCACCATGCCTAGATGATTTTTAAAATTTTTTGTAGAGATGGTGGTCTTATTATGTTGTCCAGGCTGGTCTCAAACTCCTGGCCTCAAGCGATCCTCCCTTCTGATCCTCCTTTTTTGTCCTCCCAAAGTGCTAGGATCACAGGCATGAGCCACCATGCCTGGTTCCTTTTCTCTTGCTAATCTGTCTTTTGTATGTAGGCGGTCTCATGTATGAACCCTGCAACAGGAAGAAATGCAGCTGGGTTCTGTGGCTCATGCCTGCACTTTGGGAGGCTGAGGCGGGCAGATCACTTGAGGTCTGGAGTTTGAGACCAGCCTGACCAACATGGAGAAACACCATCTCTACTAAAAATACAGAATTAGCCAGGCATGGTGGCGCCTGCCTGTAATCCCAGATACTCAGGAGGCCGAGGCAGGAGAATCGCTTGAACCCGAGAGGCAAAGGTTGCGGTGAACCAAGATTGCGCCTCCCAGCCTAGGCAAAAAGAGCGAAACTCTGTCTCTAAAACAAAAAAAAAAAAAGGAAAGAAATCTTCCCTCAGCTATAGTACCTGTGAGGCATTTTGGTGAGTGTGGGACAAAAGAACAGGAAGAGAAGAGACTTCAAAGTTTCTGCAGAAACACTTCTGGGCTAGGGGCACAGTGGCTTCTCCTCTTCCCCTCTCTAGGTAGGCCTCCTGGTTTTGCTGGGGCCTCCAGAGTCAGAACTCCACTTTCCCATGGCCAAAGGTCCACAGCCACTTCCAACCCTGCCCCCTGCCCCAGGGAGCTGGTGGCCAACGTGAAGGCCAACTACAGTGAGAAAAGTAGTCCTGCATCTCTGGACCAAGGGAGATTTTCGATGAGTGAAATTCATGTGCTTGGGGTTTGAATAAGCCTGGACCTCCTAATTCATTTTTAATACTCATCTTTGATCTGCTTTTAGCATAGTGACCAAACAATAGTCAACTGGTTCAAAACCAGAATGGACAGGTGCTTTCAGGAAGCCTCCTTCTAGTCTCTTAAAAACAGAAAAATCAACAAAGTATATATCGTGAAAATGTGATTTGACAATATATTCCCTAAACGTAGGTGAAACACTTGAAAACAATCAAAATAAGATATTAGAAAGAAGCACATTTGCTTTAAATGAGTGAAACTCCATGTGCTTGGAGTTTGAATAAGCCTGAGCTTCATACTTCATTTTTCATACTTGTCTTTGATCTGCTTTTAGCATAACAATCAATCAACAAACTTTGGACTGGCTACTTGAAGAACCATGGTGGGAGAAACCATGCGAGATTCGTTATCTCCCTCCCAGAACTGTAGGGGGAAAACAACATTCTTTCCAGCTTAGTGTTCAGAAGAAATCCTTTATGATTTATGTCGGTTTTAGCAATTTAGACTCTATTAAAATGTGGAGCAACAAAAGATTGAAACCTCAGAATAAGGAGCTGGCCAGGCAGGGTGGTTCACCCCTGTAATCCCAGGACTTTAGGAGGTCAAGGTGGGCAGATTGCTTGAGCCCAGGAGTTCGAGACCAGCCTGGGCAACATTGTGAAACTCCATCTCTACAAAAAAAACTGTTTTTTTTAATTAGCTGGGTGTGGTGGCCTGCCTGTAATCCCACCTATTCGGCAGGCTGAGGTGGGAGGATCACTTGAGGCTGGCAGGTTGAGGCTACAGCGAGCTGAGATTGCATCACTGCATTCCAGCCTGAGTGACAGAGTGAGAACCTGTCTCAACAACAACAAAAAAATTTTTTTAAGAAAGAATAAAAAAGAATAAAGAGCTGAGAACAGCCTTTCTAGAAACTCAAGAATTAGTATGCTAAAACGATGTGTCAAAACTGTGGTCTTTTTGCATTTTTAATAGAGATGGAGTTTCACCATGTTGGCCAGGCTGGCCTCGAACTACCCACCAGGCTGAGATCCACCCACCTCAGCCTCCCAAAGTGCTGGGATTACCGGTGTAAACCAAGGCGGGCACCTGTAATCCCAGCTACTCGGGAGGCTAAGGCAGGAGACTCGCTTGAACCAGGGAGACAGAAGTTGCAGTGAGCCAAGATCGCGCCATTGCAGTCCAGCCTGGGAGACGAGCGAAACTGTCACAAAACAAAACAAAACAAAACAAACCTGTGATCTTCCTAGAAACTCTCTAGAAAACCCTGTCTTCACAGGAACTGTCCAGTCATTTCCCTTCAAGTGCTTGAGAGTGAACCCCAGAACATGAACAGCATCAACTGCTTTGTGTCTCTGGTTCCTCTTCCTGAGGAAATCACGCTGTTGTTAGCAAGTGTCTGTATGTTGTGAATTTCTTACAGCTTATCAAAAGCTCTTCATTAAGAGAAATGTGTGCCAGCAGGCATAGCAATAACAGCCTCAGACAGACAGACACACACTCTTCAGTATTCAGAACATTCATGCCTGTGTCAACAAGATTTCAGATAAGGACAAACGTAAGAATCCAAGCTTCATGTTCTACTTGCCCTCACCTCACTGCCTCCGCCTGAACTGTATTTTCATGCATTTAATTTTCTTTTTCTTTCTTTTTTTTTTTGTTTTTTGAGACAGAGTCTCGCTCTGTCGCCCAGGCTGGAGTGCAGAGGCGCGATCTCGGCTCACCACCTCCCAGGTTCACGCCATTCTCTGCTTCAGGCTCCCGAGTAGCTGGGACTACAGGTGCCCGCCACCATGCCCTGCTAATTTTTTGTATTTTTAGTAGATACGGGGTTTCACCATGGTAGCCAGGATGGTCTCGATCTGACCTCGTGATCCACTCACCTTGGCCTCTCAAAGTGCTGGGATTACAGGCGTTAGCCACCGCCCCCGGGCTGCATTTTAATTTTATTATTATTATTATTAGTTTGAGACAGTGTTTCACTCTTGTTGCCCAGGCTGGAGTGCAGTGGCACAATCTCGGCTCACTGGAACCTTCACCTCCTGGGTTCAAGCAATTCTCTTGCCTCAGCCTCCTGAGTCTCTGGGATCACAGGCATGTACCACCATGCCCGGCTAATTTTGTATTTTCAGTAGAGACAGGGTTTCTCCATGCTGGTCAGGCTGGTCTTGTACTCTTTACCTCAGGTGATTCGCTCGCCTCGGCCTCTTGCCTCGGCCTCCCAAAGTGCTGGGATTATAGGCATGAGCCACCGTGCCTGGCTTTCCTGCATTTTTATTAGGTAGCCACCCATCATCCAGATTTGTATCTACTTTGGCATTGCCCTAGGAAATATAGTTTCTAATTTTTAGAATAAAAACCTTTTTCCTGTATTACTGGACAGTGAATTGTAATAACCTAATTAAGGTATAAAAGATCTATGATAGTTGGGCACAGTGGCTCACACCTATAATCCTAGCACTTTGGGAGGCTGAGGTGGGCAGATCGCTTGAGGTCAAGAGTTCAAGACCAGCCTGGCCAACACGGTGAAACCCCGTCTCTACTAAAATACTAAAAATACAAAAATTAGCTGGGCAGGGTGGCATGTGCCTGTAATCCCAGCTATTTGGGAGGCTGAGGCAGGAGAATTGCTTGATTGAACCTGGGAGGTGGAGGTTGAAATGAGCCAAGATCACACCACTGCACTCCAATATGGGCAACAGAGAAAGACTGTCTCAAAAAAAAAAAAAAGGCTAGGCGCGGTGGCTCACGCCTATAATCCCAGCATTTTGGGAGGCCGAGGCAGGTGGATCACGAGGTCAGGAGATTGAGACCACGGTGTAACCCTGTCTCTACTAAAAATACAAAAAATCAGCCAGGCGTGGTGGCGGGCGCCTGTAGTTCCAGCTACTTGGGAGGCTGAAGCAGGAGAATGGCATGAACCCGGGAGGCAGAGCTTGCAGTGAGCAGAGATCGTGCCACTGCACTCCAGCCTGGGCGACAGAGAGAGACTCCGTTTCAAAATAATAAAATAAAATAATAAAAAGAGAAAGAAAAATATCTATCATATGTAGTTTTTAAAAATCACATATGGAACGAACATAATGATTTACTTTAGGCACCATAAATATTTTGACCCCAACATTTACATGAATTACACAGCAGGTTTATCTTGATCACGGGTCTTATCATGACTCCTGCAGATTTATTGACACTTGGTGGAGCTGATGGATCAATGCTTTTAAAGTTGACTCCAGAGATCGCACTACTACTGATTCACTTCTGACGTTTTGGTAAATATGATTCAAAAATATTCCAGTCTATCATTCATGATGCATTTAAGTGAATCTCTATTATGTTTGATAACAATTTTTAGAAAATAAAAAAAGAATAAATAAAAAGGAATTTATTAAAGTACAGGGAGAAAAAGGGAAAATTTTAGACAAAGTTTTCCCTTGGATTTGATTACTTGAAAGCACCCCAAGCCTATGAATTTGGTTCCTTCTCCACATAAAATAGCTGTTCTCATTCCCCTTCTTAGAAACAAGTCTGGGTTGTTTGCCCAAGGGTGGCTGGTGACAGTTCCTTGTATTAGGCCAAGGCATTGGTGGCCTTTGGCCAAAAGAGCTGGGCGGAGAACTGAGGCCAGAGTACACGGAAACCCAATGCTTGAACAGCAGTGAGTCAGAAGTGGGTAAACTACGGAAGTTGAGGGCCCAGAAATGCCAGAGTGCTGAGCAAAGACAGGAAGGCAGAGTCCAGGCACCTGTCAGCTAAGGCACTTGGTTAGAGTTGAGGCACTAAATCAAGACATGGTCAAACAGCCAGGCATGGTGGCTCATGCCTGTAATCCCAGTACTTTGAGAGGCCAAAGCAAGAGGATGACAATTTGGGAAGCTGAGGCAGGAGGATCTCTTAAGCTGGGGCAATATAGGGAGATCCTTTCTCTACAAAAAATAAACTTAAAAAATTATTAATAGCTGGGTAGGGTGGCACGTGCCTATAGTCGTAGCTACCCAGGAGGCTAAGGTGGGAGGATTGCTTAAGTCCAGAAGGTTGAGATTGCAGTGAGCCATGTTCACACCATTGCACTCCAGCCTAGGCAACAGAGTGAGATCGTGTTTCAAAAAAATAAAAGACAGCTGAGTATGCACTTTGGGAGGCCAAGGTGGGAGGATCACAAGATTAGGAGTTCAAGACCAGCCTGGCCAAGATGGTGAAATCCCGTCTCAAAACACAAAAATTAGCCGGGCGTGGTGGCAGGCACCTGTAATCCCAGCTACTCAGAAGGCTGAGGCAGAAAATTGCTTGAACCAGGAGGCGGAGTTTGCAGTGAGCCGAGATCATGCCATTGCACTCCAGGCTGGGTGACAGAGCGAGACTCCATCTCAAAAAAATAAAAAAATGTGACCTTCGCTCATTTGACTTCTTCCCCTCAGTTCTGCACCTTCCACTAATATACATTCTCTTTTCTCCATTCTTATTCAAAACCTGCTCTTTTTTTTTTTTTTTTTTTTTTTGAGAGAGTCTCGCTCTGTTGCCCAGGCTGGAGTACAGTGGCCGGATCTCAGCTCACTGCAAGCTCTGCCTCCCGGGTTCACGCCATTCTCCTGCCTCAGCCTCCCGAGTAGCTGGGACTACAGGCACCCGCCACCTCGCCTGGCTAGCAAAACCTGCTCCTCTTATAAAGTGATGGCCACACTCTCTGTGTTTCACAAAGCTGACTCTCAGCCTTGTGAGTCAGTGAGTCCTCAGTTAGGACTTAACCTCATGATGTCTTTTTACGTTGTTGGAACTGCTGTTCCATGTGTCTTGCTTCTCCAAGACAGACTATAAGCTCCTTGAGGGTAGAGCCTGACCAACAGGAAGAGAGGCCACATTTCCACGTGTCAGGCTTGCTCACCCAGGATGGACTCTCTGGCCTGTAGTTTGTTACATTTTCCTGAATAGAGACAGGGTTATTTCCAGAGTCTGAGGTGGGGGTTGAATCTTCAGGATTAAGTGGTCCCAGCACAGCCTAGTTGGGGAATGTGGGCATAAGTTCCTGGTGGTGCTTTCTGACTATACACCCTCTTACCATCTTGTTCTCCAATTCTCTTTGAATTTTTATTTATTTACTTTTTTTTGAGATGGTGTGTTGCTCTGTCACCCAGGCTGGAGTGCAATGGTGCAACCTCAGCTCACTGCAATTTCCACCTCCCGGGTTCAAGCAATTATCACGCCTCTGACTCCCGAGCAGCTGAGATTACAGGTACCCATCATCATGCCTGGCTAATTTTTGTATTTTTGTAGAGACGGGGTTTCACCATGTTGGCCAGGCTGGTTTTGAACTCCTGAACTCAGGTGATCTGCCTGCCTCAGCCTCCCAAATTGCCGGGATTACAGGTGTGAGCCACCATGCCTGGCCTCCAATTCTCTCTCTCTCTCTCTTTTTTTATTTTTTGAGACAGAGTTTCACTCTTGTTGCCCAGGCTGGAATACAGTAGTACAATCTCGGCTCAGTGCAACCTCTCTCTCCCGGGTTCAAGCGATTCTCCTGCCTCAGCCTCCCGAGTAGCTGGGACTACAGGCGCACACCACCACGCCTGGCTAATTGTTTGTATTTTTAGTAGAGACGGGGTTTCACCATGTTGGCCAGGCTGGTCTCGAACTCCTGACCTCAAGCAATGCACCCGCCTCGGCCTCCCAAAGTACTGGGATTACAGGCGTGAGCCACTGCACCCGGCCTAGTATTCATCCTTTACTGTGCATCCTCCCTGTGCATGGAGCGTCTGCTTTTAAGATCAGGTGAACAGATGGGCTCCCCGCACGGCTGCCTTGGCACTTTGGTTTTCTTACATCTGTACTGTTTAGTTGGGGCATTGCTGGCATTGGGGCCAGAGGGGGGCAGTTCTATGTCCTTGGATTAAAGGACTTTTAACATCCTGGCTCCCTCCACTCACTGACAACAGCATTGCCACCCATGAATACAACAAGCAAAAATGTCCACATAAATGTCCATATGGGCCCTAGGGAAGGCGAGCCACACCCAGCCGAGTCACCTGCTCTTGGTGCTGCCTCCCCGCCCTGCTCCCCAAAATACACACACATTTTCTCCCTTAAGGGGATTGCTTGTGCCCTTATCAATAGACAGTTTCTTTTTTGAAAGCTTGTCATATCTTTAAGTCATTCTTCCTTTTAGCATTTCTGTTTTGCCTTAGAATGGGTATTACACTAAAAAATATTTTGTTTTGTTTTATTTTACTTAGTTTTTTTGCTTGTTTGTTTTTTGAGACAGGGTCCTGTTCTGTCACCCAGCCTGGAGTGCAGTGGTGCAAGTAATGCTCACTACAACCTCAGCCTCCTGGCCTCAAGCAGTCCTCCCGCCTCAGCTTCCTGAGTAGCTGGGACTACAGGTGAGTGCCACCACGCCTGGCTAATTTTTTATTTTTCATTTTTTATAGAGATGGGGTTTCACCGTGTTGCCCAGGCTGGTTTCAAACTCCTGAGCTAAAGCGATCTGCCCACCTCAGTTTCCCAAAGTGCTGGAATTACAGGCGTGAGCCACTGCGCCCTGCCGCATTTTACTTGTCATTATGGGAAATGTCAAACATACACACAAAGAAAGACAGTAATATAATGAACTCCTGTGACTCTATCAACTGGTTTCAACAATGACCAATTCATAGACAATCCTGTTTTTCTTTTCCCTTCTTTCTTTCTTATTTTTTTATTAGAGACAGGTCTCACTATGTTGCCTGAGTTAGAGTGCAGTGGCTTCCGACTGGCACGATCACAGCGCACTGCAGCCTCGAACTCCAGCCTCAAGGGATGCTCTTGCCTCAGCCTCCTAAGTAGCTGGGACCACAGGTGTGCACCACCTTCCCAGCTGACAATCTTGTTTTCTCTATACTTCCACCTAGCTGTCCTCAGCTCCTTCCTGCTGCCACTAGATAATTTTGAAGCAAATGATAGACATTATATCATCAAGTGTATGTACCTTTTGGATAAACTTTCTGATATCTTTTTTTGTTTGTTTGTTTGTTTGTTTGTGACGGAGTCTCGCTCTGTCACCCAGGCTGGAGTGTAGTGGCCGGATCTCAGCTCACTGCAAGCTCCGCCTCCCGGGTTCCTGCCATTCTCCTGCCTTAGCCTCCTAAGTAGCTGGGACTACAGGCGCCTGCCACCTCGCCCGGCTAGATTTTTGTATTTTTTGGTGGAGACAGGGTTTCACCGTGTTAGCCAGGATGGTCTCGATCTCCTGACCTCGTGATCCGCCCGTCTCGGCCTCCCAAAGTGCTGGGATTACAGGCTTGAGCCACCGCGCCCGGCCTGTTTGTTTTTTTAGACAGAATCTTGCTCTCTCACCCCCGCTGGAGTGCAGTGGTTCAACTTTCACCTTCCAGTGTTGCTCACTTGAAACCTCCACCTCTCAGACTCAAGCAATCCTCCCATCTCAGCCTCCAAAGTAGCTGGGACTACAGGTGTGCACCACTACACCTGACTAATTTTGGTATTTTTCGTAGAGATGGGGTTTCGCCATGTTGCCCAGGCTGGTCTTGAACTCCTGGCTTCAAGCCATCCTCCCACCTCAGCCTCCCAAAGTGTTAGGATTACAGGCATGAGCCACTGGGGCCAGCCAAACTTTCTGATATCTTTTTGCTTTTTTAAATCAACAAAGGTTAAGGTGAAACACTTAACCCTTCCTTACTTCCTTTGCTTCCTTAACTCTCTAGACCCCTCCCTTCCGTACCACCCACACCTGCCTCCTGGGTTGCCAGGCTTGACTCCAGGGTTGGAGCCACCTCCCTTTCTTCCTTTACCTTTTGAGACAAAAATGCTCGGACAAGTTCAGGATTTACCAGATGCTCTGTGTTTTTGGCAGAAGGAGACTTTCAGCAGCTGTTTGGATCATACAAGTTTTGTTACTATTCTGTGTTTCATCTGTGCTAGTTTGGTGATCTATATGAGGCAACTGGCATTCACATCACTCTCGGATGGAGCGAAATATAGTTTAACACCACCGGAATAGCACGTCTGTTTCCACCCCTCCTCGCGTTCCCTGGAAAGCTCTCTCCCAGGCTGGGAACTCTGAGTCCGTGATTTTACCAATCCTCCCGTTTCCTTCCTGTCTTGCAGATTGGAAAAAAACGTACGTCCATCCCAGTACTTAAGGAAACCAAAGAGATGGCTTTTCAATTTTGTCTATAGAACTATTTTGAAAATGAGGAGAAAATGTGTTGAGTCGGTTAATGGCTGAGTGCTCATATGCACAGAAGATTGAAACACTGGGCTCTGTCGGACTGGTTCTTAAAGGATTAGCATGATCAAGTGGGGCGTCCTACTTTCTTCCTTCCTCCCCCTCCTTGGGGTGTCTTTGCTGGCTACTCGATTGCCTGCTGGTTAGAACTGACTGACCCTGCTGACTTTGGGCCAGCTCTCTGAAAACAAATTGATGAACCGTATCAACACTAAGCCTGACCCGAAGCGGTGCTAAGAGCGAAGCCATTGATGCCGAGGGTCCCTGGCTCATGAGTTTACACTGGGAGCTGTGACCTTGACCTGGATTGTGGTTTTTGAGTCAGTTCTCTCCATGAATCATAGCCCTTCTCTCTTTTTTTTTTTTTTTTTTTTTTTTTTTTTGAGACGGAGTCTCGCTCTGTCGCCCAGGCTGGAGTGCAGTGGCCGGATCTCAGCTCACTGCAAGCTCCGCCTCCCGGGTTCACGCCATTCTCCTGCCTCAGCCTCCCGAGTAGCTGGGACTACAGGCGCCCGCCATCTCGCCCGGCTAGTTTTTTGTATTTTTTAGTAGAGACGGGGTTTCACCGTGTAGACCAGGATGGTCTCGATCTCCTGACCTCGTGATCCGCCCGTCTCGGCCTCCCAAAGTGCTGGGATTACAGGCTTGAGCCACCGCGCCCGGCCAGCCCTTCTCTCTTTTTTCCTCCCAAATGTAACTCCCCTCTGACTCTACCTCTAGATGGGTGTTTAAAAAGAGTGTAGACCTGAGTGAAGAATAAATAGTCTGGATGACCCCTGGATACTGAAGCTGCACGTGGCTCCTGTGGAAAAGAAGGAGATGTTCAATGCTCATGGGTAGCACCCCAAAGGAATGCTTAGATCCTTCTATTCAATTAGCAGGTGACCTCTTGTTTACACACATCTCAGCAGAAGAGTCTTCCATCCAAATTCCACTCACAAAAAGGAACATAATTTTGACTGCTTTATCTTCCTTTGTACTTGTAACATGAACCCCAGATTGGAAGGTGCAGCGGGAGGCCGGGCGTGGTGGCTCACACCTGTAATCCCAACACTTTGGGAGGCCGAGATGGGCAGATCACCTGAGGTGGGGATCACGGCACTGCACTCTAGCCTGGAACACGAGAGCAAAACTCCATCTCAAAAAAAAAAAAAAAAAAGTGGGGGGAGGGGGTGCGGGGCACAGTGGCTCACACCTGTAATCCCAGCACTCTGGGAGGCCAAGGTGGGTGGATCACAAGGTCAGGATACCGAGACCATCCTGGCTAACACGGTGAAACCCTGTCTCTATTAAAAATACAAAAAAATTAGCCGGGCGTGGTGGCGGGCACCTGTAGTCCCAGCTACTCGGGAGGCTGAGGCAGGAGAATGGCATGAACCCGGGAGGCGAAGCTTGCAGTGAGCCAAGATCGCACCACTGCACTCCAGCCTGAGCGACAGAGCAAGACTCCGTCTCAAAAAACAAACAAAAAAACAAGAATGTGCAGTGGTATTATTATCATTACCATTATTGATGCTGGCCAAACATCCAGAGTGATTTAAGCAACTTGCCTAAAACCAATTCATTAGCAGGGGAGTCTGGAGCCTATATCTATGCTAGAATAGAAAGTACAGTTTGCCATGCCCTGTCCACTCTTCTGTCTGCTTTGGTCAAAGTCATAGTTTATAATAAGGCAGCCCAGCTCATGACCCTTTAAGTGGTCATTGGCAACCCAGCAGATCACCATTGGGAGTTGTGGTGTGCAAGCACATGGAGTCGGAGGACCCCATCCTTGCCGACCACTCAGAGTTGTTGCAGCAGCTAAAAGCACAAGGGTATGTGAAAGTCCTGTGTCAACTGTGAAGTCGCATTAAAGTGAAGACAATGATGGTGATATTAATCTCATGACACCTGTGGAGTATTTTCAGTTAGTAAGTCATTGAGCTGAATTCTTTATGCATCATCTCATTTCATTCCCATAACAATCACGTTTTTGTTAGAATTATTATTGTCATATACATATAGTATAAGCAATAACATATATGTGTTTAGTATGCCATATTTAGTGCTATAAAAACTCTCTGGGGCCAGGCGCGGTGGCTCACACCTGTAATCCCAGCACTTTGGGAGGCCGACGTGGGTGGATCACCAGGTCAGGAGATCAAGGCCATCCTGGCTAACACGGTGAAACCCTGTCTCTATTAAAAATACAAAACATTAACCGGGGGTGTTGGCGGGTGCCTGTAGTCGCAGCTACTCAGGAGGCTGAGGCAGCTACTGCGGAGCTTGCAGTGAGCCAAGTGAGACTCCGTCTCAAAAACAAACAAAGTAACTAACTAACTAACCAAAAAACAACCTTTCTGGAGGCCAGGTGCAGTGGCTCATGCCTGTAATCCCAGCAATTTGGGAGGCTGAATCAGGAGGATCACTGGAGGCCAGGAATTTGAGACCAGTCTGGGCAACACCATGAGACCCTACCTCTACAAAAATTTAAGAAATAAAAACAAGTTAAGAAATAAAAAAAAAGTTGGGCTGGGCGCAGTGGCTCACACCTGTAATCCCAGCACTTTGGGAGACCGAGGCAGGCAGATCATGAGGTCAGGAGATGGAGACCATCCTGGCTAACACAGTGAAACCCCATCTCTACTAAAAATACCAAAAATTAGCCGGGCGTGGTGGCGTGCACCTGTAGTCCCAGCTACTCGAGAGGCTGAGGCAGGAGAATGGCGTGAGCCCGGGAGGCAGAGCTTGCAGTGAGCTGAGTGAGTTAGCACCACTGCACTCCAGCCTGGGAACAGAGCGAGACTCCGTCTCAAAAATAAATAAACAAACAAACAAATAAATAAATAAATAAAAGTTAAAAATTAGCTTGGCATGGTGGTAGACACCTATAGTCCCAGCTACTTAGGGAGTAAGGAGGGAGGATTGCTTGAGCCCAGGCGTTTGAGAATGCAGTGAGCTATGTTCGCGCCACTGCACTCCAGCCTAGGTGACAGAGTGAGACTCTGTCTCAAAATAAACACACACACACATTCTCTGGACCAATCCCACTCCAAATCATTGATGCCTACTACAAAAATACAAAAGGTCACAAGAAAACCAATGGGTAGGCCTGGTGCGGTGGCTCATGCCTGTAATCCCAGCACTTTGAGAGACCGAGGGGGACAGATCACCTGAGGTCAGGAGTTGGAGACCAGCCTGACCAATATGGTGAAACCCTGTCCCTCCTAAAAATGCAAAAAATTTACCAGGCGTGGTGGTAGGCGCCTGTAATCCCAGCTAATCAGGAGGCTGAGGCAGGAGAATCATTTGAACCCAGGAGGCAGAGGTTGCAGTGAGCCGAGATCGCGCCACTGCACTCTGGCCTGGGCAACAAGAGGAAAACTGTGTCTCAAAAGAAAAAGAAAACCAATGGGTATCCCAAAGAAATCAAGACAGATACCTAATCACAGCCTTCTCTGGAATTCATAACTCATCACTCACATAACAGGGTTTTCTTTCTCTCTTTATTTCTTTCTTTTCTTTTTTTTTCCTTTTTTTTTTTGAAATGGAGTCTCACTCTGTCGCCCAGGCTGGAGTGCAGTGACGCAGTCTCGGCTCACTGCAACCTCCACTTCTCGGGTTCAAGTGATTCACCTGCCTCAGTCTCCCGAGTAGCTGGGATTCCAGGCGCCCGCCACCACACCCAGCTAATGTTTGTATTTTTAGTAGAGATGAGGTTTCACCATGTTGGCCAGGCTGGTCTCGAACTCCTGACCTCAGGTGACCCACCCACCTCGGCCTCCCAAAGTGCTGGAATCAAAGATGTTAGCCACTGTGCCCAGCCAACATAACAGGGATTTCTAAGTGTGATGGTTAATTTTAGGTGTCAACTTGAATGAATTGAGAAATATCTAGAGAGGTGGTAAAGCATTATTTTGGATGTGTTGGTGATGTGTTTCCAGGGAGACTAGAGTGTGAGTTGGTGAACTGAGTAGGGAGGATCTGATCTCAGTGTGAGTGGGCAATGTTCAATCGACTGGTGGACCACAGAGAACAGAAAGGCAGAGCCTTGCGCTCTCTCCTGGACCTGGGATGGCCTTCTCCTCTTGCCTTTGGACAGCAGGACTCCAGGCTCCCTGCCTTTGGACTCTGGGACTTACATGAGCACCCTCCTCCACCAGCCCCGAGTTCTCAGGTCTTTGGCTGTGGACTGAGAGTTATACCATTGGCTTCCCCAGTTCTGAGGCGTTGGACTTGGACAAAGCCACACTACCACCTTCCCTGGGTCTCCAGCTTCCAGATGGCCTGTCATGGGACTTCTCAGCTTCCAAAATCACATGAGCCAATTCCCCTCATAAATCCCCTCTCATGTTTCTATATATCCTATTGAATCCATCTATCTGGAGAACATTGACTCATCTAAAGCATCTTAAAAATAAGAATACATGTATATATATATATATATATATTTTTTTTTTTTTTTTTTTTTTTTTTGAGGCGGAGTCTCGCTCTGTCGCCCGGACTGGAGTGCAGTGGCCAGATCTCAGCTCACTGCAAGCTCCGCCTCCTGGGTTTACGCCATTCTCCTGCCTCAGCCTCCCGAGTAGCTGGGACTACAGGCGCCCGCCACCTCGCCCGGCTAGTTTTTTGTATTTTTTAGTAGAGACGGGGTTTCACCGTGTTAGGCAGGATGGTCTCGATCTCCTGACCTCGTGATCCGCCCGTCTCGGCCTCCCAAAGTGCTGGGATTACAGGCTTGAGCCACCGCGCCCGGCCACATGTATATATTTTAAAAAGGAATATATATGTGTACACACACACACACACACACACATATATATATATTTTTTTTTTGAGACAGGATCTTGCTCTGACACCCAGACTGGAGTGCAGTGGCGCCATCATGGCTCACTGCATCCTTGACCTCCTGGGCTCAATACTCCTGCCTTGGCTTCCTGAATAGCTGGGACTACAGGCATGTGCCACCCCACTTGGCTAAAAATATACACATATTCTTAAAAGTGGTTATTCAGCAATGACCTGCAATTTATAAAGAACAAGAACAAAGCTTATCTTTAAAATCATCATTTTAATAATCGTTCATTGCCACTCCTTTGGTCAGAGTTTCTCTAGGTGGTAGCTGCTTTTCTCACTCCTATTTAATACAGCAAAAGAAGAAGCCTTCAAATGAAGTTAATATGAAACCAGAGACAGTGAAGAGAGAGAACCAGAGGTTGAGAAGAGGAAATACCAGTTTCTTTCGGGATGATGTTACTTCCTTTTTTTTTTTTTTGAGACGGAGTCTCACTCTGTCGCCCAGGCTGGAGTGCAGTGGCCGGATCTCAGCTCATTGCAAGCTCCGCCTCCCGGGTTTACGTCATTCTCCTGCCTCAGTCTCCCGAGTAGCTGGGACTACAGGCGCCCGCCACCTAGCCTGGCTAATTTTTTGTATTTTTTTTTAGTAGAGACAGGGTTTCACCAGGTTAGCCAGGATGGTCTCAATCTCCTGACCTCGTGATCCGCCCGTCTCGGCCTCCCAAAGTGCTGGGATTACAGGCTTGAGCCACCGCGCCCGGCCGTTACTTCCTTTTTAAAGACAAAAAAAAAAAAAAAAAAAGTTGGATTGTCAAGGCATAAATTGTAGTGTGGTTCCAAAATGTCTAATAATAGGGAAATAATTTAATAAATTATAGTACTGTCAAGCAATGAAGTATCATGAGCCAATTAAAATGAATTTTTTAGGTCAGGTGTAGTGGCTCACGCCTGTAATCCCAGCACTTTGAGAGGCTGAGGCAGGTGGATCGCTTGAGGTCAGGAGTTTGGGTCCAGGCTGGCCAACATGGTGAAACTCTGTCTCTACTAAAAATACAAAAATTAGCTGGGCGTGGTGGCATTGCAGTATTAACAGAGGTTATCATCAGATGTTGAAGTCATGGCTTTAAAAACATTAATTATTATACTTTTTATTTTCCAAATATCTATATGGGCATTTATTATTTTTATAATAAAAGTTGGATGTAAAATAATAAAGGGTTTTCATATTGTGGTTGAACTGTAAATGAGAGTTACTGAGGATTACAGTTTCCAAAAATAAGCGTGGTTTTAACAGTCCTGTCTCGTTGTGAATAGAAATACAATTTTTTGGCTGGGTACGGTGGCTCACGCCTATAATCTCAACACTCTGGGAGGACAAGGTGGGTGGATCACGAGGTCAGGAGTTCAAGACCAGTCTGGCCAACATGGTGAAACTCCGTCTCTACTAAAAATACAAAAATTAGCCGGTCGTGGTGGTGCATGCCTATAATCCCAGCTACTTGGGAAGCTGAGGCAGGAGAATCGCTTGAACCCAGGAGGAGGAGGTTGCAGTGAGCTGAGATCACACCACTGCACTCCAGCCTGGGTGACAGACAGAACAAGACTCTGTCTCGAAAAAAAAAAAAAAAAGAAGAAGAAGGCATACAGATTTTCTATGTTGCTTTCCCTTATCCTAGGTGCTTTTTAGCAGATTCCTATTGCACTAAGTGGTTCAGATCTTCTTAGCATGTACAGAATTTTTCAAGAGTGTGTGTTAAATGTTTTGGGCAACTGACTTTCAGACAAGTGGGGCTCAGTCTAGCAAAGGAATCCTGCAGTGCACTAAGAGTTTCCTTCTAATTTAAAGGAGATTATTTCTTTTCTTTTCTTTCTTTTTTTTTTTTTTTTTTTTTTTTGATCTGTTGCCCAGGCTGGAGTGCAGTGGCGCAATCTCGGCTCACTGCAAGCTCTGCCTCCCGGGTTCATGCCATTCTGCTGCCTCAGCCTCCCGAGTAGCTGGGACTACAAGCATGTGCCACCACACCCGGCTAATTTTTTTTTTTTTGTATTTTTAGTAGAGACGGGGTTTCACCATGTTAGCCAGGATGGTCTTGATCTCCTGACCTTGTGATCCACCTGTTTCGGCCTCCCAAAGTGCTGGGATTACAGGCGTGAGCCACCGCACCCGGCCTTTTTTTTTTTTTTTTTTTTTGAGACGAGGCCAGGCTGGAGTGCAGCGGCGCCAGGTAGTTGGGACTACAGGTGCCCGCCACCATGCCCAGTTAATTTTTATTTTTAGTACAGATGGAGTTTCACCATGTTGGCCAGGATGGTCTTGATCTTTTGACCTCGTGATCCACCCACCTCTGCCTCCCAGAGTGCTGGGATTACAGGTGTGAGCCACCACGCCCAGCCCCCCTCCCCGCCTTTTTTTTTTTGAGATGGAGTTTTGCTCTCGTGTTCCAGGCTGGAGTGCAGTGCCGTGATATCGGCTCACTGCAACCTCTGCCTCCCAGGTTCAAGCAATTCTCCTGTCTCAGCCTCCCAAGTAGCTGGGATTACCGGCATGCACCAACACGCATAGCTAATTTTGTATTTTTAGTGGAGACAGGTTTTCACCATGTTGGCCAGGCTGGTATCAAACTCCTGACCTCAGATGATCTGCCCTCCTCGGCCTCCCGAAGTGTTGGGATTATAGGGGTGAGCCACCATGGCCGGCCAATTTCAATTTGTCTACTTGAAGTTTCTGCTAAACGTAAGACTCAAACCAAGAAAATCCCCAAAGTAATAAATATGGCAAAAATAGGGTGAAGATTCATTTTTATGAACAGGTATTTGAATATTAAATGTTGAAAAGAAAGACTTATTCATTTGAGATAAACTAAAAACCACTTGAAATTTAAATATGGCACTTGGTCTTAATGCAGAGGTGTTAATTTCCTCCTTGAAAATTTTTTTTAAATCTTAATTAGAAAAACAACAGAAAACTTAGATTCGTATTTCCCCAAAGCTGGCCAGCCCTTATGGAGAAGAGAGGGGCATCTTTCACAGTCCCCCCCAGTGAGGTTTATTGTGATGAGATGGATTATGAGGAGGCCTGGGAGAGCACCTGGGGCCACAGAGCTGCACCTCCAGGGCTGAAAGTCATGGAGCCTGCTCCCTTGGTGCCCTGTTTGCCATCAGACCCATTCCCTGCCTTCCCTGGCTCCCATCAGCTCTCTCAGGGAGCTACACTTCTCAAGTTTCTTGTCCCCTCTGGCTTGACATAGCATGGAAGCTACCGGAACAGTGGTGTCTCTGTGAACGGCTCCAGCATCTGCCCGGTGATGCCGAATCCTGGGCTCTGTTCACTCTGTGTCTTCCAGCCTTAATACCTCCTGCTGTTGCTATTCTCTGTTTGGCTTCACCACTCATTCAGCTCTTATATAATATATCCCCTTTGAGTTCCCCTTAAAATCTCCAAATTGGTTTCTGCTTTTTTCTTTCTTTTTTTTTTTCTCTGAGACAGAGTCTTATTCTGTCACCCAGGCAGGAGTGCAGTGGCATGATCTGGGCTCACTGCAACCTCCATCTCCCAGGTTCAAGCAATTCTCATGCCTCAGACTCCCGAGTAGTTGGGATTACAGGCGTGTGCCACCATGTGTGGCTAATTTTTGTATTTTTAGTATAGACAGGGTTTCACCATGTTAGCCAGGCTGGTCTCAAACTCCTGGCCTCTCACGATCTGCCTGCCTCGGCCTCCCAAAGTGCTGGGATTACTGGGATTACAGACGTAAGCCACTGCACCTGGCCTTTTTTTTTTTTTTTTTTTTTTTTTTGAGACAGGGTCTTGATCTGTTACCCAGACTGGAGTGCAGTGGTGCAATCATAGTTTACTGTAAACTCACACTCCTGGCATCAAGCAATCTTCCTGTCTCAGCCTCCCAAGTAGCTAGGACTCTAGTAGCTAGTGCTGGTACCACCACATCCAGTTAAGTTTAAAAAAAAAAAATTTGTAGAGATGGAGTCTGGCCCTGCTGCCCAGGCTGGTCTCAAACACCTCTCCTCAAGCCATCCTCCTGCCTTGGCCTCCCAAATTGTCGGATCGCTGCTGGGCCTGGCAGTGTCTGCTTTCTGAGAGGACTCTGACACTAAAACTGTCCGTGTTAAGATCATACTGGGAAATGCTTTCCCAGTATGATCATATAGGGAAACATATAGGAGGGTGGTGAAGGGAAAACATTTCAAAGATCCATGGTCCCGTCAAATCCACTTGTCACAATGGTGGCGATAAAAGGCAGAGGCTGCAAGAAACAGGGCCTGTGTATGCACCAAGGTTTGGAGAGAAATGTAAGCATGTATCTAAAGAAAACCAGAAGTTAGCTATCTCAATAATTCAGATTTCATGGCTGATAGCTGGCAGGTTGCTTATGTTATCACAAAAAGCCATTTATTTCCTTAGGAATGAACTTTTTGATACCATGACGCTTCAAATAATGCTTGTTCTCTTGAGTAGAAGACTTCTGGGAGCATCCAAATTTCATAAAACCTGAACAAAGCCTGGATATAGGGGGACATCTCCCATTGCTGTGCTAATCATGATTGGGTAGCAGAGCGCGTATAATTTTTTAAAAACTACTCTGCGATAATTACTAGCTGCCTCTTAAATTTTAAAATTCTTAACTCTGTATTTATTAAGTCAGGACCATAATTTGTGAAATAAAAGAATTATCAGCTGCGTTAGTATTGTTACCAATGGGGAATCCATATGATAGAAGCAGATAGAGAATAGTTAGCAGCTGTGTCCTATAAAGAACCAAGGAAACTGAGCTCACTGGTGATTTCTCCCAGCTACTCAGGAAGCTGACAGGGGAGCCTTGCTTGAAGACAAGAGTCCAAGGTTATAGTTGGCTATGATTGCACCTGTGAATAGCCCCTGCACTCCAGCCTGGGCAACACGGCGAGACCACATCTTTGGAAAAAAAAAAGAGCAACTGAGCTAGAAGGAAAACGAGACGCGTTTAGTACTGCATAGACAAAACATTTTTGTTGCATAAATCATGCACACCTCAAATTATTAATGAACGTGAATGAGCAATTCATTCAGCCTGGAATAAATCGTCCCTTTTAAGCCGGGCTTGGAAAGATGACAAGGCATTGTGCAGGCAAGTGCAAGACGGGATTTCAGAAAGACCCAAGAGCCTACAGTGTAGGAGTGAGCAGCTGCCAGGTGAGGCCACAGCAGGCGTGAAAGGAGGCTGGCTTGGCAGGCCAGGTTAAGCACTTTTGACTTCCTTTTTCATTTTTTGGGGGGTAGGTCATGAGGACTAAGCTCTTTTTTTTTTTTTTTTTTGAGATGGAGTCTCACTCTGTTGCCCAGGCTGGAGTGCAGTGGCACAATCTCGGCTCACTGCAAGCTCCGCCTCCGGGGTTCATGCCATTCTCCTGCCTCAGCCTCCCCAGTAGCTGGGACTACAGGCGCCCACCACCACACCCGGCTAATTTTTTTGTCTTTTTTAGTAGAGACGGAGTTTCACCATGTTAGCCAGGATGGTCCCGATTTCCTGACCTCGTGATCTGTCCGCCTTGGCCTCTCAAAGTGCTAGAATTACAGGTGTGAGCCACCGCGCCCAGTGACTTTTTTTTTCCCCCCAGAGACGGAGTCTTGCTCTGTTGCCCAGGCTGGGGTGCAGTGGCATGATCTCAGCTCACTGCAACCTCCGCCTCCCAGGTTTAAGCAATTCTCCTGTCTCAGCCTCTAGAGTAGCTGAGATTACAGGCGTGCGCCACAACACCCAGCTAATTTTTGTATTTTTAATAGAGACGGGGTTTCACCATGTTGTCCAGGCTGGTCTTGAACTCCCGACCTCAGGTGATCCACCTGCCTCGGCCTCCCAAAGTGCTGGGATTACAGGTGTGAGTCACTGCACTGGGCCCAACGCTGACTTTTTATCTTCCCCAAATGCCTCCCTAAGGAGTCTGGGGAGTTATGCCCTGCAAAGCATGGATTCTCATCCCAAGGTTTTATTTGACCCTGTATATTGTGACTTGCTTTTCAGTCTGACTCTGGCATAATATTATGAGACAAGAAAGAAAATATTTAACCCCAAAATATATTTCCTTGCCATGCCTTGAAACTGCCCTGCAAAGTCTCTTGTGGGAAGAATCCACCTTCTAAAGAGAATTCCCTTCCCCCTTTGTTTTCCTTCCTTTCTTTCTAGATTCAGGAGATAGTCAACTAAGAGCTAGGCACCCTTTTAGGTCCAATAAGAAACATTTTACGACCTGCTCTCACTCTAAAGTCTGCTGATAGATTCCTCTGCACAATAAAATTTGATCCCCACAATCCTTTATCTTAACCTGAACATTCCTTTCCATTAATCCCAGGTCTTCAGATAAACGCAACCAATTGTCAACCAGAAAATGTTTAAATTTACCTGCAGCCTGGAATCCCCCACTTTGAGTTGTCCTGCCTTTCTAAACCAAACCAATATATTTCTTTTTTTCTTTCTTTTTTTTTTTTTTTTTGAGACGGAGTCTGGCTCTCTCGCCCAGGCTGGAGTGCGGTGGCCGGATCTCAGCTCACTGCAAGCTCCGCCTCCCGGGTTTACGCCATTCTCCTGCCTCCGCCTCCCAAGTAGCTGTCACTACAGGCGCCCGCCTAGTCGCTGGGCTAGTTTTTTGTATTCTTTAGTAGAGACGGGGTTTCACCGTATTAGCCAGGATGGTCTCGATCTCCTGACCTTGTGATCCGCCCATCTCGGCCTCCCAAAGTGCTGGGATTACAGGCTTGAGCCACTGCGCCCGGCCCAAACCAATATATTTCTTAAATGTATTTGATGGATGTCTCATGCCTCCCTAAAATATATAAAACCAAGCTGCACCCTGATCACCTTGGGCATTTATTCTCAGGACCTCCTGAGGGCTGTGTCACGGGCCATGGTCACTTATATTTGGCTCAGAATAAATCTCTTCAGATATTTTACAGAGTTTAACTCTTTTTGTCAACAGGCAGGAGGGAGGACATAGAAGGCTTTTAAGCTGAAGAGTGACATGATCAGATCTGTGCTTTGCAAGTTCCTTGCACGTACAAGTTCCATAAATATTTGTCAAATTGAATTTTTGAAAGATGATAATGGAACAGCAGCTAAAAATCCTGAATGTAATTACAGTGCTTTAGGTTGGGAGTATTTTCATGCTAGGTGTGGTTAAGACCTATTGTTGGTTTCTTAGCAACCATGCATCCTTTCCGTGGAGAAATCTGAAGGGTCACTTGAACATCTCCACTTGGGAATCATGCTAAGTAAGGAGAGTAGGAGGCATTTATTTGATTTGTTCCCTCAACTTCCAGAGACTGCAAGTCACATTCGGAAGGGATTATTGAGGTTTGGGTGGGAGTAGGTGCCTCTGCAGAGAAGGCTGGGGCACAGGAAGGGAGCCTCAGTGAAGCACTCTCCTATCATGCACATTCCTGTCACAATGAGGTCTTTACAGAAAACTTAAACACAAAGGACATAAACACAGAGAGAGGCTCAGATGGATATATGAGGCAGGAGATTGTCAGATGAGCGCTAAGGGTATGATTTGGGTGAGGAAGGACAAAGACGAAAGAAGCTAAGGCTCGGCCGGCCCAGTGGCTCAAGCCTGTAATCCCAGCACTTTGGGAGGCCAGGGTGGGCAGATCACGAGGTCAGAAGATCAAGACCATCCTGGCTAACACGGTGAAACCCCGTCTCTACTAAAAATTAAAAAAAAAAAAAAAAAATTAGCCGGGTGTGGTGGCAGGCGCCTGTAGTCCCAGCTACTCGGGAGGCTGAGGCAGGAGAAAAGTGTGAACCCGGGAGGCGGAGCTTGCAGTGAGCCGAGATGGCACCACTGCACTCCAGCCTGGGGGACAGAGCGAGACTCTGTCTCAAAAAAAAAGAAGCGGAGGCTCATCAAGAAACATGATGAAGATACTGAGCATCGTTTTTAGTCATTATTATAAAGGGTAGCAGAATATGCTACCCCAAAATATGTCCCTTTGGAATAAGGATGATTTCAAACTGAAGACACTTTTAAAGAGGCATGGCTGGGTATAGTGGCTCACTCCCGTAATCCCAACACTTTGGAGGCCAAGTCAGGCAAATGGCTTGAGCCCAGGAGGACACCACCAGCCTGGGCAGCATGGTGAAACCCCGTCTCTACTAAAAATGCAAAAAAATTAGCTGGGCGTGGTGACGCACGCCTGTAGTCCCAGCTACTTGGGAGGCTGAGGTAGGAGAATCGCTGGAACCCGGGAGGCAGAGGTTGCAGTGAGCCAAGGTCACACCACTGTACTTCAGTCTGGGCAACAGAGCAATACTCCGTCTCAAAAAAAAAAAAAAAAAAGAAAACCAATCATTGTTTTGCCCCAGACATGAGATTTGTTCAGTAAACAAATCCCCCTCCACTTCCACCTCCCACTATCCTGGGTGATCTTTTTCTTGACTCTATCAGATGAGAAGAGGAGGGGAATGAAGAAGAGGAGAGAGGGAAAGGAGACCTTCTAGAACTGGGGTCAGCAACTGGTAGAAATAAAATTTGTTGCCTAGCAACAATGCCTTCTCACCTCCTCCCAGATATCAATTTTTGATATTCCTCTCCTTCCTCTCTTCTTTAAGGGCTATTCTCAGCATTTAACTAAATTTTACCTATATTAAATTGGGAGACAAAAATGCATATATCATATTCTTATGCTAATGTAGCTGAATATGGAATTTGCAGATCATAGAGGAGTGCACAATTCTTCAAATGAAAATCCCTTTATTTGTCTATTATTTATTTAACAGGTATTTATTGAATGTCTGCAGTGTGCCTGACACTCTGCAAAGACTGAGTTAGAAAATCTTCCACAGGTAGATTTAAAAACAGAAAGAAGGCCGGGAGCAGTGGTTCACGCCTGTAATCCCAACACTTTGAGAGGCTGATGCAGGCAGATCATCCGAGGTGAGGAGTTCGAGACTAGCCTGGCCAGCATGGTGAAACTACACCTCCACTAAAAATACAAAATTAGCCAGGCATAGCGGTGCACACCTGTAGTCCCAGCTACTCGGGAAGCTGAGGCAGGAGAATCGCTTGAACCTGGAAGGCAGAGGTTGCAGTGAGCCCACGGCACTGAAGTCCAGCCTGAAACTCCATCTAAAAAAAAAAACAACTAACCAAACAAAAAACACACACAGTAAGGAGTCCCTGGTGTCCAAGAAGAACTAAGAATTGGCAGAGGAATCACACATTAAAGTTTTAACTTTCTTTTCTTTTATTTTTTGGGACGGAGTCTCACTCTGTCGCCCAGGCTGCAGTGCAGTGGCACGATCTCGGCTCACTGCAAGCTCCGCCTCCCAGGTTCATGCCATTCTCCTGCCTCAGCCTCCTGAGTAGCTGGGACTACAGGCGCCTGCCACCATGCCTGGCTAGTTTTTTGTATTTTTAGTAGAGATGGGGTTTCACAGTGTTAGCCAGGATGGTCTCGATCTCCTGACCTCGTGATCCGCCCACCTCCACCTCTCAAAGTGCTGGGATTACAGGCATGAGCCACTGCACCCAGCAATCATTTCTTAAGACTCAGAAACACAAACAGTACTTGAAAAGATTGCTACCTTTGTTAAAGGAAGTTTTCTAAAAAGGTAAAATCATGACTCTCACATAGATATATAATGAACACGTTAAAGATTTTATTGGCTGGGCGCAGTGGCTCATGCCTGTAATCCCAGCACTTTGGGAGGCTGAGGCGGGCGGATCACGAGGTCAGGAGTTCAAGACCAGCATGACCAACATGGTGAAACCCCGTCTCTACTAAAGAATACAAAAATTAGCCAGGTGTGGTAGCACACGCCTATAATCCCAGCTACTCAGGAGGCTGAGGTAGGAGAATCACTTGAACTCGGGAGGCAGAGGTTGCAGGGAGCCAAAATTGCACCATTGCACTCCAACCTGGGTGACAGGCTGAGACTGTCTCAAAAAAAAAAAAAAAAGATTTTATTTACCTCATTATGAGATGGGAACTAGGCAGATGTTATGATCATTTAAAGGAGAAAGCAAAGAACCACATACGATGTGAAATAAAGAAATGTTGAGGCCGGGTGCGGTGGCTCATGCCTGTAATCCCAGAACACTGGGAGGCCGAGGTGGGCAGATCACCTGAGGTCAGGAGTCTGAGACCAGCCTTGCCAACATGGTGAAACCACACTCTACTAAAAATATAAAAATTTTTTGAACTTGAAAAAATTCAAAAAAAATTGAATTTTTATATTCAATTTTCAATATAAAAATTGAACCCAGGCGGCAGAGGTTGCAGTGAACCGAGATTGCACCACTATACTCCAGTCTGGGTGACAGAGCGAGATTCCATCTCAAAAACAAAATAAAATAAAATAAATGTTGAAATAAATTTACAAATCGATGTGAACTTCGCTCCTTTCAAAGGCAGGTTGAAGTGGAGGAGATTAATGGGTATGAGCAGAGGGAGTCAATTCAACCACCACCAGACAGAATTTACGTCTAGAGACGAGAATTATTTTGCATTGCTATCAGTATTTGACAACTTAAAAGTTAAAATAGGCTGGACAGGGTGGCTTATGCCTCTAATCCCAGTACTTTGGTGGGCTCAAGGTGGGGGATTGCTTGAGCCCAGGAGTTTCAGACAAGCCTGGGCAACACAGCAAGACTCCATCTCTATGAAAAATTTAAAAATTATCCAGGCATTGTGGCACAGGCCTATAGTCCAGCTACTCAGGAGGCAGAGTTGAGAGGATCTACCAGAGCCTGGAAGGTGGAGGTTGCAGTGAGCTGTGTTTGCACCACAGCACCGTAGCCTGAGTGACAGAGCGAGAGACCCTGTCTCAAAAAAAAAAAAGTTATAAAATAGCTCAAAGACAATAAATAGCTGAAATTAAATAATCTAGAACAGTATGCTCTAAACAACACATTGTTTTCCACTGGAGACACCGTAATTTTTTTTTGTTTATTCCAAGTTTTGTTTATATATTTGATTACTTTTTTTTTTCTTTTCTTTTTTTTTTTTTTTTTTTTTTTTGAGATGGAGTCTTACTCTGTCATCCAGGCTGGAGTGCAGTGGCACCATCTTGGCTTACTGCAAGCTCTGCCTCCCAGGTTCACGCCATTCTCCTGCCTCAGCCTCTCAAGTAGCTGGGACTACAGGCACCCGCCACCATGCCTGGCTAATTTTTTGTATTTTTAGTAGAGATAGGGTTTCACCGTGTTAGCCAGGATGGTCTCGATCTCCTGACCTCACGATCCTCCCGCTTTGGCCTCCCAAAGTGCTGGGATTACAGGCGTGAGCCACTGTACCTGGCCTGGATGACTTTTAATGCAATGCCTCGCATATAACAACTCAGTAAGTACTGGATAAATGATGAATGACAAAACGAAAATTTGAGCTGTAAGTAGAGTTCGGGACAGGATAAAATATTAGCATTGGCTGGTGGCAGTGGCTCATGCCTGTAGTCCCAGCACCCTGGGAGGCCGAGGCGGGTGGATCACGAGGTCAGAAGATCGAGACCATCCTGGCTAACAGGATGAAACCCGTCTCTACTAAAAATAAAAAAAATCAGCCAGATGTGGTGGCGGGTGCCTGTAGTCCCAGCTACTTAGCAGGCTGAGGTAGAGAATGGCGTGAACCTGGGAGGCAGAGCTCGCAGTGAGCTGAGATCACCCCACTGCACTCTAGCCTGGGCGACACAGCAAGACTCTGTCTCAAAAAAAAAAAAAAAAATTAGCTTCTTTGTAAGAATGGCAGAAAACAGCTTGAGGTCTTCTAGCCTTTCTCTGCTGGCTATGACACATCTCTGTGCTTCCTGGATAGTTTGTTAGTTTCTTTTTTGTGTTCATTCGTTCACTTATTATTCATTATTCATTCATTTATTCATCATTGTTCATTGCAACTTGTGGGAAGAACGAAATAAACAACATTGACAACAAGGAGTAAACCCAGAAGCAGCAAGAGACCTGGGACTTTTGTGGTGACATCAATTTGGTTTCCAATGATACATTCGGGTAAAAGTGAGTCCAGTTTGGTTTGCTATGTGGAAGACGAACAGAATGCTTTGCTCACTCACTCTTCTCTGGAGTTGAGAGAAAACAGCCATCCCTCTTCTCCCTCTCTGTGGAAAAAAACGGAATCAGTTGGCGGAGCTTAGCTAAGCTTTTTTTAGTGAAGTTAGAACTTGTTTAGGGGGACTTCCTCTACAAAAGGGCTTTTTTTTTTTTTTAATTGAACGAAACACTGAGGTCTCTTCTAACTCCAGCTGGCCCCCAGCCTGGCTCTCTGCAGCCCCTGCAGTTCACCCTGTCTGACTTTGCCTCTGCAGGAACTTTCTTTTTTTTTTTTTTTGAGACGGCGTCTCGCTCTGTCGCCCAGGCTGGAGTGCAGTGGCCGGATCTCAGCTCACTGCAAGCTCCGCCTCCCGGGTTCACGCCATTCTCCTGCCTCAGCCTCCCGAGTAGCTGGGACTACAGGCGCCCGCCATCTCGCCCGGCTAGTTTTTTGTATTTTTTAGTAGAGACGGGGTTTCATCGCGTTAGCCAGGATGGTCTCGATTTCCTGACCTCATGATCCGCCCGTCTCGGCCTCCCAAAGTGCTGGGATTACAGGCTTGAGCCACCGCGCCCGGCCGGAACTTTCTTTATATTCAAAACCATGAAACATTTTGCCCTGCCTCGGAGTAAAATAAAAAACCAGTGAGAACCTCTTGAAGTGAGTTTCCACGGACTCTCAGATGGAAGCCTGGGAGTTTCGCTGTGCCCCTAAGGAGACCTGGGCTTCCTAAGAGGACACTTTGATTTCCTAATGTGACTTTTGTCACAGTGGAGCACACTTTGACTTTCACTTCCTGTTTTAATTCTGTTTGGAAATAAGCAAATCTGCTGAGATTTAGTTTCAAAAGAGCTTCTTGAGGAGGTTTTCTCTGCCAACTAGAAAAGGGAATAACGGGCCGGGCGCAGTGGCTCAAGCCTGTAATCCCAGCACTTTGGGAGGCCGAGACGGGCGGATCACGAGGTCAGGAGATCGAGACCATCCTGGCTAACACGGTGAAACCCCGTCTCTACTAAAAATACAAAAAAAAAAAAAAAAAAAAAAAAAAAAAAAAAAAAAAAAAAAAAAAAAAAAAAAAACTAGCCGGGCGAGGTGGCGGGCCCCTGTAGTCCCAGCTACTCGGGAGGCTGAGGCGGGAGAATGGCGTAAACCCAGGAGGCGGAGCTTGCAGTGAGCTGAGATCCGGCCACTGCACTCCAGTCCGGGCGACAGAGCGAGACTCCGCCTCAAAAAAAAAAAAAAGAAAAGAAAAGGGAATAACGGCCAGGTGCGGTGGCTCATGCCTGTAATCCCAACACTTTGGGAGGCCGAGGTAGGTGGATCACCTGAGGTCGGGAGTTCGAGACCACCCTGACCAACATGGAGAAACCCCATCTCTACTAAAAATATAAAACTAGCCAGGCATGGTGGTGCATGCCTATAATCCCAGCTACTTGGGAGGCTGAGGCCGGAGAATCGCTTGAACCCGGGAAGCGGAGTTTGCAGTGAGCCGAGATCGTGCCATTGCACTCCAGCCTGAGCAACAAGAGCAAAACTCCATCTCAAAAAAAAAAAAAAAAAAGAAAAAGAAAAAAGAAAAAGAAAAAGAAAAGGGAATGACACAATTGCAGTCAGCACGCACTGATAACCAGGAGCTGCCACCTAACGTGGGGACGCTGCTTTGTTGAGATGGGACACATCCTCCTCGGGAGGGCTATGAATGAGGTCTGGAGGGGTGAGCCAAGGTTCCCCAGTGGAGTGGATTGGGGAACAAGGCAGATGGAGCTGCACCAGGAAAAGCGAGGAGAACAGGGAGGGAGCTGAGGGATGTGGGGTGCATAGGGAGCAGTGGAATAGCAAAGGCTTCATTGGGAGTTGGGCTGTGAGGGGCCTTGTGCCAGGGACTTTACTGCAGAAGCCAGAGGGACTCGCAGTTTTTAGCCTGAATCAATGTGGTTTCAAAAGATCATTCTGCGTGAAAGAAGGAAGTGCTTCTTTCTTAGCCACCTTCTTGGGTGGCTGCTGGGGGAACTCAGAGAAGCCATGCTAAGTGCAGGAGCTGAGATGGTGCCTTTAGTGACAGTAGGAGGTTAGAGGAGCAGAGGGGATGGAACCTAGACTTCAGCCATTCCCCACGCTGCCTCCTGGTCCAGTGATCTTTCTCCCACCCCAGGGCACCACCAGCTCTTCCCCCAGAGCCCTCCTTGGCAGAGCAGAGTACACAGTCCCTGTGGAACTGGAGGCCCAGCTAGAAATGGAATATGGCATGCCAGAAAGTTCTTTTTTTTTCCTTTTTTCTTTTTTTTTTTTGAGACGGAGTCTTGCTCTGTCGCCCAGGCTGGAGTGCAGTGGCTGGATCTCAGCTCACTGCAAGCTCCGCCTCCCGGGTTTACGCCATTCTCCTGCCTCAGCCTCCCGAGTAGCTGGGACTACAGGCGCCCGCCACCGCGCCCGGCTAGTTTTTTGTATTTTTAGTAGAGATGGGGTTTCACCCTGTTAGCCAGCATGGTCTTGATCTCCTGACCTCGTGATCCGCCCGCCTCGGCCTCCCAAAGTGCTGGGATTATAGGCGTGAGCCACCGCGCCCGGCCGAAAGTTCTTTGAAGTAGTGTATTTTGTCTGAAAAAATGTATGCAAACATTTACGTTCTGTTGCAGAAGATTAGTGCTCCAGGAAGCTGAGCCATTTTTTAATCCTGTGGCTCTGGTGCCCTCTGCTTTTCTCACTTACACACATGCCAGGCTAAGGGTCCCAGCTCCCGGGCAGCTGGTTTGTTGATATCCCCTCCACACACTATAAGATCATGGACGCCAGGCTTGCTTTCTGGGGTGGAAAGCACATTTACACAAAGCATACCTGTCTGTGTCCTGGAAACACTGCCTTCACTTCTCTTGAGTGAAAGGATTTACTGAATTGGATTTACGACATTTAAATGAATTTTATAGTCACTCCCTTCAAATTCCTTTTTCTTTCCCCACTCTGATAAATACTCAGTTAATTAGCTTTACAGATCAAGAGTTAGCTATTGGCAGCCTGGCGCGGTGGCACAAGCCTGTAATCCCAGCACTTTGGGAGGCTGAGGCGGGTGGATCACGAGGTCAGGAGATGGAGACCATACCGGCTAACACGGTGAAACCCCGTCTCTACTAAAAATACAAAAAGCCTGGCATGGTGGCAGGCGCCTGTAGTCCCAGCTACTCGGGAGGCTGAGGCAGGAGAATGGTGTCAACCCAGGAGGCAGAGCTTGCAGTGAGCCGAGATCATGCCACTGCACTCCAGCCTGGGCAACAGAGCGAGACTCCGTCTCAATAAATAAATAAATAAATAAATAAATAAATAAATAAATCATAAAAATTAAAAGAAAAAAAGAAAAGAAAAGAGGAGTTAGCTAGTGGCAGGCACAGAGTGCCAGAGTCTCCAATGGGAGGCATAGACTTAATGCCGTTGCAGAGTATTTTGTGCTTTATCTCTGACTTCTCCAAAATGGACAGTAATGGTGAGCACTAACTGGCCACTTGCTGGGTGCTGGACATGGCGTTAGGGTACATTATTTCATTTCTTCTTTACAGCAAGCCTGAGGCAGATGTTATTATTGTTTCCATTGTATAGATGAGGAAACTGGGACCTGGAGATCGTTTAAATTTCCCAGAGTCCTACAGCCAGGAAATGGTAGAGCCAGGATATGATTTCAGGTGGTCAAACCCCAACACAAGAGTTTTTAGCCTTGACACTATAGGGATGAAACTGAATCTCTGGTGAACGACTGGAACATAACACTTAAAATCCTTTGCAACCCCAACATTTGATGATTTTGTGAAAACCTGAAGAAACAGATTGATTCGGATGAGACTTGATGAAGGATTGTGGAATATCACTATAAAATCCTACTTTTGGCCAGGCATCGTGGCTCACAACTGTAATCTCAGCAATTTGGGAGGCCAAGGTGGGACAATTGCTTGAGACCAGGAGTTTGAGATGCAGTCCGGGCAACAAAGTGAAACCCTGTCTCTATAAAAAATGAAAAAAAGTAGCCAGGTATGGTGGTGTGTGCCCGTAGTCCCAGCTACTTGGGGGGCTGAGGCAGGAGGATTGCTTGAGCCCAGGAGGTTGAGCTGCAGCGATCCTGCCACTGCACTCCAGGCTGGGCCACAGAGCAAGACTGTCTCAAAAACAAAAAAAACTACTTTTTCTCCGTTCTATCATTCTGAGACAAAAGAGTATCGAATAATAATTAGAATTGTGTTTTTCTTTTTTTTTAATTGTTACTATAATTTTTTTTTTTTGAGACAGAGTTTCACTCTTGTTGCCCAGGCTGGAGTGCAATGGCGGGATCTCGGCTCACTGCAACCTCCACTTCCCTGGTTCAATCAATTCTCCTGTCTTAGCCTCCCCAGTAGCTGGGATTACAGCCATGCACCACCACCATGCCAGGCTAATTTTGTGTTTTTGGTAGAGACGGGGTTTCTCCATGTTGGTCAGGCTGTTCTCGAACTCCTGACTTCAGGTGATCCAACTGCCTCAGCGTCCCAAAGTGTTGAGATTACAGGCATGAGCCACCGCGCCCGGTCTAAGTATTAGAATCATGTTTTTCTAATTTTCATTGGGTACATGAATAGAAGTTGCAAAGAAAACGACTTCGTTTTTAATTTTTGTAAGACACTGTCTCTAACATTTATGCATGCAAGGAGCTCTGTCCAGCCTGGAGCTGCAGCCCAGAAACTGCACCTCTGTGTGTAGCACGCATAGAGGAGTTGGCTCCTCCAGGCTGTACGTGTCACCTGCCTCACCAGTCTCGAGTTTGTCTGGAAGGCTCGGTGCCCGTGCAAAATCCCTATCTAACACTACCAGACTGTATTGTTGTTACTTTGTTATGTTTGCAAAGTTGTCTTGCTTGCCTCAGGTTTAAAAATGCAGTAGCGGCCAGGCGCAGTGGCTCACGCCTGTAATCCCAGCACTTTGGGAGGTTGAGGTGGGCGGATCACAAGGTAAGGAGATTGAGACCATCCTGGCCGACATGGTGAAACCCTGTATCTAATAAAAATACAAAAAATAGCTGGATGTGGTGGTGCACACCTGTAATCCCAGCTACTTGGGAAACTGAGGCACAAGAATCTCTTGAACCCAGGAGGCAGAGGTTGCAGCAAGCCGAGATCTTGCCACTGGCAACAGCGAGACTCCGTCTCAAAAAAAGAAAAAGAAAATGCAATAGCTAGCTGGGCGTGGCAGAGTTTGCCTGTAGTCCCAGCTATGAAGGCTGAGGCAGGGGCATCACTTGAGCCTAGGAGTTTGATGCTGTAGTGTGCTACAATCATGGCCCACCTGTGAATAGCCACCACACTCCAGCCTGGGCAACAGAGAGACTCTGTCTTTAAAAACTAATAATAATAAAAATAAATGCAACAGTCACTTGAAATTTATCACGAATTGTATATTCTTTCTCGTGCGTTTTAGTGGAAATCACTGTTGTCCATGTCACGCTGCTGAAACTCCACTTCGTACATGCAGAACATACATCCATGTATTACAGAAGAGCAGTCATATTCTCAGAGCACTTTATAGTTTTTAAACTGGTCTCATTTACATAACTTCCTCATTTGGTCCCATCAAGATGAGTATTAGTAGTCCCATTTTACAGATGAGGAAACAAAAACTCAGAGGAGTTCATTGACTCATACAGGAGCACTTGGAAATCCTTGTTAACTTCAAGTGCCTTTGGTCTACAATGTCTCATTTCTCTCCTCCACCACCCTCTATCAACTGATATTCAGATTTCTCAGTGACACCTGTTGACTCTCATAAAAGTTATTCCCTGGAATTAGGTTCTGGATGGTGGTCACCTTGTGTCAGTTCAGAGCAAAGTTCTGGGAGGCTCAGTGGAGGGCTTGTGTTTTCAGTGTTCCTCCGTGTGATGACTGCCTCCGTGTGATGACTGTCCTGAGCTTCAGGGTCACTCTGCAGCAGAGACGTAGCACGGCCTGCCTCACAGGACACTCCCAGTCTTGTTTGACTGTACATCGACGTCATCTCCTGCACTGCGCTGTGGTGGTTTTGGGACTCAGAGTTTCACAGAAGGCATATCAGGTTGTGAATGCTCCACCCCTATCCCATCACAAAAACCAGTCCAAGGAAAACACCAAATGCTAATCGAAACTAAGACAACAGCACAAATATTTATGGGGGCAGAAATTCAAACAACACTAGCAAAAACAAAGAACACATTTCAGATTGGTATTAATTAAACAAAAAGAAACACTATGGTATCTAATGTAAATATTTTGTTGTCAGATCTGATACCTTCAAATGATTATTACAACTAGGAGGATAAGGTAATATAAATTATTTACTAAAAAAAAATAATGAATTTTAGCCATTTGCCTTCATACTGGTCCATGCTGCCGTGGAAGACACCTGGGATGGGCATCAGAATAAATGCCAGAATTAGCTGTGTCATTCTGAGCATGTCACCTAACATTGTCCAACGTGGCTTTCGGTTTCCTCAATTGAGAAGAAAAGAAGAGATGAGAGCAGACAAGAAAACGAAAAGAAAGGATGGGAAAGAGAGGTAGCTCTGCAAATGTGTCGTCCAGAGGGGCTGAACTGCGTGATCTCTGATGTACTGGTTTCTATTGGTCCAGAGTATGGACTCAAGCCCCTGTGCCCAGATTCAAATCCCAGCTCCCTCATCTACTGGCTGTGTGACCTTGATACATTCGCTCACTTCTCTGCACCTCCATTTCCTTATTTGGGAAACCCAGCCTTCCTGAGTTGTGAGCATTACATTAGTAAATACATAAACATATATAACTACTTCGAATAGTTCCTAGCACATGGTAAGTACCTGAGAAGTGTTAGATCTTATTTTTTATTGTTTATTTTTCCTGAGACAGAATTTTGCTCTGTTGCCCAGGCTGGAGTGCAGTGGTACGAGCTCAGCTCTCTGCAATCTCCGCTTCCTGGGTTCAAGCCATCCTCCCACCTCAGCCCCCGCCCTGTCCCCCTCAGTAGCTGGGACTACAGGCGTACACCACCACACCTGGCTCAGTTTTCTACTTTTGTAGAGGCGAGGTTTCAGCATGTTGCCCAGGCTGGTCTCAGACACTTGAGCTCAAGCCATCCTCCCACCTCAGCCTCCCAAAGTGCTGGGATTACAGGTGTAAACCGCTGCATCTGGCCAGATCTTAGAATTATTATTATTAGATAATCTTACTTGGAGGATAAAATAATGTACATTGGAGGAAAGAAAAAGTGTAGAGGATTTCTCTAAGGATTCTGTGCTTTTGCCCAGAGAATAAATATTAGAAAGGAAGGAAACTAGTATTTATTCAGTACCTATTTTACGTGTGCGTGTGTATAGTATTTATTTTATTTTATTTTATTTTTGAGACAGGATCTCATTCTGTTGCCCAGGCTGGAGTCTGACAATAGCTCACAGCAAGATTAAACTCCTGGACTCGAATGATCCTCCTGCCTTGGCCTCCTGAGTAACTAGGACTACAGGCATGTGCCATTGTGCCTAATTTTTAATTTTTTAAAATTTCCATAGAGACAGAGTATTGCCATATTGCTCAAGCTGGTGTCAAACTCCTGGCCTCAAGCGATCCTCCTGCCTTGACCTCCCCAAAGTACCTAGTATATTTGAAGCTACTATATTCCCATTGACTAGATAAGAGGTGGCACACATGAGGACTGAAAAAATAACTTCTCTGGGAATGAATCCTGTGAAATCAATATTTTTCTTTCCTTTTCGGGAGAGGAGTCTGAAGATCAGAAAGGATAAGTAACTTGCTCGAGGTCACATAGCTGGCAATGGCTGGGCTGGGACTTGAACCCCATGCTGCTTCCCTTATAACGTGATACTTCCCAGGAGATGTTGGCCAGGAAGGGCATATTCGTGTGTCCCGCCCAGACTGAGATGGAGCTTTGGCTTGGGATGGTTGCTTCAGCAGAGCACGACCAGGGTGCAGTAATTTAACCACATGCTGCCTTCATCCCAGCTGCTGTCCTCTCCTCCCTTTCAGCTGCTACCACCATCCAACCACTCCCTCTCCCTTCAGCGAATATGATCAGTGTCAGGCCAGGATGGGTTTCATAGGAGGTTATGTTTCATATGCAAAGTAGAGGGCAGATAGCTGGTCCTCAGCTGTTATATAAAGTAGGTATTCAATATGTTTGCTTTTCCTTCCTAGCCAAGAAGACACACCCTTGCCCCTCCCTCTGTGCTCCTGTCCCGTCTGTTTTACTCCTTGAACCTCTATGGCAGTGATGCCTGCTTTAGGCCAAAACACCCAGGTGACTTGAACATTCACGTTCAAGGCATTTCTTTTGCTAGTCACTGTATCAACTATTAATACACAGGTAACTAAAGCATGGCCCCTGCTCTTGGGGAATTAACACGTAACTGGGGAGAAATGTCGAAAAATGGTTCAGGCTCATTTTAATAGTGTCGTAATGCAAGTGTGTGCAGAATGCCAGAAATGGTGGTAGGGGAGGTAGTGACTCTGTCGGCCAGAGGACTGGGGATATGTCACTAGACAATGTGATTTCCCACCTAGAGAAGAGTTCAAGGGGTGAGAGGAAGGGCAAAATAAAGACAACCACATACGCAAAGGCCCAGAGTCATGAAAAGACTACAAGACATCCAGGAAGTGGTGAGAAACCATGTGTGTATGTAGCAAACGGTGCCTGGGGAGGATGTGGGCTGACTGGGAGGGGTCTTGTGTGCAGCTTCAGAGCCTGCAACGTGCCCAGAGACAGGGAGCCAGAGAGACTGGATGGAGGTGGTATTGATTTGTAAGAAGCTCACTCTGGGCTGGTCGCGGTGACTTACGCCTGTAATCCCAGCACTTTGGGTGGGCGAGGCCGGTGGATCACCTGAGGTCAGGAGTTCCAGACCAGCCTGACCAACATGATGAAACCCTGTCTCTACTAAAAATACAAAAAATAGCCAGACGTGGTGGCGGGCACCTGTAATCCCAACTACTGTTGGGGGCTGAGGCAGGAGAATTGCTTGAACTCGGGAGGCAGAGGTTGCAGTGAGCTGAGATTGCGCCACTGCACTCCAGCCTGGGCAAAAGAGCAAGACTCAGTCTCAAAAAAAAAAAAAAAAAAAAAAGAATCTCACTCTGGCAGTACGTATGTTTTGAGATTGCTGTGGTGTGGGGATTGTGGGGATAGATTTATGGAGGAAAAGCAGTCAGGAGGTCGTCTTCCTAATTCATCTTGTGGCCTCCCAGGGCAATGGTTGAGGTGGCATCACCAGGATTTGGTGACTGGTGGGATGTGAAAACTCAGGGAGGGGAGGCATCAAGGGCCACACCCACCATTCTCCTTGGGAGACTGAGCTGTGGGAACCACTCAGTGGAGGCAGGAACACAGGAGGAGTGCCATCGACCGCAGGTTCTTGGGCCCCCATGCAACAGAAGTTGACACAAGACCAAGCAAGTTCCCCAGACAAGACTTTATTCCAGGTTTATATTCGAACACAAGGGATGCGGCACTGGAGGGAGAGTTCTCCGGCTGGTTCCCCAGGGTATGTCCGGTGTTTCTAGAAGGGTGACAGGCATCTACAAGAGCTATGTGAGCGAAATGACATGCGCAGGGTGGGGCGCAGGGAGCACAGGCACAGTGAGAAAGCAGGTTAGTACCACACCGCAGGGTCACAAAATGGCAGGAAAGTCCCTTCCTGGGTGGGGATTTTAGTATTATGATGAGGCCAGGGGTAAACGTCGGTCATTCGTCTGGTCTTGTGCGCATGCGGGCGATAGGGTTAACTCTTGTAAGATTTACAGTGGGATGCTGCTTATCTTCGTTTCTTCAATGTTTCGCAGTCAGCGGGGATGGCACTAATGATAGAAGGTGATATAAGGTCTGGTAATCAGAGGGTATGGAAAAAAGTGTGTTAGAGGTGGGGGCTGAGTCCTGTCCCTACTCTGTCTCCTTAGTGGGGACAGAGGCCTACTCAGGAGGACAACTTTGGCCAGGGACATAACAAAATGAGGCTTTGATAGGTTAAGTTTGAGGTGGTAGGTGACAGCAGTATGAAAACATCCAGTGGACCACAGAAAACACAGGGCTGGGGCTGGGAGAGAAGTCGAGCCATTGACTTATGATAGTTCAAGAAATAGGAACTGATGAGCTTACAGTGGAGAAAATACTGTCCCTTGGCAAATACAGTCATTCAAGGAGCAGGTAGAGGAGTCAATGAAAGAGTTTGAGAAAAGACAGTCCAATAAGAGGAAAGAAAACCAGAGAATGAAATGTCCCTGGGAATGGGCAAGTTACTGGAAGCAGGGTGAGACCCAGAGAGCCAACTGCTCTGGAGAGATCAGATAGAGTGAGAACTAAACTAAGCTGTCATCGTGTGAACCCTGAATATCTGAAACAGGCCTCAGTTAATTTAGAAAGTTTATTTTGCAGGGTTAAGGATCCAAGGTTGAAGATGCGGGCCCGTGACGCAGCCTCAGGAAGTTCTGAAGACGTGTGCTTAAGGTGGTCAGAGCACAGCTTACTTTTTTTTTTTTTTTTTTTTTTTTTTTTCTGAGACGGAGTCTTGCTCCATCACCCAGGCTGGAGAGAAGTGGTGCAATCTCAGCTCACTGCAACCTCCGCCTTCTGAGTTCAAGCAATTCTGACTTAGCCTGTCGAGTAGCTGGGACTACAGGCGCCTGCCACCACACCTGGCTAATTTTTGTATTTTTAGTAGAGACAGGGTTTCAACATGTAGGAGAGGCTGGTCTCCAACTCCTGACCTCAGGTGATCCGCCCCCCTCGGCCTCCCAAAGTGCTGGGATTACAGGCGTGAGCCACTGTGCCCGGCCACTAACTATAATTTCACATGTTTACTTTATCTTATGTAAAATGTAGAGCTACTGAGCAACAGAGGAATGCATAATTGACATTTACCCCCTACTCTCTTCGCATGTAAAGTGTAGATTCACTGAGAGCTAGGCAGAGCCTCACAAAAATGTGACCACTTGCCTCATTGCCGACCCTCTTTCCCCCCCGCTCCTTTTTTACCTTCTTTCCTCCCTCTTCTCCTTTGCCTCCTGCTTCCTCTTTCCCCTTTAAATACTGAAGTCCTCAAAACCCTCTTTGGAAAAAGCATGGGACACAGATTCCCCTGTGACTTGTGTTTCTTTTTCCTGGGCATGTCCTCAACCTTGGCAAAATAAACCTCAAAATCGATTGAGATTTGCCTGTCACTTTTTGATTTATGCTGTGAAGGAAGACAAGCACATGAAAAAGCATGTTAGATATGATAAACACTATGGTTAAAGGAAGGCAGGGCATGGGTCAGGGTGCAACCACCCCATGGGTTCTTCCTGCCCACTGCAGAAAAACCAATTCACGGAGACCAGGGCATTGCAATAAAGAAAGAGTGTAATTGACACGAGGCCGGCCACACCACGTGGGAGATGAAGTTATTACTCAAATCAATCTCCCTGAAGATTTGGAGGCCAAGGTTTTTCAAGGATAGTTTGGCAGGCCAGGGAATCTGATTCTAGGTGGGGCCACAGGACCCCATTGGTGGGTCTGGGTGGAGCCACTGGTCCTGAAAAGACATTTTAAAAGGCCAATTTTAAGTTTTAAAATAGTGATGTTATCTGCAGGAGTAATTGGGGAAGTTGCAAATCTTGTGACCTGCAGAATAATGGCTGGCAATCGTTTATGTCTACACCTGAGTAGGATTCAGTGTCCTCTCCTCCTCCTAACCTGGTGGCCTTTCAATAGCTTTACAAAGGTGGTTTGGTATGGGGAAAGGGCTGTTTTCATTTAAACTATAAACTAAATGTCTCCCACAGATAGCTTGGTGCAAGCCCAGGAATGATTTAGGGCAGTTTGGAGGTTAAAGGCAAGATGGGGGCTGGTTAGATCTGATCTCTTTCACTGTCATGATTTTCTCACTGTTACAATTTTTGCAAAGGCGGTTTCAAGGGAAGGCTTCCTGGGGAAGTGGTACCTGACTTGTGTCTGGAGAGATTTATAGAAGTTGGCCAAAGAATAGGACCTGAGGTTTCCAGCAGAGGAAATAGCCTGTTTAAAAGTGTGTGGAGGACTGAGTGCAGTGGCTCGTGCCAATAATCCCAGCACTTTGGGAGGCTGAGGTAGGTGGATTGCTGGAGTCCAGGAGTGCCAGACCAGCCTGGGCAACATGGTGAGACTCCATCTTGACAAAAAAAAAAAATACAGAAAAAATTTTAGTCAGGTGTGCTGGTACATGCCTGTAGTCCCAGCACGTTGGGAGATGAGGCAGGCAGATCTCCTGCACTCAGGAGTTTGAGACCAGCCTGGGCAACAAGGCAAAACCCCGTCTCTACAAAAAACACAAAATTAGCAGGAATGGTAGTATGCACCCATAGTTCCAGCTACTCAGGAGGCTGAGGTGGGAGGATACCTTCAGCCTGGGAGGCAGAGTTTGCAGTGAGCCAAGATCGCACCGCTGTACTCCAGCCTGGGTGACAGAGATCCAGTCTCAAAAAAAAAAAAAAAAAAAAAAACGAAAAGAAAAGAAGAAATGGGCAGGTTTTTAATTTTTTTAACAGTGCTAAATTTAGTTTGAAGCTGTTTTCTTGTAAGTCTAGCCTGAAAGTTTCTCCATGCATAGTGAACTGTAACTTAATTGGATGAGTAAACAGACTGTAATGTACTCTTGTACCAACCACCGAGTTTCAGCCAATCACAGGCAGCCAGCTGTTCAAATAAGGCAAACTCCAAGCTGTAACCAATCTGGCCCTTTCTGTACCGTACTTCTGTTTCCTGTACATCACTTTCCTTTTCCTGTTCGTAAATCCTCTCCAACCATGCAGCAACATCAGAGTCTCTCTGAACCTATTCCCCTCTGGGGGATTACCCAAGTCACCAATTGTTCATTGCTCAAATAAACTCTGTTATATCGCATTTATCTGATCTTTTTTTTTTTTTTTTTTTTGAGACGGAGTCTCGCTCTGCCGCCCAGCCTGGAGTGCTGTGGCAGGATCTCAGCTCACTGCAAGCTCCGCCTCCCGGGTTCAGGCCATTCTCCTGCCTCAGCCTCCTGAGTAGCTGGGACTACAGGCGACCACCACCTCGCCCGGCTAATTTTTTGTATTTTTTAGTAGAGACGGGGTTTCACCGTGTTAGCGAGGATGGTCTCGATCTCCTGACCTCGTGATCCGCCCGCCTCGGCCTCCCAAAGTGCTGGGATTACAGGCTTGAGCCACCGCGCCCGGCCTTTTTTTTTTTTTTTTTAAGACGGAGTCTCACTCTGTCACCCAGGCTGGAGCGTAATGGCGCGATCTTGGCTCTCTGCAACTTCTGCCTCCAGGGTTCAAGTGATTCTCCTGCCTCAGCTTCCGGAGTAGCTGGGATTACAGACACCCACTACCACACTTGGCTACTTTTTGTATTTTTAGTAGAGATGGGGTTTCACCATGTTGGCCAGGCTGGTCTCGAACTCCTGACCTTAGGTGATCTGCCTGCCTCTGCCTCCCAAAGTGTTGGAATTACAGGCCTGAGCTGCCATGCCTGGCTCTGAAGTTTCTCTCTCTCTCTCTCTTTTTTTTTTTTTTTTTTCTGTTGAGACAGAGTCTTACTCTGTCACCAGGCTGGAGTACAGTGGCCTGATCTTGACTCACTGCAACCTCTGCCTTCCAGGTTCAAGCGATTCTTCTGTCTCAACCTCCCAAGTAGCTGGGATTACAGGTGAGCGCCACCACACCCAGCTAATTTTTGTATTTTTAGTACAGACGGGGTTTCACCATCTTGGCCAGCCTGGTCTCGAACTCCTGACCTCATGATCCGCCCACCTCAACCTCCCAAAATGCTGGGATTACAGGTGTGAGCCACTGTGACCGGCCTGAAGTTTTTATTTTAACAACAGTTACGTAAGGACCAGGCTGGTCTTTCCTGACCATAGCAATCAACATTTACTCTGGTGTCAGATGGGGAAAACAGCAGAACATTCCCCCATGCTTCCCTGCTGGCTTATGCATTTCACCCTGAGGAGTTCCTAGTCAAACTGGTCAGAACCCTGGCCTTGACTCTCCAGAGCAGATGCTGCCCTGGGACCTCTTTCCACTGGATTAGAGTTGGGACACCTGGGCCCCATCTGTGTTTGGCAACCAGTTCTCTCTGTGAATATGGGCAGGGCACAACTTCCGTGTCTTCATTGTGAGAATGAGACCCTGGGCTACACTGATCCCTGGGGTTTCATCCATACCCAACATTTGGCAGAGATATCAGATGAAAGTCTTTTGTAATTGTCTTGTTTGTCCTCACAACCTTCTAATGGAGTGAATGGCTTATTAGCAAAAGCTTTCTGTTTCAGCAATTCCTCTTGTGAGGTACTATTAGATAATCTGCTCTCTCTCGCTCCTTTCCTCTCTCTTTGTTTTCTTCCTGGCCCTGCCTTTCCAGGTTGAGGAACTGCAGAAGGAGGACTTGGTCTTAAGTTGGACGCAGCTGTTTAAGAAATCATCGGTGACGCCATTAGGCTTTAACAGGATTCCTTTTTCCTCTCTACGAGAGCCAGGAATTTCCACTTGATATTTTGTTCATACATTCTTAGGAAAATCCCACTAAATCACTGCAGCTCGGTACAGAAAAAGAACAACGCGAGCTAGGAATGGGCTACTGTTCCCTGATTATATGATGAATAAATCAAAAAGAGTTGTGAAACAAACCATTAATTTAAACCAGAACAAAGCTGGGCAAGTTACAGACTGCATAAGAAAGTATAAACTGCAAAACACCCATTTTTGGAAATACCATTGTAGACTATTACAGCCAAAAGAAGGCCAGGCATGGTGGCTCATACCTGTAATCCCAGCACTTTGGGAGGCTGAGGTGGGCAGATCATCTGAGGTCAGAAGTTCAAGACCAGCCTCGCTAACATGGTGAAACCCTGTCTCTACTAAACATACAAAAATTAGCTGGGCGTGGTGGCATGCTCCTGTAATCCCAGCTACTTGGGAGGCTGAGGCAGGAGAATCACTTGAACTTGGGAGGCACAGGTTGCAGTGAGCCAAGATCACACCTCTGCACTCTAGCCCGAGCAATAGAGTGAGACTCCATCTCAAAAATAAATAAATAAATAAACAGCCAAAAGACAACTTGAAAATCAATGATCCTATCTTTTTTATAGATAAGGAAATTTAAGACTAAAAATAAACTGACTCACCCTAGTTTGCAGCACTATTATTTGGTCTTACATTGGGGAGCTGTGAAATAAAGTGACAAATGAAAAAGAAAAGCAAATTTAAAATAGAAGCCAGCAAACTTTGTCTTAAAAGCCCAGATGGTAAATATCTTTGGCTTAAGGGCAATACCCTCTTGGCCATTGTAGCAAAAGCAGCCATAGACATGCAAACAAATCAGCATGGCTATGTTCCAATAAAACTTTACAAAAATAGGCAATGACACTAGGATGGCTACATTTTTTTTTTTTTTTTTTGAGACGGAGTCGTCTTGCTCTGTCACCCAGGCTGGAGTGCAGTGGCGTGATCTCGGCTCACTGCAAGCTCCACCTCCTGGGTTCAAGCCATTCTCCTGCCTCAGCCTCCCAAGTAGCTGGGACTACAGGTGCCCACCACCACGCCCAGCAAATTTTTTGTATTTTTAGTGGAGACGGGGTTTCACCGTATTAGCCAGGATGGTCTTGATCTCTTGACCTCACGACCCACCTGCCTTGGCCTCCCAAAGTGCTGGGATTACAGGCGTGAGCCACCGTGCCCGGCCCAACAATTTTTTTAAAAACAGGAAAATAGGTGTTGGTAAGGATGTGGATAAATTGGAACCTTCATATGTTGCTGGAGGGGATATAAAATGGTGCAACCTCTGTAGAAAGCAGTTCAGCATGTCCTCAAAATTTAAACATAGAATTACCAAATTGTAACCGAAATGCTAGTTAGTGGCTCTCTGCATGTGGAGTCTCATTAACAAGAGCGAGGTCTGACACAAAAAAAGTGAATTTATTCCAAAGCTAGCTTGGGGAAGCGGCATAGTGTCCTGCTGTTAAATATGCCGCTTTGTTTTTAGAGCAGAAAGCAGGTATTTTTTTATAAGGCAAGGGAAGACACGAGCAAGGGCAGGGGTTCCCCTGCTAACTTGGCATCTTATTTATGGGGACAGTTGAGCTGGTGCCTTCCGGGTTGAAGTAAGTTATGAAAGTGGCCAAGTGAGCATGCTTTCCATATGCCCTCCTGATGGATTAAAGTTCCGAGGCAACCCCCTGAAAGGGAAAGAAAGTTTCATGGCTGGTATGCTTTTGTTTTCTTTTCTTTTCTTTTCTTTTTTTTTTTTTGAGACAAAGTCTCACTCTGTGGCCCAGGTTGGAGTACAGTGGCACAATCTTAGCTCACTGCAACCTCTGCCTCCCAGGTTCAAACGATTCTCCTGCCTCAGCCTCCTGAGTAGCTGGAATTAACATGTCCATTACCATGCCTGTCTAATTTTTGTATTTTTAGTAGAGACAGGGTTTCACCATATTGGCCAGGATAGTCTCCAACTCCTGACCTCAAGTGATCTGCCTGCCTTGGCCTCCCAAAGTGCTGGGATTATAGACTTGAGCCACTGCACCTAGCCATGGTATGCTTTTGTTACCAAAACACCAAAGATTTGGTCTCGGTCCTGCTGCCTGCGATACAGAAAGCCAATAACTGAGACAAAAAGTATTGCCAAGGGAGAAGGCTTTAATTGGGTGCTGTGGCCGAGGACATGGGAGCTCAGTCTCAAATCCATCTCCCTGACCCACTTAAATTAGGGGTTTATATAGCAGGGAAGAAATGTAACAATGTGCAAGAAAACAGGAATTCTGGAAGGGTAAGGAAGCAATCATGACTAATGAGGAGACTGGAGCCCCATTGTCTGGATAAGATGATCTGGTAAGTTTCAGCTCTTTGATACATTTTGAGAGTTCTGCCAGTCCTTTCCTGAGGAAGGAACTCAGATAAAACAAACCTAAGTTTCAAGCTTTAAGACCAGAAGGGTCAATTTCTATGTTTATCAAAAAAAACTGTTTATGGGACTATTGAGTCAGTTTCACTTTGGTCTGAAAATCGACTGTCAGCTCTGGAGGGGAGATCTGTCTTGGAGTGCACAGTTAGAAGAATTTGCCCTGTGTGGAATGTCTGGTGAGGGGAGAGGTGAAAGGTTATGTTTGCATGTCTGAAGGGCTCAGTAGGACATAGGGAGCTGGGGAAATGAGAAAAGAAGAGAGAGAGAGAAGGAAAAAAGAATAATTAGGCCAGGCTCGGTGGCTCATGCCTGTAATCCCAGCACTCGGTGGCTCATGCCTGTAATCCCAGCACTTTGGGAGGCTGAGGCGGGCGGATCACAAGGTCAGGAGATCGACACCATTGTGGCTAACACGGTGAAACCCCATCTCTACTAAAATACAAAAAAATTAGCCAGACGTGGTGGTGGGCACCTGTAATCCCAGCTACTTGGGAGGCTGAGGCAGGAGAATGGCATGAACCCGGGAGGCAGAGCTTGCAGTGAGCCTAGATCACGCCACTGCACTCCAGCCTGGGTGACAGAGCAGGACTCCGTCTCAAAAATAAAAATAAAAATAATTAAACCACCTGTAGAAAAATGGGGGTCCTTGGTTACAATACGACCTATCAATTCCACTCCTGTGAATATACCACAAAGAATTGAAAACAGAGACTCAAGCAAGTCCATGTACACGCATGTAGTGGTAGCACTGTTTACAATAGCTGAAAGGTAGAAATAGGGCAGATGCCCATCAGTGGATGAATGGATCAGTACATTGTTGTGCAGGTTCAGTATCCCTTATCCAAAATGCTTGGGACCAGATGTGTTTCAGATTTCCTTTTCTTTTTTTTTTTCCAGATTTTAGATATACATATAGAAAATGAGATATCTTGGGCATGGGACCCAAGTCTAAACACAAAATTCATTTATGTTTCATACATACCTTACAGCCAAAAAGTAATCTTATGCAATTTTTTTTTTTTTTTTGAGACAGAGTTTCGCTCTTGTCACCTAGGCTGGAGTGCACTGGCACAATCTTGGCTCACTTCCACCTCCACCTCCTGGGTTCAAGTGTTTCTCCTGCCTCAGTCTCCTGAGTAGTTGGGATTGCAGGCATGTGCCCACCACACCTGGCTAACTTTTGTATTTTTAGTAAAGACGGGTTTCACCATGTTGGCCAGACTGGTCTCAAACTCCTGACCTCAGGCGATCTGCCCACCTTGGCCTCCTAAATTGCTGGGATTACACTGTGCCCGGCCCTATACAGTATTGTTAAAAATATTATGTGTGACACAAAAGTTTTACTATATATTGCCTGCAGCCCATCACAGGGGTCAGGAGAGGAATTTTCCACTTTTAGTGTCACAATGGTACTCAAAATGTTCAGGATTTTGGAGCATTTCGGATTTGGGATTTTGGGATTAGAGATGCTTAACCTGTACACACATACAGTATAATATTATTGATATGGTTTGACTGTGTCCCTGTGGAAATCTTCACTTTAATTGTATCTCCCAGAATTCCCACATGTTGTGGGAAGGACCAAGGGGGAGGTAATTGAATCATGGGAGCTGGTCTTTCCCCTGCTATTCTCATGATAATGAAGAAGACTCACAAGATCTGATGGGTTTATCAGGGGTTTCCACCTTTGTTTCTTCCTCATTTTCTCTTGCCACCACCATGTAAGAAGAGCCTTTCGCCTCCTGCCATGAATCTGAGGCCTCCCCGGCCACATGGAACTGTAATTAAACCTTTTTTTTGTTCCCAGTTTTGGGTATGTCTTTGTCAGCAGTGTGAAAACAAACTAATACAATTATTTGTCCATAAGAGGTAATGAAGTGTTGACATATACTACAATATGGGTAAACTTTCAAACCACTGTGCTAAGTGAAAGAAGCCACACACGAAAGGCCACATGTTATATGATTTTATTTACATGAAATATCCATAATAGATTATAGAGATAAAAAACAGATTAGTTATTGTCAAGGACTAAGGGAACAAGGGAATGATAAGAAACTGCTTAGTGAGTACTGGATTTTACTTTGTAGTGATGGAAATGTTTTAGAACTAGATAGATGTGGTGATTGCACAAGATTGTGAATGTACTAAATGCTGAATTGTTCTTTAAAAAAGTTAATTTTATGTTACGTGAATTTCACCTCAATAAATTATTTTAAAAAAACAAGGGTCCGGGTGCAGTGGTTCACGCCTATAATCCCAGCACTTTGGGAGGCTGAGGCAGGTGGATCACGAGGTCAGGAGTTCGAGACCAGCCTAGCTAGCATGGTGAAACTCTGTCTCTACTAAAAATACAAAAAACTGGCTGGGTGCGGTGGCTCATGCCTGTAATCCCAGCAATTTGGGAGGCCGAGGTGGGTGGATCACGAGGTCAGGAGACCGAGACCATCATGGCTAACACGGTGAAACCCCGTATCTACTAAAAATACAAAAAATTAGCCAGGCGAGGTGGTGGGCGCCTGTAGTCCCAGTTACTCGGGAGGCTGAGGCAGGAGAATGGTGGAAACCCGGGAGGCGGAGCTTGCAGTGAGCTGAGGTCGCACCACTGCACTCCAGCCTGGGCGACAGAGCGAGACTCCGTCTCAAAAAAAAAACCAAAAAAACCCAAAAAATTAGCCAGTCACGGTGGTGTGTGCCTGTAACCCCAACTATTCAGGAGACTGAGGCAGGCGAATTGCTTGAACCTGGGAGATGGAAGTTGCATTGAGTGGAGATCACGCCACTGCACTCTGGCCTGGGTGACAAGAGTGAGACTCTGTCTCAAAAAAATAAAACAAATCAAAAAAACAAGCAACAAGGTGGATATGGTCCATAGACTGTAATATGCTAATTCCTTTTATAAATGAGAGTATAGAATGGTTCAAAGGATGGTGAATTTTTATTGCCAGAGATGTTTGTTATTACATTTTTATATTTATTTATTTATTTGAGATGGAGTCTCGCTCTGTTGCCCAGGCTGGAGTGCAATGGCGCGATCTTGGCTCACTGCAGCTTCCACCTCCTGGGTTCAAGCGATTCTCTTGCCTCAGCCTCCCCAGTAGCTGGGATTACAGGCTCCCATCACCACACTTGGCTAATTTTGGTACTTTTAGTAGAGATGAGGTTTTACCATGTTGGTCAGGATGGTCTTGAACTTCTGACCTCAGGTGATCTGCCTGCCTCGGCCTCCCAAAGTGCTGGGATTACATGCGCGAGCCACCTCACCCTGCATGTTTGTTATTATAATCACTTATCCTGTCAAGGAGAAGAAATAAAGCAATTTCCCAGGTAAAATATGAGCAGAGCCAAGAATATTGTTTAGTTTGAAAATGCCTCCAAATCCAACTAGGTGAGTTTTGCACAAATTTCAGACTCAATTTAAATCTATTACTCTTTTGGTAAAGGTCAAATTCAATGTTTGAAGGGCTTTTACTATTTTTAGAATGCATCAGATATCTCCCATCCCAATTTTGGGAACTAAAATAAATGTTTGGGGCTTTTTGTGAACTTCCTGTTTCTAAGGAAGAACCTAAGCCTCGTGTAAAGTGTTCCAGAAGCTCTTGGGACATCAAAGAATTCCAAAGAAACAAGGGAATTAGTTCATTGCCGAGGAATCTGAAAGACACCAGATAATTTTATTTACTAAACACACAGAAAACTCCTTCTCAAAGACAATTCAAGGGATTGAATCAATTCGGGGTTCAATGACCCCAAAGTCATGTCTAAGTCAAATATGAAAACAAACTGTGAGAAGACTGGATGCTTACGGAAAGATGAGAAATTCTCGTGTGAACATGGACAACTTGGCCTGATAGTCTCATTGCTATTTTTAATTAATTTTAACAGTTGGGAAAGGGGAAAAAAGAGGCTATTTTCGAAGGAGAAAAGGTAGAAAGGAAATGATGTCTGTGATTTGACTTTTGTGTCCCAGGCCAGCTTTCCCAGGCCACAGCCAGCAGCCCCAGGTGGCTTTTGTTCCCAGAATTGTCATGTTTCAAGTTAGAGTAAGCCCCATTTAGGCTTTCAAAGAGTCACTAACAAGAAGGGTTGCCTGGCATCAAAGTGGCTCATTCCTGAACCATTCCGCCATGGTGAGTTGCTTCCCACACTCTGATGCTTAGAGTTCCGGGGTGTTCTCCCTTCTTCTTGTAGCAGCAGGTTCTCTCGGAAAACACCAGTCATTATTTACATTTTAGTGTGAATGAGTTTAAGGCATTGGAAATTTACATTTAGCGAAATATAAGTATGAAATAACAAGTGTTGTTCTTGAATTCTGGTTCTGGGGAGCAGACTGGAAGAATGTTTCTGGGCAGAAGCCTCCTACGGGATCTTTTTTTTTTTTTTTTTTTTTTTTTTTTTTTTTTTTTTTTTGAGGCGGAGTCTTGCTCTGTCGCCCGGACTGGAGTGCAGTGGCCAGATCTCAGCTCACTGCAAGCTCCGCCTCCCGGGTTTACGCCATTCTCCTGCCTCAGCCTCCCGAGTAGCTGGGACTACAGGCGCCCGCCACCTCGCCCGGCTAGTTTTTTTGTATTTTTAGTAGAGACGGGGTTTCACCGTGTTAGCCAGGATGGTCTCGATCTCCTGACCTCGTGATCCGCCCGTCTCGGCCTCCCAAAGTGCTGGGATTACAGGCTTGAGCCACCGCGCCCGGCCTCCTACGGGATCTTGAACATTCACTTTATTCAGGCTACTAACTCTCCCCAAGATGAAGATTGACCTAGGAAATGTAAACATCGTTGGCTTTGGAACTGCGGAAGAGAAACGCTTGGAATGAAGGGCAGATGCCAGAACACAATATTTTATGATTGTGGAAGATTCATTTAGTTCCACCTCTTAGGTGAAAAAGTCATTCATACTCAAAGTGGGAGGAGGGTTATTAGTGATTCGTTTTTTTCTGTTATGCTTTCCTGTATTTTCTGCAATGAGCTGTATTTCTTTAATAATCAGTTAACAAAATCTAAAGAATATAAAGTATTTTTAAAAACTCATCTTTTCTGCCTACACATTATTTTCACTGGTGCATCCATATTTCCATTCAATTTGTCATTGCAACTCTTCTGAAACTGCTCCTTAAAATAATTGAACTAGGAAAATCACAAAAATTATAAGAATGACTGTGGATGCAGCTTTTGGTCAGGCTCATCAACGTTCTCTGTCCACACAACTGTAGAGAGCTCAAAGGATTAGATGTTCCAATCACACTGGGGTGCAGAGGGATCGTCATGCTTGGTTAGATTGAAAGAGACAGTTGGAATTATTCTTGGAACTGTGCTGTTCCTGTGTGGAGACAGTCTTGGAAATAGTTGCCTTTTTGTAGCACTCCACACATCCTTCAACTAAAACACCACAAATACTATGCTCATTGTGTGCAATCTTATCTCCCTCATTTAATTGTGGAGGGATAGGGAAAAAGGGGATTTGTCCTCTATTGACCATGCTAGTGGTGAATGGATGAATGGGTGGGGACCCCGGGATACTACATCCACCTAAGCTTCAATGAGAGACGGACAAGAAAGAAAATGGTTAGTTAAAATATATTCTGGCTGGGCGTGGTGGCTCACGCCTGTAATCCCAGTACTTTGGGAGGCCGAGGCGGGTGAATGACCTGAGGTCAAGAGTTCAAGACCTGTCCGACATGGTGAAACCCTGTCTCTACTAAAAATACAAAATTAGCTGGGTGTGGTGGCACATGCCAGTAATCCCAGCTACTTGGGAGGCTGAGGCAGGAGAATCACTTGAACCCGGGAGGTGGAGGTTGTGGTGAGCTGAGATCGCGCCATTGCACTCCAGCCTGGGCAACAAGAGCGAAAGAAAGTCCGTCTCAAAAAAACAAAACAAAACAAAACAAAAAAACCATATATGTGTATATATATATATAATAGGTATTCAAAAATATATTTAAACATTCCTTTTCCTTCTTATCCATGCCTCATTGAAGTCTGTGTTCATGCAGCATCCTGGTGTTTACATTCCTTTATCCATATGTACACATTTGGATGAGTGAATACAAAGACTGTCTCACTGTCCTTCAGATCGTAAGTATGAACTGTTTTGCAAGTTTTATCTGCTCTTCAGTACCCATAGTTTATACTTTTGTTACTATAAACATATACCTCTTAGGTCAGTATTGGTGTCTAGAAGAGGGTAGAAATATTTTGCTATCAAAGAAAATTGTCGGGCCTGGCTTTCCTTTTGTGAGCTATATAATGAAGGGTCTAGTCACTAAATCAGAGCCACTTAGCCTGCACTTTCATCTCGGTGCAATAACAGCATGCCAGTCCTTTCCTGCCCCTGCTGTTTTGGATTATGTGAGGGCAGAGGAGGGGTGTTTCACAAGACACAGAGCATTCAGTTGTCTCAGAGTCATCGACTCAGACTGAGATTAGGCTGAAAGCTGCACAGTGTCAGAATGATTATGATTCTCTCCTTTTAGATATTTATACTTTATGGGAAAGCTATTATTATGTCAATTACTCAAGTTTCAAATCTTCCATCGAGATGTCTTTTTTGGGAGGGAAGTTTCCTGTCCTTTGTTGGGCAGCTAGAATCCTTGCCAAAGCATTCCCCACCCCATACCTGCTTTGTCTCCCTACAAGCTGTCTGAGATATGTCACCTGTCTTTAGTGGAATGCAGACTTGTTTCCATTTACAGGTCTTTGAAAGTAAAGCTTGTATGATGGAAGCTGTTGGAGTTTGCACAGAGACTGGCCCATTTGAACTACATATCATGTCTCTATTCAGATCTGGGTTTTGCATATTTGGAATCTCACATCTTGCAATAAATACACGACTTTGATAAACTGCCTGGGTCACCCAAGGGCTAGAACAGATGATCTCTTGTAATCAAGATGGTTTAAGAGAGTCCAGCCATCTGTTTCAGCTTGGCACCCTCAGGGTAGCTATGTTGGTCATGTCACCACATTCTAAACCCTTAGCTTTGTAAGGTCAAATACTCAGTATCATCAGATATTCCAGAGCAAATCAGGCTTTGGGGGGCCGATTCCCAGTAATCAAACTCCCAAGAGGCTGGTGGATAAATGTATCTTTTTTTTTTTGAGACAGAGTCTCACTCTGTCACCCAGGCTGAAGTGCAGTGGCATGATCTCGGCTCACTGCAAGCTCTGCCTCCCGGGTTCACGCCATTCTCCTGCCTCAGCCTCCCAAGTAGCTGGGACTACAGGCGCCCGCCACCACGCCTGGCTAATTTTTTGTATTTTTAGTAGAGACGGGGTTTCACCATGTTAGCCAGGATGGTCTCGATCTCCTGACCTCGTGATCTGCCCGCCTTGGCCTCCCAAAGTGCTGGGTGTGAGCCACCGCACTTGGCCACTTTTGTCTTATTAAACAAAAATATCCATCAGCATTCATGTCAGAACTTCATTTGTTCATCAGTTATAATCATTGTTGCTGCAGGTACAAGAGTTTAGCAAAAGTCAATTAAATCGTTCCGTGAATATCAGTTGGTTATGTGGAATTTTAAAAGAGTGTTGTATATATTATCATTATCTGCAAATTGTGTGACTCACATCCTTTTTATTGATAAAATGTATAATAAACTTGTGTACCAATATTTCCATGCGGTTGTTTTTTGTTCTTGTTGGAGAGCCAGTTGTTAAGCATTTACCAGCACATCAATGGGTGGTTTGATTACTAAGCATTGCCTCACTCAGCCACCCCAAAGTGAGACCCAGAAGGTGACACCCAGAAGACTTCCTTTAGGAAAGGACCTGGGGCCAGTGAAAAGCACAAGCACATTTTCCCTTCCCTTAAAACAACTGTGGCAAAATGTACTTAACATAAAACTTACCATTTTAACTTGTTTTTGCTGTTGTTGAGACAGGGTCTCACTCTTTCACCCAGGTTGGAGTTTAGTGGCACGATCTCGGCTCACTGCAACCTCTGCCTCCCAGGCTCAAGTGATCCCCCAACCTCAGCCTCCTGAGTAGCTGGGACCACAGGTGCATGCCACCACACCTGGCTACTTTTTTTGTGTTTTTGGTAGAGATACGGTTTCACCATGTTGTCCAGGTTGTTTTGAACTTCTGAGCTCAGGCGACCCACCTGCCTTGGCCTCCCAAAGTGCTGGGATTACAGGCATGAGCCACTGCACTCAGCCCATTTTAACCATTCTTAGGTGTACAGTTTCAGCGGCATTAAGTACCTTCACATTTTTGTGCAACCATCACCACCATCCACCTCCAAAACTTTTTGATCATCTCAGACTGAAGCCCTGTACTCATGAAAGAGTAACTCCCTATTACCGCCATATTAGTCAATTTTCATACTGCTATAGAAGAAATTCCTGAGAATGAGTAATTTATAAAGAGGTTTAATGGACTCACAGTTCTACATGACAGGGGAGGCCTCACAATCATGGTGGAACGCAAAGGACGAGCAAGGGCATGTCTTACATGGTGGCAGGTGTGTGCAGGGGAACTGCCCTTTATGAAACCATCAGATCTCGTGAGACTCACTCACTATCGCGAGAACAGCATGGGAAAAACCACCCTCCATGATTCACTTACCTCTCACTGGGTCCCTCCCATGACACGTGGGGATTATCAGACCGACAATTCAAGCTGAGATTTGGGTGGGGACACAGCAAACCATATCACCCCTTTCCTTAGCCCCTTGTAATTACTTCTGTTCTGCTTTCTGTATCTATGAATTTGCCTATTCTAGGTATCTCATATAAGTGGAATCATACAACATTTGTCCTTTTGTGTCTGGCTTATTTCACTCAGCATGGTGTCCTCCTCAAGGTTTATCCATGTTGTAGCATGTGTTAGAATTTTCTTCCTTTTCTTTTTCTTTTCTTTTCTTTTTTTTTTTTTTTTTTTGAGACAGAGTCTTGCTTTGTTGCCCAGGCTGGAGTGCCGTGGCAGGAGGGATCTCAGCTCACTGCAAGCTCTGCCTCCTGGATTCATGCCATTCTCCTGCCTCAGCCTCTTGAATAGTGGGACTATAGGCACCCGCCACCACGCCTGGCTAATTTTTTTTTTTTTTGTAGAGACGGGGTTTCACCGTGTTAGCCAGGATGGTCTCGATCTCCTGACCTTGTGATCGCACAGCTGCAGCCTCCCAAAGTGCTGGGATTACAGGCTTGAGCCACCGCGCCCGGCTTCTTTTTCCCTTTCATGAAGCCCTTTAATTCAGGAGCTCCCATACGTCAGATGAGAGCTGGATGGATCAAAATGCGGTCCCAGAACTATCCCAAACCTTGCTTTGCCTAAATACTTGATGTCTCTTTCTGCTCCTGTTTCTCAAACAAGAGGCTGTGTGCTATGGGAACAGCACCCAGAGAAGCCAACTTCAGTGACTGATCCATGACACTGCCTGATACTTCTGCCAATGGCTGGAGTGAAGTACAGTGTGAACTAGTGCCACAACATGACCCACAGTAGTCCCAGAAACTGGATGACAGAAACTACAGCAGGTCTGGTGAGCAAAAGGGCTTTGATATTTTGAGAGACCATTTGGCCTTAAGGCATAAGGGACGGGGTTGAGGGCTTAGCCCTCTTCAGGACCAGGAAATGCCACTGACACTGAGCAGCTAGTGTGATTGAATCTAAATAAGCTTTTTATAAAAATGCTGGAAATAATCCATCCTGATTTGTGCCTAGTTGCTGAAAATGTGATCAGCTTTTCCCAGATGAAGCAAATTATTTGCTATTAAATATTCATTTAAAAATAACATGCCAATCATATTTTCATTGTCAGTTTATCTTCTACCCCAAAAAGGTGAGAATAAAACAAAACATGGAAACATTTTCTGTTTTTTGAAGAAAACAGACATTTTTGGCTCCTCTGAGCAAATGGTAGAGACGTGTTCAACAAGACAAGGTCAGTGTGATGAATGCTTTTGTATGAGATCAAAAGATGTGCAGATGGTGGAATCAAAGCTTGTGGTAAAGAGCACTTCCAAATGTAATTTTTAAATCTTTTGTCAGGCTTAGAAAGGCTTCCTAGGTTGTGGAGTGCTGGCCTTTGCTGATATTAAGAACCCTGATAAACCTGGGGTAGAGGGATGACATATTATGACGACTGACTAAAGCTCAATAATACTTACACAGCAGTCACCTCCACACTGTCTGTCCTCTGTAATTCCTACTGGCCAAGATCCCTGTTTATAGGCATTTGCAATTCTGCTCCTTAACTCTTGCCCACATCTCCTGGTCAAGTGACCTCTCTGGAAGATTCCAAAGCTGAGTATGTTTTGGACACAGTTACTAGAGCTTGAGCCAGTAATCAACTCTGAGTAATCCTCTGAGTTTGTGTCTAAGTGGTCCCCAAGACCAGCTGTGGAACACGGACAGATGCTCTGGACTGAAACCACCTTAGTCCACGTTTTCAACTGAGGCAGTCCCTACTCCTGCTTGACACTGTTGATCAATGAAATGAGCATGAATCAGCTGGGGGTGAACACCAGCCCCAGAAGGAGGAGTAAAGGAAAAACGTTTCTCTACTCACAACACTTCTGGCCCCAAACGTGTGGGTTTTCCACATGAAGCAATTTTCCAGGTCTTTGGGGACACCAACCGGGTGTCCTACAAATTTCATTCAATTCTGACATTAACTACTTGGAGTTAGAACAGATCCCACAGGATAAGGGCTCAGTCCCACAGGACTGCTCCCCAGGACTACTCGGATGCCAGTTGCAAGTAATGGGTGTCCAGAATACCCACATATCTGTCTGACTTGGCTAAAAATCAGGGGTTCCCACAATCGCCTCCTCAGATTTGATGATTTACTATAATTTCATGGAATTCAAGGAAACACTTTACTTCCTATTGTTGACTGAAAACCATGAGACCTATAAATTTGGAAAGGTCTTTATTTCTGGAGAAGGGCTGCTACGTGCGGGGAAGTGAAGCCTCTGGTTAACACCAGAAGCAGGCACTTCAAGGGAGGAAGGGAGGGACAGGAATTTTATGTCAAATGAGTTGAATAAACATATATATATTTAACAGGTCATAGGGGTAGGTATGAATATTCATTAAAGGGGTCACACACATTTGCAATGAGCAAACATACATGTTAAACATGGCCCATGTTCACTTTGGAATGGAGACTTAACATTAAAATGCAGTAAAATTAGGCTCTGTGTGTCAAAAGATGAAACTTAGAACACAGAGGCCCCTCTATGGGCAGCCTCTAAACTGGCCAGAGCTGGCCCATGGTCAGTGGTGTTTTTAATCAGGAAGGAGTGCTTTGTGAAAGTGGTCTGCTGCTGGCCAGGCACAGTGGCTCATGCCTGTAATCCCAGCACTTTGGGAGGCTGAGGCAGGCGGATCACGAGGTCAGGAGATCGAGACCATCTTGGCTAACATGGTGAAACCCCGTCTCTGCTAAAATACAGAAAAAGGAAATTAGCTGGGCGTGGTGGTGGGCACCTGTAGTCCCAGCTACTCGGGAGGCCGAGGCAGGGGAATCACTTGAACCTAGGAGGCGGAGGTTGCAGTGAGCCGAGATTGGGCCATTGCACTCCAACCTGGCTACAGAGCGAGACTCCATTAAAAAAAAAAAAAAAAGTGGTCAGCTGCCATGTTGAAGCTACAAAAAATGAGGAGAGTCTAACCATGGCATCAGATGGTTGGTTGAAGTCAATGAAGGCATGAGTTTTCCATTCTTTGTTTCTCCAGGGCTGGTTTCGGTGTAACTCAGGAGAAAAGGCCTGGCAACAGTGAGGAGGGGGTGTACTGAGGTGTGTCCCACCTCCCATCTCATCTTGAAGGGGAAACTTAGTTTTGTTTTGGTTTTTTGTTTTTGTTTTTTGTTTGTTTGTTCGTTTTGAGACTCTGTCTTGCTCTGTCACCCAGGTTGGAGTGCAGTGGCGCCATCTCAGCTCACTGTAAGCTCCGCCTCCCAGATTCACACCATTCTCCTGCCTCAGCCTCCCAAGTAGCTGGGACTACAGGTGCCCACCACCACGCCCAGCTAATTTTTTGTATTTTTAGTAGAGACGGGGTTTCACTGTGTTAGTCAGGATGGTCTCGACCTCCTGACCTCGTGATCCGCCCGCCTCGGCCTCCCAAGGTGCTGGGATTACAGGCGTGAACCACTGCGCCCGGCCAGGAAACTTGGTTTTCAAAGTTTTTCTGGGATCTCCTTGGATAAGAGGAGTCCATTTAGTCAGTCTGGGGACTTAGGATTTTATTTTCCTTTCACACTTAGATGTTTATTATAAGGGATACAAATGAACAGCTCATGAAGAGGTACATAGGGCAAGATTCAGAAGGTCCCTAGTGCCTGAGCTTCTGTCCCCATGGGCTATGGTGCTTGGATGCTTCACCAGCCTGGAAGTGTTTTGAGCCCTATAGTTCAGGGTTTTTATGGAGGCTCCATTATGTAGGCATGATAGAAAAAATCATTAGTCATTGATGATTAGCTCAATTTCCAGCCCCTCTCAGAATTGGAGGTAGCGGAGAGGGTTGGAACTTTCTGTCAGACCCTCTAATCCTGCCGTGGTCTTTCTGGTAACCAGTCTCCACCCTGAAGTGATCTAGGGTCCCCAGCCAACAGTCATCTCATTAACTAGAAAGAGATACTCATCACTTCAGAGATTCCAAGGGTCTTAGCAGTCTAGTGTCAGGAACTGGAGAGTATGACCAAATATTATGACAAAAGATGCTTCCATCGTTCCTATCATTTGGGAAATTACAAGGGTTAGGAACACTGTATATCTTATATGACAGGGGGATATCCTAAAGATCTAGGGAATCAACTTGCTTTATTTCCCTTATTTTTTTCTGACTCTGTCTTAAAAACTGGCTCTCACCAGATGGCCATAAACAACCTTTAGCACCTTTGAAATTGCTGTGGGGTAAAACTAATGTTCATTTAAAATAAATTTTGGAAGAATACAGATGGGCTTTCTATTGACAAAAGTGAGCAGATTTTCTCTTGAATATAAGCCAATAGTTAAAAAAAACTCAAGCAATCCAGTTAGAAAATGGGCAAACGGCAAGGAGAGACATCTCACTGAAGAAAATAAAGAGATGGCAAATAAACACATGAGATGATTTTCAACATAATTACCACCAGGAAAATACAAATTAAAACCACAATGAGAAGGAGGGATAGAGCAAGATGGCTGAATAGAAGCCTCCACTGTCCATCCCCCTGAGCAGGAACACCAGATTTAACAACTACCAACCCAGAAAAACCCACGTACATAAGAACCAAAAATCAGGTGAGCAATCGCCATTCCTTTTTTTTTTTTTTTTGGTTTTTTTTTTTTTTTTTTTGAGTTGGAGTCTCGCTCTGTCACCCAGGCTGGAGTGTAGTGGTGTCATTTCGGCTCACTGCAAGCTCTACCTCCCGGATTCAGGTGATTCTCCTCCCTCAGCCTCCCGAGTAGCTGAGATTACAGGTGTGCACCACTGCACCCAGTTAATTTTTGTATTTTTAGTATACATGACAGGGTTTCATCATGTTGGCCAGGCGGGTCTCGCCCGCCTCCGCCTCCCAAAGTACTGGAATTACAGGTGTGAGCCACCGCGCTTGGCCATCAGTTCCTTGTTTTAACCTTATATTGCTGAAAGAGGCACTGACAAGAATAGGAAAAACAGTCTTGAATTGCCAATGCCCTTCCTCCCCCGTCCTCCAGCAGTGACCACATGGCACGTGGAGAGAATCTGTGTTCTTGGGCAAGGGAGAGTGCACTGATTATGGGACTTTGCATTGAACTCAGTGCTGCCCTGTCACAGTGGAAAGCAAAACCAGGCTGAACTCAGCTTATGCCCCCAACAGAAGGAGCATTCAGATGAGCCCAGCAGTTGGAACCTGAGTTCTGACAAGCCTTGCCACTGCAGGTTAAAGTGCTCTGGGGCTCCAAATAAACTTGAAAGGCAGGCCAGGCTACAAGGACTATAACTCCTAGACGAGTGCTGTGCTGGACTTGGAGCCAGTGGACTTGAGGAGCACACAACCTACGGAGACAACAGGTTGCTAAGGGAGTGTTTGTGCTACCCCTCCCCTAACCGCAGGCAGTGCAGCTTGCAGCAATGAAGCTTGCTCCTTCCTTCTGCTTGAGGAGAGGAGAGGGAAGAGCAGAGAAGACTTTGTCTTGGATCTTGGATACTAGCTCAGCCACAGTAGGACAGGGCATTGGGCAGACTCATGTGATCCCCATTCCAGGCCCCTAGCTCCTAGATAACATTTCTAGACATACCCTGGGCCAGAGGGGAACCTACTGCCTTGAAGAGAAGAACCCAACTCAGGCAGGATTCATCACCTGCAGACTACAGATCCCTTGGGCCCTGAATAACCAGAAACAATATCTAGGTAGTAAAACCATGGGCCTGGCTGGGCGCGGTGGCTCAAGCCTGTAATCCCAGCACTTTGGGAGGCCGAGACGGGCGGATCACTAGGTCAGGAGATCGAGACCATCCTGGCTAACATGGTGAAACCCCGTCTCTACTAAAAAAACTACAAAAAACTGGCTGGGCGAGGTGGCGGGCGCCTGTAGTCCCAGCTACTCGGGAGGCTGAGGCGAGAGAATGGCGTAAACCCGGGAGGCGGAGCTTGCAGTGAGCTGAGATCCGGCCACTGCACTCTACCCTGGGCGACAGAGCGAGACTCCGTCTCAAAAAAAAAAAAAAAAAAAAACATGGGCCTTGGGTGAGATTCTGAGATGTGCTTGCTTTAAGACCCAGCACATTCCCAGCTATGGTGGTAGGGGTGAGAGATTCCTTCTGCTTGAGAGAAGCAGAGGGAAAAGTAAAGGGGATTTTGTTTTGCACCTTAGGTACCAGCTCAGCCACAGTGGGGTAGAACACCAAGTGGGCTCTTGGGGTGCCTGATTCCAGGCCTTGGCTCTTGGATGGAATTTTTGGACCTTCCCTGGGCTAACGAGGAGTCCACTGCCCTAAAGGTTGAGTCCCAGGCCAAGCAGCATTCACCACAAGCTAACTGACCAGCCAGTGGGCCTGAATTGAACGTCAGTGGTAGTAGTCTGGCAGTACTCCCCGTGGGCCTGAGGTGGCAGTGGTCATGAGGTGAGGCTCTTGTAGAAGAGTTTGGCACTTTCTTATAAAACTAAACATGCCATTACCATATGACCAGACAATTACATTCTTGGACAATTATCTGGGACAGATTATAACTTGTGTTCTTACAAAACTTGTACATGAATGTTCATAGCAATTTTATTTTATTTTTTGTTTTTGTTTTCTTTTTTTGAGACAGGGTCTCACTCTGCTGCCCAGATTGGAGCGTAGTGGAGCAGTCATAGCTTACTGCAACCTTGACCTCCTGTGTTCAAGCAATCCTCCCACCTCAGCCTCTAGGTAGCTGGAGCTATAGGCATGAGTCACCACACCTGGCTAATTGAAAAAAAAAAAAAATTGTATAGGTGGGGTCTCAGTATGTTATCCAGGCTGGTCTCCAACTCCTGGGCTCAAGGGATCCTCCCTCTTTCACCTCCCAGGGTGCTACAATTACAGGCATGAGTCACTGTGCCCAGCCTGCAACTTTATTTGTAATAACTCCCCAAACTGGAAAGAAATCAGACATCCTTCAACAGGTGGATAGCTAAACAAAGTGTGGTACATCTGGCATAAAAACAGATGCATTCAGATGAATCTCTAGGAATTATGCTGACTGGAAAAGGCCAACCCCAAAAGGTTATATATTGTATAATTCAATCTCTGTAACGCTTCTCAAATGGCAACATTTTAGCAATGGACAACAGATTGTTGGTTGCTAGGTGACTGTGGTGAATACCTAACATATGATACAATTGTGTAGAATTAAATACATACATTACACAAATGTGTAAAAATAAAAGGAGATTTCTGAGTAAGATTGTATCAAAGTTGATATCCTGGTTGTGATTTTGTGCTATAGTTTTGGAAGATGTTACCACTGGAGGAAATGGGTAAATGTTTCATAGAATCTCTTTGCATTATTTCTTATAACTGCATGTGAATTAAAATTATCTCATTAAAATTTTCAGTTAAAAAAAAAATTAACCAGGGCCGGGTGTGGTGGCTCATGCCTATAATCCCAGCACTTTGGGAGGCCAAGGCAGGTGGATCACTTGAGGTCAGGAGTTTGAGACCAGCCTGGCCAACATGGTGAAACCCCTTCTCTATCAAAAAAAATACAAAAATTAGCTGAGTGTGGTGGCAGATGCCTGTAGTCCCAGCTAGTCGAGAGGCTGAGGTGGGAGAATCACTTGAATCCAGGAGGCAGAGGTTGCAGTGAGCTGAGATGGCACCACTGCACTCCAGCCTGGGGGACAGAGTGAAACCTTGTCTCAAAATAAAAACAAAATATTAACCATAAACATAACATTTTCCTTAAAAAGCATCAGGCCAGGAAAACTCCAGGCCAAACTTTCAGTTCTATTCTGGAATGCCACAGGTTTTTCTCAGAACCTCATGTGACTTCAGATCGTTGTTCTTACTATGCATCTGTTCAGATACACTCACTCACATATATATATACACTTTTTTTCCTTAATACGATTTTTTAAAAGACAGGGTCTTACCACATTGTCCAGGCTGGACTTGAACTCCTGGGTTCAAGCAATCCTCCTGCCTCAGCCTCTTGAGTAGCTGGGATTACGGGCACACGCCACAGCTCCCAGGTTCCACATCTGTTTCTTTACAGTCTTTCCTCATCCATCATTCTATTGAATAGACATTAAGACATGTCTATTATTTTTAATAATAGACATTAAGTACTTTGTAGGTTGATGAATTAATCTGTTGCTAATGTGGCCCTGAGACTCACAGCCCTTAATTGCTCTCTAGTGCCTGGGGTCTCATATGAGATTTCCTCCCTTCCTTTCCTCCCTCCCTCCCTCCCTCCCTTCCTTCCTTCCTTCCTTCTCCCATCCTCCCTCCCTTTCTTTCTCTCTCTGTCTCTTTTTTTGTCTGTGAGACAAGGTTTCACTCCATCACCTAGGCTGGAGTGCAGTGGCATGACCACTGCTCACTGCAGCCTCGACTGCCCAGGCTCTGGGGATTTTCCCACCTCAGCCTCCTGAGTAGCTGGTACTGCAGGTATCCACCACAACATGCAGCTAATTTTTTGGTATTTTTTGGTGGAGATGGGGTTTCGCCATGTTGGCCATGCTGATCTTGAACTCCTGGACTCAAGTGATCCACCCGCCTTGGGCTCCCAGAGTGCTGGGATTATAGGTGTGAGCCACCGTGGCTGGCCAAGATTTCCTTTCTATGAAACTTGAAAATGTCTGATAGATGACCTTATAGCATTGAAAAGATTATGCCTTTAGATCTACTAATACTGAATTCTTTATTTTATTTATTTATTTATATATATTTTTTTGAGACGGAGTCTCGCTCTGTCACCTAGCCTGGAGTGCAGTGGTGCACAGTGGATCTCAGCTCACTGCAAGCCCCACCTCCCGGGTTGACGCCATTCTCCTGCCTCAGCCTCCCGAGTAGCTGGGACTACAGGCGCCCGCTACCACACCCGGCTAACTTTTTGTGTTTTTTAGTAGAGATGGGGTTTCACCATGTTAGCCAGGATGGTCTCAATCTCCTGACCTCATGATCCACCTGCCTTGGCCCCCCAAAGTGCTGGGATTACCAGTGTGAGCCACCGCACCCAGCCACCAAATTCTTATATTCTGGAAACACCAATCTTTTTATAGGGAAGAGACTAAATCTCCTTTTCCTCCTCCTTCTTCCTCCTCCTCTTCTTCATTCTCTTCCTCACCTTTTTCTTCTCCATTTTCACCACATACAGACACTAGACATAGTCCTTTGCTTTGTCTCATGCTCACAACAAGCCTATGAAGGAAGTATTATTTCTGCCACCTTATACATATAAGAAAAAAACTGAGGCCCAGCCACTTACCCATGGTCACAAGGTGGATTGCTGGAGGCCGAAAGAGTGAGGGTCATGATCAACTCGGTATACCACTGGAGGCTGTATGAGTAAGCAGCAAACTGTTTCTCATAATACAGAACGTTGGCAAACTGACAAACTGCGAATGCCACCCGGAAGGACTGCTGAGGGCAGTCATGATCCAGGCACAAATGTTTCTTATTATTAGGCTTAATTAAAGCCTGTCAGTAACAATATGAACCTGTGATCAATTAAGCAGCGGACGAGTTGTTGTTACCTCCTCCTCCTTGCTCTTGTTACCCAATGAATACAAAGGGCTGTAGAAGCTCAGAGGCTGCCTTTGCTCACTAGAAGCAGGGGGCCCTTTTCTTCTTGTCTTCTTCTCTTTTCTTCTTCCCCATGTTAGCCTTTCCTTAAAACAGTTATTTTTGTTTTTTGTTATCATTTCTATGTTCCTCCCTTCCTTTAGTCTCATAATGACAGTCTCAGGCAGAAACAGCAGTAACTGCTGTAATGATGATCTGAAGTAGTAACAGTAGCAACTGTTATAGTGACTGTCTCAAGTAGTAACTGTGGCAGTCTGCCACAGCTGATAAGTAGCAGAGCCAGGGATAAAGCATGGGTCAAATGTGCATCCTCACAACACCACACCTGCGGTTCTGTTACCGCACCAGGTTCCTTGCCCAATGCATGACAAGTCAATACACTGAGACACCAAGTTGCAGCAGAGAAAGAGGTTTAATCATCAGGCAGCCAAGTGAGGAGATGGGAGGAAGCCTCAAATCGCAAGGAGTTTGGGGCTAGGGATTTTAAGGGGTTTGGATGAGTAGGGGGCTGAGGTGTGGGGATTGTTGACTGGTTGAAGAGGACTGGGTGAGATCATGGGACAGGGACGTGAAGAAACTGTATTCTTCTGCTGATTCAGTTCCTCTGAGGGGGTCTTCAAACTGGTTGGCATCAGCCATTCCAGTTGAATTCAGGATCTGGAAAACATCTGAAACAACTCTTTTCTTTTTTTTTTTTTTCTGAGAGTCTTGCTTTGTTGCCCAGGCTGGAGTGCAGGAGTGCAGTGGTGCAGTCTCAGCTCACTGTAACCTCCACCTCCCGGGTTCAAGGGATTCTCCTATCTCAACCTCCCAAGTAGCTGGAATTAATTTTTATATTTTTAGTAAAGACCAGGTTTCACCATGTTGGTGAGGCTGGTATTGAACTTCTGACCTCAAGCAATCCACCTACCTTGGCCTCCCAAAGTGCTGGGATTACAGGCATGAGCTACCGTTCCTGGCCTTAAGCAATTCTTAAAAGCAATTCTAATGAGTCTAACATTAGAGATCCTATCTACAGGAACAATGGGGATGCAAATAGTATCTAGTGCTAGGAGATTTTGAGTTAGCAAGCAGCTACAGGAAGCTTACCAAAGTGTGGCTTGATTAACATTTAATTATACCTAATTTTCCATCCAGAATCTGGCATGTAATTCTTGTTAACCTTGTTGCCAGAGGTGTTTGAACCAGAGCAATTCCTTCTTGAATAGGGGCTGCGTAAAATAAGGCTGAGACCTATTGGGCTGTTTTCCCTGGAGGTTAGGCGTCCTTAGCCACAGAATGAGATAGGAGGTCAGCACAAGATACAGGTCACAAAGACCTTGTTGATAAACCAGCTTATGCAGTAAAGAAGGCGGCCACATCCCACAAATCCAAGACTGTGATGAAAGTGACCTCTGGTTGTCCTCTCTGCTCATGATACGCTAATTATAATGCATTAGCATACTAAAAGACACTCCCATCAGCACCATGACAGTTTACAAATGCCATGGCAATGTCAGGAAGTTATCCTATGGGATCTAAAAAGAAGACGAACCCTCAGTTCCAAGGATTGCCCACCCATTTCCTGGAAAACACATAAATAACTCACTCCTTATTTAGCATATAAACAAGAAGTAACTATAAGTATGGTCAGTCCAGCACCCACGCTGCTGCTCTGCCTGTGGAGTAGCCATTCCTTTATTCCTTTCCTTTACTTCCTTTCTTTCTTTTTTTTGAGACGGTCTCACTCTGTCACCCAGCTGGAGTGCAGTAGTGTGATCTTGGCTCACTGCAACCTCCACCTCCCAGGTTCAAGTAATTCTCCTGCCTTAGCCTCCCGAGTGGCTGGGACTACAGGCATGTGCCACCATGCCTGGCTATTTTTTTTTTTTTTTCATATTTTTAGTAGAGACGAGATTTCCCCACATTGGCCAGGCTGGTCTCAAACTCCTGATCTCAGGTGATCCACCTGCCTTGGCCTCCCAAAGTGCTGGGATTACAGGTGTGAGTCACTGCGCACGGCCTCCTTTACTTTTTTCTTTCTTTCTTTTTTTTTTTTTTTGAGACAGAGTGTCGCTCTGTAGCCCAGGCTGGAGTGCAGTGGCATGATCTTGGCTCACTGTAACCTCCGCCTCCGAGGTTCAAGTGATTCTCCTGCCTCAGCCGCCTGAGTAGCTGGGACTACAGGCGTGTGCCACCACGCCTGGCTAATTTTTGTATTTTTAATAGAGTCAGGGTTTCACCATGTTGCTTAGGCTGGTCTCAAACTCCTGACCTCATGATCCGCCTGCCTCAGCCTCTCAAAGTGCTGGGATTACAGGCATGAGCCACCATGCCCAGCCTACTTTTTTTTTTTTTTTTTTTTTGAGATGGAACCTTGCTCTGTTGCCCAGGCTGGAGTGCCGTGGTGCGATCTTGGTTCACTGCAACCTCGGCCTCCAAGGCTAAAGAGATTCTCGTGCCTCAGCCTCCTGAGTAGCTGGGACTACAGGCGCATGCCACCATGCCCGTCTAATTTTTGTATTTTTGGTAGAGACGGGGTTTCACCATGTTGGCCAGGCTGGTCTCAAACTCCTGACTTCAGGTGATCATCTGCCTTGGTCTCCCAAAGTGCTGGGATTACAGGTGTGAGCCACTGTGCCCAGCCTCCTTTACTTTCTTAATAAACTTGCTTTTAATTTACTCAGTGGACTCACCCCAAATTCTTTGTTGCACAAGGTCCACAAACCCTTTCTTGGGGTCTGGGTCGGGACCCCTTTCAGGTAACACTGTGAGTACGGTTTCAGTTCTCTCAAAGTTTTTGGTGCTGTGACCTCTTGAAATTTAAAGATTATTGAGGACTCTAAAGAGCTTTGGTTAACGTGAATTATATAAATTGGCATTTACCATTAGAAATTAAGGCCGAGCACAATGGCTGATGCCTGTAATCCCAGTGCTTTAAGAGATTGAGGCAGGAGATTGCCTGAGGCCAGGAGTTTGAGATCAGTCTAGGCAACATAGTGAGACCCCATCTCTGAAAAAAAAAAAAGAAAAAAAGAAAAAAGAAAAAAATTGAAAAAAATAGTTGGGCATGGTGGCATGCACCTGTAGTCCTAGCTACTCAGGAGGCTGAGGCCGGAGGATCACTTAAGCCCAGGAGTTTGAGGCTGCCGTGAGCTACAGCTGTGCTACTTCATCCCAGTATGGGCAACAGAGTGAGACTCTGTCTCTAAAAAATTTAAAAAATAAAAGAAATTAAAAGTGATACATTTTAGAATACTTATTAATTCATCTAAAAATAACTCACTAGATTTTAACATAAAACATACAATTTTTATCAAAAATAAGTATATATATCCCAGAATAAAAAACATTAGAAAAGATGTTTGAATCTCTTTGAAGTTTGGCTTAACAGAAGACAGTTGGATTCTCAGGTCTGCGTCTGCGTTTAATCTGTTTTGAAATGTTGGTTTTGTTGGAGAAAATCAGGCCTCTTTACAGTCTTTTAAGAAATTTTTCAGATAACTTTAAATATTAATCTTTGATGCAGTATCAATACTCAACAAGTGATATTTTCTTGGATGTTAGTCACAATGTAGAATCTGAAACAAAACCAATGAATTTTTTTGAACTCTGTTACATTAAAACGTATAGGTCTCTTTTGTGACTTGGATCTTTTACCCGTGCATGATTTGTAACATCTTGCATTGGTCATTTTGAGAATATTGATTCACTGAGGTATGCAGATCTCCTAGATATTGACACATTTCATTATATAAGAATCACATTGGCCAGGCGCGGTGGCTCAAGCCTGTAATCCCAGCACTTTGGGAGGCCGAGACGGGCGGATCACGAGGTCAGGAGATCGAGACCATCCTGGCTAACACTGTGAAACCCCGTCTCTACTAAAAAATGCAAAAAACTAGCTGGGCGTGGTGGCGGGCGCCTACAGGCTGCTGGGGAGGCTGAGGCAGGAGAATGGCGTAAACCTGGGAGGCGGAGCTTGCAGTGAGCTGAGATCCGGCCACTGCACTCCAGCCTGGGTGACAGAGCGAGACTCCGTCTCAAAAAAAAAAAAAAAAAAAAAAGAATCACATTTATTTTTCTCGCTTTTTTTTTTTTTTTAAGAATCACATTTATTAATACCATCACCAATTTCATCACCAAAGTCTAAGTATCGGGAAGCTTTCAAGTTCACAGTAGCAGGTACAAATTTTCCAAAATTCTGATATTCACTTAAAAGCTGGAATTTATTTTTATTTTTATTTTTTATTTTAATTTTATTTATTTATTTATTTATTTATTTATTTATTTATTTATTTATTTTTGAGATGGAGTCTCGCTCTGTCACCCAGGCTGGAGTGCAGTGGCCGGATCTCAGCTCACTGCAAGCTCCGCCCCCCGGGTTTACGTCATTCTCCTGCCTCAGCCTCCCAAGTAGCTGGGACTACAGGCGCCCGCCACCTCGCCCGGCTAGTTTTTTGTATTTTTTAGTAGAGATGGGGTTTCACCATATTAGCCAGGATGGTCTCGATCTCCTGACCTCGTGATCCGCCCGTCTCGGCCTCCCAAAGTGCTGGGATTACAGGCTTGAGCCACCGCGCCTGGCCTTTTTTTTTTTTTGGGACAAAGTCTTGCTGTGTCACCAGGCTGGAGTGCAGTGGTGCGATCTTGGCTCACTGCAATCTCTGCCTCCTGGGTTCAAGAGATTCTCCTGCCTCAGCCTCCCAAGTACCTGGGATTACAGCTGCAGAGTACCATACCTGGCTAATTTTGTATTTTTAGTAGAGACAGGGTTTCACCATGTTGGCCAAGATGGTGTCGATATCTTGACCTCATGATCCACCTGCCTCAGCCTCCCAAAGTGCTGGGATTACAGGCGTGAACCACTGCACCTGGCCCCCACCTCCTTTTATTTTCCCTTTTCTGAGACAGAGTCTCGCTCTGTCGCCCAGGCTGGAATGCAACAGCCCAATCTCAGCTTACTGCAACCTCGGCCTCCTGGGTTCAAGTGATTCTGCTGCCTCAGCCTCCCGAGTAGGTGGGACTACAGGTGCCTGACACCACACCTGGCTAATTTTTTTATTTTTAGTAGAGATGGAGTTTCACTACATTGGCCAGGCTATCTGGGGAACCAGCCCCCAATATTTCAACATAGGTTCTTTTCTATTTTCCCTAAGTGCCAGCTGGGAAATAAAGAGAAAGAGTAAAAAGAGAGGAATTTTACAGCTGGGCCTCCAAGGGGTGACATCACATATGGGTAGGACTGTAATGATGACCCTGAGCCACAAAACCAGCAAGTTTTTATTAGAGATTTTAAAAGTGGAGGGGGTGTATGAACAGGGAATAGATCATAAGGATCACATACTTCAAAGGGCAATAAAGATCATAAAGCAAGGCAAAATTAAAATTACTGATGAGGGTCTATATCCAGCTGTGCATGTATTGTTTTGATAAATATCTTAACAGGAAACAGGGTTCAAGAGCAGAGAACCAGTCTGATTAGAATTTACTAGGCTGGAATTTCCCAATCCTAGTAAGCCTGAGGGTACTGCAGGAGACCAGGGCATATTTCAGTCCTTATCTCAACCGCCATAAGACAGACACTCCCAGAGTGGCCGTCTATAGACCTCCCCCCAGGAATGCATTCCCTCCCCAGTTCCTTGTTGGGAAAAGAATTCAGGGATATCTTTCCTACTCGCACATCCATTTATAGGCTCTCTGCAAGAAGAAAAACATGACTCTATTCTGCCCGACCTCAACGGCAGTCGGACCTTATGGTTATCTTCCCTTATTCCCTGAAAATCACTATTATTCTGTTCTTTTTTAAGGTGCACTGATTTCATATTGTTCAAATACATATGTTTTATAATCAATTTGTGCAATAGTGGTCCTGAGGTGATGTACATTCTCAGCTTATGAAGATAACATGATTAAGAGATTAAAGTAAAGACAGGCATAAGAAATTATAAGAATATTATGAGGGAAGTGATAAATGTCTATGAAATCGTCACAATTTATGTTCAGAGATTGCAGTAAAGACAGGCGTTAGAAATTATAAAAGTATTAATTTTGGGAACTGATAAATGTCCATGAAATTTTCACAATTTATGTTCTTCTGCTTCGGCTCCAGCCAGTCCCTCCATTTGGGGTCCCTGACTTCCCACAACACCAGGCTGTTTGTTACCTGTTTTCTATGCAGAAAGAGAGGCAAGGGTGTGGCAAGTAACATCGTTGGACAATTCAGCAGAGGTGTCAGGTTAACCTGACTGGAACAAATGGGGTGCACAGGAAGGTAAATTTGGGGGACAGGTTGTACTGCTGAGCAGACACCTTGTACCTGAAATGCACACCTATGAGCTGAGCTATCAGTGTTCTGTGTGCTACATCTGCAGAAGGTCAAACTGGCTTTTCTTTCAAGCCCTGAATTATGAAACAGGATTGTACAAGTTTTGGAAAAATCCTTGTGGGTGTTCTTCTAAAAGTACAAATTTGGCCTTTTGGTTTTCATCTGGTCCTGGGGAGACTTTTCAACATTTACGTCTGGTCTCTGCTGCCTTCATTATGAGCAAATAATAAGTGGTCAATTAATGCTTATAGAAGAAAATTCACTCCTCCAACATGACAGGATTTTAAATGATTCTATGGTCTAGGAGTAACATCTTCGCTGTATTCCTCCTTCAGAGTTTGAACATTCAGAAAGTAGGGAGGATACAGGACTGAGAAAGGGGGTTGATTTATGGAGCCCCCTCTGAGCAAATTACTTAGAGATCTCAATTTACCTATCCGTGTGTGCCTTAACAGGTCATGTCTTCCCTACTAGACTCTCCTCTCTAGGCCAGTTGTCTTCTCCTTATAGTTCCCAACCACAACCTGCAAAACCCCTCCTGTTCTACTGCCTCCAGGCCTTTGTTCATATGACCCCTTTCCTTTATGAAATCTCCCTCTCCCACCTTGTTCCCCAGCCCCTGTAAATCTTTTTTTTTTTTTTTTTTTTTGAGATGGAGTCTCACTCTGTTGCCCAGGCTGAAGTGCCGTGATGTGGTCTCAGCTCACTGCAACCTCCGCCTCCAGGGTTCAAGCGATTCTCCTGCCTCAGCCTCCCAAGTAGTTGGGATTACAGGTGCCTGCCACCATGCCTGGCTAATTTTTTGTATTTTTAGTAGAGACAGGGTTTCACCATATTGGCCAGGCTGGTCTCGAACTCCTGACCTCATGATCTGCTCACCTCGGCCTCCCAAAGTGCTGGGATTACAGGTGTGAGCCACAGCACCCAGCCCCGCCCCTCTAAATCTTATCTAGTCTTCAAGGCCCACCTCAGGTTCTGACTTTTCAGAGATTTTCTTTGTAATTCATCATCATTATCTCTGCAATACTGATAATAATGATGACAAGTATCAATCACTGAACAGTTACTATATACCAGCAGCTGTAGTAAACCCCAATATCATTTCATTTAATTATCATAAGAACCTTGTACTTGTGGGTGTGGAAAGCTAAGAGAATTTGGGTGCAGTGACCATGCCAGACTCTAAGTGACAGAGCTGGAATTGCAGCCTTAGTTTGCCTGGCTCTGAAGACCATGCTTTTAACTGCTCTCCAGTTTGCCCTCCTGAAAAGTGCTAGCTATCTAATTGGGAGAAGCTGATGAATTAGATAGGACCTCAAAGATCATGCAGTCTGTGTTGATCCATTTGCATTGCTCTTGCCGGAAGTAGATATTGGTGCCATGCTTCTTGTACGGCTTGCAGGAGTATGAACCAAATGAACCTCTTTTTTATAAATTGCTCAGCCTCAGGCATTGCTTTATAGCAACACAAACAAACTAACAGAAAATTGGTCCTGAGGAGCATTGCTATAAAGATCCTTGAAAATGTGGAAGCAGCTTTGGAAATTGATAACAGGCAAATGTTGGAAGAGTTTGGAGGGCTCAGAAGAAGACAGGAAGACAAGGGAAAGTCTGGAACTTCTTAGAGACTTGTTAAGTGGTTGTGACCAAAATGTTGATAGAAATATAGACAGAGAAGGTCAAGCTGGTAAGGTCTTAGACGGAAATGAGAAACCCATTGCGAACTAGAGGAAAGGTCACCCTTGTTATGCCCTAACAAAGAACTTGGCTACATTGTGTCCATGTACTAGGATCTGTGGAAGTTAGAAGTTAAGAGTGATGACCTAAGGTATCTGGTGGAAGAAATTTCTAAGCAGCAAAGAATTCAAGATGTGGTATTGCTGCTTCTCAATCAGATACAGGAAGAAAGAGATGACCTAACGTTGGAACTTGGAATTAAAAGGCAAGTAGAGCATTCAAATGTGTTTCAGAAATCTTGGAGATATCCCCTCCCATCACAGGCCCAGATGCCTAGGAGGAAAGAATGGTTTTGTGAGCCAGGCCTGTGGGGACCACTGCACTGTGCCACCTTGGGAGGCTGCTTCCTGCATCCTGACTGCTCTGGCTCTGGCCGTGACTCAAAGGGCCACAGGTACAGCTCAGGCTGCTGCTTCAGAGGGCACAGGCTGTAAGCCTTGCTTCCAAGTGGTATTAAGTCTCCAGGTGTGCAGAATGCAAGAATGAAGGAGGCTTGGCAGCTTCCACCTAGAACTCAGAAGGTGTATGGGAAAGCCTGGGTGACCAGGCTGAAGCCTCCCACAGAGGCAGAGTCCTCATAGAGAGGCTCTACTAGGGCAGTGCTGAGGAGAAATGTGGGCTGGAGACCCCACTCCTTCTTACCATTTGTGTTAGTCAGTTTTGCATTGCTATAAGGGAATACTTGAGACTGAGCAATTTATAAAGAAAAGAGGTTTATTTGGCTCATGGTTCTGCAGACTATATAAGAAGAATGGTGCCAGCATTTGTTTCTAGTGAAGGCCTCAGGAAGCTTACAGTCATGGTGGAAGATGGAGGGGGAGCATTTGTATCACAAGGTGACAGAGGGAACAAGAGAGAGGGAGCCATGTTCTTTAAAACAATCAGCTCTCATGTGAACTCACTGCCACAGGGAGAGCACCAAGACATTCATGAGAGGTCTGTCCCCATGACCCAAACTCCTTCCACTAGGCCTCACCTTCAACACTGGGAATCACATTTCAACATGTGATTTGGAGAGGACAAATAGTTAAACCATATCACAGTCCAAGCCTCTCATTTTACAGATGAGGAACCTAAAGTCCTAAAAGGCGGAGATTTGACCTAGGTAACACAGTAAACATGTTGGCAGACCAGTTTTCCCTGTTCCCAGACTCATTCATCATATATTTATTTAAGAAACATGGATTAAAGCCTACTATGTTTAAGGCACTGCGTTGGGCTGCTGTACCTTCCCTGGGTGCTCCTTTTCCAAGTTTAATGAATCCACACACAAAATTGCCTTATTATGCAGGATCAAGTAAACTCCTGCCTCCTCTTAGGACAGCTCTGTGCAGATGCACCGTGCACCACTAATGGCAGCAACGTGATGCCCTTGCCATTGGTGTTTATGCACCATGGCCTGACTCACACTCAGAGCAGTTGCAGTCCCATAGGGGAGGGTGTTTGAATACAGCTATTTATTCCTTTATAGAGTAGCATGGGAAGTGGACAAGGGCCCTGATTGTGATGATGATTCAACATGGTCCAAGTAACTCTTTCAGGAACAAGCATTAGAAAACAGGAAACATCACTCTTAGTTTTACCAACTAAGTCCAATCCCATTCCAAAAGACGTCCCTCTCTTGCTGTAGTGTGTGTGTATGTATGCAGAAGTCACTAAACTTGTCTTCTTAGGTATCTACTACCCTGGCACCACTATCTGGTTTTATCACTATTATTATTTATTGCCTGGAAGATTTTGTCTGAGAATCCCTGGAGATTCCCAACAAACCCTGTGAAGTGAGCTGATAGGACTTAGGGGCTACAATGAGGTCCTGTTTGAGAACTTGGAAGGAAAAGAAATGCAGTTGTTCTTTGAGAGTTCAACAGTAATATCAACATGTACTAGCTCATAGTAGATAGACATGCATATCTATGCAATGGAGAAAGATGGCTACTAGGTTAGAAGCACTTGACTGCAACTTATCTTGTTACATGCCACTCAAGCAGGTGACTGAGCAGACAGCACATCAACAGGGCTTTTGAAATGGTTGTTCAGTGGAGACTCACAGGCACAGAAGCAGCAGCTGGGGTGCATTTCCCCTGATGTCCATGACATTCTGGTGTAGACTGTGACAATCCACAAAGGCCAAGAAACAGCATGTAGGAAAGGGGCCCTAGCCCTTGGGCTGCATGGCTTTCACGCTTCATGGTTGGGAAGTGCCAGTCCTTCCTCTGGAGTGTTAGGAGTTGAGATGCGTCAGCAGATGTGACAGAACCTTGGCCACTAGTCCTACTCTGTCATTTCAGCCTTCTTCAGCTGGAAAAGCACCAGTTATTCCCATGGTGTTTTTAGAAAGATGGGAGGCCAAGCCTTGTGGTTGCAGCTATAGTACAGGAAGGATCAGAAAGATGAAACTGTCACTTCAGCATTCTACCAGGATTGGCTGACCTGGGTTTCTGTGGATCTTTGCAAGTGACCAACTCCTTCAAGGAACATATCAGCCATGTCTGAGAAGTGAGGGGACAGCGATTTGTTGATGGACATTACATTTTAGAGAGTCCTTGAAGTGATTTGGACTTCGAGTATGATCAAGTCTTGGAGTTTGGAGGTTGTTTGGACCGAGGCTTTCAAGCTCCTTATGAAAGGTCTGGTGTCTGTCCTACAGATGTATCTTGCCAGAAACCAGACAACAGGCTGTTGTTGCATTAGTCTGCTCTGATGATACATTGGGGCCTAAAACCCTCCCTGCTTTGACTGCCCACAGACCCCTCTACAGGCTGCACTTCCCATGGCAATTTACCCTATACTGCTTTCCTAGGTGCCTCTGATATGGTATTTTTCAAGATGGTATTTTCCAGCATCCCTGCCTTCAGCCCCACAAGATGGGAAAAGTTACATGTCTCTCTAACCACCCCATCCTCCCAGGTAGGGACCCTCAAGAGAATGGCTGGTAAAATTTGGTGGTGAGCACAGGAAGGCAAAATGGGCATTGTATTCCCTGTTGGAGACAGCTGAGGTGCAGGAGCATCCAGGGGTACAGGCCTTTGGGAAGTTTGGATGGGTATGGCAAGGTGGAGAGGGGTGGGAGCTGCTCCTGTAGCACTGCCTGCCCCCCAGCCTTGACCCCACCTGGAGCAGGGGCCACAGGGCTACTTGTGCTCCCGTGAAGGGTACCTCTTCCCTGGCCTCAACAGTAGCCCTGGCAGGACCGAAGTGCCCTCCAAAGCTCAGTATGCCTCAGGTTGACCCCCTCCAACTCTTTATCAATACAAACTTCCTGAGAGGTAAATCCAAGGAGGAGAATTTATTTACAAGTGACTAGCCCCCTGCCCTAAGGGATTGTCAGGAACTGAAGCCCTATAACCCTACACCTCTGTTACTAGAAGCCTAAATTGCAGGTAATCCTCCTTACCGGGACTCTTCTATGTCTACAGTTCTATATAGCTTTAATCTAACTCAAGCTTCCCAGATCTCTTCTCTATTTACAATCAAACCTTGGTGATCTCATGCTGGTCCATTGCTTTAAATAGCAGCTAGAAATTGATGACTCACACCCCTCCATTTATATCTCCCATTGTGGCCTTGCCCCTGAACTTCAAAGTCATATGTTCACACCTAACATCTCTACTTGGATGTCTGATAGGATCCCAATCTTAATCTGTCTTAAACAAATGCATTTCTGCCACTCTACCTCAAATCCACTGCTCCTCCATTCACCTAGCTGCTCAAATAAAAAACTTGGGAGTTATCCTTGATTCTTTATTTTCCCTTACACCCTTTAAAATCGTCCAGCAGGCCAGGCGTGGTGGCTCACACCTGTAATCCTAGCACTTTGGGAGGCCAAGGCAGGTGGATCACTTGAGGTCAGGAATTCCAGACTAGCTGACCAACATGGTGAAACCGCATCTCTACTAAAAATATAAAAATTAACCGGGCATGGTGGCACTTGCCTGTAGTCCCAGCTACTTGGGAGGCTGAGGCATGAGAATTGCTTGAACCCTGGAGGCAGAAGCTGCAGTGAGCTGAGACTGCACCACTACACTCCAGCCTGAGTGACAGAGTGAGACTCCTTAAAAAAAAAAAAAAAAAAAAAAAATCACCCACCAAATCCTACTGATGATTTACCTTCAAATTAATCACTTCAACTGCTCCCATTTTAAACCATCATCTTCCACAGGACAACCGCAAGGATCTCACTCCCTGCTCCCACCTTCACACCCTGATTATCTCATTCTCCTTCACATCACCTTGAATAATCCTTTAAAAATGAGATAGGTCGGCCGGGCCCGGTGGCTCAAGCCTGTAATCCCAGCAGTTTGGGAGGCCGAGATGGGCGGATCACGAGGTCAGGAGATGGAGACCATCCTGGCTAACACGGTGAAACCCCGCTTCTACTAAAAATACAAAAAATTAGCTGGGCATGGTGGCGGGCGCCTGTAGTCCCAGCTACTTGGGAGGCTGAGGCAGGGGACTCACTTGAATGTGGTGACGCAGAGGTTGCAGTGAACCGAGATCACGCCAGTGCATTCCAGTCTGGGCGACAGAGTGAGACTCCGTCTCAAAACAACAACAACAACAACAACAACAACCAAAAACCAAATACTCTATATACCACAAGTATACTATATATACTGAAATTGCAAGTAAGGCTCAGTAGTATTTGCTACCATCAGTATAATCCATGTGTTTTTTTTTTTTTTTTTAATGTGACGGACTCTTGCTCTGTCACCCAGGCAGGAGTGCAGTGGTGTGATCTCAGCTCACTGCAATCTCTGCCTCCCAGGTTCAAGAGATTCTACTGCCTCAGCCTCCCGAGTAATTGGGATTAAAGGCACCCACCACCATGCCTGGCTCATTTTTGTATTTTTAGTAGAGGTGGAGTCTCACCATGTTGGCCAGGCTGGTCTTGAACTCCTGACCTCAGGTGATCCACCCACCTTGGCCTCCCAAAGTGCTGGGATTATAGGCATGAGCCACTGTGCCCAGCCAATCCATGTGAATATTAATGCACAGAGTCTTTGAAAGTTTTGGCTACTTACATGATATTATTGTAAATGATTCAACTTTGTCTTGAAATTGATCTATTACTCTTCTTCAAGATTCTGGAATAATCTAATATAAGAATATCTTGTGATGCAAGACAGATGTTAAAGATCTTTACCACTGGCAGGCCAGGCACAGTAGCTCACACCTGTAATCCCAGCACTTTGGGAGACTGAGGTGGGTGGACAATGAGGTCAGGAGTTCAAGGTCAGCCTGGCTAAATGGTGAAACCCCATCTCTACTAAAAATACAAAAAAGATTAGCTGGGTGTGGTGGTGGGCGCCTGTAATCCCAGTTACTGGGGAGGCTGAGGCAGAGAACTGCTTAAACCTGGGAGGTAGAGGATGCAGTGAGCCGAGATTGTGCCACTGCACTCCAGCCTGGGTGACAGAGTGAAACTCCGTCTCAAAAAAAAAAGAAGATCTTTACCACTGGCAAAACATTATCTGTGTGAGTAAAGATAATCCTGATGCTGAGCAGTCAAAATACAGAAATACCTTTACTTCTAAAGTTGGCATAACACTGCAGCTGTCATTTGTAACTCTGTTTCAAATTTAGCTGTTCATCTGTAAAACAGAAAGACAAGTAAACTTGTATCCCCAACCAATTTACTTATAATGAGAGGTTGGAATAGATTATTTCAAGCATTAACTTTTTATTCTCTGATTTTTTGAAACTGTCAAATGCATGCTCAGGCCATTTTTGCACAGCTTGCTATCTGTGATTTTCTTGAGCTTAACGCTAACTTCGTATCAAATCCACTCCAGATATTGCCTGGTTCACTGGAAATACATGTCTTTCAAATTTTGAGTCCACTTTCTACATTTTCTCACAAATACCTTATCAAAATTGATAGATACGTTGATGGTCTAAGGTTAATCTGAGTTTTGTTCTTTATTTGTCCTGCCAAACTTTGGTGGAAATGTTAATAAAAAATGAAAGGGCCCAGACTCGGTAAGCATGAATAAGGGATAATTATCTTTCTGAATAAATGGTTAGAGGATAAATAGGAAAAACAAAAAAAAAAAAGCAAATTTCCTGGACAAATTTCCAAGGGGATAGTGGGCAGCCTCAAATTTGAGTGCAGAATAACATGTTGGGCAAATATCCACTACATAATTGTCCCTGGATTCTTAAATATGTAAAAAGGAAGTTCACTGTAGAATTACTGATAATTTCTCTTTTTAAAAGTGTTACAATTACAAATGACATGTAGAACAAAGGTCCCTCCCCATTTCTAGTAGGAGACCGAGTTTAATGATTCTAACTTTGCAATGTTCCTTGTGACCACTGAGTTGGTTAAAGGCTCACTGAGGAGAATTTTCATATTCATCTTTGTGCTCTCAGCTGCCAGTTCTGGTATGTGATAATCATTAAATGGTTACTAAATTTCTTCTTTTCCATTGCACCTCCATGTCTTAGCCCAGGTGCTTCTCATATTTGGAATATTAGATTACTAAATGCTTTTTCTTGCACACCTGACTCTATGCCTGATCACGCCCTCACCAAATCCATTTTATATATATTGCGGGCCTGATGATGCCATCAACATTAACGCATTACTACACAGCTCAAAATATTTTCTACTGTCTTGAAGCTTAACATTGTACTACGTTTCCTTGGTGTCATAGCAATATTTCTTAATTTGCCTTATACTGATTTGTGAACTTGTTAGAAATATAAATGCTCAGACAAAATCAGAAACTTTGGGGAGGAGCTTGGCAATCTGTGGTTTAACAAGCCTTCCAGGTGATTCTGTTGTACACCACAGTTTGAATGCCACTGTACTAGCCTGTAACAGTGACTTAGGGCAGTGTTCTCAAACTTGGCTGCACACCGGAATCACACAGGGAGCTTTAAAAGAAATATTGATTGGCCAGGTGTGGTGGCTCAAAGGCAGGCAGATCGCTTGAGCCCAGGAATTTGAGACCAGCCTGAGCAACATGGTGAGACCTCATCTCTACAAAAACAAACAAAACAAAACAGGCGTGGTGGCATGCCTGTAGTCCCAGCTACTCAGGAAGCTGAGGCTGCAGTGAGCTGTGATCATACTCTAGCCTGGGTGACAGTCTGTCTCCCCAAAAATTACAGATGCCTGGAACTTAACCTCAGACATAATTGGCCTGAGGTGCAGAAAGCATTTGACTAGGTGGACTTCCAAGTAAAGGTGATAAAATTGAACGCTTGAAATAAATTCATGTTATTAAAGTATCATTGTTTACTGAAGCTCTGTATAAGATTTAATTTGAAGAAAGGGATCTTCTACTAGTGGTCTGAAAAACCACAGTACTACAGACTCAAGTCTAGAGTCTTAATTTTGCATTCAGGACCCAAGTTTACTGCCTCTCTTACTAAAACCACATACTAGCTCTACTCCCTAGTTCTAATGCATACACCTGCAAAGGGGAAAGAATATCAAACTGAGGTCCCAGATGCCATACGTTCTGGTTCTAGCCCTTTGGGACCTTGGCAATCACTGACTCTTTGGGCTCCTGTTTCTTCATTACAAAGTAAGGGGCTTGAATCAAATGATCTCTAAGGCCCCTTCTGACTCAGTATTTTTAGCATTTCCACATTCCAATTAGTTTCTCAACTTAGATTGCATTGTCTCCTCTTTGCTTCTCTAGCTAGGTTAACTCATCCTAAGGCATAGTTTGGGTTCTAATTAGCCTTAAGATTTCTTCGGCACTCAGCCTAAGCCTCTTTGACCTCTTAGGCATCTTTTTACGGCTGGCTGTTCTCCCCTGGGTAATAGGATCTCATGCATTTCTTTGTATTCGTAAATGCCCAATATGTAGGTACACAATGTTGACTTTTTTTTTCCTCTCAAGACCATGAATTCTTACCTCTGCCCTTGGCTATATTTCAACAACAGCTATGTTGAAAGCTCTTTTTGGCCTGATGTGCTATCATTACTGTGCCAAAGGTACTCAATTCATATCCTATATATCCTAGAAATTCTCTTTTGATTGCTCAGCCTCTAGTTTCCAACTAATTATTTCTCCAAAAAGAGCTCTTGGCTGGGCGCAGTGGCTCACACCTGTAATCCCAGCACTTTCGGAGGCTGAGGCGGATGGATCACCTGAGGACAGGAGTTGAAGACCAGCCTGGCCAACATGGCGAAACCCCGTCTCTACTAAAAATGCAATAAAAATTAGCCAGGTGTGTTGGCGCATGCCTGTAATCCCAGCTACTCAGGAGGCTGAGGCAGGAGAATCGCTGGAACCTGGGAGTGGGAGGTTGCAGTGAGCCAAGATCGCGCCACTGCACTCCAGCCTGGATGACAAGAGACTCTGTCTCAAAAAAAAAAAAAAAAAAAAAAAAAAAAAAAAAAAAAGTAAATAAATAAATAAAATAAAATAAAATAAATAAAAAATAGCTCTCTTCTGGCCTCTGCTGGTGTGATAGCAGACAACTGTTTCATTCTTTGCTTAAGTGCATGCCAAAGAATTAAAGTGTAAGGACACTTACATTTTCTTTTTTCTCTTTTTACTTTTCCTTTTCTCTTCTGTGAGACAGGATCTTGCTGTTTCCCAGACTGGAGTGCAGTGACACAATTGTGGCTCACTGCAGCCTCGACTTCCCAGGCTCAAGTGATCCGCCCGCCTTAGCCTCCTGAGTAGCTGGAACTATAGGCACACACCACCACACATGGTTATTATTATTATTATTACTTTTTTGAGATGGAGTTTTGCTCTTGTTGCCCATCCAGGCTGGAGTGCAATGGTGTGATCTCAGCTCACTGTAACCTCTGCCTGCCAGCGATTCAAGCGATTCTCCTGACTCAGCCTCCCGAATAGCTGGGATTACAGGCATGTGCCACCAACCACATCTGGCTAATTTTGTATTTTTAGGAGAGACGAGGTTTCTCCATGGTGGTCCGGCTGGTCTCAAACTTCTGACCTCAGGTGATTCGCCTGCCTTGGCCTCCCAAAGTGCTGGGATTACGGGTGTGAACCACCACGCCCGGACTATTATTATTTTTATAGGAGACAAGGTCTCGCCATGTTGCCCAGGTTAGTCTTGAACTGCTGGGCTCAAGTGATCCTCCAGCTTCAGCTTCCCAAAGTGCTGGGATTACACGCATGAGCCACTGTGCCCGGCCAACACTTCAGTTTTCTAAGGACTATTCTAACAGTTCAACTTGGCAGAGAGAAAGACTGAGGTGTCTCTTAAACTGCTAGATATGCTGAAAATACACAGTTGGACAGTAAAATTTGAGATATAGTTCAAATGCTTATTTCTGCAGTGGCATTTTTCAAAATTAAACTCATGGATGTTATGAGATGACAAAGATGACAAAGTAAGATTCTTAGGTGTTTCTTTAAAAGCTTGCTCTCTTAGAGAATATCTGTCAGGCCGGGCGCGGTGGCTCAAGCCTGTAATCCCAGCACTTTGGGGGGCCGAGACGGGTGGATCATGAGGTCAGGAGATTGAGACCATCCTGGCTAACACGGTGAAACCCCATCTCTACTAAAAATACAAAAAACTAGCTGGGCGAGGTGGCGGGCGCCTGTAGTCCCAGCTACTCCGGAGGCTGAGGCAGGAGAATGGCATGAACCCGGGAGGCGGAGCTTGCAGTGAGCTGAGATCCGGCCACTGCACTCCAGCCCAGGCGACAGAGCAAGACTCCGTCTCAAAAAAAAAAAAAAAAAAAGAGAGTATCTGTCAAATTCTGCCGAATCCTGACCCTGTACTTAGTATTGTGCCTGGTAAAGATAAAGCGCTGAATAAACGTTTGTCAAATGAATGAACTAGTGTTATTTGGTTTATGTACCATTAGTCTTTTTATGTAACTGAATTACAAATGAAAGACCATCTTGGAGCCAGGTGCAGTGGCTCATGCCTGTAATCCTAGCACTTTGAGAGGCCGGGGCAGGAGAATCACTTGAGCTCAGGAGTTCAAGACCAGCCTGGGCAACATAGTGAAAACTCATCTCTATAAAAAGAAAAAACAAAAAATTTAAAGACAATCTTCGGAGAAATCTGTGCCCTCTTTCAAAGTTATTTCTTTCAGAGGGTCTAAGAATGCCCTACATACATTTAAAAATACAAGCTAGTTGCAGTTTATTATTTTGTCATTTATTGAGACAGGGTCTCACTCTGTCATCCAGCCTGGAGCGCACTGGCACGATCTTGGCTCACTGCTGCCTCAGCCTCCAGGGACTCAAGGGATCCTCCCACCTCAGTCTCCCAAGTAGCTCCTGTGCCACCGTGCCCAGCCTAGATGCAGTTTAAACTGTTACTAATACATTCAGCCTATTGGCAGCAGCCTTCCCAGTTGGACTTTTGAGAAAACTATTCACCGCAGGAAATGTTTTAGGGAACATTCTTCGGTTTCATCTGGCTTTTCTCTCAAGGTAACATTATTATGTCTTCTACACATATTTGGGCACCCATGATTAACTCATTCACACTGTTCCATTTGACAACCTTAGGCTTCAAACGGTTTAATCAGAGTATCTCTTTACTAAAGGTAGGAAAGCTGGCAGTCAAATGTTAAGTGCTGACATATAAGTTCTGCATGTTTCCTAAGTTTAAGTCAATAGTTTCTAACTTTAAAAAGCTTGCTAGTGGCCAGGTGTGGTGTCTCGTGCCTGTAATCTTAGTACTTTGGCAGGCTGAGATGGATGGATCACCTGAGGTCAAGAGTTTGAGACCAGCCTGGCCAATATGGTGAAACCCCATCTCTACTAAAAATACAAAAATTAGCCGGGCGTGGTGGCGGGTGCCTGTAATCCCAGCAACTCGAGAGGCTGAGGCAGCAGAACCGCTTGAACCCAGGAGGTGGAGGTTGTAGTGAGCTGACATCATGCCGCTGGATTCCAGCCTGGGTGACAGAGTGAGAGACTCCATCACACACACACAAAAAGCTTGCTGGCAACCTGAAATTACATGTAACTATATATAACCAGTGAATGACATACATTCTTATGAAAATATCGTCTAACATGTCTATTATACAAATACTTTACAAATGTATAAAGCCCTTTAATATACATTATCTTTTTAAAGAAAAGCTTGAGTGCACTGTCATAAACAGCCATTTTGCATTTATGTATCTAACTCAAATTTTTTTTTTTGGGTTTTTTTTTTGAGACGAAGTGTTGCTTCATCTGGAGTGCAGTGACGTGATCTCGGCTCACTGCAGCCTCCACCTCCCAGATTCAAGCGATTCTCCTGCCTCAGCCTCCTGAGTAGCTGGGATTACAGGCGTGTGCCACTAAGCCCGACTAATTTTTACATTTTTAGTGGAGACGGGGTTTCATCATGTTGGCCAGGCTGGTCTCAAGGTTTTGACCTCAAGTGATCCACCCACTCCGGCCTCCCAAAGTGCTAGGATTACAGGCATGAGCCACCGTGTCCTGCCACTGAAATGTTTTTAAAATGTGTCTATTTCCTTACTCCATTTAAAGGTAGAAGTTGGTCCACAGCAGATAAAAAGGGAGACAGACCTCAGTTCACTCAACTTCACAGTGTAACTGAAGAGAAAATGAAAACTGCTATAAATGGGATGGATAGCTGTGAAGCTACCATCAGGTGGACAAACCCTACCTCTTTCTGCTTAGGCTGCCTCTTAAAAAGCAAAATCCATTGAAAGTATACAGCTCCAACCACACATCCTGTGGCGCCTTGTTGAAATTCAGGTGTCTCTCAAAGTCCTGGCCTTTAGAAGGACTACACTATAGTGAAGATGAGTTAGTAGATTCTGGAATTAGGCAATTATGGGTTCTAATTTCATCCCTACTAGTTATTAGAGGTAGCCATGAGATGGATAATTCTGACCTCTGAGAAGTCAGGAAAGTTATGAGGTAGGGCTTTCTGGGAACTTTGTTGTAGGGAACAAAAACAAATGGCATGTACTTTTTTTCTTCTTTTTGTGCAGAACATGGACATGATGCTAGAGGTGGCGTAGACTACTTTACAGATACCAGGATGAACACCAATATAAAGTATGGAAGAGCAGAAAACCAGGAGAAATCTGGGTCCCTAAGGCCATTATGGAGCTGCACTAGTGGCCTTGGACTGCTGACCTCTAGACTTTTTAAGGTGAGAAAAATATAGCCAGTCATTTGTTGTTTAATCTGCTGTTTTTTGGATCCTTCTTTTTTTGCAGCTTAACAATATTAAGTGATAAATTCACAGGGTTATTTGAGGATCGAAAGAGAAACATTTAGGTGAAGAGTATAACACAGTTCTTGACATACAGTAAGTGACCAACCAATGACTACTATTATTTTTGGAAGATTAGCTGACTACCAGCAGAGAACAAAAATCAAACACAGGAAGGGAAGAAAAGGGCTGAATAGAAGTGATGATAGGGTGATAAAAAATTCAGAATAGCTGGGCGCGGTGGCTCACACCTGTAATCCCAGCCCTTTCGGAGGCCGAGGCGGGCGGATCACAAGGTCAGGAGATCGAGACCATCCTGGCTAACACAGTGAAACCCCGTCTCTACTAAAAAATACAAAAAATAAGCCGGGTGTGGTGGCGGGCGCCTGTAGTCCCAGCTCCTCGGGAGGCTGAGGCAGGAGAATGGCAAGAACCCGGGAGGCGGAGCTTGCAGTGAGCGGAGATCGTGCCACTGTACTCCAGCCTGGGCGACAGAGTGAGACTCTGTCTCAAAAAAAAAAAAAAAAAAAAAAATTTCAGAATCATGGAGCCAAACAATGTACATAAGTGGTCTGACATAAAGTATATAATCAATATGTGTAATTCCTTTTCCTATCCTATTTGTGAGAACACAAACTAATGGCATTTATTCACGAGAACCTTGATCAACAAGGAAGACCAGAGTAAGCAAGAAGATTTTAGGACTCTGAGAAGTAAAGATTGTATTTATAAGGTTATTTATATTTGAGTGAGACATTCCATTCAATGTCTCTTTCATTTCTGCTTATGTAATAGTCAAGATATGGATCAAAGAAATACACAAAAGAGACACTGATAAAGAAAATGTCACTAGAAAAGATGGCACAGATTGGTCAGTCATCTTACTGACTCATATACTAGGTCCTAGAGGAATAGAAAGTTGCTAAATAGAAAAATCTATTTTGAAACCAAATTGTTCATAACATTTGTCAGTCCACAGAAATAATACAATAGAAGTTGAACAAATGGGCAGAGAACTCAACATATTTAACTTTGAAACTGCACCAGAAAAAAAAAAAAAAGTATAGCTGGGCACGGTGGCTCATGCCTGTAATCCCAGCACTTTGTGAGGCCGAGGCAGGTAGATCATGAGGTCAAGAGATCAAGACCATCCTGGCCAACACAGTGAAACCCCGTCTCTACTAACAATACAAAAATTAGCTGGGCATGGTGGTGTGTGCCTGTAGTCCCAGCTACTTGGGAGGCTGAGGCAGGAGAATCACTTGAACCCGGGAGGCGGAGGTTGCAGTGGGCTGAGATTGTGCCACTGCACTCCAGCCTGGCAACAGAGCGAGACTCCTCGGGGCGGCGGGGGAGTATGATGAAAAGAAAACATGTGAAGAGCTGGAAAATTAGGACCAGATCAGAGAATAATGTTTACAGTATATGGGAAAGGAAAAAAAGTCGATATTTGTGGTCACCTTGAACGGAATTTATGACAGTGTAGTACCTGATTCCAATTCAACAAAAGATGGAGAGTTTTAAAAAACTATTAAAATATAGCCTTTCTTTTTTTTTTTTAAAGACTTAAATGCTAGACACTGTTATGACCTAGAGAAGAGCAACTGATTAAGAAAAATCTGTAATGATTAAAATGAAGTCACTGCTCAATATAAATACCAAGGGAAGATGAAGTAAAAAGAAAAGAACTGAAAGGGAACAAATCACAGACTACAACTATTGTATTTTGAAAATTGTATTAGGTATCACTACATAAAGTAAATAAAAACTCTTAAGTTAGAGTGCAAAATGAAAGCGCCTTATTGTTTTAAAGGTGCAAAAGCAAAATATCGCAAACATTTTCAATAGAAAACTGATTTATAAATCCATTTATAGAAGATCAAAAAACCAATGTTTAATACCAACTTTAACTATAAATAACTAAGAAGGAAAAAACTGTGCTCCATCCTTCTGTTTCTGTTTCAACGTCTATGTCTTCTGCTCCTTGCCTTTTGGAGAAAATATTGCGTTGTAAGGCTGACGTCTTTTTGGGCGAGGACAAGGATCAAGATCTTCCTTAATATAACCTTAAAAACAAATCATAAACTTAGAAGACTGTATGTGCAACATGTATTTCTTTCAGCTTATATCTAGTAAACATTTCTTATTTGATGCTTTGTAAGTTTATATAATTCTTCTGATTATTAGCTTTGTGATGCTGATGATTGATCTCACTATTTAGCATCAGTTTCCTCATTTATAATAATGATAGCAGTAAACATTTACCAAATGGTTGCACACGACATGTCATATAACTCACATTCCTTTGAAGTAGTTTCTACTATACCTGTTTCACAGATGAGGTAATAGAGACCCAAGGAAGTTAAATTACTTGTTCAAGTTCACAAAGCTAGCAAGTAGAGGAGCTGGGACCTGGCCCAAGCTCTTTCTTATTCCAGAACCAGAATTCTTAAACACTTTCCTATTCTGCCTCCTATAGGTAGTTGCAAAGGGGGACAAAGTGCTAAACATGAACTCTATTATAAATTTCAGGTACTTATCAAAAACACTTTTTACAGTAGTTATTTCAATAGATGACAATCCCTTTATACCCTTCAGACTATTAGATCTCCTAAGGTGTCTCTAAGTATGTAATTTTCAGGGGAAGTAGTTGCTCTGCCATATGCATAGGGGTGCAATCACAGGCTCTATCCAGACTGATTCTATCTGGTGACCAAGCAGTGAGATATCACATCAAAGGTGACTCAATCTAGCTTAATAATGGGGAAAGCAGAAATACAGTGAAAGCTGTCAGAGAGTTTGCATCTTTTGGAAAAACTATCCTACCGTTAAACATCTGGAGCTTCTCTAAAAGTGAAGAAGGTCTCTCTCTCTCTTTGTGCACTCAAATCATCAGAACTCTTCATTGAGAACGGTTGCTTTTCTTTTTTTTTTTTTTTTTTTTTTTTTTTTTTGAGAAGGAGTCTCGCTCTGTCACCCAGGCTGGAGTGCAGTGGCCAGATCTCAGCTCACTGCAAACTCCGCCTCCCGGGTTTACGCCATTCTCCTGCCTCAGCCTCCCGAGTAGCTGGGACTACAGGCGCCCGCCACCTCGCCCGGCTAGTTTTTTGTATTTTTTTAGTAGAGACGGGGTTTCACCGTGTTAGCCAGGATGGTCTCGATCTCCTGACCTCGTGATCCGCCCGCCTCGGCCTCCCAAAGTGCTGGGATTACAGGCTTGAGCCACCGCGCCCGGCCAGAGAACGGTTGCTTTTCAAAATTAAATTAAATTTGTTGTTTTTTTGAAACAGGGTCTTGCTCTGTTGCCCAGGCTGGAGTGTAGTGGTGCAATCACGGCTCACTGCAGCCACTACCTCCAGGGCTCAAGCAATCCTTCCATCTGAGCCTTCTGAGTTACTGCTGGGACCACAGGCATGTGCCATCATACCTGGCTAATTTTATTATTTATTTCGTCTAGACCCAGGGTCTCACTCTGCTGCCACGGATGGTCTTGAACTCCTGGGCTCAATGGATCCTCCCATGTTGGCCTCCCAAAGTGCTGGGATTACAGGTGTGAGACACTGTGCCCAGCTGAGAATAGTTTCTATAAGATGGCAAGGCTGAAATGAAATTCTAGGTGGTATAATTTTATCATTTGACATTTATTTAATGCTATTTTTTCTTCTAGTGGGTAAAAATTTTAGATGTTTATCTATAACTGACAAACAGAGGCCTAAAGCCTGAGGGCTACTAATTAATTAAAAAGTCAAATCATAAATATTCTAAACACTACTATACTTTTCAATCACACACCAGAAGACACATCCCGTTTTCATAAAACTCAGTATTTTTTTTTAAGACAAGTCAGGTACAGTAGTGAGAACGAAGGGAAAGAGTAAAAGAAGGAGTTTGATCTGTAACTGAACGATCAACTGAGATAACTAATGGCCTCTGGAACAGCTGAAGTCATTTTGGCTGGGTGCAGTGGCTCATGGCTGTAATCCCAGCGTTTTGGGAGGTCAAGGCAGGAGGACCACTTGAGGCCAGGAGTTCCAGACCAGCCTGGGCAACACAGTGAGACCCTGTCTCTAGCAAAAAACAAAACAAAAAAGTGCTGGGTGTGGTGGCACATGCCTGTAGTCCTAGCTACTTGGAAGGCTGAGATAGAAGGATAGTTTGAGCCCGTAAGTCGGAGGCATTAGTGAGCCATGACTGTGCATGCCACTGCACTCCAGCCTGGGTGACAGAGTGAGGCCCTATATTAAAAAAAAAAAAAAAAAAAAATCATTTTGATGATAGAATGAAAGAGAAATTGTTTTTTGAAATTTGGTAAAGCAGAATAATATAAGCACAATCACATTAAAGTGATATAACCAATCTCTAATTCCAACTAAATTACTGAAGAGTCCTTTTATCTTTAGGAATGTTTTTATGTCACAACACTAGCACCCAACCTGCAGAAAAGGTAAAGAGAACCATAGAAAAAAAGGTGCATGTTCACATTTGGGCATACACAGTATTTTATTTTATTATCTTATTTTATTTTATTTCGGAGACAGAGTCTTGCTCTGTCGCCCAGGCTGGAGTGCAATGGCACAATCTTGGCTCACTGCAACCTCCATCTCCTGGGTTCAAGCGATTCACTTGCCTCAGCCTCCCGAGTAGCTGGGACTACAGGCATGTGCCACCATGCCTGGCTAACTTTTTGTATTTTAGTAGAGATGGGGCTTCACCATGTTGGCCAGGCTGGTCTTTTTTTTTTTTTTTTGAGACAGAGTCTCGCTCTGTCGCCCAGGCTGGAGTGCAGTGGCCGGATCTCAGCTCACTGCAAGCTCCGCCTCCCGGGTTTTACGCCATTCTCCTGCCTCAGCCTCCCGAGTAGCTGGGACTACAGGCGCCCGCCATCTCGCCCGGCTAGTTTTTTTTTTGTATTTTTTAGTAGAGACGGGGTTTCACCGTGTTAGCCAGGATGGTCTCGATCTCCTGACCTCGTGATCTGCCCGTCTCGGCCTCCCAAAGTGCTGGGATTACAGGCTTGAGCCACCGCGCCTGGCCCAGGCTGGTCTTTAACTCCTGACCTCAGGTGATCCACCCACCTCGGCCTGCCAAAGTGTTGGGATTATAGGCGTGAGCCACTATGCCCAGCCAAGTATTTAAAAAAATTAATTATAAAATGTTACAATCTATACTCTCACCTCTTTCCATACAAGTCTGAGTGGAAGGAAAACCAACTTCCCAAAAATTCTCTGGTGTGTTGGGTGGAATGTAGCGGAATCGGTGTCTTGAGCAGGAAGCCAACTTCTTTTCTCTTTCTTCTGCTGGCATATCTGCGTAATACTAATAATAAAAACTGGTAAGTTTTTTCACTGAAGAATACTAAATGGAGTGTTATGCTTATTGATTATAAACTAGAAGCTAAAAAAGCCATTTACTAAGATATTCAGCATTCTAAGGAAACTTAATCCTCACTGATGATACTATTAGTAATTAATTCTTACAGACAGTATTGATGTTGGTCTGTGAAGTACCTGCTTCACTGATGAGAAAAGGAGCTTGTATCACAATGTAAACCAAAAAAGTGCTTCCTTCATCAATAAAGTCTTGCAAAGAAAAAAAAAGCCAGTTGAACTTGACAGTGTGCTTAGTGATACAGCGGATTTATACACTGGTAGAAAGTCTTTATCATTATTAGGCCAGTAACAAAACTTCAGAGGTCTACATGTTTCTTAATTGTTATTTGAATATGAGGTGTGTTTCAAAGTAATCTTCCTATCTCTACGGTTTTAAAAAATAATTTAGATCTGAATGTTGTAGGCTCCATGAGTTCTCCCTTTAAGGTTTCAGTTAGGATCAAAAGCATTCTATTTTTTGGCAACTGTGAAAACAAAGAATTTGAACTTCATGCACACAAGGATAAAATTATATGTAAAAATTATACAGGTTTTTAAGGCCTAGACTTAATGAAAACAAAGCAGTAGTATAAGGTTTAATAGAACATAGATGGACAGAATCACTTTTTTTTTTTTTTTTTTTTTGAGAGACAAAGTCTTAGTCTGTCACCCAGGCTGGGGTGCAGTGGCATGATCTTGGCTCGCTGCAACCTCCCACTCCTGTGTTCAAGTGATTCTCTTGCCTCAGTTTCCCAAGTAGCTGGGACTACAGGCATGTGCCACCACGCACAGCTAATTTTGTATTTTTAGTAGAGACGGGGTTTTACTATATGTTAGCCAGGCTGGTCTCGAACTCCTGACCTCAAGTAATCCACCTGTCTCAGCCTCCCAAAGTGCTGGGATTACAGGCGTGAGCCACCCAGAATCACATATTTAATCCAGCCAATTCCTTCACTTTACACTTGAGAAATTGAAAATGTAAGTGGTAATTTGCTAAAGATATCACCTATTGAAAGTGACAGACTTAAAACTAGAATTTAAGTTTGAAGTAAAAGCTTTTAATACATTTCTATTTTACATAGATTAAAGGCTTTAAAGAAGTGTGAAACAACTTTATTCAGGTATCTTTTTCATCATTCTCACTGCCCTAAGTTTAAGCCTTTGTTACCTTAGTCTGGGCTTTGGGATGAAATGACCTTAGAGAATCAGGGATTATTGGAAAAAACACTGCCACTAAATTAAAACATACTTGAGAAACAGTAGTCGGTCAGTGCAGTTGTAAGACGGCAAGCAAATGGGTGAGTGGTAGAACAGGAAATCAGAGAGGAAGTGCAGTGCCAGAGTTTATTGTCTTGATAAGGACTTTAGATTCTTTTTCTTAGTGGGATGGGAGGACAGTGAAGGATTTTGGGAATGACATGATTTAACTTTCATTCTAAAAAAAGGCCATTCATTGCTGAGCTGAAAGTACATTGTTAAGAGACAAGAATGAAAAGTAAGAGAATGAGGACAGAAGTACATGGGAACTCTATGTACTACTTTCTGTATAACTTTGCTGTGAACCTGTAACTGCTCTAAAAAAATAAATATTTATTTTTGAGATGGAGTTTTGCTCTTGTCGCCTAGGTTGGAGTGCAATGGAGCAATCTCAGCTCACTGCAACCTCTGCCTCCTGAGTTCAAGCGATTCTCCTGCCTCAGCTTCCCTAGTAGCTGGGATTACAGGCATGCACCACCACATCCAGCTAATATTTGTATTATTAGTAGAGACAGGGTTTTACAATGTTGGTCAGGCTGGTATTGAACTCCTGACCTCAGGTGATCCACCCGCCTCAGCCTCCAAAAGTGCTGGAATTACAGGCATGAGCCAGTGTGCCCAGTCAAAATAAAAGTTTTAGAGTAAAAAAAAAAATGACCAGGAGAGCACTCAGAAGCTATTACAATTATAAAATGTTGGCCGGGTGCAGTGGCTCACGCCTGTAATCCCAACACTTTGGGAGGCCGAGGTGGGCATTTCACAAGGTCAGGAGATCGAGACCATCCTGGCTAAGACAGTGAAAACCCGTCTCTACTGAAAATACAAAAAAATTAGTCAGGCGTGGTGGCGGGTGCCTGTAGTCCCAGCTACTCGGGAAGCTGAGGTGGGAGAATGGCGTGGACCCAGGAGGCAGAGCTTGCAGTGAGCTGAGATGGTGCCACTGTGCTCCAGCCTGGGCAACAGAGCGAGACTCCATCTCAAAAAAAGAAAAAAAAAATTAAAAATGTTGCCTTGGTCCAGGGCATTAGTGGTGGTGATAGCAAGTGGATGGATATGGGATATATATATATATATATACATATTTTTTTGAGACAGAGTCTCACTCTGTCGCCCAGGCTGGAGTGCAGTAGCCAGATCTCGGCTCACTGCAAGCTCTGCCTCCCGGGTTCACGCCATTCTCCTGCCTCAGCCTCCCGAATAGCTGGGACTACAGGTGTCCGCCACCTCACCTGGCTAGTTTTTTTTTTGTATTTTTTAGTAGAGATGGGGTTTCACCGTGTTAGCCAGGATGGTCTCGATCTCCTGATCTTGTGATCCGCCCGTCTCGGCCTCCCAAAGTGCTGGGATTACAGGCTTGAGCCACTGCGCCCGGCCTGATATGGATATATTTTGAAGGAAGAATCAATGAATCAGTGGGGTTTGTTGATACATAAGTTACTGAGATGTGAAATAAAAAAGTAGTGAATAACTACAAGATCTCAGGACATATAGGAGACTCAGTGGTGAGGTTTGGGAACTGAGGGCAGATATTGTATGTTTGTTTTTGGACACGTGAAATTTGAGATCACTATTGCAGATCCACATGAGTATTGCACACTCAACTTGTAGAATAGGCAATGGGATACATTTAAGAACTGCAAGCTTGTAGTTAGTATTTAAATACATGGGACTGGCACTTCCACTTCTGTTTATGATTGAGTAACAGAACAGATTCACCCTCCTACGTAAATTAACTAGAAAAACTAAAATGTACACAATAATGTTTTGCAGAGATTGGATAACAGAAAGCATGGGAAATGATTATTGAGAATGAATGCAACTTAACAGTGTTTCTATCAAAATAGCTTTTTTCTAACTAGTAGGATTAGTTCTAGATCGTAGAATTATGGATATAACTAAAAATCAGAGATTTACTCAATGCGGACCATTTCTTTAAGAAATCATGATAAATTGAATTTGTGTAATGAAAACTCACGAACTCACATTATAGGCTTTTGCTTGTATTGCCAAACTGCTTTTCAAAATAGTGATCCCCATTGTTAGTACATAGGAGCATATTTTTACCCAATGCTTACCTGCATTACAATCTAGTCATACTTTCACATATAATTTTAATGTGCTCAGTTATCAAATTTTCTAGCCCATAGGTTAAAAAGGAAATTTAAAAGGGGAAGTAAATTGCTGAAGGCAGGCATCTGAGAGCTAATGGACAAGGGAAGAAATAAAAACAGCATGTTCCAGGTCAAAATAGAACCTGCCTGGGACTATTTAGTAAAAGGACAATCAGTGCAGTTGGCCCTTCATATCCTTGGGTTCTACATTCATGGATTCAACCAGCCATGGATCAAAAATATTCAGGAAAAAAACCTGCCTCTGTATTAAACATGCACAGACTATTTTTCTTGTCATTCCCTATGCAATATAGTATAACAACTATTTACATAGCATTTACATTGTAATAGGGATTATAAGTAATTAGAGGTAATTTAAAGCATAATGAAAGAATGTGCATAGGTTATAGGCAAACACTACGTCATTTTATATCAGGGACTTGAGCATCTGTGATTTTGGTATCCACAGTAGGTCCTGAAGTCAGTTTTCCACAGATACAAAGGGATGTCTGTACCAGCTACTTCAACATCCAAGACAGCCAATGTATAAAAGGAAAAATGTAAGTGTTTAACTGTTTATTCATTATATCTTGTTTAGGAAGAAAAATGTTTGGTGCGGTGACTCACACCAATTCCCAGTACTTTAGGAGGCCGAGGTGGGTGGATCACCTGAGGTTGGGAGTTTGAGGCCAGCCTGGCCAACATGGACCCGTCTCTACTAAAAACACAAAATTAGCCGGGCATAGTGGTGCATGCCTGTAATCCCAGCTACTCGGGAGGTGGAGGCAGAGGCAGGAGAATCGTTTGAAGCCGGGAAGTGGAGGTTGTGGTGAGCTGAGATCAAGCCACTGTACTCTAGCCTAGGCAACAAGAACAAAACTCTGTCTCAAAAGAAAAAAAAAAGAAAAAGAAAAAAAGAACTTGGCCGGCCACGGTGGCTCCCATCTGTAATCCCAGAATTTTGGGAGGCCAAGGTGGAAGGTGGCTGGATCAGTTGAGGTTAGGAGTTCGAGACCAGCCTGGCCAAATAGTGTAACCCTGTATCTACTAAAAATACAAGATATCCATGCATGGTGGGGGGTACCTGTAATCCCAGCTACCTGGGAAGCTGAGGCAGGAGAATTGCTTGAACCTGGGAGGTGGAGGTTGCAGTGAGCCAAGATCGTGCCACTGTACTCCAGCCTGGGCAACAGGGCAAGACTCCGTCTCAAAAAAAAAAAAACAAAAAAACAAAAAAACAAAAAAACAAAAAAAGAACTTACATTGGTGGTACCAATTATTTAAAAAAAATTAAGAGCATACCTAATTTCCTGAGAATGCTGGTGAAAATAATGCTTTTTTTTTTTTTGAGACGAAATTTCACTCTTGTTGCCCAGGCTGGAGCACAATGGCATGATCTCAGCTCACTGCAACCTCCACTTCCGGGGTTCAAGCAATTCTCCTGCCTCAGCCTCCTAAGTAGTGGGATTACAGGCAACTGCCACCATGCCCAGCTAATTTTTGTAATTTAGTAGAGACGGGGTTTCACCAAGTTGACTAGGCTGGTCTTGAACTTCCGACCTCAGGTGATTCACCCACCTCGGACTACTACCAAAGGTTTCCCTAAATAGTATATGTATAGGAGCATTTGCTATAACATAACACAAGGGGCAACAACTAATGCAAATACAGAAAAATGGCATGAATGTCTTAAGCTGGCCATAAGAACTATGGCTTATGCCCCAGACTCACGTAATCTAAGAGAAACTGAGGGTTTTTCATCTGTTTATCTCTCTCAGGTCAACAGCCAGAATACTTTTTTTTTTTTTTTGGAGACAGTCTCGCTCTGTCACCCAGGCTGGAGTGCAGTGTTGCACTCTCCGCCTCCCAGGTTCAAGCAATTCTCATGCCTCAGCCTCCTGAGTAGCTGGAATTACAGGTGTGCACCACCACACCCAGCTAATTTTTGTATTTTTTAGTAGTGGCAGGGTGTTGCCATGTTGGCCAGGCTGGTCTCGATCTTCTGGCCTCAAGTGATCTGCCCTCCTCGGCCTCCCAAAATGCTGAGATTAGAGGCATGAGCCACCGCACCCAACCCAGAATACTCCTTATTCCTTCTGTTATGCCTGGCTCAAATAAGAGGTTTCTATAACAAATATGGTTTGTATATGTGATTTTAAAAGCATGCATTTATTATCTATAAAGTCATACTCAAAAAAAATTAGTATCTACATTAGTACTTACAATTTCACATTCCTTACATGTGTGCCCAAGTAGTTTTCTTCTCTCCTCTTTTTTCCGAACCACCTCAATATGAGGAAAATTTTGCAAGCTAGTCTCTCTGGGGGAAAAATGAATTAAATTAACAAAGCTTAGAGTTCAGAGAAGAAATAATCCCCAAAACATTCATTCATTTTATTTGAAATGCTTATTCAGTATGTTAGAAAAATATTGCTTCATCAAATACTTATTAAGTGCTTATCTTAAATACACCAAGTATTTTTATGGGTATTTTTTTCTAACTAAAAAAAATAAAACTATTTACTATCCAAAGTGATCTGGAAATTCAGTATAATCCCCATCAAAATACCAATAATGTTCTTCACAGAAATATTTATTTAGAGACACAGTCTCGCTCTGTTGACCAGGCTGGAGTTCAATGGCATGATCTTGGAACCAACCTCCACCTGCAACCTCCACCTCCCGGGTTCAAGTGATTCTTGTGCCTCAGCCTTCTGAGTAGCGGGATTACAGGCTTGTGCCACCACGCCCAGCTAATTTTTTTATTTTAGTATAGACAGGGTTTCACCATGTTGGCCAGGTTTCTCTTGAACTCCTAACCTCAGTTGATCTGCCCACCTCAGCCTCCAAAGTGCTAGGATTACAGGCGTGAGCCACCATGCCCAGGCTTTCACAGAAATATAAAAGACAATCCTAAAACTAGTATGAAACCACTAAAGACATAGCAATAGCAAAAGCAATCCTGAGCTAAAAAAATAAAGCTGGATGGGCACAGTGGCTCACTTGAGGTCAGGAGTTTGAGACCAGTCTGGCCAACATGACGAAGCTACGTCTTTATTAAAAACACAAAAATTAGCCAGGCATCGTGGCACAGGTCTGTAATTCCAGCTACTTAGGAGGCTGAGGCACAAGAACAGCTTGAACCCCAGAGGCAAAGGTTGCAGCGAGTGGAGACTGCGCCACTGCATTCTAGCCTGGGCGACAGAGTGAGACTGTCTCAAAACAAAAACAAAAACAAAAACAAAAAAAAAACCATAGCTTCCAAATTTTGGGGGAAGGTGATTTAAATAATAACAACTCTAGTCCTCCTACTTGACTAGCTCTGCAATTATTATACTCTTTCTCTACTATAATATCACTGTCTCAGTGAATCAGCTCTTTGTATGGTGGGAAAAAAAGAGAAAAACAACCATTGGGGCCGGGCTCGGAGGCTCACGCCTGTAATCCCAGCACTTTAGGAGGCTGAGGCGGGCGGATCACAAGGTCAGGAGATCAAGACCATCCTGGCTAACACGGTGAAACCCTGTCCCTACAAGTACAAAAAATTAGCCGGGCGTGGTGGCGGGCGCCTGTAGTCCCAGCTACTCGGGAGGCTGAGGCTGGAGAATGGCGTGAACCCAGGAGGCGGAGCTTGCAGTGAGCCGAGATTGTGCCACTGCACTCCAGCCTGGATGACAGAGCGAGACTCCGTCTCAAAAAAACCAAAACAACAACAACAACAACAACAACAAACCGTTGGATGATTACAATATTTTAAAAGGAATCTTTTTTTTTTTGATCAGTAGGCTTAAAATATTTAGTAAACTGTGCAGTAAACAGATGCGCTGTCATCCAGGCTTTGTTGTTCTATTTCTAAAGTACAGGCACAGTAGATTTAGCATAATTCTTCAGGGTCCTAGGATTTTCGGAATGGTAAATGAGCAATGGCTTCAACTTAAAGTCACCAGCTGCATTAACCCAAACAAAAGTCAACCTGTCCTTTGAAGCTCTGAAGCCAGGCACTGGTTTCTCCTCTCTAGTTATCAAAGTCATAGATGGAGTCTTCTTCCAATAGAAGGCTGTTTCATCTACACTGAAAATCTGTTTAGTTCAGCTATGTTCATCACTGATCTCAGCCAGATATTCTAGATAATTTGCTGCTACCGCTTCTATATCAGTACTTGCTGTTTGCTTTGTAGTTTTATATTATGGACATGGCTTCCTTCCTTCACCTCATGAACCAACCTCTGCTAGTTTCAAACTTTTCTTCTGCAGCTTCCTCAAACTAAAGAGAGTTTAGAGGCTTGCTCTGGATTAGGCATTGGCTTAAAGGAATATGGTGGCTGGTTTGATCTTCAATCTAGACCACTGAAACTTCCTCCATATCAGCATTAAGTCTGTTTCACTTTCTTACCATTGATGTGTTCACTGGAGTAAGTAGCACTTGTGATTTTCTTCGAGAACTTTCCTTTGCATTTGCAACTTGGCCGACTGGTGTAAAAGGCCTAGCTTTTTACCTATCTTGGCTTTTGAAATGTCTTCCTCATTAAACTTAATCATTTCTAGCATTTGATTTAAAGGTAAGAGATGTGCAACTCTTCCTTTCACTTGTATACTTAGAGGGCATCATAGTTTTTAGTTTTTTTTTTGTTTTTTTTGAGACAGCATCTCGCTTTATCTCCCAGGCTGGAGCACAGTGGTGCGATCACAGCTCACTGTAGTCTCGACTTCCTGGGCTCAAGCAATCCTCCTACCTCAGCCTCTCCCAGTATAATAGTTGGAACTACAGGTGTGTGCCACCATGCTCAGTTAATTTTTTTGGCATTTTTTGTAGAGATGGGGTTTTTCCATATTGACCAGGCTGGTCTGGATCTGCTCATCATGGCCTCCCAAAGTTCTGGAATTACAGGCATGAGCCACCATGCCTAGTTCCATCGCATGGTTCTTAACTGGCTTAATTTCAATGTTGTTGTGTCTCAGGGAATAGGGAGGCCCAAAAAGAGGAGAGATGGGAAAATGGATGGTTCGTGGAGCAGCCAGAACACACACGGCATTCATTGAGTTCACTGTCTTGTATGGACATGGTTCATGATGCCCCCAAACAATTATAATAATAGCATCAGGCTGAGCGCGGTGGCTCACGCCTGTAATCCCAGAACTTTGGGAGGCCTAGGCAGGCAGATCATGAGGTCAGGAGATCAACACCATCCTGGCTAACGTGGTGAAACCCCGTCTCTGCTAAAAAAAATACAAAAGAATTAGTTGGGCGTGGTGGCGGGCACCTGTAGTCCCAACCACTCAGGAGGCTGAGGCAGGAGAATGACATGAACCCGGGAGGCGGAGCTTGCAGTGAGCTGAGATTGCGCCACTGCACTCTAGCCTGGGTGACAGAGGAAGACTCTGTCTCTTAAAAAAAAAAAAAAAAAAAAGCATTAAGGATCACTGATCACAGAACACTAACAGATATAATAATGGAAAAATTTGAAATATTGTGAGAATTACCAAAATGTGACACAAAAACATGAGGTAAGCACATGTTGTTGGAAAAATGCTGCTGACAGATTTGTTCAAACAGGGTTGCCACATACCTTCAATTTGTAAAAAACACAGTATTTGCAAAGTGCAATAAAGAACCGTGAAATAGAAAGTATACCTTAAATGGAAGTGTAATAAAAAGATCACATACATGCCCCTCTAGTTGGTAAGCACTTTCCCTCAAAAAGAAAAGTTTTAGTCACTCTACTTCTAAGCATAAGTCCTTTTTTGTTTCAACTCAAGAACTCTCAACTCTGGTGTGATCTGTGAATTAGAAAAGGGAAACCAAGAAAGTACACATAAAAAATATTGCCACCACTATATTTTCTTTCAAAGAGTTTATGGAATCTTAGGATTATGCAGATCACATTTTGGCCATATCCTTTCCTCTGAATATTAACTACTCTACATATATAGTGTCTTATCATGACATAGGGAATCTCCCAGTAGAATGGCATCTGTAGTAGACCTCAAAGCATCACTTAAACAAGCTTCTTGTCCCTGACGCTACACAATCGATCTTCCCAGGTTTGCAGTGTTAGTATTCTCAGTGGGAAAAGCAACCATGTAACTCTGAGAATTTTAGCATCCCCATGCCTCCATCCCCACACTTCCATTCACCTCTTGTTCTCCAGCTATCTAACTGCTTCAGAATAAATAAAGCTACTCATACATATTTTCTAAAAAACTAGTGAACCTCTAATATGAAACATTTAAAATGACAGTTTTGTTTTTTTTTTTTGAGACAGGGTCTCACTCTGTTGCCCAGGATGGAGTGCAGTGGTGTGATCATAGCTTACTGCTACCTTGACTTCCTGGGCTCAAGTGATCTTCTCACCTAAGCTTCCTGAGTAGCTGGGACTACAGGCACACACCATCACATATAGCTAATTTTTAATTTTTTGTAGAGACGGGGTCTCACTGTGTTGCCCAGGCTGGTCTCAAACTCCTGGGCTCAAGCGATTCTTCCACCAAAGCTGCCCAAAGTGCTGGGATTATAGGCATGAGCCACCTGGAAAATGACAGTTCTTACTCTGCAGTCCTACTTCTAGGAATCTATCTCAATGATCTACAGGCAAAAATATGAAAAGAGAATGTGCAAGGTTATTCACTGCAGCACCATGCACACTAGGCGTAACTGTCAACAGCCCAAGTGTCCACTGCTAGGGTATAAACTATGGTAGAGTCACATAATGAAGTACTATGGAGCTAAAAAGAAATGAAGAATATCGCTATATACAACTTGAGTGATTTCCAGGATCTCTAGTCAAATTAAAAAAGCAGGCTGGGAGCAGTGGCTCACACCTGTAATCCCAGCACTTTGGGAGGCTGATGTGGGCAGATCATGAGGTCAAGAGATTGAGACCATCCTGACCAGCATGGTGAAACCCCGTCTCCACTAAAAATACAAAAATTAGCTGGGCGTGGTGGTGTGCGCCTGTAGTCCCAGCTACTCGGGGAGGCTGAGGCAGGAGAACTGCTTGAATCGAGGAGGTGGAGGTTGCAGTGAGCCGAGATGGCGCCACTGCATTCTAGCCTGGTGACAGAGTGAGACTCCGTCTAAAAAAGCAAATTAGAGAAAAGTATATATAACATTCTATATGAGTCATGGAGAGTATGTTTATACACATGTATTTGCTTCTATTTTTCAGGATAGAAGAAAAATCATAAATTTTAAACAAATGATTACCTATGGGGATAGGGAGCTAATAAGATATAGAGGCCAAGAATAGAAGTGAGATTTATCTGAATATACTTGTATTGTAGTCTGGTAAAATGTACATACTTTGTGTCCATTACACAAATTTTATATACATTTTATATATATAATGTATAAAGTATACATTATACTTTATATACTTTTACAATAATTAAATATGAAAAGAAAAAAACCCAATTCCTAAAAAATCAAAAGCAAAATAAACCTGGGTACTGACTTGGTGGCATTAACTATGCAAAAAATATCCCAAATGACTTAAAAAAAAAAAAAACACAGTGATTTGACTGTACATTTCTAATAGAATATATTTTAAGGACAAAAGAGCATACAAAAAGTTTTCAAATTATTTTCATTAATTATGTTATTGGTGGTATTATTCTGAAGCTGCTTTATGTGTATTGTGGAATAAAATAAATTAAGGAATTATGTTGGTGGCACTGAGAAGTGGGATTTTTGGTAGGTGGGAAAGTAAATACAGACGTAAGATAGAGGAGTTTACATAAATATCCTGTGGTCCTGAATCTGAGTTAGAGTGATCATTATGAAGTATAGTTTACCTTAAAAAATCAAAGTGATATGGCAGGGCGAGGTGGCTCACACCTGTAATCCCAGCACTTTGGGAGGCCAAGGCGGATGGATCACAAAGTCAGGAGATTGAGACTATCCTGGCTAACAGGGTGAAACTCTGTCTCTATCAAAAATACAAAAAATTAGCTGGGTGTGGTGGTGGGCCCCTGTAGTCCCAGCTACTCGGGAGGCGGAGGCAGGAGAATGGCGTGAACCCAGGAGGCACAGCTTGCAGTGAGCCGAGATCGTGCCACTGCACTCCAGCCTGGGTGACAGAGGGAGACTCCGTCTCAAAAAAAAAAAACAAAAAAAAAAAACCCAAAGTGATACAAAAAACCTTCTTTCTAACTTTATCCACCTAAAAGGCTGAGAAACAATGACTAAAGCACAACCTTAGCAGCCAGACTGTGGCCTAAACACCATTCTCACTAAAAGGAACTAGCACTCCAGGAAAAAGGAACTAGGGCTCCAGCAAAAATGGCAGATTCCAGATAGCAGAAGCAAGAAAGCTATGAAAGAAGCTTCCTTTAGGCAAAGATGGGACAATCTGAATCTCTCTAAAGATAATGACTGCAATGGATTACAACCCATCAAATATACTTAAATTGATGAGTATATAATGACACTTAAACAAAAAACAAGCTAGTCACATTTGGGATGCTAGAGTACCATTTGTTTGGAAAACTGGTAACTAAAAAAAAAAGAATTAAGCATTTAACAAAATGACAGTTCTTTAAGAGTCTCACAGGAATAAAAAAAATCTTGGCCTGTTAGATTTCTAAAATTCTCAATAGAAATAAAAATAAAAGGAATAACCTTACTTACTAACTCAATTTACCAACATCCTAACTTAAAGAAAAAAATAACAATTTTTTTAAATGAATTACTATGTCTTCAATTTGCTTTATGAACAAATAGTAGGTGACTGTAAGTAACAGAATTTGCAATCTTTGTGAAAGGCAGAAAGTCAAATTATGGTTAAATCAAGATGCTTAGGGTCAGGCGAGGTGGTTCACGCCTATGATCCCAAGACTTTGGGAGGCCCATGTGGGTGGATTACCTTAAGTGACAAGTTCGAACCAGCCTAATCAACATGGTGAAACCCCGTCTCTACTAAAAATACGAAAATTAGCCAGGCATGGTGGCGGCCACCTGTAATCCCAGCTACTTGGGAGGCTGAGGCAGGAGAATTGCTTGAACCCAGGAGGCAGAGGTTGCAGTGAGCTGAGATCACGCCATTGCACTCCAGACTGGGCAACAAGAGTGAAACTCCATCTCAAAAATAAATAAATAAATACATAAAAACCAAACCAAAACAAAAATGATGCAAAACAAAAAGGTTTGTTTTGATTTTAAAGATTCAAAAATCCTCATAAAGTAATTCTGAAGCATAATAAACCTAAGTCTTACTACCTATTTTACTAAGTCTTGGCACACTGCAACCTCCACCTCCCAAGTTCACGCCATTCTCCTGCCTCCTGAGTAGTGGGGACTATAGGTGCCCACTACCACGCCCAGCTAATTTTTTGTATTTTTAGTAGAGACAGGGTTTCACCAAGTTAGCCAGGATGGTCTCGATCTCCCGACCTTGTGATCCCCCCGCCTTGGCCTCCCAGAACTTCTGGGATAACAGGCGTGAGCCACCGTGCCTGGCCTACCTAAAGTCTTATACTACATAAAACTCGTACAATTTAATAAATGCCCCAAGTTGAAAATAAGAATAAAAAGACGATTTTTAAAAAAATAATGAAACAGGCTGGGTGTGGTGGCTCATGCCTGTAATCCCATTAGTTTGGGAGGCTGAGGCAGGTGGATCACCTGAGGTCAAGAGTTCAAGACCAGCCTGGCCAACATGGTGAAACCCCATCTCTAATAAAAATACACAAATTATCCAGGTCTGGTGGCGGGCACCTGTAATCCAAGCTACTTGGGAGACCAAGGCAGGAGAATCACTTGAACCCAGGAGACAGAGGTTGCAGTGGGCAGAGATTGTGCCACTGTACTCCAGCCTGGGCGACAGAGTGAAACTCTGTCTCAAAAAAAAAAAAAAAATACACACACACACATACACAGACACACACACACAAGAAAAATAAAGCAGAGAAAATCACTATTATGACTGCCAAAAAAAGGTGATGGTGGTAAAAATTTTCTTATTTGTAAAATTTGTCATTTTTATGCTTGAGTCATTTTTTTATGACCATAAAGTAAATAATTTTAAGTTAACCAAAGTAGCTATTTAACGGTTTAGAGATACTCTGACAAAGACAGCTCTATTGGCCAGGTGTGGTGACTCAAGCCTGTAATCCCAGCACTTTGAGAGGCCGAGGCAGATGGATGGCTTGAGCCCAAGAGTTCAAGATTAGTCTTGGCAACGTGGTGAAACCCTGTCTCTACAAAAAATAATTAGCCGGGTGTGGTAGTATGTGCCTCTAGTCCCAGATACTCAGGAGGCTGAGGTGGGAGTATTGCTTGAGCCTATTGCTCCGCCTCGGAGGTTGCAGTGAGCTGAGATGAAGCCATTGTACTCTAGCCTGGATGACAGACCAAGACCCTGTCTCAAAAAAAAAAAAAAAAAAAAAAAAAAGAGAGAGAGAGAAATAAAAGACAGCTCTATTGTACTTCCAGTCACATTGCTGGTATAAATAAAAACCAACTTACCTTTCATTATCTTTAAAATACGGCTCCACAAATGCTTTCTGCTTGACTTTGTCTTGTTTATCACCATGAGCTATAAATAAGACATGCACATTACAAACTAAATGTATAACTTAATGAGAAATAATTAACTAGCTTGGAAGAAAATGACATGTACTCAAACTTCCATTTTCATTGGGTTTCATACTCTAGGCCTCTGAGCAACTCGTTTAAATCTTCTATAACTATGTAACTACTTTTTTTTTTTTTTGAGACGGAGTCTTGCTCTGTCACCTAGGCTGGAGTACAGTGGCAGGATCTCGGCTTACTGCAAGCTCCACCTCCCGGGTTTACGCCATTCTCCTGCCTCAGCCTCCCAAGTAGCTGGGACTACAGGCGCCCACCACCATGCCTGGCTAATTTTTTGTGTTTTCTTTTTTTTTTTTTTTTTTGAGACGGAGTCTCGCTCTGTCGCCCAGGCTGGACTGCAGTGGCCGGTTCTCAGCTCACTGCAAGCTCCGCCTCCCGGGTTTACGCCCTTCTCCTGCCTCAGCCTCCCGAGTAGCTGGGACTACATTAGCTGGGACTACGGGCGCCCGCCACCTCGCCCGGCTAGTTTTTTGTATTTTTTTTTAGTAGAGACGGGGTTTCACCGTGTTAGCCAGGATGGTCTTGATCTCCTGACCTTCTGATCCGCCCGTCTCGGCCTCCCAAAGTGCTGGGATTACAGGCTTGAGCCACCGCGCCCGGCCATTTTTTGTTTTCAGTAGAGAAGGGGTTTCACCATGTTAGCCAGGATAAACTCAATCTCCTGACCTCATGATCCGCCCGCCTTGGCCTCCCAAAGTGCTGGGATTACAGGCGTGAGCCACCGCGCCCGGCCTCTGTAACTACTTTTTTCTTTCTTTTGCATCTGCACAATGAAGCGGGCGCTGTTTCATTTACCTCAAAATTACTAGACAGCTAAAAGTCATTATCTCAGAAAGTATTTCAGAGTTTAAAAGAAATATTCAGATGCCCACTATTATCATTTGACAAGAAACGACAACGAAAAGACAGCTTTCAATATTAATTTTGGCTGGCTGCAGTGGCTCATACCTGTAATCTCAGCACTTTGGGAGGCTGAGGTGGGTGGATTACCTGAGGTCAGGAGTTCTAGACCAGCCTGGCCAACATGGTGAAACCCTGTCTCTACTAAAAATACAAAAATTAGCTGGGCGTGGTGATGGGCGCCTGTAATCGCAGCTACTCGGGAGGCTGAGGCAGGAGAATCGCTTGAACCAGGGAGTTGGAGATTGCAGTGAGCTGAGATTGTGTCACTGCACTCCAGCCTGGCAACAAAGCAAGACTCCGTCTCAAAAAAATTAAAAAAATTACACATAATTATACATCTTTAGAGTGTGATACTCTGATATATGTACACAATGTGTAATGACAAATTAGGATAATTAGCATATCTGTCACCTCAAACATTTGTTTGTCATTTCTTTGTGTTGGGAACATTCAAAATCTGTGCTTTCAGCTATCTGAGAACATATAATATATTGTTGTTAATTACAGTTACCATATGTGCTATTGAACACTACAACTCATTCTATTTAGCATTTTGTTTATTTTTCTTTGTTTTTTGGAGACAGAGTCTTGCTCTGTTGCCCAGGTTGGAGTGCAGTGGCACGATCTAGGCTCACTGCAACTTCCACCTCCCAGGTTCAAGAGATTCTCCTGCCTCAGCCTCCCGAGTAGCTGGGACTACATGTGCACGCCACCACGCTCGGCTAATTTTTTGTATTTTTAGTAGAGACGGGGTTTCACCATGTTAGCCAGGATGGTCTCGATCTGATTGTGATCCACCTGCCTCAGCCTCCCAAAATGCTGGAATTATAGGCATGAGCCACTGTGCCAGGCTCCCTTATTTATTTTTCTTAAGAGATCAGGTCTTGCTATGTTGCCTAGGCTGGAGTGCAGGGGCAATTCATAGGCACTGTACTACTACTGATCAGCATGCAAGTTTCGACCTGCTCCATTTTTGAAGTGGGCCAGTTCACTGCTCCTTAAGCAACTTAGTGGTCTCCTGCTTCTAAGAGGTCACCATATTGATGCTAAACTTAATATGGATCATACCTCAGAACTCCAATACAGCACTACTCCAAGAACTCCAAGGCTCAAGCTATCCTCCTGCCTCAGCCTCTTGGGTAGCTGGGACCATGGGTGCCTGCCACCTTGCTTGGCTAGCTATATTTTTCTATTAATTAATCCACCTTTGGCTATCCCAGTCTTCCCCATCTCTAGTAACCACTATTCTACTCTCTACTTCTTTTTTTTTTTTTTGAGACGGAGTCTCGCTCTGTCACCCAGGCTGGAATGCAGTGGCCGGATCTCAGCTCACTGCAAGCTCCGCCTCCCGGGTTTACGCCATTCTCCTGCCTCAGCCTCCCAAGTAGCTGGGACTACAGGCGCCCGCCAACTCGCCCGGCTAGTTTTTTGTATTTTTAGTAGAGACGGGGTTTCGCCGTGTTAGCTAGGTTGGTCTCGATCTCCTGACCTCGCGATCCACCCGTCTCGGCCTCCCAAAGTGCTGGGATTACAGGCTTGAGCCACCACGCCCGGCCTCTACTCTCTACTTCTATGAGATCAACTTTTTTAGATTCCACATATGAATAAGAACATGTGGTATTTATCTTTCTGTGCCTGGCTTATTTCACCTAATATGACGCTGTCCAAACTCATCGATGTTTGCACATATGACAGAATTTTGTTCTTTTCAGTGGCTAAATAGTATTTTTGTGTGTGTATGTATATGTGTGTGTGTATATATGTATCTATACATATATATCTATATATATAGTTTTCTTTAACTATTTATCTGTAAATAGACACTTAGGCTGATTCCGTATCTTGGCTATTCTGAACAGTGCTGCAATAAACGTTGAGTGCAGATATCTCTTTAACATACTGATTTCCTTTCCTTTGAATATACACCCAATAGTGGGACTGCTGGATCTATGATAGTTCCATTTTTAGTTTTTTTTTTTTTTTTTTGAGACGGAGTCTCGCTTTGTTGCCCAGGGTGGAGCACAGTGGCGTGATCTTGGCTCACTGCAAGTTCCACCTCCTTGGTTCACGCCATTCTCCTGCCTCAGCCTCCCGAGTAGCTGGTACTACAGATGCCTGCCACCACACCCGCTTAATTTTTTTGTTTTTTTCAGTAGAGACAGGGTTTCACCATGTTAGCCAGGATGGTCTCAATCTCCTGACCTCGTGATCCGCCTGCCTCGGCCATTTTTAGATTTTTGAGGAATCTTCATACTATTTTCTAAAATGGCTATACTAATTAACATTGCCACCAATCCTGTTGATTTTTATAATGCATCTTTAAGGTAAGTTATACCTAGAGAATAAACAGATTAAAGATTTTATCAGAAAATTGGTGACAAAGATTAAAAACTAGAGCTCATAACTTGGGACCTGACTCCTAAGATGTCTAGACTCAAATAGCTAAACGCCAGCATCTATTCAAAGAATCAAAATTTACTGAGCATTGTGCGAAGTTCCAGACATACAATTTGTATCAAGAGAGAGCAGGTCTCCTGTCTTCATGGAGTTTACATTACAGTAAGGAAAACAGACATTAAGCAAGCAGAGAGTTAAATGTTAAGCAAGTAGATAGTTAAGGGTTATGTGAGAAAGCACATGTAAGGTAGTAACTGGGTTGAGAAAATAAAACAAATACATAACAAATCCTAAATTATATGCCTGGGTGACTGGGAAAAATAAAAACATCTGAAGATTTTTTTGGTAGGAAGTAAATGGAAATTGGCTTAGACATGTTATGTTTAAGCTGAAGAGACAAAAGTATCTCACAGTACTCAGAAATGCAAGACTGGGATTCATCAGAGAAGTCAAACCTAGAGATGCAGATTTGGAATCATTTTCAGAGGTAGGGCTAATAAAAGCTGTGAGAGAAAACAAGTTGTGATGAAGAAAGAGTCTTGGGGATATTCTAGGAAAGAAGATGCGATAAATAAAAAGAACGATGCAGGCCGGGCGCGGTGGCTCAAGCCTGTAATCCCCAGCACTTTGGGAGGCCGAGACGGGCGGATCACGAGGTCAGGAGATCGAGACCATCCTGGCTAACACGGTGAAACCCCGTCTCTACTAAAAATACAAAAAACTAGCCGGGCGAGGTGGCGGCACCTGTAGTCCCAGCTACTTGGGAGGCTGAGGCAGGAGAATGGCGTGAACCTGGGAGGCGGAGCTTGCAGTGAGCTGAGATCTGGCCACTGCACTCCAGCCTGGGTGACAGAGCGAGACTCCGTCTCAAAAAAAAAGAACGATGCAGCATCATCAGAAAAGCTAAGTGAGAAGAAATTCTGGGATAGTCAGTGTCAAATGTAACTTAAAACAAGGAACAGAAATTAATAAGTACGTCTTTGCAAAAAAATATTCTTTTTGTTTGAAGTGAAACCTATTTGCAAAAGGTCCTTCGTGGGGGAAGAAGGATACGAAGAGCTGTAAATTTTTATTTCAAAATTTACTTGATGGAGTTTTTGCCATGGGCTAAGCGAACAAAACACTACTGTCCTCTATCTTTGGTTTCGGTCTCGTTCATTTTTGAGTTCAGGGCTGTTTTAAAAACTTCATGGAAACATGAGCATAATCAAGATTGTGCCACAGTAGAACATAAGTTCATTGAAACCAGCATAAAACAATCTTTACACTAGATTAAAAATTCGGACCAATTTAATGACAATGAGAAAAATGAGAGAGAGAACAAAAATTACAATTTTCAATCCAGATTATCTACTTAGATTTTCAATTATTCTTTTTCTGATTGCTATCCTACATTATAAAATTACTGCTTCTAATGAAAGAGATAATAAGACTAATACATGGGCCGGGCGCGGTTGCTCAAGCCTGTAATCCCAGCACTTTGGGAGGCCGAGACGGGCGGATCACAAGGTCAGGAGATCGAGACCATCCTGGCTAACACCGTGAAACCCCGTCTCTACTAAAAAATACAAAAAAACTAGCCGGGCGAGGTGGCGGGCGCCTGTAGTCCCAGCTACTCGGGAGGCTGAGGCAGGAGAATGGTGTAAACCTGGGAGGCGGAGCTTGCAGTGAGCTGAGATCTGGCCACTGCACTCCAGCCTGGGCGATAGAGCGAGACTCCGTCTCAAAAATAAAATAAAATAAAATAAAATAAAAAGACTAATACACATAGTTACATTAGGTATTTTGGCTGGTAAGATAAAGCATTCACAGCAGAAAACAGATCTGAATTTTCCTGTTTTGAATTTAATTATTATTATTTTTTTTGAGACAGGGTCTCACTCTGTTGCCCAGGCTGTAGTATAATTATTTATTTATTTGGAGACAGGGTCTCACTCTGTTGCCCAGGCTGTAGTGCAGTGGGTGATTCACTGACGCAGCCACAGCCTTCTGTGTGTTCAAGCGATCCTCTCGCCCCAGCCCCCAAGTAGCTGGGACTACAGATACGTGCCACCATGCCGAGCTAATTTTTGTAGAAATGAGGTTTTGTCTTATTGCCCAGGCTGGTCTTGAACTCCTGAGCTCAAGCAATCCGTCTGCCTTGGCCTTCCAAAGTGCTGGGATTACAGGTGTGAACTGCTGTGCCTGGCTAGATCTGAATGTTCTACAAAATTTTCTCCTTCTACTTTATTACAATTAATTTAATAATTAACGGAAGTTTCTCAAAAATTTTACCAATTTTATGCGTATTTAGAAAGAAATTTCTAATACCAAACGAATGTTAGTTTCTTAGTTCTAATAAATATTTTATAGCTATATAACACGTTAACATAAGGAGAGGTTGAGTGAAAGGTACAGAAGAATGCCGAACAATTTTCTGGAACTCTTATCAGTGTGACATTATCTCAAAATTTAAAAAAGGTAAAAAAAGTTATACAAGAAATATGAAACTTTAATTATTGATATGTTATCAAGCCTTTGTTATTAGCTTGATAACTTTACTTACTGAATTCTGCAACTGAGAAGCCATAGTTAAAGAGAAAATAATCTTACTGTGTGGTTTCTTTGTGGCAGCAGACAATTCCTCCTCTTCATCTGCTGCTTGGGAGAAACTATCTGCCAAACAGGATTCATACTCTTCATGTGTTGTCTGATCAAACATATCTTCCAAGCTATCATTCATTTTTCTTTCTTCATCTATGTAAAAGAGCATCGGCTGACAACAAGTAAGCTTTTGCTTTCTATACAGACCATCATGAAACTGTAGTAACTGCCACACAATAACAGAATGCAGTCCTTAAAGATACTTCTTAAAACATGGTTGTGAAAATATGGATTATATATTGGGTACTGAGCTTAATAACTGTGATGTCATAATATGTGCAACAAATTCCCATGACACGTGTTTATCTATATAACAAACCTTTTTATGAACCTGGAAACCTAAAATAAAATTTAATAGTTGAAAAAATGTTTTAAGTGGCTCAAGCCTGTAATCCCAGCACTTTGGGAGGCCGAGATGGGCGGATCACGAGGTCAGGAGATTGAGACCATCCTGGCTAACACGGTGAAACCCCGTCTCTACTAAAAAAAAAGTACAGGCCGGGCGCGGTGGCTCAAGCCTGTAATCCCAGCACTTTGGGAGGCCGAGGCGGGCGGATCACAAGGTCAGGAGATCGAGACCATCCTGGCTAACCCGGTGAAACTCCGTCTCTACTAAAAAATACAAAAAACTAGCCGGGCGAGGTGGCGGGCGCCTGTAGTCCCAGCTACTCAGGAGGCTGAGGCAGGAGAATAGCGTGAACCCGGGAGGTGGAGCTTGCAGTGAGCTGAGATCTGGCCAGTGCACTCCAGCTTGGGTGACAGAGCGAGACTCCGTCTCAAAAATAAATAAATAAATAAATAAATAAAATAAAAAAATAAAAAAATAAAAAATAAAAATAAAAAATAAAAATAAAAAAAAATACAAAAACTAGCCGGGCGAGGTGGCGGGCGCCTGTAGTCCCAGTTCCTTGGGAGGCTGAGGCAGGAGAATGGCGTAAACCTGGGAGGCGGAGCTTGCAGTGAGCTGAGATCCAGCCACTGCACTCCAGTCCGGGCGACAGAGCAAGACTCTGCCTCAAAAAAAAAAAAAAAAAATGTTTTAAGAAAAGAAAAAAAATGTGGATTATAGGCCTTATTCTGAAGAATATTCTTTCCGTGAATAGATGTAATATAGGTAGTGAAAGGCTTGTAGACATATATGCAAAAGATAGTTCTAAGAATGTTACTTGTAAGCTGTCTTGTTAAGAGTGCTAAATTCTGTGAATATAAGTGAGTAACAAAATATAATGTATATTAATGAAGTGTTTAAAAGCGTGATTATTACAATGAGGGTTGCAGGCCTAGCTGTGAAGAGTGTTCTTTTGGTGTATAGATGTAACGCATGTAGTGAAATGTTTGTGGACACATGCTAAACATGATTCTGAGAATATTAGTTGCAAGCTGTAAGGCTGAGTGTTAATTCAGTTACTCTAAGTGAGTAACAAACTGTAATGTATGTAATAAAGTGTTTACAGACACTTCTTAAATCATGATTCTTATAATGAGGTTTAATTCTTGTAATTCGTGTATGAGGTAAGAATAAACTCCCAACTCTGGGTAGTTACTGTACATTTACAAAGAAGACTTTATGTTATGGCTTTAAATGTCCTTTACTCATGCTTTTTTTTTGAGACGGAATCTCACTCTGTCACCTGGGCTGGAGTGCAGGGATATGATGTTGGCTCACTGCAACCTCTGCCTCCCAGGTTCAAACAATCCTTCTGCCTCAGCCTCCCAAGTAGCTGGGATTACAGGTGTGCGCCATCATACCTGGCTAATTTTTGTATTTTTAGTAGAGATGGAGGTTCGCCATGTTGGCCAGGCTGGTCTCAAACTCCTGACCTCAAGTGATCCGCCTGCCTTGGCCTTCCAAAGTGCTGGGATTACAGGTGCGAGTCACTGTGCTCTACCCTCTCATGTTTACTTTTGTTATTAAATAGCGAAAAAGTATTTTCTTTCATCATCATTAGCATCTGGTAGTTTAGTATTACTAGAAATTAGGAATTCAATGCCATATTTGACATGGAAAGTGATAAATTCATCTTCACAGATCTAACATTTCCCATTACATAATCACACTTAAAAAACACCAGAGTTTAAAGCCAGTTGGCTAACAAATATGACAGAAAAGAGGTCTGCTGAGATTATTCTATGTAAGTACCACCTCTCCCAACCTGCAGCACTCTCTCACTCTTAACTTGCTTTACCTTTCTCCTGGACTTACCATCATCTATTATATATATAACTGCTTATTTCTATCATTACAATGTAAGTTCCATGAGGTAAGTACTTTTGTTCTGTTTATTCATTATCTCTAGTTCCTAAAACACTTCCTACTACAAAATTTTTGCTGATATTTACTGATAATTACACATTTTGCATGCTGAAGGTCAAATTTGTAAATAAAATACAACTTCTATGCACCAGGCATTGTGCTAGGCATCCTCAGAACATTCTGTGTATGCTGTTTGTAAAGCAAAATGTTAAACTGCTGATTTATTTTTGTTTGTTTGATTTGTGATTGTGAAATACCTGAAGACAGAGAATATATCCTTGCTGATCTTTCTGTCACAGCACCTAGTAAGTCTAACACAGAGTAGGTGCATGCAAATTTTCTGAATTGAAATACTGGCAGTAATATGGAATTTTTATTGGTATATTTCATTTTAAATCAATTCTGAGTGTTGGAAAAGTTTTACCTTATGGGGTAAATTTTTTTTTTTTTTTAATATAACCTCAATAACGTCTCCCATTCCATGTGCTGTTCTTACAACATGATGTCAACACTCCTCCCACTGAGTGTCACTGAGGGCCTGTTCATTTCACTTTATGCCTGTGCAGATCTTTGTGACACTATGTTACCTCTGAGGTCATAAAAATGCCACCTGCTTCTGCTTTGTTCTGTTGGGGTGCCAACTCTGGGAACTTATCTTCCATGTGAAGAGGAAGCTCAAATGAGCCTATGTGAATAAGCCCTCAGAGTGAATGAGGAGATGCCAAGTCACTCTCCAGCTGCCCAGCCCTCTGCTGTTTCAGTTCCAGCCACCATCTGCCTACAACTGCATGAGACCCTGAAACAGAACTGACCAGCCAAGCCTTTCCTGAATTCCTGAGCTACAGAAACTAGGAAGATAAGAAAAGTTTTTGTTTGAATCCTCTGAGTTATTCCAGTGATTCATTCATTATGTAGCAATAGTATCCACAGCACTTTATTAGCCAAAATTATCTCTATAATTTCCCCTCATTAGTCCAAGTGCTAATTTCTCTTTCACATCATACTTGCTTCAAATAAATTTGAGAAACTATTGTCTTCTGAATAGATTTAAAGTAGGCATACTTTAGATTTTCTCTTTTCTACCAAAATGAGAAAAACATGATCAGAGGCTAGTACCAGGAAGAAAATAATCTTCAAAGTACCCTCTTAAGAAAAGTTATTTGGTGTCATACAAACCATAAAATGGCAATAAACTACTGTGAAGGCTTTTTCTTTTAATAGGTATTGGCTTCTCTACCTAGGAAACCATCTGCTTCATCATATAGTTTGTTATGCGTCACTGAAGAACAAATAAGGCCAAGACTACTAAAGTTTTCCTTCATTTACTGCATTTAAGGCAGCAACAGATATGCTGATTCAGGAGAAGCCAGGGCAAGACTATTTTAATTTTTGCTCTGAGCAGGTAGGCTATAGAAAATTCAGCAGAAGATAAGGAATGCACACCCAGCCTCAATGTATTTGGCTTCTAACAAATGATCACTGGGGAATGTCTCTGCTTTTAGCACTGCTTCCCCGTGTGGCAGACCCTCGCCCTTCAATACATAAGGGTGATAAATGACAACTGTTCCTAGTCTAGCTGTTCTCATGGCATGCGCCCCTACAGTTAGGAAAGTTGCTGAGGTAGTGCTAACCAAAATCCTCCTATTGTTCTCATCTCTTCTGAAAAATCAAGACTTTGGGTGAATAACTAATGGATTCTCACTACAAAGGGCTGTAGACCACTAATTTGGCCAAATTGCCTCATCAGTAGAGGTGGAATACAGCAGATTAACTCAGCATATACACTAGGATTCTGAATGTTAACCTGTAAAACTATACTAACACTTCTCAGTAGATTTCTGCTTTCTTTCCTCATCAAATTGCTTTAGCAAACGTTAATTCTAACACAGGACTCAAGACTTCCTGTTATACCATTTATAAAAAATTGTCTACACCAGGGATCAGCAAACTTTTTCTTAAAGGGTCAGAAAATAACTATTTGAGGTTTGTGGGGCTATAAGGTCTCTGTACCAACTACTCAATTTTGCAGCTGTATGGAACAAACAGTGATGGGCAATACATAAAGAAATGAATAAGGCTGTGCTCTGGTAGAACTTTATTTACAAAACTGGTAGCTGGCTGTCATTTGCAAATCCCTGAAGATATGAATCTTTTCTGAAATGAAATTATTTTGGTTAAAGACTTTTTTTTCTGACGTACTGAAACTGAGCTTTCCTAAGAGGAACATAAAGTTAACAGAGCAGGAAAAAACCTGGTGTATGGTGAAGAGGTCACTTGAGCTAATCAGTGGAATGGTACAACTACAAACTTCACACACGTTTTTTATTAAAATAAAAAACAAAAACAAAAATCTTACTTGAACTTTTTTCTCCCTTCGGCTCTTGCTTCTTCATTTTTAAGAGAACGGTTTCACTAACCAACGTACAGTCCATGTCCACTGTTTCTCCTCCTAATTTTGACTGACTGCCATCCTGAATAAATATTTTAAAAATCAAAAGTTTTAACAATTATTCCTTTATGGTCTTATATTTAATTTTTACAAGACATTTTGGTAAAATATACATAACATACATTTTACCACTTTTAAGCATTAAACTATATTTACTTTTATACTTTACAAACAGGTAAGGATTTAGGTTTTACTGCTTATAAAACATTTTAGCTTTAGTATAATCAAGCCTAGGAAAAGAAGGACTGCTGCCAAGAAAAGGGACAATTATTTACCACTAAACACCCTTGAACTTTTCCTGCCTTTCTTTTCCAATCTGCCTCATAGTAATGAACATCAATGTACACTAAGAACAATTTCAAAAATTAAATTTAATTTCCTGATAGGCATATATTACTTAGCGAATGTTAAATACTTTGTTATTAATATGCTACCAAGTGAAAGGGAACTTCTGAAACTACACAGAACCTAAATACAAGACAAAAAACTATTTCCGCTATGAATTTTAATTTTTAAAAAATACAGTATTTTAAAAAATAGTCGACTTGGAAGATAAATTTTATGGTACATTATTTTAAAGCTAATGAAGACATGATGAATTATTTTAATGAAAGATAAAATTATTTATAAGACATGCAGCATTTTGCATTATTTTTATTTATGAGACAGGGTCTTGCTCTGGTTGCCTAGCCTGGATGTGCAGTGGTGTGATCATACCTCACTGCAGCCTCGAATTCCTGGGTTCAAGGTATCCTCCCAACCTCAGGCTCCCAAGAAGCTAGCACTACAGGTATGCAATACCATGCCCAGCAAATTTTAAAATTTCCTGTAGAGACAGGGCCTTGCTATGTTGCCCAGGCTGGTCTCGAATTCCTGGCTTCAAGTGATTCTCTCTCTTCAACCTCCCAGAGTGTTGGGATTACAGGCATGAGCCACCGCGCCTGGCCACTGCATTCTTTTAAAAACGGTATTACTATATTAATATTTTTCAGCAAAGCCCTTTAAAGTCAGAAAGTATTATTACCCTTTAAAAAATACCATAAAGTTAGAAGAATAAGCATTTTTATTTCTTAATTTTCTGCATAAATACACGTAGGTTTTAAGAGGTATCTGACTATCTTAAGGTGATAGAGTAAGTCACAAGAGGAGGTTGACTGGCCGGGCGCGGTGGCTCAAGCCTGTAATCCCAGCACTTTGGGAGGCCGAGACGGGCGGATCACAAGGTCAGGAGATCGAGACCATCCTGGCTAACACGGTGAAACCCCGTCTCTACTAAAAAAATACAAAAAACTAGCCGGGCGAGGTGGCGGGCGCCTGTAGTCCCAGCTACTTGGGAGGCTGAGGCAGGAGAATGGCGTGAACCCGGGAGACGGAGCTTGCAGTGAGCTGAGATCTGACCACTGCACTCCAGCCCGGGCGACAGAGCGAGACTCTGTCTCAAAAAAAAAAAAAAAAAAAAAAAAAAAAAAAAAAAAAGAGGAGGTTGACTAACACCTCATTAGAACAAGAGTCAAATGAGTTTTGGTTTTACTTTTTAACTTACCTTTGTATCTATTACAGTAACATCCATTTTATACTGAGAAAGGTCTGCTCCCGGATCTATACTCCACTGGATATTTTCAAAGGATACATCTGAGGTAAAGGGAAAGAGCAAGCAATTAAAAATCTGATTTCAAAAATTCTCATCACTTTAAAATATTATAGGACCTAAAGAATATAAAATTTTTGCAAATCATATGTCTGGTAAAGGACTTATATCTAAGATATATAAAGCACTCTCGGCCGGGTGCGGTGGCTCACGCCTGTAATCCCAGCACTTTGGGAGGCCCAGACAGGCGGATCACGAGGTCAGGAGATCGAGACCATTCTGGCTAACACGGTGAAACCCTGTCTCTATGAAAAATACAAAAAAAAAATTAGCCGGGCACGGTGGCGGGCGCCTGTAGTCCCAGCTACACGGGAGGCTGAGGCAGGAGAATGGCATGAACCCGGGAGGCAGAGCTTCCAGTGAGTGGAGATCACGCCACTGCACTCCAGCCTGGGCAACAGAGCAAGACTCTGTCTCAAAAAAAAAAAAAAAAAAAAGAACTCTCCCAGCTCAATAAAAAGACAAATATCCCAATTAAAGATGGGCAAAAGATCTAAATAGACAGTTCTCCAAAGAAGATATACAAATTGCCAATAAACATGAAAGGATGCTCAACATCATTAGCCATCAAGGAAATGCAAACCAAAACCACGAGATGGCAAAAATCAAAAAGCTGTAACAAGTGCTAGTGAGGATGTGGAGATACTGGAACCCTCACATACTGCTGGTGGAAATGTGAAGCGGTGTAGCTGCTTTGGAAAATAGGCAGTCCTTCAAAAGGTAAAATGTAGAATTGGCATATGGTCCAACAGTTCCATTCCTAGGTATAATCCAAGAAAAATGAAAACATACATCCACACAAAAACCTGTATGCAAATGTTCATAGCAGCATAGTTCATAATAGCAAAAAAAGTTACAACAACTTAAATGTCAACTAATAAATACCTAAAATATGGTATACTTATGTAATAAAAAAAAGTTATCCAATCAAAATAAAATGTTGATATATGCTGTAACAGAGAACTAAAAACATTATGCCAAGGGAAAGAAGTAACAAAAGATCATACATTAAATGATTCCATTTATATGAAAACTCCAGAATAGGCAAGTCTACAAGAGAGAAAGTAGATTCACGGTGCCTAGGACTGTGGAGGGGATATGGGGAAGGAAAGTGATGAAAATGTTCTAAACCTAGACTACAGTGATGGTTGTACAACTCTGTGGGTAAATCAAATCACAGAATTCAACATTTTAGTGGGTGATTTTTATGGTATGTGATTTGTATTTCAATTAAAAAATTTTTTTAAATTAAAAACTGTAACATTGTCTGGTGGGATTTTCAATGTATGTAGATATAATACACAGGAACTACATAAAGTGTAGTTACAGAACATGAAGTGGTACATTAACTCCAAGTAGACTGTAAAAGGCTAAGTAGGTATACTGTAATCCCTAGAACAACCATGAAAAAAAAATAAAAACAAAAAGCTAAAAAAAAATCATGAATGATAGTGAAAAAAATGTTTTCATATAGAGACTAAAACACTTACTGGAAAAACAACTAATGACTGTGTTTCAGGAAAAAGGGGAAATAAACCCAGAATAAAGGAATAACTTGCCAATTAAGATACAAGAAAAAATGCTGCACTTGAACTAAAGAAATGTTTGGTGGCTGAAAAAAAAAAGAATTACTTTTTTAAAGATAGCACGCTGGGCGTGGGTGGTTCACACCTGTAATCCCAGCACTTTGGGAGGCCAAGGCAGGCAGATGGCTTGAGTCCAGCAGTTCGAGACCAACCTGGGCAACATGGCGAAACCCTGTCTCTTCAAAAAATAAAAAAATCAGTTGGGTGTGGTGGTGCGTGCTTGTAGTCCCAGCTATCCAGGAGGCTGAGATGGGAGGATCCACCCGAGCCTTTTAGGTCAATGCTGCAAGTGAGCCGTGATCATGCCACTGCACACCAGTCTGGGTGACAAAGTGAGACACTGTCTCAAATAATAATAATAATACTAATACAAGATAGCAAAATTATGAAAAGATACCTATATATCTTAGGGCAAACAATTTTTTTTTTTTGAGACGGAGTCTCGTTCTGTCACCCAGGCTAGAGTGCAGTGCAGTAGCACCATCTCGGCTCACTGCAAGCTCTGCCTCCCGGGTTCACACCATTCTCCTGCCTCAGCCTGCCAAGTAGCTGGGACTACAGGTGCCTGGCACCACGCCTGGCTTATTTTTTGTATTTTTAGGAGACGGCATTTCACCGTGTTAGCCAGGATGGTCTCGCTCTCCTACCTCGTGATCTGCCTGCCACAGCCTCCCAAAGTGCTGGGATTACAGGTGTGAGCGACCGTGCTAGGTCAACAATGTTTTTAAAGGAGTTTAAAAACATACGTAAGTGGCTGGGTGCAGTGGCTCAGGCCTGTAATCTCAGCACTTTGGGAGGCCGAAGGCGGCAGATCACGAGGTCAGAGGAGCCAGACCATCCTGGCTAACACAGTGAAACCCCATCTCTACTAAAAATACCAAAAAAAAAAAATTAGCCAGGCGTGTTGGTGGGCGCCTGTAGTTCCAGCTACTTAGGAGGCTGAGGCAGGAGAATGGCGTGAACCCGGGAGGCAGAGCTTGCAGTGAGCCAAGACTGCACCACTGTACAGAGCGAGACTCCGTCTCAAAAAAAAAAAAGGTATTTAAGTATATACATGAATATGTTTACAGATATACGTGTAAATGCAAAGAAAAATGACAAATGTCCTATGGGGTGACGAACAAAGTTTAGATAATGAACATTCTAATTTTTATTTTTAAAAATTCTGTACAGTTTAAATTTGTTAAAACTTTTGTAAAGAAAATAAACAACTATATAAAATAAGTAAATTTACAAAATCATATACAAAAGTAGGTATCAAAAGATCTCAATTCATTTTTTTCAAAAAGTATAAGAACAGAAAAATCACTGGTAAAATGTGAGAATCGTCCTATAAATACAGACACATGAAGGAAGAAATAAGTTTTTTTCCAAAACAATTCAATCCATTTAAAAAAGTAAATAATGACATTCAATTTAAAGTCATTAAAAAAAAGTGGAGATCCTGTTTACAGTGTACACACCTTGGTTGTTTTGTAGAGACTTTATTTTACCACTTCTACATGGATTTAACTGAAGAACTGATGCAAGTTCACATCCTCCATGGACGGACCTGGTTCGTATTTTTATTGGCTCATGAGAACCAGCACCCTAAAACACAAGTAACTGTTAGCTCTAAATGAAATCACAAGCTACCATTTTAATCAAAATCCTTGAACATTTAACACAAACCTTCATGTCATCTAAAACATTCTTGGTCTCCAAACTTTCATGTGGACGTAGAGGAATTTTGAAGACAGCATCTTCTTCTTTTATCTGTAATGCTGGTTTATTGTCTGGAGAGAATGTACTCAAGGGCTGAAGGATGATGCATTCCTGTAAACAGGGTTCCTCTGGGGAATCTTTGGGCAACGTGCAGTTGCCATCCGAGGCCTTACGGCTTGAGGAAAAGCCCTTTGGAATGGTCTTCAAAGCCTCATAAAGAGTCACTTGCCTAAATTTGTTTTTAGAAGTCTCACTTCCTTGGCTTTTCTCTTGACGCTGAATAGCTGAAAATCTATCAGACAGATCCAGAGGTTTATCCATCACAGAGTCTCCATTCATGGAAAACTGATTATCCATTGGAAAAGGGAAAGCATTTTCTTTATCAAAAGAAGCTTGGGGGCAGCTTACTTCATGTTCACTTTCTTCCTCAGTTTTCTTCCTTTTGGATGTTCGGCCTCCCAATGTTTTCAGGGGCTCCAAATGTTTATCGGAGTTAGAATCTTTAACGTACTCAGTCCTATCCTTCTTACCTATGGATTCACTTATATTTTTATTTATAAGTATCTGTTTATTAGACGATGACTGGATAATGATCTTGTTCACTTCGGACCCAAGACTCTGATGTGTGAAAAGGGCACTATCTTCAGATTTTGATCTAGTTTTTTCTAATCTAGATATGCAAGTGTTGCTAAAAGGGAGTGTTTTCAGATGTTTTTTTTCCCCAGGCTGTAAAAGAGAAGGGGACAAACTTGTATTCAAATCTAAACCACTTTTGATAGTAGAGGTAGCTCCAAATACAGGAGATGACACTCGAGTAGGTAATTCTTCTTGAGGAGGAGTCTTTGAAGCAGAATCTGAAAATCTAAATAAAGAGTGAAACAACTCTTCAATACAGAATTAATAGTAAGGTCTTATCTACCTCTTAGAGGCAAATGATTAACCAAAATTTAAGACAAGGTAGAGCTTTTGGCTTCTCTTCATTTAGATGACAAAAGATAAGGGGAAAAGCAGAGAAAAATGACATATGAAGTATTTCTCAATATCATAATATTCACATTTAAAAAATTTTTCTTAAGTACTTTAAATCACTTTATTATACAAAAAATCATCTTTTGCCAGGCACGGTGGCTCATGCCTGTAAATCCCAGCACTTTGGGAGGCTGAGGTGGGCAGATCACTTGAGGCCAGAAGTTCGAGGCCAGCCTAGCTAACATGGTGAAACCCCGTCTCTACTGAAAATACAAAAATTAGCCAGGTGTGGCGGCACACGCCAGTAATCCCAGCTACTCAGGTGGTTAAGGCATGAGAATCACTTGAACCTGGGAGGCGGAGGTTGCAGTGAGTCAAGCCTGGATGACAGAGTGAGACTCTGTCTCAAGAAACAAACAAACAAACAAAAATCATATTTTAATAAATTCCACTGAGAACCTAAGTTCTTTTGTTATGAAATTTTATTATGAGTAACTCCAAGAAACAAAATTCTTACACTATAGAATTCAACATAAATTAAGATTCAGCCTGTCTCTAGCAGAGGAAATATCCGTAGAAAGAGCAGTAAGTTTAAGTTTGAAGATGTGGGCTGGGTGAGATCTCTGGCTCTACCACTTAATAGCTATATGGCCTTAAACAAGACATCTAATCTTTTTGGAGCTGCATTTTTGTAATCTGTAAAATAAATCAAAAAATGAGGGTAACAAAATCTACTTTAATCAGTTACTAAGATGACAGACTGTGATATACATATATAGATAGATAGATACGTATCTATCTATATATCTAAAAACCGAAAGCTCTTTTAAAAAGCAAAATGCTAAATAAATACAGGTACAGTGGCCCTCCTTATCTGTGGGTTCTGCATCTGTAGATTCAACCATGTGGCTAGAAAATAATTTGGGTAAAAAATCCAAATTTCACAACGTTCCAAAAGGCAAAACTTGAATTTTCCATGTGCCAAGTACTATGTTGAATCTTTGCAAATGGACTGGTATGTAGGCATTGTATTAGGTGTTATTAACTAATCTGGAAATTACATAAAATATACAGGAGGATGTGCACAGGTTATATGCAATGATGATGGCCATTTTATGTAACGGTCTTGAGCATCTTTGGATTTTGGTACCCACGGGGGAGGGAGTCCTATAACTAATCCCTCTCTGATATCACGGAATGGCTGTATTATTAGTTAATAGATATTCTGAAATTAGTAAAAATGAGATGCAACACAATCTTGGAAGCTCATCCAAGCAAGCTTCTAGATGCATTTTGTAGAACATCCAGTTTTTGGAAATATAAACCCCAAAGGGATGACTGGCTCTTTAAAGGAGCAAGTGACAAGTACTGGGAACAAGTACTGCTTGACAGAAACACAGAAAGTAGCTAAAAATGATATCCACCTTTCTACCGTAATGCAAAAAAGCTCTCAATCGGTCAGAAACTAGGGAGACAATTTTTAAAGTAAAAATGTATATAACCAGAATAACAAACTATATGTTGAAGGAGAGAAATGGTTTAATTATATGAAATTCATTGTAATGGGATCTCACCAATAGCTTATAAGTTTTCACCAATGTGCCCGTGATTACCTTAAACTATCTTCAGTATTTCTTGTAGATTCCTCAAAAGGCTGATTCTTGTGATCTCCTTCCAGACAGTGGTAGAGCTCATCACCAAGGGGGCTCATGGGACCTTGAGTTTCCTTCAAGAGTAAAACATGAAGCACACCCATGTAATGGGATTTGTTCATTCTTAAAAAGGGATGAAGTACTGATATACGTTACGATGCAGATGAACCTCAAAAATATACTAAGAAGCCAGACAAAGGCCACATAATGTATGATTCCATTTATATGAAATATTCAGAATAGGCAAATCTATAGGGACAGAAAGCAGATTGGTAGTTACCAGAGGATGCAAGTAGGAGGTGGAAGAATGAGGTGAGGAGAATGGGGATACATGATTAATGGGTATGAGGTTTTCTCTGAAGGTGATAAAAATGCTTTGGAACTGGATAGAAGTGATAGCTGCATAATATTGTGAATGTACTAAATATCATTGAGTTGTACACTTCAAAATGATTGTTAATTTCACCACAATGAAAAATATGAAGCACATTCTAAGTTTAAAGAGAAAAGCATCAGTGTTTTACATAAGTATATTCTACTACTTGCATATAAAACTCCAATTCCAAAAAACAACATTAAGATGTGCAGAAGGGAACAGAGATAATTATTCATACTGATAGGAGATGAATTTAAAATAATCCTTTACAGAACAGTGCTTCTCAATCTTTAACACGCATACAAGTCAACTGGAGATCCTGTTAGAATGCAAGTTCAGTAGGCCTGAGATTCCGCATCTCTACCAAACTTCAAAAGTGATGCAGATGCTGTTGGCCCATGGATCACACGTTGAGCAGCAAGTCATTAGATTTCAGCTCCCTTAATCTATTTGGTGTCTCAGCTATGACTTGCCAGGTTTATGGGTAGGAGGGAATTAGAAAGTATTAAAACGCATTCAAAGTTCAAAGGTTAAAAACTACCCATTATCATTTAAGAATGAATTTAAAACTAGAAAGGACAAACAAATCCATATGTAATGAAAAACCAATTCAAGTTTTAGAAATTCAATAGCAAGACAACTTAATAAGAGTACAGCTGGATGTGGTGACTCACATCTGTAATCTCAACAACACTTTGAGCAGGAGGATCTCTTGAGGCCAGGTGTCTGAGATCCGTCTGGGCAACACAGTTGAGGCCCCCATCTCTACAAAAATAATTAGCTGGGCATGGTGGTATATGTCTGTAGTCCCAGCTATTTGGGAGGCTGAGATGGGAGGATCACTTGAGGCCAGGAGTTTGAGGCTATAGTGCTCTATGATTGTGTTTGTGAATAGACACGCACTCCAGTCTGGGCAACACAGTGAGACCCTAACTCTAAAAAATAAAACAAACAAAACAACAATTCTGAAATCAACCTAAAGGTTTAGGTCTTTTCTTAGATGAGGGCAGGGAGGGGGCATGAGAGAAGGGGAAGCGAAGAAAGTTGACAAAATCTCTATGCCGTGATTACTCCCCTAAATTTTGACTCAACCCACATCCCAAGAATTCTAGATTCTAGATTTCTGAGACTGCTGGGCTGGACAACAGAAATAGGACTTTCTAACAACATAAATTTTGTTTTAGGCCTTTACCCAAGATCTTTAGATAAAATAATTCTCTTGCTTAATTCTCTAAGAACTGACCTAAAAAGACATAAAATTAATTTATGTTATTGCCAAACTAAACAATTACTTACAGATTCTTCCTGAACACCAAGTCCAAGTGTTTCAGCAACAACTGTAGCTAAATTAAAAGATGACTTATCAGGGGTACAGCTGCTTGTTCCATGTGTTTCTAAGAATAAATATTAAACCATTTTAATAAATAATAAAACCAATTTTACAAAACTGTAGAAGTTAGACATATTAAAATGACACAAGAGGAAGGAAAAGGCGCACACTTTGTAGGACGGCACTAGACACATTTTAAAATTCTGTGCAAGAAGTCCAAAATACCTACCATAAATGGCAGTAAGTTGCAGGTCTATGCATGCTAAAATTTTTCAAGTAAATTTTATGTTTTTCCTAAATGAACTGAATGCAATAGGTAATTTTTCTTATTGCCACTGGGGAAAAAAAATCATACAATGGATTTACAGTGGAATTATTGTGACTTATGTTACAGCATGAATATCAAACTGTATGTACAGTATCTTTCATGAAAACATACTTTGTAGGAGAGGTTGTCAGCACTGCATGTTTCAGGTTAAGATAACACATATTCATAAATCACCTGTGTTCTAGTATTTTACAAAGGTTTAACTCAAATTTTTATGGAGCACTTATTATGTTCCAGGTATTGTGCTAAGCACTAGATGAAAAGAGAAGTTCTTGTTCTCAAGGAGCTTATATAGTTGAAAGGTAAAAAGAGAATTGCAACAGAATGTGATAAACATTATAATAAAGGTACATAAAAGGGGTGATTCAAACATAGAATAAGGACTCCTAAATCTCTTGGGAAATCAAGGAAAGTTACAAGTGATGCTGAAGCTGACTCGAGAGAAGAAAGAATATGGCAAGTTAACTGGACTGGGACAGAAAGAATTCTAGGTATAATTAAAGGTCTAGATAAGTGAAAGAAAATTGCTTGTTCGGGGTTTGCTATGCGTGGTTTGACTGCTAGAAGTCAAACTGCAGAAGATGGGAGTAGGACATTAACCCAGTTAGGTTGGTTAGGGGTCAGATTATGCTAAGGAGTTTCAAATTTATCCTGTAGACAATGAAGAGATGTCTAAGAGCTTTAAATAAAACAAATGCAATGTGTGGGCTGAAAAGGTATCTGTGGCTATGACACTCACTAGGCAAGAAGCAATCACTAATAGGCAAGAGGACTAATTAGATTACTAGAACATGTTGTCTTGATGAGAGATGTTAATAGCCTAAACTAGTATAATAGGGGCACAGAAGAATATGTAAAACAGATATGTAGGAGGCGGAATCAGTAAAATTTAGAGGCTGTTTAGAAAAAACAGATGAAGCAGAAATCTAGGATGACTCCAAGAGGCATGTATAGTGTCATTCACTGAGATTGCAAATGCAAGGATAAAGAGTTAGTTTGACAGGTTAAGTGTCAACTGCAGACATGCTGAAATTGAAGAATACCCCTGTAGAGATATCCAAAAGCAGGTAGATACATGGGTTGGGAATCCAGGAAAAAAGTTGGACAGAGATACCGGTTTGGGATTTATTAGCATATGAGTCAGAGAAGACTACTGATTCTAGGTGACATTCCTCCAGGAAGAGACATAAAGTGAGGCCAGGTACAGCGGTTCACGCCTGTAATCCCAACACTTTGGCAGGTCGAAGCAGGTGGATCACTTGAGCCTAGGAGAGCGAGACCAGCCTTGGCAACATGGTGAAACCCTGTTCTACAAAAATACAAATATTAGCCAGACATGGTAGTGTGTGCCTGTAGTCTCAGCTACTTGGGGGGCTGAGGTGGGAGGATCACTTGAGCCTGGGAGGTTGAGGCTGCAGTGAGCTGTGTTTGTGCCACTGCACTCCGGCCTGGCTGATAGAGAGAGACCAGGTCTCAAAAAAAAAAAAAAAAAAAAAAAGAGAGAGAGAGAAAGAACAAGCACAGTACCACATATTTTGGAGAACAGCAACACTGATGACGTTTACAGTCAGAAGCAGTTCAAGTGTAAGCAGTAACAAAGGGTTTGTGAATGCATTCTCCTCTCTTCAACCCCTGTAAGTCTCCCTCCCTTCCCCTATACCCCGCTCCTCTAGCACTTTTCTCTCCTCTCCTTTCCTCCTTCCCTCCCCTTCCCTCTCTCTTCCTCTCTTGCAGGTGGGGGTGGGAGTAGAATCCATACTACAGTGAATTGGAGTGAATGGGAATTAGGAAAGTAGAGACACTGAATATAGACTATTAATACTTTTTCACCTCTGAAGAGAAACTGTAGCTAAAGGTGGAGATTATTAAAAGTGGGGTTATGTTTTTTTTTTGTTGTTGTTTTTTTTTTTTTGAGACGGAGTCTCGCTCTGTCGCCCAGGCTGGAGTGCAGTGGCGCGATCTCGGCTCACTGCAAGCTCCGCCTCTCGGGTTCACGCCATTCTCCTGCCTCAGCCTCCTGAGTAGCTGGGACTACAGGCGCCCGCCACCGCGCCCGGCTAATTTTTTGTATTTTTAGTAGAGACGGGGTTTCACCATGGTCTCGATCTCCTGACCTTGTGATCCGCCTGTCTCGGCCTCCCAAAGTGCTGGGATTACAGGCGTGAGCCACCGCGCCCGGCCAAAAGTGGGGTTATGTTTTAAAGATGGAAGATAACATATATGTGTATATACTTAAAAATAAGACAGCAGAGAAGCTGCAGATACTGTATAAAGAAGACAGGACAAATAACGGAGCAAAGACCTGGCAGCAGCAGAAGAGAACTGGTTCTAGAGAGCTGAGAAGCAAGGATCTGCTGCACTCAGTGTTATATCCCTAGCACCTTTGCTGGACCCTGAGCCTCCATGCACATGCACACATACTCATGGAAAGACAGACAGACACACATGTTAATATAAAATGATTTGCAGCTTTCAGAATGTAACTTTTACACTATTATAAAATGATTAAGTGATTAACCTTGACCAACCCTTACAACTGGGCTCTGGATCTCATCTCCTCTGACCTTTTTAAGGATGTAGTAATTATTCCCTCTTTCTCCAGAATTATTAATTTTCTCCTCTTTACTTGATCATCCTATCAACATAAATATGTGCTAATCATGCTATAATATTCCATCTTGAAAAAATCCTCCCTTGACTGATGTTCTTCTTTAGCCACTGTCCTGTTCTCTCCTCCTCTTTACTGTCAAGTCTTGGAAGACTTGTTTGTATGTGCTCTTTCCACTTTCTCTGTCCTTAGTTTCCCTTGAACATGAGACAGATCTCAGATGGTCACCATTACATCTTAACAGTTTTTATCATGTCACTAGTTTAACACTCAATGATCTCCATGCAACCAAATCCCATGGTCAATTCTAAGAACTCTTCATCTTACTTGACTTATTAGCATTGTTAAACACAGTCGACCACTCCTTCGTCCTCTCTCCACTTGGCTTAAAGGACATCATTTTTAGTTTTCCTATCTCATTGGCAGCTCCTTCTCTGTTTTGCTGGTTCCTATTCATTTTCACAACCTCAACAGCTACAACATTTTCTCTAAGGGAGTGAAAAATAGTTCAGGGCAGGGGGGAGCAAAAAAAACCTTACTATGTATAAAGCACAGACATACATGCATACACGTTATCACCTAAACAGATACATAGTATATCTGCAGTAATCAAACTCCAGCAGGGAAGGGATTGGGCAGAGGGGGAAATGTCTAAAAATGCTAGGGTGGGGGTTCTTCAACAAAAGTTGAAAATCATGGCTTTACATAATGAAGTTCCGTAAGGGTCAATACTTGGACTTCTCATCCCCTTCTATTATCACTTGCTTCGTAATCTCATCTAGTTTCACGGCTTAGATGCCATCTACATGCTGACAACTTCCATACGTGTCTCCATCCTAAACGTCTCTAAATTCTAACTCACATCTACTCATGAATCCAAACTCTACCTGAATGTTGAGTTTGCATTTCAAATAGAATATTCCCAAAACGAAACTTCTAATTTCTACTCACCCCTACCCCAACCTATACACCTGCAGCTCCCAGTCTCTTCCATCTCAGTAAATGGTAACTCTATTTTTCCTTTTGTCCAAACCAATCTCCCCTTCACTCACTCTGCTCCAGCCACACAGGGTTCCTTAATGTTCCTCAAACAAACCAAATGCCATCTTCACTGCAAGGCCTCTGGGCTTACAAATCTCTCTGCCTGGGTGCCCTTCTCCCAGATTGCCAAGTGACTCACTTCCCTCCCTCAGTCCCTATGCAAACGACACTTTACAAGTGAGGCTTTCTAATATCCCTTCTTACCCTGCTCTACTTTTCTTCAGAGCACTTGCTTCTATCTGACATAAATTTTATTTCTCCCTCAACTAGATCATAAGCTCCATGAGGACAAGGGCTTTGTTTTATTCAGTGCCTGGTATACAACAGATCCTTAAATATTTGTTGAACAATTAATTAAATCACAGTAAAGCTTTCTTTACTTAAAATTATTAGTAATTTATATTAATATCATTAGGGATATTTATATGAACTAACAGGATAACATTACTTTCCAATATGAAAAAGATAGTAAACTAGTAATATAAACAAAATTATACGGAAAATACCTTTAAAATATTGTCTAAGTTAGACTGTGGGTCACTCTTACCCACCAATAACCACAATTTAAACTTGTAAAGTAATCTCAGTATCTTGCTTACTGGCCATTGGAGGTTGACTTTGGTCATAAGTGTCAGCTACTAGAATTTCATTATCATTAGGATTATGTTGTGGATGAGCTGAAGACTTGGAAACTTTTCTCAATTCTAAGGGGAGAAAAAAATAAGAGATTACATAATAAACAATGATGAAAAGTATTATCAAATTATTTTTATTTATTCATATTTAAAATTTTAATGTATTATCTGTATTTAAATACAATATAAGTACCATTTTATTGACATAATTATTGTATTCTAAGAAGTAAGCTCCTTTAATTTCACTAAGAAACAAAGCAGTTTAAGTTAAGACATTGGGAGAGGTGACTAGAACAGACAGCTTCTTCTGACCCAAATTGCCCAGAGTAGTAACATTTTAGTGTTACTTTTCTTTTTTTATTTCTTACACATCAGCAGGTTAATTTAAAAAGGTATAATGGGCTGGGCACAGTGGCTCATGACTGTAATCCCAGCGCCTTGGGAGGCTGAGGCAGGAGGATCTCTTGAGCCTAAAAGTTCCAGGCTGCATTAAGATCACACCACAGTACTCCACCCTGGACGACAGAGTGAGACCCTATCTCAAATAATCAATCAATAAACAAATGATCAAGCAATCTAATGTATACTATATCATTTATCTCCATGATCTTTGTTTTAGAGTTTTATTTTCAGGAAGGAAACTCTGAAGCATGTGTTATCAGAAATCACTCCAATATTTAAAGATTTAGTTCAAAGAGAACCAAAATAAGGACAAAGTAAAGTGAAACAGTTTTACTATTTATAACTTGAGAATAATATTAAAAAGCATTATAAACCTTACAATAAGTAAGCAAGGGAAGTTAGAGAACAGGACTAATTAGTCATTAAAGCATTTAAAATTATTATTACTATTATTATTATTATTATTTTGAGATGGAGTCTCACTCTGTTGCCCAGGCTGGAGTGCAGTGGCATGATCTCAGCTCATTGCAACCTCCGCCTCCTGGGTTCCAGCGATTCTCCTGCTTCAGCCTCCTGAGTAGCTGGGACTACACGCGTGTGCCACCACGGCCAGCTAATTTTTTATATTTTTAGTAGAGATATGGTTTCACCATGTCAGCCAGGATGGTCTAGATCTCCTGACCTCGTGATCCGCCCACTTTGGCCTCCCAAAGTGCTTGGATTACAGGTGTAAGTCACCACGCCCGGCCTTAAAAGTTATTTTAAAATCATTTGTATGGCTCAAAGTTATCGTATATTTTAAAACTAAATTGCAGATTCCAAGTAAAAACTGATCAGAACAAGATTAAAGCAAGTGAATTAAATTTCTAAATAGTTATATGCTGCTGTCATACAAAGAAGAAATAAACCAGAAGCATTTATATTGGTTACAAAAGACTTTCCTAATACAGAATTATTCTCTAGATATTCTTATATATGAATTTAAACCTGATCTAAATTATGCAGTGATTATCTTTAATGATTCATGTCCTGTCTGATAGCAAACTAAAAGGTCAACGGATATTCATTTTAGATCTATGATTTTACATCTTAACTTTGCTCCTATTTAAGTGTAGGATTTTTAACAGTTCTTTTGTTCTCCACTAGATGGTGATACAAAGGCTTATAAAATGGGGGAAAACTGCCAATGTTCCAACATCTAAGAATAAAATCTGCTTCTTTGTTTAAAGGCATATTTACTGTCAACAATTTATTTGTATTATACAAATATAGAAATACGTATATATCCCCCGCCCCCCATGCTTTCCTTGTTCCAAATAGTTTAGGTTAAAAATTAAAGTCTTTAATATTTGCTCTAGATTAATACTACAAGTAATACTTGTATCATGGTACATAACAAATTTTGGGTCTATGTGAAAAGGCAGTTTTAAAGCATTTAGCAGAAATGATAAACTAGGCTAGAATTAGAAACATGCCACTGAAAAGCCACAAAGTGGACACATTATAACACCATTTCTTGATTACCACTAACTCCTACAAATTACAACAAATAAAAATAGCCAGTTACAGACAGCTCCAATGGCAGGAGTACCCATGTGGCAAGACCTGGAGAGTACGAAAGTTCAGAGCTAAGAAGATCTGTATTTGAATTCTGACTCATCTACATGAGAGCTGACCTTGAGTGAGTGATTTAACCTTTCTAAACACATCTTTCCTCATCTATAAAACAAAAGAGCTGATAGTTATCTCACAAGCCTGTTACAAGAATTAAAACATAGCAAGAATATATGCAAATCACTCAGCATAATGCCTGGTACACAGGAGGTAGAAATTAACATTAATTAAGTTCCTTTCCTTTTTCCTTCTATCCCCCTTGGATATATACACATCGGAATATTTTTAAAATAAAAAGAAACTATATTTATAAAATGTGATATATTTACATGTCATATAGACAACATGTATCTATACATAACATGGGCAGAAAATGCCTTCTCGGTCACTTTACGAATAGAAGTTAAACTCATAGTTGTACCATGGGATACCGGAATAGTGACTTCTTTCCACTAGATCGAATAACATAAAAACTAGTACATGAACACTGGTTTACAAAACCAGAGAAGGAAAATACAACTCCAACTCTTACCATTTGCACACACAGAGTGCTCCCATTTAGTATGTGTTTGTTCTATGTATCGGACATGGGGATTCTCCTTTCTTCGTAGCCGGTTAACGCCAGAAAATGAGAAGGCTGTTATCGGTGAATCTGGAATAACGTCTTCCTCACATTCAAGCTCAGCTGCTTGATGCTGTTGATCATTCCTAGAGAAGAGTAACAATGGAAAGAAAATCAATTCAATGAGTATTAAAACATTTACTACATGGCGTGGAGTTACAGTAGAACACAAACATGAAGCTCTAAAGGATGTAATCCCTTGTATCTAATGTTCCAAATCTAAGTAGATAAGTACACAAATGATTACAGTACCCAGTGGGGAATACTATTGTGAGAAGTGAAGTAGAAAGTATAGTCAGTAGCACTTCAGGTGAAATTAAAAGTATTTCCAATTGCAGGCAAGATCAGGAGAGAATTCAGTTTGAGGACAGGCACGTAGTACTGTATACTTATGTTGGAGAAGGGAAAGCTGGAATTACATGAAGGAGAGCCACGGGCTAAGTGTGCACATAATGTAGAAAGCAAGCGGAAAGAAATTAAGGTTTCAGAGCTTGGATATAATGTGACAATCTAACAGTATTGTGCAAGATTGGGACATAAGGACAGGAGGCAAGGAAATCAATTAGATGGTGGTTGCAATAGTCCAGGCAAGACGCTCTGTCTGTGGTCTGAACTAGAATATTTTAAGTACATATGGAAAGGAAAGAACGTTAAACAATGTGGTAGTAGAATTGGCATGCTTGACAAATACAGGATGAGAACACTAACACTGATAACAACCAATATTTGTTATGTGTTTACATTGCCCGGCACTATTTAAATTATCAGTTTAATTATCACAACTCAGAGGTATTATTACTTTCGTTTTACAAATGAGGAAATGAAGATATAGAAGTCATCTACTAAAATAGTAACAGCGTCAGGATTTAAATCTCAGCAGTCAGATCCTAAGGGCCCTACTGTTAACCAAATGTGTTATTCATAGTCTACAAGAAGGCTTCAAAATGTGAGTTTCTGTTACTTTTATCTAGGCCCCTTATCATCTTCTCTCAACAGCAGTCACAAGAGTCCTATTATGACATAAGTCGGGGCTGGGTGCAGTGGCTCACGCCTGTAATCCCAGCACTTTGGGAGGCTGAGGTGGGCAGATCACAAAATCAGGAGATTGAGATCATCCTGGCCAACATGGTGAAACCCTGTCTCTACTAAAAATACAAAAAATTAGCCAGGCGTGGTGGCAGGCACCTGCAGTCCCAGCTACTTGGGAGGGTGAGGCAGGAGAATGGCGTGAACCCAGGAGGTGGAGCTTGCAGTGAGCCAAGATGGCGCCACTGCACTCCAGCCTGGGCAACACAGTGAGACTCCATCTCAAAAAAAAAAAAAAAAGACATAAGTCAGGCCAGGCACAGTGGCTCACACCTGCAATTCCAGTACTTTGGGAGGCCCAGGCAAAACCCTACTGCTACAAAAAAAACATTAAAAAATAAAATTTGCCGGGCATGGTGGCACACGCCTGTAGTCTCAACTACTTGGGAGAGTGAGGTAGGAGGGATGCTTGAGCCCAGGAAGTCGAGGCTGCAGTGAGCTAAGATCATGCGACTCCACTCCAGCCTCGGCAACACAGTGAGACTGTCTCCCAAAAAAAAAAAAAAAACAAAAAAACAAAAAAACAAAAAAAAAAAACCCAAAAGACTTAAGTCATACAGATGAAATTTCATTAAAACCCTGTCACATCTGCTCATTTCACTGAGAACACAAGCCAAAGTCCTTTGATCCATGAAGATCCTACATGACCTGATGGTGCCCCTCCCATATTTCCTCTCTGACCTTTTTTCCTATTATACTCTACTCCTGACATACTCTCTTCCTTGAGGTTTCTCAAACATACCGAGCATACTCCCACCTTAGGTTCTTTGCTCCAATTGTTCCACCTGCTTGGAATGCTCATCCCCAGATATCCACATAGCTAATTATCTCTCTAATCTCCTTCAAGTCTGCTGGAATTGTATTGTTTAAAATTGCAACCTCCCTTCACACACCCTAGTACTCCTGTTCCCTGTTATTCTGCTCTATAAACTTTATCCACAGCATTTGTTACTTTTTAACATAGTATGCAATTTACTCGTTTTTATCTAGATTTTTTTTTGAGTCTGAGTCTTGCTCTATCGCCCAGGCTAGAATGCGGTGGTACAATCTCAGTTCACTACAACCTCTGCCTCTCAAGTAGCTGGGGTTACAGGCGCGCAATACCATGCCTGGCTAATTTTTGTATTTTAGTAGAGACGGGGTTTCACCATGTTGGCCAGGATGGTCTCAAACTCCTGACCTCAAGTGATCCGCCCGTTTTGGCCTCCCAAAGTGCTGAGATTACAGACGTGAAACACGGCGCCCAGCCGCAATTTATTGTATCTATTGCTCACCTGTTAGAATATAAGTTCTAAGAGGATAGGATCTTTGGTTCACTGATGTATCACAAGAGCCTACCCCAGCAGACATATAGTAGGTATGGTACAAACATTTGTTGAGTGAATATGAGACATTCCCAGATTCCACTAGAGAATAAATTTGTGTGGATCTAGGCATATGTTCTTGCCCAACTCAATTCAGGATCAATGGTAACTGAAAGACTGGCTTTGAATTGAATTGTGAATGTTGAGTAAAAATAAAGTTAATTGACTTTCCCATGTCAAACCATGACTGACCTTATTTGCCAACCGTTACCAGTCTGTCAGACATCTAGGCTTTACATGACCAAATCAGTCTGTCCTATTAGACTCATATCAATTTGCAATACTATTTCCAAATAAAAACTTATATAGTGAGAACTGTATGAACTATGACCAACAGAGATTTTTAAGAAACATTGATTGGAAGACAAAGACTAATTTTTCCCAACAAAGATTTAGACTTTAATTTCCTGAATGATACCAATATTATTTGTAGGCTTTAATCCTATATTTTATACCAGGGAACAATCTTTAGAGCTAATGTCTAATTATTTAAAATTTTATTTTTATGTTTTTGAGAGAGTCTCTTTCTGTTGCACAGGCTGGAGTACAGTGGTGTGATCTTGGCTCGCTGCAACCTCTGCTTCCCGGGTTCAAATAATTCTTGTGCCTCAGCCTCCCGAGTAGCTGGGACTACAGGTGCACATGCAACCACACCTGGCTAGTTTTTGTATTTTTAATGGAGATGGGGTTTTACCATGTTGCCCAGGCTGGTCTCAAACTCCTGACCTCAAGTATCTGCCTACCTTAGCCTCCCAAAGTGCTGAGATTACAGGCGTGAGCCACCACGCCCAGCCAAATTTTATTTTTAATTGACAAATAATAATTGTATCTACTTACTGGGTTCAACAAAATGTTTTGATACATGTTTACACTGTAGAATGATTAAATCAAGCTAATTAACATATATCACTTCACATACTTATCTTTTTCTTTAGTAAAAGCATTTAAAATCTAGTTGGCAATTTTGAAATACACAATCATTATTTATTAAATCACCATTCTGTGCAACAGATCTAATATCTAATTTTTAATCTCTTCCTGTAATTCTCTTATTCTGGAAAAACAGTAAGTTAAAGTCATATGAGAAAGGCTTATAAATTAATGGAGTGTGAAATCTATCTGACCTAGCTTTAACTAATCACGTCACAGCCTGCTTGCCTATTAGTCAGTCATACAAATTAAATCTGAAACATGAATGAGTCACGAGAAGAAATTGATTTCCTGGCAGAGTCAATGTGGAAGTAGCTAGGATCACAAAAGGAAAAACAAAAAAGCAAAACTAGCTCTAACTAGAGGTGCCCAAACTAAGGAAATGAGTGCTGGCTTTGTCTTCCTTTGTCATAAGAGGAAAAAACAAAACTCCATACGTTAATCAAGTTCATTCTTTAAAACATTAGTCTCACTGACTTTCTGAGAAAAGGAAAGAGTTCACGCCACAGTTTTTGGTTAAATTAATTATGCACACTTGTCCTCCTTTCACTTTTCCTTCTGATGGCTTGAGTTGTTTGATTTGTGGACCCCTGCTCCCTCTTAAATTCCTGTCAAAACTGTTTTAGTTGGTTTCTTCCCCAAAGACCTATAATTACGGATCTGGAGTTTCCCTTCATGAGTCTGTAAAAAAGTTTTAAATATTCAGCTTTCTTCCTTTTCTACTCTGAAGAACTTACATTCCCAGTTAAAACATAATTAACCTTAACGAAGTAATGTTATAGCCATCGTAGAGGAAGTGGCAGTACTGCTTCACTGATCAAGCTATACCTAGAATATTGATTTCTTAATTCAGATATTGACAAACTAAAACATTTTTAAAAATTCACAGTTTGAAGAGTCAAAGTAATGCCACATGAATGAACAGAGGATATTTAATGCCACAGTTAATGAACAGAGGATATTTACTCTAGAGAAAACAAGACTCAGGAGGGCCATGATAGCTGTCTTCATGTATCAAAAGAGTCGTGAAGTAGCAAAGGAGAACAGACGTGTTTAAGATGGTCCCGGAAAGCAAAGTCATAATCAAAAAATATAACTTATAAGCAGTGTAATTTCTATAAACTTAGAAAGAATTTTCTAATAATTCTGTCTCACTAAATTTAAATAGGCTTGGAAAACAGTAAACTTCTACTAGACGTGTTCAAACAATAGCTATTTGTTAAAGAAGCTGTATGAGGAATTCAATTTAGAAGAGGGTTGAATGAAATGAATTCTACAGTCCTTTGAACTTACATATATAGACTCCCTTGACTTTCACTGACCCATCACATCTATTTTCCAAAATGAAGAGAATGATGACCTCAATACCTAGCTTTATATACATTTTTAACTTTACAGTGGCAAAATTTTACCAAATAATTTTGGTGTCACTAATAACCACCCTACCATATAAGCCATCCGTAATATCAAAACTAGCTCAGAAGAGTTAGAGTTACTGCATTTAACAAGCAGAAATATAAGTCAAATAATATTTTCTTCTAAAGTTCAGGGGAATTTCAGGCACAAATAGCATAACATGACAGTGGTTTAGGTGATCAGAGAAAATTAGGTTGCCTTTACAAGATGACACTTGCTTTAAAAAAAAAAAAAAACAAAAGACTGCCGAGCAAAAGGCAATTTATTTGCGACCAAGCCACAAAAGATGTTGGTTCATGAGAATCACAACTATTTTAAATTTCAGACGAGAATAAAAGACACAATCAGATCTCCTATACTCTTTTGACTAAGCATGTCCTAAACAAACATACATGCCTTAAGCTCATCTATATGATTATTCTTTCCTGTAGTTTCAAACTTTCACACCGCCACTTCTTTTCTAAAATATGGGTGAGTTTCAACGGAAAAATGTATGTGCTTGATAACACTAAAAATAAATTATAAACTAATTAGAATTCATATGTCTACCAAGCAAATGACATGATATAGTTTCATCCTAACTTATACACATTGGTTTTTGAGGTAATTGTCTATCTAATTCTGTGTTAACTTCTACACACTTGATATCTCATCCTTTTGGTACTCATAAAGATCAAGGTTGATGTGTTCAAAATACCATAAGCTACGTACATACATAATCACTTCACATAAATTAATGTAGGTCAACGATCCCTTATCTGAAATCCTTGGAAGCAGATGGGATTCTAAATTCAGATTTTTTTAAAAAATGAAAGCAATACAGTAATGCAGAACATATATACATAATTACATAACAGCTCTAGTGGAGTCTGGGGCATCATCCTGTAATCAAACACATTGATATTTTCACAGCAAAGCATATGAATCCTCACATGAAGTGGGATAAAGACTATAAACAGCATTCTGTCATTGCAGTGGTTAGGTTGTGAATAACATTTCAAAAATAACCTTTTGGGTTTTGGAATTGTATGTAACAGATTGTGGCTCTGAGTCCTGCACTCTCTTTTCTTTCTTTTTTTTTTTTGAGACGGAGTCTCGCTCTGTGGCCCAGGCTGGAGTGCAGTGGCCGGATCTCAGCTCACTGCAAGCTCCGCCTCCGGGTTCACGCCATTCTCCTGCCTCAGCCTCCCGAGTAGCTGGGACTACAGGCGCCCGCCACCTCGCCTGGCTAGTTTTTTGTATTTTTTAGTAGAGACGGGGTTTCACCGTGTTAGCCAGGATGGTCTCGATCTCCTGACCTCGTGATCCACCCGTCTCGGCCTCCCAAAGTGCTGGGATTACAGGCTTGAGCCACCGCGCCCGGCCTCTCTTTTCATTATACAGCATTATTAAAATTAGAAAGTGCTGACATTTTCTTATAAACATTTATAACATCAGTCTGATCTCAAAGGTTCGTTTCCTCATCTGACTATTATCTCTCCTCAAAATTCCCTTTGGCTACCAGTATTCAGCAGACCGATCACATGGGAAGAATATCAGAATTCTACTGGATATCCATTATCCTAAAAGCATAGTGGTAAGAATAATTCTACCTGTGAGATGTGTTAATACAAAAATAACTATTCTAAGCCAAAATAATATGTTACATCTACATAGTTCTACTGAAGTTTTTGTAGATGTCTACTTAAACGCAACAGGATCTTTAGGAACTCTATGATGTCATTAGGATTATCTTGAATCTTGAGTTTTCAAAAATAGTACATAAGCTTTATATAAATGGGAACTAAAAGTTTGTCACATCTCCGCTCTGCATTAGTCAGATCATATCTAGAAAAATATTCTTTTTTTTGAGACAGTGTTGGATAATGGAAAGAAAAGAGGTTTTTCAGAAAAAATATGGGTCTGAGTGACAGTCCTATTACCTACTAGCTATAAGATGATAGGCAAGTTATTTGACTTTGTGACCTTTGGTTTCCCCATTTGTAAAGTCGGGATAATAAAACTACTTTGCAAAGTCACAGTGAGAATTAGAAATAATAAACATAAAACACAAGAGGAAGTGGCACACAAGATAAAAGTTACTCTTTTTATTCTTTAAGAGAAATGGGGAGGAGAGGGAGAAAAACAGAGGAAGGAAGAAGTTCTACAGGCCTGAGTACTACATGAGAGGAAACACTTAGTTTGCTCTTATGAAGCTCCGGGACAGGGCTGGAAGGGAGCTAACAAAACTCAAACATCTGTTTGAAATGTAAGTATTTTAACAATGTATTATTTATAATACATCATTATAAAAATTAAAATGTTTTAATTACAATGCTGACACTTTATTCAAGCACTAATGTAAGAGATGCAGTCACACTATACTCTCAAAACACAAAAATGTAGTGATTTTCTTTGTAGTTTTTAACTGCAGAACACTTCATAATTTTTAAAATGACATCTGCAACTCTTACAGTATGTTCATGGTTTGTACAGTGAAGTAAAATAAAACAACAAGGATGGGGGAAAATACTTACTCAATTTTCTGCTGGAGTTGTTCAGAAAGCTTTTTATTTTCTTCCTGTAGAGTATTCCTTTCATTCACTTAAAAACAATTCGAAAAAGAAGGCACATAATATATTTATATTAACATCTATGTCAGGCTTTCAAATATGTCAGCATGTATGAAGAAATTAGTACTTCTAATCCTAAATCATAATGTTTATTCAGGGTTAACACTAGTGTGCAAAACTAATTTGTTACTAGGTAGAGGGTACTACATCTCACATCGTGCCAGTTCCATGTAACTGATTAACTGATAATTTTATGTAATGCTTGCAGGCAAAAGAGAGTACTTCATGTACTAGGGAGTATAATTATTCATACTGAGGACAAGAAAGCATTCCATCTGGTTACTCAGTCCCACTAATTTCAAATACCATTTTAGCAAGAGTCACTTATTTTGAAATTAATTTGATCATAAAAATAAAATAGGTCAGGCGCGGTGGCTCACAGCTGTAATCCCAGCACTCAGAGGCCGAGGTGGGTGGATCACTTGAGGTGAGGAGTTCGAGACCAGCCTGGCCACCATGGTGAAACTCCATCTCTACTAAAAACACAAAAATCAGCTGGACGTGGTGGTGCATGCCTGTCAGCTATTCAAGGTGGAGGCAGGAGAATCTCTTCAACCTGGGAGGCTGAGGTTGTAGTGGTCCAAGATAGTGCCACTGTACTCTAGCCTGGGTGGCAGAAAGAGTTTAAAAAAAAAAACCACCAAAATCGCTGAATATCAGCGTAATTTTTATAACAAGCACATTTATCAAATCAAATTTTCTTCTTAGTCACACTCTACGTTTCATGAATAATTATGGTATCAGTAACTTAAATATATCCATTGAAGCACTATCTGCTTGTTTGAATCTCCACCAAATTTTCCTATCTATATTTATTTAATTTATAAAGCAGAAATCCAGTTTTGGGCTGTAACTTCTACTGGAACCAGCATAAAACTCTCATCAAAGTTTAGTATGATGTCACTGGTTAAGCATGTGCTTTAGTAAAAGAAGTAGATCCCAGAAATCAAGTCACAGTAAATACAATGAACTTTTACCAAAGAAGGTTAATCATATTCTAAAATTTGTTAATAATTTAGTGGTTTATAAATCTAAACATATTTTCTTACACTGAGTAAATTTTCTGGACTATCTACAACATGTGAGGTTATTAAACTACTTTTGTGGAGGATCCAAAAAAAAATTAAGATATAGACAGTGACCTAAAGCAATGTGCAGTCTATCAAAGGAAACAAGATATTACATAAACATGTTTTATAGGTTTAAAAGTGACAAGGGCATTTGAGAAGTACAAATAAAGTACCAAGGAAATTTCCAAGGAGAAAGAGGTTACTTTGGGCCCTTGAGAAGATCAGGAAGGCATTCATCAAAAAAAGGGCAACTGAGCTGGACAGGAGACTATTCTACAGAGAAAATCAGTGGAACAAAGAAAGACCGGGTATAATAAATGGTAAAAAGCTTTCAATAGCAGGTTAAGAAATTAAAACTTTATCTTACAGATTACCAGGAATCATTTTTCATAGATGAATGATGGGAAGACTGATTTGTTAGTACATATAGTATATACCAATGTGAAAAGAAAATATGGACAAGACAAAAAGTCAGGTGGTCTTTAAAAGAAATGAGTATCTGGACCTATGTAGAGGTGGATAAATAGGAAGTAAAGACCAGTACAAGAACTGTAACAGAGGCAGAATCAGTAGTATTTGGCAACTCATCCTTTGTAGGGTTGACAGAAGTCAAAGATGACCTTAGATTTCTGATTAAGATGGTTTACTTGATTTTCCCTCTCCAAATCCAAATAAAATGACAACACTCTAAAATAAGTCTACTGGAATATTAAAAAGCCAAAAAGGGTATCACTAACAGATCAGAACTATAAAAAATTTCTGAATTATTTAAAAATAGGCTCAGGTTGATGGTAAAATCCAACGAAAAAGGGCCTTTAAAAAGGGAGTTTTCCCAGCAGAATCTCATATCAATTCTAGTACCAGGGGCAGCATGGCCCACAAACTGCTAAATGGGTAAACAAAGGGTGCCTAATAGTTGCCCTTAGGCTAAAGTCATGAGGATAGATCTCTAAAAGTTTTGACATAGGAGTCATAAACACCGAGACAAGAAAATCAGAGCAGCGCTTCCAAGTAACTTATAGTAGACATGAGAGAACGTACTTTCACACTCAGAAGACGAGCTATCCATACAGAAAAGGTCTCTAGCAAGGCGTCTTTCCCTCCCATTTTCAGTCATTAGAGTAGGGTCCCTGTAAGATTTACTATTAGCAAAGCAAGGATTTTCCCTTGGGCTAATAAAAAGGTCATTTTACTTAAAGGTAATTTTTTTTTTAACAAGTGTCTAGCTAAAAAAAAAGAAAACTACACAGAAATGAAATACTGGGCAAAAGCAGCATGTAAGTGGAGAAGAAGATCAAAGTTAAGTGCTTTAAAATTCTTGTATTATTCAGAAGAGAATTAAGATATTAACTTTAAAAATGCATGTAAGGCGGATCAACTGAAGTCAGGAGTTTGAGGCCAGCCTGGCCAACATGGTGAAACCCCCATCTCTACTAAAAATACAAAACTTAGTTGGGCGTGGTCACACGTGCCTATAATCCCAGCTACTGGGGAGACTGAGGCAGAAGAATTGCTTGAACCCAGGAGATAGAGGTTGCAGTGAGAAGAGATAGCATCACTGCACTCCAGCCTAGCGGAAAGAGACTCCATCTCTAAAAAACAAACAAACAAACAAACAAACAAACAAACAAACAAACAAACAAACAAACAAAAAAGAATGTAAAAATGATTCAAAGCATCCTAGTTAATTATTTGATCTTTTCTTTTTTGAGAGGGAGTCTCACTCTGTCGCCGAGGCTGAAGTGCAGAGGCGCGATCTTGGCTCACTGCAATCTCCACCTCCCACGTTCAAGGAATTCTCTGTTTCAGCCTCCCGAGTAGCTGAGATTACAGGCGCCTGCCACCATGTCCGGCTAATTTTTGTTTTTGCTTTTTTTTTTTTCTTTTTTAGTAGAGATGGGGTTTCACCATTTTGGCCAGGCTGGTCTTGAAATCCTGACCTCGTGATCCACCTACCTCGGCTTCCCAAAGTGTTGGGATTACAGGAGTGAGCCACAGCGCCTGGCCTAATTCTTTGATCGTAATAGAACCTTGATAGCAGACAAACTGAATGGACAAAATGATATTTAAATGCATGCTCCCCAATTAAAACATTAACATATCAAGTCTGTCTGTTTTAGAAATTAAACATTGGGGCTGGGTGCGGTGGTTCACAACTGTAATCCCAGCACTTTGGGAGGTCGAGGTAAGCGGATCATGAGGTCAGGAGTTCAAGACCAGCCTGGCCAACATAGTGAAACCCCGTCTCTACCAAAAATACAAAAAATGATCTGGGTGTGGTGGTGGGCGCCTGTAATCCCAGCTACTTGGGAGGTTGAGGCAAGAGAGCTGCTTGATTGAACCAGGAGGCGGAGGTTGCAGTGAGCAATGATGCCACTGCACTCCAGCCTGGGTGACAGTGTGAGACTCCGTCTCAAAAAAAAAAAAAAGAAACTAAACATTGGTTCACCCTAGAAAAGCTATCAGTAAAACTTACTACATGAACAGATGCTAAGAATTTTATAAATTCACAATTAAGCAAAACTTAGCAAAAGAGGCACAGAAGGAAATATCCATAACTTAACTTCACGTATCTACTAGAAGGCCACAGCACACTTAAATGTAATATAGTCTAGTCTTCCCTTATGTATCAACTGCTATTCTGGGCAGTATCCTAAAGTCCCTTAGGCCAATAAAGTATGTAAAGAAAAACAATCACTAAAAGAAACTAAAAATTGAAAGAAAAGATGAAATTGTCACTATTTGCAAATGATATTTTTACCTAGACAATCTGCAGCAAAATAAAGCTAATGAAAGAAATCCTTAGTCATCTTCCAACGATGGGGGTGAGTTGGAGGGTGGGGTGGTTCCTGACTAGTGAGACTGAAGCAAAAGTTATTGGGTGGGTGTTCGAAGAAGCTTTTTTTTTTTTTAAAAAGACTCTCCTGGCATGCTCATTTCAGCCTTTTGCTGCTGCTTCTTCCTTCTTGTATGAACGCAGTCATGAAGACTGGAAAAAGTACCTGCCATCTTTTGACCATGAGACAATAAGCTTGAGGATGAATGCCTGCAAACTCTAAAGATGGTAAATTTCTACTTCACATTACATGTTAAAAATTCCAGATGGATTAAATATGCAAATTTATGTGTCTATGTGTGTGTATACATATATCATATGTACAAAAATTGGAGAATATTTTTATATTCTTGGGGGTAGATAAAGCCTTCCTAAACAAGGTAAGAAAATATACAAAACTTCCACGTCAAGTAGTTAAAAATGAAGTCAAGAGGAAGCAAGGTAGAAAATATATGCACAATATATCTACCAAAGTGTAATAATCCTTCTATAATATATAAATAACTCTTAATTAAAAAATACAAACAGCAAATAGGGCAATTTAAGACTGGGCAAAGAATAAATAAGCCATTCACTCAAGAAGACGATCATATAAAATAATACTTGACTGAAACAGTAACAGGGAATGCCAATTTTAAAAAGGTATAATTCTTCACCCACCAGATTGATTATTATTAATACATTTTTGCCTAAATCTGAAGAGGATGTAGGAAAATAAAAATTCTCAAACATTCAAACAAAAAGTTGAACAGTCCATTAATGTGACAATAGCTAAAAAACTGACACCTACACTACAGCATACAATGTAGCCATTTAAAAAAATGTTGTCTTTAACACCTAGACAAGCTTTTTTGCTTGCTTGGGGTTTTTGGCTCTATTTTAGATAATGTTGCTGGAAATCTATTAGATATGTAGACATTATTGGAGATTATTTCCAGTAGTACTAACAATAATATGACTGTGGATCTCAACTACAGTTGGCCTTCTTTATCTGTGAGTTCTGAATCTGTGGATGGAAAACATTTGGGAAAAAACAATTCTACAAAGTTCCAAAAAGCAAAACTTGAATTTGCCACACATCAAATACATTTAATTCGCACAAAGGAAGTGATGTGTAGAGACTGCATTTGGTATTATAAGAAATCTAGAGATGATTTAAAGTACGCAGGAGAACGTGGGTAGGTTATATGCAAATACTATGTGACTTTATATAAGGTACTTGAGCATCCAAGGATTTTGGTATGTGTCAGGGTCCTGGAACCAATACCCTACAGATGACAAGGAACAACTATATATATATTGAGATGTAACAGTTTTCTACTCATTGATAATATTCTTACATTCCTAAATAAATATATGCACATGTTCACCCATATACACCATAGAATCTATAGACATATTAACATGTAAAGACTTCCAAGACATAGTTTAAAGTGAAATAACACATTAGAACACAAAGTATGGTATGATCCCATTAAAATTAAAAAGAGAAGGGAGGGAAGCGGGGTCTAACAAGGGACAGAGACAGAAAAACCTGGACCTGGATAGATACGTATCAGACTATTAACAGTAGTTACCTCTGGGAGCAGAATAAAGTTATATTCTTTCTTACTCTTTTTAAAACAATGAACATATATTCAATATTCTTACTTGAATAACCAGAGGATAGCAATATAATTAACAGAAAAAAATAGAAGACAGAATTAGTTTGAAAAAGAAGATCATTAATTAGGTTTTGAATACATTGATTGTGAGCTGCTTATGGGAAATCCAGGTAATGGTCACCCAAAGAAATAAATAGTTATAAGAGAGTAAGATTAACAGAGTATTAGAAGAATAAAAGAAGGCAGCTAAGAATGTAGAAAAACTCTACACTCAATAGGTAAGGAGAATAAACTGAAAATAGTATACTTATGAAAACAGTATGTCATAAATATCAAGAGAGACAACAAGTGTAGAACACTCAGTTTTCTGCTTTGTATTTAACTTTACGAAGTATTAAGGTTACATGAAATAAAGATAAAACCAAAGAAGCAAACACGGACATGTCCAAAGAAAAAAAAAAAAAAAAAAAAACTGCTTCTTGTCTTAGAACTGATGACTTTAAGACCAATGTGGACAGTATTTGCACAACCTTTCCGTATCCTATTTCTTACTAAATTAAGCATGAGATTAAATCTACAAAAAGTACAAAAAAGGACATCTGAACTTTTACTAAATAAGGAAAAATACATGTAAACAATCCATTTAATTACAATTAATTTACTAATAGGTCTTAACAACAATACATTATATACTTTAAATAATTAATACATGAAGAAAGGAAACTCACTAAGTTCTGTAATGAGTTTAAGATTCTGCTGCCGGATATTTTCAAACTCTTGCTGTTTTTTCCGCATATGTTCTTCAGTTACTGCACAGCGATCACATAATCCTGCTCTTAACCTATGAAACAAAACAAAGTATTTTCCATCTACTAAAAGAGATTTCTATTTGAATTCCAAGACTTTTATGAAGATTTAAGAAACTGAGTTGGCAAATACTGGGAAAATCAACTAGATTAATGATGTATTATACCTTCAACATATTCTTACATAGGAAATCATGTTATACCACCATTTTCTTCAGATTGCAATTCTATAAAAATCTGCCAGTTTTAAACTCAATCTAAGGGAACTTATTTATTGAAGAAGCTGACCTTGTTTTAATTTATTATGGCCAAAATATGAATCCTAGTCCAATACCAGGGGGCAGAATTATACCTGAAGCAACTTTGCAGCTGCTTTGCTCAGCACAGCATATCACCCATAGTGACTGTTCAATAATATATATATATATATATATTTTTTTTTTTTTTTTTGAGGCGGAGTCTCGCTCTGTCGCCCGGACTGGAGTGCAGTGGCCAGATCTCAGCTCACTGCAAGCTCCGCCTCCCGAGTTTACGCCATTCTCCTGCCTCAGCCTCCCGAGTAGCTGGGACTACAGGCGCCCGCCACTTCGCCCGGCTAGTTTTTTTGTATTTTTAGTAGAGACGGGGTTTCACCGTGTTAGCCAGGATGGTCTCGATCTCCTGACCTCGTGATCCGCCCGTCTCGGCCTCCCAAAGTGCTGGGATTACAGGCTTGAGCCACCGCGCCCGGCCTCAATAATATTTTTGATGAAAAATTAAATTCATCAAAATTTATTTGTTAATATTGGAAGGGCGCAGTGGCTCATGCCTGTAATCCCAGCACTCTGGGAGGCTGAAGCGACAGGATCACGAGATCAGGAGTTTGAGACCAGTCTGGCCAATATGGTGAAACCCCATCTCTAATAAAAAATAGAAAAATTAGCCGGGCATGGTGGTGCTCGCTTGTAGTCCCAGCTACTCGAGAGGCTGAAGCAGAAGTATCGCTTGAACCCCGGAGGTGGAAGTTGCAGTGAGCTGAGATTATGCCACTGCACTCCAGCCTGGGGCACAGAGCAAGACTCCGACTCAAAAAAAAAAAAAAAAAAAAAAAAAAAAAAATTTGGGGGGTCAATATTGTTGAATAAAGGTCAAGAAATACAAGGGAGGAAAAGCCACCTCATATTTTCCTTTTGGCATAAAAAAATTATTAGTAAAAATTCACAATGTATTATATAAAAAAAATTATGGGCCGGGCTCAGTGGCTCACGCCTGTAATCCCAGCACTTTGGGAGTCCAAGGCAGGTGGATCACAAGGTCAGGAGATCGAGGCATCCTGGCTATCATGGTGAAATCCCGTCTCTACTAAAAATACAAAAACTAGCCGGGTGAGGCGGCGGGCGCCTGTAGTCCCAGCTACTTGGGAGGCTGAGGCAGGAGAATGGCGTAAACCCAAGAGGCGGAGCTTGCAGTGAGCTGAGATCCGGCCACTGTACTCCAGCCTGGGCGGCAGAGCGAGACTCCGCCTCAAAAAAAAAAAAAAAAAAAAAAAGAATTCAGGAAATATCTTCTAATATATATATATATTTTTTGAGACGGAGTCTCACTCTGTCACCTAGGTTGGAGTGCAGTGGTGCGATCTCAGCTCACTGCAAGCTCTACCTCCCGGGTTCACGCCATTCTCCTGCCTCAGCCTCCCGAGTAGCTGGGACTACAGGTGCCCGCCACCATGCCTGGCTAATTTTTTGCGTTTTTCATTGAGACGGGGTTTCACTGTGTTAACCAGGATGGTCTCAATCTCCTGACCTCGTGATTTCGTTTGCCTCGGCCTCCCAAAGTGCTGGGATTACAGGTGTGAGCCACTGCACCCGGCCTGAAGATAATAATTTCAAGTCAATAACTAAGACAATAAGATAATAAGTATTTAAGCGTTGGCAGAGCACGGTGGCTCACGCCTGTAATCCCAGCACTTTGGGAGGCCGAGGTGGGCAGATCACCTGAGGTCAGGTGTTAGAGACCAGCCTGGCCAATGTGGCAAAACCTCATCTCTACTAAAAACAAAAATTAGCTGGGTGTGGTGGTTCATGCTTGTAATCCCAGCTACTTGGGAGACTGAGGCAGGAGAAATGCTTGGAACCCAGGAGGCAGGGATTGCAGTAAGCTGAGATAGTGCCATCGCACTCTAGCCTGGGTGACAGAGTAAGACTCTGCCTCAAAAAAAAAAAAAAAAAAAAGAAAAAAGAAAAAAGATAGTAAGTATTTAAGTGTCTGTGGAAGTCACAGCATGGTAGTATATGCCAAGAATTTTAAAATAAATTACAGATAAAACATGAAAAGTATACCACTAAAGCAAAGCAAAATAAAAGAACACAGACTTTTTTTTTCTTCTTTTTTTTAAATGAGATGGGGTCTCACTATGTTGCCCAGGCTGGTCTCAAACTCCTGAGCTCAAGTGATCCTCCCACCCTGGCCTCCCAAAGTACTGGGATTACAGGCATGAGTTACCGTGCCTGGCCAGAACCCAGACATGTTTATACAAAAGTAAAACTCATGTGAAACAATGTTGATATAGATGTAAAAATAAAAGATAGGAAGTCATATATAGCATTAATAGAATCAGAATTTCTAGAATGAATGAACAAACAAACACCTAGGCATCATGATTTACATGGAATACAGTCTGAAGACAAGAATCAGATCAGAAGCCTTAAAATCACCCTATATAAAGAACACCACTTAAGCAAAGATGGTAAAGTCAACACTTGCATCTATTTCTGCTTTCTAGAGTCTCATAAAATTACAGTAAAGATATATCTATATTTTAAAGATACACATGAGGACAAGAAGAATGGAAGAGAAAACAAAACAAAGAAACGAAAGCAAGGTAGCTGGTGGGCAAATAGAAAGTGACCTGAGAATGCTAAATCCTAAGCCAATGATGCGAAAAGTTGAGAACTGCACTGTCCAGTATGGTAGACACAGCCACATGTGGCTATTTCAATCTAAATAAATAAAATAAAAACAAAAATAGAGCTTCTCAGTTGCAGATAAGTGCTCAGCAGCCACATGTCTACTTGCTACCATATTGGACAGTACAGATTTAGAACATTTCCACAATCGCAGAAAATTCTATTAGACAGTACTGACCTAGAACCAACCTGATTCACACTGTAAAATTCCCAAAAGGCTCAACAATTTGTTCTGGGAGTGACTGATTAAAAGCACGTTTTAAGAAATTATTATACGAACATTCTCTCCTATATTCTGAGCAGTCAAGTGATTACCCCTTTGACACCCCAGCAGCAGACTGGAGGTTTAATCTTTAGTCGGTCTAAAACAGTGTCTGGTCTGGGAGCCATGAGGCTCAGGAGTAGGAGTACAATAATGAAATGAATATATATACACACCAAATTCTCAGATTCCAGCGTAGGCCCTCATCATCTACTTGGCTCCAAGAACATTGGGAGTCAGCCCTATTACACACTCTAGAAAATACAATTAAGGAGTCTTCTCTAGGAAATCTGAACAACCTGACAGGAAAGACCTAAAAATACTGACATTAGGGCATCTTAATGAAACAGACCAGCCAGATCATTCTAACATAGAAGCTCACAGTCTACACAGCTCTATCCATGAACTCAGAGCTTCCAATTACTTTGTTCTCATCTCTTAAATATAACAAATAACCAAGTATCAAAAGGCATCGGAGAAACGCTTGTAAATTATAAGAAACCAAAGCAAACAAAACATTAAAAAAAAGAAAAAATATCTAAGAAATAATAAGCTATACAGAAAGAAAAAGAAAAAATGCCAACGCTATCACAATCACAATCATCAAATTATAAAGAATACGGTAAGCCCTCACTTAACATCATTGATAGGTTCTCGGAAACCGTGACTTTAAGTTAAACGATGTATAAGCAAGCTAATTTTTTCCCCTCACTGTTAAATGAATGTTAAAATGAAACAATGTCAAAGGAAAGGATGTTATTCGAAGGTTGCTGTAGGTCATTTCTTTTAAAGTTACAGTCTCTAAGAATCTATCTACAATGTTAAGTGAGGAGGTACTATATTCTAGAGGTAAGAAATGATGTGAAAACTATGAGATGAGAATGGGATTGCCATAAAAGGAAATATTCTGAGAACAAAAAAGAGACTTTAGAAATTAAAAATAGTATCCAGGTGTTGCAGCCCATGCCTGTAATATTTACATTCTGATATACTACACATCAATTTTCTCTATATAGTTGTGATATTTTAAAAATAATTATGTATGTAGGTAGGTTATATTATTTAAATTTCATTTCAGGATAGTAAAAATTACATTATAAAAAACTTTTATAGGCCAGGCACAGTGACTCACTCCTATAATCTTAGCACTTTGGAAAGCTGAGGCAGGAGAATCTGCAGTGAGCTATTACTGTGCTATTGTGCTCCAGCTTGGACTTCTGAACGAGACTGTCAAGAGAAAAAAAAATTTTTTTTTATAAAGGGAAACTGCAATATAAGCACTGATAATCATTTGTCTTTTTTGTTGAGACAGGGGCTGGCTCTTTCACTGGAGTGCAGTGGCCCAATCACCGCTTACTGCTGCCTTGACTTCCTGGGCTCAAGTGATCCTCCCACCTCAGCAGCCTGAGTAACTGGGACTGCAGGCACTCACCACCATGCTGGCTAAGTTTGTATTTTTAGAGACAGGGTTTTGCCATGTTGCCCCGGCTGGTCTCAAACTTTTGGGCTCAAGCAATCTGCCTACTTGGCTTCCCATGCTGGGAATATAGCTGTGAGTCACTGCACTGGCCTCTGTACACTTTAAGTGGGTAAACTGTATGTTATGTGAATTTTATCTCAATAAAGTTTTTTTTTTATAAATAATAAAGCTCAGGTGGGCGTGGTGGCTCACACCTGTAATCCCAGCACTTTGGGAGGCTGAGGTGGGCGGATCACAAGGTCAGGAGATTGACACCATCCTGGCTAACATGGTGAAATCCCGTCTCTACTAAAAAATGTAAAAAAGTTAGTTGGGCGTGGTGGTGGGCACCTGTAATCCCAGCTACTTGGGAGGCTGAGGCAGGAGAATGGCATGAACCTGGGAGGCAGAGCTTGCAGTGAGCTGAGACTGCACGACTGCATTCCAGCCTGGGCAACAGAGCGAGACTCCATCTCAAACAAAAAAAAAAAAAAAAAAAAAAGGAAAGTTCATGTTATATAGATTTTTACCACACAAAAAGACCTTGAGGGGGAAAAGCAAAAGCTATCTAGCATTCCCGGAAAAATCTGGGAAATGATACAGCTATAAAACAAGAGTATACACACACACACACACACACACACACACACACACACACACAGAGCAACAATCAACAAATAATCAAAAGTTATTGGATATTACGTATGTGATTGTCAAAATAACTTCAATAGCAGGGTTGGAGAATAAAAGAAATCTCACAGAACATGGAAGAAAAACAAGTAATAGAAAATAAGAGAAAAGATGATAAAAAATCAGTCTCTGGGAAGTGCTCCAGAAAGAGACACCATTTAAAAAGAGAGAAAGTGGTAGAAAAAAATTACCAGACTTTGAGATGCTAGTTTTTCGGTTCACAGGTTGAGTGTCCAGTGCAATGAACACAAGGGACACACAGCATCACGAAGGTTCAGAATAAGGAAAAATTTCAGAAAGGAAAAGAAAATCTGTTACCTTCCGAAGAATTAACACTAGAATGGCAGACTGTGTCCGCACTGGAATGCTAACAATGAGAAAATGTCTTCCAAGTTTTCAGGGAAAACTATTTTAAACCTAGAAATTTATATCCAGTCAAAATATCAACTATATTTAACAGTAGAATAAAAATATTTTCAAGTATGCAAGGACTGTTTGAAAATTTACTTCCTGTGTCTTCTTTTTCAGCAGTTACTTGAGGGTAAGCTGTAACAAAATGAGCTTAAAAAACCAATAGAAAGGAAAAACAGGCCCACATTTATCGATCACATTCACTGGTGTATCCTCAAGGTCTAAAACAGTGCCTGGAGCAAAACAAGTGGTTCATAAGTATTTGTTGACTGCTTAACATGAGAGAAATGAAATAACTGAATTAATGCAGGGATCTAATGAAGAGAAATCCAAATGACAGCTTTCCAGAATAGTCTAGAAAGTGAATGACCTAAATTAGTACAGAAAGTTTTTTAGCCCAAGAAATATTTCTTCAAGAAAAAGAACTGGCTGAACACAGTGGCTCATGCCTATAATCTCAGGACTCTGGGAGGCTGACGGGGGAGGATCGCCTGAGCCTAAGAGTTCAAGACAAGCCTGGGCAACATAGGAAGACCTCATCTCTACAAAAAAATCAGAAAATTAGTCAGGTGTGGTGGTATGTGTAACCCCAGCTACTCTGAGCCTGAGGTGTGAAGATCACTTGGGCCTGGGAGGTAGATGCTGAAGTGAGCCAAGGTCGCGCCACTGCACTCCAGCAGAGCGAGACCCTGACTCAAAACAAACACAACCTATAACAAAAAAAATTAACGAATGAATAGAATAATTGAGGCATTAAATATTATTAACAACGTAAGGGAACATGGTTCTTGTCTCAACATGAAAAAGGGTAGTGAGAAATTCTAGAAAAAAACGTTTAAATAAGTCATTATCATAATTATGAGCTGATTTGAACAACTGATTGGGGACAAAGTAAAAAACAATGTATTTGATCTGGACATTAGAAACTATTTCCTTGAGTGGCAGAAAGGCCATGAAATCAGATATGTAAGGAAATGTAAACCTAGCTCTGCAGTGAATATTTATACAGTCAATAAATAAACTCAGTTTACTATTTTCCAACTTCTAGAATCAGCTTATAAACAAAATCCAAAAAAAAAAAAGACTTAAATCTGGTAATAGAAAAGAATATAACTATTGTCAACTTTGACCATATTTATATTGTAAAGGTTCAGCTGATCAAAGGCAGAGGGTATAAAGAGCCGAAGAGTGATAAAGGGTAAGAAACACTAGTATCTTCCTGCATAATGATGAGAACAGGGAAACTGTTTACAGGTGAAACAATATAAAACGAAGACCTAAATACATATATTAAGGTCGAAAGGTAAAACAGAAGAGCTAAAACAGTAACTTTTCAAATACAGGAGAGGGAGTTTTAAAATATCACTGGCTAGATGGTTACAAAATGAAGCAACATTCCCTAGCTTTTTACTTTCAGTTTTTCTTTTTTTTTTTTTTTTTGAGACGGAGTTTCGCTCTGTCGCCCAGGCTGGAGTGCAGTGGCCGGATCTCAGTTCACTGCAAGCTCCGCCTCCTGGGTTTACACCATTCTCCTGCCTCAGCCTCCCGAGTAGCTGGGACTACAGGTGCCCGCCACCTCGCCCGGCTAGTTTTTTTTGTATTTTTTAGTAGAGACGGGGTTTCACCGTGTTGGCCAGGATGGTCTCGATCTCCTGACCTCGTGATCCACCCGTCTCGGCCTCCCAAAGTGCTGGGATTACAGGCTTGAGCCACCGCGCCCGGCCTCAGTTTTTCTTATCACCTACCATTCTTGATAATAGTATCTGTGAAAAAGGGTCAATTTTTGATTGCTGATCCTAGTTTAAATTTAAATAGATGTAAGAAAATGTGCTAGCTCCTGTTTCCATCAGCACGGTTCCATTGCTTTGCTCTTGCCTATCTTCCGCTGCCGCTGCTAAAGAAAAAACACTCCCAATTTCACAAGAGAATGCAGTTTCAGTAGCTATATAACAGGTAAAGGGAAAAAAGAACAATTCCACAAAACGCAGAAAGCAGTATGCATTCTAAGTTTATTCCAGTTCACAGGGATGAAGAAATAAAAGCTTCCATTTGCTACTAAAACTTATCAGACTAACAATTATGCTCAATTGTTTGCTATATCCCAAAAAGATTTATTCACATTTATTCATTTTCATTCAATATGGTTTCACTGTTTACTTACAATGTACTCAGTGCTGTAAATAAAACAGTGATGAAGATAATGCCATTTCTTTAAAAAGCTTATAGTCTACCAGAGAAAGACAGGCAAAAAAAAAAAAAGGTAATTACAACAAAGTATAATTCATACTGTTACAGCAGAAAGATAGCGTACTATGAACACACACAGCAACTTAACCTAGTCTAGGAAGTTAGGAAAGTCTCCTGAGGAATCTGATGTTTAAATTCAAATCTATGAATAACAGCAACACAAAAGCGGATAGTTGCAGAACCGTAAATCTCCTGATTATAAGTATCAATTTTCCTTTTAACAACAGCTGAAAATGAGCTCTCTGACTGCCAAAATGCTTTAAAAAATATTAAACTATTAGACAACTGTGTTTTAACTTCTTTGTTCAGATATTTTTAAAAAATGCATTCTATCTACTTCTCCAGCACAGTGACTGTTTCTTAGATTTGGTGAAATACTTTAGTTCCTTGAAGGAAGGTCTGTAAATATACTCATTAAACATAATAAGAATTATTAAACATAACATAAAACATAATCATTAAACATAAATGAGGCACATAATATTAGAACTTTTTATTATCTAATTTACTTTTACTAGGTTAATTCCCTTCACTGAAATATCTCACAGTGTTTTCCCATTAACATAATAAGAATTGCTTTGTTTTATGAAGAGTAGGCTGAATTACTGTTTAGAAATTTTAATGAAATAGGCTGAACATGGTGGCTGATGCTTGTAATCCTAACACTGTGGAAGGTCAAGGCAGGAGGATCACTTGAGGCCAGGAGTTTGAGACCAGCCTATGATCAACACAGCAAGACAGTCTCCATAAGAACAAAAAAATTAGCCATGCATGGTGTGGTGCTTGCCTATAGTCCTAGCTACTTGGGGGCTGATGTGAGACGATCGCTTGAGCCCAGGAATTTGAGGCTGCAGTGAGTTATGATGGTGCCATTACACTCTAGCCTGGGCAACAGAGACCCTCTCTCTAAACAAAACAAAACAAAAAGACCGAACAAAAGAAAAAAAAATTAACAAAATACATGTTGCTTTTTAAAGGCCTCAGCAAAACGTGAATTTTCACAGATTTTTAAAGCTTACTCTAGATAATCATTCTTACATATGACATAGAACTAAAACAAAATGTTAATTGTTCACCAAAAGTTACCTACTTACTCCTTTAAAGGTAGTATTTAGTTAGCAACAATTAAAAAAACAAAAACGAAAAAAAAAACCTTCCAAGAAAACAGACTATGTAATAGGCAGTGTTGAAGACCTGATATTTCAGAGTGTCTGTTTTGGTAAATTTTAGGTCAAGCACTAAATACTTTGAGATGATCATTGAAGATGTAATTAATTTACATAATGTTAATAAAGACAATATAAAGGGGAGGCATCATGAAATAGTAAAAATGGGAGCAGGGATCAGATTTAAGATATAAACTTAATTATGTATTAACTATGTGATCCTGGGAAAGTTTCTTTGCTCTTTGCCAGCTAGTTTCCTCACATGCAAAATGGATCTATCATCTATCCTGTAGCGTTAATAGAAAGATTTAGGACTGGATGCCTAAGTACACAAAGTGAATCCTCAATACAAATTAACTCCTGTATTTAAAAAAACAGATCTTCAGCTTAATTAAATGGAGCTTCATGAAACAAGAGATAAATCTTAAAGTGTGCCCAGAGGAAATTTTGGATTTTTATTTGAAGAAAGGTGAGCAAAAGCAAGTCTATAAACAGTGAGCTACATACCCCTCAACCCACCCTGACTCCCTGCCACCAAATTAATACCACCTAATGAATTACAGGCCCATATACCTAAGGATGTAAAGGTGAACGGAATGAAAGGCAAGGGAATATTTAGAATGAGAAATAGCAAAACAGCATGGCATCCACCAGAGGTAGAATAGATCTTAAAGAGAAAAGAATCTATTTTTAAGAAATGTAGAATAAAAGACATAATTTTAACAATTAAATATATCAACTGGCTGAGCACAGTGACTTATACCTACAATCCCAGCACTTTGGGAGGATGAGGTGGCAGAACTTGAAGTCAGGAGGGAGGGATCTGGTAGGAGGTAATTGAATCATAGGGGCAGTTAATGCTACGCTGCTGTTGTCTTGATGTGAGTTCTAATGAGATCTGATGGTTTCATAAGGGGCTTTCCCCCTTTTGCTTGGCACTTCTTCCTGCCGTCATGTGAAGAAGGACATGTTTACTCCCCCTTTCGCCATAATTGTAAGTTTCCTGAGGCCTCCCCAACCATGTGGAACTGTGCAGGAAGGGAAATGTTGGGTTGGAGCCTCCACATAGTCCCCACTGGGACACTGTCTAGTGGAGCTGTGATAACATGGCCATCATCCTCCAGACCTCAGAAAGGTAGATCCACCAAAAGCTTGTACTGTGCACCTGGAAAAGCCACAGACACTCAATGCCAGCCCATGAAGAAAGCTGGGAAGGGGGCTGTACTCTGCAAAATCACAGAGGCAGAGCTGCCCAAGACTGTGGGAGCCCACCTCTTGTATCAGTGTGACCTGGATGTGAGACACGGAGTCAAAGGGGATCATTTTGGAGTTTTAAAATTTCACTACCCTGCTGGATTTTGGACTTGCATGGGGCCTGCATCCCCTTCGTTTTGGCCAATTTCTCTCCTTTGGAATGGGTGTATTTACCCAATACCTGTATCCCCACTGTATCTAGCAGGTAACTAACTTGCTTTTGATTTTACAGGCTCACAGGCGGAAGGAACTTGCCTTGTCTCAGTTGAGACTTTGGACTTGGACTTTTGGGTTAATGCTGTAATGAGTTAAGATTCTAGGGGACTATGGGGAAGGCATCATTGTGTTTTGAAATGCGAGAACATGAGATGTGGAAGGGGAAAGGAGTGGAATGACATGATTTGGCTGTGTCCCCAACCAAAGCTCATCTTGAATTGTAGGTCCCATAATCCTGACCCGTGGGAGGTAATTGAATCATGGGGGTGGTTATTCGCATGCTCCTGTTCTTGTGGACAGTGAGTTCTCATGAGATCTGATGGTTTTATAAGGGGCTTATCCCCCTTTTGCTTGGCACTTCTTCCTGCCATCATGTGAAGAAGGATGTGTTTGCTTTCCTTTCTGTCATGATTGTAAGTTTCCTGAGGCCTCCCCAGTTCTGCAGAACTGTGAGTCAATTAAACCTCATTTCTTTATAAATTACCCAATTCCAGGCAATCCTTTATATCAGCATGAAAACGGACTAATACAGGGGGAAAAATATACATACATATATATACATATATACACACACACACACACACACATATATATATAGACTGCATAAAAGAAAGTAATTTAATGGGAAGGAGATGAGGCACTCATCCACTGATTTCTTCTCTGAAACGGCCTGGAGAAGAAAAACTACTTAAAAAGGAAGTGCAAGACTGCAAAGAATGGACAGCCAATTGTATCAAGCCAATGTTTCAAGCAAAACATAATGAAAATGTTATCCAGTAAATTTGAGTGTAGTAATTTTGGGCCCTAAACAACTTGCTAAGGAACAACTAAACAGGAAGGGTACTGGAAGTCAATATAATCAAGTCCTTGAGTCGGCCCGGTCATCTTATTGTCTACTACTGTGAAGAATAAAATCCCTGGCTCCACCTTCTGTGCTGTGAAATCCTTTACCTGTCCACATAGGTGAATACACCAGGGATCTCATAGTCAGATCCTGCTATAAATGAGGAAAGCAGGGCAACTATGGCTCCGGGACTCCCTGTTAGCCTTGTCAAAGCTCTCTTAAAAGTACAGTACCCTCTTCCCTCTCTTCTTCAGAGTTAGAGGCACGAAGGTCTGACAGCTCTCCCAGATGCCTTACTTCTTACAGATATTTTTCCCAATAAATCTCTTCAGTGTCCAAGGTCTTGTTGATGTTTGCTTCTCAGAGAACTCAGGCTAATATATTTAGTTATTAGTGCCAATCTTAACATTTTCTTTACGTAGGAATCATGGAACAAAAAGCATTCCTAATCTCTTGGCGTTAATGCTATTACTCACTCCAACCTCACTGCTTGTAGAAAGTGGTGTAATGGTAGAAATGAGAGAAAAAAACGTGGTGAAATAAGAGAAGGAAGTTCTTCAATGGCTGGAGTTAAAGGTTGAGAGAGGCATGTTCCTTGAAATCCTCCACTACATATCCAGAGAAAATAGAAGGAAGCATCTCAACACACTACAGACTCATGAGTTCCTTTCCAGTGCTGACCTGGGAAAGAGTGGGAGAGATGGCTTTCTCGTTTTCCTGACTTCTCAGCTAGATAGCCCAGACACGGCTGTGTTATATAATACAGACTAGAGTGCAAAAAGTTGGAATCATCTTCCAATTAGAAGATAGCATAAGTCTTATTAAATATCTATTATGTACTGCTACTTCCATTATCTCATTTAAACTTCTAAATAGCCCTGCAAAGAAGGTATTGTTAGTGATCAAGCCCTATGTTCCTGGCTTTTCTTCTATTTTAATAGTTTCTCTTTGTCAATCTTTTGCTGCCTGGGTCCGTATTCTTCATTAAACCTTAATCAGGAATGCCAAAGGATTCAGCCCTAAGACCTCTTTGTTCTTCCTCTACTATTCAAACATGTCCTTAAGAAATCCACTGAATTCTAGACTCACATATACATCTATCTACTTAACACTTCCATTTGGATAGAGAGAGGCTGTTGCTACCTACTTATATCCCTTTGTTATTCCCCTGCTGAAACCCTTCAATGGTATCTATCACAATTAAAATCCAAACTTTTGCCTATGTCCCTACAAAATCTAGTTGTTGCCCCACTAGATTTCCCATCTTACTCCTATCCCTCATCCCCTTTACTCATTAAGCTAGAACCACAGTAGACTTTCTGTTCCTCAAATATTTCAAACTTATTTCTACCTTAGATTTTCACATTTGTCTGTTCTATTTCCTTTTGTCTCTAGTTCTTCAAGTGGATGGTTCCTTTTTGTCAATCAAGTCTCAGTTAAGATAGCATCCCAACTCCATGGGAACAGAAGCTCCTGTGTTTAGGATAACCTTCCAGACCTCACCCTATGTATCTCTTCATTTTGGCTGTTGACTTGTATCCTTTAACGAATTTTTTGCAATAAATTGATAAATATAAATGTTTTCCTGAGTTTGGTGAGCCACTCTAGTAATTATAACCCGAGGAGGGGGTTGCAGGAACCCCGATTTACAGTCTGTCCAAAGCATGGGTAAACAACCTGGGGCTTGCAATTGGTGTCAGAATTGAGGGGAGGGCAGAGTCATGGGGACAAAGCCCTCAACCTGTGGGACCTGATGCCATATCCAGTGTAGGAACAGAATTAAGAGGACACCCAGCTAGTGTCTGCTGTAGAATTAATTGTTTGCTTGTTGGTAGGGGAAACTCCTCCTCACACCTGGTGTCTGAAGCACGTTGTGTGAGTACAGTGGGAAAAGCTGAGTTTGGTTTTGTTTCTACACAGGTCCTGTGGTTACTCGGTAATTACATAATTTAATTTTATTTTCTTCATAGCATTTATAATCTGAAATTGTCTCATTTGTTTGTCATATGGCTTACTCCCAACCTTTGAAAATTAAATATATGCACAGACAGGAGTGCTAAATTATATTCACCAACTAAGATATATAAGTCTTATTCAACCTGTTATGTATTATTACTTGCACTATCTAGTTTAATCCATGACATACTAGGAAAAGTATCATCCCCAGCCCCCCCTAAAGCAACACCTAAGACAGCAAGGACTCAAATATTTGTTGTGGAATCTGAATTAAGAACACAGGGTGAAGCTGGAATTCAAAAACATACGTGATTCTAAAGCACATAGGTCTTTATTCCACAATACACTGCCTATTCCAACAAATGTGCATCCATTGAGTTCATAGTTGCAGAAAGTACTCAATTTCAGTTTGCATATATGAAGAATATTAAATTATTTCACCACTAAAAGGGTAGAGACAAACTCAAATCACCCAGCCCTTCTATAACATATGCAAAAATATCAAGAAAAATAATTTTTTTAGGAGACAGGGTCTCGTTCTGTTACACAGGCTGGAGTGGATGCACAATCATAGCTAGCTCAAACTCCTGGACTCAAGCAATGCTCCTGTCTTAGTGTCCTGAGTAGCCAGGACTGCAGTCACATGCCTGGCTAATTTTTAATGTTTTGTAGAGATGAGTTCTTGCTATACTGCCACGCTGGTTTTGAACTCCTGGACTCAAGCAATCATCCTCTTGCCTTGGCCTCCCAAAGAACTGAGGTTATAGGCAGGAGCCACTATGCCTGCCCTGGAAAAACAGAAATGATAAAGAAAGTATGGAATATTGTGGGTTTTTTTTTTTTTTTTTTGAGACATGGTCTTGCTGTCACCCAGGCTGGAGTGCAGTAGTGCGATCATAGCTCACTGCAGCCTCAAAAACCTTGGACTCAAGTGATCCTCCAGAGCAGCTGAAACTACAGGTTCAGGCCACCATGCCCAGCTTTTAAAATGTTTTGTAGAGACAGGGTCTCGCTTTGTTTGTCCAGGCTGGTCTTAAACGTCTGGCCTCAAGCGATCCTCCCGCCTTAGCCTCCCAAAGTGTTGAGATTACAGGTGTGAGTCACCATGTTTGGCTGGAATATTGTTTACTATAGTAGGTAGGTAGTTTATGGGTCCTAAATAGCACTTACAATTCAGAAAAGGGAATATAGCAAATGCTGGAAGCCTTTGTAATCCTCAGTGTTAACCTCATAGGAGTGGGAAAGAAAGAAATCTGTGTATGGAAGTAAGTGATATTATCTCAGGAATAATCAGAAAGAAGAATCCCTAGACTCCCTCAAAGTGAGGAAATTTGCAAGGAAGAAAAGAGAACAGCAAGAGTAAGAAAAGATGACAGAAACAGAATTGTGAAACAGTTTCCACCCACTTAGAAGTAAAACTGGAATTAAAGCATTAAATGAATTAGAACATTGCTACCCTTGAGCTTTCACTACAGCAAACAGATAAAGATATCGTTTAAAGGCTAAACTGATGTGATCTCACAATTAATGAAAATCTTTAAGACTAGATCCTTATTTTCATAAAGCATTCATTCAAAGGTGAGAGAAGGCTGTGGGAAAGATCACTTTCAATCCCAAAACTAAATACAAATGAAAGTCAATGTACTCCTTATTAAGGAGGAAATCACGTATTACTCAAGACCTAAGTGCCAGACTCACCGATCTTCTAAAACTTTAATGGTTTCATGAAGGACTTTCTGCTGTTCCCTCAGCTGTTGATTTTTGGTGAAGAATTCTTCTAGTCTTTGTGCGTCTCTAAAGGTCAAAAAATAAATAAGTTTTTCAGATAAAAATACTCTTAACAGGATAATTCTAAGAGCTCCACTGCGTTTATATAACGAACTTCTTGTACCAAAACAAAACAACTGAAAAGGTCAAGTTGGAATATCTTGTAAATCACAGTTCAAATTATACTAGAATTTGCTCTGCAGAGCTCTTATATACCATAAAGGTATCATGTCACCATGGACTCAACTTTGTCAAAACAGCTATCAAAACGTACATTATTATTTTGCACATATTAATGTAAATAATATTTCTCTACTCACATCACCTCTTTCAATTATGGGGAACTCATACTTCCTATTTTACTAATTTCTGTGTTTAAAATTTTTACCTGGTCTTGCTTTTAAATCAGAGCTTACAGTGAAGTGGAAGAATATGAACCCTACGCCCAGATGCAACATGGGTTTGAGTCCAGCTCATTTACCAGCTGTGTGACCTGATACAATTAACCTTAACTCTCTGTGCCTCACAAAGTATAGATACATTAATATCTATTGCAAAACGTCTGAAGTATTAATGTATGTACTGGATATGGAACAGGGTGGCGCACAGTAGGCTCTATGTTAAGTGTTTAATTATGACTTTATAGTGAAAAAACACTAACAAAGACAACTAAAATTTTCTTCTACTTAAACCTGATTACCTTCCAAAGTCGTCGTATTTTACCCGTCTATCATTATTTTTAAAAATCACATTATTTTTTTTTTTTTGAGACGGAGTCTCGCTCTGTCGCCCAGGCTGGAGTGCAGTGGCCAGATCTCAGCTCACTGCAAGCTCCGCCTCCCGGGTTCACGCCATTCTCCTGCCTCAGCCTCCCGAGTAGCTGGGACTACAGGTGCCACCACCTCGCCCAGCTAGTTTTTTGTATTTTTAGTAGAGATGGGGTTTCACCGTGTTAGCCAGGATGGTCTCGATCTCCTGACCTCGTGATCCGCCCGTCTCGGCCTCCCAAAGTGCTGGGATTACAGGCTTGAGCCACCGCACCCGGTCAAAAATCACATTATTATATAAAGTATGCACATATTTTAATTGTAAGAAAACCCATTAGAAATTTGATTGGGATTTTCTGTATAGTCTTAAAGCTGAAAATATAAGATAATACTGTGATTCAAATGCCTTCCCCCAGTCCCTTGAAGGGCCTAAAATATCAAATCAGAGTGGCAAAATCAGTCTGTCATAAAAAGCAGATGTCAAAATGATTGTGTCAAAGTGGCTAGAATAGAGTGTCACTGGCACCAAAATAGATGGGTAAAACAACTAAGTCAAAATGTCAGGTAACAAATATAGAGGGTATTTCTTAAAAATTTGTTGAGCAGTTTATATTAATTGAAAAACATGTAAGAGCAATACCATCTTGCTATACAACAAATATGGTTATGGTAGCATGTAAAGACATCTGAGAACTTGAAGATAACAGACAATGATATATCATTGAAGGTTGTTAACTTGGCCATTTCTCATTTAACAAAAATTAAAAAAATAAATAAATATTTCCTAATACTTCCAGAAAATGTATTTAATTCAGAAGGAACACCAGGTTTTCACTGATCCTATTCGGCAAATATAACCAGATAACTTGTCTAAGCCTGGGGGTGTGATTAAAGTCATGTTCTAAAACAGACTGCCAACATGTATTCAAATTTAATAGTTAAATAATCTGTATCATAAAATACAGTAAATATTAAATTGAAGATTTACACGCACAGGCACACATATACATTTTCACTCTTAAGCAGTGAAAATAGCAAAGGGTTTTTTCTTAAATGATGAACAGAACTCTGTAATAGTAGTGAGTTATCTGATTTTCCCATATTCATATATTCCATCACTGTTCTATTTAGAATGACTCAGAGCATGACCGTATTTGTCTTAAAGTTAAACTATTATGTAGATGAACAACCTAAGTTAAAGTTAAAACTAACTTCAATTACTTAAAATATTCAGGTCAAGAAAGTGGTAACATAAAGAGCTTTTACTAATTGCAGAAATAATTTAACAAGGTCTTTAAGAAAGCAAATTGATGAATTCCAGACAGTGTAAAAAGAGTCATGCAATTTCGAAAAGTGTCTAATATATTAAAGACAGGTCTACCCTGGACCTCATCCAAAGGAAGAGTTATTACTACACCAATCACTAACTTCATTTCTAAGGCAAGCTCAATGTCATTAGCAGCATTTTACTAAAAACTCAGTATCATTTTCCTAACTGGTGGCCTTCTGTTTTTCTAAGGTAACTGAATATTTTAAATATAACTGGCATAGGAAGCTGGGTAAATCTTGTATTTGAAAATGTAACTGTAATAAGATAGATAACAAACCTTCCTGTCTCTTTTACATACCTATGCAGCACATACAACAATTTTTTCATTACTTTGAAATCAAATGTCACATATGGGGGCTGGGGGGGGAGATCTATAGGGAGAGATAGGAACTACCATGAATAAAATGGACAAACATTATGTTTGAGTTATACTCTCTATACAGAAACTTTTGTGATAAGGAATAGAAAGTAAGAAAACAGTGCTGCACAACTGGAAAATGTTTTTCTGTCTTTACAATTCTTTAAATTTCTTAATTAAATAATTTTTTAAAGAAAACAAGGGTTTATCTGAAGGTGAGTAGTCTACATTCTAGAATTTCTAAATTTCTCAGCAGCTAAAGATAATTTTCTTAGTAAGTGTTATAAAGCTGGCTGAATACGGCAGATGTCATCTTTATTATTTCCTCAGCACAAAGTAGTTATTTTATTTTATTTTTTTTTTGAGTGACCAAGGCCCAAAGCACAGTCTCAAGAGGTCTTGAGAACATGTGCTAAAGGTGGCTGGGTTACAGATTTATTTTATAATTTTAGAGGGACAGAAGTTACAGGCAGACATCAATCAATAAATATAAGGTATACATTGGTTCAGTCTGAAAAGATGGGACAACTTGAAGTGGGGGTTTGTGGGTCATATGTGGATTTAAAGATTTCCTGATGGCAATTGGTTGAAAGGGTTAAACTCTGACTGAAGAGTTGAAGCCAGCAGAAAGAAATGTTTGTAATTAAGATTCGGGATGGAGGGGTGGGCTTGTGGAAGCCAAGGTTCTTATTATGTAGATGAAGCCTCCCAGTCGCAGACTTCAGAGAAGAAATGATAAATGTCTTTATCAAGCCCTAAAAGGTTCCAGGCTCTTAGTTAAATCTCTCCTGGATCAGGAAAAGACCTGGAAAGGGAAGAGGATTCTCTATAGAATATGGTTTCCACATGAGAGACAGCTGTGCAGGGCCATTTCAAAATATGTCAAAGAAATACATTTTGGAGTAAAATACTTTTATTTCTTTCAGGGCCTGCCATCTGTCATGTGATACTATACTAGGGACAGGTTGGTATTTGACATCTTATTGCTACAAAGAGGCCGTTTTGTCAGTCTTAAATTTTCTGTTTTAATGTCAATGTTGGTCAGTTGTGCCTGAATTCCATAGGGAGAAGATTACAATGAAGCATGTCTGATGTGATGTCCACTTCCCATCATGGCCTGAACTAGTTTTGCAGGTTTACTTTAGAATGCCCTTGGTCAAGACTGGGGGTCCATTCAGTTAGTTGGGGAGCTTAAAATTTTATTTTTGGTTTACATAATGTTTATCACTACATAATATTACATTGTAGGTTTATCTGCTGTTTGCTTCCTCTAAAGAATATTAAACTCTTTTTTTCAATTGGTGTACTCTTGTGCCCATACCCTAGAAGAGTACCTAGTATAAAGTATTGTCTCCGTAAGTACTTCTTGATGACATTAATGAATTAATTAGCTATAAGAAACTAGAACAGGTTAAGTCACTGTGCCATGTCAATATAGCGACCCCATCTCTACAAAAGAATAATTTAAAAACTAGTCAGGTGTGGTGGCACACAGCTGTAGGTCCCAGCTACTAGGGAGGCTGAGGCAGGAGGATTGCCTGAGCCCAGGAGTTTGAGGCTGCAGTGAGCCATGATTGTACCATTGCATTCCAGCTTGGGCAAGAAGTGAGATTCTGTCTCAAAAACTTTTTTTTTCCCCTCTAAATATAAGATCTTCTTGTCTACGAAGAGGTACAATTTGACTTCCTCGTTTTCAATTAGGATGCCTTTTCTTTTTCTCTTGCCTGACTGCTCTAAGACTTCCAGTACTATGCTGAATAATGGTGGTGAAAGTGGGCATCTTTGACTTGTTCCAGTTCTTAGAAGAAAGGCTTTCAACTCTTCCCTATTTGGTATAATGTTAACTATGGGTTTGGGCACATTTGACCTTTATTATTTTGAGGTTTGTTCATTATATGCCCTAGTTTGAGAGTTTTTTTTAACCACGAAGGGATGTTTAATTTTATCAAATGCTTTTTCTGCATCTATTGAGCTGACCATAAGATTTTTGTCCTTCATACTACTGAGGTGATGTATCATGGTTATTGCTTTGCATATGTTAAGCTATTCTTGCATCACTGAGATAAATCCCACTTAATAATGATGTATTATCTTCTTAATGTGCTGCTGGATTTGGTTTCCTAGTATTTTGTTGAACATTTTTGCATCTATGTTCATCAGGGAGACTGGACTGTAGTTTTTTAGTTGCATCCTTGTCTGCTTTTGGTATCAGGGTGATGCTGGTCTTGCAGATTGAGATAGGAAAAATTCCTTCCTTTTCACTTTTTTAGAATAGTTTAAGGAAAATTGGTATTAGTTCTTTGTAAGTTTGATAGAATTCAGCAGTGAATTTATCTGGTCCTGGACTTGGTGATTACTGATTAATTTTGCTATTCATTACTGGTTTGTTCAGGTTTTCTATTTCTTCCTGATTCAATCTTGGTAAGTCATATGTATCCAGAAATGCACTAATTTCCTCTAGTTTTCCAGTTTATTAGCATATAGTTATTCATAATGGTCCTTAATGATCTTTTGTGTTTCTGTGGTACCAGTTGTAATATCACTTTTCATTCTTTTTTTTTTTTGAGATGGAGTCTTGCTCTGTTGCCCAGGCTGGAGTGCAGTTGTGCTATCTCGGCTCACTGCAAGCTCCACCTCCCAGCTTCACGCCATTCTCCTGCCTCAGCCCCCTGAGTAGCTGGGATTACAGGCGCTCGCCACCACGCGTGGCTAATTTTTGCATTTTTAGCAGAGACGGGGTTTCACCGTGTTAGCCAGGATGGTCTCGATCTCCTGATCTCGTGATCCACCCACCTCGGCCTCCCAAAGTGCTGGGATTACAGGTGTGAGCCACTGTGCCTGGCCTTTTCATTCTTGATTTTATGTGGGTCTTCTCTTGTCTTTTCTCGGTTAGTCTGCTGGGGTCTGTTTCTGGCAAACTTTTATAATTAGTGAAAGAGGACCCAGGGATGTTCTGCAGAAGATGACTAGAATGGTGACAGCCAGCGTTTTGCAGTGAGTCCAAGAATAAGACAGCAAGTCAGAATACTAAGGATGGGAGGGAAGAAAGAAGTAACCTGAGTCTTTGAGTCACCTATTAACCAGTCCTAGAGTCCCTTCTTTGGGCTTTCCACATAAAAGAAGAAATTTCCCTTACTGTAGAAGTCACTTCTGATTTTTTTATTTTTCACAGTAATAAAATATCCTACCTAATAAAATGTACATCCTACATTCATTACTCAAAAAAGGATTATTTGGTTTTCTGTTTAAGTTAAAAAACAGCTCCATTAGGGGTACTAAACACAGCTCTGCCACAGAAACACAGAAAAGGGGTATTCTATGGTTAAGGAGGTTTTCAGTAACATCTTTAGGGTAGGAACATGTACAGTTACAACAAGGCACTTTAAAATGCTAAGAAGAACCAGCAATTTTCACTTTAAACAAAACTTTAAAAAAATGTATGATTTTATATTCCTGAATCAACTAAGTTCACTTCCAAACGTGACTTTTTGGTGTAACAGAAAATGTACCAATTTTCATTTGCAGATTATAATGGGAAAAAAAGCTTTTTTGTTTGTTTGTTTTTTTGGGACAGGGTCTCACTCCGTCACCCAGGCTGGAGTGCAGTAGCAAAATCTCGGGTCACTGTAACCTATGCCTCCTGGGCTCAAGCAATCCTCCCACCTCAGCCTCTGGAGTAGTTGGGACCACAGGTGCGTGCCACTGCACGTGCCTAATTTTTTGCATTAATAGAAATGGGGTTTCACCATATTGCCTAGGCTAGTCTCAAACACCTGAGCTCAATCAAGTTGCCTGCTTTGGCTTCCCGAAGTGTTGGGATTACAGGTGTGAGCCACCGTGCCTGGCCACAGATGGCATGTTACAGCCTTGGAAGCTTTCAGAAAGTGAAGTAACTGATGCCCATAGACACAGACTGTAAAACAAATGTATTATTATTAGTTACATGATACTGACTTTTGTTATGGGTGCTGATATTTTACTCTGCCATCTGTTTCAGATTCCTGAATGTGGAAGCTCTAGAGAATCATGGGTAAAATCTGTTCCAGAACTTAAAAAATCAGATCTGATTTAGAACTTTATAAGCAAAACAATTCAGGGAATCTTTGAGTAATTTCAAACTACCTAAAAGGAGTCTTAAAATGCCCATTTAGCTTCCATTCAAATGAGTTTTGAAATTCCAGAATTATTCTGCTCCCCATCTTGTAGCATGTTGAATTCCAGGTGTTAATTATGGCTGAAAAAAGAACTCTGCTGACAAATCAAAATGAGACTACAGATCAATTGTCATTTTAATACTTTATGGGAAAAGATTACATATTTAAGTTGTATTACAATGTAAACATACATAATTAACTAAGGCTATACTTAAAATTACCAAATTATTCTTTTTACTTTAGAATTTGAAAAAAAAATTGCTGCTGACTATCCAAGGCCCATACTAAGTAGGGCTAAAATTTTTTATAAATAAGACATTAAGGTCAAATTGGACATTAGTATCAACTGTTCTATAAATAACACCTGAGTATTACATACTGATACTTACAAGATTCGTTCCTGTTTTAGCTTGGTTACTTTTACTTGTAAACCTGAAAAGTAAAAAGAAAAGGTGTTACTTCTACAAAAGTTCCTTTATGAGTCAAATGTTACACTATTAAGTCACATCAGTCTGGTCTCTAAATAATAAACCAGGTCTCTTTAGTTTACAGTATATTCCCCTTACTTGTATCCTGCAGTCACAAAAGCATTATCTGCAACATATTGCTTTTAGTCTATCATGTGACAGTCAAATGGAATAACGTTTTCCCCATCTAAAGTAAATTATTTCCTTTCTAGTAGCAAGGCAAGCATATAATTAGAAGTTCACTATAAATGAAGGTCTATGTTCTGACATAGCCTGTGTATTTACTAACAGCAATGGTGTTTATGTAGGCACAAATCTTCTGGGATTAAACTAGATTGTGGTAGGAAGTCCTGGACTAGGAGCAAAATTCCTTATAGAAAAATACCTAACAAAAGGCATGAACGTTTTATATCTCAAGATATCTACTACATGAATTTTTAATTTTAATTGAGTCTGACACAAAACATAAGAGAATACCACTGCCTATGGACTCAGGTAGTTATTGAGAAGAAAGCAGACTGACAGGCATTGAAACTGCAAGGAAGGATATGGACAAAACAGGGTATTTCTAATTTTCATGAACGGTAATTAACAAAAGAAAAAAATCACTGAACAAATATGAAAATACATACATCATTAGCAACATATAAGTCAAACCAAAACAATTACTTAGCAAAATTGTAAAAATTATAATACCAAATATTGATTTAGAAATGTCATTTAATTGGCTAGGCGCAGTGGCTCACGCCTGTAATCCCAGCACTTTGGGAGGCCAAGGCGGGTGGATCACCTGAGGTCAAGAGTTCGAGACCGGCACAATTAACATGGAGAAACCCCATCTCTACTAAAAATACAAAATTAGCCGGGAGTGGTGGCACATGCCTGTAATCCTAGCTACTCGGGAAGCTGAGGCAGGAGAAACACTTGAACCTGGGAGGCAGAGGTTGTGGTGAGCCGAGATCCCGCCATTGCACTCCAGCCTGGGCAACAAGAGTGAAACTCCGTATCAAAAAAAACAAAACAAAACAAAACAATGATTTCATCAAAGATTAAAATAGTACAAACTGGAAAACTTTTTTCTCGTTGAATGTTGCTTTGCCCTCTATTTTCTCTATGCTCCCTACTTCCTGCAATGTGATTAACATAAAGGGAAAAAAAGCCCTCAATATTTACTCTTTAATTTCTCAATCAGTGCTTTTAATATTCTACAATTTACCCAACTATAGATCTACTCAAGAATTTTTATTTGGTGGCAGTTAGTTACCAATACATAGTTATTAGTTGACTGATTCCTGAAGAATCCAAGAATACTTACTATGTGCCTTTGGCAGTTCACAGATTCTATCAAGTTAAAAATAGGGAAGTTTTTCATATATGTGTGTAGAAACAAATATATTTATCATTTCTAAGAACATAGTTTTTCTTTATCTGTTTAACTTGGTACAATCTTTTGGACAACATAATTTAGACAAATACAAATTTTAAAAACAAATCTATAAATTTCCCAACCATGGTCACATAGACACTAATGAAGAAGTCATCTCTTCTTACTGCCCTCCATGGTAATGATTTAATGCCAGGAAATCTAGATATCGTGGAAAAATAAAGGCCCTGGAGAATTTTTTGGATGTTACATTTTTTCCTTATGTCTCAAATTTCACCTTTAGAAAATGTTCAACTGATATGACACATTTTACTTTTGATTCTATGCTCTATAATTTGAATTAAAAATGTTATAAATAAGATGGTGAAAAAAGTGTTACGGATAAACCTGTACTTGAATGTTCAAGCAGTCTCAGCCAAATATTAGAAACAACCCAAACATCCTTCATTAAGAGAGCTGTAACCTGTGGTGCATCCAGGCACATTTTTTCCCTTCTCAAAAATGTGTGAAATTTTACTTGACAGATTTTTTTGTTTGTTTGTTTTTAATTGTGGCTGACTTCTAACAATCAGTTCTGCCTTTAGAAGTGAAAAGTGCAGCCAAAGATGAAATGGATTCTTGCCATAAACCATTTTAAGAAAAGAAATAATGAGATAGAAAATCCATATAAACTTCAAAAGAAAATCCTTGGGAAACAGGGGAAGAACTACTCTTTTATCTTGTAAGCATTCAACACCTGTGAGGTATTTGTTCTGTCACGTAGATCACCCTGAAACAGGTTTATATATGTATGTGTGTATGTGTTTAAATTTTAGCATTTGCTATTCACCAAGTCAATTAGGAATCTACAATTAGAACCCCTATAAAGTGTGCTTTAATCCTGCTCCACACCCATCGGAAGGAATGAGGCTATACAACAATGCAGCTCCTGTATGAACAGGTAATCTGTTGAACAAAGTATCTGGGATTGTAACACTGGCAACGTAAGATACCTATTGAGGAAACAGTGTTCACAAGACTAAGCACTGAGCTACAATTAACCCTACACTCACTCATAAATTTTGGAGGAAATGAAACAATCAAGGGCCTGTATAATACACAAAACAAATTTAAGAGTTCAGAAATGAGGCAAGAATTCAATTCCTTATGCATTAACAAAAATCATTGCTATGTTAATTCTTACTTATTTTAGTTCTCTACCCAGAACAAACCACATATATATAATGTATGTACTGTCATTTTAAACAAGTTGTTTATGGTTCTGAATTACAAATGATACACTTAACATCACTTGCTTGACAAACAGTGGGGGCTTTATATACAAATGAAGTAATTAAACTTCAACCAAAACTACATTTCTATAATTGCGTAACAAATTATTTAAATTCCAAAGCCATATTTAAGGTGTGCTCAATTTGCTTAAGATCTAATGATCTCAAAATGGGTAAATTAATTTTTGTGGATTTTATTATTTACAGATGTAAATGTAAATAAAAGGTGTGAGAGTTACTGATAATAATAATATAATTATTATTTTTGAGACAGGATCTCTGTGACTCAGGCTGGAGTGCAGTGGGTGCAATCATGGCTCACTGTAACCTTGACTTCCCAGGCCCAAGCGATCCTCCTGCCTCAACCTCTGAAGTAGTTGGGACCACGGGCACGCACCACCATGTCTGACTAATTAAAACAATTTTTTTTGCAGAGACAGGGTCTCGCTTTGTTGCCCAGGCTGGTCTCAGACTCCTGGACTCAAGTAATCCTCCTGCCTTGGCCTCCCAAAGTATTGGGATTACAAGTGTGCGCCACTGCGCCCAGCCTCACAGCATTCTTAGTAATGAGTGGGACAATTCCTTTCACTGTTAATTTGTATAATCTTAAGGTAATGTTCTCTTTTTAGAATTTTTGATTCTATGTATACAAAATAAATGGAGCAATTAAAAAATGAATCAAGGAATATTTATCCTGTCCTATTAGAGCCCCCAAACTGTCCTATTTCTTCAAGGTGTTCCAACTTTGCCTCACAAAACCTGCCTAGTTTTCTCTGAAACTGATTACCATATTTACTAGACACAGAAAATAGCTAGATGTTAACAGCAGAGGCTGGCATAGGCAAAAGATCGTTTATTAAAATATTCTGAAAATAAATCTTTTTTTGATATTCTGATAATAAATCTTTTAAATTCTATTTTATTACTTGTGCTTTTAATAATAAACTTGATACTGAAAAAGATTTTTAAAGGCAATAAAATTTTGCACCCAAATAAATATACTTTAAGACTTTTGAAATTTAAAGGCCGGGCGCGGTGGCTCAAGCCTGTAATCCCAGCACTTTGGGAGGCCGAGACGGGCGGATCATGAGGTCAGGAGATTGAAACCATCCTGGCTAACATGGTGAAACCCCGTCTCTACTAAAAAATATGAAAAACTAGCCGGGCGAGGTGGTGGGCGTCTGTAGTCCCAGCTACTCGGGAGGCTGAGGCAGGAGAATGGTGTGAACCCGGGAGGCGGAGCTTGCAGTGAGCTGAGATTGCGCCACTGCACTCCAGCCTGGGCGACAGAGCGAGACTCTGTCTCAAAAAAAAAAAAAAAAAAAAAAAAAAAAAGAAATTTGAAGAATTCTGAAGTTCCCATTAAATTCTGTGAGTTCTGAATTTAAAGCACAAAGACTGTATATATTATCAGTAACAATCTGTGTTTAACCCTGATACTAGCAGCATCTGTCACAAGAGGAACATATCATGAAATGATACAATCATGAAAGGATACAATTATCTTAAAGGATATAAAAACTCGGGTCATAAATGTCTCCAGAACTTTTCAACAAAAATGGTTTGGTTTGCATACTGCTAGTCTCCAACAGAAATTAGAACATTTTGCCTATTCTTTCCTAGTTTTAAAAGACGTGGATGCAGTTTATCATATTGTTGTGATCAGTGCACATACTGTCATATTTTGCTATCATTTTATTATGTTTTGGCAAAAGAGGCAAAAAAATTTCTAAACATATGTAGCAGAGCATTCGGATGCATGCAAGGTCCTATGGGTAGATTTCTGCAGCTAAGTAAAAACTATATATCTCAGATATTACCATTCCCAACAGAAGTAAAAACTACGTATCTCAAATATTCCCATTCCCAGCAGTTCTCTTTTATTTTTTGCTGACACGAAGCTTTAAAAGTCAATTTTGATTCCTATATATACCTTAAAACCTGCAAAGTCCAGACAAGTCCATGTTTGATGTCTTTCAAACAGCTTCTTATACTGGTTTCTACAAATCGATTCCCCACCTCCTTAAAAAAATTAAGTTCCCTTCAGGCATGTCTTTGATGTTATCACACAGAGACTCTAATTTTATATGGAACTATATGGAACATACTGACAAAGGCATGGCCCAAACCAAAATGTTTTTAAATGACATAGCAACTTAAAAAATAGTACGTATTCATTTAGTACCTTTAAGAATCCATAAGTTATTTGAAATTGCCATGATCAATATAATGTACCAAAGATTATCTTCTGAGCTCATATATCCAATATCTAACATTCATAAAACACATGGACTTTACCATATACACCAACAATTACTGTATTCCTCTCTTAATGTTCTCCAGAGTATAGAATTTTTTGTGGGAATATAAATAGAGCATAACCATGAGGAGTACACTTTAAAAGAATTATCTACTACAAAATATTTGCAAGCTTTATATATTCTATAATTTGATAAATATGGCATATTGTTTCTATTAAAGAGTATATCATTTATTTTCTTGATGCTTCCTCATAGTAAAATAGGGATTTCATGAAGATCCTATAACTCCAAAGAACAGAAGAAGAAATTTGTCAAATATTTTATTTCTATTAAATTAATAGCCTATAAATAGCCAGGTACAGTGGCTCCTGCCTGTAATCTCAGCACTCTGGGAGGCCGAGATGGGCGGCTCGCTTGAGGTCAGGAGTTTAAGATCAGCCTAGTCAACATGGTGAAACCCCATCTCTACTAAAAATACAAAAATTAGCCAGGAGTGGTGGTGTGTGCCTGTAGTCCCAGCTACTTGGGAGGCTGAGCCAGGAGAACTGCTTCAACCTGGGAGGCAGAGGTTGCAGTGAGCTGAGATCATGCCACTGCACTCCAGCCTGGGTGACAGAGTGAAACTCTGTTTCAAAACATAAAAAATAAAAATAGAAATCAAGAGTTTCAGGAAAGTTGCAGAATATAAAATCAACTCACAAAAACCAGTTGTATTTCTATACACTAACAATGAACAATCTGAAAAGCAAATTAAGAAAACAATTCTATTTACAGTAGCATCAAAAGAATAAAATACTTAAGAATACATTTCACCAAGGAGACAAAAAAATTGTACGCTGACAATCAGAAAATGTTGCTGAAAGAAATTACAGAATGACCAGGTGTGGTGGTTCATACCTGTAATCCTAGCACTTTCGGAGGCCAAGGAGGTCAGAGAACTGCTTGATCCCAGGAGTTGAGGCTAGCCTAGGCAACAGACTGAGATCCCTGTCTCTATAAAAAAATTAATTAGCCAGATGCGGTGGTGCATGCGTGTCATCCGAGCTACTCTGAAGGTGGAAGTGCAAGGATCGCCTGCACCCTGGAATTTGAGGCTACGGCAAACCATGATTGTGCCACTGCACCTAAGCCTGGGCAATGAGGCAAGACCTCATCTCTAAAAATTAGTAATTAAAAAATAAAAATCTTAAAAAGAAATACAGAAGACACTAATAAATAGAAAGGTATCCCATGTTCATGGACTACAAGACAATATTGTTAAGATGTCAATACTATACAAAGCAATCTACAGATTCAATGCATTACCTACCAAAATCCCAAATCCCCAAATCCCAATGTTTTTTGCAGAAATAGAGAAATCTGCCCTAAAGTCAAGGCAAGATGACAATCTCTTTAGCATAGCACATACCATTTTACGTAATTTGGATCTATGCACATTTCTAGCATCATATCCTATCCACCTCCCCAAAAAACTCCCATCTCCCATTCCATTTCCTCTTAGAACTAAACCTAACCATCCATAGTTCCTTGAATAGAATCAAGCTCTTATGTGCAAACTTTTGCATGTGCTATTCTCTCTACTCAGAAAATTCCCTCCCCTTCCACCATCTTCTTTGCCTGGCTAATTAGACTTCATCAGTTATCAAGCCTGGTCTGACATAAACCATGCACAAACCCACTTCCCCACGCAACCACACACACCCTCAGTTCTTCCTTCATGTTTTCAGATAATAACATAGTACACTGCATTAAAATTCTAGACTAGAAATTTCCTTAAAGCTAGCACTATATAGGATTCATTCTAATTCACAAGGTCTGGCACATAGTAACTGCCCAAAAAACATTTCTTGAACATTTTTTTGTATCTCCATGAACACTGGGGCTTGAAAGAATGCTTTTGGGGTTGTTATTTCAAAACTCATTAATTAATAAGAGTATTATCAAAAGTTTTGCCGGAAACTAAATTTACCATGGGAAAGTTTTTTTTTTTTTTTTTTTTTTTTTTTTTGAGATGCAGTTTTGCTCTTGTTGCCCAGGCTGGAGTGCAACGGCATGATCCTGGCTCACTGCAACCTCTGCCTCCTGGGTTCAAGCGATTCTCCTGCCTCAGCCTTCCTGAGTAGCTGGGATACAGGTATGCACCACCACGCCTGGCTAATTTTGTATTTTCAGTAGAGACGGGGTTCATGTCAGTCAGGCTGGTCTCGAACTCCTGACCTCAGGTGATCCGCCCACCTCAGCCTCCCAAAGTTCTGGGACTACAGGCATAAGCCACCACCCCCGGCCTACCATTACAAAGTTCTAACACAGACCCACATACTACAGTTTAGATTCATGTGAATTATGTTTTAATAGCACTCCAGTGTAATGATAGAGCTATAAAGCACTGCAGTATTAAACTTATAATAGGTAATCAAGAAACAAATGTCATATGAAGCATTTCTCACACATAGGGAAAGTTACAGAATTAAAGTATATTAAAATATAATATCAAAACCTTGAGCTTAGCTTCTTTTAAGACAAATAATATTTACTCATCTCAATCACAATTGCTTAATCCTCTATATATTCCTTGCACTTCATAAAAACCTTTTAACTGTTATTTCACTGTATTGTAATTATCTGTTTACACGACTCTATCTCTATTAAGACTGCAGGCTCTCTGAAAGCAAGCTGCCATTCACTTTCGTATTTCAGGGCTACAGGTTTGTCAAACGACTTATGTAGTAATTTTATGTCTATAGTCTGCAAAGAATTTTGTAGAAGAAAATTAAATTTAGAGGTTAGGTAATTAGGCTTAAGATCACAGAGCAAGTGGGTAAATGAAATCAGAATTCAAATCCAGGTCTTCAGTCAACAAATTCTTTACCTTTTCCACTATCTTATACATATCACCACTAGTATATAACAGCAAGTTGTATACAAATTATGTTCTGTGGTTAAAAAGCACCAATTTGACCATAAAAATGAATCACCAAAACTACAAGTGTAAATGTCCTCTAAAAATGAGATCCGGCTGTGCGCAGCTCACGCCTGTAATCCTAGCATTTTGGGAGGCCAAGGCGGGAGGATCACCTCAGCTCAGGAGTTTGAGACCAGCCTGTGCAACATAGCGAAACCCTGTCTCCACAAAAAATACAAAAACTAGCTAGGTGTTCTAAGGTGAAGGTTAAGTTAAAAAAAAAAACAAAAAAAAACTAGTTGGGCATGGTGTGTGCGTCTGTAGTCCCAACTACTTGTGAAGATGAGGTGGGAGAATCACTTGGGCCCGAGAGGTTGACGCTAATAGTGAGCCATGTTTGCACCACTCCACTCCAGCATGGGTGACAAAGCGAGACCCTGTCTCAAAAAGAAAAAGAAAAAAAGATCAGCTGGGCACGGTGGCTGACACCTGTAATCCTAGCACTTTGGGAGGCTGAGGCCAGTGGACTGCTTGAGCCAGAAGTTCAAGACCAGCCTGGGCAACGTGGCAAAACTCTGTCTCTACAAAAAATACATAAAATTAGCTGGACATGGTGGTGCACACCTGTAGTCCCAGGTACCCAGGAGGCTAAGGTGGGAGGAACACCTGAGCCTGGGAGGTCAAAGCTGTAGTGAGCTGTGATCATACCACTGCACTCCAGCCTGGGCAATGCAGTGAGACCCTCTCTGAAAATAGGTAAGTAAATAAATACATGAATATATAAATAAATACACAAATAAATAAATAATGAGATCTTTGGGCCAGGCACAGGGGCTCACGTCTGTAATCCCAGCACTTTGGGAGGCAGAGACAGAAGGATCACATGAGGTCAGGAGTTCAAGACCAGCCTGGGCAACATAGTGAGACCCTGACTCTACAAATAATAAAAAATTAGCCAGGCACGGCAGTGTGTGCCTATGGCCCCAACTACAGGAGGGAGGCTCACTTGAAAATGGGAGGTGAAAGCTGCGGTGAGCCGTAATCACACCACTACACCCCAGCCTGGTGACACAGTGAGACTTTGTCTCAAAAAAAAAAAAAAAAAAAAAAAAAAATCTTTGAACTTAAAGATGGTCATTAAATGTACAAAACTCAACAGTGGACTGAATTTAAAAAATGTACATACACATTATGGCATACTATGTAGCCATAAAAAAGAACAAAATGATTTTCTTTGCAGCAACTTGGATACAGCTGAAGCCATTACCTTAAGCAGGGAACAGAAATACTGCATGTTCTCATTTATAAGTGGGAGCTAAACATTTAGTACACATGGACACAATGAGGGGAACAACAGGTACCGGGACCTACATGACAGTGGAGGGTTGCGGGGTGGGAGGAGGGTGGGGATCAAAAAACTACTTATGGGGTACCATGTTCACTACGTGGGTGATGAAATCACTTGCACACCAAACTCCAGCAACATGCAATCTACCCATGTACCAAACTTGCCCATGTACTACCCCCCCGAACCTCAAAGCTGAAATAGAAAAAATAAAGAGAACTGTCATACAAAGGTATACAAAGCCACTACAGTCGCAACAAAATACTGCTTTAAGTATTTAAGATTTTACCTTGTACTTCTTTATCATGACACTCTTTTAGTTTTGTCCAAAGGTCCTTAAAGTCACTAGATATATCTGCAGAGTTAGGGCTTCCACAACTGCTTCCCGAGATGTTCATCTTGCTTAATATGCTCCACACTGCTTAATATTTTCTGACTTTTTCTGTTACATTATAGAGGTATCAAGTCGTCTTTGGACAGGTCAAATACCTGAAATGACAGATTGCAACATAAATGAACATTGCATTTATCTTTATGTACTTTGAAGTCAGGATGAAACACAAGCCCAGATATCCTCATTTACCATTTCCTTATTTACCTATAATCAATCATTTTTAGAATTTGGGAGGGAAAGGAAAGAATAAGGAAAGATGATAATGGTGAGAAAAGCCCTGATTTCAGTTATTTGCTACATAAGGTAAATTTTCAGGCAAATTTTCTTATTTCTCTTAGAGGAAAAATTATCTAAATTATGTTAAACAGAAAGGATTTGGATATTGAGGAGTTTTTATCATTCGTGGTCAGTATTAATTCACCACTATAAAATAATTAATTGTTTTGGCTGGGGGAGATGGTTCTTGCCTGCAATCCCAGCACTTTTGGAGGCTGAGGTGGGTGGATCACTTGAGGCCAGGAGTTTGAGACCAGCCTGGCCCATGGTGAAACTCCATCTTTACTAAAAACACAAAAATTAGCCAGGTGTGGTGGTGCGTGTCTGTGGTCCCAGCTACTCGGGAGGTTGAGGCAGGAGAATCACTTGAACCTGGAAGGCGGAGGTTGCAGTGGGCTGAGATTGTGCCACTGCACTCCAGCCTGGGCGACAGAAACCCTGTCTTAATTAAAAAAAAAAAAAAAAATTTTTTTTAACTTTTGAATTGGTGCAACAGCATACTGAGCCCAAAACTGAAAAACATTCTAAGATAGCCTTGACTTAAGCATCCATATATATACACACATCTACATATATTTTATAAAAGAGATAGTCGACTGATGTATTAACACAGATGAGGATCTGTATAACTTTCCAAAAACAAGAGAAGTCAGTAAGATCTAAACACAGCAAAGATCTATGAACACAGAAACATCTTAGAGTTGTAACACAATTAGGGTAACGTTACTTCACGCCTCTCTTAGAATAAAGGTGAATGATTAAGTTTATTACATAGTCCTTGAAGAAACCAACAGGTTAAGAAGTTTGAACAGATTAGTAAATATTTTAATATGTGTTCTTAAAATGAAACCATTAATTAGTTACAACTTAAAAAGTATAGTGATTAGCAAGTCTACTAAACCTCACATCTAGCTCCTTAGCCAATGTACTACCATTTCTAACAAGTGCGCGAACTGATTGTTTCTTTCTAACCATTTCTTGAGGTTTCTGATGAAGGAGTTGAAACAGTAATTCTGAAAGAAGCAAGAGTATATGTGAAGCCACTTGGTGAACTGTAAAGAGCTACAAAAATAAACTATCAAGCTTTGCAAAAATTGTGATTAGACTTTTAAAAAATAATCAGCAGAAACTAAATATGAACTGGATTTTAGATATTAGGGAATTATTAATTTTCTTGGGTATGATAATGATTTTTTTTTTTTTTTTGAAAGGCCTTATCTGTTAAAGGGATATTTACTGAGATATTTACAGGTAAAGGGATATATTCTCTGGGATTTGCTTGAAAAAGAAAATACAGCTAAAACAAACAAAAATGGATGTTGGGTGAAGAGATGAAACAAGGGCTGAACTTCAACAATTTCTGAAGCTAGGTGGATGGGTATGCAATGGGGTTCATAATTCTAGTATTTCTCTCGTGTACGTTTATTTCTGCAAAAATGTTTTGAAAAGAATTAGGTGCACTGCATTAGTCTTGTTTCCAAAGAGGTTTTCATTCTATTTTTAACTCTAACAGACAAACAAATGGGCCTATATATAATTGTGAATAAAAGTCACCATTTATTGTTTCCCACATACCAGAAACTGTGCTGTAGAATATTTATATTTATATGTTATTTAATATATAACTAGGTATTATCATAGAATATTTGTATTCTACCTAACCTTCGGAAAAACTCTGTAAGACAGACACTATAATTTCAATGTAGAGTTGGGGGAAGAGGCGTAAGGCAGTAAATTACTTGCCCAAGGTCACACAGCTGGGACATGGCTATGCCAGGGATGGAAATCAAGTCATGAGACCCGTAACTGTAAAATACCTCTCTGCAGCAAAAACAAAAAAAAAAGGACATAAACTATTTCTATTAAGTCAACAGTTTAAAATAAAGGTTTAATTACTTTAATGATCGAAAAAGTATTAATATATTCGTTTAAAGCCAAGAGTGTAAAATAAGCATCCTTTACGTATCTATCTTCAAGTAAGTGACGTACGGTGCTTTAAAAACAAAACATAAAAACAAAACATTCAACTTGCAAATTCTGGCTCGCAAAACCCTTTCCACCTACCCCGCATGCCCAGCACTTTTTGTTAGCATCTCTCTCGGCACTGAACCGTTATTCGAGGCACGACAACAGTGTACATTTCTCAATCTCTCAGCATGGTACGTCTTGCGTCCCAAGTTGCATTCTGGGCTCAAAGGCCTGTAACTGTTTAATACATTTCTGTGTATTCCTTAGTATAAACCACCACACTATAGGGGTTCACCAAAATACTCGCTGCCATACCACAGGTATTCTCACACGGGTAAGGCGAGAGGCACATCTCGAGTCACACAGGGGACTTGAACAAACTGCACGGGGCATCTGAGCGGTCCTCACATGGGCGGAGCAGAGCAGAGCAGAGCTGCAAAGGCTTTCCAGCCAGGCCCCTTCTCCATTTGCCTCTCCCTAGGCGCCCGCGCGGGTTCCGCGTGCGGTCTGGCCAAAAAAGCTCCGAAGCGCGCGCGCGCGCCGCAGACGGCGCATGCGCGGGACGCGCTCGGAGGTGAAAGACGCTTCCTCAGCCCGCGCGGGAGACCGAGAAATAGTACTGAGTGAGCGCTCGTCCTCTTGCCGGTCCACAGCTACCGAGTGTAGCCCGGGCCCGGCCTATTTCCTCAGACACAGCCCCAGAGCCGGGCGGCCACCCCTACCCCGGGAGCCCTTCGCCAAGCGTGCAGCTCCAGACCAGAAGTAGCCGCTCCGACCCAGAGCTCCGGGTGGGGTAAAGAGATTTCTTTTACTCACCGCCTCCAAGATTGCCTCGGGATTGGCGAAAGCCCCCGAAGGGAAGCGACCACTTTCTGACGCTGTGAAGGGACGGCTGCTCGCTCTTCTCTTTCGCCCTTTTCCCTCACCAGAGTGCCAAATCCTCGGTGGGAAGGCCGACCCCTCCGGCCAGCCCGCGCTTTAAGGCCGGGGGCTGCCGGCCGGGCTCGGAGGCGGCCGGACCCGCCCCGCCCGGGAGCCCGCGCGACGTCACGCGGGAGTTCCAGCTGCGTCACGCCCCTTCCTCCCGCTGCCCGGCGCGGCGGCGCACTTGGTGCCCCAGCTGAGGAGAGGGCTCCGCTGTGCGGCCCATCCCGCAGGGCAATGGCTGGGGAGGGGAGCGACCCGAAGAGTCTGGCGACCGCCACAGCGGCTCTGAGATGCGCTGGGGAAAGCTCAAGCCGTTCTGTCGGGGGAGCATCAAGCCCTTGGGGTTCTGTGAAAGTTATCCGTACAGTGTGTCTAACTTAAACATTTTGCAGGGAAGCATGTATGAGTGACCTGTACCGAACGGAGAGTTAAAATAACTGATGGTGGGGTATGGACGCGGATCCGGCTAACATAGTTTTCGGCCTTGTCGCTGTTATCTGCAATTTAGTGATGTGACCTGACAGGATTGGGCGGTAACACCATAGATCAAAACGATCTGTATTTTGCTGAGGTTCAATAGGAAGTTTCTGGCAAATCTGAAAAGAGAAGGAATCTGAAGCGATCAGCATTATTTATTGGGACAATATGCTGTTAGATAATTTTTTTTTAAGTACAGTTTTCTTGTGACTGTTTGAGATTCAAACCGATAGTAGGTATTCCTGTTTCTCCTGATTTCTAAAAGAATCGTTTTTAGACCACTAGAAATTCTACAAATGAACAAAATAGAGTAGAATCACAATATCTCTTAAACCAGTCCAGTACTATTGTATAATCATTCTAAGACCTGGGAAGAGGACAAGGGATAATATTAACAGTTGAAAAGTTTAGTACTTAGAAAATCATAAATACGAAGTGGAAAGGTAATTTTTTCCACCTGTTCCCACATCTTAAGGGATGAATAAATACCATAAGAGGGGTGCTAAACCTTCTATTAGTGTGTTACAGCAACTATCATTCACTTTCCCGTTTTATAAGACTTAACTCCACATTTTTAAAAGAAAATGGATGAAATTTTGACTATGTAATGTTTAACACAAGGTAGGAAACATAATTGACAGAGTGAAGCTTTTATGTTTATGATATAACCTGTAATAAGTTTGTCATTTAACAGAGTATTGAAAGAGCAGTGTGCTGTGGTCTGTACTGTGGTCCAAAGAAAAAGTATCTGAGCAGAATGACCCAACCTGTTCCTATGGCCTCTGCCTGTGTCTCACTAATCCATTTATGCAAGTCAGAAACCAGAGTCATCCTTGACATTTTATTCATCCCTGACTTCCATACGCAAGCCATCACCCAGTCCGGTTTTACTTACCAGACATCTAAATCCATCCCCTTCTCTCTATCACTACCTCCATAATCCAAGATACTGTTATTTCCACATCAACACAGCCAACCACCCCTCCTAAACCTTTGTTTTCACTGGTGTTCGGAAAAAATTTTGAGCATCTATTCTCCATATATATATTTAATTTTAAATTACATACATGTACTGCTGAAAAATGGTACATGATCTAATGAGGAAGTTACAGGCTCTGAAGTCAGACATCTGGGTTTAAATCCTGCTCTAATACTTCCTTACTGAGTGACCTTGGACTGACTGCTTAACCTCGCTGTCCATTTTACCTACCTGTAAATTGAGGATAATAATAGTACCAACCTCACAGGGTATTAAGATTAAATGAATATATGTAAACTGCTTAGTATTCAGATATATGCTATGTGCCCAAAAGCTAGCCATAATTAGTATTTCTTAGCTAATATGATTATAATCCATTTTAAAAGCATTTTTAGAGGATGAAAAAAATAGAATAAAAATACATCTTCTTCCTTCCTCCACCTCAAATTGTGTCTACTTTGAGACTACTCTATACTGCAGCTACTGAGATCTTGAGAAGTACATCTATTAATGTCATTATGCTGCTTAAACCCCTTCAGTGGCTTCCAGTTACTCTGTGAAGGAAGCCCCTTTGAATTGCCTCTGCTACCTCTTTGGCTTTATTTCCAGACATTTTCTGTCCTCTGGTCTCACTAGACTTTTGATGTCTCCTAGGCCATTGCATGCTATTGTCTCTGCCTGGAGTTCTCTACCAAACCTACCCCTACTCTTTGCCCTAGCTATCTACTAATCATGTTTTTATCTTATTTCAATAGTGTCTTCTACTAGATCCTCTTATAGTACCATGTAACCTCCCCTTCTTACAGTTTTTATTGTTTTAGTTATTTAATTAATTCTGTCTCCCCGCTGGACTGTAAATTTCTTGAGATAAAAAACCATGTCTTGGGCCAGACTTTGGGTGACTGAAGCAAGAGGATCACTTGAGGCCTGGAGTTCAAGATGAGCTTGGGCAACATAGTGAAATCTTGTCTCCTATTCTAAAAAAACAAACCAAAATAGCTGGGCACAGTGGTGCATGCCTCTAGTTCTAGTTCTAGTTACTGTGGAGGCTGAGGTGGGAGGATCGCTTGAGCGCAGGAGTTCAGGGCTGCAGTGAACTATGATTGTGCCACTGTACTCTAGCCTAGGTGACAGAGCAAAAGACCTTGTATCTAAAATTTAAAAAATAAAAAATAAAAAAGGTTTGTTCACCCTTTTATCTCCAGAAACTAGTCCAGTGCCTGCCACCAAATCATTCACTCATAGAAATGAGTGAATGAAATGGGCATTCCCTGATAGATCCCGTTTCTATGTAAGTGGAAATCTTTGGGTACATTCATAAGTCTTAGATTTTTTAATGAGATATTATATAGTCACTTTAACAATGGAAATGGCGGGCATCCTCATAGATAGGTTCCAAAGAAGCTTTAAGAACCACATGGAATAATCTTGGAAGTTCCAAAGATCTGCTGAAAAAACGTCTTTAACAGAGAAGCAGTTATTTTGAACTCTTCGTAATACTGAGTTTCTCATATTTTTTTGGCTTAGAACAGTACTTCCCAAATTTTTTCAACTTCAGCATACTTAGAAAATGAACACTTGTGTTATATATTGTAATGAAAAGATGAGGCTGCTTCCATCCAGTGGCAACAGAAGTAGAGGTTGAGACTAGTCACCTCAGGCCCAGTGCTGCCACCTTCAGGGCTAGGTTTTTAATGTCCCAGCGCACCTATTGGAGACCCTTGGCTGTAATGCTGAATTTAAATAAACGAGTGAAATAGTTAAAATGGTAAGTTTACGTTATGTATATCTAGGCACCAATTTAAAATAAAGTGTGTGATAGCAGTACAGACTCTAGGATTCTTAAAAGTAAAGTTTTGGAACTCATGTAGATTAAAAAGTCATCTAACTCAAGCCATTTACAAATGAAATCCTGTAGATTCTACAGTCTATGCTTAACTCCTGCAGCTGGGTAGTTGAGTGTTGTGAAGGGAAAATGACATATCACGTTAGACTGATATCACTAAAATCATATGGTTTCATACTTCATGCAGGGCATCAGTTAATCCTTAAAATAGCCTTTGTTCAGCTCTTTTTATTTTCTCTGCTGTCTTCCAGACTTTTACTATTTGCAGTCCTCAAGCCTCTGAAGGTATTTTCACTCTAGGTGGACAACCTGACCTCCTGATTAAACAAGACAGTTGAGCTCAACAAGTGTGATCTTCCTAAACTTGCTTTTTTCTTTCTCAACCCTAGGAATTAGGCAATACCATTTGCAGTTAAAAATGCAGCCTGAGACCAGATAGGGTGGCTCATATCTGTAACCTCAGCGCTGTGGGAGGCCCATGGGAGGCTCACTTGAGATTTGAGAAACTGCGGTATAGGCTGGATGACAGAGCCAGAACCTGTCTCTTAAACACACACACACACACACCAAACAATCCAGTTGCTTCTCACCTTTGTGTCCACCCTGGTTCAAGCTACCATCAACCTCTTCTATGGCAATATCCTTCTTTTAAAAAAATAAATAAATAATCTGTTACCACTCTTTTCTCCATTACAGTATATCTACAACAGCAGTCTGAGAGGTTCTTTAAAGTCTTTCAGAAAATCACACTCCCTGCTCAAAGCATTTCAGGGTCTTCCATCACCCTAGAATAAAATCCAAACTCCTTTCCATGGTGTCAGGACGAGTCAGGCACTATATTCTGCTGATGATACCTCTTAAATACAATTTTGAATTAGTGCTTTCCTTTTCAACTTCACTTACTGCCCTAGTTTAGGCCCTGATATTTCTTACCTAGGCAACAGCCTCCCTGCTTCCAGTCTTGTTCACCTTAATTCAGTCTCACACAACTGCCCAACATCTAAACCATTATTTCTGATTCTGGCATTCCTTTGCTTAAAACTCTTCAAAAGACTATTGCCAGACCAGTGCAGTGGCTGATGCCTATAATCCCTGCACTTTGGGAGGCCGAGGTTGGCAGATCGCTTGAGGTCAGGAGTTTGAGACCAGCTTGGCCAACATGGTGAAACCCCATCTCTACTAAAAATACAAAAATTAGCTGGGCGTGATGACAGGAACCTGTATTCCCCTCTACTCGGGAGGCTGAGGGAGGTGAATTGCTTGAACCCGGGAGGCGGAGGTTGTAGTGAGCCGAGATCACATCCCTGCACTCCATTCTGGGTGACAGAGCAAGACTATGTCTAAAAAAAAAAAGAAAGAAAGAAAAAAAGGCTATTGCCTAAAGGCTAAAGGTTAAAATTCAGTTTCTTTAAGATGTCACGCAAGCTCTTGTCCTTGCACACTCTCTGCTGTACCCCTTGCTCTTTACCTCTTTCAACAGGAAACTGCTTTTATTCCTCTCTCCTTCCCTTGGTGGTTTCTTAGTCTTGGCTCATACAATGTTTTTCTCTTGGAATTACTTTCACCCCCATTTTTTACAGTTCATTTTTCTTATTCTTTAAGTCTCAGCTCAGACACTACCTCTTTCAGGAGACTAACCTAACGTCTCTCTTCATCCTTCCTTCCCATACCTTTTCACAAATGGCCTTCCTCATTCTCCCATGCCCTCAACGTATATCTTTATCATTGCACTTAACACCATTATATTGTGATTATTTTTGTGTTTTTAATCTTCAGCTAGGCTTCTTGATGTCAGACTGTGCTTTCTTTATTCTTCTGTTTTCCTACCTTTTTTTTTTGGAGACAAAGTCTTGCTCTGTCCCCTAGGCTGTAGTGCAGTGGCACGATCTCAGCTTACAAAAGCCTTTGCCCTCCAGATTCAAGTGATCCTCATGCCTCAGTCTCCCGAGTAGCTGGGATTACAGGCACCTGCCACCATGCCCGACTCATTATTGTATTTTTAGTAGAGACAGAGTTTTGCCATGTTGGCCAGGCTAGTCTCAAACTCCTGACCTCAGGTGATCCACCCTCCTCAGCCTCCCAAACTGCTGGGATTACAGGCGTGAGCCACCACGCCCGGCCCTGTTTTCCTACCTTTCTTTTTTTTTTTTAATTTTTGAGACAGAGTCTCACTCTGTTGCCCGGGCTGGAGTGCAGTGGCACAATCTCGACTCACTGCAACCTCTGCCTCCTGGGTTCTTTCCTACTTTTTACTAGAGTCTTAGCACAGAACTATCCCATAGAGCCCCATATATTAGATTTTCTAAAAATTACATTTTAAGTAAAAATCAGGTGAAATTAACTTAATATATTTTATTTAACCCAGTTTATGTAAAATATTATTTAAACATGTAATCAATATAAAAATTAATGAGACTTTTTAGGTGGTTTTTCTTCATACCAAGTCTCTGAAATCTGATATATATTTTACCTTTACGGCACATCTCAGTTTAGACTAGCCACATTATAAGTGCTCAAGTCTGCATGTGACTAGTGGCCACAGCTGGGCACAGGCCCAGCATATATAATATAATCAATGAGTGAACAAATGAGGTTGTGTGATTTACTTAAAGAAGCAGGATGGAAATGGGACATGAGTTTCCGATTCTTTATTTCTGCTATTTGTGCTGGGCATTTCCCATGTCTCTCCCATTCCCTGCATCATCCCATCCCCCACCCAGCATTGAGTGCCTGTATCTCCAGGCATAAAATTAAAAGGTAAGTGATTAAATCCTTTATGATTACTTATATAAAACTCTCCAGTATCTCTGACATGAACACACAATACTAGTAAACTGGGGTGAATTGTTATACTTGCAGTTGTAACTATTTTAAGAACACAACAAAAGGCTGTTTGAGAAGTGAGGGAAAGAAATTTTAAGACAAAAGTATCTTAACTGGCAACATTTGTGTTAAATGAACACTTGATTCAATTTTTTAAAAGTTGTTTACAGTAATTAGTACGTGTTGTTTGTGAGTGGGAGTATACATCAATCAGTGATCTTGCCTCGAGTGCCAAAATGTTTTGTTGATGATTTGAGTTGATGGTGCCAAGATTCCAGGTTGAGAAGTTTTATAATTGTTTAAAAATATATATTTAACATTGGTGGAAGGTGTCAGCATCACAGTTTTTATTTTGACAGTATCCTAGGTGTTCATCTAAATGCTCATAACGGACATTAAAGAGTATACCTTGCTTTTTAATTAGAAAGATTAGCCTCGTGTATCCTGGCCGGCTTCCAATTTAGATAAGGAAGCTTTATTTTGATCTTCACTGTAGCTACGTTGGACTTCATACCTTCTTCATTTCCCATTTTGACCTGTTAACATAGTTTTCTGTTTGTTTTTAAACATCATTCACTGAACTGCTTCATTTCCCATCAGTAATGGCCAAAGTTTTATTGGCACATAATTTGCCTGATTTAGGAACTATCTCTTTATACTTGATAAAGAAGGTTAAACAATATGTTCATAGTTGCCTAGGTTTAAATTATAATGGGATGATGAAGAATGTTGTTGATCTGTTATTTCCAAAATGGTTTATTATTTATTTATTTATTTATTTTGATACAGAGTGTTGCTCTTATCGCCCATGCTGGAGTGCAGTGGCACGATCTCAGCTCACTGCGACCTCCATCTCTCAGGTTCAAGTGATTCTCCTGCCTCAACCTCCTGATAGCTGGGATTATAGACATGTGCCACCACGCCTGGCTAATTTTTGTATTTTTAGTAGAGATAGGGTTTCACCATTTTGGCCAGGCTGGTCTCGAACTCCTGACCTCAAGGGATCCACCTGTCTTGGCCTCCTAAAGTGCTGGGGTTGCAGGTGTAAGCCACCGCGCCTGGCAAAATTATTTCTTATCAATGGAAAGGGACACCTGTTTCTTCCGTGTCATCTATTTATAATGCAGTGGCTGTTTGGACAATATTTCATATCTATTCATATAAGCTTATGAAGCCCAAGAATTTTGTTAGGTGGTTAGCCCATAGGCCTTTTTTCTAACCCTGGCACTTATAAGAATCTCAGAACTTAACTGCTAAAAAAATAAGATAATTTAAGAGTGATCACTACGACTGTAAAATAGAAAAGTTTATTTTATTTTGAGAATCTCAAACAACAAATCTTTACCATTTTATCTAGTAAATAAAGTATTATACTGCAATGTACCTATGTATGATGCTACCATGATACAAGCTATGGGAATAATATTTATTTACAGTAATGGAAAATATTATGAAGGGCTAACTGTCAGAACAAGTCACTGACATTTGGATTCTATTAATTAAAGAATTCTTTGATAGGTTCACACAAGCAAACATGTTTAATATTCATTGCTTTGTCCATTTGAAAAAAAGTCGCATCTTAAACGCTGATTTTTTCGCCTGTGAATTGATGGATTTATTCACTGCCAGCAAATAGTTGTCATCTTTAATATAATTATGTGCTTCACAGATTACAGATATATCTTTAAGCACTCTGTCTTTTTTTGGTCTTTATTCTAATTATGCTTGAGAAAAATAGACTTTAAAATATTGGCTTTTTGTTTTTCCTAATCCATGTTAGTCTAAGTTTAAGGAAGCTTTGATAGTTACTTTTCCAAAGGTAAAATAAAAAATTTAAAAATGTTTTATGTTCAAAGTTCAGTTCTTAGAGGAGATCCTGAGTTTTAGCTAGAAATGTTTTCAGTTTTATGTAAGTTATAATCAGAAATATTAAAAATGTACAGTGAAATTGTGTTTTCATTCAACTCATACTCTTAGTGACAATTTGTTTTTGTGGACTATTTAGGATACTAACGTTGAAATAGATAGGCTTCTGGCCAAGTGCAGCAGCTCATGCTCACAATCCCAGCACTTTGGGAAGTCTAGGTGGGAGGATTGCTTGAGACCAACCTGGGCAACATAACAAGACCCTATCTGTACAAGAAAATAAAGATAAGTCTAGCTGGGTTCAGTGTTGTGTGTAGCCTCAATACTTGGGAGGCTGAGATGGGAGGATTGCTTGAGCCCAGGAGGTTGAAGTTGCAGTGACCCTTGCTAACACTCTAGTCTGGGTGACAGAGTGAGACTCTGTCTCAAAAAAAAAAAAAGCCTCCTTTTCTCAATTGTAGTACACCTCTTATGTGAGGTGAGCATATGCCCTAGCTTACCAGTGACAGTCCTGGTTAATTCCTATTGCTCTAGCTTAATTATTAATAGAGCTCGCTTCTACTTTAAAAAACGTCCTGGTTTGGATGACTGTAAACCATATGGTCAGAGCCTGGTGCAGTGGTTCGTGCCTGTAATCCCAGCATTTTGGGAGGCCAAGGCAGGAGGATCACTTGAGCCCAGAAGTTTGAGACCAGCTTGGGCAACATAGTGAGACTTTGTTTCTATAAAAAATAAAAACAAATTAGCTAGGTATGGTGTGTATGCCTGTGGTCCCAGCTACTCAGGAGGCTGAAGCGAGAAGATCTCTTGAGCCTAGGAAGATGAGGCTTCAGTGAGCCATGCACTGCACTCCAACCTGGGTGACAGAGCAAGTACATTTTTCTTTTTACTTCAGAAAGCTTCGGCTGGGGGCAGTGGCCCATGCCTGTAATTCCAGCACTTTGGGAGGCCAAAGCAGGCAGATCATGAGGTCAAGAGATTAAGACCATCCTGGTCAACATGGTGAAACGCCGTCTCTACTAAAAACGCAAAAATTAGCCAGGCGTGGTGGTGCACACCTGTAGTCCCAGCTACTCAGGAGGCTGAGGCAGGAGAATTTCTTGAATCGGGGAGGCAGAAGTTGCGTGAACCGAGTTTGTGCCACTGCAGTCCAGCAGTCCAGCCTAATGAGTGAGACTCCGTCTCAATAAAACAAACAAACAACAACAACAACAACAAAAATGCTTTACACTGTAGGAGGTAACTAAAAGTATATACAATTTGATCATAATTTAATTAGCCTCAGAGTTGAAAATAAACTGGGCTTCTTCAGTTAGGATTGGAGTAAAACACCTATTATGATCATCTCACTTCATTTTTTAGACTATTTAATTTATTTGTTAGCATTTTTGGTACACATGCTTTTTTTACTTGCCTTACAACAGGTACGTACATTTGAGAAATGAATATAAATTGACTTCTAATAGAATTAGAAAAATGGTTATACTGGCTTTCCCAGCCCTGGTTGTGAGTTGTTTCATGTACTAAATTTAAAATCAAGTAGATTGAAGGGTCTTAAATTATGTTGTAATCTCAGAAGGGACAGAGTAGGAAGTGCTCCAAAAAATTTTGATCATGTTCTACAATCAATGCTGGCATATAGCCATATTCCCAGCCTTCTTGTGCTATGGAAAGAGTCCAAAGCTGGGAGATAGGATGAGAGATTAAATTCTGACCCTATCTCTGATTATCTGCATGTTTCCTAGACAAGTCTTATTTCCCTCACTGAAAGAGGATATTAATACTCACTGTGCCCAAAGGGGTTGTGGTAAGAATGAAATAATATATTTGAAATTTCTTAAAGAAGAATTAAGAGAAGTTTGAAGCAGCTTGCCTATTGGGAGAAGAATGGCAGAAGGCTTTCCAGGCAGAAGGCATGTGCAAAGGCTATATTGTGGGGAATCATTGTTGAGTTCTATAATTGCAAGTATATAGTAATGTATTTGTATAAGTTGATATTGGGAAGGCATCAGCTGCACCATCTAATTTGCTGAATGAATTCTAATTTTTAATTCTAATCTTGTTGAGCAAGTAATTTAATTTCTCTGTACTTTGGTTGTTGATCAGTGAAATGAAGGTAATAATATGTACCTTGAGTGTTTTACAGGATTGTTGATAGGATTAAATGAGAGAGAAATGTAAGAAACTGTAACAATGTAAGAAACTGTTGTTAACAGTAGATAGATTTAAGAGCTACAGCTGGCCGGGCACTGTGGCTCACGTCTGTAATCCCAGCACTTTGGGAGGCCAAGGCGGGTGGATCACGAGGTCAGGAGATCAAGACCATCCTGGCTAACAGGGTGAAACCCCGTCTCTACTAAAAATACAAAAAAAATCAGCTGGGCGTGGTGGCGGGTACCTGTAATCCCAGCTACTTGGGAGGCTGAGGCAGGAGAATGGCATGAACCTGGGAGGCAGAGCTTGCAGTGAGCCAAGATTGCATCACTGCACTCCAGCCTGGGCGACAGAGCGAGACTTTGTCTCAAAAAAAAAAAAAAAAAAAAAAGCTACAGCTAATCAGATCTCTTCAATGGCTAAAGTTGTATAGTTATAGGGAAACTATTGAATTGCTAGGCAAATTGTGAAAGATTTATAATTATAGAAAGGATTACACTGTATTGTTAAATGCTTTTACATGTATTATTTTGATTTACATAGTTGAGTTCAGGTAAGTTAGATAGTATTATTATATGGTTGTTGTTATTTTATTATATTCCAAGGGATTTAAAAAATCATCTAACCCAGTGGCAAAATGGTATAGAAAGGAGAAATTAATCTATTCATTTATTTAAGAATTAGTGGTTATAAGAAATTATTTATTGGCCAAGCATGGCGGCTTATGCCTGTAATCCCAGCACTGTGGGAGGTCAAGGCAGGTGGATTGCTTGAGCCCAGGAGTTTCAGACCAGACTGGACAACATGAGGAAACCCCACTGCTACAGAAAATACATAAAAATTAGCTGGGCATTGTGATGTGCACCTGTAGTCAGAGCTACTCCATAGGCTGAGGTGGGAGGATTGTTCCAGCCTGGGAGATGGAGGTTGCAGTGAGCTGAGATCTTGCCACCGCACTCTAGCTTGGGTGACAGAGTGAGACCCTCTCTCACAATTATTAATAATAATAAAATAATATCTGTTGTTATTGGGCTTTTTTCAGCAGCGTGTATCTCCACTTTTTTGTATTTGCTGTGCACTCTTCAGTTTTCCTATTTCCTCTTTATTCAATTCATTAGCTACTTTACCCCAACTTCTAAGGAGATAGTGTTTTTTTTTAAAACTCACCTTTAATTATTCTAACAGAAATTCAAGTTAAACGAAAAGATGATGTGCTTTTAGTCAGATTTCTTTTTTCTTTGCACCTGTTTCTCCTTCACTTTCTCTGAACTAAGTTTACATATTATACAAACAAATATGGTATTTACTTAATTAAAGTACATGATTAACTGTTCAGTTTTAAAATTTTTAATCTGCTTGACTAGAGCCTTCATATAATGTGTTTTTCAGAGCCAAGCCTCAGGATCACATTATAGGTTATAATGAATTACTTCTTGTAACTAGACCCTCTTGGACCCAGTCCAAGACAAACTTGTACTATTCAAAATTGTGTGTTTCACTGTAATGAAAAATGTTACTTGAGGGTCCAATGTAGTCAATCTGTTTTTACTATAACTTTACTAATGTAAAAACTTAAACAATGAAGTCTTTGGATCAATGCTGGACATAAGAGTATTTACAGAGTACATACTAACTGTCCATTTTGCTGCTGTTTGATCCTTTAAAAATTGGCAGCCAAATTCAGGAAATAAATTGAAGTTTATTAGAAAATACCTTTCTCACAGAAGATCAAGTTTCAGTGCATCTCAGGTTTTGTGGGAATGGATCAAATACATCAGACAAAAATAGGCTAAAGTTCCTTCCTCTCCATTTGAAATCGCTGTACTGATTTCTCAGAACATCTATTTTAATTGTATTTTGTATTAGAATTTTATAAAACTAAAGAAAAAGCAGTTTGACTATATTTGTCCTATAACATGATATGTTGGGCCCGTCTTGGGCCCTGCTTGCTCCAGGTGTTTCAGTGGCAACCAGATTCATGCAGGTGAAACTTGACAGTCCCTCACCTGACTCTCTGTCCTAGGAGCTTCTCTGAAGCCAATAGAAACAAGTATGCGATTTGAAAGTGTAAGAAATTAGCAACCCATGCAGCAACTCTTAACTGATGGAAGTCAGAAGTTGTAGATAAGTGCTCTTCTCTTGTGTCTTCTGACAGGCTATTCTGGGGTAGTTTGATGGCTCCTAAGAAGATACTGGGCTTGAGCCCTGTTTGCTCATAGTGGTGGATGAACTCAAGGATAAACTTTTGTATTGGCCTTCCTTCCTTTCACTAATCCCTTACTCCTGTTTCTGGGTGCTTTCCCAAATAAAGAACTTGCACGTAAGCCAGAGGTCTCAGGCTCTTACTTTCCATGGAGAACCTAGACTAAAAGGGGAAACTTAAGATTTCTATTTCACTGTTTTTGAATTATTATTATTATTATTATTATTATTTTTGAGACGGAGTCTCGCTCTGTCGCCCAGGCTGGAGTGCAGTGGCCAGATCTCAGCTCACTGCAAGCTCTGCCTCCCGGGTTTATGCCATTCTCCTGCCTCAGCCTCCGGAGTAGCTGGGACTACAGGCGCCCGCCACCTCGCCCGGCTAGTTTTTTGTATTTTTTAGTAGAGACGGGGTTTCACCATGTTAGCCAGGATGGTCTCAATCTCCTGACCTCGTGATCTGCCCGTCTCGGCCTCCCAAAGTGCTGGGATTACAGGCTTGAGCCACCGCGCCTGGCCTGTTTTTGAATTATTAATGGAAATTTTAACTTTTAAAAATTTGCATGCATGGATGGGATAGTCAGATTAATTGTATCAGTCATTTGTAAGAATGTTAATGACCCAAGATAGGTTGAACATGTGCATTTGAGGTTTTTCTGATAATGTTAATGGGTTAGATTTGAAAAGACTCCCTCACTTGCTCCTTCTCTCTTGTAGGCAGAAGAATCTTTTCTTGCGGCTCTCCTAGGATCTACCAACCAGAGATTCTAATGTGATATGTTTGGAATGGAGTTATTGATCTGCATTTTTAATAGTCATCCTCCAGGTGAGTCAGATGGTCATGGACTACGCTTTGAGAAACACTGCTAGGTTATTACAGTTGTAATACTCCTGGGTATTATTAGCTACATAAAGTTATAATCAATCTTATATTTCTTAATGTTTCAAGAGTCATTGAGAAATTCATTAGATTTAAAATATTTTCATGTTGGAAGTGTTTCTCACTCCTAATCTAAATCGTAGATATGATAGGCAAAGAACTTTCAAGGGAATAGATTTAAGATAAAACTTTGAAACTAAAAATTTGTCACTCAAGTTACATTTTCACTTTGTCAGTGGTACATAACTTCTAAGATAATAGTTTCTGGTTGTTCTTAAGGCTGTATGTCTTTAACACAATGAACTGTTATGTACTATATTTCCCAGTTTTGGATTTATAGACAGTTCAGTTGTTAGTCTTGAGTTATTCAAATCAGCTATTTGTATAAAATCATTTATGTATTTATTGAGACAGCATTTCACTCAATTGCGCAGACTGGAGTATAGTAGTGTGAACACAGCTCACTGCAGCCTCGATCTCTTGGGATCAAGTAATCCTTTTGCTTCAGTGTCCTTTGTAGCTGGGGCCACAGGCCTGTACCACTGTGCCCAGGTAACTTTTTATTTTTTATTTTTTGTAGAGACAGGGGTCTCACTTTGTTTCCCAGGCTGGTCTTGAACTCCTGGGCTCGAGCAATCCCCCTACTGTAGCCTTTCAAAGTGCTGGGATTATAGGTTTGAGCCACCATTCCCCACCAGAACATTTTAAAAATTTTAAAATTTTTGTTGTTTTTCTGCCTTCTTTGCAATTGTTTGTAGTAATATCTACTGTAAACATTTAAAAGTAAATGCACATTAAATACTAATTTTAATGACTACTCACATAGGCTAAATTGCTTACGTATATAATAAAATACTTTTAATAAGAATATATAATTAATTAGGCTGGGCATGGTGGCTCACACTTGTAATCCCAGCACTTTGGGAGGCTGAGGGGGGTGGATCACCTAAGGTCAGGAGTTCGAGATCAACCTGGCCACATGGTGAAACCCCATCTGTATTAAAAATACAAAATTTCACCAGGTGTGGGGGCATGTGCCTGTAATACCAGATACTTGAGAGTCTGAGGCAGGAGAATCGCTTGAACCTGGTAGGCGGAGGTTGCAGTGAGCCAAAATCACACCACTTTACTCCAGCCTGGGCGACAGAGCGAGAGTCTCTTTCTCAAAAAAAGAAAAAAAAATGTGATTAATTAGTGGGCTAAATTAGTGAAATAATACTTTTGTCTTTCTGCACACCATCTACATACAGTGTCTACAATTTAAGTGAAAAACAAGATTCTTTTAGCATGGACTTAAATTGAAATTATAGCATCAGCAGAAAGCTTTTTGTAAAGCAATTAAACATCTTTCAGGAAATTAAAGTTGATTACAAGAGCTCAATAAGATCAGTTGTGTTATAAAAGGATTATTAGTTGGTTCTAATGTTAACTCTTTTTTTTTTTTTTTTTTTTTTTTTTTTTTTGAGACGGAGTCTCACTCTGTTGCCCGGGCTGGAGTGCAGTGGCCGGATCTCAGCTCACTGCAAGCTCCGCCTCCCGGGTTTACGCCATTCTCCTGCCTCAGCCTCCCGAGTAGCTGGGACTACAGGCGCCCGCCATCTCGCCCGGCTAGTTTTTTTTGTATTTTTTAGTAGAGACGGGGTTTCACCGTGTAGACCAGGATGGTCTCGATCTCCTGACCTCGTGATCCGCCCGTCTCGGCCTCCCAAAGTGCTGGGATTACAGGCTTGAGCCACCGCGCCCGGCCCTAATGTTAACTCTTAACCAATTTTTTGCTCTTTATTCATTCATTGGAAGATACGTCATTTGACCTCTTTTTAGTTAAGCAAACTCTCAGAATGTTTGTCGTGGTATTCTGAACTCCCTTCTGACTAGTACATTTCACAAAAAGCTCCTCCTTTGTGATCTTTGCTCATCAGCTTCATTCCCTAATCAATTAGTCTGAGGCTAATTTAATATTATCTTTAGAAAATGTTAAATCCTCTTCTATCTTCTTCTTGTACTCTATATATTTTGGACTCACTCTGCTCATCATTACTTGCTATCAAAATAATGCAATATAATTTAATATTAGCCTATAATACATTTAATTCAGAAGGGATTTTTTTTTTGTAGGAGAAAACACATTCCAGAGTCCTGAAAGAATAATTTACTTGGTAGTAGAAAAAGCACAATCCTTAGAGCATATAGAAATCCTTAGGCTGAGGTAGGAAGATTGCTTGAGGCTAGGAGTTCAAGATCAGCCTGGGCAACATAGGGAGACCACCTCTCTACAAAATTGTTTTTTAAAAATCCAGGTGTAGCAGCATGTGCCTGTGGTCTCAGCTACATAGGAAGCTAAACCTGGGTGACAGGGCGAGACCCTGTCTAAAAAAAAAAAAAGAAAAAGAAAAGAAATTCTTGGCCAATTAATTTGATGTCATGTTAGATAATAGATAAAAACAGCCATTGGAAAATTCACAAGGCACAAGTAAGGTACAGCCATGCATTGAATAGCAATGTTTTGATCAGCAACGGAATACAAATGCTACAGTGGTCCTATAAGATTATACTACCACATATTTTTACTGTACCTTTTCTATGTCAGTATATGTTTAGATACACAAATACTTATTATGTTACAGTTGCTTACAGTATTCAGTACAGCATGCTGTACAGGTTTATAACCTGGAAGCAATAAGACATACCATATAGCCTAGGTGTGTAGTAGGCTCTGCCATTGAGGTTTTGTAAGTAGACTTTATAATGTTCACACAACAATGAAATCACTTAATTTCTAATTTCTCAGAATGTATCCCTGTTGTAACTTAATGCATGACTGCATTCTAATTTGAATTATCCATGTCACACTTTCTTCCATTAGTGCAGATTATTGAAATTGAATTTTTAAAAAGTATTTAAGGCTTTTAATCATCTTGGTGTACTGCTCTCACAATACTTTTACCAAAGACTTCTTTGAAGTGAATCTTTAATTGGATTGGATTGTATGGGTTTCTGATTTTTTTAATTTAAGAAGGTTAAAATATTTTCCAACATTGTATCTTTTTTTGTTTTTGAGACGGAGTCTTGCTCTGTTGACCAGGCTAGAGTGCAGTGGCGTGATCTTGGTTCACTACAACCTCTGCCTCCCGGGTTCAAGCGATTCTTCTGCCTCAGTCTCCTGAATAGCTGGAACTACAGGCACACGCCACCATGCTGGCTAATTTTTGTATTTTTAGTAGAGACGGGATTTCATCATGTTGGCCAGGCTTGTCTCGAACTCCTGACCTTGTGACTGGCTGCCTCAGCCTCCCAAAGTGCTGGGATTACAGGTGTGAGCCACTGTGCCCGGCCCCAACATTATATCTTAATGCCTTCCAAGATTGCTGATTTTATTTTTATCTTTCTGACAAAAATGTGCATATTCTAAGTTAAAGTTGACTTCTCTTACTGAAAGAAAATACTGAAATACTTCGGCAAATACCGAAGCTATTTGTTGAAATGTATTATATAGTCTATAAAAGGGATAAGAAAGATACTGACATTTGCTGAGCACCTGCTGTGTTCTAAGAACTACATGAAGTGTTTTACATAACATCTCATTTAATTCTTCCAACAACTCTGAAAGAATGGTATTAGTTTCTTAACTTCCTTAACTAGATGGAGAAAAGCTAACTCAGAGAGTTAAATAATTTCCAAGGGGAACGTAATCTGTAGCAGAGTTATTCAGACCCATGTCAATTTGGCTCAAAAGCTCACATGCTTTTCAGTATACTGTCTTTTCTCTTGTAAAGTTAAGAAACAAATGAAAGTGATTATTTTTCTGAGTCCACTTGGACTGAACTAAAATGACCAAATTTAGAAGCATTTCCCAGGTAGGATTTTACCTGTGAAAAGATGAGGTAATTAGTAGAATTAACATTTAGTACCAGGAATCAGAATTGAAATTTTGGGCCTTTGGTTCTCCAACTTTCTGTAATCACATTTCCTAGGAATTCCTCAAATTAAAAACGTTTAAAACATTTTTTGAGCACTTGTGTGCAAAGCTTACCCCTTAAATAACGGCTTCTATCACCTCTAAGATGGGTTTTTAAGTCCTGTAATTTCTGTCTTCATAACGTAATTTTCCTGTCAGTTCTAACCAAACTTTAGGAATACTATATTAACTTAGACAAATCCTAGATTATGAGCATATAAGAATGACTAAAATAATACAAAAATACATGCATACTAAGAAAATAGACAGTAGAGACAGTTTAAAGCAATATTAAGTCAGAAAATGAGAGTGGGATCCACAAGGTGGGCAAGTATGAAAGAATGTGAGGCCTTCATCAGTTTGAAACAAAATTATATGATGGCATTAAGAGATTAGGGTTTGAAGTGGTAGTCACGTTCATTATCAATGGTAATCCCATATATATTCAGCCATTGTCCTAAAAATGTTTGGGGCAATAATGATACAGATTAAAATACAAAAACAAATGATTTCTTAGTTCACCAAAGATTCATTAACACATTATACAACATAATTTTACCTTTTTAGATTAGATTTCATGTAGTATTCAGAAGAGTCAATGTAGGGTAGTGAAAAAATTACTGGTCTTGGTGGTAGTCAGGAAACCTGGATGTTCTGGCTCCAGATCTACCCTTAGATTATATAATAGTGATTTAGCTATATTTTGGGGCTTTTCATTTCTTAACTCAAAAATGAGATGTTAGATTCATTGGTTATTCTTTAAATGTCCCTCTTAGGTAAAAAATGTCATAGTTCTAAGTGCTTTTAGTGGAAAACACATGAAGATATTCAGAAGGGAAAGAAGTTGCAGTTGTTAAGAAAGCTAGCATTGTTGACAAAAAGAGTTATGTGAAATTGTGTGACTGGGAATAAGAAGAAATGCATCCTCGACTAAAAGAGTAAAAAAATTTTAAATGAGTGGAACACTTTTTGACTAGGCGCTGAGATATGTTGGTCTGTATAAAATATACACTCCTAATTTGATTGACAAATTTATATGTCCTCAGTTTTAACAAAAATATCACAATGTATCAATATTTTAAATGACTCAATTTATGGAAAATATATAAAAGTAATATTTAATAGAACTTACCTACATTTGAAAATGAAAATTCCATTAAATGAAAACTGTGCAATCCTCTCCCAAAATACAGAGTTAAGCTTGAAATTTTACCCATGGATTTTATATAAAATGTATATCTAGTTCCTAAATAGCTTTCTTCAAAACCATAAACGTAAATAATGCTCAATAAATAAATTAGAATCCCAATTTAAATTTATCTTTAAACAGTAAGCCCTATGTTTTAAACATAGTGTGATTTAAATTTTTTAAATTACTGCGTACAATATATTCACCAGAAATACTAACAATGTGCTCTATTGGTATATGTATTACCTGAAAACTAGGTTTCATGTAGTAAATTCAGAAAAATTCAGCCAATTGAAAGTTTTGATCCGTATTACCAAAAACTTGTCAAAATACAATTTGTACTGAATAAAATTAATATTGGTTTGCTGAATCAGCACATTGCTTTTGCAGATACAACATTACATAGCTTTTCAGCAGTTTACCTGGATTACCAGAAATTCTATGCAGAACTGCCTAGAAGTAGGACTATGAAGCATCCAAGGGTTTTCCCTGCAAAAAATGAAATCTCATCTGAATGTTTATTTTTTACACTTTTAAATTTATTCTGTCAACATTCTAAGGAAACTAATGTTACAGCCTTTGAGTTAGAAAATAATATTATAGCCTTTGAGTCTGAACATAATGACAAAGTGGGAACCCTAGGGACAATGAAAAGGATGCATCAGCCTTGCTCAGTTCAAAGCAAAGTCCTATTAAGATGACAGGAAAGCATTCAGTATAAATACGTTAAAATTTTTTTAAATTCCCAGATAAAATCGTATGTCAGCTGTTATGTTAAATTAAATGCCCCAGAAGACATGTGCTTCAATTCAATCTAACATCAGTAAATAGAGGGGTAGGATGGTATGCCAACATAAATCTAAAGGGATTGGTAACTTTCATTTTACATGATACAAACTACTAAAATAAATTAATTGGATTAAGTAAAGACAGAGATAAAAGGAAGATTTTTAATATAAATGGAAGGAAGATCCAAGTATTCTTTAACCTAAAAAGTTTTTCAGACCTAATAGGCATGACAAAACCTGTCTTCATTCCTTTCTATTCAGCTCAGCAAGTGCTTTTGAGCTCCAATAGTTAATCAGTTACCAGATTCCACAATCTTTGTTTTTCACACTCCTCAATTTTTGCTGTGAATTGTTCTAATGCATGTACTTAGGATCACCAGCAGGCCAATACTTTTTTTGGCCTTAAAAAGGCAATTATTATTTATCCACAATTAGATTTACCATATAAAATTGTTACCATATAGCAACAGCCTATAAAACATAATAGTTACATTATGAAAGAAGTAGATGGCTTAATATAAATCATTAATATTTGAAATTTATTTGGCAAAATTATTCAGTCCAGCTTTTAAAATTACTACAGCCATGCACAACTTACAAAAAAGCATAGTAAGAGAATATTATATACCAAATAACCTTTATGCAAACAAATCAATGAACATAATGCAAGTGTTACAAAGCAATATCTAGCTTTATGGAAAAGGTATAATGCAGCTATTACTATGTTAAAAATCGATCATCTTTTTAAACATCATTTCTTAACTTTCCAAAATGCATAGAAAACTGAGAAATTTAAAAAATATACTTACCCTTCAATTTATTTAGAAACCTCTGCTCTTGGTGAAAAGCAGAAATTATTTCACTGCTCACTTTCCCTGAAGCTATGAACTTAAACATTAAATCAGTGAACACCACCTCTGGACCACACTAGTTTGTTAGACACTACTGCTATGTGGAAGAGTTCTGCTGCATCTAAGCTATATACGGTGTGCAATGGATAACCTAATATGCCTTTCATTTAACTGGCTGGGCAGGTTTCTACCGTCTGTGGAACATGGAATCAAACCAGAATATGTTGGCACAACAGGCCAGTAAAACCGGTTCTTCCGTAGATCCAGAACCTGTCCAACCAGTCTGTATCAAAGGCTAGCCCAACATGCTGCAGCGGCTCAGCTCTGCTAAGCTTGTACTGGGTGAGTTATCCCCACCTCCTGTGAACTCCCAACAAACTACTCAGAATGTTGTAGCCTCCAGCAAAATAATTCAGAGTTCTAGTGGGGGGGTAGATCTGTGTCAGGTATAGCAAGAGTCCATTGTTATAAGACTCTCATGGTAGACATATGTAAGCAAGTGGTCTGTTATCTTCAGAGGTAGGTAATCCTTTTAAACATGTATTCTGGGGCATTCTGCTGACTACAGCCTCTAGAAATAGATTACCTATGATGAAGATGAATCCTATAATGCCTGACCTTTTCCACTAGTCTGCTTGGCTTTGCTTAATCTAGCTTAGCCTTGAGGAGAGAGATTGATATTCCCCACAGGGTAGTGGGCTTGAGAGCCAGAAGGAAGTATTTCTAGAAGGAGAGAAACAAGGTGTAGGTTGACCAAACATTTGCCTGGGTGTGTTATCTTCCTTGTTCTCAAATGATCCTCATACCATTCCAGTCTAAAATTGGAAAAACTCCTACGTACTAGGGACAACTTAAAGAGGTTTTGCTCTGAATATTCAACAGTTCAACACAAAGTATTTATATCAACTATGTTTCAAGAACTGTGCTAGGTACAGGGTTCACAATGTAAGTAAAATTAGTAAAGATGAGAGCAACTTCAAAGTTCCCGGTTAAGCATGTCTAGTAAACTTTTGGAAAGAAGAAATGAGCAGCAAAACATTACATTTTGACAGAAATTGGTTTGTATTAAGAGAGATCATGTGAGATTTGTGCTTACTCTCTCATAATACTTGCACATTTAGAAGCAGTATTTCCTGTCTGCTGCCATAGTGTTTCTGAAACTTTTGTGCTTAAGAATCATCTGAAGTGTTGATTAAGAGCACAGATTCCTGGGTCTAACCGCCACAGATTCTGCTTCAGCATTCAATAGGAATGTTGCCCAAGCACTTCTAGTGATTCTGATGCAATTGTTGCAGGGACCATAGCACATATTCCATGCTCAGTTTCTTTTCTATTTTTATACCTCTTAATTAAAAAGAATACATATGAACCAAAAGTTGCCATTTTTATTTTTGTATTTCTAGTGTCTAGAACACTGACTGACACTTAGAAGGTACTTAATAAATGCTTATTGGAGTCAAGCACTTGCTAGATCTCAGAGGAATCACAACTAGTAATGACTATGTGAATCAAACTCCATTAAATACTATAATTATAATAATTGAGATGGGAGCTCAGAAATGGGAGTGAGTATGACTATAAGTATGGGGAAGACTTCACATGGGAGATGGGTTTAGAGACTTTCCTTTTTAAACCATGGCCAAAGATTTCTAACTGCAGGATCACAAAAGGCTAAAGGAACAATAAAAATAGTGCCTTTGATTTGATAACAGTAACAAAAGTGTTAAGTATATGAGGACACCATGAACTCAAAACTTGGTAATAAGGTTATTTTCTACGGCAGGGTCAGCGGATTTTTCCTTAAAGGATCAGAGACTAATAGAATTTGTCAGCTAGACTGTCTCTGTCTCAACTATTCAGTTGTAACAGTGTAGCACAAAAACAGGCATAGACAATAGTCATTTAAATGGGTATGATATTGTGAAATATGTGTTTGGTCTTTGACTTTTTTTCCTAGTGGACAACTCCTAAAATCCTTACTCTCCAAAGTGATGTCTTTGGATGCTAATGAGTTGTCTGATAGCTGGCAACCCCTAGGTAGCTTCAGGATGGGGGCTGGTCACCAGAAAGACCAAGGCAGGATTAGGGGCTTAGGATTTTCAGCCCTTCGCCACAACCTGCGGGTTAAATTGATCACTAATGGCCAATGGTTTAATCATGCCTGTATAATGAAGTCCCAAGAAAACCCAAAGGACATGATAGCTTTCCGATAGCTGAACACATGGAGCTTCCTGGAGGGTGGTGCACTGGAGAGGGCATGGAAGCGCAACACACCTTCTCATGTGCCTACCCCATAACTCTCTTCATCTGTACCCGTGGCAATATCCTTTACTGTAAACTGGTAAACGTAAATGGTTCCCCTAAGTTCTGTGAGTTGCTCTAGCAAATTAATCAAACCCAAGGAAAAGGGTCTTGGGATCCCCAATTTATAACCAATCAGTTAAAAGCACAGGTAAAAATAACCCAGCACTTGCAATTGGCATCAGAAGTAGGGGGCAGTCTTTTGGTACTGAGCCCTCAACTTGTGGAATTTGATTTCTAGGTAGATAGTGTCAGAACTAAATTGGAGGATACTGCCTGGTATCTGCTGCAGAATTCATTGCTTGCTTGTTGGTAGGGGAAAATCTCCACATATTTGGTCACAGAAGTCTTCTGTGTTAATTGTTTGTTGTTGAGTGAGAGAATAGAAGAAGTACTTTGAGTTTGAGTGTGCTTTTTTCCACATGATGGGTATGGATGTGTTCTAATAAAACTTTACAAAACAAGTGGCAGGCCAGATTTGGCTAGTAAGCCATAGTTTGCTGACCCTGATCTACAGTAAAACCTGTGAATTGTTAATTGAAAAATTAAGAAGATTGCATAATTGGCTAGGCCAATTGGCTTTTGAGTTATAAAGACGTGGGTTCCATCCCAGTTCTGTTCCACCCTAGCTTTGTCACCTGAATCAAACGTCAGTTTTATTTATAAAATGGGATGCAAAATAATAGTACCTATCTCTTAGAGTTATTACAAGATGCAAATAATAATTTATGTAAAGGTTTATCTGAAAATCTAATACACAGTAAGGGCTTGATAAAATGTCAGCTGAAAATAAAACTAGTTAAACATAGCAGTTGAACTTGTTTACTTCTGTTGTTCTTGAAATCCCAATAAAAATGACAGTAGAGAACCAAAACTGCATGAACCCTTAACAATCAAAAAGATTGAAAGAAGTAGCAGATAAGAGACATCCATGTGTTTTTGCGAGGAGGAATGAGAATGAGTGGTGACCTAGCAGAATAGAGAGAAAGTCTAACTACTTGCCATAATAAAAGCAAGTCTGTCTCTACTGCAGAATGCTAGAAGAATTCAGGATTTGGAGGTACAAGGTACCCTTAAATAGCCTTGGGGAATAGAGTGGGCTTGGAATGGAAGGATTGGTTAAAATCTGCTTAAGGAACAGTTTGCTCCATAGGTCCCGTCTTAACCCAGAAGCCTGGATTCTTCGACCTTGACAGAGATAAGTAGGACTTGGTTGATTCATGGTAGAAGAGATTATGTCAGGTTTGTTCTAGATTTGAGAATACTAAGCAGAGCTGAGAGTGGATGCTAAAGCACCATACTGAAATCAAATTATTATATTATTTTCCTGTTGGTTCTCTAACAAATTACCCCCAAATGTAGTGGTTTAAAAAAACACAAATTTATCATCCTATAATTACAGGGGTCAGAAGTCCAAAATGGGTCTCGGTGGGTTAAAATTAACGTGTCAGCAGAGTTGTCTTTCTTCATGGAGGCTCTAGAAAGAAATTTTGTTTTTTTGCCTTTTCCAGCTCCTTTCAGCCACCTGCATTACTTGGCTCATGGCTCCCTTACTTCTTCAAAGCCAGCAATGGCTTTTTCACATCATATCATTTTGTCCCTGACTCTCCTGTCCTCTTCCACATTTAAATCCAACTGAATAATCCAAGATAATCTCCCTTTGTTAAGGTCAAATTTTAGCAAGCTTAATTCTACCTGCTATCTAAATTCTCTTTTGCCGTGTAACTTAACATGCTCATAGGTTCCTGGGATTAGGATGTGTGGACATCTGTGAGAGGCCATTATTCTGCCTACCAGATAGATTAAGTCAGAGTCTGTGTGTTGGTTGGTGAGATACCCATGTCTGTTCATTTGCTTGGCTTCCAAATGTTAGTAACTTGGTTCATATTCTTCACTCACAAAGTAGGAAACTGGAGAATTTCTCAGAGAAACTCTCAAGACCCTGATCACCCTAATGCATTGGTTATAAACTGGGACTGATTTCCCCCCCACAGGGGACATTTGGCAATATTTGGAGAGATACTTGATTGTAATAACTAAAGATATGCGCAAAGGTGTGCTACTGGCATCTCATGGATAGAGGCCAAGGATGCTGCTAACCATCTTGCAGTACACAGGGAAGCTCATCTTCCTGTTCCCCAAAATAATTATTCAGTTCAAAATGTCAATAGGGCCAAAGTTGAGAAATCTTACCCTAATGTTAAGTCTATCAGTTAACATCACCCTAACATAAACCAATGACTGATTAGAGAGCATGTAACATGAAAAAGAGGGGAGAATAAACCAACAGGTAAAATGAACTTATAAAAAACAGTCAATGCAGAGATTATGTAGAATAGTATTTTAAATTGACTCTATTAATATGTTCAAAGAAATAAGACAAGTTACTGATTATGTAAAACAAGAACAGAAAGGCTATCCAAAAGTAGAACTTTTGAGAACAAAAAAGAGATAATTGGAAAGTAAAAATATGATAGTAGAAAGGAAGTCAGTAACCCAGGTAGAGTTTAGCGATTTCACAAGGATTGCCAGATTGGTTAAAAATGTAAGACCCAACTAACTGTATGCTGTCTGTAATGAACATATTTTAGACATAAAAAACCAAATAGGTTAAAGGTAAAAGGACCAAAAAAGACATACCATGCCAACACTAATCAAAAGATACTTACATTACTATCAGACAAAATAGGTTTTAGATCAGAGTATATTACTAAGGATAAAAAGGGTCATTTCAAAATGATAAAAGGGTGAATTCATCAAGGGTACCTAATGTAATTGTATGCATTCATGTGTCTAATAATATAAATGGAAAACACATGAATCAAAATCTGATAGAACTGAAAGGAATATAGGAAAAATTTATAACTAGATGCCATAATTATGTCTGGAGATTCCAATACTCCTCTTTCAATAATTGATAGGGTAAGTAGACAGAAAATCAGTAAAAGTATAGAAGGCTTAACCCTATCAACCTACTAGATGTAATTGACATTTGTAGATCGCTTTAAAACAACAAAACACACGTTCTTTTCAAGTGTGCATGGAACATTGACCCAGTTAGGCTATATTCTAGGTCATAAAACAAGTCTCAAATTTAAACAGACTCAAGTAATACAAAGTATGTTTTCTGATGACAATGGCATTAAGTTAGAAATCAATAACAGAATGATGTGTGGGGAATTCCCCAAATATTTGTAAACTAAACAACACACTCCTAAATAACTCATAGGTCAGTGATGAAATCAAATAGGAAAGTATTTTGAGCTAGATGGTAATGAAAATTCAACATATTAAAATTGTGGGATGTTGCTACAGCAGTACTTAGAAGGAAATTTATAACACTAAATGTGTTTTAAATAAAATATAGACATTAAATGTCTATGTTGGAAAAAGAAAGATCTCAAATCAGTGACCTCAACTTCCACCTTAAGAAACCAGAAAAAGAAGAGAAAGAAAATAATAAAAATTAGAGTAGAAATCAATGAACTGGAAGACAGAGACAGAAAAAATCACTACAACCAAAAGCTGCTTCTTTGACTGAATCAATACAACTGATAAACTTCTAGCCACACTGATCAGAGGGGAAAAGAAACAGGATAGGATTAGGGGTAGGTGGAGAAAACACAAATTTTCAATATTAGGAATGAAAGAAGTGATATCAATACAGATGCAACAGATTAAAAGTGTAAGAAGGGAATATTATGAATTTTATGCCAGTATAGTCAACTTAGATGAAATAGACACAGTTACTTGAGAGACACACAAACTATCAAAGCTAATCCAAGAAGAAATAGCCTTTTATTTATTAAATAAATTTAATTTGTAGTTAAAGACCTAACCATAAAGAATTCTAAGCTAAGAGTTTCACTGGTAAATGGTTTCACTGGAATTCTTACAAACATTCCAGGAAGAAATAACACCAATTTTATGCAAACTTTTCCAGAAAATCAAAGAGGAGGAAATAACTACCAATTCATTTTATGAGGCCAGCATTACTCTGATACCAAAATTAAACAAAGACATTGCAAGAAAATAATTTTATAGATTCATATTTCTTATGAAATAGTTATAAAATTCTAAAAATTTTAGCAAATTGAAGTCAATGATTATTTCAGTAGGTGCAAAAAATTTTTGGACAATATTTAACAGACTTTCCTGATAAAAGGTATTTGTAAACTAGGAATGGAAGAGAATTCACTCATTATGACAAGTGGTATCTATGAAAAACCTACTGCTGACATCATGATTAATGGGGATAGTGAAAGACTGACACAAATAAGGCAAGAAAAAATAAAAGGCCATGTAGACTGGAAAGGAAGAAGTAAAACTGTCTTTTTAGGTACATGAGTATCTGTGTAGAAAATTCTGTAGCATCTACAAAAAGTATTCTAAAACTAATAATTGAATTTAGCAAGCTTGTAGTAAACAAGATCAATACATAAAAATAATAATAAATAATAGCAGTGAATAACCTAAAATTAAAATCTGAAAAACAATACTATTTACAATAGTATATTGAGTACTACCAAAAATTATGAAATATTTTGGTATAAATTTTTCAAAATATGTGTGAGAACTGTAACTAAAAACTATAAAATATTGCTGATGGACATTAAAGAATACTCAAATGGAGATACAGGGTTCATGGATTGGAGGACTCTTTATTCTTAAGGTGTAATTTCTTGGCTGGGCATGGTAGCTCATGCTTATAATTCCAGCACTTTGGGAGGCTGAGGTGGGGGGATCGCTTGAGCCCAGGGGGTCAAGGCTGCAGTGAGCTGTGTTCATGCCACCGCACTCCAGCCTGGGCAACAGAGGGAGACCCTGTAAAAAAAAAAAAAAAAGATGTAATTTCTTCCTAAATTGATCTATAAATTTTATGCAATCCTAGTAAACATCCTAGCATTTTTGTATAAATTGACAGGTTGATTCTAAAATTTATGTTGAAATGCCAAGTCAGAACAACTTCGAATAAATTAGAGAATTTATACCTAGTGGTGTGCTGATGTTTAACAACTAGCTCTCTGGAAATACTTTTGTGGTGTGAGTACACCATGGCTGATTTCAAGCTACTAATGTGACATCACTGAACACAAGGTATGGAAGAGATGTACAAGATCAGCTCTTGTGAATGGGTACAAGCCAGTTTCAGCACACCACTTATTACACTACATGATTTTAAGATTTATCATAAAGCCACAGTAATCAATATGGTATGGTATTGGCATAGACAATAAAAATTCAGTAAGAATGTATAGAGAGTTCAGAGACAGATCCACACATATATGACCAATTCATTTTTGACAAAGGTAAAAAGACAATTCAGGAGAAAGGAAAGAGTTTTTTCAACAATAGTGCTGGAAGAATTGGATATTTACATAAAAAAAGAACTATCAGTACATTATGCAAATGTTAACTTAGATCATGGTTCTAAATATAAAATATAAAACCTCAGAATTTTTAGGATAAAAACTTTGTAACCTTGAGTTATACAAATACTTTATATGACACCAAACGAATGATTCAAAAGAGAACAAAATACATAGATTTGACTTTGTCAAAGTTAAGAACTTCTGATCTTCAAAATTCATAGTTAAGAAATGGAAGGATAAGCCATAGACTGGGAGAAAATATTTGCAAATGATATATCAGATAAAGGGCTTATATCAAGAATACATAAAGAGGCCGGGAGCAGTTGTCTGTGCCTGTGGCCCCAGCTACTTGGGAGGCTGAAGAGGAGGATTGCTTGAGCCCAGCAGGTCAAGGCTGCAGAGAACTGTGTTGCACCAGTGTACTCCAGCCTGGGCAACAGAGCGACATACTGTCTTTAAAAAAAACAAAAAAGCATGTTGGTAGTCTGATTTATATAAGCAATTTTTCTAATGAAAAAAAAATCAGCCGGGCGTGGTGGCTCAGGCCTGTAATTCCAGCACTTTGGGAGGCCAAGGCCGGCAGATTACCTGAGATCAGGAGTTCAAGACCAGCCTGATCAACATGGTGAAACCCTGCCTCTACTAACAATACAAAATTAGCCAGGCGTGGTGGTGCATGCCTGTAATCCCCGCTACTAGGAAGGCTGAGACAGGAGAATTGCTTGAACCCTGGAGGTAGAGGTTGCAGTGAGTCAAGATCGCGCCATTGCACTCCAGCCTGGGCAACAAGAGCAAAACTCCGTCTTAGAAAAAAAAAAAAAAAAAAAAAAAAAATCAAGTCTAGATAAAGCCATTAATGAAATGCAGAATAAATATCTAAAGAACTTTGGAGCTCAAGGTCTGTATTGTGGTTCTATTCTGTCACTTTGGGTATCGTTATTGTGATGTTCAGTTTGCTTAAAATGGGGGAGTTGAAATGTTTGGCTTATAAGGTCATATATAGCTGAAAAATTCTGGGTAAAATATGGAGAGTTCTCAAGAAACTTTTATGTGAAAGATAGTGTTCTGCATTCACATTTGTGTTTTAAATAATTTTTATAAGATCAGAATAATTGATGGACCCTTATATATCTCAGTATTGTAATTAAATAATTTTTGGGGTGAGGTAACAAAATCCTTATTCTCAAGGAAAATTGTAAGCAAATGTAACATAACAACTATAACTTTGATGGTTTTAAATAAAAATTTTTATAAAATAATTATATTTTGAAGTAGAATTTCTGATCACAATAATATTGTTCCATATTTTTGAAATATCTAAAATATTCTACCAATTATTTTGAGTTTTACTTTTGCTATTTAAAATGACAAAGAAGGCCGGGCGCAGTGGCTCACGCCTGTAATCTCAGCACTTTGGGAGGCCGAGGCAGGCGAATCACAAGGTCAGGAGATCGAGGCCATCCTGGCTAACTCCATGAAACTCCGTCTCTACTAAAAATACAAAAAATTAGCCAGGCGTGGTGGCGGGTGCCTGTAGTCCCAGCTACTCGGGAGGCTGAGGCAGGAGAATGGTGTGAACCCAGGAGGCAGAGCTTGCAGTGAGCTGAGATCGTGCCACTGCACTCCAGCCTGGGCGACAGAGCAAGACTCTGTCTCAATCAAACAAACAAACCAACAAAAATGACAAAGAAAAGCCCAGTTGGCTATCTTTTTGTATATAATTACATCATTTTTGAGATTTGAGAGGATTTATTTTTGTTAATACTAGTTTACAATACCTCCAAGAGTAAAGATCTATTTGAGATAATTCTGATAAGCATTAATTATTAGTTTAAGAAATTACATGATACAATATATCAGCCTAGCAAAGTCATACTTGTATTCCATGAATATCTATAAATAAAAATAAATTAAAATTAAAATTTAAAAATAGATTAATAAAACAAAATTTTAAAAATGAATTGCATAATAGTGGTCAAAAGATGTCTGAAACCAAGGTAGAAGTCATTATCTCAGTTAAGAAAAGGATCATCTACACACGATTAAAGTAAGTTAATATGAGCTTGTAATCCTTTCTCTTTCGAAAGCTGAGTCTGGAAGATCGTTTGAGGCCAGGAGTTTGAGAGCAGACTGGACAACATAGAGAGATGTTTCTCTACTAAAAATAAACAACACATTTTTTTAAAAAGCGAATTAACATTAAATTAGAGAAATTATTTAGGCCCTGTTAACATGACCTTGGAGATATGACAGTCATGCAAATATAGGTGGTTGCCCCCAGGTATAGTATAGTATAAGGGGTTGCCCCCTTAATACCATCTAAATGGGACATGAATCAGAACATAATAAAAATAATTATACATAAAAATTGAAATACTATAAAGCTATAGCGAAATCATGGCTCTAGGTTAACTACCAACCTCTTCAACAGCAACAGCATATTTTAAAACCCTTTGTCCTGGTTCTAATCAGAGTTCTTGACTTTTTGGCCTTCTGTGGTGTCACTGGCCAGTCTTCTTCTGTGTCTCAAGTTGGTTCATTCTGAATGGGTCACTTTCATTTTTTTTCTTTTTTTTTTTGAGACAGAGTCTCACTCTGTTGCCCAGGTTGGAGGGCAGTGGCATGATCTCGGCTCACTGCAACCTCCGCCCTCCAAGTTCAAGCAATTCTCCTGCCTCAGCCTCCCGAGTAGCTGGGATTACAGGTGCCTGCCACCGTGCCTGGCTAACTTTTTGTGTTTTTAGTAGAGACAGGGTTTCACAATCTTGGCCAGGCTCGTCTTGAACTCTTGACCTCATGATCCACCTGCCTTGGCCTCCCAAAGTGCCAGGATTACAGGCGTGAACCACCACACCTGGCCCTGAATGGGTCACTTTCTTTAAGCTGATATATAAAATCTGGAAAGTTCTCAGTCTGTCTTAGAAGTTGATAAATTACAGATATTTAGGGAGGCATCTTCATAGTAATTACTAGCATTTTCAGAAGTTTGCCACTTTGAAGTACATTTTTTTTTGAGACAGAGTCTCACTCTGTCACCCAGGCTGGAGCGCAATGGTGCAATCTTGGCTCACTGCAACCTCCACCTCCCAGGTTCAAATGATTCTCATGCCTTGGCCACCTGAGCAGCTGGGACTACAGGCATGCACCACCACACCCGGCTAACTTTTACATTTTTAGTAGAGATGGGGTTTCATCATATTGTCCAGGCTGGTCTTGAACTCCTTCAGTAATCCGTCTGCCTCAGCCTCCCAAAGTGCTGGGATTACAGGTGTGAGCCACTGTGCCTGGCTGAAGTACTTTTTATATAGTGATGTGGTTTGGCTCTGTCCCCACCCAAATGATTGAATTATGGGTACGAGTCTTTCATGCACTGTTCTTGTGATAGTGAATGAGTCTTATGAGATCCGATGGTTTTAAAAAATGGGAGTTTCCCTGAACAAGCTCTCTCTTTACCTGCGGTCATCCATGTAAGATGTGACTTGCTCCTCCTTGCGTTTCACCTTCTGCCATGATTGTGAGGCCTCCCCAGCCTTATGAAACTGTAAGTCCAATAAACCTCCTTGTTTTGTAAATTGCTCTGTCTTGGGTATGTCTTTATCAGCAGCATGAAAATGGACTAATACATATAGTAACTCATTTAATTCTCACAAAGCATTGAGGTAAGTATTATTTAGAGATGAGGAAATAGTTACAGAGAGATTGGCAGCCTAGTTCTAGAAATCATGGGTTTTAACCATTATACTGCTTTAGAGATGAACTAGGTTTTGTCCTTACATTGATATTATTTTAGCCACTTTTGTAACAAGTATAAACTTGTTATTGTTGAAGTAATTTCCTTTAAGTTCCCTTCAATAATGTACCTTCTCTGCCACTCAGTGGGAAGAAATGGTCTTATAGTCAAGTCCCCTTAAAAAAAAGTCTCCCCCAACTGCTCAGAAGTCATTTATTCTGTATTAGTATTTTCCAAATGTATTTGACCTCAAAACACTCTTTTTTATAGCATACTTATTAACCCCTACCTAATATTGACAGTATGTGAGGTATTCTATATGACACTAGTTTGGAAAAATGAGACAGTACTTTTATTCACTGTATTGTTGTGGTATAAATGTCCCCCGTGGAATAGCAGCCCAGATTAAAACTTCTAATAACTGTCTGGTTTTGCTGTTTATTTATGATATCCTTTCATATGTATATTATATAAATCCTAGTTAAAATTATTTTAATCAGAAATGAAACTAACATGAGCTAGTTTAACCAACATCAAAAAAGGGGGATTTATTTTGAGGCTATAAAGTTATCCCAAGAGGAATATAGGGATGTGGTTATTTCTAAAGCAGGGAGTCAGTCTGGCTAAATGAGGAATTAGAACCAGAAAATAGCCTCATAACTCTCATTCTCTCTCTCTAGGGTCACTTGGTCTTTCATTTCTGCATCTATCTGCGAGTCTACTTCATCTTTCTTTGCAGTTCCAAGTGTCAGCTAAAATATCCCAGTGCTTTGAGATTTAGATAATATTGTCATGAACCATATTTCATATCCGGTGGGGCTCATGTGACTTCTGTGAGATTTCTACAAATTTCTGAATGAGAGAGCAGTGAGATAAGGGGGTGGAGGAATGCCAGGTTGATGTTCTCATGGTCGCCTCTGGCTGTGGGTTTCTGTTGCCATATGTGATAGATTTTGTTGAAGGTGTGGGGGTTTATATCATAGGAATATAATCAGGATTGCTCGTTGGGGATACTTTCAGACACTCCTGAGAAAATTCTTTTGGCCCTTCATCCAAAAAGTCCCTACACTTCAAACTTTCTTACTGACTTCTTTCTCCTTCTTTCCTGGAGACAGAAAAAACAGTTTTTTTCTGGTGCCATCCAGAGTAGTTTTACCATCTGCTTTGTTTCTGTGGCTTCTGATACCTATTCCCTGAGGGTCTTACATTCTATCCCAAGCTTCTCAAACAAGGATGTGTCCCTTTATGGTTGTGTTAGTGGCTGGGGCTAACTAGCAGATTTATTTTCTCACAGTCCTAGAGGTTAAAAGTCTGAGATTAGGTTATCAGCAGGGTTGTCTTTTTCTGAGGGCCGTGAAGGAAGGATCTGTTCCAGGCTTCTTCTCGCTTTGTAGATGGAAATAATCTCCCTGCCCCTTCACATTGTCTTCCCCCGTATGGGTCTGTGTCCACATTTCCACATCTTAGTAAGGGCACTGGTCATGTTGGATTAGGGCCCATCCTAATGACTTCACTTTAATTTAATTACCTCTTTAAAGAACCTAGGTTCTTTTGTGTTTCATAAAGTAATGATTGTGTTTTCACGTTATTGTGTGGGGTGTGCCTCCCTCAGACCTTGATACCAGTCTGCACATTACCTGACATGAAAAAGTTTAAAAAATGACCCTATCTCTAAATTCAGTTACATTCTGAGGTACTAAGGGCTGGGACTTCAACTTAAGAATTTTTGGAGCAGGGACGTAATTCAGCCTATAGCACTGGTAGTTTTTGTTAAGATAGTACATATGTTCCCATGTTACTTTTGCTTCAGTGTTTATGTTAGGGGAGGACGTTCTCCCTGAAGTAAATTAGTTTAAGCAAGCAGCCTTAGCTGATTAGAATTGGGTCTCAATTCCACATCTCCAGGAGGAAGAATCAGATTAACAGTGGTTAGGTTATGTATCCACTTCAGAACATTCACTTTTGGCCAGAGATCAGGTTTTCTCATACCGTAAGGCTGATGGGGCCCATCCTTGTTGACTAGAAACAGTTTTCAGTAAAATGAGACAATTAGGAGCTGGTTAGTCCACTTAAGCATTTTCATCTACCATTTTAAAAAAAGTAGGCAATTGCAGTCATGTTCTCTGAGTTCCTGTCTCCCCGCCAGTGCTGCCTGGACGGCCTGCCAAAACTGCAACACAGCTGCCATCAGCATTGCTGCCCATAAAGGAACGGAGCCCAGCAGTGGGTATGGCAGGATACAGCAGGAGCTGAAGACCCTTGTGATCTCTGGCAACAAAGGAATTTATGCCTTACCTGCATCAGACAACTTTTGAAATCAGTAGGACTATCCCTGAAGCAGCTGGCACAGAAGACCTGAGATATAATGTTTCCCTGGAGTTCCCCAGTGGCTACCCATACAGTATGCCCTTGGTTAAGTTCCTCACGCCCTGCTACTATCTCAACGTGGACGCCCAGTGTAACACCTGTCTGGACATCCTGAAGGACAAGTGGTCTGCCCTGTATGATGTCAGGAACACCCTGCACTCCATCCGTAGCCTACTAGTAGAACTCAACATTGATAGCCTTTTGAACACACATGCTGCTGAGCTCTAGAAAAACTCCACAGCTTTTAAGAAATAACCTGCAAGAAATCTACTCAAAGCAGGTCTCCAGCTGGGAGCCCTGACTCAGGCTGCCCAACCTCTCCTTGTGTTGTCTCTTCATTTTTCCCTTAGATGGGAAATTTACTTGATTTCTGTAGAGGACTCTGTATCTTGAGCTGTGGTGTTTGTTATTTTTGTTTTGTTTCTGTTTTTTATTTTTTATTTTATTTTTGAGACAGGGTCTTGCTCTAACAGGGGTGCAATGGCATGATCACGGCTCACTGTAGCCTTGACCTCCTGGGCTAAATCCGTTTTGCCACCTCAGCCTCCCAAGCAACTGGAACCACAGGTGTAAGTCACAGTGCCAGGCTAATTTTTATTTTTATTTTTTGTAGATACAGGGTCTCCCTGTGTTATCCAGGCTGTCCTGGAACTCCAGAGATCAAGAGATCCTCCTACCTCATCCTCCCAAAGTGCTGGGATTATAGGCATGAACCATGACATTTGGCCCCTTTCTGTTTTTAAAATTAAGTATCTGATTGAGCTCTTGTGATGTATATTAAATAAATACATTTTGCTTATTTTCTGTAAAAAAACCCTGTAAATTAAAATTTATTTAGAGTTGAAAAGAAAAGAGCACTACGGTATATTTTCTAATTTTAGTGGCTAAAGCCAACTTCAATAGTAGAATATACTCTTAAGAATGTACACTTACAAAAGAATGTATTACTTAGAAAACGCTATGAGTGATCAAAACTTAAAAGAAAAATAACCTGAAATGGTTATTTTATCTGTATTTAATGATGAAGTAATTGGTATACTTAAACTTCTAATATGAAGCCATAGAACTACAAAGCAAGATGAACTTATGGTTAAATGTGCAACTTGCTTTGTCTGAAATTAGCCAAGTACTATACAGGTGCTAATGAATTCTCCACCTTGAGAAGACATGCAGTGAAAACTGCATCACTCTTTGGTTCTGTGTGCTGCTGTAAGCAGTGATTTTTTTTTTTTTTTTTTTTGCCTACCTATAGTTTTTTTTCTTTAAGTTACTACCTTGTGCCAAATTAAGAGATATGAATTTGCAAATAGCTTCATTTTATGTGCCAGCAATAATTAGACTCACAAGGAAAAGTATCCTCAGCTACATTTACAAAAGTTAGTATTTTATATTTCACTCACTGGATATGTGTGTCACTACAACTTATTTTTTCTGTGACATATTTTAGAGATTTCCTATGTCTGAGAGTGTTGTGATCGGTGTCTTTAATGCCAGAGAAGTCATAATTAGCTGGAAACATGGCTGGAGGTCACATTTTCTAAGTAGGAGCATGCTGTTCCTGGAAAGCAGTGGCAAACTTGTATGTATCTCCCTACCCCACTTTCCCCGCTCACCATCAGAGTAGTCTTGTTAAGAGTTTGAATTTCAAAGTGAGAAAGACCTGAGTTAAAATCCCAGTTCAACCATGTACTAATTGTAAGATCTTAGGTAAGTTACTGGGCTTCTGAGTGTAATTTCTTCATCTGTGAAAAGGAATGATAATATTATTAGGAGGATTAAATGGGGTAATATTTGCAATATGCTTAGCAAGAGCTTGACACATAGTAAGTGTTTTAAAAGTAGTAACAATAACTAAATATTATCAGTCATAAGTTTGAAGGCCAGGTCTGGGGAAACAAAGTTGCATAGGTCATGGTCCCTATTTTCAAGGAACTCATAGACCAACGGAGTCTGTGACTCAAAAAGCATCACTGTAAAGGGGTAGGAGGATTATGGAGACGTTGCATAAAGAGCACAAAATTTCAATTAGACAAGAAGCATATGTTCAAAAGATCTACTTTACCTCATGGTGATTATCATTAATAACAATAGATTGTATACTTGAAAATTGCTGAGAGTAGATTTTAAGTGTTCTCATGACCAAAAAATGGTATGTGAAGTAAATGGCTTGATTTAACCGTTACACAATATGTACGTATATCAAAACACCGTGTTATACACCAGAAATACATGCAATGTTTATCAATTTAAAAAAGTATCACTGTAAATGTATCATTATATTGGAAATGTTCTTGGTACTGGATAGTTGGTTCTTGGTATTTCCATTAAGTGCTGTGTTATTGTTTTTTAAAATTATCTATAGATAATTTTTTCTCTTAACTTTGGATTTTAAGAACTTTACACCTAGAACAATGTATTGTAAATGACTCATTAGAACTGTAGGTATTGGCATTCTCTGTCCTGCTCTTCTGTTTCAGCCCCACAGCTGTTGGGCTCTTTCTTAGGTACCAAGAAGACAGCCAAGTGGGCGTGATATCCAAATGATCGGCCATATTTACCCTAGAAGATGAGTTTTGGTCAAGATGGGAGGTTGAGAGGAAGGACTAGAATATGAGATGCAAACTCAGGAAATCTATCCAGAATTAAGGCAAAGAAAAACAGGATCAAGTCATTCAGTTGGTACGCAAGGCCAGGATTCCTCCAGGCACCTGTACCTTGGGAAAGAGGGACCAGAGAAGCCTCAGGAACTCAAGAGAACTGGGTAGGAACTCAAGCCAGGAGCCTGACATTTGCAAGAGCAGTGTCTAACCAGTGGGTAGGGTAGAGTGAAAGAGGTGGAGAGAATAGCACTTTCAGTGTTCTAAGTAGGCTCTAAACCTTTTTTGACTGTTGATATTTATTTACTTATTCATATATTATACACATGTACACAATTATTAACGTCTTAGTTCAATGAATAATAAAGTTCATTGTTACTGATAATTGCAATTTTTTCAAATAGTTTAAAAAATAATTTTAAATTACTTTGGTTAGCTTCTTTCCAGACTTGATTATATTGTTACTGTTTTTAAATAAAGATGGGGCTGATGGAGATTGTGCTATTTTCTCGTTTGGTATTGTGTGTGCATTGTTCCATGACCTTCAATTTGCCTTTTCTTTGCCTTTTAAAGCCATTGTGTGAGAGTGAATTTAGTAATCCATAAGTGCACTTAATTGGGCACATATAGGTAGAAATACATTGCCATACACTGAAACTCAGTGAATATTTAAGATATCTTATTTACTCTTTATATTTGAAAACACCTGCTCTTCCCTCTGGTTTCTTCGCATATCGTGTAGAACATGTATCTTTTCCTAACATTCACAGGATAAACAGCCACAATATAATCCTTGTGTATTTTTCTGAACTGATAATGGAAGAAGTTGGGAGAAGTTAAGAATGTACTACTTTGTTTCTTATAAGGAAGAAAAAAGAGACAGATTGATGTATACAGCTGCAAAGAAGAGGAGAAAAGTGGAGGTTAAAGAGATGTGGGCAATTACTAGAGGGGGCAAGTTTTGGGATAAAGATATGAATACTGGATCTTTTGAGGAAGTTTTACTATTTGAAATTGAAGTAGCCTATTCTCCATATTTTTTATTCTGGTTATGTATTTTTGAGTAAATAAAAATGCTGCATTCTTTTAAACTCTCAATGAATGAGTGCAGCAGTATACACTAAAAATGTCTTTTCTTGCTTCTTCATTATCTAAATCCTGCCATGCTCAAGATCCGTCTTTTCCAAATAGCCTATACTAGACTCCAGACTGTATTTTCTGGAAATGCCAGCAACAGTATCTGCCATCTTGAATGCTTTTTTATACAATAACCTTGGCACTCTTTCCTTCACTGAAAAGGCTATACAGATGCAGATAAGTGCATAAAAGGATCAATAGCCATTAGCAAAGTGCAAATTAAAAATACAATAAGATATTCTTAAGGTAATTATTGTAACAGCTAACATTTAAAAATTACGATACCACCAAATACTGGTGAGAATGCATAGAAATTGGATCTCTCATACATTGCTGACAGGAATATAAAATAGTACAGCTACTGTGGAAAATGGTTTGGCAGTTTCTTAAAAAACTGAACACACTTTGGGGTTCGAGACCAGCCTGGCCAACATGGTGAAACCATGTCTCTACAAAAAATACAAAAATTAGCTGGGCATGGTGGTGCACATCTCTAATCCCAGCTACTCAGGAGGCTGAGAAAGGAGAATTCCTTGAACCCGGGAGGTGGAGGCTGCAGTGAGCCGAGATCATGCCACTGCACTCCAGCCTGGGTGAGAAAGACTCCATCTTGGAAAGCAAACAAAACAAAACAAAAAGCGAAACATAACATATGATCCAGCATTGTACTCCTTGGTATTTGCCCAAAGGGGTTGAAAACTTGTGTTCGTACAAAAATCCTTACACAGATGTTCATGGCAGCCTAATTTATAATAGCTCCAAACCAGAAACATTAAAATGTTCTACAGTAAGTGAATAATGATGCAACCAGTGAATACTACAGGGAATACTACGTAATAAAAAGGAATGAACTGTTGATACACATAATCATTTAGATGGCTCTCATTATGCTAAGTGAAAAACAATCTCAAAAGGTCACATGTTGTATAATTTTGTTTATATAATGTTCTTGAAATTACAAAATTATAGTTTGCCAGGGGTTTGGGATGGGGAGGTGGTGTAATTGTAAAGGGGTAGCATGAGGGAGATCTTTGTGGTGATAGTTCTGTATCTTAATTTCAGTGGTAGTGAGTGATGAAATGGCACAGAAAAACGACAATGTCAATTTCCTGGTTTTAAATAACTCTGAGTACTGGGATGTATCTAGTGGGGAAGCTAGCAGGTACATGAAAACTTCTTGTACTATCTTTGCAACTTCGTGTGAATCGATAATTATTTCCACACACAAAGTTAAAAAATACAAGAGATTAAATTTAGATTAGACCCTCATCAGCCTTTGTCTCCACTCCTTCCCTGCTCCTGGAAAAAGCAGCAGAGGGGCATGGGCAGGGCACACCAAAAATATGTTATAATTTCTCTTGTGAGTTTTTCTTTGACCCCAGTATTAAGTAGAATTGTGTTATTTAATTTCCAGATATTTGTAGATTTTCTATATATCGTATGATTAATTTCTAATTTAATTCCATTGTATATAACATCTTAAACTTTTTAACTTTTTTTTTTTATAATTCTTTAAGTTCTGGGGTACATGTGCAGAACATGCAGTTTTGTTACATAGGTATACACGTGCCATGGTGGTTTGCTGCATCAACCCGTCACCTACATTAGGTATTTCTCCTAATGCTATTCCTCCCCTAGACCCCCACCCCCCAACAGGCCCTGGTGTATGATGTTCCCCTGTTTGTGTCCATGTGTTCTCATTGTTCAACTCCCACTTATGAGTGAGAACATGAGGTATTTGGTTTTCTGTTCCTGTGATAGTTTGCTGAGAATGATGGTTTCCAACTTCATCCATGTCCCTGCAAAGGACATGAACTCACCCTTTTTATGACTGCATAGTATTCCATGGTGTATATGTGCCACCTTTTCTTTATCCAGTCTATCATTGATGGGCATTTGGGTTGGTTCCAAGTCTTTGCTATTGTGAATAGTGCCGCAGTAAACATACATGTGCATGTGTCTTTATAGTAGAATGATTTATAATCCTTTGGGTATATATCCAGTAATGGGATTGCTGGGTCAAATGGTATTTCTAGTTCTATATCCTTGAGGAATTGCCACACTGTCTTCCACAACGGTTGAACTAATTTACACTCCCACCAACAGTGTAAAAGCGATCCTGTTTCTCCACATCCTCTCCAGCATCTGTTGTTTCCTGACTTTTTAATGATCGCCATTCTAACTGGTGTGAGATGGTATCTCATTGTGGTTTTGATTTGCATTTCTCTAATGACAAGTGAAGATGGGCATTTTTTCATATCTTTGTTGGCTGCTTAAATGTCTTCTTTTGAGAAGTGTCTGTTCATATTCTTTGCCCACTTTTTGATGAGGTTGTTTTTTTCTTGTAAATGTGTTTAAGTTCTTTGTAGATTCTGGATATTAGCCCTTTGTCAGATGGATAGATTGCAAAAATTTTCTCCCATTCTGTAGGCCACCTGTTTGCTCTGATGGTAGTTTCTTTTGCTGTGCAGAAGCTCTTTAGTTTAATTAGATACCATTTGTCAATTTTGGCTTTTGTTGCCATTGCTTTTGGTGTTTCAGACATGAAGTCTTTGCCCATGCCTATGTCCTGAATGGTATTGCCCAGGTTTTCTTCTAGGATTTTTATGGTTTTAGGTCTTATGTTTAAGTCTTTAATCCATCTTGAGTTAATTTTTGTATAAGATGTAAGGAAGGGGTCCAGTTTCAGTTTTCTGCATATGGCTAGCCAGTTTTCCCAACACCATTTGTTAAATAGGGGATCTTTCCCCCATTGCTTGTTTGTGTCAGGTCTGTCAAAGATCTGATGGTTGTAGATGTGTGGTGTTATTTCTGAGGCCTCTGTTCTGTTCCATTGGTCTATATATCTGTTTTGATACTAGTACCGTGCTGTTTTGGTTACTGTAGCCTTGTAGTATAGTTTGAAGTCAGGTAGCATGATGCCTCCAGCTTTGTTCTTTTTGCTTAGGATTGTCTTGGCTATGCAGGCTCTTTTTCAGTTCCATATGAAGTTTAAAGTAGAAACTTTTTAACTTTATTGAGAATGTATAGCTTAGTATATATGAATATTTTACCTTAGTGAATTTACTATGTGCATTTGAGTAGAATGCACATTCTGCAGTTGTTGGCTGAGTGTTTTATAAATATTAATGAGGTAAATACTATTGACCATTTATTTCCTTGCTGACTTTTTTGCCTAATTGTTATCAGTTTATGAGAGAGAGCTATTACAATCTCTAATACTATTTGTAGATTTGCCTATTAATATTCTTTCCTTTATTTCTATTAATATTTGCCTAATGAATTTTGAAGTTCTTCTTAAGTACATACATATTTATTTTATTTTTTGAGACAAGGCATCACTCTATTGCCCAAGCTGGAGTGCAGTGGCATGATCATAGCTCACTGTAACCTAAAATTCCTGGGCATTAAGTGATCCTCCTGAGTAGCTATGACTACAGGTATGTGCTATCATGCCTGGCTAATTTTTAAATTTTTGTAGATACGTGGTCTCACTAGGTTGCCCAGGCTGCTCTTGAACTCCTTGGCTCAAGTAATCCTCTCGTCTTAACTTCCCAAAGTGTTGGTAATGTAGGCATGAGCTACCATGTCCAGTCTACATAGATATTTAGATTGTTAGGTCTTCCTGATGAATTGTTCTTTTTATCATTGTGAAATTTCTTGCTTTATCCTTTGTAATATTCTTTATCTTGAGTCCTACTTTGTCTAATATCAAAATAGTCATACAACTTCCCATTTTCATGATGTTTATTTTTCCATTCTTTTACTTTCAGTTACTTTGTGTCATATGTTTTTTATCTCTGCTCTTCACAGTGTATGATTTCTATTGACCTGCCTTCATATTCAGTGACTCTTTCGGTTGCCATCTCCATTATGCTATTATGCTCATTTACTGAATTTTTCATTTCAGTTATTGTATATTTTTCAGTTTAGGACCTCCATTTAATTCATTTTTTAAAAATAATAGCCTTACAGGAAATATTTAATATAATGTAATTCACTCATTTAACATGTATAATTCAATGACTTTTAGTATATTTACAGATATATACCAGCATCACCACATTCATTTTTAGAACACTTTCATCACCTCAGAAAGAAAACCTTTAGTTATCACCCTTAATTTTTTTTCCCAATCCTTAGGCAACACTAACCTACTTTCCATCTCTATAGATTTACCTATTCTGGACATTTCATACAAACTAAATCATGCAATGTGTGATCTTCTGTGTCTGACTTTTTTTCACTTAGCAAAAGGTTTTCAAGGTTCATTGATGTAGTATGCATCTGAACTTCATTCTTTTATATTGCCAAATAATATTTAATTAGATAGATATGCCACATTTTGTTTATCCATTTGTCTCTTGGTGGACATTGGGTTATTTCCATCCTTAACTATAATAAATAATACTGCTATAAACATTTGCATTCCAATTTTTGTGTGGACATATATTTTTATTTCTCCAAGATAGATACCTAGGAGTGAAATTACTAGGTTATATGGTAACTATATGTTTAACTGATTACCTGCTAGACTGTTTTCCAAAGTGGCTACACTATTTTACATTTCCACCAGCAGTGTATACGGATTCTGATTTCTCCACTTGTTATCTGACATTTTTACTTTAGCCGTCCTAGTGAGTGTGAAGAAGTATCTCATTGTGGTTTTAGTTTGCATTTCCCTGATGGCTAATGATGTGGAGTATCTTCATGTATATATTGACCATTTGGTTTAGATGTACGATTTTGAATATTTTGCTTTTCTTGACTATAGGCCACATTTTCTTATTTGTTCCTTGACTCAGGGTCTTATAAAGATAAAAATTCAGTTATTGGCTGGTCTTGGAAGAGCTCTGGGTCCTCTTCCAAGTTCATGTGGTTGTGGCAGAATTCAGTTCTCTGTGGTTGTATGACTGAAATCCCCATTTCCTTGCTGCCTGTAATTAGGGACCACTCTCAGCTCCTAGAGACCACTTGCATTTCTTGCCACATAACCCTCACCATTTTAAAGCCAGTAATGGGGAACATTTTATACATTAAATCTCCCTCATGCTTTGACTCTCTGGCTTCTTCTGGCCCACCTGGATAACTTCTTTATCTACAGTGAACTGATTTAGGATATCTACAAAATTCCTTTTCGGGAGTACCTAGATTTGTGCTCGACTGCATAACTGGACAAAAGTTATGTACACTAGACTGGAAATGTTAGGGCCATCTTCAAATTCTGCTTATGACAATTAGTGTAGCTCTACCAGCTTTTAATTTTGTTAGTGACAGCATAGTGTATTTTTTTCTATAATAGTAACTTTTCTGTGCTGTCAGGTTTAAATATCTTCTTAACAGCAGATTAACAGCTGGATTTAAGAAAGTAACAATTTTGGAGTCTCCACTGTGTGAGTTTACGCCACTTAGTGATTACTGACATATTTAGAATTATTTTTTAATCATCTTTTGTGCTTCCATTTACTCTGTTCTGTTTTTTCTCTGTATCTATCACTTCTCTCCCCCTCTTTTGGTTTGATAATTACATATTCTGTAATTTCAGTGGTTTTCTTAAAATTAATTATTTTATTAACAAGTCTAAAGTTAATATATCTGTCCTCCAGACAAATAAGACAGGAACCTTAAAATTATGTTAATTCCAATTGTCTCACTTTAATCTTAGAGAAAAAATGGATTGCTTATACATGAATGATAGTCTGCTGACAGATTTCTCATCAGCATCAGCAGAATACAGCAAATAAGTATCTTCTAACAGTTGAGGTAAATGAACTGTCTGCTTAAGAGTCAATAACCAACAAAAATATCATTCGAGGGCAAAACTCACGGATTCTTCCCAAGAGAACACTAAATGATATACTTCAGTCACAAGAAAACAATGCCTAAGAGTGGGATGTAAGTAACAATGTTTATCAAAGAGACTGGTAAATATACTGATACATTTTTATAAACATGAACTATAAAAAGTAATACTAAGAATAATTCTGTGGGATAGTTTCGCATGTTTTTACAGATGGAGAAAAGAAGAGTGGAGAAGCTAAGTATCAAACTTGTATGAGGTCACACAGCCAAAGACTACAGCTAGGAGAATGTCCTCTAGCTTAGAAATGATGTGAGACTTGGCCAGGCGCGGAGGCTCACGCCTGTAATCCCAGCACTTTGAGAGGCCAAGGCGGGCGGATCACGAGGTCAGGAGATCGAGACCATCCTGGCGAACACGGTGAAACCCCGTCTCTACTGAAAATACAAAAAAATTAGCCGGGCGCGGTGGTGGGCGCCTGTAGTCCCAGTTTCTAGGGAGGCTGAGGCAGGAGAATGGCGTGAACCCGGGAGGCAGAGCTTGCAGTGAGGGGAGATCGGGCCACTGCACTCCAGTTTGGGCGACAGAGCGAGACTACGTCTCAAAAAAAAAAAAAAAAAAAAAAAAAAAGAAATGACGTGACACTCAAAAAGCAATTCTAACAATCTGCATTTATTCTTTTAGCTCATTTGTGACCCAGAGAGTTCTAATGTCTATGAGTTCTAGAATGTATAAGAAAAATTTACTCAGGCACTATCCTTTGAATTAGAACATGGAACAACAAGGTCCTATAAATTGTGATAATTTATCTTATTTGAAATCCCAGTTATGCAGAGTGATTTTTCAGTCACTAGCATAATTACAGAAACTTTGAGAAATATTAAGTAATTGGTGGTGATAGGACCATGTTCAGAGCCAAAAGAGAAGCCAAATTGAATAAACAAAATTGTCTTAGTAAATAGCAAAATGTAGAGTTCTTCTGTATTTGGAGGTAAATTCTAAACAATAAAACACATGTGATGTTTTGTTTTTTAAAAAGATCACCTGATTTGTTCTTAAACCAGGCTTACAAGCTACAATATAATCTTTTAAAATTATAGGTAATTACAAAAAGGCACATTAAACTTCAGTTAATCACAGTTGTTTCAAAAATATGTCCCTTCTCTTAACAAAGCAGTAACTCAGCCAAAACTTGGATAAACTGGCATTTCCTTAGATCACATGTTTCATTCCTAAACACAATGCCCCTTGTGTTTCTTTCAGGTGTCCATACTTTCTCTGAAAAATAGATCTCCCCTTCCAAAGCTTGAGCATTATCTGCTCTTTGTTTGAAAATAAATGCATTGTTCATGTAGGGACTAGTAACGCAGGTGTTTTACCTCTCTTTTCCCAGTCAGGCTGATTCTTAAGCCTTTTATGAAATCAGTTCAGTTTAGTCAAATCTCTGACATCCACTTTTTATTGCTGTTTCCCTTGATGGCTATAATATAAACCCTAAATACAACAAGATCATCTTTTATTCCATTATGTTTACCTCTTTCTTCTACAACAGTTATCTTAGAAGATGTTTACATTTTTAGTTAATATCTCAAGTGTTGCCAGCATTCTGCTTTCTTCTCACTTCTTGAAGACTAACTCTTGGGCAAGGCCAAAGTTCAGATCAAGCATTAATAGTTCAAGTTGCTTTCATTTTTCCTAAACTCCTTAAGGTACCCAGATTTGCTCCTGTCACTGGAAAGCACTATCTAAAAGCTCTGCATGAAATTAAACTCCCTGATGTGTAAGCAAACTGAATAAAGCCATGGAAGCATGTGTTGAAGCAAGTCTTCCTGAGTGAGGCATGAGAAACACTAACATTCTTAACACAGCAAGGATTGGTGTTGGGTGTCAGGTAACTGATTGTGTCTTCTGAAATACAGAGTTTCAACCCCTCATTTTATTTCCGAACAATCACTTTTATGTTACTCTATAGAGAATGAGGAGGATCGGATCTCAGATCATGGGGCATGCTATAGCTGAGAAGGGAAAAAGGGGAGCAGAATTAAAGACTTCATCTCTTCAATGCAGAGGATAGTAATTGATATTACTTATCAAAGTATCTCTTTTCTAGCTATGTAACATGAAGTTTCAAGCAATTTATTATTGTCATTCTTGTCTCAGTTGTGTACGTAATACCCTTTTCCTGTCATTTATGATAATATAAAGTATATTTCAGTAAAATGTGGTATATATTTTAGGTTTTTATCATATTGTTTTCATGGATAAGAGGTTTAACAATTTCATGTTTTATTATAAATGTTAGAAAGTTTATATGAAAATGGTGAATAATCAGTAATCTAGCTTCTTTCTCTAATTGCAGTGTTTTTCATAATATAACAATGTACTGAATGCTTTGTTGATTAAAAGTGGAATGTAACACATTCACAGTGTATATTATTGCTTCTTTGTCCAGTTTGCCAAGTGTAACTAATGTGAACTTATTCATAATACACACTATGCTGTTATGAGTGACTGCAGAGTTCCTTTACGATGTTGCAGCTTCATTTTAAAAACAAGTGCACATTTCTTCAGTTGTCCAAAAAACATTTTGTAGGAATTAGGAATCAATTTCAAAATGGATTTTACTTTTTATGTTAAGATTGATAATTCTACAGAAAATTTTAAACCAGAGTTTGGTATTCATATTTTACACTGGCAATACTCTGTAACACTGGGTGCTATAGTTCATATGGACAATAAGATGGAACTCAGCATTATGTGACTATATTAAGGAGATTTTACTTACAAGGAGGTACATGACCCTGGCTTCAAGGAAAGTGTTAATCAAGATATTTGAGTGTTTAGAGATTTTGATATCAATGGTTGAAGTGAATTGGTAAAGCATGATTATAATATGGAACCTCCACTCAAGCATAATCTCACCTTCAGTTATTCTTAAGCATAGGTCACTTATTTATGCTTGAGTCAGCTGATTTCAAAACTCCTATTTCATATCCCCTTGGGACAGCTAAAGAAAGCTTTCTTCACTGCATATATGGGAAATAGCACTCTGAAACCCCTTGCTTGAAATGGAGAAAGGAAAAAAAAAAAAAAACCCTCTATATTTCCAGCATTTGCAAACACAATGTATCCAAAATTTCTAAAGTTTACTTAAGCTGCAAATGCACTTAGATAAATTGATTTAACAAATATTTTTTTCTTTTTCAACTTTATTGAGGAATAATTTATGCATAATAAACTACATGTATTGAAAGTGTACAGTTTGATGAGTTCTGACAAATCATATGCACCTGTCCACGATCAGAATACAGAACGTGTCCATCACCCCACAAAGATTCCTTGTGCTCCTTTGCAGTTCCTCCCTTTTTCTATACTCTATCCTCACTTCCACTGATCTGCTTTTTAAATTTTTATTTTGTTTTAGTTTTAGAGACAGAGTCTTGCTGTGTCACCCAGGCTGGAGTGCAGTGGCATGATCATAGCTCACTGTAATCTCAAACTCCTGGGCTTACGTGATCCTCCTGACAGCCTCTGGGGTAGCTAGGACTACAGGCACATGCCACCATGCCTGGCTAATTAAAAATTTTTTTTTGAAGAGACAGGGTCTTGCTCTGTTGTCCAGGCTAGTCTCAAACTTCTGGGTTGAAGGGATCCTCCCATCTCAGCCTGATCTCTATTTTATTTGTGCTTTATACAAATGGAATTATATAATATTTACTATTTTGTGCCTGGTTCCTTAATTCTGCATGATGATTTTAAGACTCATCCATATATTGTTGCACATATCAATAGTTCTTTCCTTTATATTGCTGAATAGTATCCTATTGTATAGAAATGCCCACATTTTGCTTACCATTCACCTGTTAATGGACATTTGGGTCATTTCCAGTTTGAGGTTCATTCAACACATACTTATTGATGGCTATTACTATCCAGGCAAATGTTCTAAAGAAAAATGGGAGACCGTGGTAAGTAAAATAGTCAAAATCATGGCCAAAATGGAGATTACTGGAGGGGATGGATATTATGTAAACAAATATAAAGTATGCCTGATGAGGAAAATGAAGCAGGATAAGAGAGAAAGGAAATCCATAATTGAGGCAGATTCTGTTTTCTATAGAATGATCAGGAAATGCCTCACTGATGAGATAACCTTTGTACAAGGACCTAAAAGAAGAAAATGAGTGATCCATGTAGACATCTGGGTAAAGAGTACTGAGACTTTAGTGCCTAAAAGTTAAGCTTAAAAGAAAAGTCTTTTTGCCTCACTTTAGCATTCGTGTTTCTAATAGTTATTTTTGGTTCAGTGGTAGGTATTTTTACAACTACTTTCGACATCAGTTTTAACCTGTTGGGAAAGACAGTGGTCTGCTGCCTGCTGCTGCTGCCGCCACACCCAGGGTCTCCTCTGTGGTGGAGGAGCCCTGAACTCTTGTAAAGTTCCTTTGAGGAGAATGAATCGTTCAAATGCTTATATAGTGTTAAAGATTTTAGGAATCTTTCAGCTCCTCAGAGGAGCCTATCAGATTCTGACTTTGTCACGTGGGGCAGCTGACCTTTTGCCTTAATAACCTCATTTGTTACAGGATAGTGTCTATTGCTGGACCCATACTGAAAAGGTAAGGATAACTATCCGCAGGGGTGTTAGAGGGTTCCCTGGGGACAGAAGTGTATGAAATGCCCTTGGAAAACTATCTAAGTTGCCTTCCTTTTTCTAAACTGGTGGCTGAGCCAGTATGTGGATAGTGAGAATACCAGATTATAGAGAGATTCTTCAGAGCTATCTTTAGTAAATAATTTTTTTTTTTTTAAAAGCATTATCTGTCTCAGCTCTACCCAATATTGCAGGTATTGAAAGACTTTCAGGATGTCCAATCTCTTCATCTTTGAAAGCAAAATCTAACAACACATAACCTAAACCTAGAATAGACACAGTGTATCTGTGAGTTTCTTTGGGCTGTAACCTTTCCCATAACACTTAAACATAACCATCTTTTACCTTGACTTCCTGAATGTTACCAGCCTTACCAACAGTAGATCCCAGCATTAACCCAATGCTAGTACTTCTTACTTGTTTGATCGTCTATATATATCATTATAGATTCATGTATTTTATTTTATAATTTGGGATTATAATCCAATGCTGTTATTTATTTTGTTGTTCAGATTGTTCCAGTTTTGGCCATTAGTTCTTTCAGGTTGGCTGTTGTGATTCTCTGGCATGCTTCTATCATTTTATTTTTTTCAGCAGTTTCTTACTTTCTGGTATTGTAAAATATTTCAGGCTTATTTTTATTTTCCCTGCCCCAGTCCTAGAATCAGCCAGTTTCCCAAGAATCTCTGGTTCCTTTTATTGGAAAATGGTATTTAGAAGCCAAATGTGAGTACTGGGTTTGTGCTTTGCTGCTGGGGTGTGATTGCTTCCAGGATGTCTGAGTCAATAGGGCTAGGTAATGTATGTATATTAACTCGTGTATACACACGTATCTGTAAGTAGTGTCTACCTATTTATCTATTAAACTAACCATGAGTTCATACTGATGTCTCCAACTCTAATCCAGCACCACAGGGTTTATTTTATCCTCCCCTTCTGGTTTATTTGCAACTTAAATCTCTTACAGTGAGAAACCTGGCTCCCACAACCTTCCATTTGTTTACTTAGCTGTTCAGCCTTATTATTCATGCAAAGCAATTACTACAAACATTTTAAATGCAATTCTGTATCTAACAGTTTATCCGACCATATATCCACACTGGTATGTAACAGTATATGCATAAGAACTGTTCATTGAAGCATTGGACTCTCTCCTTCTCTTTTTTTTTTTTTTTTTTTTTTTTTTTGAGACAGAGTCTCGCTCTGTTGCCCAGGCTGGAGTGCAGTGGCCGGATCTCAGCTCACTGCAAGCTCCACCTCCCGGGTTTACACCATTCTCCTGCCTCAGCCTCCCGAGTAGCTGGGACTACAGGCGCCCACCATCTCGCCCGGCTAGATTTTTGTATTTTTTAGTAGAGACGGGGTTTCACCGTGTTAGCCAGGATGGTCTCGATCTCCTGACCTCGTGATCCGCCGGTCTCAGCCTCCCAAAGTGCTGGGATTACAGGCTTGAGCCACCGCGCCCGGCCTCTCCTTCTCTTTTAAACCTTATTAGATTATCTTGGATTTTTAAAAAACCTTTTGTTGTGGATGTTTTCAAGTACATACAATAGTAGGAAAGTATTCTGAACCCTATGAAATCATAGCTCAGCTTTAGCATTTTTTATTTTGCTTATCTTGTTTAATCTGTTCCCCATATTCTTTTTTTTAGTATTTTAAAGCAAATCCCAGAGATCATATCATTTCACCTATAAATACTTCAGTAAGCATTTCAACAGATAAGGTTTTTTTTTTTTTTTAAAAACATAACCACAATGTCATTTTCATACCAAAAATTAATAGTAATTCCTTTATATAATATGATAAAATTTCTCCAACAGCGTGAAAAAAAATCTCTTCACAGTTAGTTTGTTTGAATCAGAATCCATGGTAGATGGAATATTGCCCTATACCCCCGATTCCTACCAAGATGTCCACATTTTATGCCCTAGAATCTATGTTACCATGTTACTTTATGTGGCAACGGGGACTTTGCAGATGAGGATCTTGAGACGGGAAGGTTATCCTGGATTATCTGGATGTGCTCGGTGTATTTACAGTGTTTCCATGTGAGAGGAGTAGGAGGGTCAGAATCACAGAAGGAGATGAGAGCAGAAACAGATGGCAGAGAGATGCCCTTGCTGCAAGGGGGGCACAAGCCGAGGAATGTGGACAGCCTCCACAAGCTGGAAAAGACAAAAAAATGGGTTAACTCCTAGAGCCTCCAGAAGGAATGTAGTCTGACTGCAATTTAGCCTGTGAGGGCCCTTTTTGGATTTCTGACCCCTAGAAGAGAATAAAGTGTCGTTTTAAGCCACTAAATTTGTGATAATTTGTTACAGCAGCACTAGAAAAATAAAGGATCCAAAATCTACATATCTCATTGGGTTGTCATACATCTTAAATTTCTTTTAACTGATTATAGTTCTATCTCTTTTTATTTTCTGATGTGTCGAAGAAACTGGATCATTCTAGGGCATGTTCTGCATTCTGTATTGGCTCATTTTACCTCCTGGTGTCATTTAACTTGTTCTATATTCTGTATTTCCTAAAAATTAATATTAAAGTATAAAACCTTATTTATAATCAGGTTCAATTCTGGGGGGAGGCAGTATACTTCATACATGGTGCCTTGTATTTCCTATTACATCACACCAGGAGACAATGAACAGTTGTCCTATCGTTCATACCGCTGACCTGATCTGGCCACCCGAAAGCTTCCATCAATCTTTTACTTAGGGTTTTAGCAACTATTGATGATTAATACTTATATCCATTAGTTAACTAATTGTTCTAAAATGGTGATGAATTAGTTCTTCTTTAAGGAAGAACTTTCTCTTATAAGAGTGACTGTTTACTCTGAAATATAGTTTGTATATGGAAACAGAATATATGCTTGATTCCCTTCATTCATGGATTTTTTTTTAGAATAGTAAGTTTGTGTGTCCTAAGAAACCTCTAATGGTAACAAAAGAAGTTTTTTTTTTATTAGTTTCATTATGAATTCATGGATTTACGTATTTGTTGTGTTTTAATCAGTTGGAATCAGTGTTATTTTTCCTGCTCAAATTGTCCTTTGTCAAGTGAAAACCCTTCAAGGTGACTAGCTGGTGTTTTGATGCTAAATTTTGTTCCCATGCCTGTTCTGTCACTCTATTTTATTTCCCGCTCTACAATATCAGTTGCATGGTTTTAGTTTAGCTTCTCATTAATTCACTTTGAAAATAAAAAGAAAATGTGTGTACATTTTAGTTTCTTTTTTCTTTCTTTTCTTTTCTTTTTTACAAAAGTTAACATATTATATACTCTGATCTACGTCTTGTTTTCTTCATTTAATGATACATTCTGGAGATCCCTTCATATAAGTATAAACAGAGATGCCTCATTCCTTTTTACGGCTGTACAGTATTCTGTGTTGGGATATACTATAGTTTAGCCAGTCAGTTCCATATTGATGATTTTTTTTCTAGTCTTTGGGAAAGTATAGGTATATTCCCGTATATACTTGCTATGATGTTGTAAGGTATTTTCTCCTTGGGACCGTGGCTTTTGATTTAGTCAGTGAGTTCTGGGACTGAGAATTGGCTCAGGTCTTGGAAACCAAACATGGGATTTCATTTTTTTTGTTGGTGGTGGTTACCATCAGCCTCTTGTTTCATCCATCTTTGATTTCTTTTGATCAGTTAGATTGAGCAATACCCTTATTGGCTTCCCATCTATCTGGCACCATGGGTACCATGCCCTATTAAAAAGTCTGTATCTTTCTGTGGTTCAGGGAACTTTCACAGTGATCTGCTATTGCTTGTGATAATTGTGCCTACCTTGCTTCTAATGGCTTATGAGTTTGGCAAGCAGATGGTATTTTCACTTCACTTAGTGTAGGCCATTTTGTTTTGTTTTTTTGGTTCTGAGAGTCACCCTGTCAGCATGGTAGCAGTGTCTCTTGGAGTTCTTGCCAGGTGACTACATACTATATCCTCGGAGAGTGCCATAAACTCAGAGCCTGGAGGAGAACCTGCTTTCTAAAGTGATAAGGAATGAGATGGTGAAAGGAGTACCATAATCATTTAGAAACTCAGTGTTGGCTATCCTCTACAGGCCATAGCTGATAGTAAGAGAGAGAATGTCACACAACTAGTCTCACTGATAGCAATGGGGATAACAGGCTTCCAAAATTATGGAAGCCAGGTGACAAAGCTAAGCTGTCTGAACAGGAAAAATCTGGAAACAAACGGAATGTTCATCAATATGGGACTGGTTAATTAAATTATAGTAGCCATAATCTCTGTGGTAATACATTCTATGAGGTAGATCTATATGTACAGTAAGTCCTCACTTAACATTGTCACTAGGTTCTTGGAAACTGTGACTTTAAGGGACATGATGTATAACAACATAAATTTTTACCATAGGCTAATTGATATAAACAAGAATTGTTTCTATAACATAGTTCTGGTCATGAAAACATCACCAAATTTCTCAATAAAGACCAAACACTTCTAATATTAGACATAGAAATAAATGTGAACTATATATATGTATAAGAAAGATTAATAAAAATAAGTAAGATAACTATTTACCCAGTTATTTCAGTTCAAGGTCACAGGAGGCCAGAACCAATCTCTGCAGCTCAGGGTATAAGGTGGGAACCAACCCTGGACAGAGTGCCATCCCATTGCAGGACATACTCACACATGTCCCTAAACTCATCCTGGAACCATTTAGACACACCAGTTCACCTAATGTGCACATTTTTGGGATTGGGAGAAAGCTCACAAAGATGGGAGAACATGCTAACTTCACATGGCCCTGGCTGGGAATCAATTTTTTTTTTCTCATCAACGTTATAATGAAATGACGTTATTTGAGGACCTGCTGTACCACTATAGAAAAATCTTCAAGTACGTGAAAAAAAATTGCAGATTAGGCTGGGCACGGTGGTTCATGCCTGTAATCCCAGCACTTTGGGAGGCCAAGGCAGGCGGATTGCTTGAGTCCAGGAGTTCAAGACCAGCTTGGGCAACATGGTGAAATCCCATCTCTACTAAAAACACAAAAAATTAGCCAGGTATGGTGGTCAGCATGCCTGTAGTCCCAGCTACTTGGGAGGCTGAGCCCGGAAGGTCGAGGCTGCAGTGAACTGAGATCACGCCACTGCATTCCAGCCTGGGCAACCAGAGTGAGACTCTGTCTCAAAAAAGCAAAAAAACAAAAATTACAGATTTAATATATAGAGTATGATCTCAGTTGTATATAAACAAAGGATATTTTATGTTTACATTTTTGAATTTGCATAGAAAATTCCTGGACGTCTACAAAAAAAAAAAAAAAAAAAAACCTGGAAAATATGATTAGAAGCTGAAAAGGGATAAAGGTATTTTTTACTTTTAATTTTATGCCCTCTCTACTGTTTGACATTTTTATGACAAGTACTGTTGATTTTATATCTTTTAAAAATGATATTGCTGTTGAACCAACTGGCGATTATTGTTCCTTGGAGTTTTGCTCTCCTTTCATACCTCATCCACTTGATCAGCCCTCCGGGAAAAAGGTAACAGCCCAGAGTTAGGTACTGAAACCCAGGCACTGTGATTTATGTTGATTACCAGCCTCACAATATCCATTTAGCTTCAGTTCTCTCTGGGCTTCTGTCACATTGTGGAGACCCCAATATCCCTAGGAGTCATGAACAATGACTAGGGTCTTGCTGTTTCTGTGCAATTAGACCAAAATTTTTGGAGAAATACACAAGTGAAAATGTGGGGAGAACAGCTTATAATTGTGCATCTTTGGACTGACTTAATTTCCATTATTTGGCCAAATAATCCAATTTAGTGTGTTTTTAAGTGAATATTGGTACATTCATTCTTTTTCCATTTTATACAGCATTATTTTGATCATAATTCAACTTTTTTTTTCCTTTTTTTTTTTTTTGAGACAGAATCTTGCTCTTTTCCCCAGGCTGGAGTGCAGTGGCGCAATCTCAGCTCACTGCAACCTCCGCCTCCTGGATTCAAGCTATTCTCCCACCTCAGCCTCCTGAGTAGCTGGGACTATAGGTACATGCTACCACTCCCGGCTAATTTTTGTATCTTTTGGTAGAGACGGGTTTTCAGCATGTTGGCCAAGCTATTTTTGAATTCTTGACCTCAAGTGATTCACCTACCTTGGCCTCCCAAAGTGCTAGGATTACAGGCATGAGCCACCGCGCCAGGCCAGGTCATAATTCAACTTTTAAGGAACACAGTGTTAATACAATTTCATAGATGAAACTATGACCACTAAAAAGACTAATAGAACTTAATAACATTCTGGGTGGAATAATTATTTGGTTTAATTCTTAAATTGGTATTTGGAATTAAAATGCTAAGGTGATTATTGCCTTAGAAATTTGCTTATAAATAGTAAACAGTAAATAAATGGAGAATATGCAAGTTAACATCTATCACCTTCCTTCTCCCCAGTAATGTAGCAAGTAGGATTCTAATTTAAAATACTAATTTAGGTGGCTCACACCTGTAATCTCAGCACTTTGGGAGGCCAAGATGGGCGGCTCACTTGAGGTCAGGAGTTCAAGACCAGCCTGGCCAACACGGTGAACCCTCATCTCCACTAAAAATACAAAACTTAGCCAGGTGTGGTGGTGGGCACCTGTAATCCCAGCTACTTGGTAGGCTGAGGCAGGAGACTTGCTTGAACCGGGGAGGCAGGGGCTGCAGTAAGCTGAGACTGCGCCACTGCACTCCAGCCTGGAGGACAGAGGGAGATGTTATCTCAAAAAGAAAAATAATAATAATATTTAAATAAATAAATAAAACTAATTTAAACCTGATCTGTTTCTGACATCTCATCAGCTTTTCTCCCAAATAAGGCTGGAAATAAAAATGTGCACACCTGTCAAAGCTTAAGTTAACACAATCCTACAAAACAAATAAACAAAAATACTATGTATATTGAGCAGACAACTAAAAGCTAGTATTAAACCCCTGGGGAAATAAATAGGCTAATTATGCCTTGGTATGTTTCTTGAGAGCTTTTCATTTTTTTTCACATAAATTAGATATTCTGAGATCTCTGCCAGGAAATTGATATAACTTTTCCACTATCAAACACAGATAAAATCCTTGTCTACATGTTTTCCCAAGTAGGTCATTCATTAATCCGACATGCTCTACTTTGTTTACACAGAGTAGAGTAACATTTCAGCTTTTAGTTATACATTTGGTTTCTGCCTTGCTAAGAAGGATTCAGTTGTTTTCAGTATAATCTCATTGTCTTTAATGAAAACGCAGCAAGGACCATGATATGGTTTGGCTCTGTGTCTCCACCCAAGTCTCATGTTGAATTGTAATCCTTGGTGTTGGGGGAGGGTCCTGGTGGGAGGTGATTGGATCATGGGAGCGGATTCCCCACCTGCTGTTCTCGTGATAGTGGATTATCACGAGATCTGGTTGTTTAAAAGTGTGTAGCGCTTCCCCTTGCTCTCTTGCTTTCTCCTGCTGCCATGTGAAGAAGGTATTTGCTTCCCCTTTGCCTTCCACCATGATTGTAAGTTTCCTGAGGCCTTCCATTCATGCTTCCTGTTAAGCCTGCAGAACTGTGAGTCAATTAAATTTCTTTTCTTCATAAATTACCCAGTCGCGGGTAGTTCTTTATAGCAGTGTGAGAATGAACTAATACAGACTAGTAATAGCAAACTGCATTATAACTGAGACCACCATCCAGTTCAACCTTGTATTTCAGCTACTACAAGTCCTGATGGATGATCCCACAACCTAATTATTTTTATAGTCAAGACACTCATAAGCACCTGCCATAGATTTAACATCAAAACTGTCAATTTTCTAGATTTTCCTTTCAGAAGCATCCTAGGCTCTTGGACATAGTAGTGAAAGGAAAAGTCATGGCTCTTTCCTGCTGTGTGTGTCAAACCTTCCTTGCTGGCACCAGTTCTGGTTGGTGAGAGGCAGTCTAGACTAGACACTGTCTACAGTTTGGAGTTGTTAAAGGGGCTCTTTGGGAGGTATCTTGAAAATACTTAATGCTTCTCTTTGCTTTCACCAAGACAAAGAAATAAACCTTTTAGAATTCACGAAGGGAGGAAAGAACAAAAGGGCAATCATCAGAGGCAGTGGTTTGGATGACAAGCAAGTCTGTTGTCTTCCTGTCACTTCTGCTGTTCCTGTGCTGGATGTCTTCCAGTTGCACACTCCTCCCTTATCTACCCTGCTTTCTGTCCAGAGAGGCTGACCTGTTTTAGATTAAATCAATGGTTTTCCAAATGTGGCCCCCAGATAATCAGCATCACCTGGGGACTTGCTGGAAGTGCAAGTTTTCAGGCCCCATCCCAGACCTCTTGAATCATAAACTCTGGGGGTGGGACCCAGGAATCTGTGCTTCGACAAACTGGCCAAGTGATTCTGAAGCATTCTAACCTTTGAGAATCACTAGATTACAAAATTAAGCTCCTTTGTGGCCTCTAGTTGGTTTTGATCAGTGGGGAGCATCAATAGGAAATCTGAGGGAGGGAGGAGAATGTGGTCTGGGCATTTATTTTCCCAGCTCTCTCCCTGTGAGGTCACTGGCATTTGGCCACATTCCTCTAATGGAGGCCACATCTCCTGTCAGGAGGCTTTTGCAGGTCATAGTAACCTTTCCTCCTCTTGAGGCTCTTGCTGTGGCTAGCCTCACAGGTGCTACATTCTTCCTTAATAGCTTCTCTAAAATCTGCCCACACCTGTTGTAAATAGTCACTTTAATGAACTCTTCTTGATGATCTTATTTGAGTATAGTTGATATAGTTCCCAGTGCAATTTTTGTAATGTCTATTTAAGTGACTCTTTACTTTTGTGAATACCCTCTTTTCCCTTACTTCATGGCATTGTTGGGAGGACTAAATGAATTAATAAGCTTATCACAGTGTCTGGTTCATAGGCAGACAATATATGGTAGTTATTTGTAGAGGTGTTACAGTGTTTTTGCTGTATGCAGCCATGAGATATCAAAATGTAAATGTCTTTAACAGTTGCACCGCAGTCCCTTGGCCATCTGGTATTACAGTTGATTTTCATATTGATTAACTGATTCCAGGTGGAGGCATAATCAGAACCATGAAAAAGTTCAACAGTTTGGAGATTAAACATTAAAACCCAATTTTAAATCATCAGAACCAAAATGCCGTTAAACTTGATAATTAAGTGATTATTATCTAATTTATAAAACATGTAGAAAGGTTTGCAGTTCCTTATAAACAGCTGTTGTTGCTCCTCAATGGATTCTAAGTTTACTGGCACTACTGTGAACTTCTCACTAATAATAAGACATCATGAAATTATGGGTGTGATCACCCAAATAGGTAAAAAAATAAGTGGAGAGTATGAGGGGGTCTTAACAGTGACTTTTATCTCAATATGTCTGCTTTGTCCAGGGCGAGCTTCTAGGGTATGTGACCTATACAGTCACACAGGGTCCTGCACCCAAAGTGACTATGGTTTGATTTAATGATTTGTTTGGAATTTTTAACAATTTTTTAACAGTGGGCCCCACATTTTCACTTTGCATTGCCCTGTAGATTATGCGGTTGGTTCTTGCTCTGCCATATTCATATTTGTTCAAGATGACCCAGTTAAGTATGATTACTATCAAAAATAAAGTCTGACTGTATTATCATACCTATTAATAATTACTTTATTCATTTTGGTCTCCAGATGAAAGTTTCTAAAACTTCAGCTCTCACAGTATTAAACAAATGTGTTCATCTCAAAGATTGAAACATAGTTTCACCTGTATCACTATTTCTAATTAAATATAACAGATAAGGAAACAGATAAGATCCAGTACACAAAATCGGCAGGATTATGTTGCAAATACTGAGAAGTTAAGGTGCTAACAGGAACTGCTATTGTATTTCATCAGGCAACCAAGCCATAAAGGTTCTGACTCAAAGCCACAGACACAAATGAAAAATGCTTTTCTTTGTATAGATTTCCTTTGAGAGTAAAATAAGGAATAGTAGATATCCTTGGTAGCTCAGCAACAGGTAAGTTTCATCTAAACAATAACTTTGTTAATCAGAGACGATCTTCCCTGAATAACCTAAAATTATTATTATTAATTAAATTTTTTTTTGAGATGGAGTCTCGCACTATCGCCCAGGCTGGAATGCAGAGGCATGATCTCTACTCAGGGCAACCTCTGCCTCCTGGGTTCAAGCGATTCTCCTGCCTCTGCCTTCTAAGTAGCTGGCATTACAGGTGACTGCCACCATGCCTGGCTAATTTTTTGTATTTTTAGTAGAGACAGGGTTTCACTATGTTGGCCAGGCTGGTCTTGAACTCCTGATCTCATAATCCATCCACCTCGGCCTCCCAAAGTGCTGGGATTACAGGCATGAGCCACCGCACCCGGCCCCTAAAATTATTTTTTTTTCTTTTAAGTTTTGGGATACATCTGCAGGACGTGCAGGTTTGTTACATAGGCAAACATGTGCTGTGGTGGTTTGCTGCACCTACCAACCCATCCCCTAGGTATTATCTTGATGCTCTCCCTCCCCCACCCCGCCTCCAACAGACCCCAGTGTGTGTTTTTATCCTCCCTGTGTCCATGTGTTTTCATTGTTCAGCTGTCAGTTATAAGTGAGAACATGTGGTGTTTGCTTTTTGTTCCTGCATTAGTTTGCTGAGGGTAATGGCTTCAAGCACCATCCATGTCCCTTCAAAGGACATGATCTGGTTCCTTTTTATGGCAGCAAAGTATTCCATGGTGTACATGTACCACATTTTCTTTATCCAGTCTATCATTGATGGGCATTTAGGTTGATTCCATGTCTTTGCTATTGTGAATAGTGCTGCAGTGAACATATGCATGCATGTATCTTTATAATAGAATTATTTCTATTCCTTTGGGATAGTAATGGGATTGCTGGGTCAAATGGTATTTCTGGTACTAGGTTTTGAGGAATCGTCACACTGTCTTCCATAATGGTTGAACTATTTACATTCCCACCAACAGTGTAAAAGCATTCCTATTTCTCCACAGCCTCACCAGCATCTGTTTCTTGACTTTTTAATAGTCACCATTCTGACTGGCATGAGATGGTATCTAATTGTGGTTTTGATTTGCATTTCTCTGATGCCTGGTGATACTGAGCTTTTTTTCATATATTTTTTGGCTGCATAAATGTCTTTTGAGAAGTGGCTGTTTATGTCCTTTGCCCTAATCTAAAATTATTGATGAAAATAGAAATATTGGGTTTGAGAATAAACTTTTTCTTCAGGGTTGGGACTTGGTTATGAAAATGGAAGTAATTTCTGGTTAAAAATTTATTTCCTGAAGGAATAAATATCTAATACCTGACATAAGAGTGACTCAGAATGTCAGTGTTTCCCTTTTTGGCATCCAATGAACAAATCTTAGAAAAGGTTACATGAGCCAATTAACAGCCTTTTCCCAACATGGTGAAGAAACACTATTCAGTTATGGTTTGCACTGCAGGCTCTCTTACCGTCTTTACTCTGACCAGTCCTTGTGAGACATGGCATTAGTATACAATTGAATCCATTGAAATAATTCATTCCATTATATATCATAATACAGGGGACCTTGCCATGGCAAGTCAAGAAATCTCACTACCCAAAGCAGCTGTGGGCTGAAAGAATGTCAAGGCTTGCAGGGACAGATATATTGGATGCTTTCAATGTGTGGGTAGAATTGTGAGGCCTTATCCTGGTGCTTGGATACATCATCTAGAATTGAATGCTGAAGTCTTTGTCTTTCAGTGCTTTCTTAGCATTTACAGCTTTTCTCCTGTACTGTTTGACTGGACTTCACTAAAGGAAATTTATAACACTCAATATCAGTTTTCTCATTAAGCAAACCACCCAACCATTGTTTTAAAGGGAAAAAATGTGATATATCATTCCTTCCTTGTAAATCACTAAAGTGGACCCATTGAGCACTCACAGACTGATGAAAATGTGCTTTGGGAGGCCAAGGCAGGAAGATGGCTTGAAGCCAGGAGTTCAAGACTAGCCTGGACAACATAGTGAGACCTGTCTCTACCATTTTTTAAATACAAAAATTAGCCAGGGGTGGTGGTATGTACCTGTAGTTTTAGCAACTCAGGATGCTGAGGCGAGAGAGGATTGCTTGAGCCCAGGATTTTGAGGCTGCAGTGAGCTATGTTTGCATCACTACACTCCAGCCTGGGTGATAAAGTGAGATCCTGTCTCAAAAAAAAGAAGGATGAACAAAAGAAAGAAAGGAAGAAAGAAAAGAAGGAAGGAAGAAAAAAGATATGCCATACTAACACTAATCTAAAGTAAGATGTAGTGGTTATAGCAAACAAAATAGATCACAGAGCAAAGAATATTACTGGGGATAAAGAGAGTCATTTCTATAACTGGGTCAGTTTGTCAAGGGGACATAACATTTCTAACTGTTTATTTGCCTAATAGACTTCAAAAATGCATGAAACAAAAACTGATAGAACTGAAAGAAAAAAATAGACAAATCCACAATTTCAACCAGAAATTTCAACCCTGTCTCCATATTGATAGAACAAGTAGAAAAACATCAGTAAGGATATAGAAGACTTGAACAACATTATCAAATAATGACAATATTTACATAATATTAGACTCAACAGCAGGATACAGATTCTCTTCAAGCATACACAACATTTGCCTACATTGATCATATTATGGGCTGTTAAATAAGTCTCAATAAATTTAAAAAGATACAAATCATAAAGTGTATGTTTTCAGTCAACAATGGAATTAGAATTCAGTAAAAGAGCTATCAGGAAAATTCCAAGTATTTGGAAATTAAATTACTTCTAAATGACCTATGGGCCAAAAAAAGAAAAAAAAAAGAGAGACAAGAAAGGAAATAACGTTCTTGAACTGAATAAAAATGAATACACAACGTATTGAAATTTGTGGGATGCAGTTAAAGTAATGCTTAGAGAGAAGTTTATAGCACTAAAATGCCTATATTAGTGAAGATCTTAAATGAGTGACCTCAGCTTCTCTTTTATAAAAACAGAAAAAAAAAAATCAAATTAAAACTAATCAGAAAAAGGAAAAAATGATAAGAGCAAAATCAATTAAATAGAAAATAAACAAAAAGAGGAAAATAAATGAAACCACACCAGATTCTTAGAGAAAATCAATAAAATTGATAAGTCTGTAGTCAAACTGATCAGGAAAAAAGAAAACATGAATTGCCAATACCCATAATGATAGAGATGACAACTACAGATTCCACAGATATTAAGAAAAGGTAGACAGATAGATAGATATAATAAGGGAATATTATGACAAACTTTATGGTAATAAATTTGAAAACATAGATGAGACGGATAAATTCTTTGAAAGATAAACTACCAAAGCTCACTCAAGAAGAAATAGATAACCTGAATACCCCTGTAGGCTTGGATGAATTTTATGAAACATTTGAGGAAGAAATAATACTAGTTGTACATGGAGTCTTTCAGAAAATTGAAGCAGAGGATATATGTTTTAATTAATTCTATGAGAACAACATTATCCTGATACCAAAACCACACAAAGACATTACAAGAAAGCCATAGACCAATATCTATCATAGACATAGATTAAAAAATTCTTAAAACTTTAGCAAATCAATTCCAACTATACATAAAAAGGATAATATCTAGTGACCAAGTATCCCAGGGATGCAAAGTTGCTTTGAAATTTGAAGATTAATGGAGATAACTGTTCATTTTCCTATCTACTCTGATATGGCACATGCCAATTTTCCTAGATTATTTCCTCTGGAATGAATGTATCCTCTTAAAAATCTGACTAAATAAAAAATTATTCTTCCCAAGGTGGCATAGAAGTCTTTTTAAAAGCCATGTTGACTTTAGCTAGGCAAAGTTTTGCTTTTTAAACAAACAAAAAAACAAAGATCTAGCACTATTGTGGGATTCAATAGAACTCTTACATATTACGACTTAAACATTCCTTTTTTATTACTTTTCTGTTGCTCTGTAACAAATTACCACAAATGCATTGACTTAAAATAACACACATTTATTATCTTACAGTTCCTGTGTATCAGGAATCTGGGAATGGCTTAGCTGGATCCTCTGCTTAGGGTTTCACAAGGTTATAATCAAAGTGTTGGCTGGTTTGCAGTCTTATCTGGAGGTTTGACTGGGGAATAATCTGTTTCCAAGCTCACTCAAGTTGTTAACTGCATGAATTTCTTTGTGACTGTAGGGCTGAGGGCCCTGTCTTCTTGTGTGACGTCAATTGGAAGTCACCCTCAGCTCTTAGCAGCTGCCTGTAGGTCCTCAGGCTGTCCATAGTTCCTTATTGTGCAGTCTTTCCCAGCATGGCTGTTTAATTCATAAAGTCAATAAGAAGAGTCTGTGGAGTAAGTCTGCTAGCAAGATAGAGTGGAATGTAACATAACATAATCACAGGAGTGACAGGAAATTTCATTATCATTGTCATATTTTATTGGCTAGAAGACCACATTCAAGCAGAGGGAATTATACAAGCATAAACAATAGGAGGCAGGGATAACATAGGGTCAATTCACAGTCTGCCTGCAACATATGCTTAAAGGACTTTAGGCAGTAATAGATTCTAAAACAAAACTAATTGGATCCAATAATGTATAAAACGAATTATACAACATGACCAAGTGAGATTTATCTCACGTATAAAAGGCAGTACAACATTCAAAAATCAATCACAGTAGTCTCTCCCCGCATCCTCCTGCCATTCAGTTTCACTTTCCTCAGTTTCACTTACCTGTGGTCAACCCTGGTTAGAAAATATTACATGGGAAATTCCAGAAATAAACAACTCATAAATCTTAAATTGCGTGCTATTCTGAGTAGCAGGAAGAAATCTCACACTGTTCTGCTGTATCCCACCTGGAACATGAATCATCCCTTTGTTCAATGTATTCATGCTGTATATGCTACCTGTCCATTATCCACTTAGTAGCTATCTCAGTTATCAGATTGGCTGTGCTGATATCACAGTATTTTTGTTCAATTAATCCTTATTTTACTTAATAATCACCCCAAAGTACAAGAGTAGTGATGCTGGTAATTTGGATATACCAAAGAGTAGCTGTAGAGTGCTTTGTTGAAGTGAAGAGGTAAACATTCTTGACTTAATAAGGAAAAAAAAAAGTATGCTGAGGTTACCAAGAACTATGGCAAGAATGAATCTTCTAACCAGGAAATTGTGAAGAAGGAAAAATAAACATGTGCTAGTTTTGCTGTCATACCTCAAACAGCAGAAGTTCTTGCCACAATGTATGATAAACAGTAGATAAGATGGAAAAGACATTAAGTGTGTGAGCAGAAGACATGTACAGTAATGTGTTCCAGTTGACAGCAAGAAGGTTACGTACTATTCAAAATTTCAAGCATCTACTGGGAGGGTCTTGGAATGTGTGTCCCTTGGATAAGGCAGGGGGACTATTGCTGTAATGTCATTCATCACATCAATAGCTAAAGAAGGAAAATCACACGATCATCTTGATAGATGCAGAAAAAGTATTTGATAAAATGCAAGAATCAATCATGATAAAAATTCTCAGTAAACTAGGAATAGAGCGGAACTACTTCAACTTGATACAAGAGTATCTGCAGAAAACCTACAGCTAACATTATACTTAATAGTGAGAAACCAGAAGCTTTGCCACTAGGACTAAGAACAAGATAAGGATGTTCCCTCTTAACCACTGCTTTTCAGCGTCATTCTGGAAGTCATAGGTAGTACAATAAGACAAGAAAAGGAAGGAAAATGTGTAATGATTGAAAAGGAAGAAATAAAACTGTCTTTTTTTGCATTTGATATAAATGTCTATGTAGATAATTCAAAAGAATTGACAAAAAATCCTGGAACTAATAAGAGATTACAGAAAGGTTGCAGGACACAAGGCTGATATACAAAATGTAATCACTTTCCAGCAATGAACAAATGGAACTTGAAATTAAAAACAATACCATTTATATTAGCACCTCCAAAAAAATACTTAGGTATAAATCTAATAAAATATGTATAAGATATGAGGAGAACTATAAAACGCTGAAAAAAAATCAAAGAACTAAATAAATGGAAAGATATTCCATGCTCATGTATAGAAGATTCAATGTTGTCAAGACGTCAGTTTTGCTGAGTTTGATACACAGATTGAATTCAGTCCCAATCAAAATCCCAGAAAGTGCTGGGCACGGTGGCTTATGCCTGTAATCCCAGCACTTTGGGAGGCCGAGACAGGCAGATCATGAGGTGAAGAGATCAAGACCATCCTGGCTAACACGGTGAAACCCCGCCTCTACTAAAAATACAAAAAAAATAGCCGGGCGTAGTGGTGGGCGCCTGTAGTCCCAGCTACTCGGGAGACAGAGGCAAGAGAACGGCATGAACCCGGGAGGCAGAGCTTTCAGTGAGCCAAGATCGCACTACTGCTTTCCAGCCTGGGTGACAGAGTGAGACTCCATCTCAAAAAAAAAAAAAAAAAAAAATTCCCAGAAGGTTATTTTGTGGATGTTATCAAACTGATTCTAAGTTTATTCGGAGAGACAAAAGACTCATAATAGCCAACATAACATTGAAGGAGAAGATCAAAGTTGGAGGACTGACCCTACCTGACCAAAACTTGCTATGAAGTTACAGTAATCAAGGCAGAATGGTATTAGCAAAATAATAGACAAATGCAGCAGTGGAACAGAATAGAGAAACCAGAAATTGACCCACATAAAGTTGACTGATCTTTGACAAAGGAGTAAAGGCAGTTTGATGGTGAAAAGATAGTCTTTTCAGCAAATGGTGTTGGAACAACTGGACATGCAAAAAAAAAAAAAAAAAAAAAAAAAAAAAAAAAAAAAAAAAGAGGGAGAATCCAGACATAATCCTATACCCATCGCAAAAATTAACTCGAAATGGATCATGTGTGACAATGTTTTGTGGACAATGTGAAATGGGAAACTATAAAGCTTAAATCTATATGACCTGGGTTTGGTGATGACTTTTTAGATATGACATTAATGGCACCGACAGGATGATCCATGAAAGAAATAATTGACTAGACTTTATTAAAATGAAAAATTTCTGCTATGAGAAAGATACCTTCAAAAGAGTAAAGCAAGAGGCCACAGACTGGGGAAAAATTTTTGCAAAAGACATATCTGGTAAAGGACTCTTATCCAAAACTTGCACAGGACTTTTAAAACTGAACAATAAGAAAAACCAAATTGATTTAAAAAAATGACCCAAAGACCTTAACAGACACCTCACCAAATATGCATATGATGCAAATAAGCATGAAAAGATGATCCACCTTTTATCATCAGGGAAATGCAAATTAAAACAACAGTAAAATACCATTACACAAATCTTAAAATGGCCCAGATCCAGAACACTAACAACATCAAATACTGGTAAGGATGTGATGGAATAAGACTTCTTATTCATTGCTGCTGGGAATGCAAAAGGGTTATAGCCACTTTGGAAGACAGTTTGGCAGTTTCTTACACAAGTAAACATACTCTTCTTACCATACAATCCAACAGTCATGCTCCTTTGTATTTACCCAAGTGAGGTGAAAACTTGCCACACAAAAGCTGGCATGCAGATGTTTATTATAACAGCTTTATTCGTAATTGCCAAAACTTGGAAGCAACTAAGATGTCCTTCAATAGGTAAATGGATGAATTAACTATGGTACATCCAGACAATGGAATATTACTCAGTGCTAAAAAGAAATGAGCTATCAAGCCATGAATGGCATGGAGTAATCTAAAATGTGTACAACTAAGCGAAAGAAGCCTATCTGAAAAGGCTACATACCCTATGATTTTCACTATAAGACATTCTGGAAAAGACTAAAACTATGGAGACAGTAAAAAGATCAATTGAGGGGAGAGGGGGATGAATAGGTAGAACACAGAAGATTTATATGGGACAGTGAAACTACTCTATATTATACTATAATGGTGAATACACATCATTATACATTTTTTCAAACCCATAGAATGCACAACATCAAGAGTGAACCCAAATGTAAATTACAGACTTTGGGTGATAAGGATGTGTCACTGTAGGTTCATCAATGGTAAGAAATGTGCCACTCTGGTGGGAGAAGTGGTATATAACAAATCTGTGTTCCTTCTGCTCAATTTTCTTGTGAACAAAAACTGCTCTAAAAAATAAAGTCTAACAAATTAAAAAGCAGTAATACAAAATAATTATAAACTAAGCAAATAGATGTAGGAATTTGGATTGAATGATAAATTGGTTGGGTTTAGTTTTGTTCAGATTTTTTTAAAGCAAACTATGGTTTGAATAACTGTGTATATTAATTTATAGAATGTTAAAACTTTCATAATGTTGTATTTCCTACCTAAATCTAGTTTTTCAAATTTGGCTGTAAGTTCTTGAAGGCAGAAACCATATCGTGCCTTTCTGGTATGCACAATATATTTTAGCATGTGAATGGAAGCATGTCGAAATTTTATAAATACCATTCAAATGTTTACAAATAGAATGAGTGAATTTATTGCACATTTAAAAATAAAAGTACTAAAAAAAAAAAAACAAAACCCCAAAAAGTGCTTTGGCTTCATGTATTGATCAATAAAACATTATTAAGTGGGTTCAACTCAACTTGAAGTTTAGGGAAATAATGGGATTTGTTTGATTTAGGAGTTATTTTTGTTTCATTTATTTATGTTTTATTTGTACAAGTTTATGGGTACATGTGAATTTTGTTACATGTATTTAATGTGTAGTGATCAAGTCAGGATTTTTAGGGTGTCCTTCACTTGAATGCAGTACGTTTTTGTTAAGTATAGTCACCCTGCCCTGCTATCAAACACTGAATCTATTTCTTCTATCTTACTGTATGGCTGTGTCCTTTAACCCACTTCTCTTCATCTCCCTCCTCCCCCAACTCACCCTTCCCAGTCTCTGTTGTCTATCTTTCCACTCTCTATCTCCATGTAATTTTAGCTCCCACATATGTGAGAACATGCAATATTTGTCTTTTTGTGCCTCTCTTACTTCATTTAACATAATGACCTCCAGTTCCATTCATGTTGCTGTAAATGACATGATTTCATTAACTTTTGTGGCCAAATAGTACTGCACTGTGTATATATACCATATTTTCCTTATCCATTCGTCTGTTGATGGACGTTTAGGTTGATTCTATGTCTTTGCTACTGTGAATAGTGCTGCAATAAACGTGAGAGTGCAAGTATCCCTTTAATATATTGATTTCTTTTCCTTTAGATGGATAGCCACTAGTGGGACTGCTAGGTCATATGGCAATTCTAGTTTTAGGTTTTTGAGAAATCTCCACATTGTTTTCCATAATGGCTATACTGGTTTACGCTTCCACCAGCCACATGTAAGAGTTCCCTTGCATCCTCATCAACATCTGTTATTTTTTGTCTTTTTAATAATAGCCATTCTGACTGGAGTAAGATGATATCTCCTTGTGATTTGATTTGCATTTCTCTGATAATAAGTGATGTTGAGCATTTTTTTCATTACTCGTTAGCCATTTGTATGTCTTCTTTTGAGAAATAGCTATCATGTCCTTCATCCACTTTTTAATGGGATAATTGTTTTTTTCTCTCAAGAGTTTGAGTTCTTGTATATTCTGGATATTGGTCCCTGTCAGTTGGACCAATGTTGTTGAATAATTTGCAGATATTTTCTCCTATTCAACAGGTTACCTCTTTGCTCTGTCGATTGTTTCCTTTGCTGTGCAGAAGCTTTTTCGTTTAATTAAGATCCATTTATCTATTTTTGTTTTTGTTTCCTGTGCTTTTGAAGTCTTAGTCATAAATTCGTTGCCTAGCCCAGTATCCAGGTGAGTTTTCTGTAGGTTTTCTTCTTGTATTTTTATAGCTTTGGGTCTTATGTTTAAGTCTTAAATCTGTTTCGAGTCGATTTTTATATAGTATGTATAAATTTTTGAATAGATTTGGTATGGTGAAAGATGGGGTCCAGTTTCATTCTTCTGCATGTGGGTATCCAATTTTTGCAGCAGCACTTATTGAAGAGGGTGTCCTTTCCCCAGTGTAAATTCTTGTTGGCTTTGTCAAAGATCAGTTGGCTGTAAATATGTAGTTTTACTTCTGGGTTCTCTATTCTTTTCCATTGGCCTATCCATCTATTTTTATAACCAGACTGTGCTGTTTTGGTTACTCTAGTTTTATATTTTGAAGTCAGGTAGTGTGATGCCTCTAGATTTGTTCTTATTTGCTCAGGACTGATTTGGCTAATCAGTTATTTTGGCTAGTCAGTTCTTTTCTAGTTCCATATACATTTAGGATTTTTTTTTCTAATTCCATGAAAGAGGACATTGGCATTTTGATAGGGACTGCATCGAATCTTTAGATTGTTTTGGGCAATATGGTCTTTTTAACACTGTTAATTCTTTTGATCTATGAGCATGGGATTTTTTTTTCATTTGTTTGTGTCTTCTTGGACTTCCTTCATTTATGTTTTGTAGTTTTCCTTGTAGATACCTTTCACCTCCTTGGTTAAATTTATTCCTAGGTATTTTATTTATTTTTGGCTATTGTAAATAGGATTTCCTTCTTGATTTCTTTTTTGGCTAGATCGTTATTGGTGTATAGAAATGCTACTGGTGTGTGTGTGTGTGTGTGTGTGTGTGTGTGTGTTTTGATATGGAGTCTCACTTTGTCACCCAGGCTGGAGTGCAGTGGTACGATCTCGGCTCACTGCAACTTCCACCTCCGGGGTTCAAGCGATTCTCTTGCCTCAGCCTCCCAAGTAGCTGGAACTATAGGTGCACACCACAACACCTGGCTGATTTTTTAATTTTTAGTAGAGATGGGGTTTAACCTTGTTGACCAGGCTGGTCTCGAGCTCCTGACCTCAGGTGATCCTCCCACCTCGGCCTCCCAAAGTGTTGGGATTACAGGCGTGAGCCACCGTGCCCGGCCACTACTCATTTTTGTATGTTGATTTTGAATCCTGCAACTTGAATGAACTCATTGATCAAATATGAGAGTTTTCTGGTGGAGTCTTTAGTTTTTTTCTTTGTATAAGATCATATTATTAGCAAAGAGGGACAATTTGGCTTCCTCTTGTCCAATGTGGATGCCTTTTATTTCTTTCTCTTATTGCTCTGGCTAGGACTTTCAGTACTGTGTTGACTAGGAGTGGTGAAAATGGGTATAGGATATCTTTTTTTAAAGTTATTTTAATGGAAAAATTTAAACAAAAACTAAACACTTGTAAAGGGTTAATGTTTTAGAATATTAAGTTTTAGAAAGTTTACTTATTTTATGGAATAGTGGAAATTCAAGATTATTGCTATAAAAAACTGTCATTTATTTGCATTCTTATATGCTTTTGTTACAAGAGAGAAAATTGTGTTAACAGAAATTGCACTTGAACGATGATCTATTTCACCTATGCCACAAGCTGTAGAAAATAGTGTAGTGAACTTCCAAGTACCCATCACTGGGCTTCAGTAATTATCAGCACATGGACATCTACCCACTAACTTCTCCCTATCTTTTTTCATATTGAGGCTAATCCTAGGTATTATATAATTTCATTTACAAATACTTCAGTGTGTGTATCTTTAAAATATAATTGTTGCAATTATACTTAAAATTAATAGAAAATTAAAAATATATCAAGTATTCAATCTGTGTTCAATTTCTTCAATTATACGTTTCAAACACAGTGCACCTGTTGTACTTAGTCATTACATCTCTTAAATCTATAGACCCCTCTCTTTTTTGTTTATTTTGTTTTGGTTAGGTCCCTTAATAGAATTCCTAACTTGAAGGTGGCTAGAGACCTTGGAAAGGTTACCAAATTCATACTTCACGTGAAGCACGATCACACCTAAATTATCTTGGGCAGAGAGGTGCTGTCTGAGAAAGTTTCCATCCTGATGAAATCAGCTGTGTTGAAGTGTCTTCTACATTGAGATATGTTGAGGTTGTGATACTTTGCAGAAGGGAGATATCTAAATCTAACGTGTACAATAGCTAGTAGTGCTAGAAAGACCTCTTATTTGCTCCAGCTCTGTTTATTAGAATGCACTCTCATTACTAACCTGACAACAAGAGGTTTTCTTTGTGAGAGGCAGAGGGGTTACTAGGGAAGTATAAAGAACCTTTCTCAATGGAAGAATTTGTCCAGGAATGGTGTGTCCCTTCTGTGAGTCTCCGGAATTCTTAACCTTAGTCAGAAATTCAGTTAAACAGTGTTTATATGCTATTTTATATTATCAAAGGGTAATTGGTGTTTTCTTTAGGATCCTGGCCAAATTCCAACTCTGATAAATACATTCTACTTCCCTAAATTTCCCCTGCAATTTCAAATGGATTTGGTATTCTTAATTACCTGCCCCAACCTGTTGCTTGATGTTGAAGTTCACCTATTAAGCAGCTGCTACTTTTGGTTTCAGAGGGACCCAAGTAAATTTGGCAAATGAGTGGGTGTATGTGTGTGCATGAATGACTTGGAGGACTCTAGAACTTAAACTTCTTTTCTAATATGAAAATGTTTAAAACAGAGGGAAAGAGAGAGAAAGAGATACACATAATAAATATATAGTCACCCCGCAACTACAACTACAACCCCACCACTATGGGGCCTTTCATTTTCTTGCTCTGTTACCCAAGCTAGCTCAATCTCCTGGTCTCAAGTGATCCTCCTGACTTGGCCTCCCAAAGTGCTGGGATTACAGGCATGAGCCACCACACTGGCCTGCTCAGTAAACCTTTATTAGGAAGTTTATATGTGTGAGGTTTTGCTCTAGGTATCATGGAGGATACAAAGATGAAATAGATAATAGTTCTTGCCTTAGAAGAATGTACAGTCTAGTAGGGTTGATGTTTTTATAATATTAGGTAGTACTAATTAATCTTTTTAAAAAGTCTCCTTTATAGTGAATAAAAACTTGAGCAAGTTATTTGCCTCTTTAATCCTAGGTTTTCTTATCTTTAAAATGGAGATAAATATTTAACTGAGAGCATCTGTGAGCATTTTAAGATTTGAAGTGCTTTTGATATTGCCTGGCACATAGTAAGTGGGTGCTTAGTGACCATTAGTTATTGTGCATTTTAAAATGTATCACTTAGGTCAGCTGCTAGGAAAATGTGAATACCATGGAAGACTGTACTAGGTTGAGCATTCAGATTCAGATATCTCAACTGTCTAGATTACAGAACCATGGATGGACAGCTCACTCATCCCATAAATGCCAGGATTACAGGATAATTCCACACCCAAGTTTCTAGCAGGCTCTAAATCTTTCATTTACTAGATCTCTGGTAAAGATCGTAAAGTCAGGAAAAGGAATTGGTGTCCTTCTGCTTCTACCCCATTATCTAGTTTAAGATTTGGAATGGTGTTAGGGACTAAGATTTGGAAATTCAGAACTTTAAAGCTGTTATAACAGGAGAAAATAAAAACTTTACTGTTTGGCATTGGCATATATGCCAAAGTTCCTCCCTATTTAATGAGCTTTAAGCTTTCATATGAAACATAAGACACTAAAGGAAAAAGTATTGCCACAAGGCTAATGATGACAACAGCTGCCAGCACACCTTCCATCAAAAGCATGTGAAGACTTGAAACAAACCTGAGCTTTGGTGTGTTTTAGAAGCATCACTGTGACATGCCTGTGCCGGCAGAGGCTCAGAATACATTCCTTAACACTAGGACTCCAAGATGTGCTGGATGCCAGAAGCCCGGTGGTGATGAGAGAGCATTGTGAAGCTTCATTCAGATGATGTTCTTTCATTGTGGGTATGCTAGCTCAGAATGTTTGGTGTAGGGAGCCACAGTAAAGAATCGGCCAATCCCTTTCCTTCATCAGGGGTTATAGTCTGGCAAATACATGTATCCATACCCTCATCCTCCAGATATTGACTGCCCACTATATTTAAAGGCAGTGTGCTGGTGATTAAAGCAAGTAAAATACTATATTTGGAACTGTCAGTAGATTATAAACTTCATATCCTATTCTTTGTGTTTTTAAAGAAAATCCACTGAGATACTTTAAATTGAATCAAATACACACACACACACACACATACACACACACACACACAATATGACTCCAAAAAGTAAATTTTATTCTCTTATATTGACAATTTACTATATGTAGAACACCATTCTAGGTACTTAGGAAATCCTAAAAAGAATATAGTTGGATTGTGATAACTAGGTTAGAGTGAGAACAGGCTACTTCAGCTTCACAGAGAAATCTGTGTATTTTTTTCCATGGGAAACATACTCTGCTTATAAACATATGGTCCATTTACTAAGTCTTGGCTTCCTACCTATATATCAGATAGCTAGGTCATTCTAAAAACCCTAAATTGGCAAGTTGTGATCTTAACCTTAACAGTTACTGTGGGCTTTCCATACACATTCTCATTGTGATCACTTTCCCCACTTCAATTTGAGTGAACAGTGGAAATTCACCTCCCCCTTTCAGCATTTTTAAAGATTATAGTTCCACAAGTATCCATTGGGATAAACAGTGTAGCTATATTTTGTCTTTCACAAGTAGAGTAAGAGGGAGTATTGGGAAAATATGTACAAATCTAATAAAATCAATGCTATCTAATCAAAGTTTTATTGGATAAGGAACACTTACATAGTAAAAATGTCCTGCATTTCTAACTTCTAAAAGTCTAGGAACAAACAGGAGTTTTATTAAACTATTATCAACAGGTTGATGTGCTAAGACAGAATGATACATTTTGTTCTCTTTGCTATCTGAAAAGCGAGTTATATTCATTTGCACCCACTCTTTTTTTCCTATCATATTCTTAATAGTTAAATTTCATTCAACTCCTCCTCCCCACTTCTGGCCAATTCCATCATGCCTTGAAATACACAAAATCTATCAGATCTTTCTTCATGGTCTGGCCTTCTCTGTCTCCTTTAGTGCCCAGGAATATTACCCAGATTCTTTTTAGCTTTGGCAGTTCCATTTTCCAGGCATTCATAGCCTCATTAGCATATTTTAACAAAGATGTGATTTCTGGTCTCAACGAGTGTTTAACACTCTATTTAAAATGAAAGGCAAGACATGCCTTTTAGGAGAAGTAACTCATACCAATACTGTTTTTCATGGAATTTTAATTTTATGAAAGACCATGAAGGTCTTATAATTTAATAAGGATAAGTAGCATTGGAAACCCAGGCACATAAAAATAAAAATCTTTTTACTTTAAATGATTTCAGCATTGTGGAGTGATTCAAAATATTAAACAGCAGCACAGACTTCTTCTAAAAATGGTTCTTTGTTTATATCACTGGCTATTCAGTTGGTTAGCCTTTGGTATGTTGGGACTTTTTATGCTGTTGTTGCTTTAAATGGCATAATCAAATGGTCCAGCCGTGTAGGGATTCAAATTATTGTTAAATCAAACAACATAATACTATATTTTTTAATTCTAAATATAAATTATATCTTCATGTAATTGTATTTATCATAGTCCTTTAGTCTAGTAAAATAGAAAAAAGTAGAAGGAAGTAGAGATAACATTGGCCAAAGAATTATTTTTTGAAATTATTAATAAGAATGCTTCTGATTTCTTTTTTTTTTTTCTTGAGACAGAGTCTCCCTCTGTCGCCCAAGCTGGGGGGCAGTGGCATGGTGATCTGGGCTCATTGCAAGCTCCGCCTCCTGGGTTCCCACCGTTCTCCTGCCTCAGCCTCCCAAGTAGCTGGGACTACAGCTGCCCACCACCACGCCCAGCTAATTTTTTGTATTTTTGGTAGAGATGGGGTTTCACCGTGTTAGCCAGGATGGTCTTGATCTCCTGACCTCGTGATCCACCCACCTCGGCCTCCCGAAGTGCTGGGATTACAGGCGTGAGCCGCCACTGTGCTGGACCAAGAATGCTTCTGATTTCTAAAGACACAGCATTACCTCTGGTGGGTCAATGGGTAATAAACTTCACATGTAGTGGAACTAAGTTATTTATAGTTAGGCAAACGAAGAAAACAAATATTAGTTTAATGGAAGCCATACTGTTGAAAATGCAAACACAATTTATACAGCTGTCTATTATGTTTCTGGTTCCAGATAAGATATGGTTCTGGTTCAATTAGAATATGCTGCTTGAAAAGTATTTTCAACTCCTATTTGAAAAGTAATAGTAGGCAGAAAGCAGTACAGAATTCAAAGTACCACCAAATAGGTGATAAGACAACCATTTCTTGTTTCTAGGTAAACCCTAACCTGAACTTAAGGCAACCCCAAACCAAAAAAGGAACATAGACACAGAGCTCCAGGAGGAGACCTCTAATTCTTCCAGGAAAAGATTAGCTAACATTTAGAGAAAGAGTTGGAAATCCCCTTTCTTCCTTCTTCTCTCCCCCAGCTCCTCCTCTTCTTTCTTTTCCTCCTCTTCTTTTTCTCCTACTCTTTCTCCTTTAAGTCTCTACTCCATTTTCTTATGCCAGTCTTTAGGCAATTGTGCTGTGATAGGGGCACTGACAGCAAGAACAGCAGCTACTGGGTTCCTCCTAAAACTGGGGCAGGGGAATATTTCTGTCTGATGGGAGAAGCTGTGGTTTCAAAAATGTGGAGTGAAACCCTGTTACTCTCCCTCCACCTGTTATCTTGCTTTGGCTCCAGAGAGGGGCCACTAGAAAATGTGGAGGAGAGGGGGGTATGGTGGCTCATGCCGGTAATCCCAGCACTTTGGGAGTCTGAGGTGAGTGGGTCATTTGAGGTTAGGAGTTTGAGACCAGTCTGGCCAACATGGTGAAACCCTGTCTCTATTAAAAATGCAAACAACTTAGCTGGACATGATGGTGCACACATGTAATCCCAGCTACTAGGGAGGCTGGGGCAGGAAAATTGCTTGAACCCAGGAGGTGGAGGTTGCAGTGAGCCACTGCACTCCAGCCTGGGTGACAGAGTGAGACTCTGTCTCAAAAAAAAAAAAAAAAAAAAAAAAAAAAAATGTGGAGGAGAGAAGTTCCGTGTCCTGATTAGAACATTGAAAAGGGAGCCCAGGGCACCAGAAATACCAAGGAGATCATGGAGAACAGGGAGACTGGGAAGAAAACTCATAAAGTTGTCTGTGAACTCCTGAGCTCACCCTGGATTTGTGCATGCATGGATCCTAAACAGGATACCAAATACTTTGAGAACTGAACTAAGGGGTAGATCACAGTCTAGGTCCCACACTGGTCATTGGATGACACACACATGGAACAGAGCTGAACACCAGGAAATCTCAACCTGCATAAAAATCAACAGATGCCACTGCTAATGTATCACCAATGTTGAAATTATCTGATAAAATATGTACAAATAAGTAATGACATACACTCTTGAAAGTAATGAAGAGATAAAAAGTCCTAACAAAGAAATAGGTAATATAGAGTATAATCAAATGGAAAATTTAGAACTGAAAAATACAATAACTAAAATTAAAAATTACAGAATGGGTGTAATAGCAGAATAGAATTGACAGAGGAGTCAGCGAATGTGAAGATATAGTAATAGAAATTATCCAATCAGAAAAAGTATTTTAAAAATGAAGAAAGATGTGTGGTATAATACTCAAAAGTCTAATGTTCATGTGATTAGAGACTCAGAATGAGAGGAGAAAGAACATGGGGGAAGAAACATCATTTGATAAATAATGGCTAAAAACTTCTCAAATTTGGTAAAAGATATACACCTACAGACTGAAGAAGTCTAGTGAATCCTAACTGTGACAAAAACCAAATAAATCCATGTCTAGACCTATCACAATTAAATCATTATGAGCTAAAGACAAAATATTACAAAAGCAGCAAGAGAAAAATTATGTATTATTGAACTGGCTACAGTTTTCTTATCAGAAACTGTTCATGCAAAAGATAGTGGAGGCTGGGCGCGGTGGCTCACGCCTGTAATCCCAGCACTTTGGTAAGCCAAGACGGGCGGATCACGAGGTCAGGAGATCGAGACATCCTGGCTAACACAGTGAAACCCTGTCTCTACTGAAAATACAAAAATTAGTCGGGCGCGATGGCGGGCGCCTGTAGTCCCAGCTACACGGGAGGCTGAGGCAGGAGAATGGAGTGAACCTGGGAGGCGGAGCTTGCAATGAGTGGAGATCACGCCACTGCACTCCAGCCTGGGCGACAGAGTGAGACTCCCTCTCAAAAAAAAAAAAAAAAAGATAGTGGAATAGCATTTTTAAGTGCTGAAAGAAAAAAATTGTTAACCTTGAATTTTATACCCAGTGAAAATATCCTTCAGGAATGAAGGTTAAATAAAGACATTCACAGGTGAAAGAAAACTAATAGAGTTCACTACAAACAGTCTTCATCTAAAAGAATTACGAAATGAAAGTTTTCAGATGGGAAATGACACCAGAAGGAAATTAGGAGCATGAGGAATGAAGGAAGAGTGGTATAAATGGCAAATATTTGGGCAAATATAATAGACTGTTCTTCTCCTTTTAAGGTGTTTGAAGTATATTTGATAGTTGAAAACCAAAACTATAACATTATCTGATGGGTTTTCAATGCATATAGATGTAATATATAAGGCAACTACAACATGAAGGATGGAAGGTAAAGGGATCTTAGAAAAATTTCTGCATCACATTTAAAGTGGCAAATATTGATTCAAAGCATGCAGAGAAGGTTTAAGTGTGTTTACAGTAACAGTTCATCACCACACACACACACCCCAAAGTGAAATAATAATAAACTAGAATACTAACAAATGCTCAAATAACCCAAAAGAAGAAAAAAAAATGGGTAACAGAGAAAGGAAAAACATAAGGAATAGTGAGTAAACAATTAATTAAATAGTAGCCCTAAACCCAAACATATCAATATTAACATTAAATGTAAATGATCTAAGCACACTAGTTAAAATAGAGATAATCAGAATGAGTAAAAAGGTATCACTCAACTATATGCTGTCTACCGGAAACATACTTCACGTATAAAGATATAGGAATGTTGAATGAAAAAGAATGGGAAAAGACCTATTTTAAACATGAATAAAAATAGAGTTGGTATAAATATAGTAATTATCAAAGTAGACCTCAGAGCAAGGAAAATCACTAGGGATTAACTGAGACATCATGTTATAACATAAAAGTAAATTCACCAAGAAGACATACAAATCTAAATGTGTGTGTACCTAACAACAGACTTTAAAAATACATGTAGCAAAAATAGACAAAACTGAAAGAAGAAATAGCCATATTCTCAACATACATATAATAATTCTAAAATGTATATGGGAAGACAAAAACAAACAAAAAACCAGAATAGCCAAAACAATTTTGAAAAAAGGAAACAGTTGAATGACTTACATTGATGTTAAGATTTGCTACAAAGCTATAGTAATCAATATAGTGTGGTGTTGGTGAAGGGATAGACATGTAGATCAGTGGTACCAAATTGAGTCCAGAAATTGACTTCACTCAAGTATGGCCAATTGATTTTTTATGAAATTGCAAAGGCAATTCAATGGGGAAAGGATCGTCTTTTCAACAAATGGTTTTGGAACAATTAGATATAGACATGCAAAAAAAAAAAAAAAAATTAACCTCCACCTAAACCTCATGCCTTTTTAAAAAAGTAAATAAAAATGGATCATGGTTCTAAGTGTAAAATGTAAAAAAAAGACCAGGCTGGGCACGGCTCATGCCTGTAATTCCAGCACTTTGGGAGACTGAGGTGGGTGGATCACGAGGTCAGGAGATTGAAACCATCCTGGCTAATACGGTGAAACCCCGTCTTTACTAAAAATACAAAAAATTAGCCAGGTGTGGTGGCATGCACCTGTAGTCCCAGCTACTTGGGAGGCTGAGGCAGGAGAATCACTTGAACCCGGGAGGCGGAGCTTGCAGTGAGCTGAGATTGCACCATTGCACTCCAGCCTGGGTGACAGAGCGAGATGCCATCTCAAAAAAAAAAAAAAGTAAAACCATAAAGTATTTAGAAGAAAACATGAGAAGGAATGTTCATGACCGCGGTAGGCAAATAATTCTTAGATATAATACTGAAAGCATGATCTAGAAAATAAATAATTGATAAATTAGACTTCAAAAATAAAAACTTTTGCTCTGCAAAAGACTTCACTGTTAAAATAGAAAAGATAAGATTTTATCACTCTCCCAAATCTACTGATCCTCATGTAGGTACTCCTTTCTTTTTTTCTGTTTTATTCCACTGTGCTGGAATTTAGTCCTGTGACTTCAGGACCTCTCTTTGCTCATCTCCGGGGCATCCATCTCTAGCACTTTCTTGGAACTATCTAAGTAGATCCCCAGGTTTCTTTCTCACTCAAGCCTGCCTTGGGCCATGAGAAACATGTTTCTTTGCTCCACAGTTGGTAAGAGTGCAACTAATTCACTTTTTTCATTTGACCACCTCAGTTCTTCCAATCCTAGATAGTTTTCTAATAACTAGAATGGGACTACCACCATCTAGTTATCTAATATTTAGAAATTGAGAATAAAATTTTATTTTTGTCTTGTGTATAATGCATGTGTGGGTTAACTCACAAATGCTGACTCTCAGATTTGCTATATCCGAGCTTGTATGCGCCTTGCTTCCTACAAATGTGTTCCAAATAAGAAAAATAAATCTTAAAATTAATCTAAGCAAAGTGTAGGAAGATGGCATTGTTGCTGCAAAGAGTTACCCAAAATATTTCAAATAAACTCAGTTTTCACTTCTTTACTGTTGGATTGTCCCTGCAAACAGTTTTCTCTCTACATAGAAAGTTATTATATTGAGTTAATGTGATACTCAAATAGGAGAACTTAATTTCAATTTTAGATTCTTTTCTCCTGGAACAAATACCATTTGGACATCCATTTTATCATAAAAATCCTTCTATAAGCTAAAGAGTTGCTTTTTGTTTCCCCAGCTTAAAATTATTTTATGGCAGTTAATGAACAGGTAAGTATCTCTATGCTGTGACACAAAAACTGGCCAATTTGTTGCAAAAAAAAAACTCAGTTAAACTAGTTGTTTTGGCATTGCATAATTTGAGATTGATCAATTCGTGAATGGATGGAACTCGAGATTTAATGATACATGTGAATGCTTTTAAGTTTCTGGGTGTTAGCGGTAATTTAGAGTGTTTTACTCTATTAAATTTAGCCCTTGCTCATCTCTTTTCCATACTATTAAGAATGGCCGGCTGGGCGCGGTGGCTCACGCCTGTAATTCCGCACTTTAGGAGGCTGAGGGGGCAGATCATAAGGTCAGGAGATTGAGACCATCCTGGCTAACATGGTGAAACCTCGTCTCTACTAAAAAATACAAAAAAATCAGCCGGGTATGGTGGCGGGCGCCTGTAGTCCCTGCCACTCGGGAGGCAGAGGCAGGAGAATGGCATGAACCCGGAAGGCAAAGCTTTCAGTGAGCCGAGATCGCGCCACTGCACTCCAGACTGAGCAACAGAGCGAGACTTCGTCTCAAAAAAAAAAAAAAAAAAAAAAAAAAAAAAAATGTATGGCCATTTAGCTGATCTTGACTACAGCTTACCCACTTTCAAACTATCCTCCACACTGTCATTCAATGACCTTTCAAATTGGATCATGCTGCTCTCCTGCCTTTTTAAAGGCACCCCAGTGGTTCTCTCTTACATACAAAATAGAGTTCACATTCTTCAGCAGGCCTTTGGGTCTTCAAAAGCTAGTCTCAATCTGCTTTATCCATTTTATTTTCTTTAATATCTTTTTTCTCACACTCTATAGGTGTTCTTACCTTTCTCTGAATATAGAATATTCTTTCAGGTCTTCATATTTTGCATAACCTGTTCAATTAACCTGTAGTACTCATCCTCTGCCCCATTGCCCCTCTGCCACCCATGGTGATTTCTTCTCATATCTTTACATTCCAATTCAGATGTCACTTTTTTTTTTTTTTTGTGAAATAGGCCCTCTGATGCTCACTTCGTGCCATTATAGTACTTTTTTTTTTCAGATGGAGTCTCCCTCTGTCGCCCAGGCTGGAGTGCAGTGACACAATCTCTGCTCACTGCAATCTCTGGGTTCACGCCATTCTCCTGCCTCAGCCTCCCCAGTAGCTGGGACTACAGGCGCGCGCCACCACGCCCGGCTAATTTTTTGTATTTTTAGTAGAGACGGGGTTTCACCGTGTTAGCCAGGATGGTCTCGATCTTCTGACCTCGTGATCTGCCTGCCTCGGCCTCCGTAAGTGCTGGGATTACAGGCCTGAGCCACCACGCCCGGCCACATAATAGCACTTTTTACATACTCCTGACAAGGTAGTACAAGTATTTCTTTACTTTTCTATTTTGTTCAATAGATTGTGAGCTTCTTGAAGACAGAGTCTGTTTATTCCCGTATCTTGAATCCTAGCCTAGTGTTTGAGATAATGCACACCCAGGCAATATTTGTGGAATGAATGATTTATTGGCTAAAAGAGTTAATGCACTTTTAGTGGCTTGTAAAGGGAATACCTACCCTGGGAGAATCTGGCACACATGTATTTCATAAAGTTCCCTATATAATGGAGTGAGTGCCTGAAAGAAGTTGTGAAACTCTTATGGGGCAGTTTGTTCTCTTCTTATTCATGGACTCAGGCCAGGGCATTAGAAGAAAGGTCTGACTATACTTATTAAGCAATCCTCTTAGAATTCCTAAGCATAACCAAGTATTTGACAAATGCAAAATTAAATTTGGCTTAAAGCTGAAGGAATTCAAGTCCCCCAAATATTTTAGAGTCCTTTCTCCAAAAAAGGGCCTATCATTTTCATATCATAAAATTATTTCTTTAATAGGGCCTTGTCCCAAGTAGATGCTCAATAACCACTTGTTAAATGAATTGATTTTTTCCCCTATCTAGTGAAATTATAATAGCAAATGTCACCTATGCATATGTTCCCCAGTATATCCTTATATGAACATGATCCTATAACTCATAGAATCATAGAATATCAAACCTAGGACTTTTGAGTTTGTCTTATTGAACATCCCCAAGTTTAAGATGAAGAAACAGGTCTAGAGAGATGAGTCCTTTCCTGAGCTGAATCAAGTGAAACTGCGGTTTCTATACGTCAAAAATGGTACAAAATTAGCAATTTTTTTGGTTGCATCCTAAAACCACCAAAATGTACATTGTATATCAGGTTATAGGACTCTTCCTGAGGATGATAAGAACAAAAGAAATATCATGTAAAGTAAAAAACACCAAATCAGTTAGCTTCTGAGTTGTAGGAGAGGGATCATGTCCCTGTGGCTTTACCCATGGTCAAGGATACATTTGGATCACAGGGTAAAAATAATGATTTGCATGGTATGTTGGGTTGGGAAACTTGTAAAGAAATCATTGGTTTTTTAAAAATATACTGAGTTATAAAATCTTCTTCAGTGAGTTTTTTTTTTGTTGTTTTTTTTTTTTTTTTTTTTTTGAGACGGAGTCTCGCTCTGTCGCCCAGGCTGGAGTGCAGTGGCCGGATCTCAGCTCACTGCAAGCTCCGCCTCCCGGGTTTAGGACATTCTCCTGCCTCAGCCTCCCGAGTAGCGGGGACTACAGGCGCCCGCCACCTCGCCCAGCTAGTTTTTTGTATTTTATTATTATTATTATTATTATTATTATTATTATTATTATTATACTTTAAGTTCTAGGGTACATGTGCATAACGTGCAGGTTTGTTACATATGTATACTTGTGCCATGTTGGTGTGCTGCACCCATCAACTCGTCAGCACTCCACCCATCAATTCGTCATTTATATCAGGTATAACTCCCAGTGCAATCCCTCCCCCCTCCCCCCTTCCCATGATAGGCACCAATGTGTGATGTTCCCCTTCCCGAGTCCAAGTGATCTCATTGTTCAGTTCCCACCTATGAGTGCAAACATGCGGTGTTTGGTTTTCTGTTCTTGTGATAGTTTGCTAAGAATGATGGTTTCCAGCTGCATCCATGTCCCTACAAAGGACGCAAACTCATCCTTTTTCATGGCTGCATAATATTCCGTGGTGTATATGTGCCACATTTTCTTAATCCAGTCTGTCGCAGATGGACATTTGGCTTAATTCCAAGTCTTTGCTATTGTGAATAGTGCCGCAATAAACATACGTGTGCATGCGTCTTTATAGCAGCATGATTTATAATCCTTTGGGTATATACCCAGTAGTGGGATGGCTGGGTCATATGGTACATCTAGTTCTAGATCCTTGAGGAATCGCCATACTGTTTTCCATAATGGTTGAACTAGTTTACAATCCCACCAACAGTGTAAAAGTGTTCCTATTTCTCCACATCCTCTCCAGCACCTGTTGTTTCCTGACGTTTTAATGATTGCCATTCTAACTGGTGTGAGATGGTATCTCATTGTGGTTTTGATTTGCATTTCTCTGATGGCCAGTGATGATGAGCATTTTTTCATGTGTCTGTTGGCTGTATGAATGTCTTCTTTTGAGAAATGTCTGTTCATATCCTTTGCCCACTTTTTGATGGGGTTATTTGTTTTTTTCTTGTATATTTGTTTGAGTTCTTTGTAGATTCTGGATATTAGCCCTTTGTCAGATGAGTAGATTGCAAAAATTTTCTCCCATTCTGTAGGTTGCCTGTTCACTCTGATGGTAGTTTCTTTTGCTGTGCAGAAGCTCTTTAGTTTAATCATATCCCATTTGTCAATTTTGGCTTTTGCTGCCATTGCTTTTGGTGTTTTAGAAATGAAGTCCTTGCCCATGCCTATGTCCTGAATGGTACTACCTAGGTTTTCTTCTAGGGTTTTTATGGTATTAGGTCTAACATTTAAGTCTCTAATCCATCTTGAATTAATTTTCGTGTAAGGAGTAAGGAAAGGATCCACTTTCAGCTTTCTACTTATGGCTAGCCAATTTTCCCAGCACCATTTATTAAATAGGGAATCCTTTCCCCATTTCTTGTTTCTCTCAGGTTTGTCAAAGATCAGATGGCTGTAGATGTGTGGTATTATTTCTGAGGACTCTGTTCTGTTCCACTGGTCTATATCTCTGTTTTGGTACCAGTACCATGCTGTTTTGGTTACTGTAGCCTTGTAGTATAGTTTGAAGTCAGGTAGCGTGATGCCTCCAGCTTTGTCCTTTTGACTTAGGATTGTCTTGGCAATGCGGGCTCTTTTTTGGTTCCATATGAACTTTAAAGCAGTTTTTTCCAGTTCTGTGAGAAAATCATTGGTAGCTTGATTGGGATGGCATTGAATCTATAAATAACCTTGGGCAGTATGGCCATTTTCATGATATTGATTCTTCCTATCCATGAGCATGGTATGTTCTTCCATTTGTTAGTGTCCTGTTTTATTTCACTGAGCAGTGGTTTGTAGTTCTCCTTGAAGAGGTTCTTTACATCCCTTGTAAGTTGGGTTCCTAGGTATTTTATTCTCTTTGAAGCAATTGTGAATGGAAGTTCATTCATGATCTGGCTCTCTGTTTGTCTGTTACTGGTGTATAAGAATGCTTGTGATTTTTGCACATTAATTTTGTACGCTGAGACTTTGCTGAAGTTGCTTATCAGCTTAAGGAGATTTTGGGCTGAGACAATGGGGTTTTCTAAATATACAATCATGTCATCTGCAAACAGGGACAATTTGACTTCTTCTTTTCCTAACTGAATACCCTTTATTTCTTTCTCTTGCCTGATTGCCCTAGCCAGAACTTCCAACACTCTGTTGAATAGGAGTGGTGAGAGAGGGCATCCCTGTCTTGTGCCAGTTTTCAAAGGGAATTTTTCCAGTTTTTGCCCATTCAGTATGATATTGGCTGTGGGTTTGTCATAAATAGCTCTTATTATTTTGAGATACGTTCCATCAATACCGAATTTATTGAGCGTTTTTAGCATGAAGGGCTGTTGAATTTTGTCAAAAGCTTTTTCTGCATCTATTGAGATGATCATGTGGTTCTTGTCTTTGGTTCTGTTTATATGCTGGATTATGTTTATTGATTTGCGAATGTTGAACCAGCCTTGCATCCCAGGGATGAAGCCCACTTCATCATGGTGGATAAGCTTTTTGATGTGCTGCTGAATCCAGTTTGCCAGTATTTTGTTGAGGATTTTTGCATCGATGTTCATCAGGGATATTGGTCTAAAATTCTCTTTTTTTGTTGTGTCTCTGCCAGGCTTTGGTATCAGGATGATGTTGGCCTCATAAAATGAGTTAGGGAGGATTTCCTCTTTTTCAATTGATTGGAATAGTTTCAGAAGGAATGGTACCAGCTCCTCTTTGTACCTCTGGTAGAATTCAGCTGTGAATCCATCTGGTCCTGGACTTTTTTTGGTTGGTAGGCTATTATTGCCTCAATTTCAGAGCCTGCTATTGGTCTATTCAGGGATTCAACTTCTTCCTGGTTTAGTCTTGGAAGAGTGTAAGTGTCCAGGAAATTATCCGTTTCTTCTAGATTTTCTAGTTGATTTGCGTAGAGGTGTTTATAGTATTCTCTGAAGGTAGTTTGTATTTCTGTGGGGTCGGTGGTGATATCCCCTTTATCATTTTTTATTGCATCTATTTGATTCTTCTCTCTTTTCTTCTTTATTAGTCTTGCTAGCGGTCTGTCAATTTTGTTGATGTTTTCAAAAAACCAACTCCTGGATTCATTGATTTTTTGGAGGGTTTTTTGTGTCTCTATCTCCTTCACTTCTGCTCTGATCTTAGTTACTATTTCTTGCCTTCTGCTAGCTTTTGAATGTGTTTGCTCTTGCTTCTCCAGTTCTTTTAATTGTGATGTTAGAGTGTCAATTTTAGATCTTTCCAGCTTTCTCTTGTGGGCATTTAGTGCTATAAATTTCCCTCTACACACTGCTTTAAATGTGTCCCAGAGATTCTGGTATGTTGTATCTTTGTTCTCAGTGGTTTCAAAGAACATCTTTATTTCTGCCTTCATTTCGTTATGCACCCAGTAGTCATTCAGGAGCAGGTTGTTCAGTTTCTATGTAGTTGAACGGTTTTGATTGAGTTTCTTAGTCCTGAGTTCTAGTTTGATTGCACTGTGGTCTGAGAGACAGTTTGTTATAATTTCTGTTCTTTTACATTTGCTAAGGAGTGCTTTACTTCCAATTATGTGGTCAATTTTGGAATAAATGCGATGTGGTGCTGAGAAGAATGTATATTCTGTTGATTTGGGTTGGAGAGTTCTATAGATGTCTATTAGGTCCGCTTGGTGCAGAGATGAGTTCAATTCCTGGATATCCTTGTTAACTTTTTGTCTCGTTGATCTGTCTAATATTGACAGTGGAGTGTTGAAGTCTCCCATTATTATTGTATGGGAGTCTAAGTCTCTTTGTAAGTCTCTAGGACTTGCTTTATGAATTTGGGTGCTCCTGTATTGGGTGCATATATATTTAGGATAGTTAGCTCTTCCTGTTGAATTGATCCCTTTACCATTATATAATGGCTTTCTTTGTCTCTTTTGATCTTTGATGGTTTAAAGTCTATTTTATCAGAGACTAGGATTGCAACTCCTGCTTTTTTTTGTTCTCCATTTGCTTGGTAGATCTTCCTCCATCCCTTTATTTTGAGCCTATGTATGTCTCTGCATGTGAGATGGGTCTCCTGAATACAGCAGACTGATGGGTTTTAACTCTTTATCCAGTTTGCCAGTCTGTGTCTTTTAATTGGAGCATTTAGTCCATTGACATTTAAGGTTAATATTGTTATGTGTGAACTTGATCCTGCCATTATGATATTAACTGGTTATTTTGCTCGTTAGTTGATGCAGTTTCTTCCTAGCCTTGACGGTCTTTACATTTTGGCATGTTTTTGCAATGGCTGGTACCGGTTGTTCCTTTCCATGTTTAGGGCTTCCTTCAGGGTCTCTTGTAAGGCAGGCCTGGTGGTGACAAAATCTCTAAGCATTTGCTTATCTGTAAAGGATTTTATTTCTCCTTCACTGATGAAACTTATTTTGGCTGGATATGAAATTCTGGGTTTAAAATTCTTTTCTTTAAGAACGTTGAATATTGGTCCCCACTCTCTTCTGGCTTGTAGAGTTTCTGCCGAGAGGTCTGCTGTTAGTCTGATGGGCTTCCCTTTGTGGGTAACCCGACCTTTCTCTCTGGCTGCCCTTAAGATTTTTTCCTTCATTTCAACTTTGTTGAATCTGGCAATTATGTATCTTGGAGTTGTTCTTCTCAAGGAGTATCTTTGTGGTGTTCTCTGTATTTCCTGAATTTGAATGTTGGCCTGCCCTACTAGGTTGGGGAAGTTCTCCTGGAAGCTATCCTGAAGAGTGTTTTCCAACTTGGTTCCATTTTCCCCTTCACTTTCAGGCACCCCAATCAGACGTAGATTTGGTCTTTTTACATAATCCCATACTTCTTGCAGGCTTTGTTCATTTCTTTTTCTTCTTTTTTCTTTTGGTTTCTCTTTTCACTTCATTTCATTCATTTGATCCTCAATCGCTGATACTCTTTCTTCCAGTTGATCAAGTCGGTTACTGAAGCTTGTGGATTTGTCACGTATTTCTTGTGTCATGGTTTTCATCTCTGTCATTTCATTTATGACCTTCTCTGCATTAATTAGTCTAGCTATCAATTCTTCCACTCTTTTTTCAAGATTTTTAGTTTCTTTGCGCTGGGTACGTAATTCCTCCTTTAGCTCTGAGAAGTTTGATGGACTGAAGCCTTCTTCTCTCATCTCCTCAAGGTCATTCTCTGACCAGCTTTGATCCGTTGCTGGCGATGAGCTGTGCTCCTTTGCAGGGGGAGATGTGCTTTTATTTTTTGAATTTCCAGCTTTTCTGCCCTGCTTCTTCCCCATCTTTGTGGTTTTATCTGCCTCTGGTCTTTGATGATGGTGACGTACTGATGGGGTTTTGGTATAGGTGTTCTTCCTGTTTGATAGTTTTCCTTCTAATAGTCAGGACCCTCAGCTGTAGGTCTGTTGGAGATTGCTTGAGGTCCACTCCAGACCCTGTTTGCCTAGGTATCAGCAGCAGAGGTTGCAGAAGATAGAATATTGCTGAACAGCGAGTGTACCTGTCTGATTCTTACTTTGGAAGCTTCCTCTCAGGGGTGTACTCCACCCTGTGAGGTGTGGGGTGTCAGACTGCCCCTAGTGGGGGATGTCTCCCAGTTAGGCTACTCAGGGGTCAGGGACCCACTTGAGCAGGCAGGTCCGTTCTCAGATCTCAACCTCCGTGTTGGGAGATCCACTGCTCTCTTCAAAGCTGTCAGACAGAGTCATTCGGGTCTGCACAGGCCTCTGCTGCTTCCCCTGTTGTTTTTTAGCTGTGCCCTGTCCCCAGAGGTGGAGTCTACAGAGACAGGCAGGTTTCCTTGAGCTGCTGTGAGCTCCACCCAGTTCGAGCTTCCCAGCGGCTTTGTTTACCTACTTAAGCCTCAGCAATGGTGGGCGCCCCTCCCCCAGCCTCGCTGCTGCCTTGTGGTTAGATCGTAGACTGCTGTGCTAGCAATGAGGGAGGCTCCGTGGCCGTGGGACCCTCCCGGCCAGGTGTGGGTATAATCTCCTGGTGTGCCCGTTTGCTTAAAGCGCAGTATTGGGGTGGGAATTACCCGATTTTCCAGGTGTTGTGTGTCTCAGTTTGCCTGGCTAGGAAAAGGGATTCCCTTCCCCCTTGCGCTTCCCAGGTGAGGCAATGCCTCACCCTGCTTCAGCTCTCACTGGTCGGGCTGCAGCAGCTGACCAGCACCGATTGTCCGGCACTCCCCAGTGAGATGACCCCAGTACCTCAGTTGAAAATGCAGAAATCATCGGTCTTCTGTGTTGCTCGTGCCGGGAGTTGGAGACTGGAGCTCTTCCTATTCGGCCATCTTGCTCCGCCCCCCTCTGTATTTTTTTTTAGTAGAGACGGGGTTTCACTGTATTAGCCAGGATGGTCTCCATCTTCTGACCTCGTGATCCGCCTGTCTCGGCCTCCCAAAGTGCTGGGATTACAGGCTTGAGCCACCGCGCCCGGCCTTCAGTGAGTTTTTTTAAGAATACTATTTTAAAACCTTTTACCAAGTTTAACTGTGTGGCTGTATTTCAAAGAGCTAGAATTTGCCAAAGAATTCCTGTTCCCTGAACAATCTAGTTCCAACCTAAAGTAAAGAAATGGAACTGAAAGTGAGGATGATTTTGTTTACTCTGTCCTGCCTTTATGGAAAGCTAGGCTTATCACAGGGACTGCGTTTCATTTTCAGAATGAGCTTTCAGCAGGAAGCAGTCTGCTCATGCATGCATGACGGGAGAGGAATGTGCCCTGAAAAGATGATATTTTTACTTAAGAAAGGGTTTTGGCTCAAGGATTTCTTCGGGAAATTTTTTATGGTATTTTCCCCCCTTAACACATGTGGTCTAGTTGACACTTTCCTTCATAAACACATATACTTCAACCCAAGCCATCCTGTGGACCTTTCTTTTTTTTGTTTTCTCTTGTTTCTCTAGCCTGTCAGAAGAAATGTGACATTAGGTTTGGGGCCAGGAAAGTCATTATGACCTTAGAGTATTCAGAGATTTCTATCTTGGAATTTGGTCCTTGGAAGACCTATCCATAGGTGAAATAGAACACAGGTGCAATTTCCTGGTCAATCACGGTAAACGTGTTTTTCTTTGTTTTACTTTTAGATGAGATAATTGCTTTTGCTCTTACCTTTGCCTCAAATGTTCAGGTAATTATTTTTGCTCTCTGTTTTGCTTTGTTAACTGAAAAAAATCAGCAGTGAGAAATAGTTTTAAAACATGTCTCATGTTTCTGATTGTCTAAATGAACATATTCTGATTTACTGGACAGCCTATCCAATTAATTCCATAGACAGTAAAAACAAATGCTTTATGGCTGTCTTCAAACGTAGCTTACATTAATAAGCATGATTTGTAAATGCCATAGGACAGGAATTGTTGGTTTTGCTCACTGTCACATCCCCAGCATTTAGTATTCTGCCTGGTACACAGTAGGGACTCAGAAAATACCTGATGAATAAGTAAATGGCAATAGAAATATTGACCTTGAGCTCTGTGAGGGATACTTACCTAGACTTACGAAAATTAACTTAATGAAATATTCAATTATGGCGGACAGAGAAGACATAATAAATGTTATTCTGATAGAAAACAGCCTAGGGAAGCAAGTGCCTGTGGGAGGATTTAACCCTAATTCTTGCCCTTCAAATCTGGGTGTTTGTGAGCCTTTGAATAGAAGGAAACTTTCAAGGTCATCAGGTTCAATTACTTATTGACAAAAGGTCATCCAGCTTTCAATTTGCTCACCATTTATAATACAGTGATAGGGCTTTTCTAATTAATAGGGAACATAGTCTTTTATGGGAAAATTCTGATTGCTAGAAAGTTTTGTCCTTTTGAGCCAGAATTTACTCGTCTGTTATTTCCAAATGCTGGGACTAGTTCTGCTCTCTGGGACTGCATGTTGTAAGTCTGACGGGAGACCAAGGAAGACCTGACTTAATATCTGAAGTCCTTTATATCAGCACTAGTCTAGATTTATTTTGGGATAAGGCCCAAACTAGATAATAAGCCTCACCAGTTCTGGTCACATAATAAGTATAAATTAGCATGCTTAGCACCACCTAGTGTTCTCCTCTTGTACATTATTTATGGGAATGTACATTGATAACACTTCTTTCCAGAGCAGTTTGCCCCTACATAGGAAATTACATCATTTCACCAAGAAATTCCATTATAGGAATTTACCTTAAAGAAGTACTTCCAAATTTGTACAAAGAGAGATAAACGAAGATGCCTTCAGGTGATCCAGGATACCCATTACAAAATTTTAAAGCCATTTAAATATTCATTAGCAGGTAAATAAACTTGATATGTCCACTGAATGGAACAGAGTCATGAAAAAGAATGAGATAGAGCTACATATATCCAATTGGCAGAGGTTCATGATATTAAAATTTAAAAATCATAAAAGTATGTATATCTTCATTTTCATAAAATATAATAATACATCTATGTTAGTCAGACAATTTTGAAAGATTATATAATAAGCTGTTAACACAATCTCTAAGGGATAGCATTATGGTGGACTCTAATTTTTACTTAATATATTTCTGTGTGTGTGTGTGGATATATATATATATATATATTTTTTTTTTTTGAGGCGGGGGATGGTGTCTCACGCTGTAGCCTGGGCTGGAGTGCAGTGGCGCAATTTTGGCTCACTGCAGCCTCTCCCTCCTGGGTTCAAGCGATTCTCCTGCCTCAGCCTCCCAAGTAGCTGGGATTACAGGCACCTGCCACCACACTGAGCTAATTTTTTGTATTTTTAATAGAGACAGGGTTTCAGTATGTTGGCCAGGCTGGTCTCAAACTCCTGACCTTGTGATCTGCCTGCCTCGGCTTCCCAAAGTGCTGGATTACAGGCATGAGCCACTGCGCGGCATATTTCTGTATTCTTGGAATATTTTTAAGTGAGCAGGCATTACCTTTGTAATTAGAAAAATAACCCAGACACTTAAAAATGTTGTCTGGATGAGTTATAGGATATTAGGGCTGGAATAGACCTTGGCTTGAGTAGGAAGAGTCTTGAGAATTAATCCAACACCCTAATTTTACAGATAAGAAAACTGAGTCTTTAGTTTTTAGAAAACTAAAAATGTGAAATGAACTACCTAAAGCCCCAAAAGTAGTTAGTAGCAAATCCATTTTTAGAAGCCATGTTTAGTATTGTTTGAATTATACCACAGTGCCTTTAAGAAGCAGCACAGATTTTGAGAAAAATAAAATAGGAAAATATTTACTTATAAATGTCTTTATATTTCTTCTTTTAAAAAAGTGTCTCATCATTAGAGCAATATAAAAGAGTAACAACTTCACAAATTATGATAGATTTTTTTAAAAGCCTGGATGTTACTTTAGAGACACTTAACACCAATGTTCTCAATCTCAGAAGAGAAAATTAAAGCCAAGTGATTTGTGGAAGATTGTATAATGCACTAGCAGCAGACTTGGAACTAGAACCCTGGTATCTGGGTTCTCAGTTGATGACTCTGTTAAATTGTCCACACTTCTTCTTGCAAGTTGATGTGCATTTATTAAATATCTGTCACTGTGCTAGGTTACGCCCTTGAAAAATAAAATGTGCCAATGAAATGAGGATTCAACAGACTTAAGTATAGATAAATAATTAATTTGAGAAAGTCTAATGAATTAATTCTCAAGATTTGATTGAATTCTTTGGCCTTAAATTTAAAATGGTGTGTATGAGAACTTTTTTTCCCTTTTCTCATTAAAGATTTCAAGGCATTCCATACAATTATATAAAACATTACAACCTTCTCAAAGGGAGAGATTATTATATCCATTAGGAAATGAAGGTACAGAGACATTAAATGGTTTGTACATTAGTCACCAAGAATAACCCTAGGATCCCTTAGTTCTGGGTGATTTCCAGAAAACCACACCTTTCATGGATTCAGATTAACTTTGGACCACTCCTAGAATCCTGGACTTGTCTGGAAAGTGAATAGGTCATTGCACTTTAAGGTTAAGTCAACCACAAATCTGGCTGAACCTGACTAATCTGAGCAGAGTCCACCAAACTATGGCTTCTAACCTAGGTTAACTCCAACAGAACTGGGGAACCATTTATTATTCTGTGGGTGAGGCCGCATGCATCAACAGCCAAGTCAACAGCAGATGAATGAAAACCACAAAATTAAAGGTGTTACTGGCACCAAGACCCAAACTAAAAGTGCTGATCCAGGAATGACAATCTCTAAACATTTTCAGACAAGTTAGGAACACAAGTAAGACTAGCTTTGGGCAGATCCCATTTGTGTGACTGGCATCAACACAGAAAATATTGTACAGTGTGTGCCTCATTTACCTTGGCACTGAGGCTGCATCAGCCCTTTTGTGCCCTGACTATGCCTTATACAAATTTTAAGATACAAAGCAAATTTTTGTTCCAGGTTTATTTTAATCATCTTTAGATTCTTCTTCCCTTAGCAGGTTACCTTCATTGTGGCAAAAATAAAGAAATAAGTAAGTCTCTGATCCCCTTGTATAGTTTAAAAACATTCTGATTGCCAGGGGAAATGCAAATGCAGATCCTTTCTTCCATAGTCTTCCAGGTTTTCAGGGTATATTAGTTCAAGTCCACTAAGAAGTAGGAGATTTACTGGGGGAAGGAGGAGAAGGTGGGGAGATCCTTCAGATTGTGTAGAAGAGAGGGAAGAAAGGAAGACTGGATATGAGGAGTCTCAGACTGCAGTGCAGTACCAAGGAAGATTTGGCCAGGTTGACGGGGAGTCCTTGAATCAAAGTTACTGAGGAGTCCTGCATATTGCCGAAATGGACCTACCTTAGTATCTCTGAAGTGGTCCAGAATTGGCTGGGAACCCTCCCACAAAAGTATGTCCTTTGGGCAAATGCAGTGCTGGATCCAGAGGGACAAGATCTCAGGCTGTTGGTCAATTATGCTTCTCACAACAGGAGGTCTGACAGGAGCATTTTCCTGCCTGCTCCTGTCTAACCCTTGTTCCACACAGGTCTACTTCATGGGATGCTAACTCCTCCATGGTTCCTTAGGGGTCTCTTTCTAAGGGGGAATTTAGAAGAGGGATAGTAGAACTATGTCTGGCACAATAGCTATCATCAGGGATACTCCTTTGTTGAACTTGTGATAGTCTACAGATGGCTTTTGCAGGGGCCAGATTAGTGAATTAAATGAAGATATGATGAGAGCCACCATCTCTGCCTCCTTTAGCTCGTTAATGACAGCAACAATCTCCTTCATCATCTGTAGGATATACTGTTTTTGAATTACTATGTTGGCTGTGAGGAGGAACAATTTTAAAGATTTCCACTTGGTTTTTCCTACTGTGATAGCTCTTACTCCATAGGCCAAGGGTCTTAATCTGGGGGTTACTCCAACTGCCAAATTGTTGCAGTGGGTGTCATAGGAATGATTATAGAATATACTTTCTGCGGTATTTGGTCGATGAATTTTGGTTCTAAAAATCTGCTCAAGTCTGGGAATATTAGCAGAGGATTGTGACTTTTTTATAGGTATGACTATCCTCCGCCTCTTGCTCTCCCATTCTTGTCTTTTTAAAAAATTTATTTAAAGATGTTAAGTAGTCCGGGCACGGTGGCTCAAGCCTGTAATCCCAGCACTTTGGGAGGCCGAGACGGGTGGATCACGAGGTCAGGAGATCGAGACCACCCTGGCTAACACGGTGAAACCCCGTCTCTACTAAAAAATACAAAAAAACTAGCCGGGCGTGGTGGTGGCGCCTGTAGTCCCAGCTACTTGGGAGGCTGAGGCAGGACAATGGCGGGAACCCGGGAGGCGGAGCTTGCAGTGAGCTGAGATCGTGCCACTGCACTCCAGCCTGGGCCACAGAGCGAGACTCCGTCTCAAAAAAAAAAAAAAAAAGATGTTAAGTAGCACCCTTGCTGGCTGCCCTTCTATTTTGCTCCTAGGAAAACCATGCTTTATCAACCGTCTCCACAGCTCCCTGTGGGTGAAACCCATTGGCCGCTCTGATCTTGCAGGCTATTATGGTAATTGCAACCTCCTGACTTCTGACAGTTAAGTGCTGTCACCTGGTCTCTATTCCTGTGGGGCCTCTATCATGAATATAAATACTAATGAGCCCAGCTCTATGATGGCCTCTCCTACAATCAGCCCTGGCCCGCAAAGGAACCGCTACCGAACTTCTTAGTGATACGGCTGTCCCTCTCAGCACATGGTGGCCTTGGTAGAAGATGTGTTTTCCGGGCTTTCTTGTGAACACAATCCTCTAGGGGAATCTTACTGCCTTACATAATAGGTACACTCTATCATACCCATTTCCAGGTCCAGGACTAGGATGAGGCAAAGACCCTAATATTTCAAGACCATGAGAGTGAATGGCTCCTTCAGTTATGCCCCTTAGAGACTGCTCTTGCCTCACTCTAATCTTGGCCTTGCCCACTTCCCTTAGCCTCGCCCTCTTCATTCTTTCCTCTAGCGTTTGTGAGGGCAACTCGGGTACTTACACTTTGCTGTGTTGGTCATCACTTTTTTCAATCTTCTCAGAGCCATTCTACCAGTGACTTTTCCTCGTACTCTGGGATCCTTGCCAGGCTTTAAATCCTGTGTCCCAAGTAAGTACCTTCAAGTTAAATTCAAGTTAATGAATTTCTGCTTACCCAATCCAGTCTTACATTCTGGCCCTTTTTATCAAGCACACTTAAAATCTAATCCTAGGCTCCTGGCTCCTGCTGGTACATGCTAGCTCACTCTTGCAAGCTCTTCTTTGGTATAGAGTCTCTTTCTTATCAGGCCCATCAGGTGCTCAGCTGGGTAACCAAGGGGAGGAAAGGGCAGTTTCTGAGGGGATATTTACTTCCTCCTAGAGGGGACAGGACTCTAGCATTTTCCAGCACAAAGGGAGGTGCTTCCGCTTACTAGGGATGGGTAGGCCACCTTTGCAAGCTCTGAAGGTTCAGGGGGATCTTCATAGCCAGTATCTTCAGGAGGCATCCATCTAGATATTGTCATCTAATTTTTCTGGATCCTAGTTTTTCCCAGCTAGGGTCCTGACCTTACCATAGTAGACCTACTTTGGTGGATCATTCAGACATCTTTGGAGCTCTGCGTGCACCACCACACCCAGCAATTTTGTATTTTTAGTAGAGACAGGGTTTCACCATGTTGGTCAGGCTGGTCTAGAACTCCTGACCTCAGGAGATCCACCTGCCTGGGCCTCCAAAAGTGCTGGGATTACAGGTGTGAGCCACTACGCCTGTTGTTTTTTCAAATGCCTGAATGATTGGACCTGAATGATTGTTCCCTTCCACTGGGACATTTTCTCAGGCCATCACGGGTGAAATCTTGAGCATTTCGGCCTCTGCCTTGGGCCACGGACTATCTGTACCCTACCTACCACATGAGATGGCCCCCACTTAATCTACTGTTGGGTGAGTGAGCCAATCCCAAATCCCCATCTTCCTGTCTGTTTTCTCTCACCACTCTGTGTACCACCTGTTTTGATTTGGACCCATCCCAAATAAATCTTGAGCTAGGATTAGATATGAAAGAGATTACTGAGGGAGGGAGCAGGAAGAGGTGGAGAGAAACTTTAGAACCACAGTGTAGAAGAGAAGAAGGAAAGTAGCAGGATTGGGTAGGATGGGTCTGAGACTGCCGTGCAGTGCTAAGAAAGTTTGGCCAGGTTGATGGTGAGTCCTGTATATTGCCAGAATGGGCCTATCTTAGTATCTGCTGTGCTCTATCATTGGCTAGGAAGTATGGCCTTCGGGTAAGTGCAGTGCTAGCTGCATCCAGAGGGACAGGATCAATTAAGCTCTCTACAGCAGGTGGTCTGAGAGGAGCATTTTCATGACTACCACACACAGCAACCCAGCTGCTAATGATTTATAGTCTTCATGGGTTAGACATATTTGTGTTTTACAGTTGAAAACAGCTGAGAGGAAATAGGCTCAGTAGGTACTCCTGGAACTGCATTTAGATAAACACTTTCCATTTTTAATTTTAAAGAATAAGGCAAACTAAATACATCTAAACAGTTTACATCATAGTTAAGTGGAATAACAAGTCTGGCACAGGTTAGATAATTCAGACCACAAATTCCCATTCTCTGGTTCCACAGTGGCTTTTTGGATCTATGAAATGTAGAGGTGTCATTTTGTGGACAGGTGTGCCTTGGCATAACAGTGCTTTAGCTCATCCAGATGATCACACACTACCAATATCATTGAGTAATTTTGGATTGAGTGGTCGGTTGGAGGCAGAGTCATGCTCCCTGGTCTGTAGTGCGGTGTGATTGCTTCATGACACCTGCATTACACAAGTGTTTTTATCTTCTGAGTAGCTATTTGCCTTGTGTTTCCTCTTGCCTATATTTCTCTTTTTACATCTCATGGGTGTTAGAATGTAAATTCCCAGACAATACATAAAAACCCAATAATTATCAATGAGACTGATAATAATGATGCTATTTGACATTTGGCAACATAGAGGGTTTTCTTGGCTCACGTTGGATATCTTGAACCTGTGCCCTATTAGGTAACTTTCTTTTTTTTTTTTTTTTTTTGAGACAGAGTCTCGCTCTGTCGCCTGGGCTGGAGTGCAGTGGCTGGATCTCAGCCCACTGCAAGCTCTGCCTCCCGGGTTTCCGCCATTCTCCTGCCTCAGCCTCCGAGTAGCTGGGACTACAGGCGCCTGCCACCTTGCCCGGCTAGTTTTTTTTGTGTATTTTTTAGTAGAGACGGGGTTTCACCGTGTTAGCCAGGAGCCAGGATAGTCTCGATCTCCTGACCTCGTGATCCTCCCGTCTCGGCCTCCCAAAGTGCTGGGATTATAGGCTTGAGCCACCACGCCCGGCCTAGGTAACTTTCTTAAACTGCCTGGAGTGTATGATTTTTCTCTGTTATCTCAATGAATCATTATTCTTCTAATGTCTCTTCAAGTTTACTTCCTCTGTTGATATCTCTCTTTTGTCCCTCATTTGGCATTTTGGGAGTAATGATAAATGTTGGGTGGAAAAAATAAGCAAGGTGGAGCATAGCTTTGCATATGCTCATTGCATTTTTGGAGCCCCTTTGCTCTTACTGTATCATCAGGAAGAAGTCCTAGGATGCTTGTATGGCTAAGGTAAGTCAGATAACTTGGTAGCTATTCATCTCCAAAGGTATCTTGGATTTATAATGGAGATAAGGCAGAGAAAGGAGAGATTACATTAGTGACCTCTGTTCAGGGCTGTGGGAGTTCCCTGAGTCTAATGAATAAACAGCTATATCATCTTAAGATCAAAACGGAAACTATAGGCTAAGGTCAGCAGTCAGAATATTCAGGAGTCTGTAAGCTGGTAAGCACTATTAAGCTTGAGTTTTCAAGCTGCACTCAATAGGGATATAGAATATTTGTTGTTTTTTGAAGCTTATTTATCTTTTGTGACATACTTAAGAACTTCCTGTGATCTGACAGTGTATCATAAAGCATTTTAATGCATTTCCTTCTCAATTTATTTTTATCGATAACTCAAATTGTGTAAGCAAGGAGGTATACTGAAAAACAAACAAACAAACAAACAAAAAACAGTTCTAAACAGATTGAGAAGACTGCCTTAAAGATTTAACCACCTTAGTTTTCCAGGAGGGTCTGGCCGTCAGACAGTTTCATCTCATGAGCCTCTCTGCCTACAATTCCTTTTCCTTTCTGTAACTGAAATGCAGGTTCCGTCCATCTCTGCTTTCACAGTCTGATTAACTAGAGTGAGATCTAGTATAAATAAAGTGTTTTTTTATTCTGAAACTAGCTTAGGGGAAGAAGTACAGGCTTCCTGCCTTAAGGGTACGGCTTCGCTTTTGGAGCAGAAAGTGAGTGCTTTTAAAGGGGAGCTTATGAAGGAGGAGAAGTGAGCAGGATGATGGGGGAGCGGTCCACATACTCACTTCAGTGCCTTATCTGCCAGGCAGTTGGTGTTTTCATGGGCAGAAATAGGTTGTAAGAGTGGCTGAAAACTCTCCGGGTGGGAGGGAGTTTCATAGCAGGGGTACTTTGGGCTGTAAATTGACTGTTATCTCTCAAGGCAGGCTCCTGGTGGGAGGGAGTTTTGTACTGGGCATGTTGTGGGTGTAGATCGAATGTTATTTTGTGAGGCAGTCTCCAGGTGGGGGAGAGTTCCTTTCTGGAGCTTCTAAGCACATCGTTAGATGAACTTGTTCCGTAGGGAGCATCTGGTGAAAAGGAGGTAGAAGGTTATAATTGCACTTCCAGAGGGCTAAGTAGGAAGTGGGGAAGAGGGGGAAATGGAGAAAAGAGAAGAGAAAATAATTTTTAAAAAGTAACTCACTCTCTTTCACTTAGAAAAATGGGGGTGCTTGGTTATGCTTCTACCCCCTCTCCATTAGAAATACAACTTAATCCAAACAAAAAAATCATCACATATACATCAAATAAATTCCATATGAATGTTCTCATGCTTTATTCATGCTTTTGGAATGGGAAGAGCAATTGTAACATTTTTCATGTTATAGGGAAGAAATGCTAGTAGGGATAAAAGATATGGAAAGAGGTTGAATGATCAGGATTTAAGAAAAGAAGGTAAGAGCTGTGATACTGTTGGCAAGGGGACTTTGATTTAGAATCTATATTCTTTTTATATTGAAAGAGTTATTTGGATCTTCATTGCTTCAGGTGAACCCATTTATATTTTTCTTTTTCTCTTCTCCTCTCCTCCCTTCTCACCTATTTTGTGTCAAAGCAACCTTGTTTAAAAGATATTTACTTTTCTAAAAGGAGTTCTCATAGAACAAGTCTAATAATTACCTTCTAAATATTAGCATTTAGAATAATTGTAAAAAATAAAACCATTATAGTCCAGAGGAAGGAAGGCCACTCAGCAGGAGATATTCAATTTCAGCAGCTGAGGGAACATAGTCATGAGTATCTTCTCATATGTCAGGAAGGGACTAGTATTTAGTCTTTCTTGAGATCTTATGGTATCATTACATATAGAAAGTCATCTAATTCTGACAGTGGACTATCAGATAGGTGCAATATTATTCATCTTACTGTACACACAAGGAACTGAGAGAAGGTAAGAAATTTTCCCAATGGGCTGAGAGAGCTGGGGCTGAGAGAAGTTAAGAAGTTAAGAAATTTTTCCAAGTTCATATAGCTAGTATGGAAATGGTAGAGCTGGAAATGGTAGAGCTAGGACTGGTTCCATAGTCTATGATTTTCCCATTCTATCTCTATCAGGCTATAATTACACACACACACACACACACACACACACACACACACACACACCCCACATACTTAGAACCATGAGTAACCCATTATGATTGTTTCTTATATACAAGCCCCTAGATTGAATAACAACCAACCATCTGAGGAGAAAACATCAATTATGAGGCGAGAGAATGTCCCACACCAGACGTGAGAGGAAATGACAGAGCAGCCTTTAGTAGAATTGATATGTTTTCCTTAAAACACTTTCATCATTTGGCTTTCCTAATTTTCCTACCTCATGAGCCACTATTTATGTTTCCTGAACTGATTTCTACTCTTGTTCCCAAACTGTTAATGTCGAAATGACCCAGAAATCAGGTTTTGGACCTTTTCTTTTACCTATACACACTCTCTCTTTAGATTTTATGTATTCCCAGAGCTTAAAATAGCAAATATATGATGGTGATTATAAGTATTTATCTCCAGGTTGGACTTTTCCCCTGAACTTCAGATTCATATATCCAACCTCTTCAGTATCTTCACTGGGATGTCTGATAGACATCTCAAACCTAATCCTTCTCAGGCCTCACATACCCACATACAGTCTTCCCCATCTTAATGAATAACAACTATTTGCTTCTAGTTTAGGACAAAAACTGTCTTGAATCTAAAGTGAGACTCCTGTAACAGCATATAGTTGAATTATTGTTTTCCATCTGTTCTGCCAGTCTCTGTCTTTCAATGGTGATATTAATCCATTCATATTTAAAGTGATTACTTGATAAGAAAGGACTGCTTCTGACATTTTTCTATTTATTTTCTATATGCCATTTTTTAAATATTCCTAATTTCCTTCAATTCTACTTTGTTTTGTGTTGTGGGTTTTTTTTCTAGTGTATCATTTTGACTCTCTTCTTATTCCTTTTTTGTGTGTATTTTTAGTTATTTTCATAGTGGTTACCATGAGGATTATAATTAAAAATCATATGTTCATAACCTCATTTGAATTGATACCAACCTAGCTTCAATATTATATGAAAACTTTGCCTCTTTAGAGTTCCACCTTTTTTATATTGTTATTGTCACAAAATTATTGTGTACCCATTAACACAGAATTATAATGATTGTTCATGCACTTGGCTTTTAAATTATGAAGAAAATTAAAAAGAAGTTACAAACCAAAAATAAAATGATATTGCCTTTTATGTTTATCTATATGGTTACTTTTACTGGAGTTCTTTATTTCTTTATTTTTTCATATGGCTTTGGGTTACTATTTAGCATGACTTCCATTTCAGCTTGAAAGAATTCCTTTAGTATTTCTTGTAGGGAATGTCTAAGTGATGAACTCTCTAAGCTTTTGTTTATCAGGGAATGTCTTAATTTCGTCTTCATTTATGAAACGTAGTTTTGCCAAATTTAGAATTCTTGGTTGACATTTTTTTTTTATCACTATAAATAAGTCCTCTCAATGCCTTCTGGTCTCCATGGTTTCTAATGAGAAATTAGCTGTTGACCTTTATTGAGGATCCTTTGTTTGTGACAAATTACTTTTCTCTTGTTGCTTTCAAGATTCTTGCTGTGTCTTTGGCTTTCAACAATTTGATTGCAATATGTCTCTGTGAATCTTATAGTTTATCCTACTTGGAGATTATTGAGCTGCTTGGATGTGTGGATTCACACTCAAGAATCCCATTGAGTCTCTTGGATATGTGTCTTTCATCAAAATTGAGAAGTTTTCAGCCATTATTTCTTCAGATATTCTTTCTGCCCTTTTCCTCTTTTCTCATTATGCATATGTTAGTATTCTTGCTGGTATCCCACCGGTCTGTGAAGCTCTGTGTCCCTCCATACTGCTATTTGTTTTCTATTTGTTGTGTATGTTCCAGGTTCTATGTACCATTTTTCTTCTTTTCTTGCCCTATTTTAAACTACGTGCATATTTTTAAGAATTCTGCTTTATCTCTATTTTGTTGCATTCTGTTTTATTTTTTAGTGGTTACTTTAGTGTTTCCTATGCATCTCTACATTGTAGCAGTCTAACTTCACATTATATTACCTCATATATAATGTAAGATCTTTATAAAAGTATAATAATATTTCTTTCCTATTGTACTTTGTGCAGTTGTCATACATTTTACTTTTACATATATCACATATATTGCTTTAGTTCAATTATCTTTTGAAGAAATTAATAAAGTGCAAGGTACAGTGGCATACACCTGTAATCCCAGCACTTTCGGAGACTGAGGCAGGAAGATTTATTGAGCCCAGGAGTTTGAGACCAGCCTGGGCAACATAAATGAGACCACATCTCTATTAAAAAAAGAGACTAAAAAAAGAGAAAAGATCCTTTATATTTAATCATTTATTTACCCTTTTTGACAATCTTTATTCCTTTGTGTAGATTCAAGTTTCCATCAGATATTATTTTCCTTCAGTGTGAGAAACGTTCTTTAGTGTTTCTTGTAGTATAAGTCTTCCGGATATTGTCTCAGCTTTTGTTTGTCTTATGAACTCTTTATTTTGTCTTCATTTTTGAAGGGCATTTTTTGCTGTAAATAGAAGACATGGTTAACAGTTTTCTTTCATCGTTTTAAAGTTTTAAAATGCCATTTGTTATATTCTAGTTTGCATAGTTTCTATCAAGACATCTGCTTCCATTATTATCTTTATTCATCTGTATGTACTATGTCTTTTTTCCCCTGGTAACTTTTAACATTTTCTATTGGTCACTTACTTTTTAGCTATTTGATTCTGATATACCTTGGAATAGTTTTCTATGTTTATTCTCTTTGGTGTTCATTGAGCTTCCTGAGTCTGTATGCTTAGAGTTTTCATAAAATTTTACAAAATTTTGGCCATGATTTCATCACATTTTTCTACATTCTTAAACCCTTATCCCAAGAATTCAATTACACTTAGGTGAGTCCATTCAATACGTCACAGATGATCGAGGCTTTTTTGTTGTTGTTGCTCTGCCTTTTTTCTGTGCTTCAGTTTGGACAGTTTCTGTTACTGTACTTCACGTTTATTGATGTTTTCTTCTGCAGGGTCTATTCTGCTCTTCATCCCACTTAGAGAATTTTTCATTTTGGAGACTTTTTCTTCTCTAGGAGTTTTCATTTATTTATTTTATCTTCTTGTTAGGTTCCTGCTTTTCTCTAAATACTTTCATGTATGTTCATTTTCCTCAACCATAACAGAGGAATAATATTATTATCTGGCCTTAGAATTATTCCAAGGATTTAATGAGGTAATGGACACTATGGATGTAGCATGCCTGTCACATATAAAATGCTATATAACCATTATTATTGTGGTTTTATATTAAATTTACTTCTAAAACCATATTTCCTACTACTGCTGTGACAAATTACCACAAACTTATTGGCTAAAAACAATACAAATTTATCATCTTACAGTTCTGGAGTCAGAAGTCCAAAAGGGAGTTCACTGGGTTAAAATAAAGATATTGTCAGGATTATATTCCTTCTAGAAAGGTGTGGAGAATACATTTCCTTTTCAGTTTATAGTGGCTGCCCCCAGTTTTTGGCTTGTGTTCACCTTTCGTCTTTAAAGCCAACAATGGAGGATTTGAGTCGTCACATCCCATCACTCCAATATTGTTTCTGCTGTCACATCTTCTCTGATTCTGACTCTCTTACCTGTCTCTTTCACTTGTAAGGACCCTTGTCCTTACATGGGCCCCTTCACATAGTCCAGGATAATCTCCCACCTCAGGATTCTTAATTAGATCTGCAAAATTTCGTTTGCTCTATAAGGGAACATATCAACAGGTTCTGTGTGTGCTTGGTGTGTTAGAAGCAAAGAAAAAGAAAAAAGAAAAAAACAGATTCTATGGAATAGGATATGGATGCCTTTGTCTACCACTTCATTGTATAAAGCCTTACTGGATATTTCCATTCTTCTTTCCCTGTCATTAAATCACCCATTAAGTAACTATATGCAAAGACAATCTCTTACAGAAAGGTTACACATGGTCAAAAAAAGAAAAAGTCTAGAAGAAAATTCAGATTAGTAAAGAAGAAAGTATCCTGAATTTGGGTTCTAGTCCCAGATTTGTTTGTCAATAGCTGTTTATCTCTGAGAAAATGACTTCCCTTTCTGAATTTCTGTTTTCTTACAGGGGAAAGTAACTAAGAAACCTCTTAGATAACTCTGTCACTATGGTTCAATAAATCTAATATATCTTGCAGTTTGACTAAAGTAGGATATGAAATGTGCTCATTGTGGAGTATCCTGAGCCTCCTTTAAGTCTTTAAGGAGACACAGGTTTTTGGATAAAGGAGACCTACCCTTGCTGTTGCTACCAGAAAAGAACTATGCAAATATTATTACACATGAGGTAATATAAACCAAACATAACAAAAGAGACTATTGGAGGAAGGCCCAGGACTCAGAGAGCAAAGATCAGAAAAGAGACAAAAGGCTGGCACAGGTTCAGTGCTCAGGAGGGATATCTTCTAGCAATGTTCCAAAGGGATGCAACGAAGGTGAGGGTAAAAGCCCCAGCATCAAACACTTGCAAAGCCCTCCTCTAAGCTTAGACAATGGAAAAACAGACAGACAATGACTCAGAGCCTTAGCTGTGTGTGGGAGCCACTGAAATAAACTGTCAAAGGGGAAACGGGGGTTGCAACAGCATCCATCAATGGTACTATGCAATATACAAATGAGGTATAGGGTAGAGGCAGTGGTTATAACCAAAAGCATTGTGAGTGATCAAGGAAATGCCTGCAGGTTACTAATCAGCCTGTGGGTCAGTGTGCATAAAAGGGTTTGTGAGAAAATGACTCCTCTCCTGGGACTTTGTTGGCTGTCCAGGTGCCGCACTGAGAAACAGATTTTGTTGTGGCAAAAGGGCCCAAAAAGTCTTCATTCTTGATCTGACCCATCACCTGATAATTTCATCATGTTTCTGGCTTAAAGATGATAGTGGGCAACAGCTTGCATGTTGAAAGAAGCAGGGAGCATGCCAGTCACATGCCATAGTAGTGAGCTTAATGAGGAGGTCAAACTCACTATTTTCAGAATTCTGTTAAGACTGTGAGGAAATATAGACAAACAGCAATGCAAGGCAATGGATCATCAGAAATGAGACCCGTTATTTGGCTGGAATAATTTGAATAGTATTGCTGAGGACCAATGTCCCTGCGAAAGGAGAGGAAGATCTTTTACCCTCATGCTAAAGACACAACGGGTTATAGAAAAAGAGTTTGATGTTTAATTCTACTGTAAGATTCCAAACAATTTTCCTTACCAGCTTTTTGGTAAGTATGCCGTATATTATGTCAAATTCGTAGGACATGTGAGGATAATAATTTTCTTTCAGGTTATTCTAATCTTTACCACATGGGAATTGAATCACTAGATTATATAGGTTATATTGGATCACTAGGTTATATAGCAGGGTAGCAGTGGCAGTAATGCTAGAGGGAGATGGTGGTTGCCCCAAGATTAAGCTCCTAGGGGCAGTTGTACAAGCCATAATGTTTGGTGCTTTTTGGTAGCACCCATGACTACTTCACAGGATGAGTTTGGCAGCATGATTTTTGGGCTTTGTTCTTGACTGTGTAGCTCCAAAGCCTTCCTTTCCATACCTTCTTAATACCTCCTTGATTTTGTAAGCTGCCTAATGTCCTTTTTTTTTTTTTTAATCTTTTCTAATGTCTTTTAAATTATTTTTATTTTGGCTCTGCTAGACTTTTATTTCTGCTGCTTGCAACCCAGAACATAAGATACTGTTGGGGATCTTGTTAAAAATGCAGATTTCAAGGTCTAGACATAATCATTCAGAATATCTGACATTGGGACACAAGAATCTAGTTTTTTAAAGATCTAGAATCAGTCAAGTATTTTTTTCTGTAGCAGGTGACAAAATCCTCAGTTTAAACCAGTTTAGGCAAAAAACAGAATGTTATTGACTTACATAATTAAAATGTCTAGGGAGTAGACTAAATTAAGGCAGTACTTAATCCAGAGCTCAAGCAGTACCTTCAGGATTTGGTTTCTCTATTTCCCAATTCTATCTCCTGTAGTGTTTTCTTTAGTCTCAGATTTCATGTGGTAGTCAGATAGTGGCAGGGACTCCAGGCATCCTCTCAGCTTGTGTTTCAGGAGACAAGAACACACTTGTCTTGGTCCTAGAAGGTGTGACTCTGTTGGAGGTCCGTATCTGAAACCATTGCTCTGGCTAAGGGAATCCAAAGGTTAGTTGGTGTGAGTCTCCTGCCATCTCTGGAGCCCAGATTATTTCAAGAGACTTTTTATTTTTATTTCAAGAGACAGATTATTTCAAGAGACTTTTTATTTTTTCACTTCAATGACAGTCTCAACTTTTTGTTAACCATCTTTCTTGAGGGCTACTGAACATCCTCATACTTGCTGTTAAGTTGTATACTCATTTATATACTTACTCATAAATAGTTTGAACACTTACTAGGCATTGTGCTAGGCAAAGGGGATTTAAAATGGAATAAAATGTGGTCCTTATTTTAAAAGAACATAGATTCTAGTGGGAGAGACATCTAGCAAACCAGTATATAAATCCATTTGATTTATTATTGAACATCTATTGAATGCTTGGCACTATTCTAGTGCTGGGGATACACCAGTGAATAAAATAAAGTACTTGTCCTGATATTGCTTACATTATAAGGGAACAAGAGAAAATAAATCAATACACATATAAGTAATATACCAGTCGGGACATATTATAGCATGAAGAAGGGTATGATGAGTAAAGAGAAGACTGATGATGCAAAAAGAGAAAGCGGATGATTTCAGGAGCAAAGTCCTTAAGTAGAAGAAAGGGGACAAGATCTGGTGCACAACTGGAGTTGGATAGGGACTGAAACAATTGTTCTTACCTTTTTGGAGCTAAGAATTAAAAAAAAAAACCTATGAAAGCCTCTTCATAGCATCCATTTATTAAATATTTTTAAGAACTTGTTATGTGCTACATACTATTCTGGTTTCTGAAGATATGCCAGAGAACAAAACAAACAAGATCCCTGTTCTCATGGGGAAGACAGTAAATCAGTTTAAATATATACATACATAATTTCAAATACTGATAATGACCATGAAGAAAAACAAAACAGGGTAAGAGACTGATGAGGAAGAAAGACTTCTCTGAGATGTGATTTTGACTAGATGTTATTTAAAGCCATGACTCTAGATGAGATCACCTAGGGAGGACAGCAAATAATGAAGAGAAATCTGAGGACTCAGCTCTTGGGTATTTACCTTTTCCATTTTAGTAAGAACAGAAAGACCCAGTGAGTAAGACTGAGAAAGAGGTAGCTGGTGAGATAAGAAATAAAACAGGAAAATATATGTTGTGGATGCCAACTATAACCCAAAAGTAAGTGATTCACTAAAATGAATTAATCAACTATGTCTTATGCTGCTGAAAGGATGAGTAAGATGAAAATTAAAAATTGTTTCTTGAATTTGGCAAGAAGGAGATCATTACCAATGAAAAGATTGGTTTCAGTGGAATCAGGGTACAAGAGTTAGACTAGAATGTGTTCCACAAATAATGGGAGATGAAAGGATAAAGAGAGTGATTATGGAAAACTCTAAGATAATTACTGTCAGTTGGGGAACAAGGAAATTGGGAGAGGAAGTGGTCAGATGGAGTCAAGGAGAGAATGCTCCTGCAATAAATACTTAAACATGAGGAAGCAGCCTTGGAATTGGGCAATAGGTAGAGACTGGAAGAGTTTTGAGATGCACATTAAGGACGATTCTGATAAGGGCTCAGAAAGAAAATAGGAAAGCTGGAGAGAAAGCTTCTGTTTTCTTAGAGAATACGTAAATAATCATAAATTGTTAACAGAAATGTAGACATTAAAGGCCATTCTGGTGAGGTCTCAGGAGAAGTGAGGAACATGATATTGGAAACTGGAGGAAAGGTAATCCTTGTTATAATGTGGCAAAAAAATTCAATTAATTGTGTTTATGTGCTAGTGTTTTGTGGAAGGTAGAACATGTAAGCAATGAAATTGGATATTTAGCTGAGAAGATTTCTAAGCAAAGTGTTGAAAAAGTGGCTTGATTCCTCCTGACTACTGATAGTAAACTATGAGAAGAGAGACCAATCAAAGACGGAATTGTTAAGCAAATCCAGAAGCAGAACTTGAAGACTGGGAAAATTCTCAACCTATCCATATTGCAAAAAAAGAGAAACAAGTATGTGTTGTGTAAGCCATTTAGTCGTGTCATTTTGTTATAGCAGCCTGAGCAGACTAAGACACATTGGTAGCTAGCAGCACTTGGAGAAGTGCAACTTGCAGCATGACATGCTGGCTTTTCTCACTGTGGATTCGGTTCAGGGTTTTGCTCCAAATCAAAAGTATCCAGAAACTGGTTCTTCAAAAGATTGAGTCTCTCACTTGGCCTTCTCTAGGTAATTAATTGTCAAGGTAGTTTATCCTCATTTCTAGAGGGGAGGAAGTTCTGTGAAAAAGGGGATATAACCTGAGTGAAAGTCGACTTGGCCTGGAAATGGCCACCATTTCCATCTGACTCAGAAAGGAGAATGTGGGGTATCTTGCATTCCTACCTTGAAGGGAGGTTTTTTTAAAGTGTGGAGATGTGGAAATAGGCAAGTAATTCAAGGCCTTGGGGTAAGGCAGAGGTGCCAAGGCTACCCAGAGGTGGGAGTTTATAGGAGGCGGAAAGACATCCCAAGGACAAGTTTATACAAGAACTGCTCAGGGAAAGACATAAAAGGAAGTGAGGCAAGAAGCCTCAAGATTAACTTGGCATCTTGCAAGTCTTTTTGAAAAAATCCCCAACGGGGTTGTCAAAAAGCCTTCCTGTGTTTTCCTCAGATGCTTGTACTTGCCCCAAGCCTGCTTCCTTGCTGGATGTGCAACTTGAACCAGTCCTTAGATACTCAACCTTGGCAGTATTTAAAGCAAATCATTTCTTGCTTAGCACTTTTCCCTGGGTAGGAGGGAGGACTCTTATGAGCAGGTGTTGGCATGGTTAATGCAAAGCTATATTCTTCCAGGTAATATTTTGAGGAGAAAAGCAGAATGATGTCGTTCCTGCAGGCATATCCTCCATCACCAACACACACACACACACACACGCACACACACACACACGCACACACACACACACACACCACATTGGAGGTCCTGTTGAATAACTGACAGACTAAATGTTCAATTCTCTATTTCACTTTTCTATTGAGATATATAAGGCTTCCAAAGAAAGTGATACTTTTCAGAGAAAGGTGTGGGTTAGTAAATCTACTGACTTATTGTTCTTTACTTTTTAAGCGTCCCACTAGAGCAGCTATAGATCCCACCTCTATTTAATACTTCTTTTGTCAAAAAAAAAGTATTAATAGATTCATGCTTCCAAAATCTGCAAGAGGTTGTGCTTTTGCTAAAAGATGAGTATTTTTTAGCCTTTATGAGTATCTGTAAAATCTTTTAACAAAGATAGGTATGTCTCAATGGCTAGGTGCCAAAGATGAAGCTAGAAACGGTATTACTATAAATGTAGTTTTTGCCAGTGTGCCTACATTTTGTCAAATACAGATTATTATTATTGTTTGGAGGTATTTACTATTAATATGCCTGGCCTGGCATACATACCTCAGTTTGATGAAGAGCAACAATGTTTGTTAATGTTTTCTCTGACAAATGTTATCTAGATAGTCTTATAGTAGGAAGGGCATCCAAACCTAGTATAAGAAATAATGCCTAGTAAAGCAAGTTTAAAGTAGGTATTTTTGGATACTATTGTAGTGTTAAGAAGAATGATGTGTTTGCAGAGTTGCTTCTTGCCATCATTGACAGGTTCTACTTGAACTAATAAGATACTGTTGGATGCCATTGAGGTTAATACAAAGTAAACTCCAGAGAACTGATAAGGTTGTGTTACTTGTACAAGAACGCCTGTAATCCCAGCACTTTGGGAGGGCACGGCAGGCAGATCAGCTGAGGTCAGGAGTTCGAGACCAGCCTGGCTAACAAGGTGAAACCCCGTTTCTACTAAAAATACAAAAAATTAGCTGGGAGTGGTGGCATGTGCTTGTAATCCCAGCTACTCAGGAGGCTGAGGCAGGCGAGTCACTTGAACTTGGGAAGTGGAGGTTGCAGTGAGCCGAGATGGTGCCATTGTACTCCAGCTTGGGCAACAAGAGTGAAACTCTGTCTCAAAAAAACAATAAATAAATAAATAAATAAATAAATAAATAAATAAATCTACTACTTGTAGATGTGACGTTTGTGGAAAATATATCATCAACAAAATAAAGACTATTCTTAGTAAGTGCTCTGATTTTCTTAATTCATGGTTCTCAAAATGTGGTCTCTGGACCAGAAGCACCAGCTTCACTTAGGAACTTGTTAGAAATGCAGATTCTCAGGTCCCTACTGAACAGAAACTCTAGGCCTGGGACTCAACAATCTGTATTTTAACTAGTTCTTAACTAGCATGATGCATGCTAAGTTTGGAAGTCACTGACCTGAACCCAAATCAGTACTGGGGCTAACAGTGCTTTTTCAGTTTTTTTTTTTTTTTTTTTTTTTTTGAGACGGAGTCTCGCTCTGTCGCCCAGGCTGGAGTGCAGTGGCCAGATCTCAGCTCACTGCAAGCTCTGCCTCCCGGGTTTACCCCATTCTCCTGCTTCAGCCTCCCGAGTAGCTGGGACTACAGGCACCCGCCACCTCGCCCGGCTAGTTTTTTGTATTTTTTAGTAGAGACGGGGTTTCACCGTGTTAGGCAGGATGGTCTCGATCTCCTGACCTCGTGATACGCCCGTCTCGGCCTCCCAAAGTGCTGGGATTACAGGCTTGAGCCACCGCGCCCGGCCGCTTTTTCAGTTTTATAATTACCTAGAAGTGTTTATGTTGGGAGATCTTGACACATAGAATGTGATTGACTGGTCATATTTTCTATAGACAAAATGTTTTGTCTGGATAGGATAGGCAACTGATGATAATAATTTTCATTAATTAATTCAACAAATATTAATTGAATGCTTACAATGTAGGCACTAGGCAAACAAAAGTGAAGAAGAGAGAAAAGAATTCATCTTTGTAAGCTACCATTCTGGGCTGAACGTATATTGTGATGTTAATTTGACACAATGGCTCAAATTGCCTAGTATTAGACCATAGGGGAAAAAGTTTGTATAATAATACTCTGTGCTTATGGATGAATTGCCCACTTTTTACAGCAAATGAATTCTTTCTAGGCTTGACCTGATCATATGATACTGTCGTATCACATTGAATTAACACAGCCAGTGAAAAGTAACAGTTCAATTAGTTGTTTCATTCATCCCAAATTACTGGATTTTATGCTACTAAATTGACAAAACCAACTAGTAACATTGGAATTATGTCAATTTAGCATGAGGCTGTACTTATGTGGAAGATTATATCTGGAGAAAAAACACTGGTGGATGAAAAGAACATTTGGAGCATAAATGATCCAGTTTGGCTATTGCTTGATTTCACTAGTTTTTTTCATTGCTCCATTTTTTTTTTTTTGGTAATATACATAGCCTTCCTATTTAAGAAGAGATTAACCATGTTAACAATAAAAGATAATATGAAGAAAATTTAGGACCAGTGTCTAACTTTATAAAATTTATTTGGTTGCTAGAGAATAAATGACAATTCTATTTTCATCCAATTTAGTGGTGTATTAGAGATGAATATGAAATAGAGCATATCTTAAGTTCTCTCTACCTTTCTTGAATGTATTAATATACATGGTAGGGGAATGACAATCCTAAAAAAGAAGCACTTTATTAAAGCAAACTTTAATAAAGAACCTGAACATTTTTATTCATATAAAGGCACTAAATCTTTCCATTTCTGCCACCATGAATGTTTTTTAAAGTAGTTATTAACCACCAGTTGGCATATGAGGTTTTAATAAATACATTGTATGTTAACCAGTCACTGTACCTGCTTCTAAAGAGTCTTCCTTTCCCAGGAACTAGTCGAAGATGAATGATAGTGTTTTAAAGAAAAATATCAGGCTTAATCTCTGGCTATGCACAGGGAAATCAGAAACATTTATCTCAGAATTTAGGCCACCCAGTTCAGTGCAAGTCTTGTCTAAAAGTGATTCAACTTCAAATGTTTCAGTCCTATCTTATGAATGAATATTTATACTTCACTCATTTCTCAAAATTCGCTGATTAAAGGTCACAGAATGGGGTTAAAGATTAGTGGTCTGGCTGTAGCCTTTGATCTTTGGGATCAGGATACTGGGTTTCTCCAGGTTTGATAGTTTGTGAATGTAGGTCAGACCATCAAAATGTATTAAGTTGAGCTGTATGAGACTGTCATTTTTGTAGGTAAAAAATGGCCAAGTATTGGGATGATTAAGTCTAACATTTTCTATCAAGAACTAACAAAAGCAAGGCATATACTCTTTTATCCTTTCCTTCATTCTCTAAGGAAGAGGTATTTTTTGTTTATATGCTAGTTTGCTTCTCTTTGTAAAGCTACATTCTCCTATTGATTCAATCATTCAAAAATCTTTCTTTTTTAGAAGTTGGGGATGCAATCGTGAACAAGATACACACCATACCCACCTCATGATACTTACAGTCTAGCTTCTAGAGAAGTAAAAAGGCAATTTTGTTATGGCAAAATGTGTTAAAGAAGTTCAAGGTCTTGTGAGAGTACTTAGGAGGGGGATACTTAACTTGAAACTGGGAATCCGAGAAAGTGTCCTGGAGAAAGGAACTTCTGAATTAAGAGGGGAAGGATGGTGAGGACTTAGCCAGGCCAATGGGAGGAGCAAGAGTGATTAAAGTAGATGGAATAACATGCAAAGCTGAAAGAGAACCTGATTATTTTTAGTGAACTGTAGGTAGTTTATCTTGACTGGAACATATATGTGAAACACAAAATGAAATTGGAGAAGTATCAAGAGACTGTAACCATGAAGGGTCATTTATGCCAGGTTAAGGTGTTTGGAGGCTATCTCAAAGGCAATGGCCAGTTATTGAAAGATTTTAAGGGGTATTGGGTGTGGCATGATCAGATCTGAATTTCAGTAGAACCAATTTAGAAACTTAGTTTGAGACTATTGCAGTAAAACTGGAAATAGAAGATAGTTACTTGAAATAGGCAATGGCAGTGGTGATAGAGAGTAGCTAAGATAATCTTATTAGGAGGTAAAATCAGTATGCCTGATGGTTAGCTATGAGAAGAAAAACAAGGAGTTAAAGATAACCCCCAAATATCTGACTTGAACAACCGGGTAATTTCTTTTTAGAGAAGCAGAAAACGGAAGAGGAGGAGCAGGTTGGGAATAGAAGATTATGAGTTCACTTTAGGAACCAATGAGTTCGAGTTGGTTATGGAAAATCCAAACCAAAGTGTCCAATAAATAATTAGATATGCTAGGTAGACAGTTGGTATTGGAGCTATAAATTAGAAGCTGTGTATAGATATAATTTAAGCCAGAAGAGTAGATAGATTAAAACACGGAGAGTTTGTAGAATGAGGCAAGATTCTAGCATAATCCTTACAGAACAGAAAATTTAAGGGAAAAGCAGAGGAATAAAACTCCACAAAAGATGCTGAGAAGTAATTAGAGAGATAGAAGGAAAATCAGAGGGTGTGTTGTAATGGAAGCCAAGGGAAGAGTGTTTAGCGGAAGGAGTGATTAGCCACAACAAATGCTGCCAAGGGTACAAGTGAGACTGAAGTTCATTGTATTTAACAATAAGGAAGTCATTGGTGACCCGCTGAGAGCAGTTTTTGCTGGAATAGTGGGGTCAGAAACAAATTGAAATGGTTTAGGAGTGAGTCAGCATTGAGCAACTGGAGATCTTTAAGAAGTCTGGCTTCCAAGGGGGAAAAGGAATATGACAGTGAAAGACTAGAAATAAACTTCTCTAGAAAAAAAAAAAATCAGAATGAAAAAACATTCTTGAGTGTTTTGTATATAAAAGGATTTAGTAAGAACATGACATAGGTATAACGAGCTCTCAAATAGCAGAATAAAATGAAAGGGAATTCACAGAGCTGAAAAAAAACAGAAGACCAACACCATTATAGAACTAATTTATATGGTAATGAACAGATTAGACATGGCTTAAAACTGAATTATTGATGTGGAAGAAAGGCTTAAGAGAATCAGTGCAAAAAATACATTAATTAGACAAGGGATAATATAGAAGTGAAAAGGCTGATATGTCAGAAAGATATTTGGTATCACTAAAGTAGAAAACAGCACAGAAAATGTAATAAAACACATGATATAGAAATTTATTACATGCATATATATTACTTATATAACATATATATTCTGTATAGCCGAATTCAATTAAAGGAAGAAAACATAACCAAATAATGTAATACCCAGCCAAATTGTAATTCATATATAATGGTAACAAAAAGTTATTCCTAAACATTCAATAACTCAGTGAATATGGCACATATGAAAGCTTATTGGAGAAAAAAGACTATTTGATAAAATACTGATAACCAAAGAATAAATTGGCTGGGCTTGGTGGCTCATGCCTATAATCCCAGCACTCTGGGAGGCCAAGGCAGGCGGGTTACCTGAGGTTACGAGTTCAAGACCAGCCTGGCCAACATGGTAAAACCCCGTCTCTACAAAAATACAAAAATTAGCCTGGCACGATGGTGGGTGCCTGTAATCCCAGCTACTCGGGAGGCCAAAGTGGGAGAATCACTTGAACCCAGGAGGCGGAGGTTGCAGTGAGCTGAGATCATGCCACTACACTCCAGCCTGGGTGACAGAGTGAGGCTCTGTCTCAAAAAAAAAAAAAAAAAGAAAAAGAATAAGTCAAAAATATAGAACGATGGAATGGAAAAGACATGACAAAAGAATAGGCGGAGATTATTGGCTTCATTTAGATATTGATCTAAGACTTAACAATTGTAGGAATTATGGCTGTAGAAGCAAATGTAAATGTTATAAAGCCTGAAAGTATAAAAATAAAAACTAACCAAAATGAGTATGTGGGAAGAAGTGAAAGCTGGCTAATTTTCTTAACTTGTTCAGGAAGGAGTCAATTGGTAATATCTATATTAAACATATAGTTTCATCATTATTTAATAATTTAAACTTTTTGTTCTATGATTTTTTCTGTAATCTTAGAGAGATATTTTAGAAAACAAAATATTCTATGGTGATAAAAATGTTTAGCTGAACCTAAACAATTCTTTTCATGCATTTCAGTTTTTTCTTTTAAAGTCAATAATACTTAGATTTAGTGCTTTTTATGACAGTGTAGCATTCATGTGATTCTAGTTTATTCAACTTTAATTTATTTGCCTATATAGCTATCATTTATCTAGCTAATTCACATGTCTAGATATATTTATGTATACAGAGATACCTGAGATGATTGCCATCTTTTTAGAATAATGTTCACCTAACTAAAAAATGATTATTTTTAGAAGACAAGATTTGGGAATAATTTTTTTCTTTCTTTATACTTTTTGTATTATATAAATTTCTTTAATAGCTTTATTTTTTAAATTACCTTATGTTCATGTAAAAAATTATGTATTTATAGAAAAGTACAAAAGCGAAAAAATCACGTGTAAGTCTGGCACTCAGAAAGAGTTATTGTTTTGTTACATATCCTTACAGACTTTTTTCTGAATATATGTATACATGGTTACACATACACATATCTTTTAAACATTATTTTAAAACAAACTGAGATCTTATTTATTTTTAAATTTGCTCATTTAGCATATTGTGAACATATTTTAATGTTAATAAATGTAGATCTGCACTATTATTTTAAGTAGAATTTCATTAGATGGCAGTCCCATAATTTGTTTTACCATTCTCTAAATGAGGGACATTTACAATGTTCAACATTTTTTATTATTATAAAAGTAATTGGCCGGGTGCGGTGGCTCACGCCTGTAATCCCAGCACTTTGGGAGGCCGAGGCGGGCGGATCACCTGAGGTCAGGAGTTCGAGACCAGCCTGACCAACATGGAGAAACCCTGTCTCTACTAAAAATACAAAATCAGCCAGGCGTGGTGGTGCATGCTTGTAATCCCAGCTACTCAGGAGGCTGAGGCAGGAGAATCGCTTGAACCTGGGAGGCGGAGGTTGCTGTGAGCCGAGATCGTACCACTGCACTCCAGCCTGGGCAGCAGCAAGAGCGAAACTCCATCTCAAAAAAAAAAAAAAAAAAAAAAGCAATTATAGGTGAATAGCTGCTATCATTTGTGTTTGCATTCTTATTTATAAGAGTTATTTATTATGGTAAGTTCCTAAAAGTAGAATTTCTAGTTTTAAATACATGCTTTTTGGGTGGCGGGGGAGGCAAATTCTGTGTGTGTGTGTGTGTGTGTGTTTGTGTGTGTGTGTGACCAGGCATCAAGCAGTCTGCTGCAGATTTTTCCACTAAAGAGAAAAAGTGACAATCCATCACCTGGGGCCTGAAGGTATGTCTTCAGATACCCAGCTATAAGTGTGAATTGTCTTTGTTTCATATTTTAAAAATTCATTCAGATTCTTGCATTGTACTTTTTAAAAAATAATGTTTTATGTCTCCAAATCTTTGAGTGAATTTGATGTTCTAGGAAAGTGTGTCAAGAATATCCTGTTGCTCATATAACTCCCCTTATCCCTTATTCTATGCTTGGAAAATAAAAGGTGTAAATTAACAAAAGCTAATTGTTAATTGAGGAATAACTGTCAACCAAGCATTATACTAGTTTACTGTGGGGAATTACAAAGAAGTTGAGAACACAGCCCCTGACTTTGAATAGCTTCCAATTTATTTATTTTCCTTTAACAAACTCATCAAAGAATTATGCTTAACCTGATAACTGACTGGGCTAAGGTCTATGATGAATTTGCTTGACAGGATGGAAAGTCCCTACTAGCTTTCATTGCACACTTCTAGGACCTTGCTAATGTGTTTGTCTTGGACTCCAAGGCATTATTATTAGCATCTGTAGCATTCTAGAGTCTTGGGAAGGGGGTCGGGTGCCCTGCTGGCAAGAAGTCAGTGTAATGAAGATAGGAGTTTTTAGGCTTTTACATTTGGGACAAGTACAGTACAGGAAATGTAATAGATCCTAAATTAACCAGGGCTGCCAAATCAGTAGACATTTTTTGTTGTTGTTGCTTTTGTTGTTAAAGTCAGGATCTCACTTGTTGCCCAGGCTGGTCTCAAACTCCTGGTCTCAAACAATCCTGCCTTGGCCTCCCAAAGTGCTGAGATCACAAGCTGGAGCCACATGTTACCACGTGTCTGGCCAGACATTTTAATGTACATTATCTTAAACACTTAAAATTGTTACTAGGAAAATGTCACTAGGAAAGACTCTTATCAGAGATATTAAAGTCACATTCAGAGCCCATTTCGAGGATAAAAACAAATAAGGTCCAGTGTTAACTTCTGTGGCTTCATTCTATTTTCCTTACACTGACACTGATGCATAACACAGTCCCAAGAATAGAATAGGTAACTGTTTGCTGAATAAATAGATGAATGCTCCCAATAATTACATTGTATTTATCACGCTGTACTTACGGAAAGAAATAAAGTATGCTCTTTTGTTTTAAGAAGGCCTTTAACATCACGGACTGATACGGAAAATGTTTGCTTGTGAGCCTGGAGCAAAGCTACAGAATGCTCTTTCTCATCTTCTGAGCCATGTCTCTCTATAGCTTACCTTTAGTCCCAAGGTTTTGCCATTATATTCCTATGGTCTGGCTGTAGAGGGTCTCTTGCAGGGAAGATGCCTTTATCTGTTCTTTACTCTCCTGACCTCACACTGGGATCACTGACCTTTGTGTAACTCTTGCTTAAGGTGCTGCTTTAGAAGCTCCAGACTTTGAACTTGGCATTCTTCCAGTGATGGCAATGGCTGCTGCCATCACGTCGGCCTCAGCAGGGAGGAGCAGCTGGGGCTGCACAAGCCAAAGAGCCGGTGGGAGCCACGCCCCTTCTGAATCGGGGCAGGAGCTCCCTGGGTGCTGCTGCCCCTGCCCAAATTGTGACTGCAGACCCAGCCCTCCTGCTCTATGGAGCAGGCAGAAGACCTGCCCTCCTGGGTGGGGCTACAGCCACCCAAATTGCAGCTGCGGATTGGAGCCTCCCAGTGATCTTGGGTGGGGGCCAGAAACAGACAGGATCTGCCCTCCTGGGTGCAGCTGCAGCAGGCAGACCCGAGGCTGCAGACCTGGCCCTCCTGTTTCATGGAGCAGGAACAGGGGACAAGTGGGAGCCCCGCCCACTTCCGAGTTGGTGGGGCTGGAGCTCCCGCCCTCCCAGGCGCAGGAGGACCCTGGCATCCTTGCAGCCTGTACCCTGGGGCTGGGGGCGGTGGGGAGGGTCAGGAAAACCCCTCCCGTTTCCTTTCCCAGCGTCTTCTGGGATATCTGAGTGGGGTTGGGGCCAAGCCCCGGGCCTTGAATGGCAGCAAGAGGCAGAGTCCTGGGTGGAAGGGGGCAGCCCCCAGTAAGACCCCACCTTCAGGTCGGGAAGGGCCTGAAGTCTTGGGGCCGGGCTGCCAGTCCTGTGGATGGGAGTGGGGACTCGTGGTGCCTCTTCCACACCACCCATGGCTGCCTATGGACCAATGGGCACACACTTCCTCCCCTCTGAGGTCCATAAAAGCCGCGGGCTCAGCCAGAGCAGGGCAGGGGATGGCCAGAGGGACAAAGGGGAGAGAAAGAGAGTGGGACGACCAGCTGCAGAGAGGAGCTATTCTCTCTGCTGATAGCTGGAGATGATGGGATGACCAGTTTGCAGAGAGGAACTATCCTCTCCAGGGCTGCCTCTCTGCTAAGAACTGAAAACTCCATAGATGACCTGCCTACAGAGAGGAGCTACCCACTGCAGGTCTCCTGAGCTGTTGTAACACTCAGTAAAGCTCATTTTTGTCTTGTTCACCCTTCGCTTGTCTGCGTACTTCATTCTTCCTGGATTCAGGACAAGAGCTTGGGCAAAGGTGCTGTGGCCACAAAATTGACACCCCAAAGACCCCATAACACCAGGACATGACTTCTGATGTTTCTGCTGATTCTTGCACATCTTCATTCCTCAGGAAGGAGGCACCTGTCCCCTTACTCTGACCTGAAGCCTTGTAAGATTATCAACATGCAGCCGGGAGAAGTGGCTCATGCCTGAAATCCGAGCACTTTGGGAGGCCAAGGCGGGCGGATCACGAGGTTAAGAGATAGAGACCATCCTGGCCAACATGGTGAAACCCCGTCTCTACTAAAAATACAAAAATTAGCTGGGCGTGGTCTGTAGCCCCAGCTACTTGGGAGGCTGAGGCAGAAAGATCGCTTGAACCCAGGAGGCAGAGGTTTCAGTGAGCCGAGATCGCACCACCATACTCCAGCCTGGCGACAGAGTGAGACTCTTGTCTCAAAAAAAAGATTATCAGCATGACTCTTTCTCACTCAAGTTCCCACCAGTGTGGAAGAACCAGACATCCTGATTCTGAATTATTTTTGTCCATGTTATTTCCCAGGACTGAACTGAGTAGTTATAGGCAGATGTTTAGGCATAGGGTCACACTGATGTGGAATGTTATACTACCTTTGACTGATTCTATTTATTTAAGTACATAGAATTGGATTATAGTCCTTGCTTCATAAAATATTATTGTTGTTGTTTCATGAATGGCTTTCTTATTTTATTTGCTTATTTATGCTTTTAGAATATAATGATGCTACTCATTCAAGAACTAATATATTACTAATAATTTATATCTACCTATATATATATATTTTTTCTATTTTTTTAACTTCTCCTTTCACTGATGACAGTTAGTCCTTTGCAGCTATGGGGTGGATATCTTTACTTAACTATAATCCAGTTTACATAAGAAAACCTTCAGGCATCAACATTCCAGGTGCAGCCATTCATAAAGACAGTTTCGTGACTTATATAATGAAGAACTAAAGGCCTGGTGTGGGATTTCCACTAGACAGAGGTGTCATTAAGAATTGGAACAGTTGATGGGTGTGGTGGCTCATGCCTGTAATCCCAGCACTTTGGGAGGCTGAGGTGAGAGGATTACTTGAGCCCAGGAGCTGGAGACCAGCCTGGGCAACATGGTAAGACCTCCATATCTATAAAAAAAAAAACAATAAAAAGAATTGGAACAGTTATTATTTTGACCTTACTTGGTAGGGGCACATTGGTGTGGTGTTGCAAGAATGCTGCCTAATGCATCAGCACTCATAAAAGACAAAGACAGTAAAAGCTGGCTTGTGTGTTTACTTTTATAAATCAGAGTTATTTAAGGGTCAGAGATGCTTTGAACATTTACAAATTAGAACTACATTTCTCCTGTAGTACAATGCAGAGGAAGTATGATTCATCTAAATCTTCCTTTGTGTTTCACATTGGCCCTGGATTACATGCTGGTTGATTCGCTTTTAGTCTGAACAATAAACTCAAATAAGACTTTCTTTCTCTCGAAATTATGTTTCTGATCATATAAGACAAACTGGTAAAGCAGCCCTTTAGTTTAGTGATTTAGTGGTTTGTTGATCTAGACCAGCCGAGGAATTTTTTTCCCCTACACCTGGCAGTAGTCTTAGGTTCTTGCCTGAGCTTGCCTGGGTCTGGAAAGAAAATTCTGCCTTGCTCTACAAAGCACTTCTCCATATTGTTGCTCCTCCAGGAAAGGCAACTTTCTGGTTTAGGAGATTTCACTCAGGCTAGAGCTTTTCTTGAACGTAACAATTACCTAACAGTGTCTGCAGAATTAGAGCTTAATTCTGTCCTTGGCAAAGGAGGTAATTATACATAATTTGGAAAGGAAAAGGCCATGATCGTTATTAACAGCATTTTCTCTTTATGTCTTCAAGAAGTGCAGTTATTAATAATTAAGCTTTCCTCCTTAGATTGACGTGTGTAAAAACATCTATTCAGTGAGGTTTAGTCTTTAATGTCGCTGCAAAGAGTGTCCCTGCTCAGCTCAGTCAATTAGCACCATCTAGTGTATCACATGTGCAGAAACTCAAGACCAACTCCAGGACAAAACATCCAAAAAAGTTCTTTGGACCTTTGGGGAAGTTGTAAGTATGGTCATCTAGGACACATTCCTTTGCGAATCATAATTGCACCATCAATTTTTTTTTTATAAAGATGAAACAACGAAAATAAGAGGAATATGTCAAAGAAAAGAATAAATGAGCACCAAGATTATGTGAGAGGATATGTGTGTGGAGCCTGAGAATGGTATCAGCACTTGTTGAATGCCTACTGTGTACCAGGCTGCATGCTTTGCTTATATTTTTTTGAAGTGGAGGGAGTAGAGTTGGGCTTTTTAATTTTAATTTCACCATTTTTTTTTTTTTTTTTTTTTTTTTTGGTGCAGATGAATGATAAAATGGGCTGATATTTCGTGACTCCAGGTTTTTTCAGAACCTGCTAAGTCACTGTTGAAGGTAATTCTACTTCTACATACATCTCTTCCATAGCTGGTGAACAGAGGCACTGACAGCCCTTTGTTCCAGACAACCTTTTCAAGGATGTTTTATAGTGAAAAGTCTTGGAAAAAAGAGATAGTGTCTTCCTCCAGAGCAGAGGTTTACTTTTGTTCAGTATGTCTCTCTCTGGAACAAAGGTTAGGCAGATTTGCTTGCAGCCCATTATAAGATTTGGGTTTCCTAATCTTGAGATTACTCAACTGTGATAGAAACCCACAGTGTACATAGCACCAACCTGGGCATCTCTACTTTGCCCCTGTGGGACTTAGAGGAGCAAGGGAAACTGATGCAAGCATGAAGTTCATGCTCCTTCCTGTGGCTTGGGTAATAAAATCCTTTTCCCTGATCCAGGAATCTTGTATCTTCTAACAGCATCCATAAAACAAGTTAGCTTGCCAGTAGGGTAAAACCTCAGACACTTGCGTTTCTTGACAGTTACCATCCCAGTTGCCAGATACCTGGTTCCCACAGTCATGTAGCACCTGCCCTTCCCTATCTTGCAGAAGGAGAGCATCCCGGTTGACCCTGCCATTGTTCTGACCACAGTCCTGTTGCATTAAAAAAAACCAGATACTAAGAATAATCCAAATGTTAAAAAACTGAGCTAGCAGATGATTACGTGCGTAATACATAATATTTATATTATGCTTCCCAGGTGTACATGTGTAAATTACATAATATTAGAATTTTTATAGGTTTAAGTTAGTTTTAATTAACTTTTTATGGCATGATGAATATCCAGGACTTACTAGAAGTGTTTATTACGTTTAGCAAAGACAAAAAAAAAAAAAAAAAAAGGCCCAGGATGATTAAAGGAACTTCTACTGAGCCAGGTTCTTCCAAAGATGTCATAGTTTTTCTTACTCTTGGAAACCTGAAAATTGCTCTCAAACTTTGTAATTACAGTATAGGAGTGGGTTACTGTGTATTTGTGTGTGTATGTGTGTGTGTGTGTGTGAGTGTTAAAATGCAAATTATCCAGACACATCTCCAGAGATTCTAATTTGTCAAATGTGGGCTTGATTTAGAATTCTACATTTGCTACATGAATCGAGGTAATTCTGACTCTGGTGTCTTGAGAATTACATTCTAAGAATGTGACAGAAAAGACTTCTCAAATGAATCACTTAAGGCACGCAAGTGATTTGTGCAACTGTGGTGCTCTAAGAATGAGTTATTTGTTATTCGGTTGCTGGTGACCTTTATTGTAAGAATAAGTGAGTGCCACCCACATGTAAGGCTGTTTGAGATTTCCGAAGGCACAGAATAGTAAATGGTGGTAGAATCAGCTATACCTTCTTTTTATTCATTCAAGAAATATAATGTATGGAGTCTGGCTATGTGTGGTAATACGCTTGTTGCTTAAAATGGCTTCATTTTCATACCCTTTGCTTTCCCCTCTGTATTGTTTCCAATTCTTGTAAGTGGATTTTCATGAAGAGGGTTTGAAATCCCAGAGGATATGGATTTAGCCTTTCTTTATCCCTCTCTAAAACATTTCACTGGGTGCTCACAAAATCCATAAAGTAGGTTAAAAAAAAAACAAAAAACTCATGGCATCTTCATTTTACAGATATGAAAACTGTTGGACAGAGGCTAAAAGACTTACCAAAAGTCACACAAGTAGGAAGAGATTGAACTGGGGCTTGAGTTTGATTTTCTGGCTCCCACCCTCCATTCTTCCCTATATGCAGTGTTGCCTCCTGTATGATTTTCCACAGGGACCCTAGAAATAGTGAGCGCCTCAACTGTATTTTGGATGTAATTTGATTTTGATGAAATGTGATTTACATGTACATTTTCAGGCCAGAAATTTCCTATCGTCTAAGCACAGTATACCTGTGCAGCAAAGAGAAACATTGACATCCTTATGATGTCATAAAAAATGCCCCAAAGGAAAAGACAGATTTCTGTTTTCAAAATGAAGTGATGTCTACAATAAACAGAGTCAGGCATAATTACATAACATCATACTCTAACCCCCAAGACCTGCACACTGAATTATCTTACCAGTCTCCAAAATGCCCCATGAGAAGGGGGAATGGAAAAAGGCAGTGCAGAACAGATTCAATAATGTGGACACAGTACTATGTTAATTTTGAAGGGGACTTGGGAACCACACATTTGGTTTCTTGTTCCCAAGTACCATGCCAAGCATTGCTCTGGGTTTCCTGCCTTTCCCAGACACTTCTCTAGATTTTGTATTTTCCAGGGCACTCAGACCCTGTCTGGCTTTCAGTAAATGTTCAGTAACAACAATAACACAGAAGTGACTGTTTATTCAGATGGAAATTAACATGGATGAGATAACATTCTTGATTTCTGTTTCCCACCCCTAAGATTGTAGGTTTTAGCAACAAGGGAGAGAATAGATTCAATACACATTTCTGTTGCTGATAGAGATTAGCATTTACTTACCTTGGGGCAGGTTCTTTACCGTTTTCAAAATGCTCTCACATGTGTTAGCATCCTTAATTAACCAAACACCTACAGAGTGAGCAGGAGAGGTATTATTTCATTTTATAAGTGGGCCTCAAAGAGAGTGATTTGCTTAATGTTGCGGTAATTAAGCTTGTCCATATTTGAGCGTGGGTCTTGACTATTTTTTTTTTTTGGTTGTTGTTGTTGTTCACTTAACCACATAGTCTGGAGATTCTCCTCTAGCCAGAAAGTGGGCATCACTTTAGAACGCTGTACTCGGCAATACCATGCAGTGGCCAGAACGCCCTGGGTTTGATTTGAAGGTCTGCCTACTACTTGTCTGAGTATGACCTTGGTCAAGTTATTTAAACTATGCAAATCTCAATTTCTGCATCTTTTATTACTTGGGACAAAGACTCCAGTTGAAGTAGCTTGGCCCCTGGGATGGATTCACGGTGGATGTAACTAGAAGGGCAGGGGCATAGTAGAACACATGGGAACCAAGATTTTCCTGCATCTGGGCTTCCTCTCTGCTTCTCGTGGACCTCACTTTGATTCTCTCCCACTGCACTTCTGCCTGTCTGTGTTGTGTGTTAGTAGTTTGGTGCAGATATGTGAACAATTTTGCTATGAGAGGAAGGGGACCCCCATACCAGTTATAGTTTATAACAATCTACTCAAGATTCTCATTCTTTTGATCAGGTCACCTTGAGACTGTGGCCAGAAGTGTAAGGTACTATAACGGTCCAGCTTGGGTCACTGGCCTCGGGAGACATAGGATATGACACTGGCTCCACCCAAACCACTTGCCTAAGGTCTGGGAGAAGTGGTTTTTTATGGTTTTCATTTTTTAAAGATGGAGGCTGCTACTAAATCAAGAAAGAAAGGGTTCTGGGCATATGGCATAAATAGATATACAGTATGGGCTTTTAATCTGTAAATAGGAATAATTCTATATGTTTTTGGTGAAGACTATTAATACACTAAAAACTACCAGATCTCTGTATTCAGTCTTGATACCTTACTGACGTTCTAGATCTCTATATCCAGTTGCCTGTTGGACAGTTAGTACGATGGTTAGTTTTATGTGTCAACTTGATGGGATACCCAGATAGTTGTGAAAACACTATTTCTGGGTGTGTCTCTTTGTGTGTTTCCAGAAGAGATTAATATCTGAATCAGTAGACTGAATAAAGATCCACCCTCACAGGGTGGGTGGGCATCATCCAATCCACTAAGGATAGATCAAGAAAGTGGAAGAAGGGCAAATTCACTTTCTTTTGAGCAGGGACATCTATCTTTTCCTGCCCTCGGACATTAGAATTCCTGGTTATCAGGCCTTTGGGACTTAGGCCAGTAGTTCTCCCCTCAACGCTCCCAGGGTTTTAGATCTTCAGACTCATACTGAATGACACGACCAGCTTTCCTGGTTCTCTCACTTGCAGATGGCGTATCATGGGACTTTTCAGCCCCAATTCCCAAAATAAATCTCCTTTCATATATCTGTATATCCTATAGGTTCTGAATCTCTGGAAAACTCTAATATAGTTAAGATATTCCACCAGCATCTTAAATTCAAAGAACAAAAACCAAACCACTATCTTCTTCCTCACACATGCTCCTTCTCCTTCTTATCTCAGTTAATGGCACCTCCTTTACCCGACCGCCCAAATCAAAAACATGGTGGTCACTTTCACCTTCTCCCTCCCCATTCCCAGCTCAGTCTCTTCAGATAGTTACTAGAGCCATTGACTCCACCTTGCTATCTTTCGGGCACTTCTAATTCCCTCTTTTCCTACTGTCACCACTTTGGTTCTGGCTCTTATCTCTCCTAGATTACTGCTGCAATTCTGCACTGCTGTTAGAGGAATTTTCCTACAATGCAAATTTCTTTCCTAATTAAAACTGTTCAGTGACTTCCTTCTTTCCATCTATCAAAGAAAGAAACTGAGGAACAATTCATATAGAGAGTTTGTTTGGGCCAAGGTTGAGGCCAGCTGCCTGTGACACACTTCCCAAGTTGCCTTGGGGAGTGCTCCACTTGGCCTTTGTTACAAGCAGGTTTTTTAGAAAAAAGACAAGGAGTGGGCTGATACAAAGTTGTTTGGCAGGAATTCTCATGGGATTACAGAAATAACATTGGTTAGTGATTGGCTATACATTGTTGAACTATAGGGTGTGAGTTATGGTGTCCAGGTATGGCATTTTATGGCTACTTAGTGTCAGTGTCTAGAACCCACATAGCAAGTGGCTTCAAGAGGCAATTATTTAGCTCAAGTGGGGAATGGGTGACTGCTTCACATGCTGCCACATTTCAATGCCATCTAGGCCTGATAATTAAAGGGGGTTCACATTCCTCAGATAAAAAGTTTATTTTTCTCCTTCCGTCTCTCCTTTCCTTTCTTTATTTATAAAAGATAAATGTCAAAAATCCTTCATGTGACACTAGGTCTTCTTCATTTTTTGCCTTCTTGGCTTTACCTCTTGAGCCTCATCTTTTTCTTTTCTGGAACTCTATGTTCTGATCGTATTGAACAATAAAATTAGAATTCCCCCCAAATAGCATACTCTCTCTTATCTCTAGACCTTAAAATGTGCCTAGCAGGTAGTAGGTTACCCTTGAATATATGTTAAATTAATTAACTAATTAATAATAGTGTGGTGGCTCACACCTGTAATCCTAGCAGTTTGGGAGGCCAAGGTGGGCAGATCACCTGAGGTCATGAGTTCGAGACCAGCCTGGCCAACATGGTGAAACCCTGTCTCTACTAAAATACAAAAATGAGCCAGGCACGGTGGTGAGCACCTGTAATCCCAGCTACTTGGGAGGCTGAGGCAGGAGAATTGCTTGAACGTGGGAGGCAAAGGTTGCAGTGAGCGGAGATTGTGCCACTGCACTCCAGCCTGGGCAACAGAGTGAGACTCTGTTTCAAAATAAATAAATAAAAAAAAATAAATAGTGTCTCCAGTGTCTGGCCTATGGCAGGTGTTCTCTATAAACAAGTTATTATTATTTCCCATTTTGTTTGTAAGCTGCTAAGCCTGTTGTTGCATTGATCTTGTTCCAGTCAAAGGCCACAATCTTCTTGTGCTAAAATACTTATTCTCAAAGATAGAGGTCATTCTGGATAGAAAGTGGGTTGTTGAGATTGACGTGATTATTCCTGGAAAAAAGACATCTGAGTTGTACCCCATGGAGGCCCTTTAAGTCTATGCTCAGGGCCAGTATGACCACTAACCATAGGTAACTAAAACTGACCGTCACACTAACTCCAACAGGCAATTGGATATAGAGATCTGGAACTTCAGTAAGGTATCAAGACTGAAGACAGAGATCTGGTAGTTTTCAATGTATCAACAATCTGATAAAGGACCTCCATGGGATACTTCAAGGCTGGTCTGAAGAGCACCACTATTGTAATCTCATTTCTTCCTCCAGAAGCCATGCATATGTCATCTAGGAGGGGAAAGAGCTTCTCTAGCCCTCTTTCCTTAGTGTGTGGACCAAGAGTGTCCAATCTTTTGGCTTCCCTGGGCCACATGGGAAGAAGAATTGTCTTAGGCCACACATAAAATACACTGACGATAGTGATAGCTGGAAAAAAAAATTGCAAAAAAACTCATAATGTTTTGAGAAAGTTCACAAATTTGTGTTGGGCCACATTCAAAGCCATCCTGGACCTCATGTGGTTCACTGGTCATGGGTTGGACAAGCGTGGCATAGACAGATGAATTTATTAGGCAGGATAACTGTAACCTTGGTTGGCAGGGAATATCTAGTTCTAGGGTTAAGGGAAGCGGATGTAGCTTTTTGATGGAGAAAGTAAGTCCAGATATATGTTAGTGTGGCCTTATTAGCAGAAGTTAAGGAAGAATGATCAAGGGAGGATGGGCTAAGGGAGGCCAGGTGGGATGTGAGGGGTTATGTCAGAGAAACCAGACTAGGGAGGTCCAGAGGCTCAACACTTAGAGGAGGGTTTCGGGAACATGGTGAGATGGCAAGAGCTAATCTAGCAGAGAGTAGGAACATCATGATGGCCAAAAAAGGGCACTGGATTAGGACACTTGCATTCTGGGCTGGGATCTACCAAGTACCTACCTTTGGCTAAGCCACATGTTTTTCTGAGCTTTGTCTAGGGGCACATGGAGGAAATTACTTTATTAGATTCGTTTTACTAGAGTGTAACATGATTTGTAAAGCTATAATATACAAGTGTGTAGTTTATATAAATTATAATTATAGAGCCTTTCTAGAATTCATTCTTGTGGGACTTTATCTTACAGCTTTTCCATTAGGAAACACAAATATATTAAGCTATAAGATAAATATATTTTGTCACTTATTTTATTTTAATTTTTTTTGACACAAGGTCTCGTTCTGCCACCCAAGCTGGAGTGCAAGATCACGGCTCACTGTAGACTTGACCTTCTGGGCTCAAGTGATCCTCCCACCTCAGCCCCCCAAGTAGCTGGGACTACGGGCATGCACTACCACATCTGGCTAATTTCTGTATTTTTTGTAGAGATAGGGTCTTCCAGTGTTGCCCAGGCTGCTCTCAAACTCCTATCCTCAAGCAACTCTCCTGCCTTAGCTTCCCAAAGTGTTGGGATTACAGGCATGAGCCATTACACCCAGCCTATTTTGTCATTTAAGAAGTCATTCAAAAGCTGATTGTGAAGAAATTTGATTTTTTTTTTTAAGAGATAGAGCCTTGCTCTGTTGCCCAGGCTTGAGTGCAGTGGCATGATCATAGCTCACTGTAACCTTGAACTTCTAGGCTCAAGCAATCCTCCTGCCTCAGCCTCCTGAGTAGCTGGGACTACAGGCATGCACCACCATGCCAGCATAATTTTTAAATATTTTGTAGGGACAGGGTCTTGCTATGTTGCCCAGGCTGTCTTGAACTCCTCGGCTCAAGTGATCCTCCCACTTTAGCCTTCCAAATCACTGGGATTACAGGCAAACACCATTGTGCCTGGCCAAAATTAGATTATTTTATCATGTTTAATTTCCATTCTTCATAAAGAAATGGAGAGTGAGGTTTACATTTTTATTATGTTTTAAAAGATTTTCTAAAATAATTTTGCATATTAGAAATTCTGTTTTTATGACCTAAGTAGAATTATTTTTGGGCCTAAGCCTGAACTACTTTCAAAAGGCAATTTTAAGAAACTCTTTAAAAAAGATAATACTGAAGTTAAAGCTCATTTCTTGTTATTTCCTACCAGATCAGATTTCTTAATCAGGAAAGGAGGGTGAGAATAACGAAATGAGTGCATTTTTTTCTTAGAAAGAAAAAGTCACAAGGACCTATTCCTGTAAGACGGAGAACTCCATTTTTACATCTAAGTCTATTTTGTGTTTCTGATTGGCAAAGGACTATGATAAATCCCCACAAGATCTGATAAATCCCCGCAAGATCCTATTACAGCAAATTCTTGGACAAATGCTTATCTCTAATTAATAGTATTTTCATCCATACTAACTATGTGATTGTATGACATAGCTTTGCAAATGGTGTCATACCCTGGTAAAATTAAACTAATTCAATATAATGATTTCCCTAATGAATTTGAGGATAGTCCCAAAGATAGAATCCAGAGAGTTAGCTGATGTTATTTAGGAAAATGATTTTTATGGTCCATCCAGGAACATGTCATCAGATTTCTTGTATGGATTTGTTTCTTGGAGATGGAAACCAATCCCTTTCTATGATTAACCTTTGGCCGTAAAAGTTCTTGCAATTCTGTGTCTGTTTATGGACAAGAGGAAATGGCGAGGTGTCATAGTCTCTGCAGTCAATCCAATCACCTTTGCTCCTCTAGGACCAAAACAGACACAGCTAAGTTTACATTTTATACTGGTTCATTTTTCCTTCTTAAGTTTCTCTTTTATTGCGTAACTGGAAGAAACGGGTCATTTTATGTCCTCTGGAACCAAAGATAAATTCCCACTTGTTCCCATGACTCCCAGCAGACATCACAAGAACTGTGTCCACTGGACTCTGCCGAGGCCGTGGCAATCCTATGGCTGCCCGTCCAAGCATGCCCAGTGTTTGCTGCCACCACCGCCACAGCATCTATGGTCTTGGGTGCTGGCAGGAGAACATTTTGCATCAGAAACCATGGCTGAAGGGGATCGCGCTAAAAACATCCTGTCCTGTATGTTACCTTTCACTGGTTCCCACAACAGATTTAGAGCCCAAGGAAAAGGATGCTAAGAGCTTGGGTTCTTTCTCACTATAAATCTGTGAGCTTGTACTCCTAACCAGCTTTAACTCTTAACCAGTGAGTTAACTCTGTGAGCTTTAACTCTTACCAGTCACTCCTTCCCCGTACAAACAGCCTGCTTAACCTAGTAGTAAGGGAAAATCATTCCTTTGCTATTATCCTACATTCACCCGACCCCAGACCCCCAAGTCCTAGATATTAAAGTGGGATTTAAAGTCTTTTTTTTTGTTGTTAAATTTGTAGCCAAGCCATGTAGAGGTGTTTGTTCCCTAGTGGGTGGCAGGTTGCAGTCTAATTTTATTTTCATTTTCAAGATTTGGTTTCAGGACTTAATGTGGGAAATTAGGTGATCATGAATAGAAAGTAATTGTGTTACCATATATGTCTGATTTATTTAAAAAGAAAAAACTATGAAAAGGAAAATCCCAGCAGTGCCTCATAGTTGTACTGCTATGTTAATATCTGTTTGTCAAAAAGCTTTTTCCCTTTGTACATGATAGGTGATATAAAAATGTTTCCTAAAATCTCAAATGTAACTATACCAACAACATGTTCTATTCAGAAATCTACTTTAGAACAACTTTTGCATATTAATGATGAGTTCATTTCATTATTAGATTTTTCCTATAATTTGAGATATCTTTTAAAAAGTGAAACAATACTTGCCTCTTAATAAAGTCTTCCTCTTTGTTGAATGAACTAACAATGAAGACTTCCAGGGAAGACTAAAACCATCCTCTACCAAATTCCACGGTATGACTTGGGACTAGATTGCCGTTGGCTCTGGCAGAACATTTATAATCCCTGGAGGGATCTCTTGAATTTAGTAAATGCCTCCTGTGAGTTAAATGACACATTTCTTTGGTAGTGGGTAGGTGGGGTGGGAGTATTCCTACAGTTTTTTTCAGCGTGGATAGTGCCAGGAATCCTAAGGGCTTTGCTTTCAAAAGCAGACAAATAACTCAGTTTTGTAAACCTCAGAAGATCAGTAAGAGAAAGTGACCCACGCCCCAGAGAAAAAGCAGGGATGTTTAAGGATAGAACCATCCCTTTATTTATCCTTTTATCTCATTCCAGAACCATAAATCTCTTCTCTGTCTTGGATTATCTCCCTATAACAACATGTGGTAGAGATTTTGGCCCAAGTACTAATTAAACCTGAAGGAACCCCAAGGGGAAAACTCAGTCTTGAGTCTCCCTCTGGTGGATATTTGTAGTAATCCACATACAGCTCTGTCAAATGAAGGGACGAATTTCAGAAATAAATATTCAAAAAAATATATAGTAAACATAGTAAAAATATTCTAAGACACCAGCACTATGCATTATTATTTTCTATGCATTAATTAAAATTCTTAAATTATTCACCTCTATAATCTTCTGTTTTATTTCCTAGAATCTACCCTCACTTTGATAATCTGAGCTGGATGCAGTGGCTCACACCTGTAACCTCAGCACTTTGGGAGGCCAAGGCAGGCAGCTCACTTGAGGCCACGAATTCCAGACCAGCCTGGCCAACATGGCGAAACCCCATCTCTACTAAAAATACAAAAATTAGCTGGGCATGGTGATGGGCGTCTGTAATCCCAGCTACTCGGGAGGCTGAGGCAGGAGAATCACTTGAACCCAGAAGGCAGAGGTTGCAGTGAGCTGAGATTGCACCACTGCACTCCAGCCTGTGTGACAGACCGAGAGTCCGTCTTAATTAAAACTAATAAAAAGTCTAAACAATTCCTTGAAACAAAACAGCCTAGAGTCCCCTCACTCCAGCGCTACAAAGTAAATGAAAGTAAACAGTTTGTCCGTCTCTATTTCCATTCTAACATAGAACACCAAAGCAGAGATGATGTGAAATTTGCCATTTGTAATTAACTGCTGGGCAGGAGTCCACTGGAAAATTTCCCTCTCACCTTTAGCTTGAATCCAGAGGTTTAAGGTGGGCTTTAGCATACATATTACCAGCTCTCTCTCAGGGAAGCTTCCACGCGGGAGGCTTTCTTTGGAGCTCTATTCCCTAGGTAGCGCCATTCTCTTTGGGCTTTTCTTGTGCTTATACAGTTAATGGCCCTCTGAATCGCTCTCTTCAAAAGGGGAACCGTTTGAACCTGGGAGGCGGAGGTTGCAGTGAGCCAAGATCTCGCCATTGCACTTCAGCCTGCAAGACGGAGCAAAACTCTGTCTCACACATACAAAAAAGAGGCCAGGCGCAAAAAAGAGGCCAGGCGCAAAAAAGAGGCCAGGCGCGGTGGCTCACGCCAGTAATCCCAGCACTTTGGGCGGGTGGATCACGAGGTCAGGAGTTCGAGACCATCCTGGCTAACACGGTGAAACCCCGCCTCTGTTAAAAATAAATACGAAAATTAGCCAGGCGTAGGGGCGGGCGACGGTAGTCCCAGCTGCTCCGGAGGCTGAGCGGGGAGAATGGCGTGAACCCGGGAAGCGGAGCTTGCAGTGAGCCCAGATTGTGCCACTGCACTCCAGCCTGGGCGACAGAAATAAATAAAAGTGGAACAATGAAGAAATGCCTCTCCACTCTTCAGATCTGACTCTTGCTCACCTTCTTCTGTCGTTACACTCATCTTCAGGCTCAGGCTCCATTTGATGTGCTCTGGAGTCTATATTTGAGCAGGACTCCTCATCTCTCTGTCAGCGAATCTTCTTCTCACTACCAGCTAGTGTTAATTTCTCTTTGCATATTTTACTATTTTGAAGTTTGTAAGGTTAACTGTAGTTCCATTACTTGGAAAAAAAAATCATTTTCCTTAAATAGACAATCTCTGTGTCCTAATTATAACTAGTAATGAGCTCGGCTTGTAGTACATTTAGGTTTACATAAATGTCCTTTTTTGATACGTTTGCTCCCTAACTAGAATCTAACACTATCTTTTAATGTTTTAAATTAATATACAGCAAAATTGACTTTTTTGGGGAGAATTTTAGCTCTAGAGGTTTTAACACATGTAAATTCATGTAATAACCATCACAATCAGGGTACAGAATAGTTCTGTCACCCAGAATACTACCTCATGCTATCCTTTTGTGGTCACCTTAATCCTTGGCAACTACGGGTGTGTTCTCATTACCTATAGTTTTGCCTTTTCCACAATATCATATAAATGGAAACATAGCATATAACCTTTTGCGACTGGCTTAGCATACTATCTTTGATAATCCTTCATGTTGTTGTGTGTATCTGTTATGGACTGAATGTTTATGCCCAACCCCAACTTCCTATGTTGAAATCCTAACCCTCAATGTAATATTAGGAGGTGGGGCCTTTGGGAGGTAATTAGGTTTGGATTGTGAGGGTGGAGTCCTTCAACAGGATTGGTGCCTTTATAAAAAGAGGAAGAGGCGGGTGCAGTGGCTCACGCCTGTAATCCCAGAACTTTGGGAGGCCGAGGCAGGTGGATCACGAGGTCAGGATATCCAGACCATCCTGGCTAACACGGTGAAACCCTGCCTCTGCTAAAAATACAAAAAATTAGCCGGGCCTGGTGGCAGGAGCCTGTAGTCCCAGCTACCCAGGAGACTGAGGCAGGAGAATCTCTTGAACCTGGGAGACGGAGGTTGCAATGAGCTGAGATCGTACCACTGCACTCCAGCCTGGGCGACAGAGAAAGACTGTCTCAAGACAAAAAAAAAAAAAAAAAAAAAAAAGGAGACACTAGGTAGGACTCACTTTCTCCTCCTTGTCAGGAAACCATGAGAAGGCTGCTCTTAGCAAGCCAGGAAGAAAGCCTTAGCCAAGAACCGAATTGAACCTAAGGGCGCCTTGATCTTGGATTTCTCAACCTCTAAAACTGTGAGAAATCTATGTCAGTCATTTAAGCTGTCCTGTCTATGGTATACAGCAGTCTTGACTAAGACAATGTTAATAGTTGGTTCCTTTTTGCTGCTGAGTACTGGTCCATTGGATGGATGTACCACAGTGTGTTTATTAATACTTACCCCTTGAAGTATATTTGGGTTGTTTCCAGATTTGATGATTATAAATAGTTTCTATAAACATTTGTTTTCATTTCTCTAGGGTAGATAACTAGGAGTGCCATTGATGAGTCATTGGATAAGTACATGTTTAATTTGATAAGAAACTGCCAAACTGTTTTCCAGAGTGGCTGTAACATTTTGAATTATCACCTATAACATATGAGAGTTGAGTTGTTCCATCCAGTATGTGGTCTTGTCGTGATTTTTTAATCTCATCCTGTAATTGTATCTCATCCTGTAGTAGTATCCTAATTTGCATTTCCCTAAGGGCTAATGATATTGAACATTTTTTCATGTGCTTATTTGCCATTCTTTTTTTTTTTTTTTTTTTTTTTTTTGAGGAGTCTCGCTCTGTCGCCCAGGCTGGAGTAGTGCAGTGGCCAGATCTCAGCTCACTGCAAGCTCCGCCTCCCGGGTTCACGCCATTCTCCTGCCTCAGCCTCCCGAGTAGCTGGGACTACAGGCGCCCGCCACCTCGCCCGGCTAGTTTTTTGTATTTTTTAGTAGAGACGGGGTTTCACCATGTTAGCCGGGATGGTCTCGATCTCCTGACCTCGTGATCCGCCCGTCTTGGCCTCCCAAAGTGCTGGGATTACAGGCTTGAGCCACCGCGCCCGGCCTTATTTGCCATTCTTACATCCTCTGAGGTGAAGTATCTGGATACAAATCCTTTAATAAATATGTAATTTGCAAATATTTCTCCTGCTCTGTAGCTTGTCCTTTAATTCTCTTAACAGTGTTTTTCACAGGGGAAAGATTTTTTTAGACCTTATTCTTTTTTAAAAAATTGTGACATATATATATATGCCACTACGTATATATTTATATATTTACATATATAAATATATGAAATTTATGTAAATTTATATATAAAATATACTTATATATTATATATAGTTATAATAAAATTTGCTGTTTTAACTTTTTTTTTTTTTTTTTTTTTTTTTTTTTTTTTTTTTTTTTGAGACGGAGTCTCGCTCTGCCGCCCAGGCTGGAGTGCTGTGGCCAGATCTCAGCTCACTGCAAGCTCCGCCTCCCGGGTTCACGCCATTCTCCTGCCTCAGCCTCCCGAGTAGCTGGGACTACAGGCGCCCGCCACCTCGCCCGGCTAATTTTTTTGTATTTTTTTAGTAGAGACGGGGTTTCACCGTGTTAGCCAGGATGGTCTCGATCTCCTGACCTTGTGATCCACCCGTCTCGGCCTCCCAAAGTGCTGGGATTACAGGCTTGAGCCACCGCGCCCGGCTTAACTTTTTAAGTGTACAATTTAGGGGCATTAATTATATTCACAGTCAACCATCACCACGATTTCCAAAACTTTTTCATCACCCGAAACAGAAACTCTATTCCCATTAATCAATAACTCTTCATTCCCTGCTTTTCCCCAAACCCCAATAACCTTTATTTTACTTTCTATCTTTGTGAATTTGCCTTTTCTAGGTACCTCATATAAGGGGAGTTGCACAATATTTGAGTCTGGCTTATTTCACTAAGCATAATGTTTTCAAGGTTCATTCATGTTATAACATGTGTCAGAATTAATTCCTTTTTAAGGCTGAATAGCATTCCATTGTATGTGTATACCACTTTTATTTATTCAAATGTTGATGGCCACTTGGGCTGTTTCTATTTTAACTGTTTTTTTTTAACTATTGTGAAGAATACTGCAATGAACATTGGTGTACAAGTATCTGTTTGAGTTCCTGCTTTCAGTCCTTTTGGCTATATACTTCAGAGTGGAATCACAGTCATATGGTAATTCTATGTTTAGCTTTTCAAGGAGCTTCAGAGTAAAGAGTCTTCATTTTAATGAAGTGCAATTTATTAATTATCTTAAATGAATTGTCCTTTCAATGCCATGTTTAAGAACTCTTTGCCTAACCCTGTTATGAAATTTCCTCCTATGCTTTCTTCTAAAAGTTTATAGTTTCTGTTTTACATTTAGCTCTATGATCCATTTTGATTTTTTATATATAATATATTATATACAATATATATTTATTTACATTTATATACATTTATATCATATATTATTTTATATATAATATATAATTACATATATTATAACTGTATTATATATAATTATATATAATATATTTAATATATAAAATATATTTAAACATTATGTATTATATATAATACATTAAATATATATAATATATTTAAATTAAATTTTAAAAAGATAGACATATATAATATATTTAAATATATAATATATAATACATTAAATATTTATATTATATATATGTGTGTCTTTATCTTTTTTTTTTGAGACAGGGTCTCACTCTGTCGCCCAGGCTAGAGTGCAGTGGTGCAATCTGGGCTCACTACAAGCTCCGCCTCCCAGTTTCATGCCATTCTCCTGCCTCAGCCTCCCGAGTAGTTGGGACTACAGGTGCCCGCCACCACACCCAGCTAATTTTTTTGTATTTTTAGTAGAGACAAAGTTTCACTGTGTTAGCCAGGAAACTCTCGATCTCCTGACCTCGTGATCCGCCCACCTCGGCCTTCCGAAGTGCTGGGATTACAGGTGTGAGCCACCGCGCCTGGCCATAAAGTGGAAGGTTTAGGCATGGGTTAATTTTCTGCATATGGATGTCCAGTGTTCCACTACCATTTGCTGAAACTACTGTCCTTTCTCCTTTGAATCCCTTTGCACGTTAAAACAAATCAATTGATTATATTTGCGTGCAGTTTTGTTTTGCCCCATTGATTTCCGGCTGGATCCCTTCTCTGATAGTATGTTGTTTTAATTACCATATGTTTATAGTAATTTTAAAATCAAGCAGTGTGAATTCTCCAACTTTGTTCTTTTTTTTTTCAAAATTATTTTGGCTATTGTAGTTCCTTTGCCCCTCCATATAAATTATATAATCAGTTTGTCTCTACCTACAAAAAATTCTGCTGAGTTTTGATTGGAATTGTGTTTAATCTGTAGATCAGTTTGGAGATAATTGACATTTTGCATTTATTGAGTCTTCTAACTTTTAAACACAGTATGTGTTCCATTTATAGCTTTTTAGCAAACACAACCTGGACACTTCTGTTAGATTGATACCTGAGTATTTAATTTTTTTGACCGTATTCTTAATGATATTGTTTTAAAAATTTGAGGTTTTAATTGTTCATTTCTAGTGTTTATAAATCAGATTGATTTTTGGTATGTTGATCTTGCATTCTGAAAACTGGAATAATGGACTCCGTGAGACATAGCTAAATTGAGATATCCTGACAAAACTTTAGTTAAGAGGAATGTCAGGCAACGGGGTGCTGGTTCCTGGAAGCTGTAGAATGGACCAGTGGGTGAGTGTGGAAGAGGGGAAGTGTCTGGGAATGGAGTAGTGGAAAGGAACTCACACATGTTTCCTGTAAGAGAGCCTACATTTAAGGACTTGCAGAGTGAAGACATCAAGGAAAGTCCCTGTTAACCAGAGGCACACTGAAAAAACTATCACTGTGTCCAGTTAAATAGATACCTGCCCCTTTCCTCCTTCTTCCTCCCAGTCCAGACACGTTGAAGATGCCAGAGACTTGAAGAGGGAGGGTCTTGAAATCAGAGGATGAGATTGGATTCTTGCATTGGACTGTTCTAAATTTTGAAAACCAAAAGTAAGTAGAAAGTTATTAATTAACAGAGGTTTAACATAGCATCAGAGAAAAGATAAAACCACTTCATGCTATGCAAAAACTGGCAACACTGACTTAGAGCCACTTATGTTTCAACCTTGGCAAAGATGTCACATCTCCAGAATTTTATCCTCTAGACTGGATTAAGTGTCCCTCTGACAACCTCCTATGGTCCTGTATTTACCCCTGCTTTATCACATTTAACAAAGTATTTAAAACTCCTGATTTATTCCTTTTATTATTGGGCTGACAAGTACTTTGAGAGCCAGGGCCTATGTTTTGTTTGCTGGTGTGTCAGCATGTTGCCTACCACCTATTAGACATTAACTAATATTTATAATAAATTAAACATATGCAGATAAATTGCATCCTGCTATAAACTGTGCTATCATCTCTATAATTCTATAAATTTTTCCATAAATAAGAAAGCTTTTTAATTAAAACAATGCAGGGAGATAGTTTTTCAATGCATGATTTTTTTTTTTTTTTTGTCATAGTTGACCAAAGATGAAATGGACTATATAGGGAGATAATGAGTTCTCTTTCATGTTTGGGGGTGGGGATGATGTTCATATCTAAACTGAATGGCCACTTGGTTTGGACATTTGTAGTAATTCAGATCAAAGGCAGGACTAAGTCATCCTTAAAGTTCTTTCCAACCCTGAGCTTTTAATTCATGTTTACTATGTTTTAAAATAAATAATAGAACTGAGTGCAACATTCAACTCTTGAGTTAATGCTGAGGCTCTCTAAGGCTCATCTTACATATTAGCAAAAGGAGAATCTAACAAGCCAGAAATATCCACTTATAAAAATGTTTTAAAGTAATCGGCCCATTTATGATAATCCAACTAATGTATTTTATTAGTTTTAATACGAATATTTCTCATGAGTAATTATTATTGCAACATGGGTATGAGTCTAAATTAGATAGGGAAAAAGAATCAAAGCTTTGGAAGCCAATGTTAGGCAAACCAATTGGAGAATTTTTAATGTCATATGAATCTCCTGAAATCGTGTTAAAATACAGACTCTGGCCAGGCGAGGTGGCTCATGCCTGTAATCCCAGCACTTTGGGAGGCTGAGGCAGGTGGATCACCTGAGGTCAGGACTTTGAGATCAGCCTGACCAACATGGTGAAACCCCGTCTCTACTAAAAATACAAAAATTAGCTGGGTGTGGTGGTGGGTGGCTATAATACCAGCTACTCGGGAGGCTGAGGCAAGAGAATTACCTGAACCCAGGAGGTGGAGGTTACAGTGAGCACAGATCATGCCTCTGCACTCCAGTCCAGGCGACAGAATGAGACTCTGTCTCAAAAAACAAAAAAACAGATTCTGTTTCAGTGGACCTGGGGTGGGGCTAGAGATTCTATATATCTAACAAGCTCCCATGTGATGCCCATGCTGCTGGTCCATGGACCTCACTTTGAGCAGAAAAGTCCTAAAATGGTGTTTGCTAAACTTTGCTATTTGCATAAACCTCATGTGGGCAAATGTAGACTTCAGGTTCTTGTCCTAGAACTACTAAATCAGAATCTCCAAGGGAAGGTCCTGGGATGTGTATGTCTGGTAAGTGCCCCGAGTGATTCTTACATCAGGCAACTTGGGAATCGGTGACCTAAGAATGACTGGGTCTGCCTTTATCATCTCAGCCTTTCTGGTGGAGAAGGGAACCCCAAGGTGCTGGTCTTGGAGGGTTGATGGAGAGCTGAGGGGCAGAAGAGCAGTGATCTCAACTTTGGCTACATTTTAGAACTACCTGGGGGAACTTTAAAACATGCTCAGAATCCTTGAGGGTGAGACCTATGCCTCAGTACTTTTGAAGTTCTCTGGGTGACTTCAGTGTATAGCCAGTGTTGAGAGCCACAGCAGAAAAGGGAGGTGGCTGAGCCAGGGAGAAATAGTCAGCTGTTCAGGAAAACATTATTGAATAGAATGAAGAACAGGTAATTTATTTAGATTATAGGTATGTTCTTTATGCATCAGCTGACCTCTTTTTAATACTGGCTTTCTATAAATGTGGTTTGAAAATAATTTGTACTTTAAGGTAAATCTTCCTTTATTTTCTTTTACTTTTGTGATCGAAGAAATAGGAATTCCATGTCTCCTTTCCATCCCTCCCGCTGCATGCTTCTTTCCCCCAACACATCATTATTAACAGACCCTGATGGGAGAATGCAGTGTTAACTAACTGAATTAAATACAGAAAAGGCTGGAAACCATCAAGAAAGGCTTGCTGGCAATGAGCATTCCCAGCTAGCAGAGTCCTTTCTGTTCACTAACTAGCTGGTTTTCTGTGGCCATCAAGCTGGGCACTTACGACATCTGATCAACTTGGAGCTTCTAGAAAGGTGTGGACATCAACATAGGAAAGTGTCTAATGAATTTTTATTTTCACTTCCCCAAACCAACCTACCACAGAGCAGAGAGGACCTGTTTTCTCATATCATCACGTCTGATTGATATGCTAAACTTCATCCCAATTCAAACAGGCACACCCTGGTGAGATTTACACTTTCTTCTTTAGTAATTTACTGCTTCCTTCTCCTGTAAGTCTAGTAAACCAAATAACAATGGAGTGAGGGGAGAGAAGGAATTGTTCTCATCTTTAAAATAAGAAACACCATGTTTTGGCATAAAGCAGGGTGAACTTGCTACTGTAAACATCAGCAATCCTGTCACAGACAGCTGTGCGCTGGTGGTCCCCCACCCCGGGAAATGTGTACATAGTTGAGACGTACACACTGGATTCAGGCAGCAACAATGGAGAATAGGACCTGGAGGTCTTTTCCCAGGTTTTATCTGTAGCAGGCATCAATGTCTAATATAGTAAGTCAGCTACCAAGTTCTCCCAGAAAGAGTCTGGCTTCCTCTGTTTGTATGGAGTTTCCTCCATTGTGTGGCTGAAGAGAGATCCAAGTCCACAAAGAGCAACAGTATGGGACTGGATTAATGTCACCTGTCGTTCCTTGTCTGCTCTGCTTCTGGGGAATAACACACTTCAAGCAATGCAAAACAATTCCAAACAACTTGAGAGCAATAGCTGTTAATTCCCAAAGATTTTTTCATTAAAAGGTGGACTTATGTATTATTTAAAAATGATAAGAAAAAGTTGTGAGCTTTACTGATGCCTTCAAAGCTAAGTTGAATACCTCTCCATGAAAAAGTTGTTTCAGAAACAATTTCGAACACGATTTTAAGATATATAAATGTCATTATTGTTTCTGGAGGTTAAAAACAGACATTTGGAATTTTTGCACTGAAAAATATTAGAAAACAGCTTGGGTTTTATAAACTTACTTGAAAATAATACGGCAGTGTTATAAAAACGTAATAGAAATTGGAAGCTATAGATTATTGAAGCATAAAGTCACTGGTGTTAGAGCCAGAGATTCTAAAGATAATCTAGCCCAGTGGTTCTCCAAACTGAGGGTGTATCAGGATCCCATGGAGGGCTTGTTAAAGTGCCCCTTGCTGGGCCTCACCTCCAGAGTTTCTCATACAGTAGGTTTTGGATGGGGGGTGAGAATTTGCATTTTTAATGAATTCTCAAGTGATGCCGATGTTGCTGATCTGAAGACTACATTTTGAGACTCTCTGGTTTGGTGCTGTCTCATTACACAGTTGAGGTAGCTGAGTCCTGAAGAAGTCAAATGTCTGAGCCTCTTCTTAGGCCTGTTCCCATCTACGGTAAACCTTCCACTTGAGTACGACTCTCAAGGACCCCACTCTCAAGGACACCACTGTTTTAATAGTTATCCCTTCTCCTGGCATCAACATCTCCTGGTATAAATTCTTTAGTTAATTATGTTAGCCTATAAACATGCTGTGATAGTGTCCATCTTAAGGAGACAGAAGGGACTCACGTTGCACTCTGCCATGCCCTACAGAAAAATCTCCCCAGAAGGCTGTCTAGTCATTGTTCCACTCCTCTCCTTCCAGTCTCTTGAACTCACTCGAATCGGGCTCTCATTCCAGTTATTTTCTTGAAACCGTTCTTGCTGAGGTCACTAGTAACCTTCATATTGCCAAACACAGTGGTCAATTCTCAGGTCTGTCTTGCTTCCAGTTAATTACTTTCTCCTTGAAACTCCCGCCTTCATGGGCTTTGGGATACTGCTCTCTTGATTTTCCTAGCTCACCAGCCACTCCTTTTCAGTCATCTTTGTTGATTCTTTCTCTTTCCTTTATCTTCTAAACATTGGAGTTCCCCAGGGCTCTATCCTTAGATCTCTTCTTTATCTGTACTCCAGGTGATATCATTCAGTAATACTGTCTCTGTAGTGATCATTTGCAAATTTATGTCTCCAGCTGAATTTCTTCTCCTAAACTCCCTTTTTGCACACAGGCAGTTCTTGCTTCATGCAGTAGTGTGGGGCCATAAAAATGACTGTGCAAACTGAGACAGCACAAAGTGTTCTTAATAATTCGCAATAAAAATTTTGATTGTTGCGGGACTTAAAATTTTGTCAAAATATTAGGCTCTTACTGTTGGTTGTAAACATATGAGGTAATGAAAAAATAAAGAGTAGTGTTTTAAAACTAATATTTACTTAGTTTAGTACACTGATTTAAAACATTAGAAACATTGAGAAAGTGTTTCATTTATTTGTAAAACACTTACCAAGACTACTTTGAACAGTGCTTGCCTTCTTGTCATATAACTTTCAATATGGAGTAAGCATCAATTCTACACCTTGGCAAATTATCACATTTCTTTCTAAGTTTGGATCAGCTTCCAACATTTTAGCCTTTGTGCTTTAGATGTGACATATCTCTAAGAGTTATTTTAATGTGAAAGATTTTGCCTGAATCACTTGCTCTGACATATTCCTCTGGAGCATCTTCGTCTTTTTCCTTACAACAACTTTCCTCCTTTATGTCTATAAACTCACCTTCACGAAGTGCTTGTGACTGCATTCTAGTGTCTTAAACAGTGGCAGTGTCAACATTCCTGGGGCAGCTATTTCTTTTATAACTCCATTTATATTTGATTTGAATTTTACTTTTAGTGTTGTCATGTTTTTCCTTGCTGCCCTTTCATCTTTGTGGACCAGTTTCTTCTTTTGATAATCCATTTTTGTGGAATGTCATGTGGGCTTATTACTGAGAGACAGGAGACAACACAGTGACACATTTTGCTGTGTGTGAACTGAATAACAGACGCACCAGTGACCAGCTGGTGATCAGTCAGGCAGACTCTGAAAGAAGTGACATGATTGGTCACTAATCATACCATACATCTGTTATATACAGAATGATTTATGGATGGGAGAAACAGTGAAACTGTACTTTATGTGATTATTCAGTTACTATAATGTGGCAAATGCAATTTGAATCATATTTTTGGAGGACTGGTGTTATTTAAGTAAACCTGGGTAACTGAAGTTTGTGCATGTTGGAATCTTGCAAAGAGAGGACTGCCTACAGCCAACTGCCCATTTGACATCATCACTTGGGTGTTTAATAAATGGCTCACACTTAACATGCCCTAAGCTGAACTTTTAAGTTTTTCAACCTCAAACCTGCAGTTCTCTTTGTGTTAAATGACAACTCCATTCTTCTAGTTGTTTGGGTCAAAAATCTTAGAGTCATTTTTGATTTCCCATTTTCCATTACAGAACATATCCAATCCATCAACTAATCTTGCCCACTCTATGTTCAAAATATAATTAGAATCCTACCATTTCTTGCTGCTATCATTCTCATCTGGGTCATCATTATCTTCCACTTACCTTCCTAAGTGGCCTGCTCACTTCTACACTAGGAAACCTATATCTATTCTCCATGGCAATAAGAATGATCCTTTAAAAATGTGAGTTGAGTACATGACTCCTCTTCTCAAAATCCTTCTATAGCTTCCTGTTTTAATTAGAGTAAAGCCCTAAGTTTTACAATGGTCTCCAAGGCCCTATATCATCTCACCCTAGGCTACCTCTCTGACATCCCCCCCTTTCACATCCCCCTGCCCACTCTGCTCACACTGCACTGGCCTCCTCACTCTTCCCTGAATGGGGCAAGCATTACTTTCCCTCAAGGTCTTGCCAGTTGTTTTTAGCACATGTGGTATGTTTCTTCCCCATCTGTCTATGTGGCTCATTCCCTCCCTTCCTCTATGTCTCTGTACAAATTTATTTTATAATCATGCTATATAAAATTGTGATACCCATCTTTCCACTTCTCATCTGGGAACCCTTTATTCCCTTATACTGTTTTGTTTTTTTCCACAGCTTCTGTCACCATTCAACAAATTACATGTTTACTTGTATACTTCCCCTGCAAGATTGTAAGTGTCATGAGGGCAGAGACTTACTCTGTTTTGTTCAGAGCTTAATCTCCAGAGCTTAAAATGGTACCTGGATCACAGAGGGTCCTCAACGAATATTTGTTAAATGAATGGAAGATGGATATTGCTGGTTTGTGGCAATTATGAAGAACTAGATTTCCAAATATGGCTTCTGCCAAAGCAGACCTGGTAACTGGAATGATAAGCAGGGCAATGACTTTAGTGCTTTGCTTGGTTCTGATTGGGGATACAGGGCTGTCATAGAAGTGTAAAATTTATTGAAAACTTTCTTGTAGAAGTTAATTTTTACCTACAGAGCATACACATCTTGTCTGAGAATTTGTTCTAGTGGTCATTTTGCCATCAACTTTACCTTATTAAACAAATCTAAAAATGTTTTTTCTTTGTATAGATAAAGCAATTTTTTAAAAAAAAATGATATGTCTATTTTTTGTTTGTTTTCATTTATTTGTTTTAGAATGACGGGGGAAATGGAAGGAGAAAAAAAAACAATGCTAAAAAGCCTGGAGATGACCACATATGAAAGGACCATATGTGCAAAGGACTGCTGGAAAATGAATCAGGTAGGAACCAGGAAATACGGTGTTGAGTTGGATTGACCTTCCTTTGGAGAGTCTACCAGACACCTCTTATATTTTCTGGGAGGAGTCCCCTTTTTACTCCAGCCATTGCTGGGGTTGCCAGTTACATGTAGGTATAACTTGACAATGCCTCACTTTACATTCACTGTTTCTCACTTTCTTCCCTTGAGTTTCTCCCTTCACTAAGTAGGATACCGGTAGAAATGAATGTGGGCGTTCTGGTGCATATACAAACCTGCAGATGTGAGGACAATCCTTTGTTAATGGGGTCTGGGAACTGGAAGATAAATGTTTCTCTCTTTCAACTCCTGGGTGAATAATTCTGAGATGTATCCTTTCTTGTCCTCTTAGAGGATCCCAGAGGAATCAAGCCTCAGTTGCCCACAGTGGTGAGGAGCTAGATTGGGTTGCGTGTCCTTATTCCTTTTTTTATTCTTCCCAGTCTCCCCCCGCAGCTCTTTGTGATCATACTTCAAAATAAAGCACCTGTACACCAGACTTTGTCATAGGTTCTGCTTTTGTGGGGAGCCTAGGCTAAGACAGGAGTCACACAGAAAACATTTTTTGGAAAACTTTTGTGTTAATTGCAATTTTCTATAAATACACTTACCCTGAGATGCTCTCTCCTTGCTGAAAGACCTCCATTAATTCTTTATGGGCTGAGTAATAAAGACCTAGATCCTTAAAGCAAGACACTTTACACTGTCACCCTGTCTACCTCTTGAACAACTATAAACCAGTGCTTTAATTTCTCCCAAATACACGATTCACATTTTTGCCTTGTGTGTGTGTTTCTCCCAAGGATTAACTCATATATCCTCCTGGAAGCCTTCCTCAACCATTTAACATGTAACATTCCTGCCTCCTCTGCACCCTTGCTACCCTTTTTGTTTGGATTGCTTATTTGGTATGTATGCCATGTTGTCACAAATTATTATTTATCTCTTTATTTATATGTTCTGACTAAACTTCATTATAATCATCTGTGGGAATAGATTGTATCTTATAATTCAGTATCTCCAGCAGTACCTCACACAATGCCCTGAACAATAAATGCTACCCGTGCTGAGACTGACATTGTGGTGACATGATCTAAACCAGTGTTTATCAAAATGTATTCATGGGGTATTAATAGGCATTATAAGAACAAAAGTGTTTTATGTTCAATTAACTTGGGAAACCCTGGAAGACTTCTCTGAATCTTTAAATTAACAAACCTCTGTTGCAAATCTCTAAGAGAAAAACACAATGTGTAGTTTTCCCAAACTTACTAAGCCATAGACATTTTTTTCGTGAAGCATTTCCTTAGGCTAGTCTCCTGAAAGGCATGTTTAAACTACTTCTAAATATATTGATTGATACACTACATAGAAATTCCTGGGATCTATGCAGAATGAGGGTATAGCAGGTAGAAGTAGCTCACAGAGAGAAATAATATACGGTATGAGAGAGGCTTATAATATACATGAAGAGAGAAAATATTCACATCCTAAAAATCACTAATGAAAATTGATCAGGAATATCTGTTCCAATACCTCAAATATATTTTTGGCATGTACTTAAATTGCATATTTTTCTTTTTAAATTTTTTAATGTAATAAATTATACTAATGAATTTCTTAAAATTGGGAAATGTTGCTTTCTGGAATAAACTTTGCTTAGTTATAGAATATAACTATTTTAACACATTGCTAGATTTAATTTGTTAATATCTGGTTTCAGATTTTAATTGTAAGCATTCTGGTTTTCTTATTGGAATATGTTTGTCAGGTTTTGGCATTAATATTATGATAAAACTGTAAATTGAATTGAGAAGGCTTCTATTGTTGTTCCTTGACTTTAGAGACAACTCACCCACAAACATCCTGAATCTGGTACCATTTTAAATTGTAGAGCTTTAGTGTGTGTGTGTATGTGTGTGTGTGTGTGTATATATATATATGTATTTCAAATTCTGCAGTTGTTGGGTTGTTTAGGTGTTCTACTTATTTAGTTAATTTGGGGAATTTATATTTTGATAGGACATCATTTGTTTCCTTTAGATTTTAAAGTGTGTTGTCATAAGAAAAGTGGTAGCAGGGAGGGACCGAGATGACTGACTAGAAGCAGTTGCCACCAGAGGCTCCCACTGAGAGAATGAAAATGGCCAGTGAATCCTGCACCGGCAACTGAGATATCCAGATTCTCTCATTGGACTAGGCAGCGGGTGCGACCCTTGGAGAGTGAGGAAAAGCAGGGTGGAGCAATGGCCCTCCCGGGAGTGCAGGGGAAGGGGAGCTCCCACCCCCAGCCAAGGGAGGGGGTGAGTGATTGTGCTACCCCCCCCCCCCCCCCCACACACACACAGGAAACCACATTTTTTCCACAGATCTGTGTAACCCACAGGTCAGGATATCCCCCCTGTGAGTCCATACCACCAGGGCCTTGGGTCCCAAGCCCAGAGATGCGAAGATTCTTGGTGGCCACTTGGCTGGAGGCTGCCTAAGACTACTGAGTTTCCAGGGGGAGGGTTGACCACCATCACTGCAGTTTCCTGCTGCCTAAGGTGACTGAGCTCCTGGGGAAAGGGGCAGGAGCCATCACTGCAGCTGCAGTCTGCCGTTTTCCCCTGCCAGTGCTGGGGAGACTGGGTGATTTGGACTCAGGAGGAATTCCCCATGGCACAGCACAGCAGCTATGGCAGATTGTGGCCAGACTGCCTCTCTAGGCTGGACCCTGACCCATCCCTTCTCGCTGGGCAGGGCCTCCCTGTGGGAACTTCAGCAACTCCAACCAGAGGTTTACAGACAGAACTCTGATCTCCCTGGGACAGAGCCTCAGGGAGGAGGGGCGGTCTCCACAGATGAGCAGACTTAGTCTTTCCCCCTGCTGGCTCTGAGGAATCCGGGCAGTCCTGATGAGTGGGATTCCCCACAGTGCAGTGCATCCCCTCTGCCAAGGGGCAGCTGGAGTGCTTTGTTAAGGGGTTTCCTGAACCTGTGCTTCTTGGCTGGATGAGACCACTCCCCCTCTCCCCGCCCACCTACAGGGGTTGCCAGGCACCTTATACAGGAGCATTTCTGCTGGCATCAGGTCAGTCCCCTTCTGGGACACAGCTCCCAAAGGAAGGAGCAGGCAGCCATCTTCCCTGTTCTGCAGCCTCCAGGGGTGATACCTCCAGATATGGATGGGAGGGACCCAGGCAAACAGGGTCTGGAGTGGACCCCCAGCAAACTGCAGAAGCATTATGGAAGAAGGGCCTGACTGTTAAAAGAAAAACAAACAAACAGAAAACAACAATAACAACTGCATCAACAAAAAAGTCCCTCCAAAAACCCCATCCAAAGGTCAGCAGCCTCAAAGATTGAAGCTAGATGAACTCACGAAGATGAGAAAGAATCAATGAAAAAGTACTGAAAACTCAAGAAACTAGAGTGCCTCTTTTCCTCCAAATGATCGCAAGACCTCTCCAACAAGGGCATAGAAATGGGTTGAGGCTGAGATGAATTAATTGACAGAAGTGGACTTCAGAAGGTGGGTAATAACAAACTTTGCTGAGCTAAAGGCAGATGTTCTAACCCACTGCAAAGAAGCCAAGAACCATGATAAAACATTACAGGAGATGTTAACCAGAATAACTAGTTTAGAGAGGAACATAAATGACCTGATGGAGCTGAAAAGTACAACACAAAAGAACTTCACAATGCAGCCACAAGTATCAATAGCCGAATACATCAAGTGCAGGAAAGCATTTCAGAGATTGAAGACCATCTTGCCGAAATAAGGCAGGCAGACAAGATTAGAGAGAAAAGAATGAAAAGGAATGAACAAAACCTCCAAGAACTATGGAATTATGTAAAAAGACTGAACATATGACTGATTGAGGTACTTGAAAGAGATGGGGAGAAAGGAACCATGTTGGAAAACATACTTCAGGATATCATACAGGAGAAATTTCCCAACCTAGGGAAATCCAGAGAACCTCACTAAGAGACTCCATGAGAAGATAAATCCCAAGACACATAATTATCAGATTTTCCAAGGTTAAAATGAAGGAAAAAATGATAAAGGCAGCCAGAGAGAAAGGCCATGCCACCTACAAAGGGAAGCCCATCAGACTAACAGTTGACCTCTCAGCAGAAACCCTACAAGCCAGAAGAGATTGGGGGGCAATATTCAACATTCTTAAAAGAATTTCCAACCTAGAGTTTTCGTATCCAGCCAAACTAAGTTTCATAAATGAAGGAGAAATAAAATCCTTTTCAGACAAGCAAATGCTGAGGGAATTCTTCACCACTAGGCCTGCCTTGCAAGAGCTTCTGAAGGAAGCACTAAATATGGAAAGGGAAAGTCATTACCAGCCTACACTACAAAAATCATCACCAGTCTAACACTACAAAAACACATGGAGGAACAAAGACCAATGATACTATGAAGCAGTTACATCAACAAGTGTGCAAAATAACCAGCTAGCGTCATGATGACAGATCAAATTTACACATAACAATATTAACCTTACATGTAAATGGGCTAAATGCCCCAATTAAAAGACACAGTACAGCAAGCTGGATAGACTCAAGGCCTATTGGTGTGCTATATTCAAGAGACCCATCTCATGTGCAAAGACACACACAAGCTCAAAATAAGGGATGTGGGAAAATTTACCAAAGAAAATGGAAAGCAGAAAAAAGCAGGGGTTATAATCCTAGTTTCTGACAAGACGGACTTTAAACAGAGATCAAAAAAGACAAGGACATTACATAATGGTAAAGGACTCAATTCAACAAGAAGAGCTAACTATCCTAAATATATATGTACCCAATACAGGAGCATCCAGATTCATAAAACAAATTCTTAGAGAACTACAAAGAGGCTTAGACTCCTACACAGTAATAGTGGGAGATTTTAACACCCCATTGTCAATGTTAGATCGTCGAGACAGAAAATTAGCAAGGATATTCAGGACTTGACCTCAGCTCTGGATCAAGTGTACTTCATAGGTATCTACAGAGCTTTCCACCCAAAAACAACAGAATGTACATTATTCTCAGTGTCACATAGCACTTACTCTAAAATCGGTCACATAATTGGAAGTAAAACACTCCTCAGCAAATGCAAAAAACTGAAATCATAAGAGTCTCTCAGACCACAGCGCAATCAAATTAGAACTCAAGATTAAGAAACTCACTAAAAACCACACAACTACATGAAAATTAAACAACCTGCTCCTGAATGACTCCTGGGTAAGTAATGAAATTAGGCATTGTATTTTTCGTTGAGACGGGGTTTCTCCATGTTGGTCAGGCTGATCTCAAACTCCTGACTTCAGGTGATTTGCCCGCCTCGGCCTCCCAAAGTGCTGGGATTACAGGCATGAGCCACTGCACCTGGCTCTTCAATTTTTAAATTATATTTTGTAGTTAAAGCATGCATATTTTGTACATGGTGTGTTTATTTTTTTACATTTATACCTAAGTATTTCTTTGGAGCAATTTTAAATGGCATTGTGTTTTTAATTTTAGTTTTCTTACATCCATTGTTGTATAAAGAAATACAGTTGATTTGTGTGTTGATTAAGCTGTAACCTGGCTGTACCTTTTTTTTTTTAGGGTTATAAAAACTTTTGATCCCAGTTTATTTTGTATATTAAAAAACGTTTTGTAAATAGGGAGATTTTTGGACTTCTTAAATAAATTTTACTTTTTTTCTTTCTCAATTACAACTTTATGAATGTCATTGAAATTAAACAAGCATTTGCTTTGTGTAAGGTAGATTCTGCTCAAAGAGTAGAATAATAAAGCAGCTTTTGTTTTCCATTTTTTTCTGAGTTTTCTTTGATTTTGATAGGGATGTAGAGAAGCTGGTGCCACCCATGTAACAATGTCTGAACTTTGTCAGAGAACTTATCAGAATGAATCTTTTTGTAAAAAGCCTGGTGGGAAATAAGTAGTCCTCTTTGATTACTGGGCAGCCCATTGCAATAATACCTAGTTGGCTGCCTGAACTTAATTAGCTTTAGGTGGTATTTTGTTTCATTTTGCTTTTTTGTAGATACTTTGGGATTTTCTACACTGTCCTCACATCTGCAAATAGAAACATTTCACCTGTATTTTATATAATTTTTAAACATGCTAAAAATTTGAAAGAATATTACAATGAATACTTGCATATTCACTTACAATACCCACAATTGTTAACACATGTTGAATGTGTGTGAATGTGTGCATACATATTGGTTGGATATCATGATGCTTTACTTACAAACTCTTCATCACATATATATTAATTATAAGTATATTCTACTATAGTTACATTCTACTATCACACCTCAGGAAACGAACAATTCCCTAATATCAACTCGTATCTAATCCACACTGAAATTTCCTCAGTTTTTCTCCATGATGTGTCTTACAGTTATTTCCTTCAAACCACCACTCCATGAAGTTTTGTGCATTATATTTGGTTATTATATCTCCTTAGTCTCTTATTTTTGAACAATGTCACCTATTTTTTTCCCCTGTGAAAATGACTTTTTGAAGAAACTTGACCAGTTGTCTTATAGGACATTCTATGTTCTGAATTAGCCTTCTTTTTTCCTTACTGTTCTTTTTTTTGTTGTTGGTTTTTTTTTTTTTTTTTTCAGATTTGTTCCTTTATCATTTCTATTTCCCATAAACTGGAAATTAGGTTTAAAGTCTTGGTGAGATTCAAGTTAAACATGTTTGGCAAGATATATAATAAGTGATGCTTTGTGTTGTGTATCACTTCATATCAGTAAGAATATAACATTAGATTGTCCTGCTATCCATGATGCCTTTAGCTTGATTATGTGGTTAAGGTACTAGATCTTGCCACTGTGTAAAGGTACATCTTTGTCTTTGCAATTACCAAGTAGCCTGTAGGAATGATGCATAAATGTTGTGAAATGCTTTGATGGAAGCCAGTTGATTCTTTCCAGGGGAATATGTTCTTTGCAAAAGAATCACTTCCCTTTTAGGAACCTTTGAAGATGAATCTCCACCTTGGGGCAGAAGACACGAAGTTTGCAAAAAGATTTCTGACCTTTAAAGCATAGAAAATGTGATTCTGGTGTGCTGAAAGAGAATATTTAATGAATATTCTACATGAGACTAGCTCTATAATTTAATGTAACTCTATCAACTAAGGAACATTCTAAGGAATACTTTGAGAGAACAGAGTGGGAAAAGTCTGCACCTCAAGATGTGGTCTCTAGGGCAGAAGTCTCGAGTTTTGCTCTGTGTTGGTAGCAGATAGTCACCTAACGAAGTAGTGGCAAAGACCTAGTGAGACAGGTTTCACTTTGGAGGCTGTCTATTGAGTGAGCATGGTTTTATATAAGGTTTCCTAAAAGAGGATTTGAAGAGTATAATGTTGGCTTGAAGGTGGAAAAAGTTATGCTATTGTCTATGTCAAGTGTCAGAATGCCCCATGCTCTGGAATGAGTTTGGCACTTTCCCAGCGTTGTGACAGCTCTGAAGTTCAGCCTGGCGTGATGCTCTGGAATGAAGGAGGAGGATGCCCAGGGACTTCCTGATGCTGATCCGTAGCTTTAGGGTGCTGCTGGAGAGTTGAACCAGAGGTGCCAGGGCAATGAATTTGTTGCCAAAACCATGCCCATAGTCAGTCTTATGAGTGAGCAGAGTGGATGAATTGAATAGTACTGGGTAGTTACTTGGTTCAAAATATCTCCCTCCTGGAAATGTGGTGTGACAGGAAATGTACCTCCCTGGCTTTGAAGGAGGACAGATCTGGTTTTACTACTTACTACTAAAAATGTGATTCTGGGAAAGTTACTGTTATTTTAGTGTTTATTTTGGGCGAGTTATTGTTTTGTTTAATCTTCACAACAACCATAGGAGACAGTTGCTATTAATAGTGTCTTCTTTATTTATTATAGAGATGGGGTCTCACTGTGTTGCCCAGGCTGGAGTGCAGTGGCTATTTACAGGTCCAGTAATAGTGCACTACAGCCTCAAACTCATGGGTTCAAGTGGTTACTCCCACCTCAGCCTCTGGAACAGCAGGGACTGTAGGGGTGCACCACTGCACTTGGCTTAATATCTCCACCTTACAGATGAGGACACCGAAGCTCTGAGAAGTATGTGTGTGTATATGTGTTCTGTGGATCAGATGTGGGACATGGCAGACAGAGCTGCTGAGGGACCACACCTAAGACGGTTTCCTGACACAAGTAAGGAAATCTTACGGGAAGGGGATAGAGTTGTCTAGTCAGAGGAGCAGGGGTTGAGAAGGCTGTAAGCAACCAGCCGGAAGAGAGAGATTGATGTCTCCAATGGAACCACAATCCAATAGCTGTCCTAATGGAGAAGAGGAGTCACCATAGAAATAGCAGAAGTGGGCCGGGCGCGGTGGCTCAAGCCTGTAATCCCAGTACTTTGGGAGGCCGAGACGGGCGTATCACGAGGTCAGGAGATCGAGACCATCCTGGCTAACACGGTGAAACCCCGTCTCTACTAAAAAATACAAAAAACTAGCCGGGCGAGGTGGTGGCGCCTGTAGTCCCAGCTACTCGGGAGGCTGAGGCAGGAGAATGGCGTAAACCCGGGAGGCGGAGCTTGCAGTGAGCTGAGATCCGGCCACTGCACTCCAGCCTGGGCGACAGAGCGAGACTCTGTCTCAAAAAAAAAAAGAAAAAAGAAAAAAAAAAAAAAAAAAAAGAAATAGCAGAAGTGCCCCATGAGGAAAAGAGACAGTTTATTTATTTATTTATTTATTTATTTATTATTTATTTATTTATTTATTTGAGACGGAGTCTCGCTCTGCCGCCCAGGCTGGAGTGCAGTGGCAAGATCTCGGCTCACTGCAAGCTCCGCCTCCTAGGTTCACGCCATTCTCCTGCCTCCGCCTCCAGAGTAGCTGGGACTACAGGTGCCCGCCACCTCGCCTGGTTAATGTTGTGTATTTTTTAGTAGAGACGGGGTTTCACTGTGTTAGCCAGGATGGTCTCGATCTCCTGACCTCGTGATCCACCCGTCTCGGCCTCCCAAAGTGCTGGGATTACAGGCTTGAGCCACTGTGCCCAGCCAAGAGACAGTTTAAAACTCATTCCCAACTCAGAGAGCATTAACACTAGGCAATTCTGGTTCCTTTCAGGTACAACCTTTCCTGCTCCTTACCAAACAGTACCACCTTCCCCTTTGCCCTACTTCAACTCTGGAGAGAGCAGAAACCACAGCGAGAAAGCTGACAGGGAGGAAGAGAAGCAAGGAAAGGTACCCAGAGAAGAAGATGACCATGTCCCTCTTTCCCAATGTAGGCTTCCAGCCTGCAGAAGCCCATGCTGGGGAGGGGACGAAGCATTCACTCTAAATGAAGTTTGGGGTCTTAATTGTTTGACTGTTATATGGGAAAGGATATTTAAATTATGGAAATAAGTTGGATTTTGGATAAAAATGAGAGGAAGTTTAGATTTGGATAAAAATGTGTGGAATTTTGTATTTTCATTATCTGATAGGGGCTAGACAATAGACATGCTCTAGATTCATCTAAAGGGGAGAAGAGAATTAGCTTCATGGAGCAGGTTTGAACAGGCAGTGGCAGAAAATGATAATGTTGTGTCCTTTTTGCACTTTTTGAAGTCTCTTTCTTGTAGGATAATGCAGATTCTTCTGGGAGGAATAACAAATTACTCTAGTGGGCTTCAAAACACCAGAATATCTGAGGAATCTTTTTTCCAGAATAAAATTTACCTAGAATAGTAAAGATTCAAAGCAAATAAAAACAGGTTCCCTTCTCTTCACCTACCTACACCATTACCACCCAATTCAACTAAAGCAGCACTGCCTGTATAAGTTTCATGTTTTTAGCACTGAAGATCAAAATTATTGACGTGATGATGATACCTTAGCAAACCCATTTGGCTTGGACATTGTAACGACTTCTGGGGCTTCTTAAACATGTCTGTAAGGAATTAGGTACAAAAGTACCCACTAGGTTTCTTTGTGCTCGACTTCAGCAACCTTGTTTTAGTGATGGATTGGTTAATCCATGCTTGAGCTCTCCAAGGCAGCCCATTTTTTTCTTGGTCATAGCTGACTATAAGAAAGTTCTTACCTAATTGAGCTAAATAAGTAATGGCCGTTCTTTCTTACCTTCTGGTAGAAGAGACCATGGGCTTTTAAAATGCAGAGGCCTGTTGCTTTTCCTTTTCTTCTAGTGTTACCCTTGTAGTTTGAGGGGGATAACTTTTCATTCTCCTGGTCGATAGTTCTGCAATTATGAGAATGGTCATGGTGTCAGGTATCAGGAACAGCAATGTCGTAAGTTCTCAGGGAGAGATAAAAAAGTACTTTCATAGATTAAGAAAAATATTCTCAAACACAATATTAAGAAAATGAGGACTCTAGATTTATTGCATTTCCCCTACCTCACCCTGTATCAGAGGATATGATATAAAGTGAAGCATGGTATCCTGGAAGGTTTGCTTCTTTTACTGAATGTGTCAAGATGGAAAGCATTAATGATACTTGGTCTGAACACTTTTTAGGTAAATAAATTCCTGATTTGGCTTAATCTCTGAAGCTTCTGGCTTCACAGGTCTTTGTATTCTTTGCTCTGACTAAAAGGTCCTCCAATTTCTGTTTGGGAATCCTGAGTTGGGTTTGTTCTTGGCATATCATTTTTTTTGGAAGGCCCAAGTATAGCGTTATTGCACCCTACAGTCCACACAGGGTCTGGGCAATGTTTTTGGAAACACAAAGATGATCTCACCCAGTTGGAAGAAGGGTCACATAATAAAATAATGGTCCTTCTCTCAGGCCACTGCACACTGCTGAAATATATTGCTTCTTGACCTTTTGGCTAAGATTCCATGTAGAACAACTAAAATATTAGCTTCCCGTCAGCTTTACCACACTTGAGGCTATAATTTCTGACAGCTGTAAGAGATTGTGTGCTTCGTGGGGGCCCAGATGAGCTGTCTGTGTAGAGGTCTTTTTGTGATAGCTGAGTTTGTCTAAAAAGCATAGATCATAGACTATCCAGTCCAATAATACACATAATGCTTGAATCATCATTGTAATGTTTGTTTGATTTTCCCCTGGCAGAAGTTTTCCAGCCTGGGCTTGAATACCACCAGTGAGGGGTAGGGAACTATGAAGTTGCCCATTCCATTTTTGGCTTAGTATTTGTCTGAAGAAGAAAAAGTTTATTCTTGCTAAGCTGAAATCTGCCTGCTTGAAACTCACATTCATTAATCCTAGTTCTCCCCTTCTGGGTCTAGGGACAGTACATTGAATCCCTTTTTAACTATTTTAGTAAAGCTACTGTTTGTTCTCTAAATCTTAGCTTCAGGTTAAATAATCTAGTCTCTTGAACAGGTTCTTTTGCAATTTGGATTCAGTTTCCCAAGCATATCCCAAAGATACTCTAATATATGTACCCAAAGCTGAATTCAGGACTAAGTTATCCACCTTCTCATTCTCAATGTTACACTTTCTTAGAGCACTATCAAGTGCTGTTAGTTTTTTTTTGGAATCATATCACATGTTAACACACACTGACCGTTAGTTTTTTTTTGGAATCATATCACACTGTTAGCACACACTGAACTCATTATTAATTAAGATTCCTAAGCCTTTTACATACTTGCTGTTACTAAACTTGCAAGATTGATTTTTGAACCCATGTTTAGGATCTTGTACATATTCATCCTAACTTTTATTACATTTAGCCATTGCCCTAGCCTCTCCTAAATCTTTCTGAATCTTGATCCTTTTATCAACAACATTTGCTGTCACTCCTGGCTTTTTATCATCTATACATTTGATGAGCATATTGTCCATGTTTCTATCTTACTCATTGATGTTAGAAGGACAGAGCTAAAGACAGAGGGCAAGTGAAAATGGAAATTTCAGTCCATTGATGAAGTAACCTCACTTTTTAATATTACTGAGCTCCAGGTCTAACCAGTAGAACAAGCCTTTGTGTAGTGAACCTGGTATGGTGGGAGAAATTGTTCATGTCTCAGTAACTTTCACTCTTAACAATACGGCTTCTTAATTTAAAAAAGAAGTAAGAGATAAAAGACAGCATTTAGGCCGGGCGCGGTGGCTCATGCCTGTAATCCCAGTACTTTGGGAGGCCTAGGTGGGCAAATCACGAGGTTAGGAGATCAACACCATCCTGGCTAACACGGTGAAACCCCGTCTCTACTAAAAAATACAAAAAGTTAGCCAGGCGTGGTGGCGGGCGCCTGTAGTCCCAGCTACTCGGGAGGCTGAGGCAGGAGAATGGCGTGAACCCGGGAGGCGGAGCTTGCAGTGAGCTGAGATCCGGCCACTGCACTCCAGCCTGGGCGACAGAGCGAGACTCCGTCTCAAAAAAAAAAAGAAAGAAATTAAAGGCAGCATTTACAGCAAAAGTAAGAAAGCACCATTGGCGTATAAAATTGTTCAAAAGATAGCCAGTGTTTCGTTTCAGGCTCTGGTTACTTCCCCAAACTTGAATTGTTCTTTTTTATTTTAAAAACAAAACCAAAACCAAACTAACAAAAACCTTAGTGCAGAATAAACTTTTCAAAGTTGAGTTTTTAGAAACAATCATCTGGTTCATTTAATTGATGGCTAAAGGTGTGGTTTTGTTTAAACTACCCCGTATGTAAGTTTTTAGCCCCTCCCCTTAAAATTAATTGCCACAATTCTTGACAGTGACAGACACATATATGTGAGAGATGGAAAGGAACTTAATCTCAGTTGGTACACTCTGACGGAATAAAGAGAAGTGGGCTTCAGAAGATAAATGTGAAGGATGAGTTGAATTTTCCAATTAGGAAAGGATCTAGCATGACTCTCCATGTTAAAGATTTCCAGATAAGTTCAAGAGGAAAAAACTGAAGCTAAATTTCACAAGGAAGTAATAATTCACTTCTGATTAATGACTGTCCATAGGCAATGCTGCCAGGACAGACAAATTGCAGCACTGCATTCCAGCTCAAAATCAAAACAAAACAAACTCCTTTCATCAATTGGATACTTAAACCTAGTTTAAAGTACTCTAATGAATGAGATGCATGCCAGTATGCATGATCAGTAATGGGATCATCCTAGTTTATTTTCCTTTTGTTTATGCAGTGTCATAGTTACATTTCTGGCTATGTTTTATGTTGTTACAACCTGGACTGCAAACACATTCCTACTCAAACGGTTACAGGTTGTTTGTAAAATATTTTAGAGTGTAGTTTGTTATCACTTTCAACCCTCCTCTGCTACATGTACATAACACACCCCCCCCCCCACACACTATCCTCCTCAAATAGTCACAATATATTTATTAGTTATTAGCCTTGTCTGGCATACATATTGTAATTATAATTCACTTGTAGCTGAATATTGTTTTTGTGAAGCATCATCTATCCTTAAAGTTTTTTGTTTTGTTTTTTTTTTTTTTGGACTTTTAAGGCTTGAATGGTCAGTGTGACATGTAGATGGATCAAAAATATCCCTATCCCCCCACACCCTCTCTGCTTTAACCATAGTGAACTCCTTACATATCTCCAAATGTATTATGATACAACCTTCTCCAAAGCTTTGCCTATGTTCTTCTCTTTAACTGGCTCAATAATTCCCCTTTCTCTGGCTCAATAATTCTTACTCACTCTTGAAAATGAAGCTGATATACTGTCTTAGTCCATTTGTGTTGCTATAAAAGAATATCTGAAGCTGGGTACTTTATGAAGAAAATAGGTTTATTTGGCTCATGGTTCTACAGGCTGTACAAGGATCATGTTACCAGCATCTGGTTCTGGTGAGGGCTTCATGGCAGAAGACAAAGAAGAGTGGGTGTGTGCAGATCACATGGGGAGAGAAGAAGCAGGAGAGAGAGGAGGGAGTTTCCGGACTCTTTTAAACAACCAGTTCTTGCAGGAACTAATAGAGCGAGAACTCACTCATTACCTCAAGGACAGTGCCAAGCTGTTCATGAGGGATCTGCCCCCGTGACACAAGCACCTCCCACTAGGCTCCACCTCCAGCACTAGGGATCGAACTTCTTAAAATTTTTTTTTTTTAATTTTTAATTGTGTGGATACATAGGTATATATATTTATGAGATACATGAGGTGTTTTGATAAGGCATGCAATGTGAAATAATCACATCTGGGGTATCCATTCCCTCAAGCACTTATCCTTTGTGTTACAAACAATCTAATTATATTCTTTTAGTTATTTAAAAATGTTCAATTAAGTTATTACTGACTATAGTCACCCTGTTATGCTATCAAATAGTAGGTCTTATTCATTCTTTTTTTTTTTTTTTTTGAGACGGGGTTTTGCTTTTGTTGCCCAGGCTGGAGTGCAATGGCACGATCTACCTCCGCCTCTCAGGTTCAAGCAATTCTCCTGCCTCAGCCTTCCAAGTAATTGGGATTACAGGCATGCGCCACCATGCTCAGATAATTTTTGTATTTTTAATAGAGATGGGGTTTCACCATGTTGGCCAGGCTGGTCTTGGACAAACCTCCAGTGTATATGTTTATACATTTATCTTTGAGCAATTGTGTATTTCCATAAGATGTCTTCCTTCAATGAGAATTGTCTTCAAAGCTATTTTTATTTTTTTGAGACAGAGTCTCACTCTATTGCCCAGGCTGGAGTGCAGTGGCATGATCTCAGCTCACTGCAATCTCCGCTTCCCGGGTTCAAGCGATTATCCTGCCTCAGCCTCCTGAGTAGCTGGGACTATAGACGTGCGCCACCATGCCCAGCTAATTTTTTGTATTTTTAGTAGAGACGGGGTTTCACCATGTTGGCCAGGCTGGTCTTGAACTCCTGACCTCAGGTAATCCACCCACCTCGGCCTCCCAAAGTGCTGGGATTACAGGCTTGAGCCACTGTGTCTGGCCTATTCATTCTTTCTATTTTTTAAAAAATACCCATTAACCATCCCCACCTCCTCCTCAATCTTCCACCACCCTTCCCAGCCTCTAGTAACCATCTTTCTATTCTCTGCCTTCATGAATTCAATTATTTTGATTTTTAGATCCCACAATTAAGTGTGAGCATGTGATATTTGTCTTTCTGTGCCTAGTTTATTTTCTTTAACATAATGATTTCTAGTTCCATCCATTGCTGTTGCAAATGACAGGATTTCATTCTTTTAAATGGCTGACTAGTACTCCGTTGTGTATATGTACCACATTTTCTTTATCCATTCATCTGTTGATGGACACTTAGGTTGCTTCCAAATCTTAGGAGTGCAGATATCTCTTCTATAGTCTGATTTCCTTTCTTTTACGTACATACACAGCTGTGGGATTGCTGGATCATATGGTAGTTCTATTTTTAGTTTTTCGAGGAACCTCCAAGATGTTATCCATAGTGGTTGTACTAATTTACATTTCCACCAGCAGTGTAAGCCTTTTTCTTCATATCCTTGCCAGCATTTGTTATTGCCTGTCTTTTGTATATAAGCCATCTTAACTGGGGTGAGTTGATATCATTGTAGTTTTGATTTGCATTTCTATGATGATGAATGATGTTGAGCACCTTTTTCATATGCCTGTTTGCCATATGTGTGTCTTCTTTTGAAAAATAGGCATTTCTATCCAATCTTTTGCCCATTTTGATCAGATTATTAGATTTTTTCCTCTAGAGTTGTTTGAGCTCCTTATACATTCTAGTTATTAACCCCTTGTCAGATGGGTAGTTTGCAAATATTTTCTCCCATTCTGTGGGTTGTTTCTTCACCTTGTTGATTGTATCATTGCTATACAGAAGCTTTTTAATTTGATATTATTCAATTTGTTCATTTTTGCTTTGGTTGTCCGTGCTTTTGTGGTATTGCTCAAGAATTTTTTGCCCAGACCAATGTCCTAGAGATTTTCTTCAATGTTTTCTTTTAATAATTTCACAGTTCAAAGTCTTAGATTTAAATCTTTAATCCATTTTGATTTGATTTTTCTATATGGTGAGAGATAAGGGTCTAGTTTCATTTTTCTGCATGTGGATATTCAGTTTCCCCAGAAGAATTAATTGAAAAGACTGTCTTTTCCCTAGTGTATGTTCTTGGCACTTTTGTCAAAAAATGAGTTCACCATAGATGTGTAGATTTATTTCGGGTTTCTGTATTCTGTTCCATTGGTTCATGTGTCTGTTTTATGTCAGTACCATGCTGTTTTGGTTACTATAGCTCTGTAGTATAATTTGAAGTAATGTGATTCCTCCAGTTTTGTTCTTTTTGTTTAGGATAGCTTTGGCTATTCTGGGACTTTTGTGGTTCCATATAAATTTTAGGATTGTGTTTTCCATTTCTATGAAGAATGTTATTGGCATTTTGATAGGGATTGTAATCAATCTGTAGATTGTTTTGGGTAGTATGAATATTTTAATAATATTGATTCTTCCAATCCATGAATATGGAATATCTTTCCATTTTTTGGTGTCCTTTTCAATTTTTTTCATCAGTGTTTTGTAGTTTTTATTATAGAGCTATTTTACTTCTTTGGTTAATTTCTAAGTATTTAATGCTATGTTTGGGTATTGTAAATGGGATTGCTTTTAAAATTTCCTATTCACATTGTTCACTGTTGGCATATAGAAATGGTACTGATTTTTGTATGTTGATTTGTATCCTGTAACATTACTGAATTTATCAGTTCTAATAGTTTTTTTTTTGTGGAGTCTTCAGGTTTTTCTAAATATAAGATTATATCATCTGCAAACAAGGATAATTTGACTTCCTCCGTTCTAGTTTGGATGCCCTTTATATCCTTCTCTTATATGATTGCTCTAGCTAGGATTTCCAGTACTATGTTGAGTAACAGTGGTGAAAGCAGGCATCCTTGTCATGTTCCAGATCTTAGAGAAAAGGCTTTTTCCCCCATTTAGTATGATATTAGCTGTGGATCTATCATATGTGGCTCTTATTATGTTAAGGTATATTCCTTCTATGTCCAATTTTTCAGGTTTTTTTGTTTTTTGTCATGAAGGGATGTTGAATTTTATCGAATGCATTTTCAGCATCGATTGAAATGATCATATGGATTTTGTCTTTCATTATGTTGATATGATGTATCACATTGATTAATCTATATATGTTGAACCATCCTTGCATCCCAGGGATAAATCCCACTTGGTCATGATGAGATCTTTCTAATGTATTGTTGAATTCAGTTTGATAGTGTTTTCTTGGCAATTTTTGCATCAATATTTATCAGAGATATTGGCCTTTTGGTAGTTTTCTTTTGCTGATGTGTCTTTGTCTGGTTTTGGTATCAGGGTAATATTGGCCTGGTATAATTAGTTTGTAAATATTCCCTCCTCCTTTATTTTTTGGAATAATTTGAGTAGGACTGGTATTAGTTCTTCTTTACTTGTTTGATAGAATTTCATCAGTGAAGCCATAGGGTCCAGGCTTTTCTTTATTGGAAGACTTTTTATTGGAGCTTTGATTTCATTGTTTTTGGTCTCTTCAGGTTTTGTATTTCTTTATGGTTCAATCTTTATGGTTCAATAGGTTGTATGTGTCTAGGAATTTGTTCATGTCTTCTAGATTTTCCAATTTATTGGCATATAATTGCTCATTAGTGTCTACTAATGATCCTTTGAATTTCTCAGAGATCAAACTTCAAAATGAGGTTTAGCAGGATAAACATCCAAACTATTGCATGTGCTTTCCAGGAAGTTTTTCCTGATTCTCAGCTCTTATTCAAGTGCTCTGTGCTTATCATTTACATATCAGATATCACACTACAGTATAAATATTAATGTACTTCTATATCTTTTATTTAACATTGTATACCTATATATCCTGACATTTATAATAGGTGCTAGTACTATCTGAGACATAATAGGTACTCAACAAATGTTATCAATATATTTTTAAAGCAGGGATCTTTCTTATTCTCCAGACTAGAATAGGTGCTTATATTGTATAGTCTCATAGAGCACTGAATTTCTCCTTTGTAGCACTTACCAGATTTGTAATTATGTACTTGTGTAATTATTTGATATCTACCCCTTCCCTAGTTACAAGCTCTGTGAGGACAGGAACCATGTCCTTTTTTCCATTGTTCTATTTCTGTTCCTGGAACAGTACCTAGCACATGCTATATACTCAGTAACTATTTGTTAAATCAATGACCAATTGAATGAATGTGTCTCTGTGAGATAAATCGATGAAGGAAGTGATGTCCCAATGTTTTAGTTTAATGGAAGGAGTTGCAAAGGGGGAGTGTTACTAAAAAAAGGGTGAGACTGTAAGAGAATTTCTTGAAACCCAAACTGGGATATTAAAGATACAGTGGGTAGAAGGCAGCAGGGGTGAGGATGGGAGGGAAGGACAGGGAAGGACAAGGGCCTGATAGAGGAAAGTGTATGGAGAGAAGGGTTTATACCCTAAGCTACAAAGGTGGGTCACTGTGATGAAGGCCACAGGGAAGTGGGAGACAGGCAGGAGAGAGTGATAAGGTTTACCTACCCTTAGGGTTCCAAATAGGACTTTGGCTTAAAGATATTTTTTCATAGTCTCAACAGCTCCCCTTCCAAAAGCAGCATGGCACTGTAGAATTTTGACTTTGATATCCTACAAACCTGGTTCCAAAATGCAGCTATAAGGCTTACTAGTTGTCTGAATTTGAGTAAGACATTTGACATTTCTGAGTCTCAGTTTTATCATTTGTTTTATTTCATTAATTCCATATTTTTATTTATTTATTTTTAAACTTTTAAGTTTAGAGGTATATGTGCAGGTTTGTTATGTAGTTAAACTCATGTCATGAGGATATGTTCTACAGATTCTTTTGTTACCTAGGTATTAAGCCTAGTACTCATTCGTTTTTTTTCCTGAACCTCTGCTCCCTCCTACCCTCACCCTTCAGTGGGTCCTATTGTGTGTTGTTCCTCTCTACGTGTCCATGTCTTCTCATCATTTAGCGCTCACTTTTAAGTGAGAACATGTGGTATTTTGTTCTTGCGTTACTTTGCTAAGGATAATGGCCTCCAGCTCCATCCGTGTTCCTACAAAGGACATGATCTCATTTGTTTTTATGGCTGCATAGTACTCCATGGTATATATGTACCACATTTTCTTTATCTAGTTTATCATTGATGGGCATTTGGGTTGATTCCATGTCTTTGTTATTGTGAATAGTGCTGCAACGAACACACATGTGCATGTGTCTTTAGTATGGAACAATTTATATTCCTTTGGATATATACCCAATATGGGATTGCTGAGTCGAATGGTATTTCTGTCTTTAGGTCTTTGAGGAATCACTACACTGTTTTCCACAATGGTTGAACTAATTTACACTCTCACCAAGAGTGTATAAGTGTAGTTTTATCATTTGTAAGAAGAGAACAATCATATTTATCTTGAAGAGTTCTACAATCAAATGAGATAATGTTCCTAATGCATCTAACTCAGTATCTGGCTCAGAGCAATTACTGAACAATGGTAACAGTTATTAATATTAACCAGACTTAACCTTTATGAAACTTAAATGGTTCTGTTCTTGGCCCTAAATTGTTCAGTATTTTAAATCAACAGTTTGAAGCATTCTTATCAAATTTAAAGATGAAACAAAACTGAGAAAAACAGCTAATATGTTGGCTGACAGGCTAAGGAGCTATAAAAATCTCAACAACCTTGAAGGATAGGCTGCAACCAGTATGATAAAATTAATAGGGATAAATTTAGACTCTAACTTTTGTGTTTAAAGGATCAGCTGAAACCAGACCAAGGGAGACTTTGTTTAATAGTTTATAAGAGAAAGAGAAAGGCTCAGGGGTGTTAGCTGACTGTCAGCTTAACATAAGCCAACTGGGTTAAGGCTGCCAAAATGCTAATGTGACCTGAGGTCATGTGATGGAAATAGAGAGTCCAGAAGGAACAAGATAATCATCCAAGTGTCCTTGTGCTGGTCAGACAGCATCAAGGAAGTTGTGCTCAGTTCTTGGCCTGAACTTTACAAATGACGGGTCTACAAAAAGGTTAATAAGAGGGACAAAGTTCTGGAAATCATGTCGTATGAACAATGGTCAAAGGCACTAGAGATAGTCTGGAAAAGAGGAGACCAGTCTGGTGTAGATTTGGAGTGGAAAGTGGGTGGTATGGAGCATGCCACAGCCTTCAGCTATTTGAAGGGTTTCCATTTGGAGGCGCAATCAGACATGTTCTGCAGTATTTCAAAGGATGGAAGAAACTTTATGACTGGAAATTGTAAGGAAGGGAAACTGTGGTCAGTATACGTTAAAGTATACTCTTTATAGATGTATCTGCTAGCATTTAAAAGTCTCCACTGTGTACAAGGCTCTCTGCTAAGATCTTCTTATATATTATTTAATCCTTACATCAACTCTGTAATATGGGTATTATTATCCTCATATAGATGAAGAAACTGAGGCTTAGATTGACGAATTGATTTGCCTAAAGCCACACAACAGATTAAATGGTAAAGCTGGGACTCTAACTCAGGTCCTGTGACTGAAAACCCTGTGATTTTCAGCCCTGTGGCATATTTCTCATAGGGCTTCCGGAGACACAGGACTTTCAATGCTAAAACCAGAACAGTCCATGACAAACCAGAATGGATGGTCATCCAAATTTTATGATATGTTCCTCTGCAGCCCCAAGATGGAGACCTTTGATGCCTGGAAAGCTAAGATTATAGCTCAGACCCTGGCTTTGGCTCAAGTTTCAAAAGGATTTCCAGAACATTTAACTATTCAAATATGGAAATGGTCTGCAGTAAGTGGCAATGAGCTCCCAATTCTCAGATGTAGTAAAAATGAAGCTGGATTCTACCTGTGAGAATTGTTGAAGATAAGAATTCTCTATTGGACTTGTCAGTGAAGACCATTTCCATAGTTTTTTCTATCACTGTCATCCTGCATTTCGGACAGAGAGGTGTCCTTTCTTGGATCCTGAGGTGATCCCCCATTCTCTTTTTATTTATTTAAGTTTAAGTTCCAGGATACATGTGCAGAACGTGCAGGTTTGTTACATAGGTATACATGTGCCATGGTGGTTTACTGCACCCATCAACCAATGTCATCTACATTAGGTATTTTTCCTAATGCTATCCCTCCCCTAGCCCGCCACCCCTTGACAGGCCCTGGTGTGTGACGTTCCCCTCCCTGTGTCCATGTGTTGTCATTGTTTAACTCTTACTTATGAATGAGAACATGTGGTGTTTGGTTTTCTTTTCCTGTGTTAGTTTGGTGAGGATGATGGTTTCGAGCTTCATCCAAATTCCTGCAAAGGACATGAACTCATCCTTTTTTTTATGGCTGCATAATATTCCATGGTGTATATGTGCCACATTTTCTTTTCCAGTCTATCATTGATGGGCATTTGGGTTGGTTCCAAGTCTTTGCTATTGTGAATAGTGCTGCAATAAACATACATGTACATATGTCTTTACAGTAGAATGATTTATAATCCTTTGGGTATATACCCAGTAACAGGATTGCTGGGTCAAATGGTATTTCTAGATCCTTGAGGAATCGCCACACTATCTTCCACAATGGTTGAACTAATTACACTCTCACCAACAGTGTAAAAGCGTTTCTGTTTCTCTACAGTCTCTCCAGCATTTGTTGTTTCCTGACTTTAATGATTGCCATTCTAACTGGTATGAGATGGTATCTTATTGTGGTTTTGATTTGCATTTCTCTAATGACCAGTGATAATGAATTTTTTTTCATATGTTTGTTGACCACATAAATGTGTTCTTTTGAGAAGTGTCTGTTCATATCCTTTGCCCACTTTTTGATTTTTTTTTTTTTCTGTAAATTTGTTTTAAGTTCATTATAGATTCTGGATATTAGCCCTCTGTCAGATGGATAGATTGAGAAAATTTTCTCCCATTTTGTAGGTTGCCTGTTCATTCTGATGGTAGTTTCTTTTGCTGTGCAGAAGCTCTTTAGTTTAATTAGATCCCATTTGTCAATTTTGGCTTTTGTTGCCATTGCTTTTAATGTTTTAGTCATGAAATCTTTGGCCATGCCTATGTCCTGAATGGTATTGCCTAGGTGTTCCTCTCGGGTTTTTATAGTTTTAGGTCTTATGTTTAAGTCTTTAACCCATTTTGAGTTAATTTTTGTATAAGATGTAAGCAAGGGTACCAGTTTCAGTTTTCTGCACACGGCTAGCCAGTTTTCCCAACACCCTTTATTAAATAGGGAATCCTTTCCCCATTGCTTGTTTGTGTCAATTTTGTCAAAGATCCGATGGTTGTAGATGTGCGACATTATTTCTGAGGCCTCTGTTCTGTTCTGTTGGCCTATATATCTGTTTTGGTACCAGTACCATGCTGTTTTGATTATTGTAGCCTTGTAGTATATAGTTTGAAGTCAGGTAGCATGATGCCTCCAGCTTTGTTCTTTTTGCTTAGGATTGTCCTGGCTATATGGGCTCTTTTTTGGTTCTGTATGAAATTTAAAGTAGTTTTTCCAAATCTGTGAAGAAAGTCAATGGTAGCTTGCTGGAAATAGCTTTGAATCTATAAATTACTTTGGGCAGTATGGCCATTTTCACGATATTGATTCTTCCTATCCATCAGCATAGAATGTTTTTCCATTTGTTTGTGTTCCCTCTTATTCCTTGAGCAGTGGTTTGTTGTTCTCCTTGAAGAGGTCCTTCACATCCCTTGTAAATTGGATTCCTAGGTATTTTATTCTCTTTGTAGCAATTGTGAATGGGAGTTCGCTCATGATTTGGCTCTCTTGACTATTTTTGGTGTATAGGAATGCTTGTGATTTTTGCACATTGACTTTGTATCCTGAGACTTTGCTGAAGTTGCTTATCAGCTTAAGGAGATTTTGGGCTGAGACAATGGGGTTTTCTAAATATACAATCATGTCATCTGCAAACAGAGACAATTTGACTTCCTCTCTTCCTATTTGAATACTTTATTTCTTTCTCTTGCCTGATTGCCCTGGCCAGAACTTCCAATACTATGTTGAATAGGAGTGATGCAAGAGGGCATCCTTGCTTTGTGCCTGTTTTCAAAGGGCATGGTTCCAGCTTTTGCCCATTCAGTCTGATATTGGCTGTGGGTTTGTCATAAATAGCTCTTACTATTTTGAGATATGTTCTATCAATACGTAGTTTATTGGGTGTTTTTAGAATGAAGGGGTGTTGAATTTTATTGAAGGCCTTTACTGCCTCTATTTAGATAATCAAGTGGTTTTTGTCATTGGTTCTGTTTATGTGATGGATTACATTTATTGATTTGCGTATTTTGAACCAGCCTTGTATCCCAGAGATGAAGCAGACTTGATCGTGGTAGATAAGCTTTTTGATGTGCTGCTGCATTTGGTTTGCCGGTATTTTATTGAGGATTTTCTCATTGATGTTCATCAGGGATATTGACCTGAATTGTGTGTGTGTGTGTGTGTGTGTGTGTGTGTGTGTGTGTGTGTGTGTGTCTGGCAGGTTTTGGTATCAGGATGATGCTGGCCTCATAAAATTAGTTAGGGAGGATTTCCTCTTTTTCTATTGTTTGGAATAGTAACAGAAGGAATGGTACCAGCTCCTCTTTGTACCTCTGGTAGAATTAGGCTGTGAATCTGTCTTGTCCTGGGCTTTTTTTGGTTGGTAGGCTATTAATTACTGCCTCAATTTCAGAACTTGTTATTGGTCTATTCAAGGATTCGACTTCTTCCTGGTTTAGTCTTGGGAGGGTGTATGTGTCCAGGAATTTATCCATTTCTTCTAGATTTTCTAGTTTATTAGCATAGAGGTGTTTATAGTATTCTCTGATGGTAGTTTGTTTTTCTGTGGGATCAGTGGTGATATCCCCTTTATCATTTTTTATTGTGTCTATTTCAGTCTTCTCTCTTTTCTTCTTTATTAATCTGGCTAGCAGTCTATCTATTTTGTTAATATTTTCAAAAAACCAGTTCCTGGATTCATTGATTTTTTGAAGGCTTTTTCATGTCTCTATCTAATATAGAGACGTGAATATAACTAATATCTTAGTTATTTCTTGTCTTCTGCTAGCTTTTGAATTTGTTTGCTCTTGCTTCTCTAGTTCTTTTAATTGTGATGTTAAGGTATTGATTTTATATCTTTCCTGGTTTCCCCTGTGGACATTTAGTACTATAAATTTCCCTCGAAACACTGCTTTAAATGTGTCCCAGAGATTCTTGTACATCGTATCTTTGTTCTCATTGGTTTCAAAGAACTTATTTATTTCTGTCTTAATTTTGTTATTTACCCAGTAGTCATTCAGGAGCAGGTTGTTCAGTTTCCATGTAGTTGTGTGGTTTTATGTGAGTTTCTTAATCCTGAGTTCTAATTTGATTGCACTGTGGTCTGAGAGACTGTTTGTTATGATTTCTGTTCTTTTGCATTTGCTGAGGAGTGTTTTGCTTCCAATTATGTGGTTGATTTTAGAATAAGTGTGATGTGGTGCTGAGAAGAATGTATATTCTGTTGATTTGGGGTGGAGAGTTCTGTAGATGTCTGTTAGGTCCACTTGGTCCAGAGCCGAGTTCAAGTCCTGAATATCCTTGTTAATTTTCTGTCTTGCTGACCTATTTGAATATTGACAGTGGGGTGTTAAAGTCTCCCACTATTATTGTGTGAGAGTCTAGGTCTCTTTGTAGGTCTCTAAGAACTTGCTTTATGAATCTGGGTGCTCTTGTATTGGGTGCATGTATATTTAGGATAGTTAACTCTTCTTGTTGAATTGATCCCTTTACCATTATGTAATGGCCTTCTTTGTATCTTGATCTTTGTTGGCTTAAAGTCTGTTTTATCAGAGACTAGGATTGCAACCCCTGATTTTCTCTGCTTTCTGTTTGTCTGGTAAATATTCCTCTATCCTTTTATTTTGCCCCAGGCTCTTTGCATAGTATTAAGAGCAAGCCTGGAACATGGACCCTTTTCTCCCTTCTTGCGGTCATTGCCCCCTCTTAAATGTAGCCAAAATGTTCTGAGATTTTTGCCCTTAGAACACACATGCCTTTGGATATTCAACCCAAGCCTCTTCCAAGAAAAATCCAGACACCAATTAATTATATATAGGTCATTGATATGTTTATTCACTTCAAAGTCATTTCAAAAAGAGAAGAAACAAAACAGGCCCAGTCTGTGTTTTTGGAATGTACTCATCAGTGAAATTTTATTTCAATGATGGTCTTTAAAGGCCTCATGCCTGAGCGTCTTGGAGCTCATTAGTATTATGAAAAAGATCTTTACATTTTCTAGATCCTTCAGATTTGTTCTGTGAGTATTTGTGTAATATTGTCTTGGAAAAGTTTTTTTTTTTTTTTGTAGCCTATGCTGGAGTAAAACTGATTTAGAATAAGCAAAGTGGCCTTGATAATACATTTGCCCATGTAAGTTAGGAAATTCTTAGTGATTCCTGTTATCTTACTTGGAGAATCCCATGGGACACTGAAGCTGAGACTCTTCTCCATGGGAAGGCTTCTGTCACTTGGTGAGTGTCTCTTGTCAGCTGAAGGAGATACCTTCTTGTCCTTTGCAGTGGTAAGAGACAGCTGGCCAATACAGGGAATTCTCAATGGGGAAAACTGAAAACAGCAAAAATTTAAAGTCTACATTTTATTCCATCTGTGTTCTTATTCTCTGTATATCTTCTGGATGAGTATCCAAGCAACAAACAGCAGAGTTATTTTTCATGTGAGTTTAACATATTCGTGTCTATCCTCTTATATAGTTCTTATGCTCTTTCTGTTTTCTTCACTAACAGCTATCATTATTAAAGAGCCCATGTGGAGTCAAGCTCTGAGATCATACAGCATTTGTCTTTCAGAAAGTGATATCGTTCTGTGTCTGGCTTATTTCCCTTAACATAATGTCCTCCAGATTAATCCATGTTGTTGCAAGTAACAGGATTTCCTTCTTTTTCGTGGCTTAATAGTATTTCATTGTGTATATATGCCACATTTTCTTTATCCATTCATTTGTTGGTGAACACATAGGTTGATTCCAGATCTTGGCTATTGTGAATAATTCAGTAATCATGGGAGTGCATATATCTCTTCCACATATTGATTTCATTTCCCTTGGCTAAATATCCAGTAATAGGACTTTTGGATTATATGGTAATTCTATTTTTAACTTTTTGAGGGGTCACCATATTGTTTTTCATAATGGCTACACTAATTTACATTCCCACTAATGTTGTGCAAGGATTCTCCTTTTTCCATATCCTCATTAAGAGTTTTTATCTTTTGTCTTTTTGGTAATAGCCATTCTAACAGGTGTGAAGTGGTATCTCATTGTAGTTTTAATTTGCATTTCCCTGATGATTAGTAATGTTGAGTGTTTTTTCATATACTTGGTTATTTGAATGTCTTCTTTTTAGAAATGTCTATTCAAGTCCTTTGCCCTTTTAAGAACCAGGTTATTTGTTTTCTGACTAATGAGTTGTTTGAGTTCCTTATATATTTTGGATACTAATCCCTTATTAGATGTATAGTTTGCAAATATTTTCTTCAATTTTATAGGTTGTCTCCTTTCTCTGTTGATTATTTCTTTATTGTGCAGAAGTTGTGTAGTTTGGAGTAATCCCATTTGTCTATTTTTGATTTCATTGCCTGTGCTTTTGGGTTTATATCCAAAAAAATCATTACCCAGACTAATGTCATGGAATTTTTCCCCTACATTTTCTCCTAGTAGTTTTACAGCTTCACATTTAAGTCTTTAATCCATTTCAAGTTTTTTGTATCTAGTGTGAAACAAGGGTTTAATTTCATTCTTTTGCATGTGAATATCAGTTCTCTCAACACCATTTATTGAAGAGGTCCTCCTTTCCATATTGTGTGTTCTTTGCATCATCATTGAAAATCAATTGACCATAAATGTGTGGCTTTATTTCTGAGCTCTCTAATATGTTCCATTGATCTATGTGTGTGTTTTTGTGCCAGTATCATGCTGTTTTGATTGTGATAACTTTGCAGTATATTTCAAAGTCAGGTAGTGTTATGCTTCTAGCGTTGTTCTTTTTGCTCAAGATTGCCTTGACTATTCAGGTCTTTTGTGGTTCCATATAAATTTTAGAATTTTTCTATTTCTTTGAAAAATGCCCGTGGAATTTTGAATAGGAATTGCATCGAATTTGTAGATTGCTTTGGGTAGTATGGACATTTTACAATATTGAATCTTCTAATTCATAAGCATGGGATATCTTTCCCTTTATTTGTGTCTTCTCCAGTTTCTTTCATCTATATTTTGTAGTTTTTACTGTACAGCTCTTTTACTTCATTAGTTAAATTTGTTCCCAAACATTTTATTTATTTTTCTAGCTATTGTAAATGGGGCTGTTTTTGTGTTATCTTTTTGCACAGCTTGTTATTAGTGTATAGAAATGTTATTGATTTTTGTATGTTGATTTTATATTCCAAAACTTTTCAGTATTTATTAGTTCTAAAAGATTTTTGGTGGAATTATTATTATTATTATTATTATTATTTTGGATGGAGTCTCACTCCATTGTCCAGGCTGGAGTGCAGTGGCGTGATCTTGGCTCACTGCAACCTCTACCTCCTAGGGTCAAGCAATTCTCCTGCCTCAGTCTCCTGAGTAGCTGGGATTACAGGTGTGAGCCATCACGCCTGGCTACTTTTTTTCTATTTTTAATGGAGACGGGGTTTCACCATGTTGGCCAGGCTGGTCTCAAACTCCTGACCTCAGGTGATCCACCCACCTCAGCCTCCCAAAGTGCTGGGATTATAGGCATGAACCACTGTGCCTGGCCTTTTTGGTGGAATCTTTAGGGTTTTCTATATATAAGATCATTTCATTTGCAAAGAGGGACAATTTAACTTCTTCCTTCCCAATTTTGATGCCTTTTATTTGTTTCTATTGCCAGTTCCTCTAGCTAGAACTTCCAGTACTATAAAATAGGAGTGGTGAGAGCTGGCATCATTGTCTTGTTCCTGATCTTAGAGGGAAACCTTTCAATGTTCACCACTATACTATACTAAAAAGTATACTAAAGTATACTAAAAGTATACTAAAAAGTATACTTTCTAGCTGTGGATTTGTCACATATGACATTTATTGTGTTGAGGTATATTCTTTCTATACCTAAATTATTAAGAATTTATCATGAAAGGATGTTGAATTTTATCAAATGCTGTTTCTGCATATATTGAGATGATCGTGTGGTTTTTGTCTTTCATTCTGTTAATGTGGTATATTTTATTTATAGATTTGTGTATGTTGAGCCATCCTTTCATCCCTGGAATAAATTCTACTTGATCATGATGAATGTTTATTTTAATATGTGATTGAATTCAGTTTTCTAGTATTTTGTTGATAACTTTTGCATTTATGTTCATGAAGGATGTTAGCCTATAATTTTCTTTTCTTGTTGAGTCCTCGTCTAGCTTTGGTATCAGATTAATGTTAGCCTCATAAAATGACTTTGTAAGTATTCTTTCTTGTTAAATTTTTTGGAAGGATGTGAGATGGATTGGTATTAGTTCTTCTTACCTTTTTATTTTCATTTTATTTTATTATTTTTTAAATATGGGATCTTGCTCTGTTTCCCCAGGCTGGAGTGCAGTGGCATGATTATAGCTTACTGCAGCCTCAAACTTGTGGGTTCAAATGGTCCGTCTGCCTCAGCCTCCTGAATAGCTAGAACTATAGGTGTATGCCAGCATGCTCAGTGAATTTTAATAAAATGTTTTTTTGTTTTGTTTTGTTTTAGACGTGCAAAAACAACAACAACAAGAACAAACCAAAAAAACAGGCTTTGCTAAAAATTGCTATGTTGTTACGCTGGTCTCAAACTTCTGGCCTCAAGCGATGCTCCCATCTCTGCCTCCCCAAGTGCCGGGATTAAAGGTATGAGTCACAGGCCATTGTACCTGGCCAGTTTTTCTTTTTCTTTTTCTTTTTTTATTATACTTTAAGTTCTAGGGTACATGTGCATAACGTGCAGGTTTGTTACATATGTATACTTGTGCCATGTTGGTGTGCTGCACCCATCAACTCGTTAGCACCCTCAACTCGTCAGCACCCATCAACTCGTCATTTACATCAGGTATAACTTCCAATGCAATCCCTCCCCCCTCCCCCCTCCCCATGATAGGCCCCATTGTGTGATGTTCCCCTTCCCGAGTCCAAGTGATCTCATTGTTCAATTCCCACCTATGAGTGAGAACATGCGGTGTTTGGTTTTCTGTTCTTGCGATAGTTTGCTGAGAATGATGGTTTCCAGCTGCATCCATGTCCCTACAAAGGACGCAAACTCATCCTTTTTTATGGCTGCATAATATTCCATGGTGTATATGTGCCACATTTTCTTAATCCAGTCTGTCACAGATGGACATTTGGGTTGATTCCAAGTCTTTGCTATTGTGAATAGTGCCGCAATAAACATGCGTGTGCATGTGTCTTTATAGCAGCATGATTTATAATCCTTTGGGTATATACCCAGTAGTGGGATAGCTGGGTCATATGGTACATCTGGTTCTAGATCCTTGAGGAATCGCCATACTGTTTTCCATAATGGTTGAACTAGTTTGCAATCCCACCAACAGTGTGAAAGTGTTCCTATTTCTCCACATCCTCTCCAGCACCTGTTGTTTCCTGACTTTTTAATGATTGCCATTCTAACTGGTGTAAGATGGTATCTCATTGTGGTTTTGATTTGCATTTCTCTGATGGCCAGTGATGATGAGCATTTTTTCATGTGTCTGTTGGCTGTATGAATGTCTTCTTTTGAGAAGTGTCTGTTCATATCCTTTGCCCACTTTTTGATGGGGTTGTTTGTTTTTTTCTTGTAAATTTGTTTGAGTTCTTTGTAGGTTCTGGATATTAGCCCTTTGTCAGATGAGTAGATTGCAAAAATTTTCTCCCATTCTGTAGGTTGCCTGTTCACTCTGATGGAGGTTTGTTTTGCTGTGCAGAAGCTCTTTAGTTTAATTAGATCCCATTTGTCAATTTTGGCTTTTGTTGCCATTGCTTTTGGTGTTTTAGACATGAAGTCCTTGCCCATGCCTATGTCCTGAATGGTATCCCCTAGGTTTTCTTCTAGGTTTTTTATGGTTTTAGGTCTAACATTTAAGTCTCTAATCCATCTTGAATTAATTTTCGTATAAGGAGTAAGGAAAGGATCCAGTTTCAGCTTTCTACTTATGGCTAGCCAATTTTCCCAGCACCATTTATTAAATAGGGAATCCTTTCCCCATTTCTTGTTTTTGTTAGGTTTATCAAAGATCAGATGTCTGTAGATGTGTGGTACTATTCCTGAGAACTCTGTTCTGTTCCATTGGTCTATATCTCTGTTTTGGTACCAGTACCATGCTGTTTTGGTTACTGTAGGCTTGTAGTATAGTTTGAAGTCAGGTAGCGTGATACCTTCAGCTTTGTTCTTTTGACTTAGGATTGTCTTGGCAATGCGGGCTCTTTTTTGGTTCCATATGAACTTTAAAGCAGTTTTTTCCAATTCTGTGAAGAAAGTCATTGGTAGCTTGATGGGGATGGCATTGAATCTATAAATGACCTTGGGCAGTATGGCCATTTTCACGATATTGATTCTTCCTATCCATGAGTATGGTATGTTCTTCCATTTGTTTGTGTCCTCTTTTATTTCACTGAGCAGTGGTTTGTAGTTCTCCTTGAAGAGGTCCTTTACATCCCTTGTAAGTTGGATTCCTAGGTATTTTATTCTCTTTGAAGCAATTGTGAATGGAAGTTCATTCCTGATTTGGCTCTCTGTTTGTCTGTTACTGGTGTATAAGAATGCTTGTGATTTTTGCACATTAATTTTGTATCCTGAGACTTTGCTGAAGTTGCTTATCAGCTTAAGGAGATTTTTTGCTGAGACAATGGGGTTTTCTAAATATACAATCATGTCATCTGCAAACAGGGACAGTTTGACTTCTTCTTTTCCTAACTGGATGCCCTTGATTTCTTTCTCTTGCCTGATTGCACTAGCCAGAACTTCCAACACTCTGTTGAATAGGAGTGGTGAGAGAGGGCATCCCTGTCTTGTGCCAGTTTTCAAAGGGAATTTTTCCAGTTTTTGCCCATTCAGTATGATATTGGCTGTGGGTTTGTCATAAATAGCTCTTATTATTTTGAGATATGTTCCATCAATACCGAATTTATTGAGCGTTTTTAGCATGAAGGGCTGTTGAATTTTGTCAAAGGCCTTTTCTGCATCTATTGAGATAATCATGTGGTTTTTGTCTTTGGTTCTGTTTATATGCTGGATTACGTTTATTGATTTGCATATGTTGAACCAACCTTGCATCCCAGGGATGAAGCCCACTTGATCATGGTGGATACGCTTTTTGATGTGCTGCTAGATTCGGTGTTTGGTTTTCTGTTCTTGTGATAGTTTGCTAAGAATGATGGTTTCCAGCTGTATCCATGTCCCTACAAAGGACATGAGCTCATCTTTTTTTATGGCTGCATAGTATTCCATGGTGTATGTGTGCCATATTTTCTTAATCCAGTCTGTCATTGATGAGCATTTGGGTTGGTTCCAAGTCTTTGCTATTGTGAATGGTGCCACAATAAACATATGTGTGCATGTGTCTTTATAGCAGCATGATTTATAATCCTTTGGGTATATACCCAGTAATGGGATGGCTGGGTCAAATGGTATTTCTAGTTCTAGATCCTTGAGGAATTGCTACACTGTCTTCCACAATGATTGAAGTAGTTTACAGTCCTACCAACGGTGTAAAATATTCCTATTTCTCTACATTCTCTCCAGCACCTGTTATTTCCTGACTTTTTAATGATTGCCATTCTAACTGGTGTGAGATGGTATCTCATTGTGGTTTTGATTTGCATTTGTCTGATGGCCAGTGATGATGAGCATTTTTTCATGTATCTGTTGGCTGCATAAATGTCTTCTTTTGAGAAGTGTCTGTTCATGTCCTTTGCCCACTTTTTAATGGGATGGTTTGTTTTTTTCTTATAAATTTGTTAGAGGTCTTTGTAGGTTCTGGATATTAGCCCTTTGTCAGATGAGTAGATTGCAAAATTTTTCTGCCATTCTGTAGGTTGCCTGTTCACTCTGATGGTAGTTTGTTTTGCTGTGCAGAAGCTCTTTAGTTTAAGTAGATCCCATTTGTCGATTTTGGCTTTTGTTGCCATTGCTTTTGGTGTTTTAGAGATGAAGTCCTTGCCCATGCCTATGTCCTGAATGGTATTGCCTAGTTTTCTTCTAGGGTTTTTATGGTTTTAGGTCTTATGTTTAAGTCTCTAATCCATCTTGACTTAATTTTTGTATAAGGTGTAAGGAAGGCATCCAATTTCAGCTTTCTACTTATGGCTAGCCAGTTTTCCCAGCACCATTTATTAAATAGAGAATCCTTTCCCCATTTCTTGTTTTTGTTAGGTTTATCAAAGATCAGATGGTTGTAGAGGTGTGGTATTATTTCTGAGGGCTCTGTTCTGTTCCATTGGTCTATATCTCTGTTTTGGTACCAGTACCATGCTGTTTTGGTTACTGTAGCCTTGTAGTATAGTTTGAAGTCAGGTAGCGTGATGCCTCCAGCTTTGTTCTTTTGGCTCATGATTGTCTTGGCAATGTGGGCTCTTTTTTGGTTCCATATGAACTTTAAATTAGTTTTTTCCAATTCTGTGAAGAAAGTCATTGGTAGCTTGATGGGGATGGCATTGAATCTATAAATGACCTTGGACAGATGGCCATTTTCACGATACTGATTCTTCCTATCCATGAGCATGGAATGTTCTTCCATTTGTTTGTGTCCTCTTTTATTTCATTGAGCAGTGGTTTGTAGTTCTCCTTGAAGAGGTCCTTCACACCCCTTGTAAGTTGGATCCTAGGTATTTTGTTCTATCTGAAGCAATTGTGAATGGGAGTTCGCTCATGATTTGGCTCTCTGTTTGTCTGTTATTGGTGTATAAGAATGCTTGTGATTTTTGCACATTGATTTTGTATCCTGAGACTTTGCTGAAGTTGCTTATCAGCTTAAGGAGATTTTGGGTTGAGATGATGGGGTTTTCTAAATATACAATAATGTCATCTGTAAACAGGGACAATTTGACTTCCTCTTTACCTAGTTGAATACCCTTTATTTCTCTCTGCTGCCTGATTGCCCTGGCCAGAACTTCCAACACTATGTCGAATAAGAGTAGTGTCTTGTGCCAGTTTTCAAAGGGAATGCTTCCAGTTTTTGCCCATTCAGTATGATATTGGCTGTGGGTTTGTCATAAATAGCTCTTATTATTTTGAGATACGTTCCATCAATACCGAATTTATTGAGTGTTTTTAGCATGAAGGGCTGTTGAATTTTGTCAAAGACCTTTTCTGCATCTATTGAGATAATCATGTGGTTTTTGTCTTTGGTTCTGTTTATATGCTGGATTACATTTATTGATTTGCGTATGTTGAAGCAGCCTTGCATCCCAGGGATGAAGCCCACTTGATCATGGTGGGTAAGCTTTTTGATGTGCTGCTGGATTTGGTTTGAAGATCAAATGAATGAAATGAAGCAAGAAGAGAAGTTTAGAGAAGAAAGAGTAAAAAGAAATGAACAAAGCCTCCAAGAAATATGAGACTATGTGAAAAGACTAAATCTACGTCTGATTGGTGTACCTGAAAATGACGGGGAGAATGGAACCAAGTTGAAAAACACTTCCCCAACCTGGCAAAGCAAGCCAACATTCAAATTCAGGAAACAGAGAGAATGCCACAGAGATACTCCTCGAGAAGAGCAACTCCAAGACACATAATTGTCAGATTCAACAAAGTTGAAATGAAGGAAAAAATGTTAAAGGGAGCCAGAGAGAAAGGTTGAGTTACCCACAAAGGAAAGCCCATCAGACTAACAGCAGATCTCTCGGCAGAAAATCTACAAGCCAGAAGATAGTGGGGGAAATATTCAACATTCTTTTTTTTTTTTTCCCAACATTCTTAAAGAAAAGAATTTTCAACCCAGAATTTCATATCCAGCCAAACTAAGTTTCATAAGTGAAGGAGAAATAAAATCCTTTACAGACAAGCAAATGCTGAGAGATTTTGTCACCACCTGCCCTACAAGAGCTCCTAAAGGAAGCACTAAACATAGAAAGGAACAACTGGTACCAGCCAATGCAAAACATGCCAAAATTTAAAGACCATAGATGCTAGGAAGAAACTGCATCAACTAACGAGCAAATAACCACCTAACATCATAATGACAAGATCAAATTCACACGTAACAATATTAACCTTAAATGTAAATGGGCTAAATGCTCCAATGAAAAGACACAGACTGGCAAATTGGATAGAGTCAAGACCCATCAGTTTGCTGTATTCAAGAGACCCATTTCACGTGCAGAGACACACATAGGCTCAAAATAAAGGGATGAAGGAAGATGTACCAAGCAAATGGAAAACAAAAAAAAGGCAGGGGTTGCAATCCTAGTCTCTGATAAAACAGACTTTAAACCAACAAAGATCAAAAGAGACAAAGAAGGCCATTACATAATGGTAAAGGGATCAATTCAATAAGAAGAGCTAACTATCCTGAATATATATGCACCCAATACAAGAGCACCCAGTTTCATAAAGCAAGTTCTTAGAAACTTACAAAGAGACTTAGACTCCCACACAATAATAATGGGAGACTTTAACACCTCACTGTCAACATTAGACAGATCGAGACAGAAAGTTAACAAGGATATTGAGGAATTGAACTCAGCTCTGCACCAAGCAGACCTAACAGATATCTACAGAACTCTCCAGCCCAAATCAACAGAATATACGTTCTTCTCAGCACCACATCGCACTTATTCAAAAATTGATCACATAGTTGGAAATAAAGCACTCCTCAGCAAATGTAAAAGAACAGAAATTATAACAAACTGTCTCTCAGACCATAGTGCAATCAAGCTAGAACTCAGGATTAAGAAACTCAATCAAAACTGCTTAACTATATGGAACCTGAACAACCTGCTCCTGAATGACTACTGGGTACATAGCGAACTGAAGGCAGAAATAAAGATGTTCTTTGAAACCAATGAGAACAAAGATACAATATACCAGAATCTCTGGAACACATTTAAAGCAGCGTGAAGAGGGAAATTTATAGCATTAAATGTCCACAAAAGAAAGCAGGAAAGATCTAAAATTGACATCCTAACATCACAATTAAAAGAACTAGAGAAGCAAGAGCAAACACATTCAAAAGCTAGCAGAAGGCAAGACATAACTAAGATCAGAGCAGAACTGAAGGAGATAGAGACACAAAAAACCCTCCAAAAAATCAATGAATCCAGGAGCTGGTTTTTTTGAAAAGATGAACAAAATTGATAGACTGCTAGCAAGACTAATAAAGAAGAAAAGAGAGAAGAATCAAATAGACACAATAAAAAATGATAAAGGGGATATCACCACCAACCTCACAGAAATACAAACTACCATCAGAGAATACTGTAAACACCTCTACACAAATAAACTAGAAAATCTAGAAGAAATGGATAAATTCCTGGACACATACGCTCTCCCAAGACTAAACCAGGAGGAAGTTGAATCCCTGAATAGAGCAATAACTGGCTCTGAAACTGAGGCAATAATAAATAGCCTACCAACAAAAAAAGTCCAGGACCAGACAGATTCACAGCTGAATTCTACCACAGGTACAAGGAGGAGCTGGTACCATTCCTTCTGAAACTATTCCAATCAATAGAAAAAGAGAATCCTCCCTCACTCACTTTATGAGGCCAACATCATCCTGATACCAAAGCCTGGCAGAGACACAACAAAAAGAGAGAATTGTAGACCAATATCCCTGATGAACATTGATAAGTGATGAACATTTAATAAGTGCATTCCACCTCTAAATGATGAAAAGGTGTGTGAAATGTGCATTGAATACGTTGACTATCGGCCCATTGTTGAGTGTCTTTGTTACAAAGCTGCACTATTTTCAGACTATAAAGAGTCCAGGAAACCAGAAACATGACACAGCTGAGTTACAAGATCCACAATGTGTGGCTGGGTTCAGCTTATTGAACTAAAATAATAACACTGTACTCTGAGCAAGTGTCAACATCACTGAGACTCTACCAGTAGCCCAAGAGGAGCTCAAACGTCTGAAATGGTCAATTTGCCAGGGTCGAATGGGGGCGATACCTCTTACATTGTTGGCTCCTTCACCACGAGACAGCTGGGCTAGTTTTTGGCATGAGTCAAAAGCTTGATATGCAATCATGGCTTCTGTATCAGAAGCTTTATTTTGTGCCCAGTTTATAATAGTAGATGCCTTATCATGTCCCATGCAATGATGGATCCAAGTGGCAGTAGTGTCCATCTGGGTGGTACAGGTTTGGTTCCAGTCAGTGTCATCAGAGGATGGGTCCTTATCATGGGGAACTACATAATTGACCCAGAGTGTCAGACTGACAGTTACAACTTGTTCCACAGTTCACGGCCCAAAGAGTATTTTCTTTAACTAATCTGTGATCTTTCTTCCAAGTGCCAAATCTGGTTGCAAGGCTATTGGCAACAATCCAAGTCAGTAAACATATAAAATACCTGGTCTGAAGGAGTGTTGTCTAAGGTAAGGGCTATGGCTTTCAATGCAGACCATTGTGCTGATAGGCTCTTGCTATAGACCTTCTTTCAGTGTTGTCCCTAGGACTGGGAAGCTGTTTCCGCCTAGTGGCAACATTAGCTTTCAGCTTAGCTGAATCATCAGTAAATTAGTTGCAGGAATAAAGGGGAACCTCTGACAAGTGAAGGTCTTGATGGAGCCAAACTTTGCTTCAGGTGGCAGAGTGAGGGACAGAGTCTCCCCAAAGGGGTGGCAACCACATTTTTGCATGAAGCTGAGATGTTGCCAGGGTCAGGCAGGTTGTGCTCTTGAGTGTACCATTCCACTTGGCTGGTAATGCCTTTTGGGCCCTTCCCAACCTATTAGTTCTCAAGTCCTCATTGATCCATCCCAAAATGGGGTCATCAGGCTGGAGAGTTACAAGGCCATATGGATCAGCCATTCAGGTTTTTTTTTTTTTTTTTTTTCCACATTGGTACAAATATTTATACATATTTATGGGGTACATGTGATAGTTTGTTACATGTAAAAATTGTGTGATGGTCAATTCAGGGTATTTAAGGTGTCCATAATCTTGGATATTTATCATTTCTATGTGTTGGGGACATTTCAAGTCTTATCTTCTAGCAATTTTGAAATATATAATACATTGTTGTTCACCATAGTCACCCTACTCTGCTATCAAACACGAGAACTTCTTTCTTCTGACTGCAAGTGGAACATGTGAGTGGGTGTCTGCTGTGCGGGTAGTGGCATCTGGATGGGCTTGATCTCAGGGCCCTGGGTAGAGTGTTCAGGTGCCAATAGTGGTGGACTGGGCTGGGTGGTTTCCAGGCCCCTTGATGGCACACTTGAGGACTGGTGGGGTAGATCTGGGTCAGGTGTATCTGTCCTCAGGACCCTGGTAGTGTTTGTAGGCATTGGCCATGTTAGGCAGTGGCAGGGTAACCCTAGGCCAAAGGCAGAATGCTTGGGTAAAGGCAGCAGTGGCTGTACTGCAACCCTGCTATTGGAGAGGGCAGGGTTGCTTTTAACGGTAGCAGATATATGCAGGGTGCTGGGGAGCATGTACTTCATTTGGTCTTCAGCCCCAGGCTGCGGCAGCCCACAGTGGCAGCAGCTGTTTATGGAGAGTTTCTCCTGGGGGTGTGTGAAAATACACTGTGGCTTCACTGTTGGGGCCAGTGGGGTGTTTACCAGTGGCTTGTGTTTCAGCCCTTCAAGCAGAAGCCAGACATGGTGGTGGCTATAGGAGGGCCATCTCACTGGGACTCCAGAGGTGTGGAGATGCAAGGACTGTTGGTTCCCTGGGCAGGATGCAGTCTCTTGGGGCCTGGGTTTTCATTGTGACACCTTGCTGTAGCTGTCTAGAGCTCAGGAGGTGTGTGGGACCCAGCATGAGCCCCCTCTCTGGAGCTATGCCTTCATGTGGTCTCTAGGACACTCTATTATTTGTGGTGCTCGCAACAGTCTAGGGTTTTTCTTAACTAGGATGAAAGAATTAGTGGTGAGTAGGTGCACTGCTTGGGGTCATTTATTTACTCTTTCTTCACATTGGGACCTCTCCTGGCTCCCAACCTACTGAGCAGACTGCCTCACTTCCCTTTTCTTCCTTGCTTTAGATGTTTCCTGTCACTTCTCTGTTGAATTCCATGTTCTCTCTTAGGTGATCCATTCAAAGTGTGATTATCTACCCACTATTTTGGCTCTTTTTTTATGTAGGAGATGAGTACCAGATGCCTCTAGTCAACTATCTTGAAGCCCCTCAATCAGCTGTTTAGTTTTGACAAGAGCCCAGTGGTATGCTAACAGCTGTTTCTGAAAAGAATGTCCATACTGGAGAGATGATGAGTCTGAAACCCAAAGGAGTGCCTCTGAGTAGAACCTGCCTAGTTTCCTCCAAAGCTGGGGCAGAACAAATAGTTCAGGTACCACACACAGCTAAGGTTTAGGAGTGTGCATATGAGGTGTCTGATATAGTTCTATGAAAATATAAGGCAATATTTTTCTTTTTATTATCTTTATTACAACTTCTCCAGGATGACTGGTGGCTGATTTTCTACACAGTTAGATCCCAAGTACTTTTAGGCAGGGTCCCTGAATTCCAATTTTTTGTTCACTGGGTAACTTTGCTTACCTTATTGTTATTCTTTCTAAAGGGAACATCATCTATGTAGTCATTAACAAGCAGTGAAACATTTTAAGATCAAAGAACACCATGCTCATATATAAACTGTAATTTCAACTGGAAGAAAAGCTGCATGTTAGAAATAACAGCTGTTGACTGACATATAAGAATATATGGTTTCACAATAAACATCTTAAAATGTTCTCTGTAGGACTCTTGTTAGTAGAATGAGAACTAAGGGATATCTTCCAGGCTAGAAATTTTGAGTGTCCAAAACCCAGTCACTCAAACCATAGCATGGTAGTTCCCATGTATAGCAGTAGATCTTGACTGGGCTGATATAATAAATGCGTGAGGTAGGTGATCAACTGCCAGTGCTATTTAGATACTAAGCAGGTTTCCCTCTGCCAAATAACTCTCAACAGCTCATTTTGGTACCTAAAAGTTCAACATTAGTGATTTAGTCTTTTGAATATTGCCCTATTAAAAGATAAATATCCACAAAGTGAAAACAGGTGAAGATTTTTGTTAGTCAACCTGCTCCTTCCTGAAGAACACATCTGTAGGGCTGTGTGATATAATGGAGGAAAATAAAACCAGTGATAATGGAGAAAAATAGGTCCATGCAGATTTTTGTAAGGACATTAAGTTTTAAACTCCTTTGGGTAAATAACAAGGAGCATGACTGCTGGATCATATAGTAAGAGTATATTTAGTTTTGTAAGAAACTACCCAACTGTTTTCCAAAGTGGCTGTATCATTTTTCATTCCCAATAGCCGCGAATAGAGTTCCTGTTGCTTCACATCTTAACCAGCATTTGGTGATGTCAGTGTTCTGGATTTTGGTCATTCTAATAGATTAATAGTGGTACCTCATTGTTTTAACTCAAATTTCCTTGGTAACATGTGATGTAGAGGATGTTTTCATACGCTTATTTGCAATCTGTATATCTTGTCTTGTAAGGTGTCTGTTAAGGTATTCAGCTCACTTTTTAATTGGGTTGTTTGTGTTCTTACTGTTGAGTTTTGAGAGTTCTTGTATATTTTGAGTAACAGTCCTTTATCAGGATTAAAGAAGAAAAATCACATGATCATATCAATAGATGTAGGCTCCTTTAGCTCGGAGGAGTTTGTTATTACCCACCTTCTGAAGCCTACTTCTGTCAATTCATCAAACTCATTGTCCGTCCAGTTTTGTTCTCTTGCTGGCGAGGAGTTGTGATCCTTTGGAGGAGAAGAGGTGTTCTGGTTTTTGGAATGTTCAGCCTTTTTGCACTGGTTTCTCCCCATCTTTGTGGATTTATCTACCTTTGGCCTTTGATGGTGGTGACCTTCAGATGGGGTCTCTGAGTGGACGTCCTTTTTGTTGATGTTGATGTTATTCCTTTCTGTTTGTTAGTTTTCTATCTAGCAGTCAGGCCCGTCTGCTGGAGTTTGCTGGAGGTCCACTCCACACCCTGTTTACTTGGATATCACCAGTGAAGGCTGCAGAACAGCAAAGATTGCTGCCTGTTTCTTCCTCTGGAAGCTTTGTCCCAGAGGGGCACCCACCAGATGCCAGCAAGAGCTCTCTCGTATGAGGTGTCTCTCGGCCCCTACTGGAAGGTGGCTCCCAGTCAGGATACACAGGGATCAGGGATCCACTTGAGGAGGCAGCTTGATCCTGAGCAGAGTTCGAACGCTGTGCTGGTAGATCTGCTGCTCTCTTCTGAGCCATCAGGCAGGGACGTTTAAGTCTGCTGAAGCTGCGCCCGTAGCTGCCCCTTTCCCCAGGTACTCTGTCCCAGAGAGATGGGGGTTTTATCTATAAGCCCCTAGCTGGGGCTGCTGTCTTTTTTTCAGAGATGCCCTGCCCAGAGAGGAGGAATCTAGAGCGGGAGTCTGGCCACAGTGGCCTTGCTGAGCTGTGGTGGGCTCTGCCTAGTTTGAACTTCCTGGCGGCTTTGTTTACCCTGTGAGGGTAAAACTGCCTACTCAAGCCTCAGCAATGGTGGACGCCCCTACCCCCAACCAAGCTCGAGCATCCCAGGTCAACCTCAGACTGCTGTACTGGCAGTAAGAATTTTAAGCCCGTGGATCTTAGCTTGCTGGGCTCCATGGGGATGGGACCTGCTGAACCAGACCACTTGGCTCCCTGGCTTCAGCCCCCTTTTCAGGGGAGAGAATGGTTCTGTCTCGCTGGCATTCCAGACACCATTGGGGTATGAAGGAAAAAAAAAAACCCAAAAAACTCCTGCAGCTAGCTTGGTGTCTGCCCAAATGGCTCCCCAGTTTTGTGCTTGAAACCCAGGACCCTGATGGCGTAAGTATTGGAGGAGGTCTCCTGGTCTGCGCATTGTGCAGGCCATGGGAAAAGCGCAGTATCTGGGCTGGAGTGCACTGTTCCTCTCGGCACAGTCCCTCATGACTTCCCTTGGCTAGGGGCGGGAACTCCCCGACCCCTTGGGCTTCCCAGGTGAGACAATGCCCACTCTGCTTAGGCTAGCCTTCCGTGGGCTGCACCCACAGTCTAACCAGTCCCAGGGAGATGAACCGGGTACCTCAGTTGGAAATGCAGAAATCACCTGCCTTCTGCATCAGTCTCGCTGGGAGCTGCAGACCACACCTGTTCCTATTCGGCCATCTTGCCAGCCAAGCCTGATTGTTTCTGTCATTGGTATTTTTATAGGGATTGCACTGAATCTTTGGGTAGTATTGACATTTTAACAATATTCTTCCAATTCAGGAGGATAGAATACCTTTCCACTTTTTTGTGTCCTCTTCTATTTTTAGATCGGGGTTTTATGGTTTTTCTTGTATAGATCTTACATTTCTTCGATTAAATGGATTCTTCTTAAGTATTTGTATTCTTTGTAGCTATTGTAAATGGGATTGCATTCTTGATTAGCTAGTTCGTTATTAACATATAGAAATGCTACTAATTTTTGTATGTTGATTTTGTATCCTGCAACTTTACTGAATTTATCAGTTCTAACTTTTGGTGAAATCTTTGGAGTTTTCTAAGTATAAGATTATATTGTCTACAAACAAGGCCACTTTGACTTCCTCCTTTCCAATTTGGATGCCCTTTATTTTTTTCTCTTGACTAATTGCTCTGGCCAGGACTTCCAGTATTACGTTGAATAAATGGTGAAACTGAGCATCCTTGTCTTGTTCCAGATCTTAAAGCAAAGACTTTCCATTTTCTGCCATTCATTATGATATTAGCTTTGGGTTTGTCATAAATGACATTTATTATGTTGAGGTATGTTTCTTCTATATCCAATTTGTTGAGGGTTTTTATCATAAAAGGATTTTGTATTTCACCAAATGTCTTTCTAGCATCTATTGAAATGATCATATAACCTTTGTTCTTGGTTATATGTGATGCATCACATTTGTTGCATATGTTGAATCATTTTTTTGCATCCTTGGGATTAATCCCACTTAATCATGGTGAATGAGCCTTTTAATGTGCTGTGGAATTCAGTTTGCTAGTATATTGTTGAGGAGTTTTGCATTTATGTTAATCAGTGATATTGGCCTGTGGTTTTGTTGTTGTTGTTGTTGTTGTGTCCATTTCCGGTTTTCGGATCAAGGTGATGCTGGCTTTATCCAATGAGTTTGGAAGTATTCTCTCCTTTTCATATGGTTTTTGAAGAGTTTGAGTAGACTTTGCATTAATTCTTTAAATGTATGGTAGAATTCAGCAGTGAAGCCATCAGGTGCTGGGTTTTTATTTTAGTTTTTTAGACAAGATATCACTCTGTTGCCCAGGCTAGAGTGCAGTGATGTGATCATAGCTCACTACAGCCTCAAACTCCTGGACTCAAGCTGTCCTCCTGCCTCAGCTTCTGGAGTAGCTTGGAGTACAGGGGTGTGTCACTACACCTAGACAATTTTAAAACTTTTGTGGAGATGAGGTCTTGCTGTATTTCCCAGGCTGGTCTCAAACACCTGGCTTTAAGCAGTCTATCTTCCTTAGCTTCCCAAAGGACTAGGAGTATACATGTGAGCCACCGTGCCTAGGGCTTGGGCTTTTCTTTGATGGGAGACCTTTTATTATGACTTGAATCTTGTTACTTGTTATGAGTTTACTAAGGTTTTCTATTTCTTCATATTTCAATCTTGGTAGGTTGCTTGTTTCCAGAAATTTATCAATTTCCTCTAGGTTTTCTAATTCATTGTTGTATAGTTGTTCATAATGGTCTCTAACAATTCTTTGTATTTGTGTGGTCTCAGTTGTTAAGAATCCTTCTTCGTTTCTAATTCTATTTATTTGAGTCTTCTCTCTCTTTTTCTTGGCTAGTCTAGTTAAAAGTTTGTTGATTTTGTTTATCTTTTCAGAAAACCAACTTTTCATTTTGTTGGTCTTCTATTTTTTTGTTTCATTTATTTATGTTTTGATCTTTATTATTTAGTTCCTTTACTAATTTTGGGTTTGGTTTGTTCTTGCCTTTTTAGTTCCTTGAGGTGCATGATTAGGTTGTTAAAAGTCTTTCTACTTTTTGGATATGGGACATTTTTGCTATGAACTTTCCTTGTAGTACTGCTTTTGCTGTATTCCATAGATTTGGTATGTTGTATATCTATTTTCATTTGTTTCAAGAAATTTTAAAATTTTGTCTTAATTTCTTCATTGACCTATTGTTCATTCAGGAAAATGTTGTTTAATTGCCATGTGTTTGTGTATTTTTGGAGGTTTCTTTTGTCATTGATCTTTAGTTTTATTCCACTTTGGTCAGAAGAGATACTTGATTGTTTTGTGGCCTAAGATATAATCTGTTGGGGGAATATTCCATGTGTTGGGGGGAACATTCCATGTGTTGACGAAAAGAATATGTTCTACAACTGTTGGTTGAAATGTTTTGTAAATGTCATTTAGGCCTATGTGGTTTAGTGTGTAGTTTCTTTGTTGATTTTCTGTCTGGATGATCTGTCCATTACTGAGAGTAGGGTGTTGAAGTCCCCTACTAATATTGCATTGAAGTCCAATACAATATTAGTAGGTTTAGATCTATTAAGGTTTGCTTTTTATACTTGGGACCTCTGGTGTTGAGTGCATAGACACTTATAATTATTATAGCTTCTTGCTGAATTAATCCATATATCATTATATAGTGACCTTCTTTGTCACTTCTTATAGTCTTTGATTTTTAATCTATTTTTTCTGATATGAGTATAGCGATTCCTGCTCTCTTTTGGTTTCCAGTTGCATGAAATATCATTTTCCACCACTTAACCTTCAGTCTGTGTCTGTATAGTTAAAGTGAGTTTCTATATAGTTAAAGTAGGCAGAATGTAATTAGGTCTTGTTTCTTTATCCATTCAGCTACTGTGTGCCTTTTAACTGAACAATTGAGTCCATTTACATTCAGTGTTATTACTGATATATAAGGACTTACTACCGCCATTTTTAAAAACTTGTTTTCTGGTTGTCTTATAACTCTTCTCTTCCTTTATTCCTCCTTTAGTCCTCCTTTGTGGTTAAGTGATTTTCTTTGGTAGTATGTTTGAATTCATTGCTTTTTATTTTTAGTAAATCTATTATAGGTTTTTAAAAATCATAGTGGTTACCATGAGGCTTACAAAAAACATCTTATAGATATAACAAGTTATTTTAAAGACTACTTACCTTAGATTACAAAGAAAAATGAGAAAAAACTCTACCCTTTAATTCTACTCTCCCTATATTTTGACTTTATGTTGTCTCAATTTACATATTGTTATATGACTTATCTCCTAATAGGCTGGTATAGCTATTATTGTTTTTGATAAATTTGTCTGTTGGGCTTCATACTAGAGTTAGGAATGGATTGCACATCACAGTTACAGTATTGGATTTTTTTTTTTGGTTTGTTAATGTACTTAATTTTATCACTGAGTTTTATACTTTCAAATGTTTTCTTTTTGCACATTAGTGGTTTTTTTCTTTCAGATTGAAGACCTCCCCTTAGCATCTTGTAAGCTGGATCTGGTGGTGGTAAATTATCTTAGGTTTTTGGTTGTCTGGGACTTTAATTTCTCTTTTTAAAAATATATTTGAAGGACAGCTTTTGCTAGACACAGTATTCTTGGATAGTAGTTTTTTCCTCTCAATAATTTGGAAATGTCATACCATTCCCTCCTAGACTGTATGGTTTCCATCGAAATGTCTGTTACTAGATGAGTTAGAGCTCCTTTATATGTATTTGCTTTCTCTTGCAGCTTGTAGGATTCTCTCTTTGTCATTGGCCTTTGAGAGTTTGATTATTATATGCCTTGGGGTAGTCGTAGGGCTCATCTTTTTGGTGTTCTCCGACATTCCTGTACTTGGACATTTATCTTTTTCTCAAGTTTGAAAAGTTTTCTGTTATGATTTCTTTGAATCATCTTTCTACCCCTTGTTCTTTCTCAGATCCTTGAACACCAGTGATTTTTAGATTTGGTCTTTTGAGGTAATTCTCTATATCTCTTAGGCATTCTTCATTTCTTTTCATTCTTTTTTTCTTTTTCCTCCTGTGACTGTGTATTTTCAAATAGCCTGTCTTTGAGCTTGCTAGTTCTTGCTGTAGTGAGCTTAGCTTTATCCATTCTGCTGTTGATAGCCTCTAATGAATGTTTTAGTTCAGCTAACATATAGCTCAGTTCCAAGATTTCTGCTCGATTTTAAAACATTATTTCAATCTCTTTGATCCATTTCTGAATTGCTTTTCTGTGTTATCTTGGAGGTCATTAGGAAGTGACCTATAAGTGGCATATGTAAGTGACATATAAGGAAGTGATTTTAGTATCTTACAGTTACTCTAATACATACATTTAAAACAATGGCCAAAGCAGCAATTGTTTTGTAATGACCCCAGGAGTCATTATTTACCCAAATAGTACTTTGGTAAATTATAAAATGAATGGATACAGGAGCACTTAAGTAGAAATTAAATCAATTTGGGACACACAAGGCTGCTAACTTTTGTACTGGAATCCAATGGCAGACGAGTCTTTCTTGGGGTGGAAGGACTCCATGATTTCACAGAACACTAAGTATGAACACCAATGGACCATTTCAACTATCTAACAACCAATGGAAGAGTCAGTTGGTCTTATCCCAGGTGCCAAAAGCAACAGACAGGCCATCACAATTTGGCTTGTTCACCTTGTAAATACATGACTTTATTTCTGCTTAAGTCATTCATATAAGGAAGTCTAATCAATACAATAAAATATAGCCCAACCAAAGTCTCATGTCATGTTTTATAGACATGGGTATGTGAAAACCATGAAGGTGCTAATCAAAAATAGAAGCATTTTCTTATTATCGTATTACCATGAAACTAAATCTGTGTCCATTCCTAGAAAGGAAGCTACATTTCCCGTCTGAAGAATTAGCATGGGCCTACTCATTCTCTGCAAAGATCCTTAAAAAAATCAATTTTTACTTTAAAAAAAAAAGTGTCTGTCTTTAGATTATGTGTCAATAATTCTTGAAGTAATTATTTTAAAAATGTTGGTACATGGGAAAAGTTCATATTATGGAGTACAAAGAATCAAAACTGATCTCTCCAAAATGGATTTTCCCCCCAGAAAAATGCACAAGACTTTGAATCACTTAAGAAATATGAAGATCTGTAACAAATGAACAGTTGATGTAGAGCAGGACAGCATTTACTTCTGGATATATAAGGAACTTAAGAACTTATTCTTGTGAAAATCACAATGATTTTCTGAATATTTCACCAAATAGTTGGTGGCAAATAGTTTGGCAACACATATATAGAAAGATGATTTATGCTACACATAAATGAAAGGCAAACACAAACACAATTGATGTGTTTTATTATATTACAATAATTTACACTATACCGATACCCACATGGAAAAATTCACAATTATAAAGAGTGAATGTTTATAATTTTATAATTATATAATTTTATAATTACAATTATAATTCACTATATAGTGGATTATAAATAGTTCTATTAATTATAATGTTCTATTATAATAGAATATTATAATATTCTATAAAAACTAAAAGCTAGAACAGTAAAAAGCTATTTAAAACAGTCTTTTTACAACCACTATTTGCATAATTTCCAGTAAAGACTTAAAAGCTGTGTTAGTCTGTTCTCACACTGCTATAAAGAACTACCTGAGACTGGTAATTTATAAAGAAAAGAGGTTTAATTGATTCACAGTTCCACAGGCTGTACAGGAGGCATGGCTGGAGAAGCCTCAGGAAGCTCATAATCATGGCGAAAGGTTGAGGGGAAGCCAGCACACCTTACATGGTGGGAGCAGGAGGAAGAGAGAGAGAATGGGGAAGTGCTACACACTTTCAAACAACCAGATCTTGTGAGAACTCACTCACTATCGTGAGAACAGCAAGGAGATAGCTGCCTCCATGATCCAATCACCTCCTACCAGGTCCCTCCCTTAACATTAGGGATTACAATTCAATATGAGATTTGGATGGGGACACAGAGCCAAATCATATCAGAAGCCTAACACATGTATGCGTATCTTTTATGGATTAAAATTTTGTACATTTAAAATTATATTTTAATATTGTGGCATGAAAAATAGAAATTAAAATATTGTACATTTAAAATTATATTTTAATATTGTGGCATGAAAAATATAAACACCAGTGCAGTATGTTTATCCTTAGTCAAAGTTAACTAGTTTAGGGTTTTAGAAACTTTTCCAGGTAAAATAGAGTCAAGTATACTCGAGATCACCATCCTACAGATTCCTATTTATAAAACCTGGCAATCTCAGTGAACTGTGATCGCACCACTTCACTCTAGCCTGGGCAACAGGCTAAAAAATACCCAAAACCAAACCAAACAAACAAAAAACCCACACCTGGCTGTCTACTTCAATTTGTCAATGACCCTTAGGCCTTTCTTTGAACTTGACAACATCACTCCCAACCTTAGTTTTTACACTAAAAGAGAGAGAGGAATAGTAATGTGAAGCATTTAAAACAAAAATGAAACCTGCATCTTTAGAATGTAATTTTTGTGCTTTAGAGTTTTCCTTTGCCTATTGGTTCCTAAATATAGACTCTGCATTTCAGTTCCAAGAACTGACTTAGAAAAATATAGAATGTTTTAATGTTTGTTTTAGATATATTCTTTCTCATAAGTCTTAGAAAAGGAGCAAAAAGAGACATAAACTTCAAGCTGTATCTATAGCAATATCAGTCAATATAACCTTTTTTTTTTTTTTTTTTGAGAGGGAGTCTCCTTCTGTCACCCAGGCTGGAGTGCAGGGGAGTGATCTCAGCTCACTGCAACGTCTGCCTCCTGGGTTCAAGTGATTCTCTGGCCTCAGCTCCCGAGTAGCTGGGATTACAGGTGTGCACCACCACTATTTTTAGTAGAGATGGGTTTTCACCATGTTGCCCAGGCTGGTCTCGAAGGCTGACCTCAAGTGAACTGCCTGCCTTGGCCTCTCAAAGGGCTGGGATTACAGGTGTGAGCCACCACACCCGGGCCAGCCAGTATGGTATTATTTTTACTAACAAATTATCCAACTTGATTATACAAAAAGTGTATACATATGAAATACATACTACATACAAAACAAAAAACATAGAGGCAACAAATGAAAACTTTATACAGAATACTTGATTCCATCAGTATTTAACTTTGTATTGTTTTAGCTGGAAGACTCTTCTCTGTGTATTCTTTTCTGATGTTAAGGAATAGTCACATCTATGTAGCATAGCTCATGCCTGTGATCTCAGCATTTTGGGAAGCCAAGGAGGGTGAATCACCTGAGGTCAGGGTTCAAGACCAGCCTGGCAGACATGGTGAAACCCCTGTGTCTAGTAAAAATACAAAAATTAGCCAGGCGTGGTGGCAGGTGCGCCTGTAATCCCAGCTACTCGGGAGGCTGAGGCAGGAGAATTGCTAGAACCCAGGATGTGGAGGTTGCAGTGAGCTGAGGTGGCAGTGAGCCGAGGTGGCACCATTGCATTCCAGCCTTGGTGACAGAGCGAGACTCCATCTCAAAAAAAAAAAAAAAAAAGGGAAAAAGAAAAATAGGAATGAATATGTGTGTGTGGGGGAGGCTAGTGACACAGCTAAAATACACATATGTATACAATTTAGCAGTGTCATATTATCTGAGTTAATTTCTTTTGCTTGTTTACATTTACCGTTAAGTGGTCCAGAATACAAAATATGGTAACAGAGAACTCAATTTTATACTTACTCGTTGGTGCAGTTACCAGAAATAAAAACTTGCATCCTAGGAATAGGGAGGTATGGAAAAAACCTTTTTTTTTTTTTTTAACTTGGAGATAACACATTGAATAGCTGTCAAAATTCAAATCGACTAGTTTTGAAAAACTTGAAAAGTGTGTTCAAATGAATAAAAAAAAAAACAAAAGAAACCCGTAGTTGCCTAAGAGTCTTAAAAATTAGAAATTTAACACTTTCATCAGTACACCACCATTTTGGAATCAGAACTGGTCTGTTTTTTTGTGCACCTATACTTCTGGACTGTGAATTTCACACACGTTTCTCAGTTCTTCCCACCACTTAGGTGGGACACAATGGCTGGAGTGGGTTAGAGTTGGGTATTCCCCTTCCTCCACATGGAAGGCAGAGCTGGCTGGAATTAGGTATTTCTCTTCCCACAGGTCTGTTAAGCTCTGTTAAATAGTTTCTCCTGAGGGGTGGACCTTATTCATAACTGAGTGCTCTGGCATCTTTAAAAATGGTTCCTTTTACCTTCTTCCTGCAGGAAGTATGAGGAGATTTTTCTCCAATATTCACTGTGAGAAACTGGTCCTGCTCCTGGAGGCAAATTCACAAAAGCGCGGAGGCCCTGATGACGGAGTCCCTGCAGTTTTTAATCTCTGAGGCTTGTTGGCTCTGGGCCTCCAGCCATTCATTGGTGATGTTCAGGTTTCCCTACCTTGGCACTGCTTCCCATGGAGGTTTGTACTTAGGGGTTTCTGCTCTGGCAAGTCACAGTTCTCTGCATTTGCCTGCTGGTCTTTCCAGTTTTGGGGGCAGTGGTTTGCCTTGTGACCCCGCCTCTCTGATGGGTCTCAGAAAAACTGTTGATTTTTAAGTTGTTTTTACTTGTTAAGACAGAATGGCAACTTGCAGCTAGATTGAAAACCAGATGTCTTCTAATAATTCATTTTTTAAATTCACAGATTTGGACTACTTCCTTTATCGTAATCTAAATAGAATAGTTTTTAGTGATCTTCAAGGATATTGTATGTGGAATCAGTTGCAAGTTTATATTCTACAAATGTATGCCGAATAGTTTACCATCTTTGAATTTTCACTCTTCCTCTTTCTCATAATATCAGTCATACCACACTGTCAGGTCTCCCTATGTAGTGTCCCTTGCATTTCATTTCGTTGGCTTTACTCTGACTCCAGTCTCTTACGGAAGAAAGTCAATACTTCTGAACCCAGTATTCAAGGCCCTTTGGATTGGGCCCCGTGGCAGTGATACTCAGCTGTTCTCTCTCGGTTCAGCTTTCACTCTGTACTCCACCCTGTGAGGATGGGCTGCAGCTCTGTAGGCTGCATTTCTCCTCTGTCAGTGCAATCCCTGTTAGCTCTGTCAATGGGGAAGCTACAGGGAGATTGCAGACCTGGAGGAGGAGAAGGGACTTGCTGCTTCCTGTTTCCTCCTGGTTCTTCTGAGTGTAGCTCCAGCTTCATTTCTTCACCCTGGCAGCTGCAGTTTCTTCCTGTAGCAGCAACTGAATCCAATATGCCAATTTTCCCAAACTTGCAGAACCAGCCTGACTGAACCTTCTTAGAGACAACAGCCCCTCCTGGGTTCCAGGTATGTGGGCTGTTACATTTTAAAAAAATTTTAAGAATCCTTCTTCACCTTTTCTGCCAGCCCTAGAAATGATAGCTGTTTCCTACAGTTGCTACCTCCATGATACCTTAGAATTTTCTTTTTACCTTTTCAGGTACTTAGTTAACAACATTATACTTATTAATAGTTAACAATTCATTATATTAATTTTCTCTGTTGAAATAATTGGTGTGGTTTCTGTCTCTTGATTATGGCCTCACTGACACAGGCACCAGACCACTGCCACAATTGTAAATGATTTCCCACATCAGATCCTCTGCTTCAATGAGAAAAGTCTATTCTTTCCACGTGCCCCTAAGTGAACTTTTCCCTTTCCCAACTTTGAAAAACTTGCTTATATCCCCCCTGACCTACAAAAGCTATCCAACTTCTGCCAGTCTGAATCCTGTCTTCCAAAGTCCAGGTAAAACCCCCAGTCTTTTCTTTTTTTCTTTTTCTTTTAAGTTCCAGGATACATGTGCAGAATGTGCAGGTTTGTTACATGGGTATACATGTGCCATGGTGGTTTGCTGCACCTATCAACCTGTCATCTAGGTTTTAAGCCCCACATGCATTAGGTATTTGTCCAATGCTCTCCCTCCCCTAGGCTCCTACCCCTTGACAGGCCCTGGTGTGTGATGCTCCCCTCCCTGTGTCCATGTGTTCTCATTGTTCAACTACCACTTATGAGTAAGAACATGTGGTGTTTGGTTTTCTGTTCCTATGTTAGTTTGCTGAGAATGATGCCTTCCAGCTTCATCCATGTCCCTGCAAAGGACATGATCTCATTCTTTTTTATGGCTGCATAGTATTCCATGGTGTATATGTGCCACATTTTCTTTATCCAGTCTATCATTGATGGGCATTTGGGTTGGTTCCAAGTCTTTGCTATTGTGAACAGTGCTGCAATAAACATATGTGTGTGTGTGTCTTTATAGTAGAATGATTTATACTCCTTTGGGTATATACCCAGTAATGGGATTGCTGAAAACCCACAGTCTTTTCTGCAGCTGTCCCTGACCATTCCCAGTACACAATTATTTCTTCCTTGCCAAGGTGACTCATTTGATGCTTAGTCCCACACAGACAGCCTTCCTCATGCCCACCCCCTCATTATGTTAGAGATATGCTGTACTCCATTGGTTTGTTGGTAAGTCAGTTGCTGAGAACTCCAAGTGCATTTTCCTATAGGAATAATGTTATACATGGTGGTTAAGGCAATGCCAAAATGGTACACATTTCTAGGCTGTTCCATATAAGCCCATTTAACTCACAGTGGAACTGAATTGTAAAGATTCAGGACTAGAACCTAACAATAATATGTAATGTTATTATTATTTTTTTGAGAGGTTTGACACAGGATCCCATCTCATTATAATGCCCTGCCCGTGAGAATAGGGCATCTTTCCTTTGATGAGCACTCAGCAGCTGTGACTACAGCTCCCATCAGATCTGCTTGGGAAAGGAAAGCTAAAAGCCCTGGTGGGCAGGGGCTGCTTGGATGCTCGTTTATTTGAGTCTTGACGTCAGGGACTGCCTGGACCACCTAAAGGTCAGCAACTTTCTATGTGATATTCCTTTCTCCTAAGCCTGCTAGAAGGCAGGACTGTACCTTATATTTTAGTTCTTACACTGTGCTTAGCACAGCACCTTGAGCATAATAGGCCTAGTTTTCCCCAAATATGCCTCCTGCTGCTGCACAGCCATTCTGTCTCTATGTAACCTTTTTTTTTTTTTTTTTCCCAGCTACTTAAAAAATTCCTCCTCTAGGCCGGGCGCGGTGGCTCAAGCCTGTAATCCCAGCACTTTGGGAGGCCGAGGAGGGCGGATCACGAGGTCAGGAGATCCAGACCATCCTGGCTAACCTGGTGAAACCCCGTCTCTACTAAAAAATACAAAAAACTAGCCGGGCGAGGTGGCGGGCGCCTGTAGTCCCAGCTACTCGGGAGGCTGAGGCAGGAGAATGGCGTGAACCTGGGAGGCGGAGCTTGCGGTGAGCTGAGATCTGGCCACTGCACTCCAGCCTGGGCAACAGAGCGAGACTCCGTCTCAAAAAAAAAAAAAGAAAAAAAAAAAAGTTCCTCCTCTGTTTTCATTTTGTTTTCCTTCAGGATATAGAAGTAGAGGTATCTGAAAAGGAGAATCTAGTTCTAAGGTAAGAACAGTCTCCTACCGAACATGCAGTTAAACTCATTTTCTCTACAGTCAACATCATTACAATTGGGATTTGAATGGACACTTAAACCCAAAACTTTCTGAGGGAGTTAAAATGATACAAATGGGTTTAACTGCAGGTTCAGTAGGCAGGTTATTGGGAGTGGAAGAGGGGAAACAGGGCTGGAGTTGCCCTCAGCTGGAATGTCCTTCTCCCAATCTGATACCTATTGGTCAATTTAATGGTATAACAGAAGCATAATGGCTTAGGAATCAGTCAGACCTGCATTCCAAATGCAATTCCATAACTTTTTGATGTGAAACATTAGGTAAGTTACTTAATTATTTATTACTTTCCTCATTTATAACATGGTGATAATAATTCATGGAGTTATTTTGAGGAACAAAAAACATAATATATAAGGTATCTGGTATATAGTCTGGCATATAGTAGATATTTTAGGTATTCAGTAAGTGTTACTTCTTTTTCCCTTTCTTGAGTACTTTGAATTTAAAAAGGCATATCTACTGCTATGAGAACTGTGAGCCATGGCCTGAAAAGAAGACAGAATAACACAATATGAGGTTTTGAGGATATATATACAGTGTTCTTTCTATTCTTTGTTCCTCTACCTGCCTTTTTTTCAGAATTCTAAACTTTAGTAATAACTCATAAGAAGGCTAGCGTTAATTCATAAAAAGCTATAATGCTATTTTTTGTGTAAGTATATTAAATATACACTTTATGTAGTCTCAAAATCATTCCTGTCTGAAATAATATTTGCCAAATGAAAAGAGTGCAATAACTTTTGAACAAAAATGGTCTTTGTCTTTCTTCCTAAGTAGAGTGCTCATTTAAATGTATTTATCTGAAACTAGTTCTTAAATTACTTTTTAAAAATTAAAGCTAGCACTGGTGAGGTTGCAGAGAAAAAGGGACATTTATACACTGTTAGTGAGAGTGGAAATTAGTTCAACCTTTGTGGAAAACGGTAAGGTGATTCCTGAAAGACCTAAAATCAGAATTACTATTTGACCCAGCAGTCCCATTATTGGGTATATACCCAAAGGAATATAAATTGTTCTGTTATAAAGACACAGTCATACATTTGTTCATTGCAGCACTATTCACAATAGCAAAGACATGGAATCAACCTAAATGCCCATCAATAATAGATTGGATAAAGAAAATGTGGTACATATACACCAGGGAATACTACATGGCTGTAAAAAAAGAACAAGATCTTGTCCTTTGCAGCAACATGGATAGAACTGGAGGTCACTATCCTAAACTAAGTAATGCAGAAACAGGAAACCAAATACTGCATGTTCTCACTAACAAGTGGGAGCTAAATGATGAGAAGACATGGACACATAGAGGGAACAACACACACTGGGACCTAAGAGGGTAGAGGGTGGGAGGAGGGAGAGGTTCACAAAAAATAACTAATGGGTACTAGGTTTAAGACCTACTTGACAAAATAATCTGTACAACAAACCCCCACGACATGAGTTTGCCTATATAACAAACCTGCACATGTACTCCTGAACTTAAAAGTTTAAAAAAATTCATAGTATTTTGATAGTTTGCAATACTTTGCTGGCTTGAGGAGCAGTTCTCAGGCAGTAAAACTGCTGATGTTGATTCTACTTAAAAGGACAATTCTTTGACACTATTAATGAAAGCTCTTGTATATCCACTTTACCAGAGGCTTGTCATAGCCAACAATTAATAACTACAATTTGTACATTCATGTGTATAAAGGGATTCTTGAAATATTTAATAAATTATTAGATTGAAGATCAAAAATAAAATTAAAGTTAGCATTATTTAGTAAATCAGTTTTTAATCATAACATTATTTTATACTATAGAAGCAGATAATATTTAGGCCACTTTAATGTGATATAAATATATGTATATCGAATTTATTATTTTTTTCTGTGTCGATGTGGTACCTCTTTATTTTTATTAGTTCTAGATATACATACTCTATAGTTTAATTTAATAGATAAGACTTGCTTTAGGCCTTTCAGGTACAAAATACTCCCCATAAATTCTACTTACAGATTAGTTTGGGTTACACTGGCTATTTTAAAATACAAATGCCCTGCTGGACAGTAAATCCCATTTACCTTTTCTATTTTTATTTTTTTAGACTTTTATTTTAGGTTCTCGGGTACACGTGTGGGTTTGTTATACAGGTAAATTGCCTGTCGTGGGGGTTTGGTGTACAGATTATTTCATCACTCAGATGTTAAGTATAGGACCCAGTAGGTAGTTTTTCTATCCTCTCACTCCTCCCAATCTGCACCCTCAAGTAGGTCCTGGTATCTATTGTTCCTTTTTTTGTGTCCATGTGTACTTAGTGTTTAGCTTTCACTTATAAGTGAGAACATGTAGTATTTGATTTTGTTTCTGCATTAGTTAGCTTAGGATAATGACCTGTGGCTCCATCCATGTTGCTGCAAAGGACAAGATCTCATTCTTTTTTGTGGCTGTGTAGTATTCCATGGTGCATATGTACCATATTTGTTTTATCCAATCTATCATTGATGGGTATCTAGGTTGATTCCATGTATTTGCTACTGTGAATAGCGCTGTAATGAACATACACATACATGTGTCTTTATGGAAGAATGATTCTATTCCTTTGGGTGTATACTCAATAATGGGATTGCTGGGTTGAATGGTAGATCTGTCTTAAGTTCTTTGTGAAATTGCCAAACTGCTTTCCACAGTGGCTGAACTAATTACATTCCCACCAGCAATGTAGAAGCATTCCCTTTTCTCTGCAGGCTCACTATCATCTGTTATTTTTTGACTTTTTAATAATAGCTATTCTGACTGATGGGAGGTGGTATTTTGTTATGGTTTTGATTTGCATTTTTCTAATATTTAGTAATGTTGAGTATTTTTTCATATGCTTGTTGGCTGGCGGTGTCTGTATCTTCTTTTGAAAAATGTCTGTTTATGTCCTTTGCCTTTTAGTGGGGTTATTGGTTTTTTGCTTGTTAATTTAAGTTTCTTATAGATTGTGGATGTTAGACCTTTGTCAGATGTATAGTTTGCAAATATTTTCTCCCATTCTGTAGGTTGTCTGTTTATTCTGTTGATAGTTTATTTTGCTGTGCAGAAGCTTTTTAGTTTAATTAGATCCCATTTGCCAATTTTTGTTTTTGTTGCAATTGCTTTTGGCATCTTGGTGATGAAATCTTTGCCAGGGCCTATGTCCAGAATGGTATTTCCTAGGTTATCTTCCAGGGTTTTTACAGTTTTAGGTTTTACATTTAAGTCTTTAATACAACCCGAGTTGATTTTTGTATATGGTGAAAGGAGGGGGTCCAGTTTCCATCTTCTGCATATGGCTAGCCAGTTATCCCAGAACCATTTATTGAATAGGGAGTACTTTATCCATTGATTATTTTTGTCAACTTTGTTGACAAAAACAAAGCTGGTTGTAGGTGAGTGGCTTTATTTTTGGGTTCTCTATTCTGTCCCATTGTTCTGTGTTTCTATTTTTGTGCCAGTACCATGCTGTTTTGGTTACTGTAGCATTGTAGTATAGTTTGAAGTTAGATAATGTGTTACCTTTAGCCTTGTACTTTTTGCTTAGTCTTGCTTTGGATATCCAGGCTCTTTTTTGGTTCTGCATGAATTTTAGAATAGTTTTTGCTAATCCTGTGAAAAATGTCATTGGTTGTTTGATAGGAATAGCAGTGAGTCTGTAAATTGCTTTGGGCAGTATGGCCGTTTTAACAATATTGATTCTTCCTATCTATGAGCTTGGAATGTTTTCCCATTTGTTTGTGTCATCTCTGATCTCTTTCAGCAGTGTTTTATAATTCTCATGGTAGAGATCTTTCACCTCTTTGGTTAGTTGTATTCCTAGTTGTGTGTATGTGTGTGTGTGTGTGTGGCTATTGTGATTGAGAGTTCATTCTTAATTTGGCTCTCCCCTTGGATGTTGGGAGATAGAAATGCTGATTTTTATACATTGATTTTGTATCTTGAAACTTTGCAGAAATTGTTTATCAGTTCTAGGAGTTAGACTAGGGGGCTTCCTAGGTATAGGGAGGTAATTGACGTCTACCCACATGCACACACTGGCATAGCGGCGCTGTGGGCTCCATCTCAGCAAAGAGGTGGGAGTGGAGGCTGCAGCAGGGGGAGGCTGTGGGTGGGTGGTTGCTCCTCAGTGGGGGTTGGTGTGCTGGAGCTCTCCTAAGGTCAGGTGTGGTCTGCCAGTAAAGGAGCTATGATGATGGCCCCTGGAAGTCACCCTGGTTGGGCATCAGAGGCTGTGCTGCAAGTGGGTGCAGCAAGCTGGGGCCCCAGGAGAAGCCAGCAGACAGGGGTTTCTCAGATTGGACTGGCCCTCATCTCATGGGCAAGACCACTTTGCTCTGTTCAGGTCTGGCAGTCATTAAAGGCCAAGGCTACCTAAAGGAGCATGGAGAGTTTTGGGGAATGGGCATCCCCAGCCATGCTCCACTGTAGCCGTTTCTATGCCAAACCCTCTGGGTGCCACGTAGACTGGAGTCCTGCCCCTACCACCTCTCTAAGCAGCTCTCCCTACCAGCTCAAGTGTCCATGGGAGTCGTGGGGTCTCCTGCAGCTAGGATTATGGAGGTCCATGGTAAGAGCAGGCCACTCCTTGCCTGTTCATCTCACCTCTGTCTCAGGAAACACTGTATTTTAAAACTCTTGTCTGTTTTTTTTTTCCCCCTCTAAATTATATAAGCTCTTAAGGCTTTCTTTCTTAATTTTAAATTTTATTTATTTAAATTGACAAGTGAAAATTGTGTGTATTTATGGTGTATAACAATGTTTTGATGTATGTATGCACTGCGGAATGGCTAAATCAAGCTATTTAACATATGCATAACCTCACTTTTTTGTGATGAGAAGACAAAATGTATTCTCTTAGCACTTTTCATATATGCAATTGTTATTAACTGTGGTCACTATGTTGTATAATAGATCTCTCAAACTTATTTCTCCAATCTAATTGAAATTCTGTATCCTTTGGCCAACATCTCCATCCACCCCCACACTAGTCTCTCATAACTACCATTCTGCTCTCTACTTCTATGAGATCAGCTTTTTTAGAGTCCACATAGAAATGACATCATTCGGCTTTTGTCTTTCTCTGCCTGGCTTGTTACACTTAACGTAATGTCCTCCAGGTTCATTCATGTTGTTACAAATGACAAAATTTTGTTCTTTTTAAAAGCTAAATAGTATCCCATTGTATATATACCACATTTTAAAAATTCATTCATCAGCTGATGGACACTTAAGTTGATTCCATATCTGGGCTATTGTCATAATGCTTCAATAAATGTGGGAGTGTGGATATCTTTTCCACATACTGATTTCATTCCCTTTGGATATATATCTAGTAGTGAAATTGCTGGATCCTGTGGTAGTTCTATTTTAATTTTCTGAGGAACCCTCCATACTGTTTTCCACAGTGGCTGTGCTAATTCACATTCTCACCAACAGTGTTCAAGGGTTCCCTTTTCTCCACATCCTTGCCCACACTTTTATCTTTTTTAAGGCTTTCAATCCAGCAAATTTTAAAATGATACACACACCTACTATGAATACTAATAAAAAATGACAAAATTTCCAGAATACTTTCCAGAAGAAAGTAAAAAACTAAATAACATGTTTTCATTGAAGCATTTTTTCCTAATATCCAAAGACTGGAAACCACACAAGTACAAGTGTCCACCAATAGGGGATTGACCATATAAACCTAGGTATTTAATATATCCAAAAAACGAAATATGTGACAGCTATAGCTGACAGTGAGGAATAGTACTGGATGGGGCTGAGAGAAGGAGTGTGTTTTCTTGTTGCATTTTGTGTGATAGATGCAGCTTAACGCCACTAGCAGCTTCACCTGGTTCTGGTGGGGCGGCTGGGCCAGCTGAAAGGCCTGTTTTATAGGCAGAAGCCTCTCCTTTCCCATGGCATGGGGCTGGCCCTGCCCATGCTCCACTGCAGCTGGCCCGACCACCCCAAGGCCAAGTCTTCACAGAGCCACCTCGGATGGCTGCAGAGCACCCAGGTGCCCACCTTCTTTTGATGGATGTTACACTGATAGGAGGCATTCAGAAGTTTTCCTAAATGGTTGAAATATTAGCACAACAATTCGTTTCTGTTATCTCCCTGGAGCGTGTTCCAAGTGACCTTTTATAATAAGTTTTTTCCAAGTTTACAACTCCTGAGAAGGTAGAAGGATGATGAAATTTCAGAAGAAATTTTGAAATCTGTGAAATCTTAGCCTTTGGGAGCCAGTCTTTGGATACAACATTGTTACCTAAATGATATGCTGTAACCCTAAACCTCCTTTTCAGGAAGCAGGCTGGAAAAACATTCAGTGATGCAGTAGGCTGTGGAATTGCTGAAATGTAGCCTGAGTTTTGGGAAATATGTGATGCGTTAAAATAGCTGGGACCCCAGGGATGGTGATGCACCAGACCAGCTGTGGACCGACATTAATTCAAACCTCTCGTCTCTGAGACACGTGGTTTCTCAATATGAACAATGTGGAAGACGGTAATTTTCTGCAAGCTCATTTTCGAAACCTGCTGTGTTTGTACATATTATTAGAGACTTATTTTTTTCACTTGTTTCAAGCGTATTCATAATTGCTCTTCGAAGCGTTTTTATGATGGCTGCTTAAAAATTCTCATGAGATGATTCCAACGTCTGTATCATCTCTGTTGATTGTCTTTTCTCATTCAAATTGAGATTTTCCTTGTTCTTGGTATGATGAGTGATTTTCTTTTACATCTTGGATATTTTGGATATTATGTTATGAGACTGGATCTGATTTAAATCTCCTGATTTAGGGCTCCTGTGGTTTCGCATCACCAAGGGGAAGGGACCTTGCCTGTAACTGCCAAGTGAGGGTGAAAGTCCAGCTCCCCCCAGCCTCTAGTGACACTTGTGGGGGTGCTTTGTTATTCCTGGGGTGGATGGGGGGCAGACTCCACATCAGGCTTTTGGTGACCCTGCCTGGCTGGCGGGGGGTAGGGGCCTCTCATTACTGGTGTCTGCATGCCCTCCACTGACATTGAGGGAGATGACGTGCTCACTATCCCTGGGAGGTAGTGAAAGTCCTGGCTTCTCACTCAGCCTCTTCTGGCTCCACCCTACCCGGAAGAGGTGGGGCACCTGGGCCATTATGAGAATAGTGTACTGCCATAATATGACCAGCTCTTACCATTTTAAAAAAACTTTTCACACATACACAAAAGTAGAGAAACAAATATAATGAATTCCATGTACTCATCATCCAGCTTCAACAATGATATTTTGCCAGTCTAGTTTCATCTGTCTCCCCCAAACTTGTCTTGCTCATATATTTTATAGCAAACCCTAGATATTACTTTATTTAGTAATACATACTTCATATGGAATTTTAAAAACAATAACTTCAATTCCATTATCAGTTTTAGCAAATTAATTATTTCTTAATATCTTTTTTATCAGTCTTCATTCAAATTTTCATGATTATATAAAAACGCTCTTTTTTACAGTTGGTTTTTTATATTGCAGTTCTCACCTTAAAGACAAACAATCTAACATTCTCCTCTTGGTAGTTGTTGCCCATCTTTCTACTCCCTTTTATGAACAAATTCCATGAAGGAGACATCTAAACTCACTGTCTGATTCCTCAACTCCCATTTTCTTTTTAACCCACTTTGATTTTGTCCCCATAAGTCCACTAGAACCGCTCAATATCACCAATGGCCTCTATGTTTTCAAACCCAGTGATTCTTTTTAATATATACTAAAGTCTGAAGCAGTTGAGGAAGCTGATGTTTTCCTCCTGGAACACTTTCCTCACTTGGTTTCTGGGACGTGATGTTCACATTCTTTTCTTAACTCACTTGCTATCTCTACCCTTCCTGGTCTCTAATTTTTGGAATACTCTAGGAAGTACTTGGTTCTCTTTAGTATATGCATGTATTTCTTAGGTGATAACTAAACTTTTTATGTTCATACTAACTTTCCATCTGTCCTCCAAGCTATAGGTCAAACTAACATATACATCATCTTCTCTTGGATGTCTAATAGGCATCTTAAACTTTACATCTTCAAATACTGACTCCAAATCAGACCGTGCTCCTCCCCAAGTCTTCCTCATTTCAGCAAATGGCATAACAATAGTAAAAGAAGAGAGTAATGAGTTAACTTGGCATTGTAAACTTGGGTTATCTGGGTAGGCCTCTCTGAAGAGGTAATATCTGAACCGAAGTTAGAATGACGAGAAGGATCTGGTTAAAAAAAAAGAGAGAGAGAGATGGAGGAATCTGGGAATCATTATTTTCTTATCCCCACATCTGATCTATCAACAAATTCTTTTTGCTCCACCTTCAGAACAAATATGGAACCTGACTAGTCTTCATTACTTTCATTACTACTACCTTTTACTAAGTCACCATCATTTTTCACTTGGACACTGCAATCGTTTTTCAAATGGTCTTCCACGAGGATGTAATCTCTATCAGGATGGGGACATCTTTTATTTACTGATATACTCCCTGCACTTGCAACAAAACCTGGCGAATATTGATGCTCAGTAAATTATTATTGAATGCTTTCTCTACTTTTATCAGCCAGATAAGGTTCATGGTACCTTTCTGCTCAATATATATCCATTCAATGGTTTTATATCACAATTAAACCTAAAATCTGATTCTCACCTTACATGATCTGTCCCCTGCTATCGCCCCAACTCATCTCCATCTGCCTTTCTTCTTGCTCCCTCAACTCCAGCCACATTGGTTTCCTGGATGTACCTCAGACATGCCAAGCATGCTCCTATTTCATGGCCACACATAGCTTTTCCTGCCACCTGGGACATTGTTTCCCCAAATCTTCCCTGCTGGCTTCTTCTCCTAGTTTCTCCTCAAGTACTGCTTCTTTGGAGCACCTTTCCTGACAACATTATTTAGAATGTCAACACATTACTCTCTTTCCTTTACTATGATTTTTTTTTCATAACCCTTATAACCAAAGGACATTTATTAATTTTTATTGTCTATCAAATTCACTAGAATGTGAGATACATGAGATAACTCTTATGTAACTCTAGCTCAGTAATGTTGTTGAATGAAGATATGTATCAATCCCGCAATATAACCTTCTTGCCTTACAAGTGTGGGCATTGAGAACCTGAGAGGTAAGGTTGCTTATTAGGTTGGTGGCTGAGCTGCAGCTCCACTGCTATCCTCTGGAGTCTCAGTCCAAATTAAATTTTACTACATAACATTGCAATAAGGCCCTGAAAATTCTACTAGTTCCATTCCCTGCCCACTATAAATGCAGAGTTGCTACATGTTTTTATTTCACATCTTTAACAATAATGCAAGCTGGTTGGCACTTTTCAGGATTTCCCTGAGGGGAGAGGAGGAGCAGAACACCTCTGCTGGTTTCTGCTTTGAAACGGAGACTTTGCAACGTCAGCTGCCATGCCATTGTTGGACAACAATATGTGTCTCAGAGGCAAGGAAAATTTCCCACACTCGGTGCTTACCAGACGCCTGGCTGGTGAGCCCTGGTCTCCCCATTACTCCTGGGTTCCTTGTTTCTTTTTCCTCTCTCTTTGTTATGCCATCTATTCATGGCTGGGGCAAGATGCCATGCTATTCTTTCTCAATTCTGGATCAGTCTGTTATTAGCTATTCTCCTTGGGTGCCCTATTCATGAAAACCCAGCCACCCCCAGTTGCAATAGGTGAATTACGTGGAAAAGTTCAAGGCACATTTTTCCTGCTTGGTTTGTGTGTTTCCTGTGATTCAGCAATCTTCAGAGAGAGCTCTTCATCATGTTACACCATCATGGCCTGTGTCTCTTGGTCAAAGTAGGCTAAATCCAGGCCGGAGTTTGTGGACATTCTCAGGGAATACTAAAGCCAAGGGGCAGCAAAGTGAGTCTGTGTTGTGGGTTTGTTTCATCAATCTGTGGTTTTAAGAGACCTAAAAATGGAAATGTACTCATGGTAAGAGCAAGTGGATAGAAGGTTAAACACGTGGTGCTCCAGTCACTTTAGGTTAAACTTTAATTCCTCTCTGGGTGTGCCTCCCCCAGCTCTAACACTTTCCTAAGTTACCCTGCTTTCTGGACATCAGGTTCCCCCCTCAGTAAGTGGGGCTCAGAGCAATAACCTGATACAGAAATCTGGTGTTTTGTATTGTGCTTTTAGCTATTTTTAGACAGGAATTGAAGCCAGACTGAGCATCCTTTCATCTGCAGAGCTTAAGTGCAGGATGTTGGGAATCAGGACTCCAATTCATTGAACATGTGCCTGATCCTTTCACCTGTGAAGTTGTATACTTTTTCCCAGTTCAGGAGTTATACATATGTATGTGTGTGCCTGCCTGTGTGTGTGTGTATGTGTGTGTGTGTGTGTGTGTGTGTGAATGAAAGAACTGAACTGAGTCCTGAAATGCCTTTTGAAATGTTAAATCATCAGATAAAATAGAAACGGTGCAGTATTGTATCTTAAACTTACAGATTAAGTACCTTAATTTCTAAGTATCGTATCTTAACGTTAACGTATTTTATAGTATTGTATTTTAAACTTACAGATTAATAGCACCAAATCTGTGAAGCCAGAAGATGTGGATTCAAACTCCTGCTGCACATCTTGTATGCTTTTTGATTTTGAAAGAGTTTTTTTTTTTTTTTTCCTTTCTGAGCCTTGGCTTTCATATACACAAAATGAAGTTACCAATAATGTCAACCTTATAGGGTAAGCATGAAGATTAGATAACGTATATTTATATAAGATGTATAAAATGCTTAGTATAGTCTGATATTTGATAAGTGCTCAATAACTATTAGTGTTCAACAAAGATTATAATTAGTAATGTAATACACAGTGCCATAGAATCAGTGATAACATAGAATTGCATGTTTTCTATCATATTCCCTTCTCTTTAGAATTTCCCTGAAGCTTCTCTCTGCCTAACTGTACACCTTTCCAAAGACAAACCTCCCCAAATGTGATGGTCATGGTGGCCACTTGAAGGAAATCGCTTCATTGCCTGCTAGTCTTCTGGGAGACCTCCAAGCACTTTTTTTCTAGAGAACTACAGATTATATTTTTATATTTTTCCCCTAATTTTAAGCTGTTTCTGAGGATTTAGGAAGGGGACAAATTATTGTGTGGGATTTACTCTTTCCATTCATTCTTGTAAATGAATAAAATCACCTAAAATACTCACTATGGGTTATTGGGGAGAGAAAAAGGGAGCACGGAAGAGAGTGGAGAGGAAAAGCAATGTGCAAATGATAGTTTACCACTCAGGACCAAGTTTGACATGTAACAAATTCCAAATAACCGTGCCTCAAACAAGGTAAAGCTTTATTTATCTCATGTAGAAAAAGTTCCGCAGAACGTGGCGTGGGGTTAGCATGTCCCTCTCTGGTCTTCTGTGACTGGATGCCCATATTTTCTTTCTGTCATCCTTGGTGTGTGGCTATCAGCTGTAAGATCTCTTTATGTCCCATGGTGGCTGCTGGAGCTTTAGTCTCCATGTCCACATTCTTGGGGACATGATAAAATAGATAAAATACAGGATACCCAGTTAGACTTGAATTTTAGGTAAACAACAAATGATTTTTTAGTGTTAGTATGTTCCAAACTGCATAGAACATACTTATACTAAAACTAATTATTTGTCATTTGTCTGAAATTTAAATTTAAGTAGGCACCTTGTGTTTTTATTTTTTAAATGTAACAACCTGACATATTCTAGGCAGAAAGAAGGAGGAAGGAAGGAGGGCAGAAGGTCCCAGGATTGTCCCTCCTGGGTGAGTAAGGCCCTTTTATACACTTCTACTTACACCTCATTGGTTACCCTTAGCTGCAACAGAGAATAAATGAATGCCTAGAAGAAAATTGACATTCTGTTAGTAAGGAAGAAGGAAAAAAAATAAATACTGGGTAGACAAACAGAAGTTTCTGTGACAGGCAGAAGTTTGTTCCAATGCTTCTGTCAGGTGGATGAATGGAGAGATCAGACTCTCACAGTATTTTTTGACAGTTTCTTTTCTTTTTTTATTATACTTTATGTTCTAGGGTACATGTGCACAACGTGCAGGTTTGTTATATATGTATACATGTGCCATGTTGGTGTGCTGCACCATTAACTTGTCATTTACATTAGGTATATCTCCTAATGCTATCCCTCTCCCCTCCCCCCACCCCAGAACAGGTCCCGGTGTGTGATATTCCCCTTCCTGTGTCCTAGTGATCTCATTGTTCAATTTCCACCTATGAGTGAGAACATGCAGTGTTTGGTTTTCTGTTCTTGTGATAGTTTGCTGAGAGTGATGGTTTCCAGCTGTATCCATGTCCCTACAAAGGACATGAACTCATCCTTTTTTATGGCTGCACAGTATTCCATGGTGTATATGTGCCACATTTTCTTAATCCAGTCTGTCATTGATGGACATTTGGGTTGGTTCCAAGTCTCTGCTATTTTGAATAGTGCTGCAATAAACATATGTGTGCATGTGTCTTTATAGCAGCATGATTTATAATCCTTTGGGTATATACCTAGTAATGGGATGGCTGGGTCATATGGTATTTCTAGTTCTAGATCCTTGAGGAATCACCACACTGTCTTCCACAATTTTTTAACAGTTTCTTAAGTGGGACATCTTAAAAGTCTTCCTTTCAACCTCTTCACTCCTCTACACCAGTTTAGCAGTGTAGATGCTGCAAAGTAACCCAAGGACATTGTCCATTTTTCTGGAAGACTTTCCTATCTTTTTTATATATGGAAAAATATAAATTAATTAGAAAAACTTAGCATATTAAGGTCTGTTTTAGGAATGTCCCTAACTTTGGTATTTTGGGCACATGGTTTTGGGCTATGTACTAAATGATTCATTCTATATAGTTTCATCAATATCTCCTGAGATATAAGTATGAAACACTAACAACCACCTTAGAATAGTTTAAAATAAATCAACAGACAATAAATATGGAGCTTTCCAATCTAACATACTTCATATTCTCTTGGCTATAGAAAGAAGTCCATTTATGCTGAAATATTTGTCAATGATGAGAATGAATTTATTGTTAATAAGTAATTTATTGTTAACAAGTAACAAGTAAAGGCATTTTAACACAGTACAGGAGGAGGATATTCAACATAGTCAAAGGCAACACTAGCCAGCACACAAGAAAACAAATAGGTTTATGAAAATGGATATTTGAGCCCTTGAAAAGCTTGTGTCTACAAATGACCAGTTTTTAAAAGAATTCTGGCAATACATATGTAGCATGGCCTTCAGAAACCCACAAAATAGCTTTGATCTTGGATTATGCTATGCAGTGGCTACAGGACTAGGCAGCAACGGTGGCATAAGGTATCCCAGTAGTACCTCTGCTCAATGACCCAAGGCCTGGCAGGAGAAATGTTGGGCTGGGAGACTTGAAGATCATGTTTAGTGGTGAAACCAAGCAGATGGTTCACCTGAAGCATTACTCCAAGAGGGCTAATTAGAGAAACAAACCTAGGGACTTGCCGAGGTACCCGAGTAAGTAGGTTGGAATGAAAGTAGAAGGCGAAGCCTCCTTTGGGTTTGCACAAGATCCAGAGTGCAGGTGACAAAGACTTTTTGTAGTGTGTGCTCAGGCTTTTCTGTGGGTGGGAAGGTGCGGTTAAGAGCATTGTGCTGGTCTGGACAAGGGTCAAGGTGACACACAGCATGGTGGTAGGAAGTATGGTGATCCCTTGTTTGCCTGGGACTCAGTTCCAGAGCACAGGCATTATAGCATAAACTGGGAAAGTCCTGGTCATACTATGAAAAAAGAAGGTGTTGAAATCACAAGTGGACTTTGGGCCCAGCTGGCCTAAACGGTAAGGAATCATCAGTTATCAAAACTGAATGAAACCTCAGAGGCTGTCCATCTATGCAAAACTTTTAACTCAATTAAGATCTCTCTCAATTAGCAGTCCCCAACCTTTTTGTCACCAGGGACCGGTTTCACAGAAGACAATTTTTCCACAGACTGGGGTGGAGTAGGAAGGATGATTTTAGGATGATTCAACCACATTCCATTTATCATGCGGTTTATTTTTATTGTAATATATAATGAAATAATTATGCAACTCACCATAATGTAGAATCAGTGGGAGCCCTGAGCTTGTATTCCTGCAACTGGACGGTCCCATCTGGGGGTGATGGAAGACAGTGACATGGAAGTGTGTTGCTTATGTTCAGTCTACTCCGTAATCTCATTTTGGTTGCTGTCACTGCAGAAAATTCTGCTTCACTCAGATAGGATGCTGGAAATGGAAGCAGACTTTTCAGTGCTTTTGTGGCAATCACAGGGTATTTTGCCTTGACTTTAATCCAGAACTGTGGAGGTCTGAAGTTTTCTCAAACATACTTTTAAGGCTACCATCATTTGCAATCTCGAGCAGTTGATCCTCTTCTAGCATGGACAAAATCTATTCACCTGGCATATTCACAAATGAGTCACAGATCCATTCCTTCCCAGTTTGGGAGTATTTTGTGGTTGGGAAGTAATGCCCAAATGCTTTTGAAAGCTGAGATAGGTGATCATGCACCAGCTGGGAGAAAGACAGCCCTGGCTCTGTCTCTTTCAAAATCTTTGCTAATGTTTGAAACATGTCAGAGATCCCAGTTCCCAATGTTCACTTGTTGCCCCTATAATTCCAGTTTGGCTTTGAATGAAGCCACTTTATCTGCCAACTTAAATACAGTTGTCATTCTCCCCTGAAGTGACATACTGATTTTATTGAACAGGTTGAATATGTCCCAAAAGTAAGCAAGTTTTGGGACCCATTCTGTGTCACTGAAATATGTTGCCAGTGGTGACTCTTCTTCTAAAAGAAATCTCTGCAGCGGCTCTCATAACTCAGAAACTCTGGCAGGTGATCTACCTTTAGAAAGCCATCTCGCTTCTGTGTGTAAGAGAAGACATGTGTGCTCTTTGTCCATCTCCTCACAGAGCTGAGTGAACAAACGTGAGTTAAGGGTATGTACGTTATTAAGGTTGATAATTTTAATCACACCCTGCAAAACATTGTTAAGTTCAGGTGACATTTTTGGGCTAGTCAGCATTTCTCTAGGGATGACACAGTGCATAGACTCATACTCTGAAGCAACCTCTTTGACCCAAGTAGTGAAACCAGAAAGCCATCCAGTCATGGCAGCTGCTTCATCCATGCATAAACCTACCCAAAATGACCAATTCAGTTTTCCCGACATGCAATCATTCAAAGACTTAAATAGTTCTGCAGCTGTCGTGTTGGTTGGCAATAAAAGTGCACATAACATATTCTCATGCACATCCTCCTGAAAAATAAATCACACAAAAACAAGCATTGTTGTATTGTGGTCAACACCGGTAGACTTGTCAACTTGGATTGTATACCATATTGGCTTATTAATTTTCTCTGACAGTTGTGCCTCAAGAGCCTCTACTATTTCATCAATTCATCTAGTTTTGGTACTAGCTGAAGAGGAACAAGTGCCACTTTTGAACCGCAGCCTCCCCTAAAAGTTCGTGACAGGCCAGGTGCGGTGGCTCACTTCTGTAGTCCCAGCACTTTGGGAGGCTGAGGCGGGGGGAATCACTTGAGGTCAGGAGTTCAAGACCAGCCTGGCCAACATGGCGAAACCCATCTCCACTAAAAATACAAAAATTAGCCGGGCGTGGTTGCAGGTGCCTGTAGTCCCAGGTACTCGGGAGGCTGAGGCAGGAGAATCGCTTAAATCGGGGAGGCGGAGGTTGCAGTGAGCCAAGATTATGCCACTGCACTCCAGCCTGGGCAACAGAGTGAGACTCCATCTCAAAAATAAATAAATAAAAAAAATTCATGACAGATGTCCTTAGCAGCTGGCAAGATCAACTCTTCACCAATAGTAAAGGGCATCTTACCTTTAGCAATGCAGTTAGCCACTAAGAATGATGCTGTCTGTGCAGACATATTTGATGAAGTGGTGGCCTTCAATAATTGCTTCTGTTCTTTGTGTTCACGTTTTTTTCTTTTGGAAAACTCCAAAGGCTTATCTTTTAATGCAGGGTGATTGGTCTCCATGTGGTGAAGCAGTTTGGAAGGTTTCATGCCTTTGGTGGATAGCCAGTCACCATATATTATACAAAGCAGGCTTGGAGAAGGTGAATCACTTGTTGTAATGAAACCATAATTTAAGTAGGACTCTTAGTATTTTCTTTTAAATGAGGATTTCTTTTTGTTTTAGTCTTAGAGTCTTAGAGTCTTCTGCTGTCTCATCATTGGGTCTTTCCCTCTTTTCAAAGAAGCTCTCTAGTGACGTTTATTTTTCACTCATTTTGGCTTGGGTTAGCTTGTGGGCTTACCAAAACAGTGACAGAGACAAGAGCTCAGTGTAGGAAAGAGGCATGGATGGAAGTGGTAAATAAAATAATGGCAGGCCACACACGGACTGAAATAAGTGTCAGATTCTGACTTAAAGCCTGCCACCAGATGCAGCTGTACAATCAAAGTACATCAACTCACTTGCCACTATAAAGCCTGACACCAGATGCAGCTTAATTGTCATTTGCCACTCACTGATAGAATTTTGTTATGAGTCTGCAAGCAATTGATTTATTAAGGTTTCTGTTCAGTCAAACCTCTCTGCTAATGTTAATCTGTGTTTGCAGCTGCTCCCCAGTGATAGCATAACTGCTTCAGCCCCATCTCAGATCATCGGCCATTAGATTCTCATAAGGAGCGTGCAACCTAGATCCCTCACCTGCACAGTTCCCAATAGGGTTCATGCTCCCATGAGACTCTAATGCTGCCACTGATCTGACAGGAGGTGGAGCTCAGGTGGTAACACGAGCGATGGGGAGTAGCTGTAAATACAGATGAAGCTTTGCTCACTCGCCCACTCCTCAGCTTCTGCTGTACGGTCCAGTTCCTAACAGGCCACAGACTCGTATTAGTCCATGGCCCTGGGGGTTGAGAACCCCTGCTCTAGACTACCCACAACTGGTAGTTTTTTTTTTTTTTTTTTGTCTGAACACTTCTATTTTATTTCTTATTATTTTTTTCCAACTTTTAGGTTCACCGGGTTTGTTACATGGGTAAATTGCATATCATTGAGGTTTGGGGTATGAAGGATCCCATCACCCAGGTAGTGAGCATAGTACCCAATAGGTATTTTTTCAGCTCTTGCCCCCCTCCCACCCTGAACACTCTTAAATGGTTTGAATTTTTAGCTATTATCATGCTATTGAAGGATTTTTAAAATGGAAAGTTACAATAAAGCAGTTCCCTTTTATTTTGATCTATTCAGAAACTAAAGTACCTTGCACACATTTCATTTCCTGAATAACTGGGCATTTACTCTTATTTATAACTACTTAAATATCAATTTTATAATCAACAGAGATGTACTGGGAAAATGACAGAATTTATAGCCAGAAGGTCTGCGTTTGAGTCCCAGTTCTATCCTGAATGAATTATTTGACCTTGCTAGGTTAGGAGGCTCAGAGAGATTATGTGACCTGCTCAGTAGAGCAGAGCATTGTAACGACCTAGAATCTGTGCTCCAGAAAACCAAGCCCATAATCTGAGTTCCTCAGACTTCTTTATCAACTATAATTCCCTTGAGTTGTTGGCTAACATCTTGCTAATGTTAAAACAGAAATCCAGGGGTCCTACTGATCCTCTTCAGGCTATCGTGACACAAAAGAATGTAAAGAGGCCCATATCTTGATGACATATCTTTTTAGCTAAAAAATGTGCATATTATTACTGTGCATCTGCAGCACAGCCTGTACTTCTCAGTTCACTTTAACTGCCGTTTCATGACTGACACAGATGTTATTGCTCCCCAATTACAGTGTTTTCTGCTTGGAGGCATCTCGTCCTCTGTAATAGATCATGGGCCAGAGCCCCAGTGCTAAACATTAGCTAGTAATTTATGATCATACCTTCTGAGCAGAGAGGGCAGCCATAGCTCACTTTGGACTTGGAAAAGCACTCCAGGTTTTCCCTCAGCTCTTTTTTCCCCTCTTTTCTTTTTCTGCATTTGCTCATTACTATATCTTTTCAATTTAGGGATGGCCTGGATCCTGCCATGTAAATCAAAGAAGAGAGGGCCTGACTCAGGCGCCTAGCCTGGTTCACCTGGAACCCATTAGGATACAGGATCATAAACACCTCTATTTTCCCTTCAGAGAGAGACCAGAACCACTGGAGTTAAGCTACCTGCATAAGAGTTGAGTGCGATCAGCTGTACTTAATCTTTAAATGTCCAACCCACTGATAACCTTTGGTTTGCTTTGATAACTATGAAATAAATTCTCACTGCATTGGATACTGGCATTCTGGTTTTTATTCAAGGCTGTATTGCCGATGTCATAGAATTTTGGACTGGACAGCAGCCCTTGGAGATCTCTGGGTCTGGTTACTGGCTTTCAGGCACTTAATTTCTAAGCCTTCCTCTGCCAACTCTAAATTTCTTCAGGGAATGACATGGCATTTGTGCATTACCAACCTTTAGGTACTTTATGGGGTGAAAACCGTTTGGAGGTGGGAGAAAGGGAAAAAAAAGAAAGATTCATCAAATCCAAAGCTTTACAACATAGTATAACAGAAAGAGTGCAGTTGAAGTTTTGAGCATCTTGGGTTTGAATTCAACTCTTCTATTCTTGCCCCTCCTCCCATCCCCCGTTTCCCATCCCCCAGCAGTGAGATCTTGGGAAAATATTAACTCTGTTGGCCTTGTTTGTTTTTTCCTCTGTAAAATGAGGGCAGTGTTCAATACCTCTCAAACTTGCATGTATATATCAACCACTTGGGGATCTTGTTTAAATGCAGTTTCTGATTCAAGCAGGGCTGGAGTGGAACTCTAGATCCTACATTTCTAAAAAGCTCCCAGTGGATGCCAACTCTGTGGGTCTGAGGATCATGCTATGAGTAGTAAAGGACTAAATCAGTGGTCTGGCCAAATCACATAAAGAGCAGTTAAAAACACTGATGGACTCATTTAAAACCAGTTAACTCAGCATCTCTATTGGTGCAGTCCAGACACTGAGAGTCTTAAAAATCAGGTGATTCCGATTCTGATATGCAGCCGTGGCTGAGAACCATAAGCCTAGGTCAGCGATTCTGAAACTTGAGGGTGCATCAGAAGAACCCGCAGGACTTGTGTGACAACACAGGTTTCTGGGCACCACCCCCAGAAATTTTGATTCAGTGAATCTAGGCAGGGCCCCTAAATTTGCATTTCCCAAATGATGTTGACACCGCTGGTCTGGGGGACCACACTTAGAGAAAACTGGTCTAAATGATCTCTAAGGTCCCTTTCAGCTCCGAACATAGCTTATGCCATCAAGACATCTTCTTTTTTCCATAGCACGTATTCAAATATAGATTATTTGTGACTATAGTATATGAATTTTGAAGTCAATTACTCAATTGAACCAAGGCATCTGTTCAAAACATGAACTTCTTTTTTTCATTTACTTTTCAAATATTACTTCTTGTTCTGTCCTGTTTATAAACATAAAACATGACTACTCTAAAAGTTGTGGAAAAGAAAGATAAATATAATGAAGAAATTAAAAATTTTCGCATATAACAAATTACATTCCCATCCAATATTTTCTTTTTTTTTTTTTTTTTTTTTTTTTTTTTTTTTTTTTTTTTTTTTTTTTTGGAGACGGAGTCTTGCTCTGCCGCCCAGGCTGGAGTGCAGTGGCCGGCTCTCAGCTCACTGCAAGCTCCGCCTCCCGGGTTCACGCCATTCTCCTGTCTCAGCCTCCCGAGTAGCTGGGACTACAGGCGCCCGCCTCGTCGCCCGGCTAGTTTTTTGTATTTTTTAGTAGAGACGGGGTTTCACCGTATTAGCCAGGATGGTCTCGATCTCCTGACCTCATGATCCGCCCGTCTCGGCCTCCCAAAGTGCTGGGATTACAGGCTTGAGCCACCGCGCCCGGCCCAATATTTTCTTTTTATGCAAGCAAATATATATTTAAATAGTTATAATAGTCTATACAATTTTATCTTCTGTATAAACTGTTAAGTGTGGGTTTTCAAGTGCTGTATCTGGATTTATATCCTGACTCTAATACCTAATAAGCTTAAGGATCTTGGTTCAAGTTCCTATCTCTCTGTGTTGAACTTTTTTAATTTGTAAAATGGAGATAGTAATGGTGCTTACCTTGTAAAATTTGTTTTGAGGATTAAATTAGTTAATACATATAAAGCTGACTCATACAAGAAAGCTGGCTCATAATACTCTATTAATTTTATTATTATTTAATGTAACAATATTTTTTCCTAGTCAAAAGTTAAAAAGACTCTATAAACATAACCTTTTGTAGACTTTGAACTATTCTCTAGTACTATCCCTACACTAATTTATCAGTTTTCTTATTTTTGTTGATTATAATACCGTTCTGAAAATCTTTGTATGTGACTTTTTGCTCATAGACATGAATTTCCTGTAGGTAGTAAGAAGTAAATCTAACAGTTGTCTATATCAAAATGCAGATTTAGGGTTCTTCGTGCATATGTACAGTCCTTTGGTGACATATTTCTGGAATGTAGGAACAGTGAAGGCTATGACTTGTTATTGATAAATTAGCCTCAGCTGGAAATGGAAGTGTGTAGAAGAGCTTGTTTCTGCTTTCTCCTCATCTCAAACTATTTATTAATTCAACAAGAATCAAAGGGTGCTGTGGAGCACAATAAAGGGAAGATGGCTTAATCCTATTCTTGTTTATCTTTGGGTTGTAGAGGTCAGAGTTCAATAAAGCTGTTTGGACTTAAGTGTGAGTGTGGGTTATTGTTGGTGAAAATGGGACATACATTTATGTTAAAGGTAATAACTCTACCATTTATGTTTAGCAAACGGTCAAAGAATACTTGGCAGATCCTCATGGTAGACATTGCTATCATAATTTGTGAGCAAATTAATATTAAATATATTCACGAGCTATTGTAAGACAGTATTGGGCTAAATTTATGTTCATTTTTATTGTAATTCTTTACACAAATATTTTCACTCTGAATATATATCATATTATGGAGGCATTATAAAATAGTAAAAGTGCATGAATTTTGAAGTCACATAGACCTTGGTTCAAATCCCAGCTCCAGTACTTATGAATCATATAGTCTTGAGGTAAAAAGAGATTCTGCTATGTCAGTTTTCTAATCTATAAAATGAGTGTTTGTGTGTGTATGCACATAAATGTCTGTCTATCTATCTAGATATAATTCTGAATTAGCAAGTAAACCATGTATAAATTAATCAAGTGTATTTTAGAGCAATTAGGCTGCAATCTGGAATCTAGGAGACTATACAAGCTTGAAATTAGAAGTTTTTGAAATTCATAAGTTAAAAAAAATGGGCAGGCATGGTGGCTCACACCTGTAATCCCAGCACTTTGGGAGGCCGAGCTGGGCGGATCACGATCAGGAGTTTGAGACCAACCTGGCCAACATGGTGAAACCTGTCTCTATTAAAGATACAAAAAATTAGCTGGGCGTGTTGGTGCATGCCTATAATCCCAGTTACTCGAGAGGCTGAGGCAGGAGAATCACTTGAACCTGGGAGGCGGAGGTTGCAGTGAGCCGAAATCGCGTCTTTGCACTCTAGCCTGGGTGACAGGGCAAGACTCTGTCTCAAAAAAAACATAAAAGAATTTCTTAAATTTTAATGATTAATAATCAAGCCAAACTCCATTTTAATCAGCACTGGAATTGATTTATATAGAAGTATGAGACCAAATATGCCTACCTTATAATACTCCCTTTTCCCCTTTGGTATCACAAAATGGAATGAGGTTTTTTTCTCTAGCCTGATGCCTCTGTAATCACAACTCTGTCCCCAACCTATTCAGATGGCTTCCCTGTATTACCAGCATGACCCTTCCATAGTCAGGCCAGTACTGTCTGTATTTTAGGACCTTCCATTGCTTATTCCCACCTTCATGTAGATTTCTGTTTTCAGGAAGCTTATAGCCTAGTAAAGAAGAACATCAAACTAAGTAGTTATTGAAACGAGATGAGTGTTGTATGGAAATTTACAGAGTGTGATAGCAACAGAGAGCCAGGGGACCTAATCTGGGATTTCTGAGAAACGCCATTTATTCATTCAACAAATACTTGATGGACACTTAGTATGGACCAGACATGTGTTAGGTCTAGTTGGGTATTTAAAAGGAAACATTACAGACATAGTCTGTAAAAATGATATGTAGCTGGAATTAAAAGATGAATAAGAAATAACTATGTGACAGGAGATGGAGAGGAAGATGATTTTTGGAGATGGCAGGAGGGCTGAGTGATGGATGTGGGGTAAAAGCAAATGAGTTGAGTCAAAACTGTATTGAGCAGCTGGGTCGACGGGGGTACCATTTACTGAAATGATGGATAGCAGGTTTGGAGATTCATTTGTTTGTTTATTCCACAGTTGCTTATTGATTCTATTTTATATGCCAGACCCTGTTCTAGGCATTAGGAATAAAACAATGAATAACAAGACCAACATTCCTGCAAGGTAGTCTACAATCCGTGGAGGAAAGTAGACAATAAAATATATAGTATGTCCAATATTGATAAATGTTGTAAAGACAAGTCAGGAAAAGAAGTTAAAAAATGCTAGATTGGTGGGCATGTTGCAATTTTATGTGTGATTGTCAGGGAAAGCCATACCAACAGGTGATAGTTGACTGAAGTCTTCAGGGATGGGAGAGAACAAGTGCTTATATCAGGTGGAAAAATAGGAAAAGCAAGTGCAAAGGCCCCTGCGTTGGGAGCATGGCTAGACTGGTGAGTTGGGGGACAGTAGTAGGAGATAATGTCAGGGAAGCAAATGAGTGGAGAGGGATTATGCAGGGTGTTGTAGGCATTATAATGCCTTAGGCTTTTACTTAGAGCAGATGGGTGACATTGAACGGTTTTGATCAGAAGGGTACATTTTAAAAATGTAACTATGATCAAGTTCATATAAACATGTGCATTAAAGAAAAAATCACTCTAAGTTCAGTGTTGGGCGTGCTAATTTTTGAGACTCAAGAGATATCCAAATGGGTTATTCAAAGATAATTAGATACACGAGTCGAGCTCAGAAGGTGGTCTGCAGAGTGGGTCATCAGTAGTTCAGTGACAACCAAAACATTAAGCCATGGGGATTGATGAGACCATCTAGGAAAGAGTACAGAATGCAAGGCAGTTGTCCTGGATGGTACCTTGAGGGGGTTGGGAGAAGAGCAGGACTCCGCAACTGAAATGGCAGAAAGTAGGAGAGAACTTGAAAGACAGTGGTGTCAGGAAACCCAGGAAAGGGCTCTGAGAAGGATAGAGGGTAAACAATGCCCAAAACATGTTGGGAAATCACAATAGGACAGAAGAGTGTCCATTAGACTAAATAATGTGGGGAACATCGATGACTTTGGCAAAAGCAGCTTCAATGGAATATTGAGGAGGATGATGGAAGAGGAAGGTAAAGAAGTTGATGAAGCAAGCCCAGGTAAACCTTCTAACTTTGGCTGCCTAGGGGAGCAGAAGACAGGATAGCAGCTGAAGGAGGAGTTTTGTAAGGTGAAAAAGACTCAAATATGAATTTCATGTTGATGAAAAGAAGGTACCACTGGAAAGAAGGAAGTTTAAATCCCAGAAAGTGGGAGTGATAGATGGAGTGAGATTCCCAAGAGGGTAGGTAGGAGAAAATAAGACCTACAGCAGAGTGGAGGGATTAGACTGAGAGACCAACACAGAGATGGCAGATCGATTGCTAGTTGGCAGGAGTGGGAGGCCTCGGTAGTGTTTTACACGCACATGTAATTGTGATGTGTTCTTGCAGTGGGTCAAACATGGGGGGAATGGGTGGGGCTACTGGCTGCCACATGATCGAGCTGTCAATTACTCCACTGTCCCAGGAGCCCAAGAAGGTGGACCTATTATTATTTTAAAAATATGTAGTACCCTTTATTAAGCATTGCATATAGCCACTTGTGTTTGGGTTTACACCTACAACCGCAGTGTGACTTGCTATTTTGTTTTTGTTTGCAAATTTCACCATTAGTTTTATAATTTTGTAACCACCAAGAATGTCACAAAATCAGTGATAAATGCTGAATAACTATTGGATTCAGCAAAGAAGTTGTTATGTCAGTCAAGAAAAGTTGTAATTCTGACATGAATATTAGCTCATTTATGTTAACAAGAAAAATGGAAGTGAAACAACAAAGATATATCTTAACTCTTTTTTCATGGTTTGAAATTTTTTTTTTGATGGACCTATTCCTAAGTGTGACTTCTTTTTGCTTACAAAATTTCAATGCACCATCTGACAGGATCTGGCCTAATACCATGGAAAGAAAAGTCATTTTCTTTCCATCATTTTGTACTGATTATTATTTAAGTTCAACATATATTTTGCAACAGTGTTCTTGCAAGTATTTGTATTACATGCTTTTAGAAACACTTTTATTAAACTAAATTTTATAATGGAACTTCTACATTAATTTTTTAAGTATATGATAAATTTGTTAACTTTACTTACTATTTGGTGAAATGGAATTTTCCCAAGTCTCTCTGAAATCCATTCAGAAAATGAATATAGCTTAGAAAATACAACGTATTCCTTCTTCTTCTTTTTTTTTTTTTTCTTGAGAGGACACCTTTCAACAGGCATGTGTAAGAAGAAACCTGAGCTTACATGTATACCTGCCTTCAGTTAATTCAGTGTTACCAAATGTTTTGATTACTTCATCTTCATTTTTTATCTTCAGTTTCACCATTTATTCTACACAGGAGAAATACAAAGGATTTCCCCCCACATGTAAATAGGAAAAAAGCATGAAACAAACCATACAATATCTAACAATTCTTTAAGATGCAACTCTAAGCTTAATCTCAACAAAAACTACTTTCGGAGTTCAAGGGAGCTGTTTACATTGATGAACTGATCTTACCAAACCATTTCTAGCCTTGAGTCAAGTTAGCCTTGAGTCAAGTTAGCCTTGAGTCAAGTTAGCCTTGAGTCAAGTTCTTCACCATGAAGCGAGGGGTGTAAAGATGAAAATTTGTATTTAGAAGTATGGCTTGCCCCCTGCCTCGCACGCCCACTTCAGTTTTTCCCTGATTAGATGGCTGTTATTTCTTTTTCGTGTCACTTGGTACAAAAAAGTCACTTGGTACCATTAAGTCACTTCAAGATAGATTGAAAAAGTTTTTAATGTGCCTGGCTCTAAGGCCTGACATAGGAAATGAACATGGAAAATGGGCAATTTCAAAGACCATTAAGTCTTTCTTTTAAAAGCGTTTGTACCCCAACCTTTTTCTTACTATTGGTTTCTTTGTGAGAAACTGGACATATACAGCTCTTTTATCTAATGATGTGTGATAATTTGGGAGAAGTTCTAAGGGATGGGGGATATTATCTTTAGAGGATATGTTAGGATCTGCCTTCTCAGAGAAAGGAACAGAGGGAAGTTCACCACTGAAATGCTTGTCTTAACAGGGAGCTGGGAGACTCACATCACTCTCAGAGAGTTGTGTTTGGTTCAACAAAGTGTTATTCACAGGGAGAGACTGAAGGATCCAAAAATAGTTGAGCTTTGGAGTTAAGCCATTGCCTTTTTAAGTCTGAAGTCACAGATACACAATTGTATTAATTAGTGTCTGGGGAAGCCTTTACTTTATCACATTTAAAAAAAAAAGTGGTTTCCCTTATATTCTGTTTATGAGATTTCAAGATTCCTCCATACTGGAAATTGGAAAAAAATTGCATTATAAATCATTTGGAATTTTCTCTTTGTAGAACTAAGCAACATGTCAAACATTTCATATATCTTGTGACTCAGGCACCTACTTAGAGCTTTCTCCTCTTCTGTTTGATTATAAAAGGAGTTCTTGAATAAGAAAATTAAGACATTTGCTGGTTTTCCTTGGAGCTTTAATCAGTTGGCATCAAACAGGTACTTTTATTTTCCTGGCCTTGAAATCTTTCTGGAAGGGGCATGAGAGAAATATTTGGAAATGTCTTCTTGGTTAGCAAATACGTCTTTACTCTTTTGGTTTTCTGTTTCCTTAGCCTGCCATCCTCCTTTCCCCTCAAACGTATTCTCACATGTACAGCCCCAAAGTTATTACTCTTTTTCTTCCATCAAGGGTGGAAAAAAGCTCTCAGACTGGGTTGACTGATTTGTAGTCACTGTCTGTGACTTGGGTGAGGACACAGTCTGAGTGTCCTTGGGTTTCATAGCCTGTAAGTACAGATGAGGTCTCATAGCATTCAAACCTGAACTCTACTATACATACATATATATATATATATATATATATATATATATATATATTTTTTTTTTTTTTTTTGAGACGGAGTGTTACTGTGTCACCTGGCCTGGAGTGCAGTGGTGTGATCTCAGCTCACTGCAACCTCTGCTTCCCAGATTCAAGCGATTCTCCTGCCTCAGCCTCTTGAGTAGCTGGGATTACAGGTGCCCACCACCATGCCTGGCTAATTTTTTTTGTATTTATTATTATTATTATTATTATTATTTTAGTAGAGACAGGGTTTCACCATGTTGGTCAGGTTGGTCTCGAACTCCTGACCTCAGGTGATCCACCCACCTCGGCCTCCCAAAGTGCTGGGGTTACAGCTGTGAGCCACCATGCCCGGCCCTACTGCCCATAATTGTTTACACTTAATCATGCTGGTCAGTAATGCAAAGTTCCCCTATGCATTTCTGGCAGTCACCAGGGATGCTTGCATTTTACCAGACTGCATCAGTGCCACCTGGGAAGGCCCTGTGGGCCTTGGTGGTGGTGTCCTTGGGCAGCTGCTATGCTCAGCCTGGCTCCCTCCAGGGCTCTGCTGTTCTGTTCACCACTCCTCCCTACCCTCATCCAGAGACTGTTTCTCAATTTTCTTTTGGCTTTTCCCTGTAATTCCATCTCTTCAGAGCAGATTAAAAGGCTCAGTTAACAAGACTGCATGGAACCAGATGTCCCCAGTTCCCTGCTTCTGTACAGATCACAAGAACCTTTAGTTTAAAGGCAGAGCAAACTGATACAAAAGATCAGAATCCCAGATTAGATTTATACTTTGATACAGTAATTTTTAGCCCTCTAACATACAGTGTGAATTTGGAATATAACATACCATTCTTAAGCATCTACTTTGTATTCTGTACTGTGTTAGGTCCGTACCTTTGCCATTTCATTTAATTCTTACAACCCTTTTTATATGTTGTTTATTATTGTTATTCCTGTTTTAGAGATGGGAAAACTGAGACTCAGAGGTGATAAGGAATTTACATACCAAACCCTGCAGAGCTGATAAGGGTGGGCTTAGGATCTGGTTGCAGAGTCCGTGCTTACCCTCTCGAACAATCCTTCCCACTTTGGAAAACAAGTTATATGTACTTTCATCTTAGCAAAACATAGTGTAGCTTTTAAGAAGAAAAATGGCTCTAAAAAAAGACACAACTCAAAGTTTAAAATAAACCTAAAATTGCTAAAAACGATCTATCAATTAAAAAAAAAGACAAGCACTTTTAGCTAAAGCAGGTGAAGTGGTGTGTTTATATACCATCATCAACACTCTAGTTTTAGATATTCGCAAAAAATAAAGTGACAGGATTCATGCAAAAGTGCTTAGAAGGCTCTTCACTCGTGAGGATTACACATGAGAATGAGCAAGGAGCTACCTTTTTACATGGAATTTACATTATCCTAGTCATCTGTCTGAATGGACTTGTAGGCTGGTGAGATATTTGTATGGCCTTGTGAATCATTACCTGCTAGATGAATAAACAGAAACTCAGACTTTGTGGCTGCCCATCTGACACTTTTCACCAAATCGCCTTAAAAGATTCTATCCGAGGAACTTAGTATTTTGTAGAAGATCTTTTCATTCTTGTTCCAGAAGCCAAACCCTTGAGTGGCTCTTCTGCTGCTGAATGAAATATAATATGAGAGAACCAGTCTTGCAATAATTCCTGTAATTGTGACTTGGGAAAGGGAAGGGAGTGGAGCTTTGCAGACAGCTCACCCCGCAGGGAATGGCAGCGGGGGTGGGGAGGTGGGAGGGGGGAGTCTGTGCCGAAACCGAGGTGGGCCTGAGGACACAGGGAGGCAATCTCTGGCCAGACAGAACTCCTTTCCTGGTGAGGGACAAGGAGCCTGGGGCCCAGTATTGATCATTTGGTTCCATTACCAACTGAGAGCTGTTAGAGAGAATGTCGTTTCACCTTTCTATGTAAGATATTCCAGTTTTACTTTCTATTTGACTTCCTTTGGAATGAGAAGGAATGAGGGATATCTTTACACTTTAGAGCTTCCAAAGGGCTGTCTGAGGCTACATCCCTTCTAATTCTTAAAGTAACTTCTTGTTATTCATTTATTTATTTATTTATTTTAGCTGACGGAACATGCGATTTAAAGAATTGGTGACTCAGTGGTGCTTGCGGGAATCCAGGAATCCCCAGGCCGAATCCCTCCCTCCAAGGACCCAGAACTCTTTCACAAACTTGGGAGCGCTTGCACTTCTCCCTACACCCATGACTTTAATGGGTGCCGAAACACTGCATTAAATGGAACTGAAATATAGGATTAATGTTTTCAAAAGGCACTTAAGATAAATGGCTTTATAAAAAAGAAAGAAAAACCAAGAAGCACTGAAAATGGCACGTCTTTCTAATGTCTCAACCTGCTATCAGTAGTTACCCCACTATTCTCCTAATCTCCCATTTCAAAAGAAAATCATCTTTGATGACCTCTCCTCCTTGTTTACTGGTCTTAACTGCCCTATATTACTGGTCCTACTGGACCCACGTATGGTGAGAATATGCAGTATTTTGTTTTCTGCTCCTGTGAAAAATCAGTTTGATCAAGAGCTCTGACACATCTGTAAAGACAGTGGAAATAAAATTACCTCTGACATCGTGGTTTTCCCTCACTAGTTTAGAATCAACATAATAAGAGAAATGTTTGAATGCTCAATTTAGCAGCAATTCAAATGAATCCCACAAGAACAGGAAACCAAGTGGAAGTTAAATGTAAGCTATGCCCTAAAGTTGCCATCAGTAATCCCTGAAATGAAAACAATGAAATTGGAACATTGTTTGGGTAGCCCTCCCATCTGGTAACTGAACGAGGAGTCAGCCTATTTTCATCATTTCCAGTTCAAGAACTAGCAAAGTGGAGAAAGTGGGCAGTGACGTTTGCTCCTTTGTCCATGACAAAATCATGTAGCAATTTCCTGGCCTGCAAAAACATCCCAATAAATCTCTTCTGTATATCATTAGGAAGAAGTTTTGTGGAGCTGGGTGGACTTCAGAAGGCTGCTAACCTTGAGCGGCTCTGCTGTTATCCTGCCCTTATTGCTTAATGGAAAATTCAGCAGAATCACCAAGTAACAGGAGACTAGGTTCAGGGTCATAAATCTCCAAGAGATGCTCACTGACATCCACGGTGCTCTGCAGAGTGAGTTTAACAAGGTCGTTCTTGCTGAGCTTCCTTTCAGTTGGAGGCTACAGCTCACTGTCAGACCCAGAGCCAGGCTCTCTATCATCAAGAAAACCCAAGGGTCAGGGGTGGGAGGCCGTGAAAGGTAACTTTTAGGCCGGGCCCCAGTGTCAAATGGAACCTGGGTGGAAGTCCCATACCGAATGTCAGCCCCTTGGAGGCCTCTGATCTTTTTTGTGCCTGCTCCTTTAGCCTTACCATGCAGTCTTCCAGGGACTTCCCACATTCATTGCATCAAATGTAAATTTCTGGCCACTGTCTTCAAAGTCTTCTCATTTTGCTTCAAACATCGGAGCATACCTTTGACTCACTCTTGGGTCTAGCCACAGTGTTCTTTTGATATCTGCACGTGACTTCCTCCATTCTAAAGCTTTCTTACCCATCGATGCAATGACTGAGTTCCTTTTCTTTTAATTTGTGGGAGGTGACAAAAATACCAAAGAACAAGGAGACTAGCAGGGGCCAGAGGCATATTTGGGAGCCCTTTTGCAGCAATAGTGGGAGAGGGGGTGAGAATCCAACCAATTTGAGAAATCCAGGCCAGGCACAGTGGCTCATGCCTGTAATCCCAGCACTTTGGGAGGCCGAGGTGGGTGGATCACCTGAGGTCAGGAGTTTGAGACCCTGTCTCTACTTATAATACAAAATTTAGCCGGGCGTGGTGGCACATGCCTGTAATCCCAGCTACTTGGCAGGCTGAAGCAGGAGAATTGCTTGAACCTGGGAGGCGGAGGTTGCAGTGAGCTGAGATGGCGCCATTGCACTCCAGCCTGGGCAACAAGAGCGAGACTCCGTCTCCAAAAAAAAAAAAAAAAAGATAAAAAAAGAAATCCAGTCAGCAGGAAGACGGGGCTCACTCTACCTGGGAAGGTAGGACAGTGTCTTGGAGCTGCTGTAGAGCTGCAGTGGGAGGAGTAGGGACTCTGGAGCACTGGTGCCCTGCATTCATCATGTACAGACACTGGCGTGTTATTTCATTTGCTCCTCACTGCAGTGTCATGAGGTAGACAAAGCAGACATTATCGTTCCCATTTTTGAAGTGAAACAACTGAGACTTTGAAAGATGACATGACCTTGCCCAGTAAGTTTGAACCCAAGTGTTGTCATCATCAGCTACATACTGTATATTTTATGTCAGGGTCAATAGTTTCTGATGTAAAGACCCAGATTTTAAGTGTTTTAGGCTTTGTGGACTATACAGTCCTTATCACCACCAGTCTGCTCTGCTATTGTAGTGCGCAAGCATTCATACAATACATTAAAACGGGGGCGTGGCTGTGTTCCAATAAAGCTCTATTTACAAACATAGGTGGTAGGTTGGATTTGGACCTTATCCTATGCTATAAAGCTATAACTGATCTTATGTCAAGAGTAAAGATTCACAGGGTATTAAATACACTTGTGCATTTAAATTCTTAAAAAGTAAACATTAGCTGGGCGCCATGGCTTGCACCTGTAATCCCAGCACTTTGGGAGGCCGAGGTGGGTGGATCACAAGGTCAGGAGATCGAGACCATCCTGGTTAACATGGTGAAACCCCGTCTGTACTAAAAAAATACAAAAAATTAGCTAGGCCTGGTGGTGGGCACCCGTAGTCCCAGCTACTTGGGAGGCTGAGGCAGGAGAATGGCATAAACCCAGGAGGCGGAGCTTGGAGTGAGCCGAGATCGAGCCACTGTACTCCAACCTGGGCAAGAGAGCGAGACTCCATCTCAAAAAAAAAAAAAAAAAAAAAAAAAAAATCAAGTAACAGAGTGTAAAGGAACACATCCTAACCTAATGTGATTCACGTAACAAGGAAAGAGCATAGGGAAGTTAGTTGAGGGGAGGTTACCTAGCAGTGAGGTGGTGGGAGCTCAGGAGATACTCACGGAGGATGAGGGAGGTGGGTGATGCTGGGCAGCTGATTTTCCAGGTGCCTCTGCTGTGTGAGTGCCCTGGGCCCCCCGTGGCTCTTTTCTCCACTCTCTACCCTTACTGGTCAGGCTTCTGCTGAGCTGTAAACCTGCATTTTCTATTCTGAACACCTCTCATAGAACCTCTCATCTCCTTTCTGATATGACAAATATCTCAGACCCTGCTTCCTGAAGGGATGATGCAGGCTCTGTCCTGAGGTCAGGACGGGAAATCCTGGCAGGGAAGAGGAGCTAGGAGACTTGATGGGAATAGGTCTTTATTTCTTCCACCCACATCTGGTTCAGCCCGATGACCTTATTATTTGGTGACACATTTCTGTCCACCCGGCTGGTTAGCTCTGCCAATAAGGCTAGAAGGGAAAATAGGAGAAACTCTAAGAGCAGAGCTCACTCTTTGAACATGGTACATTTCTTTCTTTCTTTTTTTCTTAATTCTTTTTTGGAGACAGAGTCTCACTCTGTTGCCCAGACTGGAGTGCACTGGTGTGATCTTGGCTCACTGCAGCCTCCGCTACTTGGCTTTAAGCGATTTTTGTGCTTCAACTTCCTGAGTAGCTGGGACTACAGGCACGTGCCACCACGCCCGGCTAATTTTTGTATTCTTAGTAGAGACAGGGTTTCACCATGTTGGCCAGGCTGTTCTTGAATTCCTGGCTTCAAGTGATCCACCTGCCTCGGCCTCCCAAAGTGCTAGAATTACAGGCATGAGCCACCATGCCCGGCCTGAACATGGTAAATTTCCATTTATACTCAGAAAAATAGACTTCTTAGTAGGCCCAAGGAATCTCAAACTCCTTCTCACGGTCCTCAATGTACATTTCCAAGTGCATCTCATCCCTATTGTTCTCTGCTATTTCTGTCACCTAGGATGTTTTCCCATCACCCCTCTTCCTGCCTCTTCACCCACCCAGTTCCTGCTCATCTTTAAGGTTCAGCTCCACAGCTTTAAGGAATTGCTGTCTCCTTCATGGAGCTTTCTCTGCTCAGTCCTGTACTGTCTGTACCATTCATTTAGCATTATATTTTATGCTGCTTTATGATCTTCCAAGTTAATTAACTTTTCACGTGTGTTTTGTGCAGTAATGACAGTTCACCTACTCTAAAGCATTGGCTGGGTTTTAAGTTATCTGTATCTTCCAGCACAGTGCTAGACTCATACTAAGCACACCTATGGAGTGGGCTACATTCACCACTACAATCTTTCAATGGGCTTTAACATGGAGATTCCTTTCTCTCCATTTTTCTTTTTTTTAAACTTTTATTTTAGGTTCAAGGGTACATGTGCAGGTTTGTTATACAGGTAAACTCGTGTAACGAGGGTTTTTGTACAGATTATTTCATCATCTAGGTACTAAACCTAGTACTCAATAGTTATTTTTCCTGATCCCCTCCCCCCTCCCACACTCCACCCTCAAGTAGGCCCCAGTGTCTGTTGTTCCCCTCTTTGAGTCCTTGTGTTCTCATCATTTAGCTCCCGCTTATAGGTGAGAACATGTGGTGTCTGGTTTTCTGTTCCTGCACTAGTTTGCTAAGGATGATGGCCTCCAGCTCCACTCATGTTCCTGCAAAGGACATGATCTTGTTCTTTTTTATGGCTGCATAGTACTCCATGGTGTATATGTACCATATTTTCTTTATCAGGTCTGCCATCGACGGGCATTTAGGTTGATTCCATGTCTTTGCTATTGTGAATAGTGCTGCAGCGAACATATGTGTGCATGTGTCTTTATGATAGAATGATTTATATTCCTTTGGGTATAGACTCAGTGAAGGCATGGCTGGGCCCAGTGGTAGTTCTGTGTTTAGCTCTTTTGAGGCAAGTTCTTTCAGGGGCAGGTTGGAATATGTAAGTGACCACACATGTAAAATGATTCCTTTCTGTTTGTCTTCAGCCATTGTCCTTGGTCAAGTCTAATCAGTACTCTGTAAAACCATGAGAGCAGAGACTATGTCTGGTTTTGCTTACTATTATATTTCCTCCATTTAGCAGATGCCTGGCACATGGTAGATGTAATAATTATTGGCTGATGAAAGAATAAGCAAATGAATATTATTTTGTCCTGGCCCTGGTTGAATCCCTTGCCCTGTGGGAAAGGGGCTGACTGTCAAGAAGTGAGGAGATGGCCTTAGTTGTCCCTTCTTGCCAGAGCATCTCAGCCCCTCGGGATTGACCCCTCAACAGGTGATGAACAGAGATCCGAGAAGTAGTCACTTTCTGAGACAACATCTCCTAATCACCAGAGCTTGCTTCATAGTGTATTGAGATGTGCTTCCTGTCTTGGTCTGTCAAAATTTTTGAAATCCCTTCACAGCATGAGTCACACATGAAGTGAGTGCTTAGTGGTGACCATATTTGCTGATTTGCTTATGAAGGCAAAATCTGATTTAAGAGCCAAAATAATATATATATGTATGTGTGTGTGTGTGTGTGTGTATGTGTGTGTGTGTGTATATATATATATATACTTTGAACATCCCTAATCTGAAAATCTGAAATGCTCCAAAATTTGAAAGTTTTTGAGCACCAACACGATGCCACACGTGGAATATTCTACACCTGACCTCATGTGGTGGGTCACACTCAAAACACAGCCTCTTCGGCACCCCCAGGTGTTCTGGCGATGCTACTGTGCTGCATCGTTACCCTGAGCGTATTATTTTTTCACTGTGTGACTGGAATGTCATTTTTTTTTTTTTTTTTTTTTTTTTACTGTGAAGTACTTGTGTGTGTACACATGTCAACAATGATTCTTGGTAACATGTCTATTCAGTCAGGAATGACAGTGATGCCAAACCACCACAGACCGTCCACATGCGTGGCTGAGACAGGGTACCTTTGCTTTCTGATGGTTCAGTGTACACCAAACTTTGTTTTGTGCATAAAATTATTAATAATATTGTATAATCTTACCTTCAGGCTGTGTTTATAAGGTGTATATAAAACATAAATTAATTTTGTGTTTTAGGCTTGGGTCCCAGCTCCAAAATATCTCATTATCTATATGTGAATATCCCCAAATTCGAAAAATTCAAAATCTGGAACACTTCTGGTCGCAAGCATTTCAGGTAAGAGATTCTTTTTCCTCTCTCTCTCCATATATATGTATATATCGATAAACTTTCATAAAACATAAAAATTATTAATACATATGATTCACACATGATTTAATACTGGGCAGAATACACAGCATGTTCATTCTGTCACATAGGACAGGTTGTAATATATATTTAATTATCCACATGCTAAAATAGTTCATTTTCCTGAATAATGTTTTAATAAAAGTATTTTCCTCTTTGGGGCATTATGTAATAACACACTAAAGAGAAGGTTGGCTGTATTTACTTAACTGGCTCTTGTGCATATTTACCACAAGGTGGCAGTATAGCAGCCCCTCCTTGCTTATTAGGGAGAGATACACACCTCTTAATGTTGAGATAGCAGAGACACTGTTTCTTCCCCTCAAGTTTCCAAAGTCTAAAATCACATCCATGTCTCCTGATTCGTAGCTAAGTAGATTTTTAAATTAAACGCATACACAAATAAATCCAAATTATCTCACACTCTCAAAAACTCTTATCTACAACCTAGCCTATATGACGGGATGAATATTCTGCATATTCTTAGTTAATCACGTGTGAATTGTATTAATAATTAAGCAATCTCTTGTGTAAGTAGGCAAAATCAATTTTAAAACTTACTAGTGAAACTTTTAAAGCAGTTTAGAAGGAATAACCTATTTCAGGGGTGGTATTGTTATTGCAAAAAACAATAGTTTTTTGTAGTTCTCGGTTGGCCTCTCTAGTTCTCGGGAGAGAGAATCCATAGGAGGAAGGTGTGCGGGAGGCTGAGGGGAGAGGTGTATAGGGAAGCTCTCAACTATCGCCTTTTGGCTACAAGCACTTAATGATCACTAATCGTTCATGAGTTTATTGTGTAAAAGCTGGCCTTTGACTTATAAGAGCTTATGACCCAAAGCTATAGACAGTAGAGAAAGACACCCAGTAAATAGGTGAGAAGACGATCACCATTACTGTGATCTAAGAAGGAGGGAAATAAAGAAGGAAGAAACACTGCTTGTATATGTCTTTCCAGGGTATGAGAAAGAGAGTAGAAACAGGCAGAATGGAATAGGTAAAAGATCGTGAAAATAATGAGATCCAGGTTCTTGCCTCAGTTCTGCTGCTCACCATTCTAGGTCACTGCAGCTTCCTCATGTGCTGAAGGAAACATGGATTTAGGTTTTGGCTTTGGAAGCATTAACAGAAGTATGTTCTGCCAACAGTTTTTATTAATGGGTACTCTTCAGAAAAGATTTGTGTTGAAATAAGTGGGGAAAGCAAATTATCATATTGCATCTCATCCTCTCACCCTCAGAGAGTCACAATGTGTGTTAACATACAAAGGCTCTGAGTAGCCTGGTCTGAAGAAACTAGTGTAACTTTGTGTAACCTAACACTTTAAACTTAATTTGACCATGGAACACAATTCTTCACTTCGCCCTACTCCAAGAAATACCAATTAATACTTCGTAGAATATTAATGATCTTTGGTAGATAATTTGGAAACCACAAATTAAGAGGTCTTCAAAGCCTGTTTCAGCTCTAGGAATCTGGATCAGAATCTCCAGGAGGGTAGGGAACTAGATCCAACTGCTTTACTTCATCCCAAGTGCTTGACATAAAGTAAATGATCAATAATATTTGCAAAATCAATGAATGAACTGTGATCGTTTAGTTCTATCTGTTTCTCACTCGTTCCAGGAGGCACGGGCTCTGTCTATCCCCCTTCTGAAGTTATGTGCATATCAAATTTAAGCAACACCAGCTAGAGAAGGGAGACAAGGACCTTTTGTAGTGTAAAAACACAAGGGAATTATGCTGAGTCTTTCTTGGCAATGTGGAGTGTGTCGTCTTGAAGATATTTGACCCTAATAGGATTGCTTTTCCATTTCCTCCTGTTTTCATAAGTCAAAGTCTTATTCAGATTCATCTAGAAAAAAAAATTAGTTGGAAGGAAATGACTGACATCCCCATTCTGAAGATCAAAGAGAAGGAAAGGATCCCAGCGGGAGGGAGAATTAGAGGTTTCTAAGGACCAAGAGGCTCATGAGTGGAGAATGAAGAGACAGAAGAGGCTTATGGTAGTGGAGGGTGAAGAGAGAGAAGAGGCTCATGAGTGGAGGGTGAAGAGAGAGAAGGGGCTCATGGCAGTGGAGGGTGAAGAGAGAGAAGAGGCTCATGGCAGTGGAGGGTGAAGAGAGAGAGACTCCACAGAAGTGGGAGGCTCCCTGAAGGACAGGGAGATGGTGACTAAGTAATTGGCCCCCACAATTAAAAAAGAAGTTTAAGAAGCTGCTAGAATAAGTTGTGTAAGGTAGAGAAACCACTCCAGGTGCTCTGTATGGGTTATAAGTGTATCTTGAGCAGAAGTAAGGAACTCAGATGTATTCTATCAGATCCTGTATACATGAGCATTCAGTTAAAAGGAAAACTTTTCTCAAGATCTAGATGGCACCATTCTGCTATTAAAGACATAATATGGAAGGGGCAAACCCAACTCTACTGAAAGGATTAAGGGCATAGAGTGCAACTTCAGGCTACACCCACCCAAAGATATCAGCTGCCTACTGTAAACTCCTTTGGTTAAGGCAGGCTCTGGGAGGTGCCTGCTGAAATGCAGTATGTGACCAGAGGAGAAACAGTACATTGACCCAAGAGTAATCATATTCACAGCACAGAGAACAGGGTCCTAGGACACAAAACACCGGAGAGGTAAATTTTCCCGGGGAAAGAGAAGCTGAGGAGCATGGGACAATGCCACAGGACAGCACTGCACAGGCCCTAGGAGCCTTATACTTGCAGGGAACCCCAAGTATAAGACGTGGGAGACACCAAAGGTGTATTTCATCTGCTTAACCATTTTGTTCACAGCAGTTGTAAAAAGAGACAATGTTAAGTTGAAAACAAAAGATCTTGGAAGACAGCCCAGATCTCCCCATTTCTGCTTTATATCAACTGTCCTGTTCTTATTATTTGTATCTAAAAAATAAAGTATTGATGTTTGTAATTATTAAATATTTGTACACATATCTGTACAATATATGTATAAATATAGTTGCAATTATTTTTAAAGTAAATTAAGTCAAATTCAGCGTTTCAGGTTATTCTTGTAATTCTTCATTCTTTTTCACTTGCATGCCAGTATGATATCTTAACAAGGAGAAAAAGGAACAGGGTTGCAATTGGCACTCTGAAATTGCATATAACCTGGAGCCTGTAATATTTCCATCAAAAACAAGTGAGTCTGGAGTTAATAACTGTAGTGATTATAAATCACTCCATTGCTTTACTTCTCCCCCTCCCACGTTATCTTGAGTTTCACGATGATGTAGGTATCCTATGAGGGTGAGTCATGTGCGCGGATGTCACCTGGCGTGTGTGTAATGTGTGAAGAAGATTGCTAACTGTGAACTGGGTTCGTGTCTCCAGCATTCGGACAGAACAACACTGCAGATTTAAAAACAAGACAAATCCTCTGGACATGTGGAGGCCATTTTAAAAGCCATGCTAGCTTGTAAGAATACTCTTTAACAAAAATTCCCATCTGTTCGGATACAAGTCAGTTTTACATCCTTGATGTTGCATGGTTTGTGCTAATTTTCCTAAGTTACTCTAACTTAGGGAAACAAATATTTCAAGGAAACAAACTCACCCCTAAATACCCATGCAATACTTTGTATGTGATTATTTCCATTATAGGAAGATTTCAAATAATAAGGAAATAATAATAATAAGGAAATAAATAATAAGGAAAAATAATAAAGAAATCCATAATAATAATAAGGATATAAATAATAAGGAAATAATAAGGAATAAATAAAATGAATAATGTTATAAAGGAAGGTTTCAAATATTAAACAGAGTATTGGCAAGTATATATACTTAATGTCAAGGTAAAGTATTCATTTTTTACCCAACAGAAAATAACTGTACTCAAAATATTTATTTCATCTGCTTATTTCAGTTCATTTTTAGGCAAAAAACTATTAGCTTGAGTGAAAGGACATGATTTATACTACTGTCCTTGGTTACCCTGAAGATTTAATGTCATGTCAACTTTTCAACATTCAAAGCAGAAAAAAATTCAAGGATCAAATTAATTTTTATTAAGGAGGATTAATGGTTTTTTCCAGCTCCAATGTCACCATCCACCTTAGCCAAACAATTAAAAATAGAGTCTGGGAAGGGCAGGGGAAGGGAGGGATCAGGATGCACAATTACGGATAGAGGAGAAGTGTAAATTCTAGTGTTCTGTACCACTGTAGGATGACCATTGTTAACTACAGCACTATACCACTGTAGGATGACTGTAGTCAAATGGCTAGAAGGAGAATATTGCTGCTTCCAACATGAAGAAATGATAACTCTTTGGGATGATAGATAAGCTAATTACCCTGATCTGATCACTACACATTACATGTATGAAAACATCCCTATGTATCCCATGAGTATGTGCAATAATTATTTGACAGTTAATAAAATAATTTTTAAAAACCCCAAAAGTAAGAAGTACCCATATGTTAGCTTGTTGAAATATTATAACTGTGTTTTTGGCATTTTGAGTGATAGCTACATACCATTTTGTGCAAAGAAATGTTGCCCAGCTTCAGGTTCTGATAGAAGCCCTCAAATCTGTGAATTGGATGGACAGATAAGAATCTTATACAAGCCATGCAATAAGGGCAAAGGAGGGGAGACACAGGACCCACTGTATATGTATGGTAGGCAGAATAACGTTCTGATGCACATGTCCCAATCCCCAGACCTGTGACTATGTTACCCTCCATGGAAAAGGGGACTTTGCAAATGTGATTAAGTTAAGGATCTTGAGATCAGGGAGACTATCCTGGTGGGCTCGATGTAATCACCAAAATCCTTATCAGTGGGAGGCAACAAAGTCAAAGTCGGAAGAGGGAAGTGTGATAACAGAAACAGTGGTTGCCGTGTTGTACTTTAAAGATGGAGGGAGGGGCCGCGTGGAAGGAACACGGGAGGAGGTGCCTGGAAACTCATAAAGCCGGAAACAGATTCCCCCTGGAGCCTCCAGAAGGAATGCAGTCCTGCTCACATCTTGCTTAGCTCAGCGAGACCCATTTTAGACTTCGACCTCTAGAACGCTAAGATGGTAAACATGTTGTTTTCAGCTATTAACTTGGGGGTGATTTGTTACAGCAGCAATAGGAAACAAACACCTGTGTGACCCAAACTTCCTTTCTTCTTCTTCTTCGAAGACTCCTAAGAGTTAATATGAAGTAGAAAGAGAAGCTGGAGTTAAGTAGCTCGTTCAAATTCTGATTTTGCCATTTCCTGTCTGAGTGACCTAAGTAAGTTATTTAAACTTCTTTGGCCCTAAATTTCTTCATCAGGAAAAGAGTCTGTGGTCAGAGTTAAAGATGGTAAAATAGACAAAATGCCCAACATAAGGCCTGGATGATTATCTTCAAGATAGACCTTCAAGAAAGGTTACTCCCATTCTCCACCAGCCTGCTGAAGGTTTATTGCATAAAAGTGGTCTACTGGGCAGTTTCTACCTTGTGTTAGAAGCCCCTGGAGCCTTCTGGGCAGATGCCCATCCTGGTCTCTCGGCCTGAGTCAAGGGTAGCTGAGACATGGTGTCCAAACCTGCAAGCTGAGAAGAGCTGAGTGATGCTCCCCAAGGTAGGATTTGTAGTCTTACCGTCACCTTGTATGTTCACAGCATACCTTGTGAACTTCTGGCCTTTCCTGTCTCACTTTGTCTGTCTGTGACCCAGGGATGGTACTATCTCACGCCCAGCAGCACTGCAAAGAAGGTGAGAAGCCCAGGTGTTCACAGATGGGGCACGATTACACTTGGAAGCAGCTGCCTGGGTTTTGCAGATTAAATCCTGAACTTGTGGGCTCCATGTCTCAGGTAGTGCACACCATTGCCCGATTGTTAGTCCAGGTCCTCAGCAAGCCCTTATTTGTTAGCAAATAAGGGGACCACGTTTCCAGGCACGGGCTCAGGTGGCCTGGAGAGCATGAATCGCTTTATGAAGCTGTTTTCACTAGAGAATATGGAGCAAACCCAGATAGGCAGGATTTGGTTTTCAAAACACATTTGAAAAGATAACCCTTAAGAAATGAAGGTAGTTTCTTTGCTCATACTTGAAATCTCATAACCCAGGGTGAGGCACAAGAAGGACAAATCTTTGCTGGTAAATTTATTCCGGGGACTGTTAAAGTTTGTCCCTTGCCATTATGTGGAATTTGAAGGAAATTGGTCTTTGCCATATTGTTTCCTCCAGTCTTTATTTTTGCTTTGTTTTGTGTAAATGTATGAGGTGGAAATGTAGTTTTGTTTCATGCATAGATTGTGTAGTGGTGAAGGCTTTTAGGGTGTCCATCACCCGCATAATGTACATCGTACCCATTAAGTAATTTCTCGTCATCCACACCACTCACTCTCTAATCTTAAAAATTGTGTCTTAGTCATTTTTAGTAGACTCAGAGAACAGAATTCATTACCATAATCAATATGGATTATTGCATCTGAATGTTCTGAATCCAAATCTTAAATCGAGTACATTCTACCCTCAACAATGTTAATTTGACCTGTGTTTAATAATCTGTATAATTGCTGTTGCTCTGTATGGTAATTAGGCATACATGGTAAGCAGTTTCTATAAATTCCTGTAATTGTTATTACCTGTGTTACTCCCAAGCCTTATTTTTATGACTTTTTTGCTTCTAATTTATTAGCTCAGGGTGATGTATAAAGTGTCATTGTCACAGTTTAGATCAAGTTTAATCAAATACAATGTACATTCTGGTCCTCCAAGAAGCAGATGCCAGGATGTGCATCGATGTGCACAAGAAACGCCTGTGAAGGATAAAGGGGAGGGGACAGTGAGAGTCGCCAGACCCAGATGCAGCCTCACACCTGTAGAGGAGACTGGAACAAAGGAAGATTGGACAGGAAGAGTCCCAGACTCTAGAGCAGTTTCAAGAAAGCCTTGGCCAGGCCTCTGGGATGTCCTTGAGCCCAGGCACCTGTTAGAGGAGCCCAGATTGTCACAGGAGTGGGCCTGCACTCGCTCCCTGCTATGCTCGGGGTTGATTGGGAGAAACTGCTGGCAGCATGGCTTAGGTTTTGACACAGCCACAGCGGTGGACCCAGCAGGGCAGTGGCTGGGGTCGTCGGTCACCTCTGACCCCCATAGCAGAAGAGCTGAGTTTTGCATTTTCATGGCCACCCCACTCTTTCTCCATCCATACACACTGGCACATATTAAAAAGCAAGGATTTTTTGCTATGCAGAAGCTCTTTAATTAAGTTTCACCTGTTTTTGTTGCATTTGCTTTTGGGTCCTTGGTCATGAAGTGTCTGCCTAAGCCAATGTCTAGAAGGGTTTTTCCGATGTTATCTTCTAGAATTTTTATATACTTCCAGGTCTTACATTTTAAGTGCTTGATCTGTCTTGAGTTGATTTTTGTATAAGGTGAGAGATGAGGATAAGACTACAAATTGGGTTCAGTGTATACTGCTCGGGTGAAGGGTGCACCAAAATCTCACAAATCACCACCAAGGAACTTACATATGTAACCAAACACCACCTGTTTTCCAAAAACCTATGGAAATAAAAAAAAAATTTTTTTAAATTAACATAAAAATAATACACTTAAAAAAAAAAAAAAAA